>NC_059129.1:32695670-33895670 GCF_020740605.2 Lemur catta
CTTCCTTGCCAAGGCATGGCGTGGTCCAGACAGGGTTCTCAGAGCCCCACCCGCTAAGAGTGTCAAATGCACGCAGCAATGCCATGGGTGGATCACTATCACTGCTACTAATAATAGTAACAGTAATATATTTTAAAACCAATGGCAACCAAAATGTCTTACCTGCCGACACCATGCAAAGGGCTTTATCTCATTTAGTCTGTCCACCCCACACCCCCTAACCAGCCCAGATGAGCTGACCATACCCCAGCTGCTTTCCTGGGCCACCCCAGCCAGCTCCCACACCCAGGTCCCTGTGGGGTGGGGGGACAGGTGAAAAGAGGGTCTGGAGCCCTCCTGTCATCTCTGGCGTACCCCACAGTGGTGCCGCCTGTGCCCCAGGGAAACCTCTGCAGGAGCCTCACAATCTAGGGTTTGTCCTGATAACGGACTCTCCCCTATTTCTCCTGCTCCCAGCTTTCTTGGTTCTAAACTTCATTTTGGCACACGCGGGGCCAGAGATGCTTGCCTGTGTTGGCTATTTTGAGGAACTCGGTTCTCAGGTTCAGCCTCCGTCACTAACTGTAGGTAGGGACACTTCTGTCCTCCTCTCGGGGCCACGGGCCTGGGCACAGCCTTTCCCATCAGTCCCTCCTGCTGGCAGAGGAAGCTACGGGGAGGGTAATGGATGCTGTAGGTGGCCTACCGTGTCCCACCGGCCTCACCACTTCAGGGTGCTCTGGCCGACTCCCAAATGCCAGCACCTGCTCCCCTTCACCTGGGGGCTTCCAAGGATGGACACTGTGTCAGAGTCCTGTAGTCTGGAAGTCCTGGGAAATTAACACCCTGCGCCAACAGCCACGACAGATGCCGGACAGGAGCGATGTGTAAACACCCAACTTCCTCACTGCTCAAGCAGAATTCTCAGCCAAACCATCCATGCCATGTCCCTGAGTGTCCCCGTGCAATTACCCTGCAGTCACCTACAGCGGTGGCTGGCTCCATAGTACACTCTATCAGTGGCCTTCATTTCTTCCGAGCACGTCACTACTGCTTTCCTGCCTGTCCCAAATAAACTAATTGTGCTGGAATTGGTGTCAGGGCCAGTGTGTGAGGGAAACCAGGCTAAGACAAAGGGGGGGCCCTCGTTGTCTGGAAGGCTTGTCTCGGGGAAGGGCCTGCAGTCTGGGGGCTGGGCTAGAGCCCTCATGCGTTTGAGAGGAGTCCTGCCTAGCAGGTCCCAGCTGGGACCCCAGACCCAGGCCCTGAAGACCTTCTTCAGACACTTCTGGAAATAGAGGCCTTCGTGGGGGTAAAAGGCTCATTGGTGGGGTCTTTCTAAAGCTTCCAAGTTTGTGCTCACGGGCTGAGGACACAGTAGACCCACTGAGGGTGTATCTGTGGGCCGCGGGGAGGGTTTCCAATTTTGAACCTTCTCCACGTCTGGGGGAAGGCGTCTCGCTCTCTCTTCATCCCCCCAAAGACACGTCTCTGGGTAGGTTCTCCCTGCAGGATTAGAGGACACTCCACCACCACCATGAGTTCAGGATTTTACCAAAGATAAAAGCAGTTGGCTTCAAGCACTTTGGTTAAATGACATAAGTCTCCCCCCCAGGCAAAGCTGTAGGTTAACCCTCCAGAAAATAAGGGCTAGGGGTGGCGGTGGGGTCATTAAGTTGTGTACACAGCAGGTCAAGTCCGCGGACCACAGCGCGAGAATCAAGTCTTGTGGCCATAAGAGCACCAAGGTCACAGGGAATGCCGAGGCTGGTTAACTGCTCATCAGGGCGCCCAGGCGAAGGCCAGCCACGGTGCCCCCCAACCCACAGGCAGGAAAACCGGACCTGCAAACAATCGTTACCGGGACAGGGCAAGGCGCTTGAGCAAAGCCCCTAGGTCCCCTCTGAGTGGCCTCCCCTCGCTGCAGGCTGAGGAGCCAGCACTGCGGCCGCGCGCCATCTAGTGGCCAAAAGACGAAGCATCACAACCGAGAGGACCCGCCACGCGGAAGCTGCGACCGGGCTTTAGGGGCAGGATATGGCTGACCCGGACTCAACTTGACCAGCTTTAGACAGGGTTCATCGTCCTGACTCTGGACCCAACCTCCCTCTTCTTCTAGCACCTCCTTTTAAAAACTTGTCATTGCAAACTTTTTCTCTGCGCTTTTGAAACGTACATAAATATTTCTCAAGGACCCGGGAGCCATCCCTTTGAAATGTAATCACCAAGAAAGGTAGGGTCCTTATCTCTTAGCTTTGGTGGGAGGGTAGGAGCCTAACTTAGACGGGCACCAATTAGCAGCCACAGACGGCCAAATCACAGGGGGAAAAAAAATGCACACTCAGGAATAACTCAGTGTACTTGACACATCCCATGGATCAACCTTCCTCCCGGCATCTTCCAAGACTTTTTCACTGGGGCAGCCCCGTCCTTAAAACTCTCCAGCCCGTTGTGTCAGCAGAGTTGGGTTCAGTCTTTCTCCCCTGTTGCAAGAGTCTTGAATGAAGTCTTCTTGCCTGTTTAACTTGGGTACAATTTTTATTTGTCCCAGCTTTTCTGAGGACCCTGCCCCAGAAAATCCGAAGTTCACGGAAGTCAGGAACACAGCTTCTGGGCTGCCCTGGGAGGCTTCATTGACCAGGTCCTCACTGGTTGTTGTTTTCTTTTCTTTTAAAGCTATTTTCCCTGTTACTCACAGATTCCCGGTGGGAGGAGGGTGGTCAGGCGTCCAGGCCCCTGTCTTCATGCCTTTCCTGCATCAGTCGACTCCAGTGTTTCTCACTAGTCACGGGGCTGCGGTCCTGAAACACAGCCCCTCGGTCCAGCGACCCCCTCTTCTCTGGGACACCCGTACTGTGGCACCACCCACCAGCTCACTTGAAAAACATCGGTCAGCCACAGCCTGCAGCTTCCGGTTTCGTGTTCCTCAGCCTCATGTGTCCATGCTACATAATAAGTCTGAACACAGTTGTATTAAGAGCCATCTCTAATTTCTTCAAATATTCCAGAGCATTTCTTTACCCCAGTGTTCAGTGTGTGGTGCTGTGGTCACTGAGGAGTGAGAGTGTGGCAGACCTGTCTCTGTCCCTGTCCCAGGCGATGGCAAGAGCTGGGGTGGTGCCACATAGGCCAAGCATGACTCAGGTGGACATGGGAGATCTCATTCCCATGATTAGGGGTGACGTCTATGAGTGTGTTCGGCTGTGGGTGACTTTGGCTGGGAGGAAGCTTGAGTCAGGAAAATTTGTTCCCAATCTCAACAAATGTGCCTCACATTTTTTTTTTTTTAAGGCAAAG
Source organism: Lemur catta (assembly GCF_020740605.2). Taxonomy (NCBI): domain Eukaryota; kingdom Metazoa; phylum Chordata; class Mammalia; order Primates; family Lemuridae; genus Lemur; species Lemur catta. The sequence goes on from NC_059129.1 coordinate 32,698,947, forward strand.
CTGTTCAGTCTTAAAGGCTTCCCATAGTTTGTAGGTGTCTTCGGGGGTCGGTGAATGCACAGCAATTTTCTAAAAGCAGAATAGTCTTGAAATGTCCCCAGGTGTCTTCTGTACCAGTGGTCCCTTCACTGGTTCCAGGTCCCTGTAGCGGTGCCTGCAGACACTTCTAGACTTCCTACAAGCAGGCCATGGGGAACTGAAAGTTCGTCTGCCTCACTGGGCTGGGCCGCTATTTCTACAGTTCTCCGGCTGCCACATGTTGGTGCAGGCGTGCTGTGGGGAGCCTGCTTCCCACTAAATCCCAAATCCCGGTCTGTCTGGCTTCCACTTCCATCTTTCTACCTTTCCTCTTCCCCGTCTCCAAATCTCTCCTGCACAGCTCCATAATTGAAGGGGGAAAGGGAGTTGCCTCCCTATAGTCGCTCTTGCTATTGTAAAGAGAAGCTACAGGAATTTAGAAACCTTTTTCTCTGTTAAGAAAGCCTACAACAAGGGGCTTCCTATTGGCTCAGAAAAGTAGCACTTGAAATACAGGACTAAACAGGCCCCCTTTGTCCCAGGCTGTATCCACCCTCTGTTTACAGCAGTGAGTCCTTGTGTTTATTAGGTGAGGGAGAGACTTGGCACAGCCAAGGATTGGGGGTTACAGGGAATGAAAGTACATTGGTTTATTGTCTAGGAAGATGTGATCCCTTGTTAAACAAAATCTTGCCTGTATGTCCATTTTAAGAGAAGAAAGCGTTCATGGTTTTCACCAAATTCACAGAATATCAAATTATCAAAATATTAAGAAGTGCTGTTTTAAGGCCTCTATCCTGCTAGTCTTGACTGTATAAAGTACATCACAATCTCAATTTATGAAAATTAATTGTGCTTCCCTTGTTGCACAGTGGAGTCCCAGCATCTCTCTGTGACAGACAGGGTACTGTTGTTACCTGGATTTCACAGATGAGAAAGTCAAGACATGAATTTTCTCATTCTTGTCCAGCAGCCAGTGCTGCTGGCTGACTTTAAAGAAGCCCTCAGAACCTAGACTGGCAGACCTCGAAGGGCCTTGGGGAATATCTTGGCCAAATCCGTTGGTTTTTCAGGGGAAGCAATGAAGCTGAAAGAGGAAGGGTCTTGTCTTCCCCCACCCGTATCACCCTTGGCACAGAAATGAAACTAAATGGAAAACTGACAGTTTAGTAAATGTAACAACGTCATCCCTGGAGATGGAGGACGGAGACGTGGATGATCTCCCGTCTTAGAAACAGACGAACTTGTTGCCAGTTTCTGTACCTGAAAATTGTTGTTGTTGGCAAAACCATAATTGGCAAGATCAAGGCTTGATGGGGAACAGCAGACTGGGGGTGGTGATTAAAAGTAATATTAAATATATATTTTAAAACACAGCTAATAAAAATTCTATAAAAGATCACTTCTCAAAACAAATCAAATTCCTTGGCATTAGAAACTTTCTCTTGTAAATAATCCTTTTCCTGAATTGCCATCTTGAATTGCACTGCTTGGGAAATGCCAACAGCATCATGATCTATAAAATGAATTTCCCTCCATGTCTTCCTTAAAGCAGAATAAAACATAGTGTTTGTTTGTTTGTTTGTTTGTCTTTAAATATTTGTAACAGCCCCCACTGGCTTGAAAGTTAGTATCTTTTCGGTTGCATTCTCCTTCCTTCCTTCCTCCCTCCCTCCCTTCCTTCCTTTCTTTTTCCCTCCTCCTTTTTTACTTTTTATCTTTCCCATGAGCCTCTGCTAAATGCTGTGAACCTGCACATGACCCTTCCCTAAATCACTGCAGTGCGTAATTCACGTTGCTGAGCTTGGTCTTGTAAATGCAGACCAAGAAGTTGTGAAATAACAGAGCTCTCTTGGCCGGGACCCCCACTCCTTCCAGCAAGCTCCACTCTTCCATGTTTTTGTTTATGGGGACTAAACTGAATTGCCTATAGATGTTTTAAAAATGAAAAATTTTTTAAAAATTGGTTTAAGCATAAAATCAATTTATTTCAAAACTTTGGTTGGAGAAGATTTTCCAGGGCTTCACGGGGTCGCCAGCAGGTTCTCTTGCCATACCTGGGGAGTTAGTAAAAATGTAGATTCCCTGGGCGCACTCCAGCCCTATGAAACCAGAACCTTCTGAGCAGAGGCCTGAAAACCTTTGCTTTTGTCAGGTTCCCCAGGTGATGCCTACCCAACTAACCTATTATGAGTTAGTAAGAACCAATGGTGGACAACACTGGTTTTGATGGTGATGGTTCTAGTAGTGTGTGAATTGTGTGCGTGTGTGTGGGGGTGTGTGTGGTGTGTAAGGTAGAGGTGGGGCAAGAACAAGCATTTTCCTTCATTCACCAACTTAGCTACTTTGGCAATCTGCCTCCAAACAATGATTCTGGTCTGACTCGGGTGGTATGTGTATGTAGCAAAGCACGTCCTCAACTGTCAGGGCCTTAATCTCCCATCAATGTGAAGAGTTAGAGTCTTAACAGCAGGCATATTAATCTGAGCTTCCAGAGAAACAGAACTAATAGAATGGATGGATAGATAGATAGATAGATAGATTTACTATAAAGAATTGGCTCACATTATTATGGGGGCTGCGAAGTCCAAGATCCGCACTTGGCAAGCTTGAGACCCAGGACAGCCTACAAGATAGCTTCAGTCCAAATCCAAAGGCCTGAGAATCAGGGGAGTCCAGTCTGGGTCTGAGTCCAAGGGCAAGAGAAGACTAATTAATGTCTGGGCTTAAAGTTAAGAAGAGAGAAAGAATTCTTTCATACTTAGCCTTTTATTCTACCCTTCAGTGGATTGAAGGAAGCCCACCCACATTGGAGAAGGCTGTGTATTTTACTCATTCCACGGATTCAAATGTTATCCTCATCCATAAACATCTCTACAGACACATATGGAAATAATGTTTAACCAACTACCTGGACCCCCCATGGCCCAGTCACGTTGACATATAAAATTAACCATCCCAGCAGGTACGAGCCCTACCTTCATGACTTACTGGAGGCCAGTTACCTCCACTGCTGTCCTCACCACCTGCTCCATACTTATTTTATGACAATGAGAAGACTCGTATCTTTTCAAGTGCTTTGTAAAACTATCATGCATAGCATAGAGTGAGCATGATCATCAATGTTATTAATCCTGTAAGGAGGTGTGTAGTTGGTCCCCAAGATGGCCCTTGGGTTCAGTGATTCACCAGAGAGACACACAGGATTCAGAAAAACTGTTACACTCACAACTGTGGCTTATTACAATGAAAGGATACAGATCAAAATCGGCAAAGGGGAAAGGTGCATAAGACAGAGGCCAGGAGAAACCAGGCATGAGCTTCCAGTTGTCCTCTCCCAGTGGAATCACACGGACAGTGCTAATTCTCCCAGCAGTGATGTGTGACAACACATGTGAGGCATCACCAACCAAGGAAGCTCACGTGAACCTTGAGGTCCACAGTTTTTATTGTGGGGGTCACATAGGCACAGAGCACCCATGTGACTGACCTTAGCTACTCAGTCTCCCCCAGAGGTCAAATGAATACAGCATGGCCTACGGTCCCCAGCAAACAGAAACAGGCATTTGTCACAAATCACATTGTTGGCATAAAGTATCCAGGGTGACCCATGTTCTCAGGTGGACAAAGACTCTCCTCCGAGGGAGGCTATCCAAAGGCTCAGAGGTTATCCCCCACAAGCTGCTCAAGGGCCAGTCCTGAAGAACTCTGGAATGTGCAAGGTTTGGGGCAACCTACGCCTCCTGCCAGGCAGACAGGGCAGCAATGACTATCAACATCCAACACACAGGGAAGACGACTGAAATGTGCATGTTGTTACAGAGGATGCCAATGGCAGAAATCAGACAAGAAGTGGGGTTTTCTGCTGCCGGATCAGGACTCCTGCATCCCAGAGGGGTACGGTTCAAGACAGGGCAGCCGCGTGAGGAAGGGCTTGAGTGAGACAAGCAGTTCCACGCGCTGCCCCTGCGGTTGCATGGGAGTCTTCCTGGTAGAAGAATCCAGCAATAGGCGGCAGCGTGGCTGTTAGAGCGGCCCCTGAGTGGTGGTGAGCAGAGCCAGGGTGCTGGGGACCCCAACCTGCAGCCCGGGGAGAGAGGGTTGCTTATATGGTTATTGGGATTTTGACTTACAAGCGTGGGAAGCTCACAGGCATTAACAGTTTTAGCATTTAAGTAAAAATGAGATGAGCTTAAGGTTCTGTTTCCTAATTCCAGGAAAACCACTCACCGGAAGGGCTCAACCATGGCAGGCTGAAGGGGAAGGTGAGGTTTACACACTGGAGTGGGGATTGCGGAACGCGGAGGTTGGCTGCCATGCCCTGTAGTGCTTCTGCGAGGAAGGGCCCGGCCCTGGCATGGAAGCGAGGAAATGTGCTAAAGGAGGAGAGACCCACGCTGAGAGCCTCTGATTGGACAGGGCAGAAGATGCCCCCTGTTGGCAGGCTCGGCACTGGCCACTTCATCTATCACACTCCACCCTTCAGGGCTTCTCTGGAGCCCCTGGCGCAGTGCCCAGAAACGTGCCTGGTGTCTTAGCACCAGCACTGCCCTGCAGACAGATCCACACCCTCTCCTGGAGGGCTAAGAGCCAGAGGTGCCAGCTGAGCCTCTGCCTCTCACAGCCAGCGTCTTAGGGCACCTGGTGTTGCACAGCTTGTGTATTTGTTTCCTTATGTGCTTTGATCACTTGTTCCTTGCTTGTCGGGATCTCAGGGCCTTTGGGCTTCCCTAATGCTTTGGCGGAAGTTGAGAGAGGGTTGCATGGAAAGGGCTCGAGGAAGTTCAGGGTTTCCGGAATCTGTGGTTGGGTGGTTTACGTTGCTCTTATTGGTTACCTGTGTGACCGGCCAGTGGAACGTGCCTGGTGCAGGGGTGTGAGAAGCTTCCAAAAAGCAGTTCTAATTTTTCTCATCACTTAGCTACTGCCAGTGCTCAAAACCCTGCAGTTAGCTCAGTGGTTTTTCCAAGTGTGGTCCCAGGAGCTGAAACATTAGGGTCACCTGCAAACTTGTGAAAAATGCAGATTCCTGGGCTCTACCCCAGCCCCCTCAAATCAGAGAGTCTCGAGTGGGCCCAGCAATCTGTGTTTTAACAAGCCCCCCCCCCCCCCAGGTGATTCTGATTCAAGGCCAAGAACCCCTGAGGTAGCCATTTAGCCTTCTAGAGTAAGCAAAATTCTGGAGTCTTGTTTGTGCAATCCCCCTGTGATGAGGGCAGGGGTCAGGTCAGAGGGGTCCACCAAGAGGGAGGGTTGTACGGGGAGTCACAGGCCCTTACACACACTTAGGGCTTCCGGCATGATGAGCATATTCACGTGTTGTCACTGATTCTTCTTAACATGGCGATTCTGTGACAGAAGCAAGGCAGGAGCTGCGAGCCCCGAGTGACAGACAAGGGAACTAAGGCCAGAGAGAGAGAGAGAAGCTAAGGCCAGGGTCGGGGGCACAGGCAGATTCTGGGGTCACCCAGGCCACAGAGCTTCGCCTGAAGCAGACGTAGGCAGGGCGGTATTTCTGGAGCGGTCACAGTGGGCTGTGTCAGATGGCAGAGGGCGTGGCCCTGTCCTTGGTACGCACAGGTGCGAGGGCGCCAGGGCACACCGTGCTGCGGTGGCCGCGGCAGAGGCTAGCCGAAGGTCACCTTTTCTTGCCTTTGCCCGCAAAACTGTCAGCGCAGTTCCCTGCAGTCATACCTGCCTCCCCAGCCGACCTCATTCCACCTGGAATTACGACTTTTTTTTTTTTTAAAGGAAAAGAGTTGAGCATTATTTAACAAATGCAGGAGACAGAAATCTTTCAGAGCGCAGGGGCCAAGGGGGCGCAAGCCAACAGCAGAAGGAGAGCGAGGGCCGCGCAGCGCGGTGACGGGCTGAGACTCGCGCGGGGAGGCGAAGGCGCTGGCGCCGAACTGGGAGGCGGGGGCGGGGGCCGTGGCCGTGGCCGTGGCCGTGGCGGGGCGCTCGGGCTGGGACAGCGGCCGGCGCGGCGTTGGACGAGGAGGCGGCGCCGCTAGAGGGCGCCCGGCGGCCGGCGCAGGAGGCGGCCTGCCCTGCGGCACCTGCTCTGGGCGCTCAGCTGTCCCCTGCCCTGTCCCCTGTCGGCTCCTCCGCCCTGGGCCACTGTGGCCACCCCCGGAGCAGCGGCGGTCCCTGAACCTGAGTCAGCTGCTGGAGGGGGAGATGGGGCCCGTCGCGACCCTGGAGGGCTTCTGTCCAGAATGTGGGCTGGGCTGCCTCCTCCGCGCCGCCTTCCGTGCCGCACTGGGGTGTTTCCTGCGGGCTCTCTGCCCACCCACCGGCGTGGTCTTTACACATGTATGATACCTGGGGGAACGGGGAGTGCATCCCCCGGGTCCTGAAGTGCGGAGGCTGCGGGTGCGGGCAGGAGTCTGCGCCGACAGCCCGGAGGCCGGCCTCCGCGCGGGAAAGCCGTGCCCAGCAAGGGGACCCGCTCCGTCCGCCTGGCGCCCTCCTCGACTGCCGGCCCGGGGAAGGGCGCTGTGTGACCCGGGCAAGCATCCCGTCTCCCTGCGCTTCAAACCCCATCTGTAAAGTCCTAATTTTAGGACAGGATTTTCCAGATAGCTAGAGAATAAAGTCCGTCTAAGGAGGAAAGGGAAGGAAGAAAGAGGGAAGCAAGGAGGAAGGGAAAGGGCAGGCGGGAGGGAGGGAGGGATGGAGCCTTTGCGAAAATCCAGCCTCCCTCAGGATCCTCAGGGCAAGTCTCTGGGACACAATGGAGAATCTGGCAGCTTCTCCTTGGTGCCAACCACTGGCCTTTGAGATTTTATTTATTATTATTTATTGGGGGGCAGGTGGGGTCTGGGTATGTTGCCCAGGCTGGACTGGAACACCTGGGCTGAATGGATCTTCCTGCCTTGGCCTCTCACGTAGCTGGGACTACAGGTGCCACCACACCTGGCACCCACTGGCCTCTGGATCCCTGTCCCCACCCCAGGAGCGTCGTGCCTGCCCCTGTCCTCCACCTAAGGCCTCTCTGCTCCATCCCCTCCACACTGTGTTCTCAGAGCTTCCAGAGACAGCCTTGAGGGAGGAGGGGGCTCCCTCCAGCCTGGTCTCTGCCACCGACCCCCTGCGTGCAGCCCTCTCTGGGCCTCAGTTTCCCCCCCGCCAGAAAGGCTCCCATGATTTCTAAAGTCCTTTTCTGCCTGACATTTCAAACAGTCAGATAGTCTAGGTTCTCAATCTTCCCTGGCTCAGACACTAAAACTGCCTGGGGAGCCTTAAAATATTATGGCCTGGGCGCTTCCCTCCCCCTCCCCCTCTGAAGTAATGGCGCTCTGGTGGAGCGCTGCAGCAGTAGTTTTTAAAGTTCCCCAGATGATTCAAATGAGCAGGCAGCGTTAGGAACTCCTGGCATCCAATTCCCGCTAAGAACTATCTGCTTTCTCATAGGAGACCCTTGGAAATGGCAAGTCCCCTCTCGGCTTGTTTGTAATGGTGGCATAATGGGCACAGGCAAACACTTGGAGTGAGTGTATTTGGGGACAGTCCCCTTCAAAGGCTTATGAGTCTGTTGAGCCCTGGCAGCCTGGGTGGATGATGAGCATCACATGGAGAGGAGGGAGGCTTCCCCCTCTTCCTGCCTCTCTGCCCTCCCCTGGCTGCTACCTGCCTGGTCCCTCCCCCCGCGCCCCCCCCGCCCCGTTGCTTCTGGCCCCTCCCAATCTGGCAGCTTCCACTGGAGTAGCTTTCCTGCCTCAGCCTTTCTCTCCGGCTTCCGTGTTCTCTCGAGAACCTTCCTTCTCTGGGACAGGTTCCCTCTTCTCCCTCTCTCGGTTCACAGCCTGAGCCCTGTGGGGCAGAGCTCTGAGTGGTGAGTCCCAGGGAAGGGATGATCTCTAATGGGGACGTCCCATGGACCGTGTCCCGAGCAAACTTGTCAGCATCCCATCGCCTGGGCTGAGGCTGGGCTCTGAGCCACCCTGGGAACTGCGATTCTGTGGCTGTGAGGAGGCTGAGAGGTGAAGCTGGGATGTGCGGGCAAAGGGGCAGGGCCAGGGCTTGGGGACCTGGTTCCTGTCCCAGCTCTGCCATGAACTACTTGGTGCATGATCTTGAGCCTGGCACCTCTCTCTGGACCTCAGGATTGTTTAACCATGAAATGCAGGGCTGCCAAGCATTCCTTTCAGTGCTGACGTGGTACGACTTCTGTGACTCTCTGTGGCACATCCTGGGGCCAGAGAGGGAAAAATGGCCTTAAGACTCAAAGGATAGGTGCTAAAATGATAAGATTTCTTCCATAATTCTTTGAGCACCCCCTCTATTCAAGGTGTTGCATGGGTGCTGGGAATATAGCAGTTAACTCAATAAGGTAGCACCCCTCATGAGCTAACAGTGTGGAGGACACTGAACACTGCATCTGGGGACCTCCAGTGGCGTCCTCTAAGTCCTGGCAGGAGGGACGCTATTATAGCAGCCCCAGCAATAGGGCTGTGGCACCCACAGAATAGGCAGGGGGAGGTGCCCACTCACGGGTTCTGGGCAAAAAAGCCAGCGCTGAACTTGGAACATTAACACTGAACCAAAGGTGTCGGAGGAAGCATGGGGTCTGGGGAAGGCAAGTCTGCAGGTCTACACCGGGGTTTAATAGGTAAAGGTGAGGAGAGGAGAAATCAGGTGAGATGGGACAGGTGAGGTGGAGCAAAGGCACATATGTAGTTCAGCTAACAGAGTTGATGCACAAGCTTGTTTATGTTCATTTGTTTTCTTTTGTTTCATCAAAAACATTCATTTACAAACAATGATTGGCTTTTACTTATTTTTGAGATACAAGTACTTTTTTAAAAAAGCTTTGTTCAGATATAATTCACATACTGACATATTTCAAGTGTACAATTTGATACATTTTGACATACGTATGCACCTGTGAAACTGCCATCACGGTGAAGTTAATATGCATGTCCATCCCTCCCCAACGTTCTCTCATGCCCCTTTAAATCCTGCCTTCCTGCCCATCTCTTACCCCTTTCCCCCATCCCCAGATAGCCACTGATATGCATTCTTTCACTATACTTCAGATCACATTTCCTAGAAATTTTTATAATGGGATCCTTTAGTGTACTCTTACTTGTCTTGTTTAACTCAGCATAACTAAGATTCATCCACGTTGTTGCCTATACCAATACTCTGTTCCTTTTTCAGTGCTGAGTAGTATTCCATTGTATGAACATACCACAATTTGTTTACCCATTTGCCTGTTGATGGACATTTGAGTGGTTTCCAGTTTGGGGCTATGACAAATAAAGCTGCTGTGTACATTTGTGTACAAGTCTTTGTATGGACATATTCTTTCATTTAGGAATGGAATGACTGGAGCACATGTTGCGTATATGTTTAATTTTTTAAGAAACTGCCAAACTGCTCTCCCTTTTACATTCCTACCAGCAGTATGAGAGATCCAGTTCCCCCATGTCCCCACCAACCCATGGGATGATATGATCAGTCATTTATTTTATTTTAATAATTTTGATAGATGGGTAGTGATATTAATTGAAAGACTACTCTAACATTCATTATAGTGCAGGTCTGCTGGTGATGAATTCTTTCAGCATTTATGTGTCTGAAAACTTTTTTTTTTTTTGCCTTTTTTAAAGACATGTTTTTACTGGGTAAAGAAATCTAGGTTGACATTTCTTTCTTTTCAGTATTTTAAAGATATAGCTCCACTATCTTCTAGACTATTTCCTGATGTCTTCAGTTATTAATATCTTTGGTTCTTTGTATATAATGCCTTTTTCACTGGATATTTAATTTTTTTTCTCTCTGTTACTAGATTTAAGCAACTTAGTGTAATATCTTTCATGTTTCTTGTGTTTGGGATTCATTGAGCTTCTTGGATCTCTGGTCAAGCCATCAAATTTGGAAAACTTTTAGCCACTGTTTCTTTTTTCCCCAGATTTATTCAGGTATAATTCACAAATAAAAATGGTGATTATTAGATGTGTAGCCATTATTAGATGTGTGGATTGCAAATGTTTCCTTCCATTCCATACATTGTCTTTCACTCTGTTAATTATTTCCTCTGCTGTGCAGAATCTTTTTATTTTATTTATTTTTTGTGACAGGGTCTCGCTCTGTAATCTGGGCTAGCATGCAATGGCATCATCATAGCTCACTGCAACCTCAAACTCCTGGGCTTGAGCTATCCTCCTGCCTCAGTCTCCTGAGTAGCTGGGACTACAGGTTCGTGCCACCACATCTGGCTAATTTTTCCAGTGTTTTGTACAGACTGTCTATCTCTTACTCAGCTTGTCTCGAACTCCTGGCCTCAAGCAATCCTTCCACCTTGGCCTCCGAAAGTGGTAGGATTACAGGGGCGAGCCACCACACCTGGTCAGAAGCTTTTTAGTTTGATGCAAACCCACGTGTCTGTTTTTGTTTTTGTGTTTATGGTGTTTTATACAAAAAGAAAAAACATTGCTAATGCCAACATCAAAAAGCTTTTTCCCTACGTTTTCTTCTATTCGTTTTATAATTTGGGGTCTTACATTTAAGTCTTTTATCCAGCAGTCCCCAACCTTTTTGGCACCAAGGACTGTCTCATGGAAGACAATTTTTACGTGGATAGGGTTAGGAGGGGAGGCGGAGCTCAGGTGGTGATGCCAGCAATGGGGAGCAGCTGTAAATGCAGATGAAGCTTTGCCTGCTCACCTGCTGCTCACCTGCTGTGCACCACCCACCCCTTCCTAAGTTTCATGGAAGACAATTTTTCCACAGATGGTGTGGATGGGGTTGGGTACAGCAGAGCTCTGTAACCCGGTCCACAGCCCAGGGGTTGGGGACCACAGCAAGTTTTACCCATATGAATTGATTTTTGTATATGGTAAAAAAGAAGGGCCCAGTTTTATTCTTCTGAATGTGGATATCCAGTTTTCCCAACACCATTTATTGAAGAGTCTGTCCTGTCTCCGTTGTGTGTTCTTGGCACCCTTGTTGAAAGTCAATTGACTGTAATTGTATAGATTTATTTCTAGGATCTCTGTTCTTTTCCATAGGTCGGTATGTCTGTTTTTATGCTAGTATCATGTTGTTTTGATCACAGTAGCTTTGTAATATAGTTTGACATCAGAAAATGTAATGTCTGCAGTATTGTTCTTCCTCAAGATTACTTTGGTTATTCAGGATCTTTTGTGTTTCCACGTGAATTTTTAGGGTTGTTTTTTCTATTTCTGTGAAAAATGAAGTTGGAATTTTGATAGGGATTGTGTTAAATCTTTAGATTGTTTTGGGTAGTATGGACATATTCACTAATTCTTCCAGTGGATGAACATCGGATATCTTTCCATTTATTTGTGTCTTCTTCAATTTCTTTCATCAATATCTTTACAGTCTTCACTATATAGATCTTTCATCTCTTTGGTTTATTCCTAAATATTTTATTATTTTTGATGCTATTGTAAATGGGAATTTTTAAAAATTTCTTTTTTGGATAGTTTGTTGTGAGTGTATAGAAACACAACTGAATTTTGCATGTTGACTTTGAATCCTGCATCTTTACTGAATTTGTTAATTCTAAAATGTTTTGTTGGAGTCTTTAGGTTTTCTATATATAAGATTAGCCATCTGCAAACAGAGATCATTTTACTTCTTTTTTTCTTATCTGGACACCTTTTATTTCTTTTCTTGCCTAATTGCTCAGGCCACAACTTCCAGTACTATGTTGAACAGAAGTGGTGAGAATGGGCATCCTCGTCTTATTCCTGATCTTAGAGGAAAAGCTTTCAGCTTTTCACCATTGAGTATGATGTTAGCTGTGGATTTGTCATATATGGCCTTTATTATGTTGAGATACCTTCCTTCTATATCTAATTAGTTGAGAGGTTTTTTTTTTTATCATGAAAGAATGTTGAATTTTGTCAAATGGTTTTTCTGAAACTATTGAGATAATCATATGCTTTTTATCTTCATTCTGTTAATAGGATGTATCACAGTTATTGGTTTGTGTATGTTGAAACATCCTTGCATCCCAGGGTTAAATCTCATCTGCTTGTGGTATATGATCCATTTGATGTGCTGTTGAATTCAGATGACTAGTATTTGTTGAAGATTTTTGCATCTATGTTCATCAGGGATGTTGGCCTGTAATTTTCTTTTCTTGTAGTGTTCTGTCTGGTTTTGGTAATGTTAACCTCATAAAATGAGTTTGGATGAATTCCCTCATCTTTAATTTTTTGACAGTTTGAGAAAGATTGACATTAATTCTCTTTAAATGTTTGGTAGAATTCACCAGTGAATCCATCTGATCCTGTGCTTTTTTTTTTTTTTGAGAACTTCTGATTACCAATTAAATCTCCTTTACTCATTATTGGTATTGGTTATGTTTAGATTTTCTATTTTTTCATGATTCAGTCTTTGTAAGTTGTATTTTTCATAGGAATTTATCTATTTCTCCTAGGTTATCGAATTTGTTGGTGTATAATTATTCATAGTAGTCTCTTATCACCCTTTGTATTTCTGTGGTATCAGTTGTAATATCTCATTTATAATTTTTTTATTTGAGTCTTCCACTTTGTTTCTTGGTAAGTCTAGTTAAAGGTTTGTAGATTTTGTTTCTCTTTTTAAAAACCCAACTCTTAGGTTTATTGATCTTGTGTATTATTTTTATAGTCTCTATTTACTATTGCTCTAATCTTTATTATTTCCTCTTTTCTGCTGACTTTGGGCTTAGTATATTCCTATTTTTCTAGTTCTTTGAAACATAAAGTTAGGTTATTTATTTGAGAGTTTTCTTTTTTTTAACGTAGGTATTTATCACTATAAACTTCCCTCTTAGAACTGCTCTTGCTGCATCTCATAAGTTTTGGCTTATTTTGTTTCTACTTTTTTTGTCTCAAGGTACTCTTTGATTTCACTTTTGATTTCTTCTTTAACCCATTTGTTGTTCTGGAGTATGTTATATAATTTCCACATATTATTGAATATTCCAATTTTCCTCTTGTTATTAACATCTACTTTCATACAGGAAAAGATACTTGATATAATTTCAATCTTCTTAAATTTATTAAGATTTGTTTTGTGCCTTGGGTTTCCTGAACAATGTTCTGTGTATATTTGAGAAGAATGTATACTACTGTTGGGTGCTACTGCTACTGTTGGATAGAATGTTCTGTATGTGTCTGTTAGGTCCATTTGGTCTATAGTGTTATTCATGTCTGCTGTTTCCTCATTGATTTTCTGTCTGGATGGTTTACACATTGTTCAAAGTTGAGTATTGACATTCCCTATTATTATTGTATTGCTATCTGTTTCTCCCTTTAGTTCTATTAATATTTGCTTTATATATTTATGTGTTCTTATGTTGAGTACATATATACTTATAATTGTTATCACCTCTTGATAAATTGATGCTTTCATTATTACATAATGATCTTCTTTGGTACTTATGACACTTTTGACTTAAAGTCTATTTTTTCTGATATAAGTACAGCCAAACCTGCTCTCTTTTGGTTATCATTTATGTGGTATTTCCTTCACTTTCAGCCTATTTATGTCCCTAAAGGTGAAGTGAATGGCGTGTAGGCAAAGTATTTTTGGATATTGATCTATTAGCAAGTCAGCCACTCTATGGTATTTGATTGGAGAATTTAATCCAATTACATTTGAAGTAATTATTGGTAGATAATTATTGCCTTTTGTGAATTGTCTTCTGTTTTGGAGTTCCATTGTTCCTTTCTTCCTTTCTTGCTGTTTTCCTTTGTGATTTGTTGATTTTTTAATACTGTTATGATTTTATTCCTCTTTATTTTTTGTGTATGTACTAGAGATTTTTTTTTATAGTTACCATGAGGCATATAAAAACATTTTATAGTGATTATTTTAAGCTGATGAAAACTTAATTTTGATTGCATACACAAACCATGTTTATTTCTTGCCCTCCAACATTTTAAGTTATTGGTGTCACAATTTACATCTTTTTATGTTGTGTATCATTGACAAATTATTGTAGCTATAGTTATTTTTAATCCTTTCTCTTTTAACACTTATTCTGGGATTAAAAGTAATTACCACCATTATAGTATTAGAATATTCCGAATTGACTTTATACTTACCTTTATGAGTGGATTTTATACTTTATTATGTTTTCATGTTACTAGTTAGTCTTTTCATTTCAACTTGAAGAATTCCCTTTAGTGTGTCTTGTAAGGCAAGTATAGTGGTAATTAACTTCCTTAGCTTTGGTTTGTCTGGAAAAGTCTTTATCTCTCTTTCATTTCTGAAGTACAGAATTACTGAGTATAATATTCGTGGTTGCCTGTTTTTTCTTTCAGCACTTTGAATATATTATCTCACTCTCTCCAGCCCTGCAGATTTCTGCTGAGAAATCTGCTAATAACCTTACGGAGGTTCCCTTCTATATAAATGAGTCACTTTCCTGTTGCTGGCTGCTTTCAAAATTCTCTGTCTTTGACTTTTGATAATTCATTTTAATGTTCCTCAGTAAACATTCTTTGAATTGATCTAGTTTAATATTCTTTGAGCTTCATAAGCCTGGATGTTCATATTCCTCCCAAGATGTGGGAAGCGTTCAGCTATTATTTCTTTAAATAAGCTTTCGGTCCCTTCCCCTCTCTTCTTAAACTTCCATAATGTGTCTATTGGTTTGTTTGATGGTGTCCTATAAATCTCATAGGCTTTCTTCACTCTTTTTCATTCCTTTTTCTTTTTGTTGAGACAGGGTCTTGCCGTGTCTCCTGGGCTACAGTGCAGTGACATCACCATAGCTCACTGCAACCTCAAATTCCTGAGCTCGAGCAATCCTCCTGCCTCAGCCTCCCCAGTAGCTGGGACTGCAGGCACATGCCACTGCCACCATACCTGGCTAGTTTTTCTCCTTTTTTGTAGAGATGGTACCTCGCTGTTGTTCAGGCTGGTCTTGAACTCCTGGCTTCAAGTGATTATCCTGCCTCAGCCTCCCATAGTGCTAGGATTACAGGCATGAGCCACCATGTCCAGCCCTCTGTTTTCTGTTTTCTCCTCTGACTGGATAATTTTAAATGATTTGGCTTTGAATTCACAGATTCTTTCTTCTTTTTGATTGAGTCTGCTGTTGAAGCTCTCTCTTTAATTTTTCATTTCACTTATTGTATTCTTAAGCTCCAGAACTTCTGTTTGATTCTTTTAAATAATTTTTATCTCTCTGTTGAAATTCTTGTTTTGTTTTTATATTGATTTTCTGATTTCATTGAGTTGTTTATTTGGGTTCTCTTGTGGTTTGCTGAGTTCCTTAAAACAATTATTTTGAATTCTTTCTCAGACAATTATGAGATCTCCATTTCTGTGGGTTCAGTTACTGGAAAACCATCATGTTCCTTTGGTGGTCTTGTTTCCTGGATTTTTCATATTTGTTGAAGTCTTATATTGCTGTCTTGACATTTGAAGAAGTGATCACCTCTTCCTTTCTTTACAGACTGGCTTTGTCAGAGAAAGATCTTCACCACTCACCCAGCTAGAGATTTAGGGGATCTCTCAGACCTTTATTAAAAAAAATTGTTTAGAGACAGGGTCTCATTCTGTCACCCAGGCTGGAGTGCAATGGCACAATCATAACTCACTGCAGCCTTGAACTCCTAGGCTCAAGCAATCCTCCCACCTCAGCCTCCCAAATTGCTGGGATTACAGGTGTGAACCACCACACCTGGCCTCTCAGAACTTTTCTGTTGATGCACCCACTCCATTCTCCTTATTCTCTCTTGAAGAGAAAGTTTTAGTATTGTATGCCTTCTCTCAATTCTGCAAAGGAAATATGGGTGCTGAGAGTATCCTGGTTTTCTCAGGACAGTGCTCAAAAGTGTTCAGGGTTAAGCACCTTTTCCCAATCCAGCAGAGTTGAGCCAGCTGTCTATATGTGCTTGGGCATGATCTGCAGAGGCTTGAGTGTGCTGTCTATAGGAGTGTGCTCAGGGTAGCAGCTATAGGGAGGGAGGAGCATATGAAATGCTAGGTGAGAACATGAACTAGTTGGGGTGATATGCAGGTGATGTGTCCTACTAGGTTCATGAATAGACCTCTTGATGGAGTCAGTGAGCTGTTTAGTAGAAATCACAGCCCTTTGTTGATTTATGTGTCCCCGTTGCTTTTCACCCTGCTCCTTTCTGCCCCCAGACTATTCATCTGTGCCAATCCTTTCAGTGTTCTGGATGGAGTGAGAAAGAAGTGGGCCTCTTGGGAAGCATTCCACATGGTTGAAGAATCCAGGCACTCACTATGCTTTCACTTTCCCCTGTGGGAGAAATTGCTAGCCAAGAGATTCTCTTCGTACTGAGCTGTGCCACCTTGAGGGTATGGTGACATGGGTAAAGTGAAACTGTCCTTCTTGCTCTTTTCAATGCATCTATTTTCAGTTTTTTGTTCCAGTGGGGTGCTGGGGCCTCCCCGCTAGACTTCTAGGCTCCCACAAATGTACTCTTGTCTGTGGGTGGTTGGCAAAATCAGTATTTCTGTGGGAGAATGAGTGCTGAAAACTCCTATTCTGCCATCTTGCTGCTGTCACTCCCCCCACCTCTTTTTTAAAGACATTTTTAAAGAGCCATTTTAAGTGCAAAGCAAAATTGAGTGAATGACACAGGGAATTACCATATACCCCATGCCTCCACATATGCACAGACTTACCCATTATCAACATCTCCCACTAGAGTGGTATATTTCTTACACTTGGTGAACCTACATTAACACAACATTATCATCCAAAGTCCATATTTTACATCAGGGTTCGCTCTTGGTAGTGTATATGCTATGGTTTTGGAAATGTATCCATCATTATAGTATCATGTAGAGTATTGTCACTCCCCTAAAAATCCTCTGTGCTCTCCCTATTCATCCCTCTCTCACCTCTAACCTCTGGTGACCGCTGATCATTTTATGGGTTTCCGTGGTTTTGCCTTCTCTAAAATGTCATATAGTTGGAATAATGCAGTATTTAGTCTTCCAGTTTGGCTTCTTTCACTTAAAATATGTACCCAGAGTTTCTTTATATCTTTTCATGGCTTGATATCTCATTCCTTTTTAACACTGAATAATATTTCATAGACTGAATGTATCAGTTTTATTTATCCACTCACTTACTGAAGGAGATCTTGGTTGCTTCCAAATTTTGCCAACTATGAATGAAGCTTCTATAAACCTCCATGTGCAGATTTCTGGGTGGACATAAGTTTACAAATTAAGAGTATGTTTTGTTTTGTCAGAAACCACCAAACTGTCTTCCAAAGTGGCTGCACAATTTTGCATTCCCACGAGCAGTGAATGAGAATTCCTGTTGTCCCACATTCTTGACAGCATTTGGTGTTGTCAGTGTTCTAGATTTTGGCCATTCTAATAGGTTAGTGGTATCTCGTTGTCATTTTAGTTTGCATTTCCCTAATTACATAAGATGTGGACATCTTTTTAAATGCTTATTTGCCATCTGTATATCTTTTTTGGTGAAGTTGTCTGTTAAGACATTTGTCTCATTTTTTAATTGAGTTGTTTTCTTATTGTTGTGTCTAAGAGTTCTTTGTATGCTTTTGTAACAGTACTTTACCAGATATGTATTTTGAAAATATTTTCTCCTAGTCTATGACTTGTCTTTTCATTCTTTTGACAGTGTCTTTCACAGAGCAGAACATTTTTAAATTTTATCAATTCTTTCTTTCATGGATTGTGCCTATTGTGTTTTGTCTAAAAGGTCATTGCTAAGCCCAAGGTCATCTTGATTTTCTCCTATGTTATCCCCTAGGAGTTTTTTTTTCTTTTTGTGTGTGTGTGTGTGTGTGTGTGTGTGTGTGTGTGTGTGTGCTGTAGTTGTTTTGTTTTTCGTTCCTTTTCTTTTCTTTTCTTTTTCTTTTTTTTTTTGAGAAGAAAAGAGGAGTTTATTAATTTGGTGACAAATGAGGAGGTTGGCAGACTCCCATCTCAAAGTACCAATGTCCTATTTCTAAGCAGAAGTATAGAGTTTTTAAAGGTTCTGATTAATCCCATAATCCCATCTTTGGCTAAGCCAATCTCATGACCTCCACCTGGACATTTCCCCCAAACCATCTCCTGTGACACAAAGGACACTCTCCTGCCCCTCCTGACCACTAGCCTGAGGCAGGGATGTAGGGTTTAATTCTCCAAAAGGGTAAGGGAGTTTTGAAGAGACAGAAAACATTTTTACCCTTTTTTAGGCCACTCTCTGTTACCTATTCCCCACTGTCAATTTTACCCTTCCATGTCTGTGGGAGGAGGAGCAACATAGTCATCAAGCTACTTCCTGCTGAATTGTGATGATGTATTAGACAGAAGGTACAATTATCAGGTGAAAAGGGGCATAAGCAACAATCACAACTGTGAGGACTGACAAGGTGAAACGGACATGATTTCTGAATTTGCAGAAGCCGTCTCTTGGATCACCTACAGGGTACAACTCATAGCTCTGCACTCAGAGGTCCCAAGTTTCCTTTCTAACCCAGCCCTGTACTGGACATTGTGTGCACTTTCTATTCTAGGTGTAGGGCTTTGTTTACTTGCTGGGTTAGCTCTGCTACAAAGGAGAGTCTATTATCACTCTTGCAAAATGTCCAGGGCTCCCCAGAGTGTGCTCCTGGGTCCTGTTGGCAATGGGATGTCTGTTGACATCCTCACTGCAGGAGGAGGAGCTGCTGAGCTGTCTCTGCTGCTGTCTGTCCACAGCGTCCATCACCAGCATGCCGTTCTCTATCTGCTCAGCCTCTTTCCCTGGACTGCTGATGCATGTTATCATGTCATCCTTGGAGGCCTGTCCTTGTTCTGTTCTGGCATATGTGTGCAGGAACTCAGCAAAGGCCCTGTCTTAGGCCAGCAACTCCTGGTAGGAGCCCACCTCGGAACCTCAGACATTCTGTCTGTTTGGGTAGGACAAGCCTCTACCTAGCCTGAAAATGTATCTACTGATATAAGCCCAGGCTTCCAAGTGACGCTGTCAATCATCAAAAGGGTGGACCCCCACATGTTGGGCTCCTTGTGTAGCGGGTCACCTTTCTGTCCTTGGACCACCCCAAGCACATAAACAGTTAGTTATAAATGGGGTCCTCTCAAATGAGGTCCCACCAAATCCATCAAGCCATCCTCCTCCCAATGTGTGTATCCATGTAGGCACCTCATAACAGGCTGAACCAAAGCTTTGAGTAGGAGACAAGTCTATGAGAATTCTGCCTCCATTTAGCTGTGCCATCCCAATGTCAGAACCACCATCTTTCCTTGTAAAGGGGGTCTAAATCTAGCTAGGTTATCAAGGCCCCGAGGAAGAGATCATCTCCAGCAGCCTCGTTAGCAGCTCTGCCAGTTGCCTGATTTTTTTGTCATGCTAGCCGCCCATTTGGGCTCAGCCAAAGCTGTATTAAGGCCATTGTTTTGGTGGAATACTTAATATCCTTACTCACTTATGGTAGCTTTCTTCTTGCCAATGCTGTAACGATGTGCAGGCTTGCTGAGGCCTAAACTTCAAAGCACATGGCAGTCTCCTGTATACTTCACCAGGCCCTGGTATTCACCCAGCAGAAGCTTGGCAGCACTGTCCCATCCTTGCCCTCCCCCCCACCACCCCCCCCACCCCACCCCACCCCTGCCTCGGTCCAGAGGTGAGATTCTGCCACTTCTGAAACAACCCCTGGTGGTGTTCCTGCTGCTCACACAGGTCCACCTCCTGGGCCTGCTGTGATGAGTTTCTCAGCAGCCACTTGTCTACAGCTGCCTCACTGCCACCCAGCCCCTCCCCTGCTGTCCCCTGCCTGGCTTGCAGAGCACTGGGTGCGGCTGGTGCTGGTGATCAGGGTGGCAGCCAGGGGAAGGGGCTCCCTGGACTACTTCTGTCCACACAGCTGATGCCAATCGAATCCCCACTGTCAATTTTGCCCAGAGCTTCCATGGGGATATTTGGAGGCAGGAGGCTCTGGGCCCCCTCCTTCACCACCTGAGTCCTAGACTTAAAAAAACTATTTGCTTTCCTGAAAGCTTGCTGCCACCCGGAGTCCTTTACAATTTTGGGCAATGTTCCTTTCAAGATTCTTCTTCACAAAATGTCAGTTTGGATGGCTTTTTCACCAATTCCTTTTGACTGTCTCAAAGGACACTTTAGCTGTTCTTGCACATTCAAGCCTGCCTATCTGATGTTACCGCAAATTGCCCGCCACAGCTATGGGCTCCCTCTGTCCCAAATCAAGTTTGCTGCTGGGAAAGACCATTCCAAACCCTGAGTCATAATTTACTGGGTGTGGGACTGAAGAGTTAGTTCAGGTGGCACCCTCCCTGGCCCCTCCCATGGTGCCAAGATGGCGGCAGCAGGCGTTCCTTCCCCCGGCTGTGCACTGCTGGGCAGCAGGCTGTGTGCACCGGTCCTTGCTCCTGCCAGGTCTGCCACTGGGCGGTGGCCCTGCCCAGCACCTGGCCCTGGCCGGCTGTGGGTGTTCCGGTGGGTGTGGGAGGACCTCATTTATCAAAGATCATACAAATACAGATCATTTTGTATACCATAAACAATGAGTTTATCTCAAGCAGAGAGCTTGATACTCAACATCTTAACTCTATAGTGGCAAGTTGATCATTTGAGCTCTGAATTTTAAAAGAACCAATAGCTCAGAATAAACCATCAACCACCACTTTTCCTCATACTCCGGACAAGTGGTATCACAGTGATCTTTAGACATAGGTACAAAATCTCACGAAAACTGACAAAAAATCAAACACAAACCATATATGGAATGCCCAGCACAATCTAAAATGCCATGGCCTATCAATGAAATGGGAATTTTCATTTAACAGCCACTTCTGCTCACACTCCAGCACACACATTGGATTACAATAACATCATTCTCTTTACACAGAGGTTCATAGTTACAAGTTAACCATTCAGCCAAAAGTTTTCCCAAGGGACTTTGAGATGGAGCTTCCTTACGTTGCAACAAAACTCACAAATAACAAACAGACAATACAAGGGATACAAAAATGCCAGGGCCTATCAAACAAATGGGAATCCAAAGGGGCCAAACACCACCCCAAATGTCACCTCAACTGGTGCCTCAAATGCCCTAGCACAGGGCTGGAAGGTTCACAAATGGGAATCAAAGGGGATAAATGCCACCCCAGCTGGAAGGTTCAAAACCCTCTCCAAATGGGTGGCCTAATCCCCTTGCTCCCTGGGAAACCCTCCCAAAATTGTGGCCTAGTTCACCTGTTCCCTGGTAACCACAACTGAGCTCCAAATTCAAACCAGCTTCCCTAGTTCAACTCAAACTCATGAAAGCCACCCCCAAAAGGTGACTCAAGACAAATGAAACCAACTAGAATTTCTAGAAATCCCCCAAACAGGTGGAATCAGGGTCTTGGGGTGCACCCCAGGGAACTTATTCAAGAAACAAATGATGAAGGTTGTCTGGAAGTTTCCAAGTCTATTTCTTTCTCCTCAACTCAGTTCAGGTAGTGGGGAGCCATGTCCACTTTGGGGAGACAGAGACGGGTGTTCTCTGGAGCTAAAACGGGCTCTGGCAGCTGCAGGGGCCATCCCTTGCCCTCTCACCTCAAAAAGAAGTTGCTCCTGCCTGCAAGGTGATATTCATAGAATGAGTTAGAAAGTATTCCTCCTATTTCTACCTTCTGAAAGAGATTGTGGAGAATTGGTATAATTTCTTCCTTAAATGTTCGGTAGAATTCACCAATAAATCCATCTCAGTCTTGTGCTTTTTTCTTTAGAAGTTTATTAATTATTGACTCAATTTCTTTACTAGATATAGGCCTATTCAGATTGCCTATTTTTTCTTGTGTCAGTTTTGCCAGACTGTGTCTTTCAAGGAATTGGTCGATTTCCTCTAGGTTATCAAGTGTGGGGCATAGAGTAGTTCATAGCATTCCTGTATGATTCTTTTAATGTCCCTGGGATCTATACTGATGTTCCTTCTTTCATTTCTGACAATAGTAATTTGTGTTCTCTCTTTTTTTATTAATATTAGTTAGTGTGGCTAGAGGCTTATTGATTTATGTATTTCTCCTTCAGTTCTATCAGTTTTTGCCTGATGTAGTTTGATGCTCTGCTGTTAGGTGCATACACATTAAGGATTTTTATGTCTTCTTGAAGGGCTGGCCCCTTTATCATCGTGCCATGCCCCTCTTTCTCCATGATACATTTCATATCTTTAAAGTCTACTCTGTCTGTAATCAATACTTCCACTCTCTTTTGATTTGTATTTGCATAGCCTATCTTACTCTGTCCAATTATTTTTAATCTATATATGTCTGTATACTCAAAGTGGGTTTTTTGTAGACAACATATAGTTGGGTCTTGTTTCTTTGCCCATTATGATAACCTCTGTCTTCTAATTGATGCCTTTAGAGCACTGATGTTCAAAGTGATTATTGATATACTTGGATTAATATCTACCATATTTGTTACTATTTTCTATTTGGTCCCCTCATTATTTGTTTCTGTTTTTGTTTTCTATGCTTTTTCTGCCTTTTGTGGTTTTAACTGAGCATTTTAAATGATTCCATTATCTTTTATTTCTCAGAATATCAATTATACATCTGTTTATGTTTTTAGTGTTTTCCCTAGAGTTTGCAATATACATCTGCAAGAAATCCAAGTCTATTTGCAAATAACACTATACCACTTAATGGGTAGTGTGAGCACCTTCCCCCATCCAAGTACTAACCAGGCATGACCCTGCTTAGCTTCCGAGATCAGATGAGATAGGGTGCGTTCCGGGTGGTGTGGATGTAGATAGCACCCTCTGATAAAAAAAAATCCAAATTCCTTCCTCTTGTCCCCTGCATCATTCCTGTCATTCATTTCACTATAGATAAGCTTACATAAGCATATATATGTGATATATACATAAGCATACATAATTTAATACATTGTTGCTTTATTATTTAGAATAAACTATTATGTTAGATCAGTTGAAAATAAGAGAATTAGAAGTTTTTATTTTACCTTCATTTATTCTTTCTTTGATGCTCTTCCTTTCTTTTTGTAGATACAAGTTTGTGACCTTTGTTAGTTTCCTTCTCTCTAAAGAACTTTTTAAAGTAATTCTTACAAGGAAGGTCTACTAGCAACACATTCTTTCAATTTTTGTTCACATTAGAAAGTCTTTATTTCTCTTTCACATTTGAAGAATAATTTTGAGGGTATAGAATTCTGGGTTGGTGATTTTTTTTCTCAATATTTTATTATATATATTTCACTTTACTCTCTTCTTGCTTCTTGCTTGCATGGTTCTGAGAAGAAGTTGGATATAATTCTTCTCTTTGCTCCTCTTTGGGTAAGGTGTTTTCCCCCTCTGGCTTCTTTCAGGATTTTTTCCTCTATCTTTGTTTGAATATGACATGCCTAGGTGTAGAGGTTTTTTTGTTGTTGTTTTGTTTTCTTGGGTTTTTTTGTTGTTGTTGTTGTTTGTTTGTTTTTTTCATTTATCTTGCTTGGCATTCTCTGAGCTTCCTGGACCTGTGGTGTCAGACATTAATTTTGGGAAATTGTCAGTCATTAGTGCTTCAAATATTGCTTCTTTTCCTTTCTCTTGTTTGCCTCCTTCTGGTATTCTCATTACATGCATTTACACCTTTTATAGATGTCCTACAATTCTTGGAATTCTGTTCTGTTTTATTTTAAAGTCTTCGTTCTTTTTGATTTTCAGTTTTGGAGGTCTTTGTTGATGTATCATCAAGCTCAGAGATTCTTTCCTCATTTGTGTTTAGTCTGCTAACAAGCCCATCAAAGGCATTTTCCATTTCTGTTACAGTGTTTTTGATCACTATTGTTTATTTTTGATTCTTTCTTAGGATTTTCATCTCTCTGCTAATATTGCCTGTCCGTTCTTACATGGTATCTACTTTACTACCCATTAGAGCCCTTATCATCTTGATCATAGTTTTAAATTCCCTGTCTAAAAATTATAACATCCTTGCCATGTCTGATTCTGATGTTTGCTCTGTGTCCTCAAACTGGTTTTTTCATTTTAGTATTCTTGTAATTTTTTCTTGTTAGCTGGACATGACATACCAGGTAAAAAGAACTGCTGTCAGTAGGCCCTTACTAATGTGATGGCAAGGGGTAGGGGGCAGGGAAATCTTCTATAATCCTAGTATTAGGTATCAGCCTTTTAGTAAACGTATCCTCTGGACTGCAAACTTCACAAATATTTCTCAGTGTTTTCCTCCCCCCTTAGGATGGCTAGAATGAGCTAGAGCCGAGCATTTCTCTTCTCCCTCTTGAGTGCCTAGAGTGAGCTGCAGTTGGGTATTCCCTTCCCCCAGATCAGTTGGGCTCTGATAAAACCCCAGCGGTTTAGGTTGTGGTTAACTAGTCTCTCCTGAGGGCAGACCTTGTTAAGCAGAACAGAATGCTCTGGCATATTTCAAGATAGTTCCTTTACCCTCACTCTACCAGAAGCAGGAGGAGACTTATCTCTGATAAGCACTGTGAGAAACTGATGGAGATCCTGGATGTAAAGCTCACAAAGCAAAAGCGTGGGGGCTCCCCTGTGATCTCTGGAGTTTTAACTCTGAGACCTGTTTCTCTGCCTAAGACTCCAGCAATTTATCAATTACAGCTCAGGTTTTCCTACTCCGCAATGGTTCCCTTGGAGGTTGCTGTTCACAAGTTTCTGCTCTGTTAAGTTGTTACTCTCTGTATCTGCCTGTCTTTCTCCTCAATTTTGGGGTCAGCAGTTTGCACTGTGATTTCACTTCTCTTATGGACCTAAGAAGAGTTGTTGATTTTTCAGTTTTTTTCAGCACTGCTTATTAAGACTGAGTGGCAACTTCCAAATCCCTAATCTGAAGAACTGGAACCTATGTGTCTTTTTGTTCTTTAATCCTTCATTATTGCCTTCTTTTGTGTTATATAGTGACTTTCCAGTTGTTGAAAGAAAAACTTGAGACAAATTAAATTTAGCAGAGTTTACCTGGGCAAAGGCTAATTTGTGAATCGTGCAGTCCCCAGAACCAGAATAGGTTGAGAGAAGCTCTGGAGCTGCCACGTGGTTGGATAACATTTATGGACAGAAAAAGGAAAAGCTATGTGCAAAAAATGGAAGTGAGGTACAGACAGCTGGATCGGTTGTAGCTTGGTGTTCACCTTATTTAAACGTGGCTTGAACGGCTGGCTGCCTGGGATCAGCCAAACTCTGTGACTGGTACCAGAGAAGGTTATAGTCTGTTTAAACAGCAAGCTACATTACAATTCGCTATGTATGAAGAAACCTTTAGGATGAACTTAAAATATGTAAGGAGGCAGCTTTAGGCTAAACTTAATTTAACAATTTCTCCCTTTTGGTCAACCTCTTAATTTAGACATTGATACCACTCTGCCACCATCATAAATGGACTTATTTTGTCTCAAATCTCACTGAGAAATAGAACAATAAGTTGTAAGATGGGAACCAAGAAACAAAATAATAGGAAAAAACCTGCTTACTTCAATTTACTTTTTTAGAGCACAGACAGCTTCCTTATTATGTTGGAATCTCATATTTTCAGGAGGAAGAAAATATTGATCTATTTTGGGATCTATCTGCTTCCTTAAAGTTTCAGTTTGATTACATAGAATTTAGCACGAGTAACTCCATTTTGGTCTGGTCTGTCGGGGCCCAGTGAATGAGCTCAGTCCAGACCAATGGCCTCCCATGATTTTGTTGCACACAGTATACCATTTTAATTCCGTGGTCATTTGTTTTACTAACCTTTTCTGAGTTATTTTCTTAATGGCTTCCCTAGGAATTGCAAGTAACATCTTAATTTATAACAATCTAGTTCAGATTAATACCAACATAATTTCAATAATGGATAAAAACTTTGCTCCTTATATGTCTCTGCATATCTCTGTTTCCTCTTGCTGTTATTTTCACAAATCATACCTTTATATTTTGGGTACCCGTTAACATAGGTTTACAGTTCTTGCTTTATGCAGTTGTCTTTTAAGTCAGACAGAAAAAAAGGAGTTACAAGCAAAACATACCATTCATACGGTCTTTAGTTTTGCTGCATATAAAATTCTTGGCTGACAGTTTGTTTTCTCCCTCAGCACTTTAAATGTATCATCGTATTTTTTGGCCTTTATAGTGTCTAATGAGAAATTGGTTATTGGGCCGTTGTCTGTGTTCCCCAGATTAGTTCAAAGAGAGACTAATGGATATCCCTAGGATAGAGAGCTTCTGATTTCCCAAAACTACAGTCGTGGGTGGCAACGGAGTGAAGAGGCCCTTAGCATGTCAGGTAAGGCCAGGCTGCTCTGTGTTAGGCTGGCTGCAGGCCCCCCACCACCTGCAGCTGGGCAGGGTCATCATGGCTCAGAAGGTAGCACAGGTGTTGATCGTCCACTGAATTTCTTCTTCAGTCTTACTGGCTCTGTGGTTTTCAAAAATTTTCCTCTAAACTTTTACCTTTGGTTTCCAGTGTTGATTCTTGCCCCTCTATTTGTACATCTTCAACATTATTTTAATGGAAACTTGGCAGATGGCAAATGAAGCATTATCTTTTAACATTGTTTATATCTTCTTGAATGTTTTTTATACCACAGAAAAATGATAAAGTAAGGAAAAACACAGAGAATGTTACTGTTGACAGGAGAAGAGAAGATGGCTCCCAAGAATAGCTGTGCCTCTTTGCTTTGTGGAATGGCAGACAGGAGGCTTGTCAGGAAGGGCCAGGTACGGAAATACATTTGGAAACTAAGGAGCTTCCAAATAAAACCAGTAGTCATTCCAATAATCAGGTTATGTTGTGAGGATTTCTCATATTTACATAAGTTTTTACACTAAAGGTTTCTATCCTTACAAGTGAGTGTAAACTGAGTCTCAGGCCTTTCAATATGGTGACATGTGTTAATATGTAATTACAGCAAGGACACTTGGAAAATGGCTCAGACTCTCACAAAAATTCTGAAGCCTCCAAGCTTGCTGAGAGAAGGCAAGGACAGTGGTTTTGCAAAAGTGATTCAACTGAAGAAAGTTTGCTTTTTTTTTTTACCCTCTGGTAAGGGAGTTCAAAGCATATTTTATTCTGAAAGCCAAGCAAAGAAAATTCCCTCCAATGATATGGATATTTGATTTTATACTTCTCTGGCAAGATAAACTGTTCTTTTGTGTGGGCTGATGCTCAAACTCTTCCTTCCAACATTCTATTTGGGTTTAATAAGATAGATTACCTTGGAGCTTCCTGGAGTCAAAACAAGCAACCAACAGAGGTTGCTGAAGTCAGAACTGCAAGGTCTTCCAGAAATCACAGGGAAAATTCAAGTTTAAGAGCAAAACCACATGAGTTCAACTTGATTTCAACCCTCACATTTCCTGGAAATCATTTATGAAAACCCAGGTTTGGCAATGAATCTGTTAAATAATTGAGCTCAGGTTGAGATTAGCAATGTGTGTGGTGGGGCGGGGGGTTGTGGCTGAGAGTGTGAGTGGCCTGCCTGCTTAGGTGTGTACATTGTTAAAGGCCTTAAAATGAATCTGTTCCAGGCTGTTCATACACGAAGCAAGCTTTCGGTATGGAGTTCTGATCCCACGGCCACCACCTCTGTCTATTTGGACTTTGGAAATCTCTATAAAGTTTCTTCTTAAATTCTTTGAAAGGTCAATGGATACAAAGGAAACAAAGGCAAAGTCCGCAGTAGGATTTCTTTCAATGCAGGCAACTGAGGCGCTATGCTTTGTCTGCATGTCACCTGCCTGTTTATCCTCTCCGGGACAGCTTTGGTTTTATTCCCACCTTCGAGCCTGCCATTGGCATGAAACTCTCTCATTGGCCCGGTTCCTGCAGGGCCAGGCTGATTGTGGGTCTACATGACACCAGAGAGCAATGCTGGGTGAGTCCCAGTGTGTGAACAGAGGTAAGGATCCAAGATAGGCTGCAATTTTCTCTTATGTCACTTGGATGCCATAAAGGCAGAACTTAAACTGAATTCAATGTCCCCCACCTCTTTTCAAACAGAGGCCCAGAGGTTATGCCTGCGTCATCCTCTCCTTCAAGCCACGTCAGTACCAGGCCCTTCCTCAGTCTCTCTTGGGTCTTCCCTGGACTCTACGTCCCACCCTCACTCTCCGAGTTTGGGCCACCATCACTTCTCCCCTGGATTAATGCAGTCTCATAACTAGTTTCTTAGCCAAGTGGGCCATGCCTTTGGGCCTTTGCACATGCTCATTCCTCTTGCTGGAAGGCACTGTCCCCGTACTTCCTGACTAATTTCCTTTCTGACAGGAGGGGCAGCCTGTCCTGCCCCTCCAAGGATTCCTGTACAAAAACTATAGATGAGGTCTTCCCCTGATGCTTAAGTTTATGCATGTACTTGACTGTACCACACGACCCCCAGATTAAACCTATTTTTTTCTGGTTGTGTCTGCGAGGCTGTTTCCAGATGGGAGGAACATATCAATCCGTGGCTCAGGGAAGCAGGTCACCCTCCCCAGAGTGGGTGGGCAGCATCCAAGCCGTCGAGGCCCTGAATGGAACAAAAAGATGGAAGGAGGGATTGCCCTTTTCTTCCCCCCTGCTGAGATGGGACCTCTCATCTCCTCTTGCCCTTGGACTGAGACTTAGACCATCAGTTCCCCTGGTCCTCAGACCTGCAGACTCAGACTGGAATTTGTACCAAAGCTTTCCTGGGGGTCCAGCTTGCAGGAAACCTATCACGGGACTTCTCAGCCTCCAAAACCTTATGAGCCAATTCTTCATAATAGATCTCACTTTATATAGATAACTATACAGGATCAATTTCAGGAAGGTGGTTACATCAGGAGACAGAGGGGACAGGGAAAGATAGAGTAGGCTGGGGCATTAGCAGCTTCTCTAAGGTTTTATTTCTTAGAAATAGAGACAGAGATGGAAATACAGAAAGAGAGAATGAGAGAGTGCAAGTGTGTGTGAAAAAGAGAGACATCTCAGTCAAAATATTCACATCTGTGAAGTCTGGGTGATAGGTATACTGCTGTCTGCTGTTTTATATGTGCTTGAAATAGTTCATAATTAAAAATGAAAATGTTTCAAAATGAGCAGTGCTCTGTCTTTTGTATCGCTGTGATCTTCTGTGATGAATCCTTCCAGAGGGCTCCCGAGCCTGGGCTGTAATTGCAGGGTTTCTCGTCTCTTCTTTCTATGCAACTGTGAACTGCCTGTGTCTTGTTTATGTCTCTATCTGTGTCCTATCTGTCCCGCAGACACCAGCTAGTGACTTGAATGAGCCTCTAGGCATCTGCGGTACAGGGAAGGCTGCTGCTACTTGGTGGCGTTGGCAGTCGGCAGGTGTGGGTGGAAACCTGCGGGGAGAAACGGGGGGTGGGGGGGCTGTGCAAGGAATCAGGCGGAACCCACCCATCCCAGGCCAGGAGGGGGAAGTGTTGACGCTGTGGAGACCTTGGACCAAGCCAAGGGGACTGACGCTGCGGCTCTCAGGGAGGAGACGGGCGTGCCTCTCAGCCCGAGGACAGCGCAGCTCTGTGGCACCAGGAAGCGGCTGAAGATCACCTCCCAGCTGGCTTATCAGGGAGGACGAAGAATTCTTGGACGGCCAGAAAAGCTAAAACAAAAGCATATAAACACAGGGCATACCTGATTTTGACAAAGGCATGAGAACCAAGGCCAGCAGGGTGGAAGGAGGAGGGAGGTCGCAGAGAGAAGAGAAGGGAGGCACGAGAGCCCCGCACCGCCCGGCAATCTGAATATCCGAGCAATGGGAGGTCATTTGTTTCATTTGCTTATTTATTTATTTAGCAAATATTTACTGAGCACCTACTATGTGCTGGGCACAGTGCTAGGTGCTGGGAACGCAACGATGAGCAGTATAAGCTGTCGTATGGCTAAGGAAGTTTATTTTAGCCACACAGCTGAGGTCATTTGTTCATCCAGGGTCACAGATGGGCACAGCCTGTCCGCACCCCGCACAGCGTGACCCCATTTCCTCCCTTATGTGATGGCACTGCAGACACACCCAGTCCCCCCGACACACACACTCCCCAAGTTCTCTTTTCTAGGCTGGACACTCCACCCTAGAGGAGAAGGCGGTGGAGGGGTTGGAGGCCGGCGCTGGAGGGACACGGACCAAGAAGAAAGCCTTCCATGGGGCTCCCGGACCGCAGGGGCTCAAACGCACAAAAGCCTGGCTGGAGCCTCCTCATTCCGGAAGGCTGGGAAGAGCTGAGGCTGAAGGAGCCCCTGGCTGAGCCCTCCTCCACGTGGCTCCTCCACACACTGTGCCCGGGCCTGGCTGGCATTGCTCTCTGAGGTGCAGGGCTTTCTGCCTGAGGCCCCGGGGGAGAAGCTGGGACCTGCCGGCTGCCCCGGCTGCAAGCTGAGGCTCACATTGCTACAGGAGGCTTGGCCAGCCCCGTCCCTCCACCTCCTGGGGACTCTGGCTGCTTTTCCTTTTTCTGAGGCTACTCTTTGTGCTCATTTTTTTATAACAACTCTATTGAGGTATAATTGACATACCACACAAGTCACTCCTTCTTGGTGCTATTTTTACTCTCCTGTCTCCCAGAGTAATCTTAGGGAAAAGGCGGGGAATGTCATTTATTCTGCAAACTCCACTCCCACCCCTTTGCTTCCTGGGACAGCCTGGTGGCCACGGCTTTGTCAGTGAAAGGCAGGAGGGAAGGTCATCAGGGAGCCGCCTGCTAAGCTGGGGCACCTCCCCGGGAAGGAGGGGGGAGGTGTCTGCAGCCCCACACAGGTCTCTGCTGCTGGGTGTCAGGGACACAGGCTGCAACTGCAGGTGACAGCCAGGGGACCACCTCCAGGAAATGCCTCCTGAGGCCCAGGAGCTGGGAGCACTTCAGAGGGCCCACCCCAGGGAGACGGCCCAGCGCTCCCAACTCAGCCTGCTGAGCTGCCTGAAGCTCATCTTCCCTACTGATGGCGCCCAGGGGCGGCCGCCCCCCACCGGCTGGCCTTTCCTCTGCCATTCTGATTCAGTAAGTCTGGGAGGAGCCCGAGGCATCTGTATATTTACAAAGCAACTGGTGATGTGGTTAACTGTATCAATCCCCATGTCCATCACTGGAACAAAGTGTCACTAAGACAGCGGCCCTCAAACCTGAGGGTGAGTCACAATTACCCGGGGGCTCGTTGCTGTGTCCCCCTCCAGGGTTTCTGACTGCGTAGTCTGTGGCCTGAGGCTGTGCGTCTCTAACAGGCCCTCAGGGTCTAGTTGACGACCACACTCTGAGAGCCACTTTGCTAAGAGGACAGGCCTGCTTCCCTGGAAGTCACCTGAATCGGCAACAGCAGGAACTCACTGCCCTAGTTGCTGACCCTGTCTACAATTAGAATCACCTGTGAGCTTCCACAGCCCCTGACGCCCAGGTGCCTCCAGAACAACGGGTCACCCCAGGGAAAAGGGATCACCCAGAGCAGGCGACTGTCTGGGGGAGGGGCCGAGACAGCGATATACTTTGTAAAGCTCCCCAGGCAGTCCCCAGGTGCCACCAGAGTGGCGAGCCACTGGCTGGGAGAGGCCTTTGAAGCTCAGCTAGCTTTGAGCTGTCTTGAGAGCAGAGAGGAAAGATGGGGAGGGAGGAAGAGACCAAGGTCACAGGAGCCACACTCACAAAGGGTCTGAGCCAGCGTGTCGTCTCAGCACAATCCTGGAGCTCCCCTGTAATCAGCAATTGTGTCTGTCTTCCTGGTCCTAGAAAATTCAGCAATGACAGCAGGGTCCTTGCCCTGCAGGCAGCCAGGTCCCAGCACAGCTGCAGGACTGAGTGCTGAAGACCACCCAAGCCAGCAGAGCCTCTGGCTGCACTTGACCTACACTTGGGCTCTGAAGCGTGGCCCCAAGTGTGCAGTGCCAGACCTAGGGGTGGGCAGCAGGGAGCTTGTAGCCCGGCTGTTTCCTCTGCTCCAGCCACTGCCCAGTGATTGAAGCCCAGGTGTCCTGGCCTGTAAAACCAGGGACATGGCCTCGAGTCCATGACACCCAATCATTTGTCACTCAAAGCCAAGCTCCTTGCTGTGGGCAGACCTGCCAGATTTGGCAGAATTCATGGGCACAACTTTCTAATTGTGCATATGGCTGAACCACAAGCATTAATCTGAAAGAAAAGCTTTTGAAATTCATTTATCTCCAAAACTGTGGAAAAAATTCCAATACGACTCAAAGGTATGTGTACATCATAAGGGAGAGCATTTTTTTTTTTCTACCTTGAATATTATCCAACTTGGGCCAAAGTTGGCCCAAAGCCTGAAGCCTGAAGTCCTCAGGCTTCATTGTCATTATCTCTGTGTGTCAGGGATCGGGGACATTGAGCTTTGTTGTCGGTCCCCAGGTGAGCAGTTTATTGTGCAGAAAACTCCTGGAGTGAGTAGCCTGGGAGAATGAATATTCATAACTAAGTACTGGGTTATAATAAAAAAATCTTAAAACCACAGATCAGAGAGGATAAAATGTAATTCATTAATGCACTGGAATTTGCCAGAGGGCCCCTTTAACAGAGAGAAAAGCATAAAGAAAAGCGTGCTTTATGCCTGGAACACTCTATTTTCAGGATTTTTAAACAATAACAAATGCTTAATGATTTGACCTCCTATGTCACCCCTAAGAAGGTATATAAAATACAACGTTTAAAATAGGTTACCCTAAAAGACTTTGGGAGCGCACACCCAATGCAAACTTCAATTTATGGCTGAGGACAAGCCATTTGGAAAAATGTGTGATAACATTATTGAGACATGAAGAAAATATGAGATGCTTCGTGGAGCTTGGAGACGGGAGGCCAAAGTTTTGGTCCAAATTTGGGTAGGATCTCAGCTAATGCCCTTACCCAAGTCGTATAACTTTTTGGTGCTTTTGTTTTCTCATTTATATAAGAGAATGGGTGTCTTTTTCTATCCTCGAGAAGCTCAAATAACATTAAAAATTCCAAAAGCTTAAGTGAAAGCTATGCGGTGCCTGAACGCTAATGCTGGGAAGAATTTGGCAAAAGGACGCTCGAGAGGATGACACCATTAGCTTGGGTGTCTGCAAAGTTTTTTAAATTATAGCATCTGCTCCTCAGCCAGAAGATATTTCATCTTCCTCACCATATGCTCCCCAGGCCGCTGGTTCCCCCTCTGCGCCAGTCATTGCTCCTCAAAGTCCCACCACCCAGCCACGTCCCCTGGTGGCTTTCACACCTGCTGCTTCCTGGCGATGCCCGCCTGTCATCTGAACAGATCCGCTGCCCGTCAGGGTCACGGGAATGAATCTCATGACCCATTTGTCAATCAAGTCACAGATAATGAACCGAATCTCTCGTCAAAAGCAAAAAAAAAAAGAGAACTTTTATTTTTTTCTATTGCATAAATAATGGTAAATTAGACTCTTTTTATACAGATTATATATTTACAGACAAGTTTGGTTAAAGAAAACATCTGGTTAATATGGCAGTCAGTTTTCTTTTATACACTGAGATAACATATTAATAATATATACTTCATTTGATCAGTAAGTTGCATGCCAAGTTATTTTATATTAATATTTACATTTTATATAAAGATTTTTCTTTTGACTAGTCTGCTGACTCTCTCGCATCACGTAATAGCAGAAATCATCAACTAATACTGAATGGGAAAAAAGGGAATGTGAATGAGGTGGAAGGGAAGGCTGTGATCCGTGATTTCAGTATTAGTGGCCCATTCTGGGTATGAGAGCTGCTGAACTCCCCTCTCCTGGCCGTAATCATCCTGTGCTTCTGTTTACACCCGGCACGTTGGGGGCAAGGATTCCAGTCATTTCCTGCTGTGCTTTGGGAAACTATGCACACACGTCTGAAGTCTAATGACCTCTAGGATCAAAGCGACACTCCCACGCCCACCCACCAGATGACAGTTTGTCAACCCACTGCCCAGTTAGACTTTCTGAGTCTGACTTCCCTCCAAGGGCATTGCCTTTGGTTAGTCCTTGGAGAGATAGTTTCTTCCTGGATTCAGATTTGGGGAACAAACCAAACCCCACTAAGAAGCCATTCAAGGACCCCTGAAAGCTGATTTTCAGGTAAGAAAGAAAGAATATTCTTTGATGTTCCTTGGAGATGCTGGCTAGTGCCAGTCTCCTACAGGAGCCAACAGGGTCCTTTCTTGGCCAATCTAGGTCTTTCCAAGGAAGAACAACAGGGCTTGCTATAAAAACAATCACTGAGACATCAGTCTACTTTAGGAAGAGGGAAAGAAACCCAAGAACCTAGGATTTTATGTTGGCACGGGGCAGAAGGGCTGGAGATTTTTGTGATCCTGCAGCTGCTCTCCTGCTGCCTTCTGCATGCTTGGGCCACACCTAAAGCATGCACCTGTGCTCAGCATCACTTATCCACCATCTAAGGGTGACTGCAGGTGGCCGGTCCCCAGAACTATCCATCTAATTCCCGAAAATCACCAGAGATCATGACTCTCTTCCTTCCTCGAGATACAAATAATTACACACCACTATCGACATATTCTGGAACTGCTGTTGCAGTGGCCAGAGGACAAAAGGAAATAAAGAAATGACTGGAAATTGTGCTCTTTATTCAGTAGCTTTCAGTTGGGCTTTCTCAGATGGAGAAACAAACATGTTTTCCCGGAATCTGGTTTTTTGTTTCATCTGCTTTACTCATGAATTCTGAGTCACGTGACCCGTGGCGAGGTGACTGGATCCCTTTATTTTCACACTGGCTGAGACAAGGACACAAAACCCATCTTTGGGGCTCCCTTGAATCAGCAAGTCCTTAGGGAATAAAGAAAACCTTTTGCCTAAAAGGTGTGACACATTTGACATATAGACCAATGGCGTTGTTTCATCTGCAGACAACGGACACCAAAAGAGATACTTTAATCACAACTGTCTCTTGGGACCTGGGTTTGAAAAAAAGAAGCTGCCAGTCCTTAACACACTTCATGAGGGAAACGGGGCCCTCTCAATAGTGAACATTCACTCCAATGTGTTTCACACGGAATGTCACAACGGGAGGGTTCTTCTGGTTTCTCTTTCCTCTGGCTTTAGAGATGAGAACCCTGAAGCCAGGGAGGAAAGCCACTCAGCAGAACCGGGCTGGTGGGTGGGACAGTCCTTCCCAGCCTGTGCCCTTCCCAGCTGGTAGATCTGACCACACTTCAGGTTCTCTGCTCTGCTCTCCTGGCCTTGGTTCAACAGGTCTGAGAGCCCCGGGAGAGGCATTCTGTGCTTGACAGATGTCAGCATCCTCTGAGGAAATGCACAGAGCATGTCATGTGGACCAGGCTGATGGGCAGCCCCGTGGCACTCAATCCCCTGCATGTTCCCAAAGTAGGCCAGCTATCCAGGGAAGACATTCAGAGACCAGCATCTGCAGCCCTTTAAAAACCTTTTTTTTTTTCCTCTCTCAGATCCAAGGATGGAGCAGCATTACTGCTGAGTTTTGCAGTCCCTGGAATATTCCTTCCTAGTTAGCCCGCTCTTCTATCCAACTGGAAAATTCCAGCCTCTGCATCCTTTTCACTTGGACAGTAACTTCTAACAGTGTGAGCAGCACTGGTTTGAAAGCCTGAGGAAAGGGGTGGATGAGACCATGCCCAGCACAGCTCAGCTGACACACTGCCCGGGGGAGGGTAGGGGCAGGGAACTGGGCAAGTTTTGTCCAGTTTCAAAAGACTGTCTTTGTGGGACTGGAAAAACCTGATTCTGATTTCAAGCCAAATGAATCAAATTAATTTTGCCTTGAAGACTTCTTGAGCATTATTATCATGTCCCTTGGGACCATATGAAGAGGGTCCCAAGCCAATACTGAGTAGAAACCATAGCTGTCAAAATGACCATGTGCCTTAGTAACGAGCATAGGACACTAGGAGAGATGCTTGGCTGGTCGGTGCACTTGACCTCATTCCTCCAAACCAGCTATGTACCACAAGGCCACAAAACTGAGGACAGTCCCCTGAGTGACTCAGTCAAAGCAAGTATGAAGTGAGCTGAACAGTTCTGACACTTAAATTGTCACGAAGACCAGGTCTGTAAGCAGCAGCCCAAATCCTCCTTTACTTTGCCATTGCTTTAAATAATTCTAATTGAAAACCCTAGCTGTTGAATAATGCTTCTGTTCTATTGCAGATAGAATTTTCCCTTCTAGGGGACTTGAGTAATCAGGTGGTGAGGGAAGATGGTTCTGGCAAGGCCTTCAGGTAAGGGACTCTGAGCGCCATGGGGATCTCTGAAAAGGCCAACAAGAATGTTCTCGTCTGAGGTCGTTTCAGACAGATGTTCTCCCGGGATCGCAGCTCTGCAGAACTCCTGGTCATACAACTGGCATGTGCTGAAGTCTAGAAGCTCAATCTCAGCTCATCTGCATCATCACAGTCCCTCCTTGCAGGCGGCTTCGAGACCCGCCCTGTACCTCAGTGGCACAGGATGAAAATCATGATTCCATGAGCGTTTGGAGAACTAGTTGCAGTAATGACCCAGTACGGCTGAAGACCTCCAGTTGGGAGGGGCAGAGCTCAGCAGCTTCCTCGAGGGAGAACAAGGGCTCAGCTGAAATGGGGTTCCAGGGCCTGCAGCCATGAGAGGCCAGGCCAGCCCAACCCGGGGAGCTGTTCTTGGTGGTCACACCCTTCGTTTTCCGGCTGTGCCCTCATAGGGTCCCAGGGAGACTGCCAGCTACAGGTTAAGAGCAACGTGCAAATCTCTCTTTGATTTATGACCTGAGTCTGGACTTAAGCCCAGTAGGAGGCATTTGAAATGAAAGATAAATTTTTCTCTCCAAGTTCTTAGATAACATCACCTTATGATTCTGTGGATGGGAGGATGGGAGGGGCATTATTGTCAAAATGCGCTGCCCATCTTTCATAGGTTCTTTTGGAGAAGCACAAGATAGTAGACCATTTGTCATGTGACATCTGAGACAGGAGCAGGTATCAAGAAAGAAGATTTTTTTTTTCTTTACACACCTTGTTCTCTACAGATAAAACACCTGGACACTTCTGAAACCACTGGGCTTGCCTGAGACCACATGGAAACCCCAGTTCCCTGAAGTTCACATTTCTGGCTTGTGGGGAGCTTCTTAACGTGCAAACAGATGCTTTTAAAGACTGAAGGCTTAAAATATTGTTTGCCTTCCAGATGACATTTCTGCCTATTTGCTTAGATTAAGGGGTCCTTGCTCTGGGCCTTAGGAGGTAAGGCTAGGGCTGGGGTGGAGAGGATACCACTGGGCTTATAAGTAGCTCCTGTTCTACTGAGTAAATAGAAGGACAAATTCAAACCTAAGAGAAAAAGGCAGAGAAACCACCCAGATTCTTTGGGGGTAATTTCTCCTCCCGGCAGGATGTGGATGCAGGGAGTCGGGTTGAAGTCAGGCAGAACTGGAGTGTTCTTTAAGAAAATGTTCCCTATTTTTGTATGCCTTGGCAAACTCAGGGTGGAATGCATGGGTTGTCATGGCAATATCCATTTTTTTTTTCTTTTTAACAGATTGGTCACGTGGGACCCACACACATTCTGGAAGTCACTGCTAATAGTTCTGACACTGGGTCCTGTTCAGGGCTCTGTCTGCGTCTGGAAGCCGGGTGACAGCTTCTTCGAGGGTCAAGGGATCCAGGGCCCACTCCCCTTTCTCTCCCAAGCAAAATGCCTCTGCCTCTCTGATCACTTGTGCTGTCGGGGGCCACCTGCTCTTGCAGCAAGAATGAGCCGAGCTGGGTTTGCCAATCGCTCAGCCACCCCATGGCTGGCAGCCCAGGTCACTGGCTCCTAAGTCTATTATCACCTGGGAAGACAGAGTGAGGGTTGGGCTCCTTCCTCTCAGTTCCTGCAAAGGTCATCTCCAGCTGGGGTCACATGGCACTCCTTGGGCACAAGAGACCTGGACCTTCTGGAACTTTCAGTCATGAGCCTCATAGCCACTGTGATGGGCACATTAGGTGGCATGGGGCCCTGGCATAGGATTTGTGTGAGCAGAGCTGGAAGTGGGATGGCTGACAAAGAAACCTTCCATATATCCAAGACAGATTGTCCAAGCAAAGCAGCTAGGGTGCAAGTCACAGAGACAAACTTTGAGCCCCAAAGTCTAAGGAATGTCACTATCTCAGTGCTGTCTCCACACACTGTGACCTTCAGCCTCTGGGTACCACGTGGGAGGTCACCATGGTGGGAGGTCACCATGGCAGGAGCTTAACTCCTAGGCTGTCAAACAGAATGCTGTGGCTTCCTTCTTCCCCTCTCTCCCTAGCAACACAGAGGAATGCATTACCCTGG
Organism: Lemur catta; assembly: GCF_020740605.2. Classification (NCBI taxonomy): domain Eukaryota; kingdom Metazoa; phylum Chordata; class Mammalia; order Primates; family Lemuridae; genus Lemur; species Lemur catta. Next base: position 32,737,144 of record NC_059129.1, read on the forward strand.
ATTTTCTCCTGGGCAGGGTGGGCTAGCTTCCAGGTCACTGTGAGAGGGGAAAAGGGTCAGCTTTAGGGAAGGACTGCTGACCTTTGTAGAAAATAAGCTGTGGGCATCTCTCAAGAATTCCTTTCATCCCCACCCCCCTGCACAGTGGCTAATCTCTCTGCCAATAAAACCTAATCCCCACATCCTTTGGGATCTCTGTTCTCCAGCAGGAGGCTGAAAACCTTGCAAAAAAGCAGGTTTTGAAGAAGTCCTTTTTCTGTCCTGAAGTCCAGCTGTGGCTGCAGTATTGCAATCCCCACTCATGGGGCAGGGCTCCTTCCAGAATCATCCCTGGGATTTCTACCCAGCCTACTTAGGGTCCCGCACCCTTGTCCCCAGGAGGACATGGTTAGTGGTTTAGGGGTCAGTGAAAGATAGGGAAATATGGCCCTGCACATTCTGCTGTGCCCTCCCATCCACGTCCCGCTGGGAGAGGGCAAACTGCCCTGGGCCGAAACTAAGGATGAAGTCATCCAATATATTAGTATCATTCTACACGGACCTGCTCTAGTTTAGAATTCTGATCCTAATGGGCCCATGGTGAGTTAGCCAAGGGGAGTGACAGAAGGGGCAGACATGCGGTATACACGGTGGCTGGTGGCCGGGCAGGTAAGGGGGGATGGGCCAGACTCCAGGAAGTTGTGCAGAGGGGCGCTCCATCCCCTGGGCTCTTGGGAACTTACATCTGCTTCCTCCTCCACACTATGGCTCAAACCCTAGTTTTACCTGTGCTCATCAGAAATATTCACACTCTCCCACAGAGGGAAAGTTTCTCCAGCTGCCCCCAGGCTGTGGCTGGAGACACCTGCAGAGGTGGACTAGAAGACCCTAATCGGAGACCTTGGGTGCTCCAAGTCTGAGAAGGCGGTAGGGGGAAAGCTGAGAGGGAAGACGGGAGAGCAGAACACACACTGCACCAGAAAGCCGACCCCCTGCACTGAGACAGGAAAGATTCTGGTGCCTCTATACTGGAAGAAAGGGCAGAAAGGAGAAGGGAAAAAAACATGTAGCTTTAGGATGTAATCAAGAGAAACAGGAGCAAGACATTCCATTACAGAAATAAAGACCTGAGCTTGGAAAAGAGTACAAAGGGAAATATTACATCTAGAGATTACTGGCTAATCTGACTATGCAAGCTTGGCTTAATAGTGGTGGCTGATATGGCATCTACGAGAAATCAGGAAATCACAGACTTGAAATGGTGTTCAGTTCCCTTCCCCAGCGGAAGCCTTCTGCAGGCAGGATAAGTTACCTGTCCAGTTGGCGAAGCTCATTGACATCTTTTTCCCTCCTCTTTCTTGTGAAAATGAGCCAGCTGCAGATCTGAATGCCTGAAAACATTATGTGAAATACAGTCGTTGGAGCCCTCCATCTTTCTGCTTTGGATTGGATTTCTCCTTTTAGCTGGGGAAGACTAACGAAGTAAATTCCAGGACGAAGGAAAGGTAAGATGCACGAGGACCTTAACTTACGGAGGTCGTCCTGCAGAGAGGTGGTGGCTCTCCGGGACTCCAGATAGTGGGTTGTGGGCTGCCAACACCTCACCACCAGTCTCCAGCCCCCTCTCCCCCAACCTGCTTCACCCCTGCCCCAGAGAAGCAGGGATGAGTGTGGGAGGGAAGACAAGCTCATAGCAGGTGTAAGCGATCAGGGAAGAATGACGTCACATATGAAGAAGCCAAGTATATTTGTCTGTCTATGTGTCTATGTTATAGAGATGCCCACGGTTTACGCTTCTTTTTCTCTAGTGGCAGCACAGGCGGGCAAAGCTGGGAGGAAGGCTCTCTGCAGATTCCAAAATGCTGGTGCGGGATGGGCTCTAGGAACAGAAAGCCGAGTGCCGACGGAAACTGAGAGCTCCCCAGCTCTACCAACGGGAGTCCTGCAGAAAAGGCAGTAAGAACGGAAGCAACGGGGGTGCAGCAGCAAACCGCCAGGGGCTGCACCCCGCTTAATGGCTTTCCCCTCATGCCTTGGGGGGGTCTCCAATGGGTGGAGGAAGGAAGCCAGGGCGAGATGGCAAGTCCCCTCTTCTGGGGCAACCCGGAAGTCAGCCTCTTGGGACTGAGGGTTGGCCTCAGTGGGGGGGTCTCCTGTCGCCCCCTGGGTTGAAAGAATGGGGTATGGAGGTGACTGCGTGTTCACTCCTCTCTCTCGCTCTCTCACCATGACACCTGGATGGCCGTTGGAATTCCGAGATGAAGATGATATTTTTTAGAGTTACTACTGGTGGTTGAAGCAAAAATTCGGAACTCCTGGCTATTTATTGCATTAGGAAACGAAAACCATTAAAGCATTGAAGACAGCCCTTTTGTGTCCCTGCCAAGGAGATGAAGTTGATTTGCAACCCCAGCTGCGCTCAAGCTTGGGTTCTTGCCTGCACTGTCCCCGCGTCCGCGTCCGCATCCACCCGTAGGTCCGCGCCCGCCGCGTGCAGGAAGAGTCCAGGGCAGCGCGGGGCCGCGGCCGCTACTCCATCCCGCTCCGGAGGATCTGATTGGCCGCGATCAGCATGACGCTTATGATGAAGGCCATGGCGAAGGCGCAGATGAGGCTCTTCCGCACGCAGGTCTGCCTGTTCTGCTTCTGGGAGTGCACTGGGGTGGGGGCGCACAGGGCGGGGACACAGGGGGGTGACGTGGGGGGAGGGGTGGGGAGGAGAGAGAAGAGAGAAAGGACACAGTGAGACACGGTGGCACCTTCTCCCCAGCCCGAGTCCCGCGGGATGAGACTTGGTCAAATCAAGTCGACAGGCACTTGCGGGACGGCTGTCTCGGAGCCCGCACATCAAGCCTTCTGGTAAAAGGTGTGACATGGGCACATTCTTATTAATGTAACAAAAACCGTGTCTGATGTGATGTTCACAGTAAGGCATAAACTTCCTGATGTAATAGAGCCAGAGTGACTTTCGGAGCCTGCAAGTATGGAACATTCCAGAGTGAGTTTCATACAAGGCACCATCCTGTCATTGCTGTGTCCATTTCTGCAGCGGATACCTACAGTGCCGGTTCGGAAGCTGCCCTGCACGTTTGTGTGGGGCTGGGCACAACTTACCTTTCCTGGGCTTGTTCTTGGGTGGCTGCTTGTCTAAAGGACTCTACTGCAGATATCCACACGGTGGCTCTGGAGTGGGGTCCCTGGGCAAGCAGCATCTCCAGTCACGTGGAGCTTATTAAAAATTCAGATTCTTGGCCAGGCCCCATCCCAGATCTAGTGAATCAGAGGCCCTGAGGCCCAGAGGTCTGTGTTTAACAAGCCCCCGGTGTGATCTTGGGTCCTGTAAAGTTTGAGGGGGGGGACCGTGCACTCTGTGGACAGCACCAACATGAGGACAGGGAGGCACAAACCCTCTCAGATATTCTGGGGCACGGAGTCCTGTCCCCAGAGCCTCCCTGTGGCCCCAGGGGCCGACTGTGGGCCTGGGGGGAGGGGTCGTTCTCTTAATCTTTCTGTTGTGCCACGTCTCACACCCTCATTCTTAAAAGGCCCATAGGAAACCATGCATAGAGCTCAATCAAAAGGCATTAATTAGCGGGTTACCATTAATAATATGGGCCAGAAACAGGAAAACGGAAATAACAAGAAAGAACAGTGTTGATGAAGCTCGTGGAGCTGGAGCAGGTCTCTTCCCCGGCGCTGCTTCTCAGAAGGGAGCCTGAGCTCTACTCCAGCGTCAGAATTTCTTTCCCTTCTTCCTTCCCTCTACACCTCCTCTCTCCCGCTCTGTCCTGCAGAGGCCTCTCCTGGACTCCGGGTTCACCACTTAGCATGCAGAAGATATTTGTGCCCTAGAGGTGGGCAGGAAGCCACCCACCCCAGCGCTACTCACTAGAGCAGCGGCAGTGCCATCTGTGAGTCTGATACAAATGGGTTCTCGGCCCCGCTGCACAGTTGCTGCATCGGATCTCTGGGATGGAGGCCGAGAACGTGTGTTTTAACAAGCTTGCTGGGTGATTAGGCAACGGCTGGGCCCCACATCCAGAGTGTTTGATTCAGTAGGCCTGGGTGGAGTTGCTGGGGACAGGAGAGGTGTGTGTATTTGTGTGTGTGTGTTGGGGACATTGGGTCTTGGGTGCTGCAGAAGATGATTCTTTAGATTTAGCTGTTAAAGAAGATGGGCAAATGAAGATGGTCAAGGTGGTGTCCACGTGCCTTTGAAGAACACAAAAAACATTGAATCTCAAGTACCTCTTGCCCTTGACATTTAGTGGCTCCTCCAAACCCCTGGACGTAACAGGGAAGAAGTAGGAAGGTGGCCGTGTTTCCAAAGGCAAACAGAGCTTTCCCTGGGAGAAGGGGCCCCGGGGCTTGTCACGGGATCTTTGAAAATGGCAGGGAACAGGACGGTTTCTCCAGGAAGCCACACTTCACCGAGAGGCAGGGCCCTGCCCCCCAGCACGCGCTTGTTGATTATTTCTGCCATCATCTCTCAGGTCTTGTCTTGTTATCTTTAATCCTTCCAGATCCCCTGGACTTCTGCTTCCCTTGGGTGATTTAAAGTATCTGTGGCCTAGTTCTCTACTTGCTGATTGGGTGCAGGTCTTAGATGCTCTAAGTTCTTACCTGGAGGAAGAAAACACCCCGAGTGCAGAGATGGGCTTCCTCCCAGGAGGAGGCAAATGTCAAAAGATGCCAAGTCTCAGGAAGGAAAAGGGAGGTGGCGTTTAAGAAGACAAGGACTGAAGCAGAGAACAAGGCGAGGATGTGGAAGTGGCGAATCCTAACACTTTCGGGCCCATGTATTCTGGGAAGCGTCTTGCACAGAAACGCCTCTGAAAGCAGGCCCGTGCCATTCTGTCCCCAGGGCTGCCTGGAAGCTTTGGGGAAACTGAGTGACTGGGCTGAGGGAGACACGTTTTGCTGGAACCCTTCTTTGTGAAGGTCAGTCAGAAAACAAGGTTGCAGGCAACAGGATTACCTCCCAGGAAAGCGGCTGCAACTTTGACCTAAAAATCCCTCAAAGCAGTGGGAGCGGAGAGAAGGGAGGAGGAAGCCCCTGGGGAATCTAGACCCATGTCCCGTAAGCAGAGAGGAGCTTCTAGCTCATTAGCTGGTCACGGTGGCTCCGAAACAGTCTTTCATTTGAGCCTGTAATTCACACCCTGCACCTTGATGACAATAGTTTTACACGGAATTCTGACATCCCCATAAATTGTGTGGCTAAGTAAAAAGCAATGAGTTTGGAGCCAGACCAAAACCTGAATCATGATTATCCCTCATATTAGCTGTGTGACTTAAAGTAAGTTAATTTCCGCTGGCCTCAACTTCCTCGTCTATAAAATGGGGGTAGTAAGATCTACCTTGTTGTGAGGGTTAAGGGCACAGGAAGGTACTGGAAAATTGCTTGTGCCTAACAAATGCTAACTCCCTTGTGTAAACTTTTAAAAAACTCCTGTTTCCTTATTGAACGACCACCTCAGCAGGCTGGGTGCTGTGTTACATGTTTTGGGTTTGTGGGCAGAAACTGCACCGTGGCAGATCTCACGTGTGCTGGGTGTGTTGTCTTCATCTGATAGTGAGGAGCCTGAAGCTCTGAAAAGTGGAGTCAAGGTCATTTGGGAAGTGGTGGAGGAGAGATTTGAGCCCAGAGCGTACTGTAATAACCAGGTTCAAAACTTGTGCACAAATTCTTCTTCCTTCTTTTAGGTAGAGTCTCGCTCTGTTGCCCAGGCTGGAGTGCAGTGGCCCAATCTTAGCTCACTGCGGTAACATCGAAATCCTGGGCTCAAGCAATCCTCCCACCTCAGCCTCCCAAATAGCTGGAACTTGGGATTACAGGTGAGTGCCACCATACCTGGCTAATTAAAAAAAATTTTTTTTGTAGAGACAGGGTCTCACTATGTTGCCCAGGCTGGTCTCAAACTCCTGGCCTCAAGTGATCCTCCTGCCTTGGCCTCCCAAAGTACTGGGATTATAGGTGTGAGCCACTGTGCCAAGCCCACAAACTCTTCTTGATCTGCTTAGCAATAGAAAGATCCAAAGAAAACGCACTTCAGACCTTGGTGTGGTTGACAGAAGAGTAACCTAGCACTAAGTCATGTGTTTCCTCATAATAATTTAAGGCCTGTCTTTGGCTATCATTTGCACTCCACTATATTTTTGCATATTTATTTATTTTTGGTGTTTATTCTTTGTTTCCCCAAGAACACTATAGGTCAGCCTGGGCTACACTGGGAGTCCAAGATCTGACTTCTCCTAATCACCACTTAGGAGCCCTGAGCAAGCGACTGAACTTCTCTGAGCCTCAATTTCTCTCTCTGCAAAAGGAGCTGCTCTGCACAAGAATTATTTCTGGAAGATCGAGGAGCTCATCAAAGTGAAAGCTATAAATTGCTCTAGAAATGCAAGCTTTCGATCTCACATCCCCTGAGGGCAGGAGGAAATGTCTGCGGTTCTTTCCTCAAGTTCTCTGCAGCCTGTACCACAGGGCTGAGCATATCTCAGATGCTCCCAAAACTTTGTTTTTGTCCCTTCCCTCCTTCATTGGTTCTGAACTGCAGCCAGACTCACCTTTCTAAAGCAGCACTTGTAAGCATTCCCGTTCCCCGCAGCCTTCCTGCACAGGCCCCCTTTGCGGGTTGCTGGGAGAAGCCTGTTCGGCCCCTACACTCAGCATGTAGGACCACAGCTCGCTTTTATTCACTTTCCCTCCTCCGCTTCTAGATCTTCTGCCTCCCCTCTCTCAGCCACCTCTGTTCCAGCCAAGCAGGCTCCCTTGCTGTTCCCTCTGACCTTCCCTCTCTTTTTGGGGGGCCCAGCTCAAACCTGACTTTCCCACGAGGTTTCTTCTGAACATGCTGCTCTCTAAGGGCTTGCCGCCTCCTTTTATGTATTCTTTGTAATGGTCTAGCTTTTAGTATTTATTTGTTTTTAATTAAGATATAGTTTCATGCACCATAACATTCACCCTTGTAGAGCATATAATTCACTGGTGTTTAGCACCTTCACAAGGTTGTGTAACCATCACCAGCACCTAATTCCAGAACATTCCCATCACCCCTCAAAAAAACCCCATACACATTAGCAGTCACTCCTCACTCCCCTCTGTCCCCAGCCCCAGGCAAATACTAATCTACTTTTGGTCTCTGTGGATTTGCCTATTCTAGACCTTTTATATGTGGCCTTTTTAGTGTGGCTTCTGTCACGTAGCATAATTTTTCAAGATCCCTGCATGTTATATGTAGCGTGTATCAGTACTGCATTCTTCTTCTATGACTGAATAATATTCCATTGTACGGATATATCACTTTGTTTATCCACACATCAGTTGACAGACAGTGGCTTGTTTCCACTTTCTGGCTATTCTAAATAATGGTGCTGTGAACATTCAGGTACAAGTTTATGTGTGCACATAACGTTTTTAATTCTCTTGGGTACAAACCTAAGAGTTGAATTGTGGGGTCACAATTTATGCTTAGCCTTTTGGGGAACCGACTCCTTGTTGGATCTTACTGGACATGTCCTGCTGCTGGTTATCTTTTGTATGTTTGTCTGCCCACAGGACTTGCATGTTCTTTCCAGCACAGAACTCAACACACGAGGAGCCCAGAAAGTATTTGGGGATGAAACGTGGGTTGGGGAGGCTGCCGCAGAGGACACACAAGTGGGGTTTCCTGTTTCCCTGAAAGCTGGTTAACAGGCTCCGTGCACGACAGATTTGTTAGCGGGACCTGGGTTTGCAAGCTCTAGCGACAGACCGGTTCTTTCCCCTTCTTATTTTAACAGTGATTCACACTGCTGCACTCGGCACATGACAGACAGTGGCTCTTGGATTTTCTCCTGGAGACAGTAGTCTGCACAGACTTTGCCACTGGACCAGCTGGGTGACCCTGGAAATAATGGATTCATCAACCCTCTGGCTTCTATCTCGATGTTTGGAAACCGGGCTGCATGTCTTCCCGGGCACTGGCTCCCAATGCCAGAAATCAGAATCAACCATTCTGATTCGCTGCTCCACGGCAGAGCTAGCGAAGTGATATTTCTGGCAGGGATTTGGGGGCTCAGGAATGTTAAAACACAGAACAGTAGCCATCTCAGCACAGGTGATTCTCCCGCTAAGCCAGAGCTCCCAGCTCGGGGTGCTGTCATTGCTTTGTGATCCTTCCATGTCTAACATTTCATGACTCTACGGAATTGGCTATTGACATAGCCTAAAATGGAACTAATTAAGAGAATTTTCTGTATATCAATCATAGCAGAAATGCCCGGGCGCCCAAATAAGACCTGATGGGAGAGATGGAGGAGGTGGCTTCTGTGGGAACGAGAGTGAGCCTGGTGTGTTCCATGATGCTTCTGTCGAGTGCACGAGGGGCCACTTTGACTTGTGGGCACAGAAGCTGCCCGTTCCCCACCACGGAATCTCACACCCCTTATCCCAGGTGCGCTGGACGCCAGACAGCTGTGTCTTGCTTTGAGGGTCTTGCCATAGACCCTTGCACAGTGGCCAGGCTTTGTTCTGGCTTTTCCAGCAGCCCTTCCCCTTGTCCTAATGACAAAATTTGCCTTTTGTTTTTGGATCTGCCCCACTCCATCCATTGGAGTCCAGCCTAGTCCATGACTTCACCTTCTCTGCTGTCACAAACCAGACTAGGGAAGTGTCGTACCCAAAAGTACGACTTGGTCCAGGGTAGGCACAGGAGCCAAGCAGGTTTGATCGGAGTTCTTCTTGGAACAGAGATAAATCCTAAGAAAGACAGTCCTGTCACGTTATGAAGAGAGAGCCTGCCCAAGACCAAAGCCAACAGGGAGGAATAGAAGGACAGAGAGAGGGAGAAGGAGAGAGCAGGGAAGGAAGAGAGGGCAGGAGAGAGATGTTGCTTGAGCTCTTTTAAGTCTGGGTCACCAGCAGTTCATCCACTTGACTCCCCTATTATCTGAGCCAGTGCTTTTTAGTTTAAGGGAGTCTGTATTGGCTTCCTCTTCCTTGCAACCCAAAGAGTCTTGACAAATATCCTTAATAGCTCCAATGTTGGCAGTGACTTGACTTTAGGAATGAATGTGTCAAGAAGAAGTCTCCAACCCTGTACATCTGGTCCCTGCCCCATGAAGATGTGGCATTCTAGCGGCAGCATGTCCTCGGCAATGTCTCCATGTAAAAAAATAACAAGAAGATAACTAGAGCTGGGGACTGGCTAGTTCTGTTTTTTGTGTGTTTGTTTACCATGCTTACTGATGTGTTAAGCTTTTGCTAAATATGGTCATGTAGGACCCCATTTGATCCTCCTAACAACTGAATGAGGGGGTCATATCATGGTTCCCGATGCACGGATGAAGTCAGCGAGGCTCCCGGTATTTACGTAAGTGCCTTACTCAGGTGAGCACGCGGCAGGCAGGGCTTTATTCCAGGTGGGGCCTGAGTGCAGCACTGGACGCTAACCCAGCTCTGTCTCCGTGTGCTGATCAAAGACAGCTCTGCAGGTCTCTGTCCCGTGTCTCGGAAGCTCATCACTCCTTAGAAAACTTTCCTACAGGTTTGCTGTGAAGGATCCCGCACAGAAGAAAAATTCCTTTTTCATCTGAAGTCCCAAATCTCTTTGAAAATTCTTTCCTGTCTCACCACTGGCTGCTGACCTCAGCTGCAGCTTAACCTCCTGCATCAGCCCGAGGAGAGAGGTGTTATTTCAGGAAGGGCCCCGCACAGGCGAGCTGGGAGCAGATGGCGTGGGTGACACATTGTGCCCTTTTCATTTGGATGGACACGAGATGCTCATCGTGCATGGCCGGGTGAAGGGGCCAGGTCTGCACATCCAGGTGTGCATTTGACGGCCTGGCAGGAACGCTGTGACTTCGGCGGGGGTGACTGAGCTGGGGACCTTGGATTTGACCGCAAAAGCAAAAGTCTTTCTGACCTTCCACTGAGCCCAGAAGTTTTTGTATCTCAATATGACCATCATTGTTCAGTCTGTGAATTGGACAGATGGGAAAAATGAGGCTCAGAGAGGTTAAGAAACATGCCCAGGGCCACACAGCTAGTTGGCACAGAGCTGGGAACCGAACCCACACATCTGGCCCAGTGACCTTTCCAGGGCTACCCGGCCTGCGTCAGTCGCCTCCCTGACATTTGTTTCTCGTGTCTGTCACGTGGAAGCACTCAGTGATTCAGAGCAGCCCTATTTATTCCTCAGTTGATGATGTTGCTTTCCTTCCTTCTCCCGTGCGTGTTGTCAGAATGTCTAGAAAAATCTGACAGCTGGTATTCCATTTAGGGACAACACTTGGGGGATGTGTCTTGAGAGGGCTCACACACAGATCTTGCTGCACTTCTACTCAGCTTCCAAAGATAGTACGATTTCAGTGGCAACACCATGGAAAGCGAGTACGGATGACGAGGTGCCGTTCTGTGTGAAGACTCTGAAATGCCTAAGCCGGATGCACGACCCAGGGTGACAAATGAAGAGGCTGTGGCAGGTAGACCCACCTTCAAAATCCTTAAGCACCATTTGACTTTGGACAAATTACTTCACCTTGCTGAGCCTCAGTTTCACCATTGGTACCACGGGGGCCACAGAACTTATGTCTCAGAGCCATGCTGAGGGGTCGCGCCCACGTGTTGACAAACAACCAGGACGTGGCAGGCACTGTGGACACTCTTCCTCCCCCCCTCTTCCTGGGCTGTATGAGTATGGGGTAAGCAGTAAACACACGGGAGGGACGCACCATCAAAGCTAATGCATAGTCTAATTTGTCATCAGAACACTTGATAAGGACCCCGTGACTGGCAGATGGATGATGCAACCACAAGACCACGACATCCCATATATCCAGCAACTGGAGCCAAATAGCACACATCGGTCTCTTGGTGTCACTGAGCCGATACTCTCCAATAACAAAACGTCTGGTGATTAAAAGTGGTGGAACTGAAGCAAAACATCCTAAAACTCTCTTATTTCTCATGGGTGGTGATGGGCACTCTGGGCAGACACATACTCTAGTGTCTAACATTTTGGTGAATAAATGGTTATTTTTACAAATAATTAGGACACAAAGATTGTCAACTAACACAGACGTACATTGAGCATAATTTATCTTAATAAAGGGATTCAGAAATATCTGAGGGGCTGGGAGTGCATAGAAGTCCTACTTTTAACCAAATATTCTCCTTGGCCTGGGGATGCCTAGGCTTCTAACTCGTAGGTAATGCCAGAGACTCCCGAATTCAGTGGGGTGAGATGACCCCGTGTGCGCAAAGCACCCGACACAGAGGGTGGCACGGGGTCAGCACCAGCCTCCATCTGGGTGATGTCCCCTCTGGGAGGCAGGTGTGAAGGAGGGAAGGGTCCACTGCAGAACCCCTGAGTTATGTTCTTCCAGTCTCTTCCCTCCATAAGGGCCCCGTAGGGCACCTCTTCTAGTGCCCTCGCAAAACAGGTTCTATGCACGATGTGAGCCCCTGATTCGGGGTTTCCTGAAGAAATCAGGAAAGCTTGCCTTCTGTCTAGCTTGGAGTTTCTTCCTCTAGTCTTTGTCTTGGGAGCAAATGGAAAAGTTGTTGCTTATCTACGACTTCAGGGTCCTGCCTCTCATGAAGATCCTAGCAGGCTGCCATGTTGGAGGGGTTCAGTGTGGTGTGTGTGTGTGTATGTGTGTGTATGTGTGTGTGTGTGTGTGTGTTGTTCGTGTTGACCTAAAAATCAAGCAAGTAAAGATAACAAAATCAAACCCAAATAAAGACTAAAAGGAGGATCCCAGTCAAAAACCTTTCCCGTCAAGAGTGTCACACCCTTTGGGATCCTGGTCTATTTTTTTCCTTTATTTTTTATTCTTCTGTTCGTGTAGAAGGAATAATCAATATTGCCTGACTTATTGAAGGGAATCTGAACACCCCTTAGAAGAAAAACTATCAGACCCAAGATTTAGAAAAGTGAAAAATAGAATCATCACTGTAAAATGCTACTGGTGGCATCCGCGCATCCTCTCGTTAATTTCTAATCGAGTCCGTGTCACGTGTGCCGCCCACAGCAGCATTTCCAGCTTTTTCCAGGCTCCAGAGTCTCAGTCCTGAGCCCGACTTTGCCGAGCTCCCAGCGGCTGATGCGGGCATCTGTGACTTCCAGCTCCGCCACCAGACGGGTGCTTCTGTGCCCTGCTCTTTCCTGGCCCAGAGGCAGGCGTGCCCTCCGCCTCCCGAGGGCACCTTCGCCTGCACCTTTGTTCCTTCTTTGTGATGAATGCTTCCTCTCAGACCAAACGGGCAGGGTTCCCACCCCACAGTCACTCAGCTAGGGCTGCAGAGCCCAGCTTGCGGGGGCGCTGCTTGGCATGGTCACCTGCCTTCTCCGACGAGGACGGGAAGGAAGAGCTGCGGGGATAGGCGGGGAATTAGTGAGAGCGGAGGCCTGACTGTGGCGCCGAGGCCAGGGGGAAAGGCCCCACTTGCTCTCTTCCCTCTCGTCGGTCAGTCTGGGGTCACAGGAAGCTTCAGTTTGAAAGAGTTCCATCACGTGAAAGAAATAAAGGAAACCACCTGTCCCTTCACAGTTAGATGCTAGGTTCACCAAGACTTGGGTGGAGGAAGTGGACAGGCAGGGAGGGGGATTCTGAGATGTTGGTGAGGGCGCCGCTGAGGTGGCTGCAGTGTGGGCTGTGGGCAGGATGACAGGGAAGAGGTGACAGTTTGGGGGAGATGTGGAGGCCCCAAAGGGCTTGAGGCTCAGAGGAGGAGGAGATTTAGGAGGCAGAAGTGATGCTACTGTGCAGTCAGGCCTTGATAGAAGGGAGGGGTTCAAGATGCCAACAGGTCTCTGTCTGTGGCCAGTGGACGTGAGAGCAAGATGGAAGTGGGGCGGCCAAGGTCGGCCCAGGGTCTGGGATGGACTCCTTCAGTCCCAAGACATAAGGCCAGGGGACTCAGGGCCTGTGTATTCATCTCTTCCTAGACACTTCTGCCCAAAATACAATCAGGGAGGCCCTTTCCTGAATGTGGAGGGGGCCTAGGGCATTAAATATTGCACCTGTGACTTCTGTCATACCCAAGATTGGAAATTTCTTAAATCTAAACACAGCCAATGAGCTTGCATTTGCAGCCAACCAGCACAGACATAGTATTTTTAAAAAATTTCTCTGACATGAAAATGTGCAAAAGGGAATATGTACTCAAGGTCACAGAGGTCATGCAAGAAAGCAACGTGCTAATTACAAAATGATGTTCCTTTTCTTAAATAAGATAATCAATTTTAAGTCACTTAGTACAGTGCCTGGGACTTATTAATTAACCCCCAAATGGCAGCGATTGGCAATGTCATATGTACTAATATTGAAGCAGACCCAGCAAGACTTCTATTTGGAAGCCCCTTCGTCAGGCATTTATTTTATTAATATATGAGCTTTTGAGAAATAAAAAGGCATTGCTTAGAATTTAGATTATTTCCCAGTATAGTCTGACCTTTCCCAACTTACTAAGACATGTGACATTTCTCTGAGTAAAACACTGAACCACAAACAAAGGCTCTTGTGGACGATGCGAGGATGGGCAGAAACACCCTTTCGCACCCATCTCGAGAGCACTGGCCGACAGTCGGGGCCGGAGCCCCACGTGCTGCGACACAGTCCGTCAGCCGGGAGTGCAAGGGGACTGGGAGGCCAGGCCTGCTGTTTCCCCAGGTTTCAGTCCAACCCCCGCCCTCCTCACCCCTGCTCACCCTCCCAAGCACCCTGCGTGGCCTGCCGGAAATGGCATTGGCTGTGACCATCCGATCCTGTACTTGTATGATTGGTATGCCCCAGCCCTGTCATCACAGCAGGGAGACCAAGGCAGCTTCTGGACCACAACTGGGTTTTGTTTGACGCACACTGAATTTTTGTTTGTTTAAATGTGGATGGCTTTAGAAGGGGCCACTGTTCTCTACTTTGCCCCAATCGTCACTACTTCCCCTTGTTTGTAACCTCGGAGTATAAGCCATCTCTTGTTTCCTCCTGTCATGGCCTGTAATCCCGGCACCCTGTTGCAGTGGCTCACTGGGCCGACGGGGGCCTGAGTCCAAATGAGCTGTCCCGACCCCTGGGACCAGCTTAGCACTGAGCATCCTCCCTGCCACACTGCTCCCGGCTCCAAGGCGGCAGCTCTGAGACCAGTCCACCGAATGTTGTCCTGGTGTCTATGTGACAGTCTTACCAACTATGTATACTGATTTGTTTAAGTGTTCAGAGAAAAGGAAAGAAAAAAATAGTTTGACCTCCTTGAGAAATGTCAGCATTGAACAAAAATGTTGCTGATAGCCTGCTATGATGTTTTAATGTAATTAAAAAAAAAACTTCTGTACATCAAAGCTGTGAAAGCATCTCTGATTTTCAAAGTTGGAAAGAGGGATTGAATTATTTAGCTTCCCGGGAACTCCCTACTGATTAGGAGATAAGGTAGGCTTTTTCCCCCCTTAAGTTTTCTTCCATGAGCCCAGGAAAAATGGCATTTGATCGATCCCCTTTTTGGCTTCAGGAGAATCTTATTTCTTCTGCAACCACTTGGTTGAGTCCTTGCAAGAACTCTGTCCCTGGCCAGTGCATTTGGGAGCACAGCGGTGGGTCACCCAGTCTAAGGATTCTGTGCAGTAGGCGTTAGTGTCCTGATGTTCACAGATGAGGAAACGCGGAGAAGGTACACCCTTGTCCAAGGTCACACAATTAGCCAACGGCCGTGATGTGAGTTTGCCAACAGCCCAAACAAGCTCTTTCCACCACCCCGTGCAGCCCCCACCAAGGAGAGGCAAACACCGTAAAACCACACATCCAACCACAGACCTCAGAGAGTCACTAGAGAAGGGACAGGGTCCATGGAGGTCCTGCAAAAATGCAGAGTTTAGGGGAAAAAAATACAATAAAAAGTACCTATTGCATCTTTTCAAACAGGATCTTTTAACCTCAGGCCTGGATTTTTGGTTTCAGCACAAAGCCACTTCGCCCGGGAGAGCATAAACACGTTTTTCATACGGAAAATCCAGTGTATTGGCCTATCCTAGCCCGGGGAGAAAGCGGAAGCAGGGACACCTACCTCCTTCAAACTCTGTCTGGCAGTTCCCCGAGGTCTCATTCAGGCTTTCTTCCTCATTGATGATGATGTTCTCAATGTCCTTCATCGTGAGGTGGTCCCGGAAGGCGTGGTAGAGAATGTGCTTCAGCTCTTCCAGAGTTACCCTCTGCATGTCAAACTGTGAAGAGAAAGAGCAGTGAGATGGTCGTGGGCATGTGGGGAGGCGAAGTCAGCTTGGGCAGGACTGGCAAGCCCGACAGCTCCTCTGCGGAAACTTGTCTCAGCTTTTCAGGATATCAGATGAGCAGTTTTCCATCCTGTTCCGCTCCAAGCGTACTTGTGAACTTGCAGGGACTTACTGGGAATACAGTGAGTGGAACGTATCCCCCTCAATTTAGACTCTTGAGGAAAAAATGCCACCTGCTGCTTTGGTTTCCTACTGGGCCAGCCATCTGCTGTTAACCCTCCACATCTCATGTCCCTTAGTGTGGTGTCACCCTTCGTACAATGCATATGCTTCTAAAAATTTGATCATCTACCAAGAAACCAGCGATTCCCATCTTGCTTTGAGTATGTGTCTTGTTCTAACAAGACAGAACACAAGTTCAAAGCTATGTTTATGAACAAGAGCTGCTGAAGGGAAGGTGGAGAATTCCCGATTCTATCCTGCCCCTCCCAGGAAGAGGATGTACTTTCTGTGATACCATTTTATCAACCAAGATAGACCCTAAGGTTAAAGATACAAAAGTTACCTAAGGGTCCAGGGTTCTAGGCCTGGCTGGCATGGCAACTTCCCAGATTCCCAGGGCTATAAGAAAAACCACACCCTTGCTAGACTCCCTGACAATAGCAGTTATGAGGGAGCAAATTGTTAGACTCCTCCCAACTCTGATTTACAATCCAGACCACTACAACTCTGCATGGACAGAGGACTGGCCCAAACACTTCTTTCCCCATAAGCAAGTTCCAGCCAGCTAATAGAGGCTGTGTACAAACTGCTTTTGTGTCCTATAGTTCACCTTTTGGTGAAAAGAGCCAACCAAGTTCCACCTCATTTTAATGCTAAAACCCTGCCCCAAAGTGAACACAGGATGTATGTTACATATATGTTTAGTCGTTGTGCATGTGCTTGACTCCCCTCATAAATATGTATAGCTTTGCCCCCAAACCTGCTGAATATGTATGACTCTATTGTGTAATACAGACCCTATGAGGTGTAAAACCAAACCTGACCTTTCCCTCTTTGAGGCGAGAACAGCTTTGGTCCACGCCGGAGACTATCTCTTCCCAGTCTGCAAACTGATAACACTAATACAGCTCTCCTTTCTACTCTTAAGTCATCCTGGTGGTCTTTTGAATGACATCTCCTACTCCATTTATGTCCAGTTTGGTCAAGTCACTTTCTTGGCCAATGAAATACGAGTAGAAGTCACATATGCCACATTCAGTTAAAAGCTTTAGGAGTCACTCTGTGGTTCTATCATTTGTTCTTTTCCCTCTACTATGACAATAGGATGCCCCAGAAGGGGCTGCTCCTTCTGCCTGGGTCCCAGAATGAGAGCACAACGGAGAACACCTGTAGCTATCTGAAAAGGACAGGTCATATGAGGAATAAATACTCTGTTTTGTTAATAACCATAAAGATTTGGGCTTGTTTCTACCGCAGCATAACCTAGACCATTGCTGTCTAAGTCAGAAAGACAGAAATTAGTACATGGACGTTAAATGATCACATGTACCCTAAAACTATGCACGTCAATTATGCATCAATTAAAAAAAAGAAATTAGTACACAGAAGGGAGAGGCTATCATGACAAAAATGCTAAAATATGATGTATTGTTTCCAGAGCCAGGACGTGGAGAATGAGAAAACTGTGACTGGAGGCTGGAAAGGTAGCAATCCGTGTTATACAACAGCAAAACGTTTGGTAAAACTGTTGCCTGTCATTAACTTGGAGGACAGATATATATTGAACCAGTTTGTGGCTTTAGGTAAAAAAAAAAAAAAGTTTGGGGAACAGCATGCTCTGGTTGCAATTAGTTGCATCCAACAGGGTACTACGAGAAAGAGATGAGCTCAGGAAAGAATTGTCTGGTTTGCAAATTTGGAATAAAAACGACCCAGAAATTCCTGGTCTTGCAGGATTGAAAGAAGCAACTGTTTCTCATTTCTGACTAGTAAGAGACAAAGTTAAGACAATGCTTTAAATAATAATACAGGCCTATTAAAACAAATCAGTGCCCCTTGTTAAAACCTCTGAATATGTTGAGTGACTCTCCCTGGAAGCCTGCTATTATGTTTAGAGAGAGGTACGTCTCAAAAGTAATTGTGGACGTAGCTATTAGCATCAACCGATCGGAGTCAGATAAAAATATGACTAAGTTTTTGAGAGAGCTGTACTGGCCAAGAGCCAATGGCCTTGGATTAAAAGACACTATAACGCTTCAAAACTTAAAACGATCCTATGGGCACCAGCAATTATGAGGATAGGCCACCCATGAAGACAGGCCTCAAGGAGGGCATATTGTTCAATGCCCTTGTCTGATGAGGACAAGAAGACTGGAAAGGACAGCTCTTCCAAAGGGTGAAGCTGGAAATCCTGGACAACAAGGATACCAAGAGCAATTTCCAGGAAGCAGAACTAGGGTCTAATCAAGGAACATTCCTCACCACAAGGTCTGTCCAACAGATTTCAGAATTGCTCTGAGCCACCGACTGCTTCGTTTCTCCCATTTTTTGCTTCCCACATGGGAATGTTTTTGGTGGTTGGCCTGACCCTGGTCCACCACCATTATGTTGAGTGTGTGTGTGGGGGGAAATGGGGTAATTTGTCTTTTTTAGTTCCCATGTCTCCAGATCAAGAAGAGCTACACTGAGTTTTGGTGCACATGAGATTCTAATCTTGGATTTGCTGTAATTGGATGGGACTTTTGGGGTGTCTCCCTTGGGGAAAGGATGAGTATATTTTGTAGCTGAAGGGAGGGAAATGAACATTTATGAGCAAGAGTGTGGACTGTAAAAGGGTGCATTGTTTTCCATTATGGTTGACCCTTGAACTGCACGGGTCCACTTATTTCTTCCGCCTCTGACACTCCTGAGACAACAAGGCCAATCCTTCCTCTTCCTCCTCCTCCTCAGCCTACTCAACATTGAAGATCTTTATGATGATCCACTTACACTTAATGAATAGTAAACATATTTTCTCTTCCTTATGATTTTCTTAATGATATTTTCTTTTCTCTGGCTTACTTTATCATAAGAATACACTATATAAAACATATAACATGCAAAACACGTGTCAATCACCTGTTTTTGTTCTCGGTAAGGCTTCCAGCCAACAGCAGACTATTAGTAGTTAAATCTGGGGGAGTCAGAAGTTACATGCAGATTTTCAACTTTACCTCTAACCCCAACTGTATTTGTTTTTCCTCCCTGTGAAGGATTGTATCTCCCTGCCTGTTGACACAAGGCTTTGGCCAATTAAATGAGAGTGAAAGTGATATATGAAAATGATGAAAGTCTAGGGGGATGTTTCAAAGCCACTGTGTATTTTGCCATTTTTTGTTTTCAAAACAGTTACGCCAGAGAGGGGGCTGCTCCTTTGTCCTGGAATGAATTCAGCATGAGCAGACCCTCAGCCAACCCATGAAGAACATGCGATTTGAGTAAGAAATAAACCCTTGTTATTAGCCACTAAGACTTTGGGGTTTCTGCCAAGGATGAAATCAATGTTTAAGTTAGTCTGGACCATGAAGAAAGAAAGTTTTAGACATTTTTTTTCCCTTTGCTTTCTTTATTAAACGATTCCTACCTTGCTTTAAGTAGGCACCTTGTTCTAACCAATTAAACTGGGTCACTGAATCTTGCTGGAACACCTACATGATTCCAGTTTAAAGCCATTTATATGAGTACAAACAACTGAATGGGAGGTGTAATGTGGGCTTGTTTTCTGCATGAGAGTTTAATGACCACAGAAGTGACTTTTGATACAGATTCAGGTGCAGCCCATGGGACAATCGCCCTTACCCTGGGTAAGGGCGCACGGTGGTGTTAGCCTGGCGGCAGGGAGAAGGCTGGCAAAATGCACAGAAAGAATATTGGGACCCCCTGCCACAATTACAGATGAAGAATGACAAATTCAATGAGATTCTGAGAAAATGAGTAACCGTTTCCCGGAAGAATAGTTGCAGATTGTGGTGCCCGGAAAAACTCTGACCAGTTCAGAACTTGCTGTAACTCAGAAATCAGGCAAAAAGACTGGCCAGGGGCTATGAGAAGAGAAGGAAGGATGCAGATTCTAGAAAACTATAGTTTTGGCTATATGGATCACATTTTATTTTATTTTATTTTTAAATTTTTTCTTTTATGGGTCAAGTTTTATTGTTAGGCTGCTAATATCTAAACAAACTTAGGCAGCATTCCATCTGTTTTCTATATTGGTAGAATATCAGTCTCTTAAAAGTTTGAAAGAAATGACCATAAAACCATGTGGACACAATGCCAACAAATATTTCCCCCGTGGCTATCAGTCTATTTAGCTCATTGAGTTTTCTTGAGTCAATTTTGGAATTTTGTATTTTTTTGGAAAACCAGCCAAAAGATATTCATTATCATCAGTAAGTATGTAACTATCCACAGTAGCTCCACAATTTCAAATTCCTCTCAATAGTTATTATAGCCCATTTCTCATTTATAATTTCGTTTCTCTTTTGTAGGTTATGATTTTTGTCTTTTTTCTTCTATTTTTAGTAGAGCATAGAAAATGTGGCCCATATATCTGTTATTTTTAGGAACCTAAGGAATTTTCCACTATAGTAGAATCTCTGTAAGGTCAATTATATAAATATATTTATCTTTATTAATTATATTATGTAACCTCATAATTATAACCTTCTTTTTTCTATAATCTTATTTTTTTGGACGACTTGATTTGTCAAAAACCGTGAGCAGCATATTACAGTCTGTGAAGAGAACCGTATCTCCAGAAATTGTTCTTACAGCCCAAACATTTTGTAAATGACGCTATTCTTTGGTGCAAAAAGATTTATACACCAATTCAGCAAACAGTTATTGGGGCGACTGCGGCAGACACTGGGGCGTGTACGAAGGTGAGCAAGACATGGATCCCGCTCTCGAAAGACAAGGCAATGAGCAATCTTATTTCAGTTGGTACCTGTGGGGGCAGGGGAAGCCCAGGATGGCCTCGCACCACCTGGGGAGGGGAGCAGGACACAGAAGGCTGCCCGGAGAACACGCAAGTGATCAAAGACCTAGAGGAGAAGGAGGCTGAGTTCTCCAGGTGAGTCGGGGAATATGGGAGGAGGACGAGGAGGGAAGAGGGGCACGTGGGGCAGGGGAACAGCCATACCAAGGCCCAGAGGTGCAAAGCTTGGCAGGTAGGTTGAGTGGCAATGTGTTGGGCTCCCCTGAGACTTGGAGCCGTCAGCAGAGGGTGGGAAGGAAAAAGGTGGGTGCTGTGGGATGGGCGCTAATTGATAAAGGCCCTGCCTGCCACAGTGAAGAGCTTGGCTACTTTTTGGTTTGTTTTTATATTTTTATTTTTACTTTTATCTGTAGAGATGGAGTCTCGCTATGTTACCCAGGCTGGTCTCAAACTCCTGGCCTCAAGTGATCCCCCTGCCTGACCTCCTGGGTAGCTGAGACAACCAAGAGTGTGCCACCATGCCTGACTTGTGTTTATTTATTTTTTGTTATGGTAAAATACAAACAACATAAAATTTACTATTTTTATCCTTTTTTAAGCGTAGAGTCCTGTGGCATTAAGCACATTCACGCGGTTGTGCAACCACAACCATCCAACTCCAGAACTTCTTCCGTCTTCCCCAATTGAGACTCTGCTCGCAAAACACTCTCTTTCCATTCCTCCCCCACCACAGCGAGGACCACCACCACTCTACGTTCTGTCTCTAGAAATTTGACTTTTCTAGATCCTTTATGTAAGTGGAATCATATAGTATTGGTCCTTTTGTGACTGTCTTATTTCACTTAGCATAATGTCTTCAAGGTTCATGCATGTTGTGGCATGTATCTGAATTTCCTTCCTTTTTAAGACTGAGCAATACTCCATTTTATGGCTAGACCATATTTTGCTTATCCATCCACCCACCAGTGGATGCTTGTGTTGCTTCTATGAATACCTTGTGGCCGCTGTGACTAATGCTGCCATGAATGTGGCTGTGCAGATATCTGCTCCTGTCACTGCTTTTAACTCTTTAGGGTGAATATGTAGAATTGATTAATCATATGGTAATACTGTGTTTTTGTTTTGTTTTTAAGCAATGGAGCTTGGTTTTATCTTTTGGGTTTTATCTTTATCCCCTCGAAACTCTTCCTCAGAGAAATTACTTACCAAGTTTGAACTTGAGAAAAATTACCCTTTGCTGGTACCAGGGGCAGGACCACCAGACAGGGGCCATCAGTGTAACAGGTTTCGAGACCAAGTGGACCATGGGGGCAGACAGGATCTAAGAGCCATGTAGAAGAGAGGTGGGGAAGACTCTCTGGCTCCTTGTGTGTCATGTAGGAAGGAGAGTGGGCCACTCGCGATGACACCCGAACTTTATGAATGGGAACAGAGAAGGAACAGACTTAGAAAGAAAGGTGACAAGTTAAATTTTGGATGCGTTCCTTGGAGGTCCCTGAGGGACAGCCCAATAGAACAGCCCAGGAGGCAGTAGGATGTACAGATATGGGCTAATGATGTAGATTTGGAATTCATTTCATACACCTGATGAGAAAAGTCATCAGAAGGGAGGATACCACCTGGGTAGAGCGTGTGGAGTATGAAAACTCCCAAGGAAGGCATTCAGAGGACATGAAGATGAACAGGTGTGGACCCCGTTACAGAATGCACAGAGTATGCCTCTTATCCACACACCATCAGTCACTGAAACATAGTTAAGTGGAATTCTGCCACATTTTTGTCTCTTGGTTTTTAAACTTTCTTTTTTTCTTTCTTTTCTTTTTTCTTTTTTTTTTTTTTTTTTTGTTTAGACAAGGTCTCTCTCTGTTGCATGGGCTAGAATGCAGTGGTGCTATCATAGCTCACAGCAACCTCCAACTCCTGGGCTCAAGCGATCCTCCCGCCTCAGCCTCCCAAGTAGCTGGGACTACAGGCACGTGCCATGACACCTGGCTTGGTTTTTAAACTTTCTGTGCTATATTTTAGAGGTGTGTTTCTCACAAGGAAGACAGAGTTGGATTTTTTTTTTAAATCTGATTTGAAATTTTTTGCCTTCCAACGGTGGAGCATAATTCCATTTTCATATATTATTAGAAACATGTTTGCCGGTGCTTTTGTTATTTTATCTCCTGCTTTCTTGTCCTTATGGTTTAACTTTCCTTTTGTCTTTTGTACAAAGAACCTACAGGTGTCCCAGTTTTTATTATACCAGCAGATGTTTTTCCATTTATCAAATGCATTATTCAAGCCACCAATTCTTAAACTGTCAAATTCAAAAAACTAAATTTCATTCTCCCATCTTCCCTTGTATGTGATAAGAAGATTCATTTACCTTTTATTTCTGTACCTCTTAGCCAACACTTTTCAGTCGTTGTAAGTTTAATTTGAGATTTATTATGACACATTTTCTACCATTTGCATCTTTTTCTAGAATAGTATTTGGCTGCTACACAATTTTGTAACAAAATTTCTAACAGTTGCTGCTACTTCATTATATTTAATTGACTTCAATGTTCACTTCCATTTTTCTATGACTGCCCTGACTCTGAATGTCTGTCACCCAAATATCTGCTAGAGAACTTTTAAAACTAGAAGATAATGAAGCACTTGTGAACATTAGATTTTCTGAGTTCTTATAATTCCGACAATACCTTTTTTTCCTTCTCTCATTACGGACAATTTAGTTTGTCATAAAATTCTAGAATCACACAAATTTCCCCCACAAAGCTGTGCTGAAACTTCCCCAGTTGCCTCTGTTGTTTAATGCCGGGGAGGAGAAAAGAGGCTGATGGTGATTCAAGTTTTTTCTCTGAAGATCATTCATTTCTTTCTCGACACTAGTTGGAATATTTCCTTATCCTTGAAATTAAAAAGAAGTCTTCCACACCACGTTCAGGTTCACGTGTTTGCATTCGCCTTGGCCAGAGGTGGCCGAGGGCTTTTAATTTTTACACTGGGGCATTTTCTGCCTCCTGCCTGCTTCTGGGAGACCATTTTGATTATTGCTTTTCTCTTGTTCTATCTAGTTCTTTCCTCTGAAAAACAAATTATTCTTAATTAGGTTTCTATTCTTTGTTTCTATATTTTTCACCTTTCCTTTAATAATTTTCACCTCTTTGCTTTGTATTTCACATCCCTAATGTTTCTCTGCATGGTTAATTCTCCCTACTGTCTCTATTAAAGGTTTGAATTCTGTGGTTTCCTTTTGGTTCATTGGATATTCAGGTTATTTAAGTTCATTCCCTTTGTGCCCCAGACTTCTATTGTTGCTGCTTTAAAAAAAAAAAAAAATCCCAAATCCCTTGCATTACCTTTAAAGATTAAAATATGAAAGAACACCAAGCAGACATCTCCTACCATTTTCACCGGAGTGAATTTTCAGAGGTAATTTCAGAGGTTTCTCCTCCGTGTCTATTTTCCTCAGGCCCCGCTAAGTTTTAATCAATCTAATGCTATCGCTGCTGTTGTTTCTGAAATGAGCAATCCAGATGCAAGATCCATTAGCTGGAGTTGCTGTCCCTTCAGGCATTTCCTCTGGTGCCGCTGGGTTGGGTACAGACGGCCTCTTGCTCAGGTAGCGCGATTCTCTTAAGGTAGGGAGACCGTTGTTCATCCTTGACTAGTTTAGCCTAGTCATCCTCACGGTGTGTTCCCTGGACCAGCAGAACCTAGAAACTGGTCAGAAATGCAATTTCTGCAGCCCCACGCAGACCTACTGACTCAGAGACCTACTGACTCAGGGTGGGTCCCCACACCCTGGACTTGACAAGCCCTCCAGGGGATTCTGATGCTCACCCAGGTTGTACAAAAGAACGTAAAGGGCTAGTGTAGAAAGGGGACCCTCGGCCAGCACATGCCGTCCCCAGGATGCTTCCCACGGCGGTGACAAGCGGAGCCTTCCTGCTCCACTCTCGGCCTGAATGCATGCTGGGACCCACAGCCTCTACGCATTACAGAAACAGAGGGTTGATTAAGGACAGGCGGCGCGGTGGCCCTGACAGGCGAAGATCATTGTCTCAGGGGCCCCTCTGGTTTTCTCTCCTGGGCAGCTACTGTGTCCAGGAGTCAGGTGCAAACGGTGGAGGTGAGTCAAAGGATTTCCCCTGCCTTTCTGGGGTCCCCTGTCCTAGACTGACTCAGAGGGAAGAACACGTGGTGCCAACTGCAAGCTGGCCCCTCTTGGCCCACCCCCCTGCCAGTTCAGGGGAGCCTCTCTGGGGCAGCATCGGCCCTTGTCCCCAGAACTTGCCGTCACTGCTGTTCCCACTGGGAATGACTTTCGCCTGTTTACACGTCCACTCTGCCGGCCCACGCTGAGCCTTCGTGGGCAGCCGCTGCATCTTGCTGTTCCCACCAGGGCCTCACCCCGAGCCTGGGCCCGGGGGGATGCACGACAAATGTTTGCTAAATGAATAAATGTGGGTCCTCCATTGGTTCCGGAGTACAATCCTTCCCACCTGCCTTCCCTCTGCAGTCAATGTCCCCCCAAATCTGTGACAAGGCCCTCTGCAACGGGACTTCTCATGTCCCCAGGCTCTACGGTGTCGCGGTGGAAGAGCAGAGAACTGAAAGTGTTTTCCTGCCATGATAGGAACCTCAGGGGTGCTGAGTCCCCAGGGAAGTCCTGGATTCCTGATAAGATGAAACGTCAGGCTGCTGAAAGGCCAGAGCTCGCTGTCGGCCGCCTAGGGAGGCCTTTGCCTCCATCCCTCGTCCTTGGCTCACACAGAGACCTGCACAGCTGGGGCAACATCTGCCCTGACCAGACTTTCCAGTGAATCCAAACTCATTTCAGCTTTCACAGAAGGTGTGGAATTAATTTGATACCACGGTTCTTTCTCCTCTGGAGAGAAGGATGGATAGAACGAGCCCCAGAGGGTTCCACAGCCCTGTTCTTTTCTCTGCCCTTCTACAAGGGGCACCACCGTCCCTACAGAAAGAGGAAGAGGGAGAGGGGGAGGGGGAAGGGAGGGGGAGGGGAGGGGGAGGGGGAGAGGCAGAGGGGGAGGGGGAGGGGAGGGGAGAGGGAGAGGGGGAGGGGGATGGGGAGAGGGAGGGAGAGGGGGAGAGGGGGAGGGGGATGGGGAGAGAGAAGGCTGCCCGGAAGATCGATGGGTCAGAACTTCTCAACCAGGCAGCGGAATCCGTTACAGTTCACCGCAGTAGAGACCCCTCTAGTCTGGGGCATCGGACAAGACCCTGAGCAGCCGGAGTCCCACCTACACGATTGAGCGATCTCACCCATTTATCGTGGTGCCGCAGAAAAACACAGACATTTTCTAAGTGGACTCTGAGCTCCAAAGTGACAAGGTCAAGCAAAGTCATTAGATCTACATAATTTTCTTCCGGAGCCTTCCGCTGCCCCTTGGCCCCACACCTCAGCACCGCAGTCTCTCCTATCTAACAAGCAGCCAGACCCCTCCCCAGAGGTGTGTCCCGCCATCGGCCTGCCGATGGCACTGTCCAGATGTGCAGTACGGGGACACCGGCGGAACCAGAGACTTCCAGAGCCTTCCTCACTCTGAGATTTTCCCCACACGAAGAATCAAACAGTGAGACTGAAATGAGAGGTCTTGAGACCCCTCCACGCAGAGAACAAAGAGAGACACATCTGGCCCTTTGGCCGAGACTGCCTGGCCAGCTGAGTGGGTGGGCAGAGAAATGGGAGGTGGGCAAGGCCGTGAGAACGTGCACCAGCCATGCAGAAGACAAGCCGGGAACAACAAAACACCAAAACAATCGGTGCCAGGCCGGGGACGAATTCATCTGGACTCCCTCACTGGTGTGGGGTGACAGGAGGACAGCGGGAGAAGGAGCCTCCTGTGTTCCTTAGCCCTGCAAGGGGTCAGCTCGGGTGGGCACGGGCACTGGGCTGTGGCACGTGGCTCAGCCTCCGCAAATTCCCCCAGGAACGCAGCGGCGACTCAGGCAAAGACGGAAACCCGCGATCACACCCAAACTAAGATTGAGCACCTATTTACTGCCACAGTCTGGAGGAAATTTTCCACTCACAACAAGACCTACAGAGCAGACTCAGAAGCCGTGGCTGACTTTGAAAAGCTCTGCCCTCAGAAAGGGAGCCAAACACCGTTCCGAGCAAAGGCAGGGGGCAGGGGTCCGCAGTCTCTGCTCGCGAAGGAGCTCCCGACCCCAGCCACAGCCCCTGGGGCCAGTGGTCCTCCACCCGCTCCTCCTCAAAGGAGGCCACCAGCAGGCCAGGCTGAGGGACACTGAAGGGCCTTACTGCCCACCCAGCATGTGACGAGGTGAGGTGTGAATCTGTGGGTCCCACCTGTGATCTCACTTCCCCCGGCCCCGCGTGCAGGGGCTCACCATGCCGAGGGGCGCTGCAGTGCCCGGAGATACTGATTTCCTATAAAGCACAGCCCCCGGCGCAAGCCACCAGCATCAGCGAGTGCTCAGATGCAGGAGCCTGCCTCCCGCATCCCGGAGGAGACGCTGGCCGTGATGCGTGTACGACAGATGGTGCGGCCAGAGTCCAGGTCACGTCCACTGTGTGTGGCTTTTGCCCTGTCTCAGAGCCTGGGCTCCGTGGAAGACAGTGCTCCACTGCAGGGGGACGGGGGCTGCACTTCAGTTTGGCCTGCCTCTTAATGAAGAGCTGCAGATACAGAGGCCTCACCTGGGAGCTGAGTTCACAGCAGGTGTGAGAAGGGACCCCTGAAGGGCTGGACCATCCGGATGGCAAATCCCTCCTCCCCAGCTAGACTGGCTGATGGCAGGTCAGAGAGGCCAGACGCAGGGAGAGCTTCCTCCGGGCCAGGCACATAGTGGATGCGGCCTCATTTAAGCCTCCCTGGGGAGGTGAAGGCCAGATTATACCCATTTTACAGATGAAGACACTGAAGCTCAGGGAGGTTAAATAACGTAGCCAAGATAAGGCGCGAGGCAGCGAGACAAAAGGCTCAGGACAGCTGTGCGCTCGCATTCCGCTGCCCCTCCCACCGGGTCGCACGCTCGGCTGCTTTAACCTGAACGTGGATTCGGGGTGTGTGCCCCCCTCTCCCCGATGCTGCTGCAGAAACTTGCTGGCCACATTCTCCTGTAGCAGGGAGGGAGCCACAGGCCAACCCCAGGCCCCGACCGGGCTGCGATGTTTGTCTTCTCTTTATGCCTTTCTTCCACGTACTCAGCGACTATATATTGAGGACCCGCGAAAGGCCAGGTGCTGTTCTAGGCACCGAGGACACGTCAGGGAACGAGGCAGAGAGAACCCCCGGTCCTCGTGGAGCTCACAGGACAGGTGGGGAGACAGGAAATACACGCACGGCGAGACGGGATAGGCAGCAACGTGAAGCAGGAAGGAGGCTGGTGAGTTTGGGGGGGCTTGTGATTGTATGATAAACAAGGAGGTCAGGGCAGGTCCCACTGAGAAGGTGGCTTTTGAGAAGAGGCACACAGGAGGGTGAGGGTGGATCCGTGCGGATTTTGGGGAGAGGGCATTCCAGGCACGGGGAAGGGCAAGAGCAGAGGCCAGGGGCGGCAGCCTGCCCAAGGGCACACATGGCCACGGGGAACTTGCATCTCTGTGAGAGGCAGAAAAAATGTTTCTCCTTTTAAAATGGAGATAATCGCTGTGCTGAAGCGCCGTTCCCCCGGGGAAAATTACAGGTATGGTTTTGGAGGACAGGTCAAAGGACAGGCCCATCAGCAGCTCTCTGCTCCCAATTTCAACCGCCGCCCTGGTGGGAGCCTGCGCCACGGTAATGACTCCCTCGAGCCCTGCAGTGCAGGACGTGTGAGGGCTGCGGAGAATGGAGTCGTCCTGGAGTGGGCTTCGTGGTGGGCTGAACGGCGGCCCCAAAGACATCCACATCCTGACCCTGAGAACTGGAAACGTGGTACCTTACGTGGAAAAGGGACCTCACCAGTGTGATTGAGTCGAGGACCTTGAGAAGCCAAGAGTCACCTGGATCACCTGGTGGCCCCAAACGTAACTGCAAGGGCTCCTGAGGGGGTGAAGGCAAAGAAACAGATTCTGCCCTTGAGCCTCCGGGAAGACACCTTGACCTTAGCCCAGTGACACTGATTATGGACCTTTGATCTCCAGAAATGTATGAGAATAACTGTGTGCTGTTTAAGCCACAAGTTTATGATAACTTGTTACAGGAGTAATAGGAATCTAATAGAGGTTTATTTGGATTTCTGTTTATAGAGTAAAAGCCTTTTGCCTGGAGCTCACTCTGTCTGGAAAGAACTCATGCCATTGTCGGGAGTCTGCACACAGGGTCAGCTGTGGTTGGCTGGGGGCGGGTGGCACAGCTACTGGGCTGCCTGGTTTGGGCCGGGGTCAGCTGTGAGTACCCCCATCGTACGGTGGCACGCAGGCAGAGGTCTCAGCAGGGGGCACCGGGGACTGTCTGCAGCGGCAGTGTCTGAGGGTGGTGCAGTGGGAAAATATTCCTGTCCTCACAGCAACTCTTGACAATAAACAGCCACAAAATCCCCCTTTGCACATCCAAAAGGATGCACTGATGGCCCCAAGAAGTTCTCTGTATGAGATTCAACGTTAGCACAGGCACACGTGATAAGTCTGACTGGAGGTGAAGGCTTAAGGAAGAAGCCATTGTCTCCCTGTCTCTCTGTCCGTCTGTCTCTCTCTCTCTGTGAATAAGTTCTTAGTAGGAATAAACAGAGAAAAAAAAAGTCCATGACCTGGGTTCCTGTTCAGATACTATCAGGTAGTGGCTGTGTGACCCACTGAAAAGGTTCTAAACTTTTCTGTTGCTTAGTTTTCCCCTGTGGAAAACAGAGATGATGTTATTAATAACAGACAGTTGTTATGTGGCTAGAACTCTTTTTATTCAGAAATGTGCAGTCCCTTGTACACCACACATTTTGGTTCCCTGACCCTTCATTCTGTCGTGGCCCACACACGAAAAGTTAAGGGGCACCAAAGTCATTCAGTCAGTTATCACAGAGGCAAGAGCCAACTGGTGCCCTGATTCCATGTCCTGACTTCTTTTGTGACACCTTAGCTGGTAACGGTGGCAGTTCCAGAAAAGGGGATGCATCAGAGGAGTCCTCTGCCTCCCCTTGCAAACAAATGCAAATGGGGGTTCAGAGCATTTGAGCAGCTGGTTGATGGAAATGTCCTGAGTTCAGGGACTAATAGACTCATAATCTAGGATGGATTCTGCCACTAACTAACTGGGTGTCCTTAGACAGTCATTTCATAGCTTGGAACCTATTTCCTCATCACTTTAATAGATAATTATAATAATAAAAGAATATGAATAGTAATAATATGATAATAGTGACAATAATAATAAGAATACCTGCCTTATCCACCTCATAGAGATTTGTGAAGATCAAAAAAGAACTGTTAATTGTCTTTAATAAAAAATGCAAAGTAATACAATTATAAGGCATAATTTTGATGGGCCTGTTAATGATGTGATCGCCAATTTCATCTCTGTAGTCAGGTTTGTAGCATCCGTCTCTGCTCCAGGCTGGAGGCTGAAGTTGCCCAATACATAATTTTGTCTGAGAACAGTGAAATTTAAGCTCCTCGTGGCTAAAACATACCTGCTTTTTTCTCATTTAAAGAATGCCATTTAGGCTTTCAGGCTTCTCTTGACAGCTTCCATCTGGCATTCAGCAAAGCAACAGGATGAGATGTCACTGCAGTACTTGTCTCAGTCTGGAGAGTTCCCTTTACCACACCCGTGACCTTAGACAACTCATTCTTAGTGAGTATCTCCAGATAGAGAGGAAGGCCATTTCTGACGGGGGTTTGAAGAGGAGGGAAAAGACAAATAGCAACTGATTGCAAACCCAAACAAGGAAATGTAGATTTGCTCGGGCTGAGCAAATGAATGAGGTTGGATTCACCTTGATTCTGTCTGCAAGGACTGTGCCCTTTCTGGTTAAGGGCTCTTATTCAGAAACAAGGTCCCCAAAGCCAAGGTGACCTGCTGAAAACCCTTCAGTGACTCCAAGTTCTTCCACCATAGAGTCTGAGTTCCAAAACATGGCTTCCCAAGTGCTTCTGTCATCTGGCCTTGCCACTTGGTCCTGTCTCGTCGTGACCCCGACATCTGGATCCCCGCAGGCCTAGCATCCCCAGCTACTCGGCGGCTGCTCCACCCATGAGGTTGTTCCCGCCTGTTCCCTCTGCCTGGATCGCCATTCTCTGACCTGCATCCTCCAAACCAGCTCCTCCTCCAGGCCTCAGCGTTCCTCTGCCAAACCGTCCTGAGCTCCCTGGGATGGAGCGTGCTTCCCTGCACACGTGAGCCACGCTGTTCTAGACAGCTTTGTCATGGCACCTATGGCAGGGTGTGACAACTGCCCACTGACGTCTTTGTTTTGTCCATTAGACTTTACGATCCTTGAGCATCGCAGCCATAATCTGTGGGCAGTTTTCTCTCTAGGGTGCCTGGAAAGCATCAGCCCTTGGTCGATATTTGTGGAATAAAAGAATGAGTGCACATTGTCTTGAGAAATGGGTCAAACAACCAACGCATTGAGGAAAATCCCCACTTACAAAGAAAAACATGTGGCAAATGAAAACACTCAACAAAATGGGCCATGATTACATGCAGACATTAAAGCCAGAAGAGGAATTATATAAAATCCAGTGACAATTACAAGACTTAAAGCATGGAAAATACTGGAAAATATGGGATGTAAAATGGATTAAAAAAATAGGTGACCAAATAGAGGCTAAAGAATGAGAAGACCAAACTCAAATGAGTCAGGCTAAAAGGAGAAGAGAAGAGAAACGAGTGTGCAGGAGTAATCGAAAGGAGCAGCGATGCGGGGAGTATGTCCTTTCTACGCTACAGAAATATTAACATCAGTGGTTAAAAATCAGGAAAACTAAAGCACTTTGTTCTGAGATTTAAAAGTGAAACTAAAGTGGTTGTTTTTTCATTAGAACCCCAAATTAGTGGGAGTATCCTTGCACCAGTTTTGGTTCCCAGAGGAAACCTGGCACAGTTCAGAGACCTCCTCCATCCAGGAGACCACCAGACGGGAGTGTGAGGTCAGGCCCGGGGCCCTCTGCTCGCCAGCCCGATCGCAAACGCAGACTGTGTTTAAGCCGCCTGCCCCTTTGCTGTAGTGCCTGCACCCAGATGTGGTGTGTGGGAGTGTGGGCCAGCGCTCTGTTTTAGCAGCTGATCACAAACGCACATGTGGCTGAGCGGCAGGGCCCTGTGTTTGGTGCCCACATCACTAACGTGGCACTTGGGTAAGTCACGCTCCCTTCTGTCTGCCTTACCAACTCATAAACAAGGCATGCGGTTAGAAACTACAGCCCTCTGTTTTAGAAACCAGATCACAAACACGGCTCATGGTAAGTGGTAGAAATTTTCATTGTAGGAACCAGACTGTGGTGAAGCCGTAGCCTCTCCCTTTTAATAAGCAGATCACAAATACGGCAGGTGGCGTTGCCTCTCAGAGCACAAGTGGAGCACTCGGCTAAGCTGCTGAATGCTGCATCTACTGGATTCAATTACACATTCCCACCTCATCTTTCTAAATTTTATTTGTTGTCTATGAAACTTTAATTAGCTAAAGAAAAACAAACACTATATAGAAATAAGACAACAGAGGCCATAAAATCACTAGCCCCATATAAGCATCTAAAAAAGCAGGTAGAGATCACATCTAGGGAGTTAGGGAGTCAAGGCAAAGAAAATTCTGGAAGAAACACAGCAACCCTACCAGAGTTGGCACTGTGAGGGCATCAGAGCAGGAATGGGGTGGATCAAGGACCTTCCATTTTGAAGCTCTTTGCCACTGCGGATCATCACATTTGGGGAGAGCCGGGAGTTATAATTTGGAATATTGCAAAGTAAATATATACTTTGCCCACTTTGTAATATATTCCTGCCCCTGGGTGTTGGACTTGGCCAGGTGACTTGCTTTGGGCAATAAGATGTTAGCAGAGATGGCATGAGCACAGGCAGTTGGACATACCCTCTTGTCCCAAGTGCATCTCAGTGAGAAAACTTTCCCTGAGTTTCTGTTGCCTGGGTCCAGAGCGAACACATGGAACAGACCTGACCCAGCTTGCTCTAGAAGCAGAGCCACCCAGCTGAGCCCAGCCTGGATCAACCGGGCCTCCACCTACGTGCAGATCCATGAGCACCTGTATAAATGTCTCTTATGGTACGTCACGGAGCTTGGGGGTGGTTTGTGGTGCAGCAGCCATTGTGCAACATTAACCAACACACTTGGCATTTCCAAGGGCAAGAGTAACCACACAGTGAGGGCAGGACACAGCACAAGGGAAGAGGGCACACAGCTGGACCTGGATCTGGAGTAGAGGTCAGGTCCAACAGAAAGCACAGGAAGAAAAGCTGGCCCCAGCTTCACTGTCTCTGCCCTTCATGGAGAAGCCGCCACACAGGGGTGAACCTCCCCCATGGACCAGCCTGCACTCCTGGCTCCCTCAACACTCAGGAATGTTCCTGGCTCCCTGAGACTCTTCCTGTTTTATGGCAAATTCTATCCCATTATTTATCTCTCTTTTGCAAAGGATGGATGCACTGGAAGAAATGAATACACCATTTGAAATTTGTGAAAGAGATTCAAGACATAAAAATTGCAGGAGAACCAAGCACTATGGAGACTGATGGAAAAAAACTTTTGAAAAAGATTTATAGGAAATAAAAGGAAATTTTACACAGCAATTGCTTTGTGTTTCCTATAGTATTCATATATACATATCTTTGCTGATTAGAAGAAAGCTATTTAATACATAAGAAACAATGTTTTAAAAATCAAGTAATACCATCGCAGAAATGACAGAAACAGTGAAAGGCAAAATTTATAGCTGAGAAAATGGACTCAGGGATGCAGACGGCAAAGTAAATGTCATCATTTCTGCCATGCAGAAAGAAGGATTTGGGGATGAAAAGATATGAGAAGAGATGATGATATGAAGAACATAGACTAGAGAGGTACAGAAAATTGTTATTTCTAAAGAGGGGTCATGAAATAGAACAAAAAGATAACCAGAAATGTAATAGATTTAAAAAAAAAACACTTCCTGCAAATTTAGCTTTCCAGATCTATAAGGCTTATTGTTAACCAGGTAACATAATTTAAATGATGTCTATACTTAGGCATATCTTGATGATTGATGTGTATGAAACGCAAGAATAAATTAAAAAGCTGTGCAAACATCTTCGCATAAAAAGTGAGTTAACTGCAAGGTAAGAAAACCCTTCTTGGACATGTCCTTGTACTCCAGCTTCTAGGACACAATGGAGATGTCATTGAGTTTTTAGGGGAAAGGGCTTTTACTTAATAATCTGACACCTGGCAAGGTTATGATTCATCCACAAGGCAACAGAATATAAATCAGCTATGCAAGAGCTCAGAAAGCATAAAATCCACCACCCTTCCTAAATAAATTATTTAAAGTGCATATCAACCCATTAAAGATGAATCAAAATAAGAAGTTCAAGAATGAGGGAAAACAGAGGATAAAGGGACTGTTTCTGAGAACTGAAATCATCCAAATCTAAAATTTAATTTAAAATAAATGCTGTAAAACATGGCTATAGAACAAAATGCAAATAAGGGGGCTACTTCTTGAAAGGAAAGACATAATATGAAAAACCAATAATTTAACCATAATAAATTAGATCTAAATCCCATATTACATAAACAAAGATCAAACCACAGGAGCAGGAAGGAGAACAAGGGGGGGAAAGTGCTAATTTCATTATTTAAATGGGGGCAGAGTTCTCATTTAATTGCACTGATTAGTAGATTAATGTTAAATGACAGTTGTGGTAAAAGGCATATTTATCATGTTTCTGATTTTAATGGATCTGACTTTAGCAGCTGTATAAAATTGTATTATCTCTTCCAGATTTTGGTCTGTAGAAAATAGTTCCAGGAAATAAGTGCTCTTCCAAAGAAAACCAAAACCAAAAAACAAAGCAAAAACAACAACAAAAACCTCCCATGGTAAATGTGAATGAGAAATAATGGCATATGATTTCTCTTACTGGAAAGGAAAAACGTGTATTAGTATAAATGTTTCTGGGCAGTCTTGTAATTAAGAGATCAGTTTGCTTTTTTCAGTCTAGTGTTCACCAGTAATTCAAGCAGGAGAATCTTTTTCATGTGTTAATACTATTGTAGAAGACATCGAGGTTGTCCCCTAAGACTCATCTTGTTCCAGATGGGCATGTGACCCAATTTTGGCCAAAGAGACATGCTTTGGTGCCTGCTGAGGGCCCTTGGGTAGCATTTTGTCATTCTTGGGTGGCGGGGGAGAGTGAGAGAGAGCCACCCTCTTTAAACCCTGGGTATCGCTGCCGAGATGTGATGTCTGGAACTGCTACAACCATGTTGTTCCCATCATGAAAAGAACATTGTTCTGGTTATCGTTCCTAATGACCTACCCATTTTATTACGCACATGATTCTGTGGATCAGGAATTCAGGAAGGACCCAGTGGGGTCAGTCTTTCTCTGCTCTGCAATATCTGGGGCCTCATTTGGAAAGGCTCGAAGGCTGGGGCAGGATCATCCGAAGGCTTGTTCATTCACAAGGCTGGCACCAGGGCTGGAGGATTCTGAGATGAGAATGGCCCACTGTGGCTCCCCTCCATGGCCTCTCTGACTGGCCAAGCTTCCTCCCAGCATGGCGGCCGCAGGGTAGCTGGATTTCCTACATGGCATCTCAGGGCTCCAAGTGCGAGTGTTGCAGCAGACAGGCAGAGGCTGCACGGGCTCTCCTGACCTGGCGTTGGGAGGCTGACAGCATACGTCTGCTGCAGCCCATTGGTTACAACAAAGTCACAAGCCCACCCAGATTCAAAGGCTGGGAAGGTAGACCCTCCTCTCTACAGGAGGACTGTCAAGGTCACATTGCAGGGGAATGTGCGGGTTGCAGCCATCGTTGGGGGACACAATCTGCAAAGAGGTCAGAGGAGGGTCAAAGAACCTCTTGTTGAGCCACTGGCTCACCTCACCCTGAGTTCACCCCAACTCGAGCCTTCCATTTTGTGAGATACCTTCTTATCCCTGATGCCAGTGAGAATTGGTGTTTTTGCAACTTGCTGCAAAAGCATGCTAACAGCAACAGTCGCGTGCTAACACCCCGCAGAGCCAAGCGTATGGAGAAAATTTGTCCACACGGTGGTTCTTCAGACAGTCACGTCAGAGAGACCTGCGACTGCATGGCTGGTCTTCTTGGGCATTGACTGACCCTCTCAGAGCCGAGCCTCAGTTTCCTTATATGTACAATGGGAATAATGTTACTAACTAACAGGATTGTTGTGAGGCAGAAATGAGTCAGCATCTGTAAAACGTTTACTGTTGTGCCTGGCCCAGAGCAAACGCCCTACAGAGGGTGCCTCCCCGAGCACCGTTCAACCATGAAACACGTGATAGCATTTTAGGGGTAAAGTCACATGCAGGATATATCCTTTCTACACTTGTAGGGGTGTGTGTGTGTGCACGTGTGTGTGTTTGTGTGTGATATAGTTATTGAAGTCATCATCCCTCTTTCTTTGGAAAAAAATGCCCTTTTAAAGGTAAAAACATCAGGGAAGGCTGTGTCACAAAATGGTAGCCTAGGCATCTTCATTATCTCAGTGGAGACATTCTGTTTAAAAACAAAACAAACAAACAAACAAACCAGAAATCCTTCCAAACAGTTAGGCAACAAGCAGGGGCTGCATGGGAAGGACACAGGGGCTGCCAAAGCCTTGTAGGAGAGGACGCGAAGGCTAAGGCAGAGCTGTCAGGCCCCAAGGGCAGCCACGCTCCTTGGTACACCTGGAAGCAGAATGCGGGGCCTCCCCAGACGCCACCCCGGGAAGGCAGGCGGCTGTTCTCCATCCTCCTCTCTCTCTGGGACTGTGAGGCCCTCGGCTCTTCCTGCGTCTCTGTTCACTTGGTGGGAAGGATCATCCGGTTCACGCCTGCAAGCAGTGGATGCAGTCACCGAGGACCAGTTCCAACACGATCAGCACATCTCCTGGACCATCCTGGTCAGATGTCCACCCCAGGCTCTGGCGGATTAGCAGGGAGAGTCGCGTGGCTCTCCCTCACTTCGGGACGCTGCAGGGAGCTGGATATATCAAACCCCACGTCTGCCTCTGTCCAAATGACCAAGCCTAGTCCTGGGCTAAGTATCTGAAGGGCAGGATTCGCCTGGTGCGACACTGCAGACGCACAGCCTGGGCACAGGCACCGGTGACTGGCCAGCAATGCCAGGCTGCCCTGCGGGGGCTGCCCTGCGGGGGTCCACGGGGGCTCTGCATTGTCATATGAGCTGCCTCTGACCTACTGGGGCTCCTTCCAGACGTCTCCTCTGATGGTGATCGCTGCCGTGTTGTCTGGGCTCTCAGAGACTCGGGATCCGTCCTCGTGGGGACTCTCAGGCTTGTATCATAAAATCAGGGAATGAGTCTGAGCTGCGGGATTTTGCTCCTGTGGCTTAGCCGATTTCTTCCTGGGATGCTGGCAGCATGGTTGGTGGCAAAGAGCAAGAAGTCCAAGTTTACAGTCAATTCTAAATTAAGAAAACCTCAGCGCAGCCTGGAATCCAGCCAGCGAAATGCGCCGGTACATTAGTTTCTCTGCTTCCATTTGCAGCGCTGGCGGGTGCCTGCAAGCTGTGCTTGTTACGGAGAGCTCTGGTAACACGCTAATACACCCAGCGAGGTGAAAATACATAATGGGGCCTCTTGGGGATTTCCTGGCTTTGAACCCCATCACTATTAGTACTTCTGTCAGTAATTACCCCGAAGAGTCCACAGATCCTTTTCTGCACCCTTAGCATTGCCTAACTTTGGCATTATACCTCCTGTAATTACATTTAGGTTGTAACATAACTACGTTAGATCGTAACTGCATTTTATCCTGATAATACTCTAACTTCTTTATCTGCTTCGAAATGTTTCTTGGAAAAATCAGTGAGGGAAAAATCCTAGACACCCAGAACTCTAGGGTGGTGAGAGGTTGTTTGATTTTTTTCTCTGCGAGGCACTCACTTTTGGTAGAGACGTTGGGAGGGGTATTGGACTGTGACACCCTCAGAGTAAGAACGTGCAGAGTTCTGGGCCAAAGGATTTCCCCATCTTCTTCTTTCTCTCCCTCACCCGTGTTTAATGCGGAGACAGTCCCCTTCCCCTCTTTAAATATTTCTTTCCTATGGCTCCTGGAGACCTCTCAGAAGCTGGGGCGGCTCACAGGCTCACTGCGCCACTGTGCTGGTTCGCAGATACAGAACCAGCAGCCAGCTACACCAGTGCACCCCGCACGAGTAAACAAACAAAAAAAATTTAAAAGATGAGTGTCTTTTTCATTTAAAAATGAGTGTTATAGCAATGTGAATAGTTCACCTTGGTCCTTCTTGGTTGGAGCTGCTCTGGGCTCTCCCATTCCTAGAACCTTGGTCCAAGCCACCTAAGTTGTGAACGCTGCCCAATGGTCCAAGGGCTTTCCAGTGGGCAACAGAGACTTGGCAGTACTGGGATGATGGAGTTGATGACAACTTGTCCTGAGTCACTTGTAGCAGAGATGGCTTGTTATCCACTCTCCCTTTCATCCTGTGTTGTTGAGGATGGCTATGTGCCCGGCCTCACTTATAGATGTATGCCAAGGTAGTGGATAGAGTTTTAGGGGAAGATCTTAAACAGGCATTTACTCAGTTAGTGGGCACCATTTTTCCTCCCTCCTTTTGCTTTCTTCCTCCTACCCCTGATGGCTGGAGCTGCAGCAGCCATATTGAGACAATGAGGGAAAGACCAAGAGAACTGCAAAGACCTGAGCCCTCACAATCTTGAACTGCACAACGAACAGCAAAAACTGCCTCCTCGGATCATCTCATTAGATGAGAAAAATAGATCCTGTGTGTTTCTGTCATTGTAATTAGTCCTCTTTATAGAGAGTCAACTGTGATTTCTATCTCATTCACAATCTGTTGTCCTTTTGTAAGAATCAAAAAACTAGACTTGAATGAGTCCAGCCCCGCTGGCTATTTACTTGAGTATGACCAAGGGGGCTTTATTTTTCCTCCTCTGGTATCATAGCCATGGTCTGGGAGTAAAATATAACCTGCTCAACCCTTATCTCTATTCCTTTTGCTGTCAGTGAGTAGCAACGAGAGGTCTAGCTCCAGAAAGACTTGGAGAGGAAAGGAAAGAAAATCTCAAACTGATTCCTGATAAGGCTCTTTTGGACAGGCCAAGAAGGATCTCATTCTTGGAATCACTAGGGAATCCAGCAACTCTGAATCCAAAGGGTCCTTATTAACTGACTCCTATAACAATTCAGAGCAAACCGGGGAGTGTGCCAATCACCCTTCACTAAACCCTGACCAAAGGCAACAGAGAGCCCCAAACCATGTTCCCTGTCCCCATAAAGCCCACTTCTCAGAATGACAAGGGCTTCCGGAATTTTCCCCTTTGCCAGCTCTTAATTATTGGGTGCAGTAGAAAGATATAACTGAGATACGTTTCTGGCTCCATCACCTGCTATTTTGTGAACATTTAGTCAAGTTAACAGTACGAATTTGTTAAGTAGAAACATGGTATTGTTAACTAGTTACAAGTACAGATTCTTGAGCCAGAATTCCTGGATTCAAATGTTGGCTCTTGTCTCTCTGGCCCTGTGACTCAGGGCAAGGTACTCACTCTCCTGTTCCTCAGCAACAAGACGTGGATAGTAATATTAACAGTAATGCTGCAAGACTGTCACGAGGACGAAGTACACAGTGCCTGACGCTAATATATCATGAGTAATACAAGTCCTGTATCATTTTAATCTGCACCAGAGAGCTAAGCTAAGTGGCTCAGGGTGAAGCCAAGCCTCAGTTTCCTCATTTGTAAAATGGGGCGGAAGTGGAGCCAACACATTATGTGCACGTTATAACCATAGTCACAGGCACGGTGAGAGGCTTGTTCACGGCCCGCACTGCGCTGTGCACAGGGAGGCCCTCCCTAAACGTTAATATACCCCCATGTGTCCCTTTTCTGTCCTGCAAGTGACTGCAACCTGCATGCAGATGGCGTGAGCGATTCTGTGTAGTGCGCTTTATTTTCTGGAGTGGTATTTAAGGGAGAGGAAGTGGGGTAACAGCAGCAGAGAAGCAGCTAGGATGCACGTTACTCAAGAATTGATCTCGGCGACTTTTTAGTCGCTGTGACGTTGCTGGGCATTCTGGCC
This sequence comes from Lemur catta, assembly GCF_020740605.2. Taxonomy (NCBI): domain Eukaryota; kingdom Metazoa; phylum Chordata; class Mammalia; order Primates; family Lemuridae; genus Lemur; species Lemur catta. Next base: position 32,776,517 of record NC_059129.1, read on the forward strand.
TTCAGAGAGACGAACCCGGAAGTTGGAGGAGTTGGGTCACTGTTGCTCAAGGAGCACACTGTGACACGTGTTTTCTTTCTTGGTAGGGCAGGCTACAACGGGAGGAGGGCTGACTTTCCTAGGGTGGAAAAGCTGTGTTTCTCAATCTTCGGGATTCTTTTTAGGATGTGATCTACTTCCTCCCCTGTCAGACGCAACTGCCGTCACCGCAGCTGGTATCTGCTCTTCCCAGGGAAACGGTTTCAAGCAAGGCCAATTTCGTCTGACGTAGGCTTACCTGCCTCTTTTGTAATGACTCAAAAATGTGTTGCTGCAGGATAAAACCTGGGTGCTAAGTTTATGCTACACTCATCCTGGAAAAAAACACCCTATGGACAGACAATTTCTCAAGGATAAATTTAGTATCAAGCATTAGAATTTCCTTAAGCAGGTAAATAACAAATGGGGAAATAATTTAGTCATTTAAATTGGAACAAAGTCCCAAAATATCTTCTTGTTATCACTTTGATGAATCAGATTCCAGAGTTCTTAGGGAATATATCAAAGTCGCTAATTAAAGCTTTTAAGATGATGGAAAGGGATTAATATTAAATGGGCTAGAACAACAGAAGGAACTATCACACTTGGTGGGAAGGGCAGAAGGAGAGAAAAGGAAGAAAACCTGTCTCGACTAAGAAACGATTGTGAAATGGCATCGTCGCTGAGAAATTTGTCCAAAGCAGGGAAGAAATAGCATCTTATATCAAATTCTTTCTTAACTGAAGGATCTATAATTTATTGGAAATATTACATGTTCTAAGCCAGAGAGGACACACTCCCCCATCTGAGCTCTGTGATGTGTCTTATCTGTTCGGTTTCACGTGGCTCCTGTCTCCTGAGAAAACGAGCTAAGTCCAAAAAATAATGTCTCATTAACCTCCACGCCCAGAGATTGGCCTCCAGTGCAAACAGGCTCTTGGCATCTTGGCTTTGTCCATGGTCCCCTCCTACCTGCCCTCCGCTGGGGGCTGTCTGGCTCCACCCCTTTCCCGTCTCTGTCTCCCTGAATCCTAATGCAGAGGTTGGTCAGCATCACCGGGGAACTTGTTAGAAATGGACACACTCAGGCCCCGCCCAGAGACTCCCGTGGTGGAGCCCAGCACCCAGACTCCGGGTGATTCTGACACCTCACTTCTGTTGCTCTCCCGGCTTCTCCTGCTGGGTTAAGATGGACACTGTCCTCCTGAAACCCATCTGCTTCTGACTGCCCTGAATGACGCCACCTCACAGGAGGACGTGAGACACCCAGCACCACAGATACCCTGTGAGGTTAAATACCCTTCTCACTGAATAGCCACTGACGCCAGGGTCCAGGAAAGTCAAAACCTCTCAAACGATGTAACTTGCAATTCTGATTCTCCTATTTTATGGAGATCGGCAGACCCGTGGGAGATGCCAGAATAAGCCCTGTCCGTAGTCATGAAGGTAATGACATTGATCCTTCATGAGGAGAGAAGGAGCTGTCAGTGCTCTGCTGAGCAGGAAAGGCATCAAACACTGCTCCTGGGACGCTGTATTGACCAGGGTTCCCCAAAGAACCAGAATGGATATGGTGGAGATAGATGTATGCATATACACACACACATACAGGTATGTGTGTCTCTGTGTGTATATAGTTTTTGTTCTATTTGGGCCTTCAAGTGATTGGATGTTGGTCCACTCAGATGAGGGAGTGCAATCTGCTTCACTGAGTTTATCTCATCCAGAAACAGCCGCACGGACACACCCACACTAATGTCAGACCAAATATCTGGCACCTGTGGCCCCGTCAAGCTAACACATAACATTAACCACTGCAGAGGTGAAATCCGTTTCGGGTATGACAGTTAGGGTAAGTACCCTGGGAGAATGGTACTTTAACCAGTTTTTCTAAATTGTTCTAGTCAAGAAAAGAGTTCAGACTGCATCAGATGAGCCAGAAATGAGCAATCCTCCCACAATCAGAAGATGGGATAATAGAGCATCTTCCTCAGAACTGCAGCAACTCTGAGCTTGCTAATCACATTGGGTGCCAGCAGCCACATTTAAACTGAGTGGCCCCTTTTGCTAAAGAACCAAGTTTGGGATTCGACTGACACCTAGAAGGCCAACGAGGAAGACCAGGAAGCACCGCCCATTCTGTGCCCTGGAGTTCATAACCTAGGACAGAGCTTTCCTCTCTGAAGGATAAACGGGAAAAAAAAACCCTTAGAATATTTCAAAGAAAATTTCTGTACAATAAAAGGAGAGATGCTCTGTAGAGGCAGAGAAAAAGTACAGCACTGAAGAGGGTTTATTACAGAAACAAGCTGGAAACACACTTGCTTTGTGTCCTCAAAGACGTGCCCACACGTACACACAAAATATCATCTATGAAACAAGATCTGTGATAATTGAACACTGGGATGCAACTTTTTTTTAAGTTGAGAAAAAAAAGAGAAGACAAAATTCAAGGATACTAAACAGATCATAGAAAAAACCTTGGCACTGGAGGCAATGAACAGCGGGATCAGTGATGCCAAAACCCAGTGAAGGGTGTAGGAGCCGGACGTGGAAAGCTCACCAGAAACGCCGCCGTGGGGAACAGAGATAAAAATTATGAGGTAGCTAATCTGGTCGGGGGATATTTGTCAATAAAAAGCACAGCTGAAGAAGAAACCAGAGGAGAAGCCGCAGCCAGGAGTCCAGCAGAACACAGAGCAGAGCTTACCACTAGTCACAGAAATTCAGGGAACATGAGGTCCTGCAGGGTGGCCAGACGCGATGTCAACACACAAAAATCCATATTTTTGTTATCATCAATGATAACTCATTAGAACATATAATGGGAAAACACATGCCATTTGTTACAGAAAAAAATTATCAGGTACCTAGGAATCAATCTAAGGAGAAACTATAAAACAGTTCTAAAGATCAGAAAGTCTGCCGCAAAAGGAAAGCAGCAGTGTAGTCAGGGATGAAAAGACTCCGTATTTAAAATACATCCTTTATGAAATTAATAAATAATTCAACTCAATCCCAGTCAAAATCCTAGCAAGATTTTCATGGAATCAGTAAGTTGATCCTAGGACATACATGACAAAGAAAATAGGCAGGAAGAGCCCAGATTTAAAAAGAAAAAAACCCAAAACAAAGGGCAGAGACTTGTGTTATCAGAGAGCAAGACATACATGCACCTATGCGGTACTGTTCAAAAAGAATAGAGTCTCTAGATCAACGGAATGGGCTGGGAGTTCACAAATACTCCCAAGTACATATGGGAAGGTTGCATGAGGGTTGTAGTCAAATCACTTAGGCTAAGGAAAAAACATTCAATACAGTTGGGACAACTGCCTATTTATTTGGGATGTAAAAAAGCTACCTACTTACAAAAATAAATCACAGATAGATTAAACACTCACAGAAACTCTAAAACAGATGTAAATAGAGTAGAATGTATTTATATTGCAGAGCTGAACACCTTAAGACAGCAATAACCAGAAGAAAAAGATGAATAGCTTGGGCTAAATGAAATTTTAAAAGCTCTGCATGAGGAAAGCCACCATAAAAAATTAAGAGACAAGCTACAGACCAGGAGAAAATGTTTTCGACATTCATAATAAAGAATGGATTAACATCTAGCATACATAAAAGGAGTAAACATTTACAAGGAAAGGGATGGACAATCCAAGAGTAAACTGAATAATTGACTGATGAAGAAACACGAGTGGTCAATATAATTACATAATAAATACAACCAGCAAAAAGCTGCTTAACCTTGTTAGTAATCAGGGAAATGCAAGTTAAAACTAGAGGATGCCATTTTTAATCTATCATTTTTAAAGATGATTTGACCTTATCTATTAAAGTCGAAAATGTGTGTGGCCCACAACTTGGCAGTTCTGCTTCCCTGAATCTCCCCTCCAGGTACACCCAATACCTGTGCACTTAGAGGCAGGAACAGGTATGTTTCCTGCAAGATTCTTGTGAAAGGAAAAAACCCTGGAACCAAGTGTCCACCACAAGAAAACTGGCTAAGTAAAATATCCTCAACATGGAATCTATGCCGTAGTTTAAGAGATATGATTGCTTAAAATACTGACATGCTGAGTGAAATGGAAAGCAAGAATTGTTAAATGATTATGGTCCTATTTGTGGAAAAAGAAAAAAAAACATTCAACAAAATAGTACTGCGGTGGGGGGATTATAGATTTGTGAAGGATCCATCCTAAAGTGATAAGAGTCGTTAGTTAGCTCTGGAGAGTACCAAGGTTGGCAGGAAGGTCATGAAAATGAGGTGTACACACGTGTAACAGCACAGTTAACTCTTAAAAGCATTGATTAGCTAACAAAGCACAGAATGAAATCTGTTTTGTCAATTTTGTTTACTACTGTATCTGTGCACTTAGAATAGTGCTTGGCACACAGTGAGTACTCCATATGTATTTGATAAATGAATGCAAAAACACAATACCAGTTGTACGCATCAAAATACACGCACTCAGAACAAAAAGACAAACTTTGGACCAACAGACACACATTAAAATCCTTTGGATGATAGCCCATAGGGGTGGAAGTGGAACAGAAATAAAAAATAGAGAAAAAAGAGAATAAATAAGTAAATAAGGGCTTTGCATGGATCTAAGATTATGTGGTGCCACAAATGAACAGAATTAATTCAATTCTGCACCTGATGCAGAGAAATGAACAAACAAATGTGTCTCTGAACTGGTGGGAAAGTAAGAACTTTTCAGATGGCAAACATTAAGGGCAAGGAGGAATCCAGTTACTTAAGGAGAACTGGGAGCTGGCTTGATTCCTGAGAGGGTCTGCCCAAGACCCACGACGGTTTTAGTGCCCTGCAGAACACCAGGGGTAGACGGCAACCTGTGGACCACACAAGGTGGAATCCCAAACCCAGATGAAATGCTTCTGAAACTCATCCACGTTGTTACAACAGGATTAGTTCATCCCTTTTTGTTGTTGAACAGTATTTCATGGTACACGTTTACCACGATTTTGTTTATCCATTCTCTTCGTGATTGACATTTGGTTGTTCCCAGTTTGTGGCTATTATAATCAAGGTTGCCATGAACAATCTTGTACCCACCATTTCATGGACCTACATTTTCACTTCTCCTGGGAAAACACCTAGGAAAGGAATGCTTGGGTTGTAAGGCAAGTGTGTGTTTAGCTAAGAACTGCCAAGCAGTTTTCCAAAGTGATTGTAACATTTTACATTCCTACCAGAAATGTATGAGATGCCCATGTACTCCACATGCTTGCCAACATTTGGTATTGTCAGTCTTTTAAACTTAGCTTTTTCTCATCGGCAAGAAGTGGGTAACTCGTGGCTATTTTCATTTGTGATTTGTCTGAGACAAATGATGTTGTCTGTCTTTATATTTATTGTGCTTATTGGCCACTTAGATATTTTCTTTTGTGAAGTGGCCAAATATTAGTTCACATTCTTTATTGGATTGTCTTTTTATTACTGAGTTACAAGATTTCAAAAATATATATTCTGCTTATAAGTGTTTCCTTGGGCAGATACATTGAAAATATTTTTTCCTAATCTGTGGCTTGCCTTTTTCATATTCTTAGTGGGTCCTCTTAAAGAGCTGAAGTTTAAAGAAAAAACAGTTTTTTAAGGTAGATCATTTGTAAAATCTGGTTTGACAATCTTTTTTAAGAAAATTATTTCTTTATTTAATTGGCAAGTTAAAAATTATATGTATTTATGGGGTTCAACATGATGTGTGGATATATGTGTACTATGTGAAATGGCTAAATCAAGCTATTTGACATACACATTGTCTTGCAGACTTATTTTTTGTGGCGTTAATATTAAAATCTACTCTTTGCAATTTTCAAGTATACACTTATATTGTTATTAACGAGAATCACCATGATGGACAATAGGGCTATTGGAATTATTCCCCCATCTTAACTGAAATCTTGTGTCCTTCTGAAGTTTTAAATGTTGATGAAGTCCAACAAGTCCATTTTTTCATGGTTTGTGATTTTTGTGTTCTGTCCAGGAAACCTTTGCCTACCTCCAGGTTGTGAAGATATCCTCCTATTTTCTTCTAGACCCTTTATAGTTTCTAGCCTTTTGAGTTTATGAATCACTGTAAATTATTTTGTGTGTGTGTGTAGGGTTTGAGGTAGGGGCCAAACAGATGGTAGAATTTCAACTTAAATTTGGATCCTTGATATTTGCTTTAAAAAGGTCTTCATAAAACATGGGCTAGAAGAAAACACCCCAAACTCATGATAGTGGTTTCCTCTAAAAAGGCATGCAAGGAAAGGGCATACAAAAGGGATATCAAGAAATCAGTAACATGTTATTTATTTTAAGAGTAAAGAAAGGTCAGAAGCCGTTATAGCAAGTTGGTGATGTTTGTTAGTTCTGCATAGTGGCTATGTTGGTGTTTGTTGTAAAGGCACTGTTCTTTTTCCTATTATAAAAAATTGTCATAATTCAAAACAAGAAAAAGAGTACACTACACTATAGCAATAAAAATGTTACTTTGAACAATGCGGATTGGCAGTGTCATGCTAGACAGTGCAATTGGATGCAGTCGAAATTGCCAAACTCTCTCGGAAGATCACAGAAATTTCTAAACTTGGAAGAAGCTATGTGGCTGAATCATTCGCTGTGAATGTCTATCACTTAGGGGGTGATATCTGTCATAAGCTTCAAGAAAAACAATATAATGTGAAGCTAAACTTAATTCCATTAAACTATGAAAAGAGATTAATAAAAAAAGCACAAAACCTCAGAATTTTCTGATAAATCTCAAAATTATGCTGCAATTCAAAACGATGCTGAAGCTGTCATTAGCACAAAAGTTAAACTCAACTTTTGGGCTAATAAAGAAGAAAGTAATATATAATTGTATGCATCCATGTGGGCCCTGTCAGGTAAAAATAAATAGGTGCTCTAGGGCCGTTCCCAAAGTGTGGTCCCTGGGCCACAGCATCACCTGTGCACTGATTACAAATGCAGATTTGCAGGTCTCACACCTGACCGGGATCTCAGGAGCTGCAGCTCAGGAGTCCATGTTTTATGAAGCTTTCCAGGTAATTCTCTGCTAATGTTGGAGAATTACTGCTCTAGTGGAAATTTGATGATTCCTTTTTAGACAGCACCAAAAGTTCCTTTCTGCATTGAGGGGTCCTCTGTCTTATGAACCTTGGCCACCTCCACTTAGAAGCCCCAAAGGCCATAAGTGTCACCAGCTTGCCAGGCAACTGGGATTTAGGCACGTGATCCAGGCTTCGCCATTCAGATGGGCCACCCTAGACTTTTCAATCTGGATCTAGTGCTGCAAAGAAGCTGTTTTGGAGGTTCTGTCTGACTTTGGGCAGCACCCAAAGTATCGTGGTACCGAGCAGACACTCCAAGTCCAGGGAGACAGCAAGGGTCTCACCAGAGCAGTTGTGTGGTGACATTTGGACAGTGGTACTAGCTACCCTCACTTATTTCCTACGCCTTCCCCAAACCTGGCCCACCAGCCTTCCTGTGAACTCTGTGAGCTTCCCAGCTCTTTATAATAAATTCCTTTTCAGCTTGATTGGCCAGAGCTGATTTCCATAGCTGAATACATCCTGACGCCATGTGCATTTAATGCAGGGCTTTCACATTTGTTTTTGCTCCAAAGGCTCTTTCCCAATTGATGTTATATTTTAGGGTCAAAGATGTTTTAGCTTTTAAAAACAATACTTATATATGTATGAACATGTATACATCTGTATGTGGAGGTAAAACATCTGGAAAAAATAGATCAGAGTCTTCACTGGGCTTTATTTTTCACTGATCTGTATTTTTATAACATATTTGTTTTCCCAAGAATATGCCTTAATGTTCAAAATAACAATGTTACAGCTTTAGACAAGATGGTGCGGCGTGCGTGTGTGTGTGTGTGTGTGTGTGTGTGTGTGTGTGTGTGTGTGTATGTGTGTGTGGAGTCTGTTGCAAATTGTAAACTTGTCCAGGCTTAAGTGTAGAAACTACGTGTTATTGAAATGGACTATAGCCTACTTTTAAAAAAAAAGAATCAGAATTCGATTCTGATAGGCCAAAGCTATCTATTACAGTTATTTGTCATTAGTAGAAAGGAAATGAGTTAAATGATCTTAAAACCAGGCAATAGCTACATGTATTTTGGTGCCTCCATACTCTGGAATCTTTTATGGCTATGAAATACAATTTTTGAAGAAACATTCATTACGCATCTTCCTGCCTCTGGCACCATCAAAGCAAATGCCATGTTGCTCCAAGTTAAGAATTCAATATAGGGAACGTGTCAGACTCTTGCAAAATGGAAATTCAGCCTGTGAGTCAAAGAAGTTTCGAAGGAAGGGCTGTAAGTTCTGAGGCTGCTGCTCACCCATTCTGGCTAAGAGCTGCTGCCTCGGGCATCTCCGAGGATGGATCCTCTTGCAAATCAGCAGGGGAGGTTTGCCCACATCCACCCGCTCATTCTGTGTCCAGCCAGCCGGCAGGCGTCCCCTCACCGTCCCTCCCTCTCTCCCTCGCTCTCTCCCTGGAGCTGCCTGCGCTCACTTAATCAGGCCAGCGGCCCAGGCTGAGGCTGACCGCCCCAGGCAAGGGCTCTGCAATCCTTCATTAGTTTTAATGTAAAATAAATTGTTTAATTTACTCCTTCCGAGGGAGACAGGCCCAAGGACCAAGGTATCTTTAACCAAGACGTTTGATGAACATATAAACCAATAATCAGAAAAGGAAAAGGGCAGGATGAGCAGTGGCTTAGCTCCTGGTGGTCCGGGGGCTCGAGTGTGCGCACGGTGTGCATGGGAACCCGGGTGTTCTGTATTTTCTGTTACCGAGGAGGCAGGCCAAGAGTTGCAGGATGCTGGCACATAAGAAATCAGGCAATGGTGAAAGGTTACAAAAAATTTAAACTGAACAAGCTTCCCTGAGTTCCAAGTGGCGGGGCTCCTCTGCTCGGCAGCGCTTTGCATTTGTCTTTTGAGCCCCAGACACCGAGTCAGCCCAACCCACTGTGTGGATGTGCTCCCATCACTCAGCACCGGCTTTGAAAGGAAGGCTTGAGGACTGCTCCATTCAGAGGCTCCTGTGACCTTTGATTTCTGCTTCAACCTCTGACCCCCAGTTTATATTATGACACTTGGCTATATTAACTTGAGACCCAAGCGCAGACTCCTGTATCCAGGTGTACTCCAAATTCATCTGACCCCTGCCTCCTCCTCTCCTACCAGCCTGGAAAGAGTGTGCATCCATGAAGGATGTCAAACCAGAAACCAAGTAAAACATCGCTCTTCCTGGCAACCTGGCCCTGCCACGTGAGTGCATTTGGATGCCCACAAAAAATGACGTTTGCTAAACGGCAATGGATCACAGGTCACCATGGTGTCACCTACCACTGCCAGGAGAGGCAGTTGAAAGTGAAAGAAAGATGGGAAACAGGGAGCGAGAAGAGTCTTCAGAGTAAACTTCCAGGGAGCGCTCCGCCGACGGGGGCGTGATGCTTGAGCCTCGGTGGCACTCCCGTCACTGAAGCTACACATGGCGTTTGCTGAAGGGACATTTACAAGCAGATCATGAGTCCACGGAAAACTCTGTGTGATCAGGAGACCAACAGTGAGCCACAAAGGAAAACATCTAGTTCAAGGTAGCTGGCTGGGTGCGGTGGCTCACCCCTGTAATCCTAGCACTCTGGGAGGCCGAGGCAGGAGGATCACTTAAGCTCAGGAGTTTGAGACCACCCTGAGCAAGAGCGAGACCCCATCTCCACTAAAAATAGAAAAATTAGCTGGGCATTGTGGCACATGCCTATATCCCCAGCACTTTGCAAGGCTGAGGCAGAAGGATTGCTTGAGCCTGGGAGTTTGAGGTTGCTGTGAGCTATCATGATGCCACTGTGCTTTATGTGGGCAATTGAGTGACACTGTGTCCCCCCTACCAAAAAAAAAAAAACCCAAAACACACACACACACACACACACACACACACACACACACACACACACACAAAAGAAACCAACAAGGTAGCCTATGTTATTAGATTAACGTGTGGATCCTGAAAGGACCACTTCCGTCAGGTACACAGAGAGAGGATGAGGGAGGAAGTGCAGGAGGGCTTCTCCAATACCCAGTGCCAGGAGCTGCATGGTCAGCGCTGCACCTGGAACGCCATTTTGCGTGTATGAAGCAAACTGGTGTGTGCGTGCGCACGTGTGTGTGCGTTAAACTTATGCAAGTACAAGTCAGTCAATTCACACTAATTGTGCTCTACTTGTGGGAGGCACCAAACAGTGTGCAAAGAAGAGAGACACCCTCCCTGCCTTTAAGAACATATTGCTACGCCCATGATTTAGAATCAGCTCTCTTCACTTAATTTTCTCATCCTTTCAAAATCTCTTTTTGATTCCCTTCTGGTATTATTCAGAGGAAAGTCAGATTTGGGCCCCTCCCTCAGAAGGATGCTGTAGGCTATCAAATCTGTGTTCGAAAGTAATGTCCGAAAATTTTGATTGGATTTCCTGCCTCAAGGACTTCACTTTAACCTGGTGCGGACCTTTTCAGGTCCTTGATGGCACTGAGGGAAGTTTCCTTAGAGGCTACCAGGGTGGCCAGTCTACGCAGATGGAAATCCTTCCCCTTCCAGGACAGGCAGAAGCAGGGAACGGGCGAGCTTCACCTTCAAGCTGCCGGCTTGTGAGACGTGCCTGGTTTCTCAGCAGTTAGCACTAACTTTCTCTAAGACGTGGCCTTTTGTTCACTCCCTGACCTTTTGGGCTGGACAGAGAGCCCTGAGCCTATTCATAAATCATAAATCAGCAACGGTACCTGCTGTGAGCAACCTGAGACCCAGGGCTTGCTCCCCCTTGAACAATCTAGGGCGGGGCTGAAATAAGATTGGCAGGTGCTGTTAAGGCCCCGGCAGTCTGTGCTAGACTAGACAGACAGATCTACTCCAGATTCCAGATCTCTGGTTGCTAGAAAGAGTCAACCAATCTTGCCACGCTCACATATTTGGATATACTGTCCTGACCAGGATCCACATTCTCCAGTGCATCTCTAAACAGAACAGGAATCTGAAAGTTACGTGACCCAAGTGAGCTCTTTACTTCCACTCCCAGCCTCTTGTTGATCTCAGGAAATGGTACCATCCTCCAACTAATTACTAAAAAAAAGCCAAAATCCTAGTCTATCCTCTGTGCAGCTTCCCGTTGGTTTTGTTCTTCATAGATCCACTACTGAGGTCAGTTTATCTAACGTTTAAATCAGATTCCCCTCAACTCGATTATAATCCTTCTAGTAGCTTCTCATTGCAAATAGAAAAAAATGAATATTTTTTTCCTGTGGTAGGTAGAATTCTGGGATAAGCCCCAATGACCCACACTTTCCTATAATCCCCTTCCATGTGTGTGGGATGCCACCCCCTGACTAGGTTACTAATCAGCCGACTCTGAATTAATCCAAATTAACGTGAAATGTGTTCCTGCTGGCCAGGAAGAAAGCACACGTCCACGCTGTGACATGCCTGTGCACCACGTGGCGAGGAACCGCGGGCAGCCTCTCGGAGCTGAGAGCAGTCCCTGGCCCACAGCTAGTGCGTGACAGGGACATCAGTCCTGGAGCCACAAGGAGCTGAATTCCGACAACAAACTGGAATGAGCTTGGACTGTGGCCCTGAGCTCCAAATGAGTACCGCAGTGGTCGTGTGGCTGACACCTTGACCGCAGCCTTGTGGAAGAAACCCTGGGCAGAGGACCCACCTGAGCCTCCCGGCCAACAGAAACTGTGACATAGTAAGTTGGTGTCGTGTTAAGCTGATAAATTTGCGGCAGTCTATTATGCAGCGACAGAAAACAACCACACCGATATACCTTGGTTCTCAAAGCCCTATCTTAACATCTGGTTCTTTGCTGCCTCCCTGCCTTTATCTGCTCTTACTCTTCCCCCTCTCGTGCCAGGCAGCCATGCAAACAGCGTTTTGTCACAATGCCACCTTGGAGGGGTTACACCTGGCAGGGGCACGGAGGGGGCTTCTGGAGCATTGGTAACATTCCACTGGGTGCTGTCTGGTCAGGTGTATTGAGTTTATGAAGATTCACCGAGCCATACATTTGGGTCTGTGCACTTTTATTTTATGTTAGATTCAATTAAAAGTTTACTTAAAGTTATCTTTGCAGTATAATATTTAATGACATGACAGAATGCTCACAATTTAATATTTCTGTGAAAAAAGTCCAAATCAAAATTACCAATTTTAGAAAGAACAGCAAATAAAACTTCAAGGTATACTAATAACAGTTTTCTGAGAAATGAATAAAGCTTTTACTATTAGGCAATTTTAATTATGTATTAAATATTATATGTGTATTATGCAATACACATATTATATGTGTATTGTGCAATACACATATTATATGTGTATTGTGCAATACACATATATGCATTATATATGTCATATATTTCCCACTTTTTGCTGTATGTTTTTTATTTAGTAACATAAACATGCTACAGGTAAGAAATGTGAATAGATGTTGGAAAGGGATTTGATAAAATGCAATTTTCAGTTTTGAGTTTTAAACCTTCAGCAAGCGAATAACGGCATGAACAGAACACGAAACATGACTGAGAACATCTAACAGAAAACTCCAGCTGGCAACCTCCTGGATGCTCAAGCCCAGTGGTTGTCCAGCTAAAGTCAGGGACAATACAAGATGCCTTTCAACTTCAAACTAATTTAACATTATTCTGGAATTTCTAACCAATATAGTATAGACATAAAGTGGAGGCGGGGGAAGGTATACTGTTTGAAGAAAGGAGAAAAATTTACGTTATTTGCAGATAATTTATCTAGTAGAAAATCTAAGGGCACTTACAGTAACATTACTTGAACTGACAGAGAATGATCTAACACAAAAATAAACATACAAAATCAATAGCTCTCTTACACATAAGGAGGAATTTGTTAGAAAATGTGAGGGAAAAAGAGCCCATTTACAATAACCTAAAAACTACATAATATATCAACATATCCTTAGGAACATAAAAGGCGCTTCAGCCCACCAGAATTTGACTATCTGTGGATCTGAGTCTGTGTGGTGGGTTGTGGGACAGATGGGGACTGCTTTGTCTATTACTCCTTTTGTTTGTTTGTTTGTTTGGCGTTCCTTTAACCATTGAAGATCCACAGTATTCGTGGACAGCTATGTCAGGGCCGTGAGAACAAACAGCTATGCCAAAGGCAGGCTTGCAGGTTTGCAAGTATCTGAACACTTCTCTGATTCAGCTCTTAATGATTTGTGAAAACTATTTACATATTTTAAAAATCCACTTCTGTTTTTAAACATATATAATAGACATTTCTCCTTTTTCATCATTTATTTTAACGTATGGTCTTTTTATGTACAAAAGAGTGTTTTAAATTTTCAAATCTATTACCATTTATTTTTTGCTTTATTTCTGCTTTCAAAGTATTTCTGCTTACGAAGTCTACCCCATTCTAGAATCAGAATAACTAGGAGGAGGTGGAAGGAATTGTTTGCCCTATTAATATTAAAAGAGGATATCAAGTGATAATATTTCAATGTGCTTATAGCCTGAGAACAGATGTACCCACCGAAATCTAAGCTGATTCTAAAAAGGAGACCAGGAGAGGCCAGCTCAGAGGACCAAAGTGTCGTCTGAATCACTTCCTCTTAGCTCTGATCATCTTTTTAAAGACAAGTTGGGTGGGGTGGCGCGGTTCACTTCAGCAACCTCCATGCGTCACCCCCACGAGGGGGGAAGGGGAGAGCAAGTCCCCTGTCTCCTAGAGTGGGAACAGGAAACCCTGCCCAAAGGGTCTAAATATCACAGCTTCTGGAGATCTGCACAGCGAAGAGTTCATCAGACGTTTTTGAGACGTAGGAAAAAGACTCCTTTAAATACTGCCATGTGGGTCAACTTCTGGCCTTGGTTTTTAATGCTGTTATATTTGCCCTTTGATATTTCTTCATATAAAACATAACAGGTAATCGATATTTTTTAATGTGAATTTGAGGTCTGGAAAGCGCAGATGGTACTACTTTGCCACCATCTTAACCTGGAAGTAATTTTATATTCTTGAAACGTCAGCCCTTGTGTACCTGACAGCCCCCGTGCACCTGAATACTCATGAGGCAGTCCATTTGCACTCCACCTCTCAGGTTATTAAAAGTTATTGGAAGGAGAAAATGGAATCGTATAATACGGTTGGAAGATGCCATAGAAAGGTGAGTGAGGGAGACTGCAAGCTGCTCCCAGACAGTGTCCTGGGGACGAGGACGTCACCATGTCCACGGGAGACTCCTGAGGTTGCCCCGCATTGCCAAAACCAAGACACCACACCCAAGTGGGCAGGGGTTAGTGCACCCTAGGCAACATCCCGGGGCAGCAGTTACCTCGGGGGAGAAAAAGGACAAGAAATGGGCATGGGCTTTACTTGGATCTGTAATATTTTATTCCCTAAAAAAACAAAGAGTGCCCCAAAGCACGTACAGCAAAATGTTAACATCCGTTAACCGGGCTGTTTTTAAATTATTTTTTATACCTGTTCTATATGTGTGAAATGACTCATAATGAAAAATTAATTTTTAAGCAAAAAAAGCTAAAAGAAAGATAAAATATTATTAGTGGCTGTCTTTGAATAATAGGATTGTTTTTGCCCTCCTTCCTAATTTTCAATATTTTTCAGAATTTTTATGTTGAGTCTTTGCTACTTTTATAGTTAGGAAAAAACAAAGTCCACTTTCAAAAGTCATGTAACTAATCGACTGCGATAAGTAGAAATGTGACGAGATGGAAAATGGGTCAAGAATGATGCTGATAAGATGGCAAATGGTGAAGCACAAAATGTGGTTAAATCACATTAATTTGTACTTTATTTACTCTGAATTAGTTAGCGGGCAGTTGGCTTGGGCCTGGCACGATTGGTGAAAGAAAAAGCCTTTGCTTAGGATGAGGCGGGATTCTATTTTTAATGCTGATTGTATCTGTTTCCTTGAGGCAGGGGACATGCTTTCTGCACGTTTGGTTTCTGCTTCCACTCCAGGGACTTCTGGGCCCCTGACTGGCTGACAACACACACCTACTGAAGGAATGATTAAGCAAAAAAAGAAAAAAGTGAGCAAGACTGCAGAGAGATTTTCAGTCTACTTAGAACAAACTCTTTTAATAGCTGTTAGCTCATTAAGTGCTGAAATGTAAATATTGTAACTAATTAAATACAGCTTTATTTATTTGTTTTAGCAAGACCCAGCTGAACATCAATTAGAGAATAAATTTTTAATGAATAAAAGATCTTAAAAAAAAACATCCGTGTATTTGCCAACACTGACTGACCTCTTTTTCCCATTAGTGTGAATTATCATCAAGCCTCCTCTCCCCGGTATCTGCTGTCTGTGGGGCTTTCTCAGACCAAAACTGGACACATCCAGCTCCCCCCACTACCCCAGACCTGCACCCACACAGCTGAAAGTGACCGGGGGGAAGCACCCCACCAGGTTGCCTGGTGTTGCCCCACATTCACCACGCCCACCTTCAAGGGCCTCCCCCAGCCCTCACTCCCTGTGCAGGCTCTGTCCCCGCCCCCACAGGCCACACAATCCACAGCTTCCCCCCATCCTTCTTAAGTGACGGCTTGAGCTTTCTGCTTTGCTGAAATACACTAAAGCAGGTAGAAGAGGACCACCCTGCTTCCCTGAGCCGGTACACCTGCCCTCTTCTCCTGCCAGGGTCCCCCTTCCTTGGGGACCATAGTTCAGCCCCACTCATTTCTCCAGGAGTCTTCTCTCTGTCCTGCATCATCAGTTTTCCCATCTGCACACAATCAAGCTGTTATATGTTTCTTACAGGAACAAAAATGAAAACGAGGACCTGGCTTGATCCCATGTCCCTTCCACCCCCCGCCCTACTCTTTGTCTCTCACATACAGGAAAGAGCTGACTGTGCTTATGATCTCCAAAGTCTCTTCCCGCAGCTCTCAGGAACCCCCTTCCACCGCAACACCCCAGTACTCTTGTCAAAGTCACCAACGACCTCCATGCTGCTAAGTCCAGTGGTTCATTTCTCACTTGCCTTATCAGCAGGGCGACAATCTGTTAGAGCTTATTGTAACGTGAACACTGAGAGTGAAAAAAGACGCTATGAATAACTGTGCCGGCGTCACAGGAGCACACCAGAGCTGTGTCCTTCCTGCAGATCAGGAAGGAGGGATGATTAGCTGCCCCATGGGAGTTTTGACACCTTGAAATTCTCCCTTCGTTTGTCATCCAGGACACCACACTGCTGGCATCTGCACCTTCTGTTCCCTCTCCTAGAATGCTTTTCCCTCCAATTTCCCATCATTTACTCTTTCCCTTCTTTTATGTCCTCTCTCTCAAATGTTACCTTAGCAGAGATGTTCTCAGATCTGCCAAACGACAACTCCCTGTTCCCTGCATGGCCCATCACCCTTCCCAGTTTTACTTTCCCCACAGTGTATTTCATCCTGTACCATAATCTATATCCGGACTATCTACACAACTTTCTGTAGTGATGGAAACGTCAATTCTGCGCTGTCCGATATGGTAGCTCCCAGCTACATGTGGCTTTTGAGCACTTGAAAGTGGCTAATGCAATGTAAGAACTAACTTTTAATGCTTTTAATTTTAATTAATTTAAGTTCAGTTTAAATATCCATATGTGGCTTGTGACTACCATCTTGGACATACGCCTGTAATTTATTTATCCCCAACCAGTTTGTTCAGAGCTTGGTCCTGTTAAATATGCTCTTCCTGCAAACTATACCCACGATCGCCTTAGCCCCTCACTAGAATGTAAGCTCCATGAGGGCAGATGTTTTTACTGGGCCTGACATGATAGCTGTTCAAAAACCATTTGCTGAATGAATGTCCTTTACCTCAAGTTTATCATTTTAAGAGCTAAAATTTGTTTTTATTTTAAACATTTTTAGAAATCGTTCTAAGCTCTGTGTAATACAACCTTATTTTAACTTAGGACCCGAATCTATTAAATGTTTCCTTGCTATTCCAATGTCACTTTTCGGTACATAAATTGCTATGTTGTAATAAACTGTGTCCTCAGAGACTGTTAATGTCATCCCTTCATTAACTGCACCAGATTGCCGCGTTTTTATAGCCTGTCTACTAGCCGACTGTTTATCGTTAAGTTTTTCTTGCTGCTGTCTCTACTTTACGCCTTATTTATTTTTCAACAAAAATTACTGGATAAGGTTTGGGGTACTTCCATTCTCCCACAGAGTTAAATGCATGAGGTTTTGTTGTGGAAACATTCACAGTCTGTTCAGAGAGGTGAGTTGCCTCTGTACACGATTGTCCTGAAAATAATATCAGTAACAGCAAAGAGGGCAGTTATTGTGATTCTCCTGTATAGACTAGAATATGAAAATCAAAAACTTGAAACCTAAGACCATTAAGCTGGAATTAAAACCCAAGTGTTTTCCTCCAAAATAAATGTTCTCTCATCTAACTCAATTCTTCTCAAAAGTGTGGTCCAAAATTTATCAATTAAAAATCACCTTTAATGCTTGTTTAAAATGAGCATCCCTGTGCTCCCCACCAGACGTGCTGGGCCCAAATCTTGGGGGGCAGGGCCTAGAAATCTACATAGTATTAAGTTTGAGATCCACTCTGTTGTGTTTACTTTCTGAAGAGAAGTATGATAACTACCATGAGCTTTTATTCTATAGGGGAAAATGATACCAAATCATAAACTTGTAACAGGTTTTCTGTCCCAAATCAGATGAGGATTTTAAGCACCGATATGTAAGTTCAGTGAATCTGACTATACTGTAAGCAGAGAAGTGACCAACAAAAAAATGTTTCAGTCATAGATGATGAGTCAAGAAATGCTTCTAGATTCTTTCACTGGCTCTTGGAAACAGAGAGATCCACCTATCACGTCTTAAGACCTAAGAGGATATCGTTGCCATGAGGTCCAATAACGGAAACTCTGCAAGGTGATTATTCTGTGAGATAAACAAGTTCATCTGCAGCAAAAGCAGATGCACATGCACCATTGCTATGCTCACACTTTCTGGCTTGGGTTCCGGAGCACGGGACGACTTTGTGATTTACAGCCACAGTTGCTGTGTGGGCTGGGATGGCTTTGGGTATTGGTGTTGTATACATTCACCAGTCACTGCAATAATTGGGTTTGGAATACAAGAGAACAACTCTATTTTTCTGTGATTTCCCAGAGCCATTTCTGGTCAGAAGAGATTCTGGCAAAGCTTTTGGTGTCTACAATGATTGCTGAGACTTTGGGTAACGCAAGGCAGGTCTGAGGGAAACAAAGGTACGAGGGGAAGGCTGAGGAGAGAAGAAAGGCCCAGCGTGGGACACAGGAGCCAAGTCCATCAGGGCCAAGCACAGTCAGGAGAGCTGTGTGTTTGGGGTGGGATGGGTGACTGGTACATGAGCTCCCTAGGGACTGGCTGCACCAGCTGAGTCAGCAGATGGGCAAACGCAAGGAGCAATGCAGGAGTCCAGAGACCTAGCAGAACTGGAACAAACCACCCCAGAGTGTGGGCCACGTTCAAGTTTGCCACTGGTACCAGGGATCAGCTTACGGGGAAACCTGGATTCCCAGGCAGGAATTGCAGTCAAGGAAGGTCCTGGGGTGCAAAGCTGTAAATCATTTTGCCTCCGGGAAAACATGGGAGAAAGCCAGCGGATGGCGTGCTGAACTGTGGTATAATGAAGCCAGTAACTGAGGATCTGGGTCACAGGGCACAGTGGTCAACTGAAAGTCTGTGGTGGGAGGTCATGGCAGGAAGCCCAACGCTGGGACGAGAGGTGGAATAACATGCCCCCAGTGCTCTGTTCAGCCATCGAGTGGCGTCTACCCTCAGAAGCTCAGTATCTGGAGAATGGGTCAGTAAGGAGCCACCTGTCCTGTCTTCCTAAGGTGAGAAAGAGGTGGGCTAAGGGAGCCCAGGTAGGTTCTTATACCACACACTGGAAGGGCTCAAATTCCAGGAATTCCATATTGGTTACTGTCATCTGGAGACCCCATGGGGAGAATGTGGTCTCTTGGCACTTTTGTGATTTCCCGCTGAGTCCACTGCGGTAAGGAAAAGGTAGTGCCCAGGGACCCTGGTCAGTAGCATGGGTGTGCCCAGCCATGAGCACAGGCCCAAGGCCAGCAGTCCACAGGAAAGCTCTACCCCAGCCTCCACGAGACCTATTTATCAGATGAGAGGTTTGGGGCATTTGGCCAAGAAACCACATAAGTGACTCACTCTGCTTTATGGGAGGTTAATTTTTGATAGTTAAAAAGGAACAAGAAAAAGAATCTTGCTGTGGTTTGAATATGGTCTGTCTCCACCAAAAGTCATGTTAGATTTTGATTCCCAGTGTAACGGTGTTGGCAGGCAGTGGAACCTTTAAGAGGTGTTTGGGTCCCCAGGGCCCTGTCATGAGGGGGTCAGTGCTGCTCTCGTGGGACTGTGCTAATCTTGAAGGAACGAGTGAGGCCTCGCTCTTGCAGGCCTGGCACAGTGGCCGTGAAAGTGGGCTGCCGTAAAGCGCAGCTGCCCCTCATGTTTGGTCCCTTCTGCACGTGCTCACTCGCCCTCCTGCCCTTCCCCAGGCTGCGGAAGCTTTGCCAGGGCCATCATGCCCTTGGATTTCCCAGCCTCCAGAACCGTGAGCCAAATAAACTTCTGCTCTTTACAAATTACTACTATAGCAACAGAAAATGGACTAAGATAAGTCTTTTTTATAAAAAGTTCCATAAATGAGACTACAGAGCTAACTTTTGGGAACTCCTTGCAATGCATATTACAACCACCCTCCCTGTGAAGCAGATACAAGAACCTCTGCTTAGTAGGGGCAAGGATGTGATTTAGAGACGTAAAGCTGAGCAAGAAACCCAAATGAATCCACACACAGTGTTTAGAAAAACACAGTAAAAAGTTCAATGTTAGCCATTTTTATCACCCAAAGTTGCCCAGTTTGCCAATGACAGAACCAACATCTGGACCCAGATCTCTCTGACAAGGAAACTCCGGCTCTGACTCACCTCGCTAGGACTGTCACCAATTACTACGTTTTATTCATAGTTTTGCTTATTGGGGCTGGTAAAAGATGAAATAGCTCCAAGGATTAGGTGTGTGGGCATTTGCATTTTCGCTTATGAGACATGTTATGTTATACCTTAGCCTCATAGGTTCAGATAACTTATCCAAGCAATCAGTTAGAACCCCAAAACTGAGACAGTAATTTGTGCTTCATTCTTGCTACAGAATGAGAACAACATATTCAAGAAAAAAACCATATAAACATATCAATAGATGCTGAAAAGACATTTGGTAAAAGTCAGCAGCCATTCCTAACAAACATATTAATTAAAATAGGGCTGGAAGAAAACCACTTAAATTTATTAGAGACCACCAGAGTCCGATAGTAAATATTATTTGAAATGTTGAAACGGTGAAGCTATTTCAAATTGAATCAGGCATTGGACAGGTGCATTTGCTTTAGCTATTATTCTTTCAGCATTGTTTGTAGGTTCTAGTGAATGCAGCAACACAAAATAAAGAAGAGTATAAACACAGGAAAAAGAAATAATTTTTTTGTTAAAAATGTCACTGCTAAAAATAACAAATCAGTTGAATAAATAAGAGAACTTAATAAAGTGGCCAACCTACATATAAGATAAGGATTTAGTTTATCGCATTGTTTTTTCCCTATTCTAGAAATAAAAACCTAGAAATGGAGTGGGAAAAGTACTTAACTCAATATAATGACGTCAAACTATAAATTACTAATGAATAAATTTGACAAGAAAGTCAAAGGACCTTTATGAAAATAAAACAATAAAATCAAATTGATGGAGAAATGAAAAGACGTGTCATATTCTCAGATATAAACAATGTCACAAAAATGCCAATTATCCCAATGTTAATATATAATTTATTGCAATTGCCCATTGGAACTGCAGTGTTTTTAATTGAGTGAAATTATTTTAATGTTCATTTGAAAGAACAAATGCCCAAGAATAGACAAGAAAATCTGAAATAAAGCACTAATTAGGGGGCATTTGTTTTATGAGATAGTGCAACGTGTAAGCACATACTAGAAAGCCATTCTACCACGGTGGCTGTCACCCTTTAGAATGTCCCGGAACCTGCAGCTTGTTAGAACACACATGGCTGGGCCCCACTCAGGGTTTCTTATTCAGTAGGTCTGGAGTGGGGCCCAAGTATTTGCATTTCTAACAGATTCCCAGGTGATGCTGGTGTTTCTGGGACAGGGAATACCCTCTGAGGACCACCACGAAAACAAATCAATGTAATGTTGGCAAAAAAAAAAAAAAAAAAGACAAACCAGTGGAATACACTAGAGAAGTCAGAAATTAGCCTAATATATATGAGTATTTAATAAATGACAAAGGATATCCATGAAGTGTGACTGAATAAGAAATGCGAGATGCATAAGTTTGTATAATGTGGTCTCAAAAAGAAAATACAAGATGAGTTTTCGTGGATCAGATGGGCCATATGAGACAGCTGGTATGGGACTGTCCAGAGGACCTAGAGGGGACAAGAAACCTCAGTGCTGAGAAGCTACAGGTACCACCAAGCCCCTAGAGGCTGAAGAAGAGAGAGGTGGCCAGACAGAATGGAGGTGGACTTAAACCTGACTTGGGAACTGCAGGGGCGTGGTCCTGAGCAAAGGAGGGCAGGGGGTGTCCTTGAAAACATGAAAATGCCCAGGTGAGAAAGAGATAGTTTTAACCATCTGCTCAGTCCAGACAGCCAAGACACCAGATAGTCACAACAGTGCCAATCAATAGGAACGACCCTTGTTCTTCCCTCCACCCTGCCCCCAATCCCTGTTAACCCAGAAACCACAGATGAGGCAGGTGAGGAACAGGAGAACCAGCTGAGAAAAGTGGGACAAGTCAGCAAG
Organism: Lemur catta; assembly: GCF_020740605.2. Lineage (NCBI taxonomy): Eukaryota > Metazoa > Chordata > Mammalia > Primates > Lemuridae > Lemur > Lemur catta. The sequence goes on from NC_059129.1 coordinate 32,798,476, forward strand.
CCCCTTCCCACGACCTGGGGTGGGGATGGAACAGTGCAAGAAACAGCGACTTCCAATCGGATCTGCAGTTTTGGTCCCGGCACGTTAATGACTGAATAGAGAGCCCATTACGTGAATTTGAGTGACCAGAACATTTTCATTGTCTATGAGTGACCAGAAAAATCTCCCCATGCTTTCACTTGATAGCAGGGGAAGAATAAAACTAAGAGACATTTGGGAGACAGAGTTGCTTTATTTTAAGAGTATTTTTGTTCAATTTCAGAGTTACATAAAATCATAAAATGTTTAAATGAACTGCAGTTGAAAAACAGTTGAGATGCGTTTGTCTCTCCCCATTAGAAGAAGGTTATCAGTGAGCTCTGAGGAGGGGACACCATTTCTTGGGGGCCATTAACATCTGCAGAGTTTTAACACCCTAAATAGACACTAAGGATACAAGAGTGAACAAACAAAATGTGTGTGTGTAGATGGATGGATATAGATATATTAATACATATGTAGATACATAGCTATAGATACCTATTTCACTGTTCTCATAGAACTTAGTGCAGTAGAGAAAAATAATGCACAAATAAATATAATAGGTCAATAATAGGAGCTATAAAATATAGTAGGATGAGAGTATAAAGTATTGGGGGGGTGCTATTCTAAATCGGAGAGGGTAAAAGTCACCTAGAACAAGCTTAATGTATCGAGGATGGGCAAGCTGGCCCGTGTGGCTAACGCGTGAGTGTTGAGTTGCACCTTGGGAGACAAAGTTAGACGTATGCACGTGTGGTGGGCTGAATGACAGCCCCTCAAAGATGTCCCTGTCCTAACCCCTGTGCTCCAGGTACCCCTCTGATTCTCGCATGCTCTAGGGGTAGGAGGAGCACCTCAAACTTGACTCACACAGAGTTTCCCGCCATTCTGGGGAGGGCAGGCTTACAGCTAGATCGCATTTGGCTGTGAAGCGAATTCACAGCCATGCCAGAACACAACGTATTTTGGCTCTGCCCATCTATGCTCTGGACACACATCTATGTACTGTAAGCCAGAGCCTTGAAAAACAGAGGTGAGAGATTTTCACATTTCCCAACAATTGTTCAAGGTTGATTAGTTTGATCTTTAAATTGAGCTCATCAAGCTAAGGTGAGATTGGGGAAGAAATTAACCTGACACGGTGCTAATTCCACATGCTGTAGCATTCTCCCGGGGCTGATTCGATTTCCTCTCCCAGCTTGTGTCCTGGCTCGGGAGGAGCAGAGCGACTTCATCACACTGCCTGCACTTTGCTCAGCCTCTTGCTGGCTGCGCCTCTCAGACTGCCCGGAAATGTGGGAGATGCCCAAGGCCCAGCCCACCTCTGCCCGCATCCTTCCCTTCCCTCTCTTCCTTTTCTCCCTCCCTCCTCCTCCCCTTCTCTTTGTTCCTATGCCTGGGGATCCTTTCCGGTTCCATGTTGATGCCTTTGTATTTATTTCTCCACTCCAATCTTCCCCTGAATTCTACATTTGTATACAAACCGCTTGCTAAACTTCTCCATCTGGGCATCTAAGGACCATTGCAACTGTAAGTCCAAAATACAATTCTTAAACCTCTCACTCTCTAAAAATAGAAAATAAATTGAATGAAATAACCAACTATAAACCCCCCACGCTCCTTCCCTCCCAGCCTTCGTATTTCAGTAATGGCAATTCTGTTCCACCAGTTGCTAGAAGTTATCCTTGCTGTTTTCCTCACACTCCTGCAGTCTAGCTCACCAGCAAGTTCTGTCGTCTCTACCTTTGAACTGTCCCAGATCTGACCCCTCCTGACTGCCTGCCACGCCGGCCCATAGTAAGTTCTCTGACTGGTCTCTACGCTTCAAGTTCTCCCAAGGAGTTGCCTTCCACCTGGGAGCCAACACGACCACGGACACACAGCTGGGTGGCTCTCCTTTGCTCCACACATCACCAGATTACAGTTCACTATCCATCCCTACAAGGACACGAGGCTCTACCCAGCTCTATGTGATTTGGGCCCTGTATCGGTATCTTATGGCTGCTATGGCAAATTATCACACACTTAGTGGCTTAAAACAATGAAAATTTATTCTTTTACAGTTTTGGAGGTTGGAAGTCTAAAATCAAGGTGTCGGTGGGCTGCATCCCCTTTGGAAGTTCCAGGGCAGAATCCATCTCCCGGCCTCTTTCAGTGCCTCAAGGCCACCTGCATTCCTTGGCTCGTGGTCCCTTCTCCCATCTTCAAAGCCAGCAGTGGAGCATCTTCTGTCCTCTCTGACCTCTGCCTTTGTCCTTACCTCTCCATCTGTCTGCCCCTCCTGCCTTCCTCTTACTGAGACCCCTGTGATTACACTGGGCCACCCGGTAATCCAGGGGACTCTCCCCGTCTCAAGGTCTTTAGCTTAGTTACCTACGCAAAGTCCCTTTTCCATGCGAGGCAGCAGGCAGCACTGTCACCGGTTCCAGCGGTTAGGACACGGACATCTTTGAGAGGCTGTCATTCAGCCCACCACACCTGCTGGAGTCTAACTGTCTCCCAATGCCCACCTCAACACCTGGCCTTAGCCACGCTGGTCATCTTGCCCATCCTAGACATTAAGCTTGTTCTAGATGACTTCTAACCTCTCTGATTTAGAATAGCAGCCCCCGATACTTTATACGCTCATCCTACTGTGTTTTACAGCTCCTATTATTGACCTATTGTACATTTATTTGTGCATTATTTTTCTCTACTGCACTAAATTCTATGAGAATAGTGACATGTGTATCTATAGCTATGTATCTATAAGTGTGTATCTCTATCCATCCATCTACACACACACAGTTTATTTGTTCACTGTTGTATCCTCGGTGCCTAGAAAAGTATGGGGTACAAAATAGGTACTCCAGTACTGATGCTGTATGATAACTGAATGAACCCCTGTTTAGCTGACAGTGCAGGATGACAACAGGAATGAGAAGCTACCTTTAAGGGTCTCAGAACCCAGAAGTATTTTAAGTTTCTAAGTTGTAAACATCTCTCTTTCCCTTCCTCCTACTTCTTGGTAGGCATACAACGAGTAAAAAGTAATGTCCCTACGCACTTACCACACACAGCACAGGGGACAGCCAGCATCCTGGGAGGTGTGAGCTCCCTGCTTCCCTTCCCTCCTTCGAGGCCTTGGACAGGGCGGAAGCATTATCCTACCACACCACCAAATGCCACCAAAGTCCATGGAATGCAGAACTGGGCAAAGGCCAGCTGGGGGTGATGTACTGAGTCTGTAAGGTCACCATACTCCAGCTTGGGCCAGGTCAGTGTCTAGGTGGTGGTGGTGGTGTATCCTGGGCACAGTCACTTTTTAAAAATAACATTGTGTTTCTTTTGAAAAGTGAGAACTGTCAGGACAGAATGAACAGCTCAGAGAAGTGCTGAGTTCAGCACATAAACTACAATCAAAACAAATAAACAAGAGTGCGATGCCCTGACTTGGCGCACACAGATCTGCCAAATGTTTTTCACTATTACACATCCCTGGATCCCTCCCTCTAAGACCCTGCTGTATCCTTCCCCCTTCTTTGGGGAGAAATTCCCAGGAGCATTGCAAATACCGCCCTACAGCCTGAAAATCAGGAGGCAACAGCAAAAGTAACAAATCCATTTCCATAGTAACAGGCTCGGGACTGTTCTGACTGCCAGTAGAATGAGTCGATTTGATTCCTTCCAGCAAACTTATCTACAATTTTAAAATGTGAATGGCACAGAAAAGTTAATCTGAGGGGTCAGAGAAATAGCTCACTCAGAAATTTGCAGTGGTTCCAAGTCCTAACAAACAACCCAACACAATTTTAAGACAAATCTAAAAGAAAGTAGTAAGTTTTCTCTGCTCTGTAAGGAGTGATTCATCATTTCACAATGACCTACAAAGCCCTGGCCCCCTGAGGTGAACGTGTCCTTTGAAAGCTTCATTATTAAATCCAACTGGGTCCATAGGACAGCTCAAAGTCATGGCAGCCCAAGTGGAGTAGGCTGGCCTGAAGTGCCCTGGAAGGGATTTTGACAGATCCAGCTTTCACCTTCAGTGTCCTACATTTCAGGCACCCCTGCCTCCCCTTGGCATGCCCCACCCCTGTGCTGAAAGGAATGAAGACAAAGCGTCATGTGTTCGGTCATCCATGCAACTAGTCAACAAGCGGCTACTGCACACCTTCCATTTTGTGGTATAGCCTTCTGCACTGAGGATCCCGGCTGAGAAAACGTGCTCGCTCTTGAAGAATACATATTCCACTAGGGCACAGAGACATGTCACAGAACCATACAAATGTGGACATGCCAAAATGGGGCTAGGTCCAAAGTGCAGTGGGAACTTAGGGGAGAGAGTGTCCAGCTCAGCTAAAGTAACTTTGAGCTGCATGTCAGAGGATGAGTGAGGTTTTGCTAAGGGGAATTCTAGACAGTGTTTCAGATATGTGCAGGTGTAGAGAGGAGGGTGCATCTAGAGAGCGCCGAGGGACTGTGTGTGTGGGGAGGGGTGTGCAGGAGGAGATCTGTGAGGTTGGCAAGATGCATAAGTTTCCGCTCATCAGGATCTTAAAATTCTACTAAAGTGTTTGGCCTTGATCCATCAGGCCTGGGGCACCAGGCACACACCCCCGATGTTTCTTCGGCTGGCAAGTCCATGCTTATGTCTGTAGTCTAGGAAGAGAGTGCTGGAAGGAAATCTGGAGGGAGGGAGACCAGAGTGGGGGCTCTGCCCGAGTAAGAGCAAGAGGTGGGAATGTGTGGACTCAGGCAGCCGCAGTGCAGGGAAGACACACTTGGGGACTTAGTCAGCAGAGCCTGGTGAAGGCTGGAGATGGAGGGTGAGCGGGAGGACAGCGTGAGGGGCTCACCTTGAGTGACACAGTCAGTGCTGCCACCAAGCACGTGTGTGCTAGATGCGTCTCACATCAGATGGCAGAATGGGTGGGTGGGCGTGAAGGCACGCTGGTCCGTTCAGCGTGGGACCTGCCGAGTGTGACGTGTCTGGAGAGACTTGTCTGGTGGATACGTGTGCTGGGAAGGTGCCACGGGGGGCCTGAAGCATAGGACTGAGATCGGGGGCTGTGAACAGGGCTGGAAGGCTCGTATGAATAGAAGCCCAGGTTGAAACCACGGGCTTGGCAAAGCCTCCCTGAGTTTGGGAGCAACATGATATGAGAAGGACGTGAAGGAGCACAGCCTGGGGCATAGAAGCATTTAAGATGCTGGAAGAAGAAGAGAGGACCGAGAAAGAACAGTCAAACAATTTAGGATAATCGGGAGGGAAAGAAAAGCATTTTAAAAGCTAAAGGACTGCTAATGGGTATGGATTTATTCTGGGGGGTGATGAAAATGTTCAAAAGTCAGCCATAGGCCTGGCCGCCCAGCTCTGTCACATCTGGCATACAGGGGTTATCTGTGGACTCACCTATTGTTCTGTTGTCACAGATTTAAATACTGTAACTTTCCATTATGTTTTAATATCCCATTGGTCAAGTCTTACTTATTCTTTTTTATCATCACTCAACCAAATTTTTTTCTTCTTCATATTCTCAAGTTTTTACTCTTTATTCCGGATAGAATTAGACTACATCTGTCATTTCAATAAAAGTTCCACTGGAATTTTGATTCAGAGTACATTTATCTATGCATGAATTTGAAGAGGAAATAATAACCTGTATCTTTATGTATTTTGCTTTCTGAGAGCATAGTATGCTTCTTCATTTAATCAACTCTTATTTTAGTCCTCAGGAGTTTAATTTACATCAGTTCTTCATATTTCTTGTTAAAGTTTTTCCTACATGTTTTACACTTTTATTGTTCCCAGAAATAAAATCTTTTTCCATGTTTCTAACAGGTTATTAATACATACTAGAAACTCACTAATATTTATGTTGTATTCAGCTAACTTGAATTCCAGGATTTTTTTTTTTCTTTTTCTGTTTTTGGTGAGACAGAGTCTCACTCTGTCGTCCAGGCTGGAGTGCAGTGGCACCATCATAGCTCACTGCAGCCTCAAACTCCTGGGCTCGAGCGATCCTCCCGCCCTGGCTTCTCAAAAGTGCTAGGATTCCAGGCATCAGCCACTGCTCCCAGCCTTGAATTCCATTTTTAATTCTAGTATTTAACAGTTGACAGTTTGATCTCATTTTAATTGTTTTTCTTGTTTTGATTTCATCAAATTGCCTACGACCTGCAGAAAATGTTAAATAGTTAGAATGATAAGGATTTTTCATCCATTTGACAAGTGACTTGTTTTATTTCTGGTTTCGGTAGGATCGCCTCCCATGCATTAGCCTTGGCTGGGCTGGTTTTCCCCACTCCCTGGTGAAACTTCCCATTCTCCATCATGAGGTATATATCATTTACCCTCCTGCCAGGTGGCCAATAAAATCCTCTCAAAGAGCTGCGACAGAATGACAAAATAATATGATGGGGAACAAACGACCTTTAAAAGAAGGGACCTGAGAAGAAGAATTCCACCTTCCAGAGACACACAGACTGAGGCCTGGGTTTGTTCCAGCCAAAATATTATTCGAGTTCATGCTTGACTCCAGCTGAGGACAGATGTAGTACGTAAATAGCTCCATTGCATCATTACCTTAGATTCTAAACTAGTTGGAAAGATGCTGCAAATTTCAATTGTTAATAAACTTGGAACCACACTGGCCATAAAAATATCTTAATGTGCTTATTTCCTGAAAATAATCATCTCAGTAAGCTATCTAAAACAGGAGTGGGCTGCCCTATATAATGCCTGCTGTGTCTCAGAACCAGTAGAATGCTACAAAGGGCACCAATTATTCTGAAAATGACACACACAATATCTTTCAACTTTAATAATATATGTCTTAATTTTTTTAATGTCCATTCATTTGGAGCCATTGACCAGATGTGAAGATATGACCTGACTGGCAATGTCACATTTTTTTTGCAGGGCACCAAGCCTCATGCATAATACAATTTCTGAGAATCTGTGACTCTATAAACTCAACAACTGAGGGCTGATTTGTCACAAAATATCAACTCTCTTTATTAATTCAGCATGTCTCTGGAGAACTTCTTTCTCTCTTACAAGCTCAGCACTTCCTAATGTTTAATAAAAGATTAGGTTTCCAAAAAATAGCTGAGCAGGTTGAAATGGAATTGTGCTTGCAAGTCCTAACGCAACAGTTCCCAAACTCTCACTAAAAGACTTGCGAAAGAACAAAAAACAACAAACACTGGAATTAGACCAGAATCCTGAAGGAATTCACAGCTAAAGGCCCATGGCGCTGGATTAACAAATATTACAGAAGACCTTGTGCGGGTCCATTGGGCCTCCTCCCTCAGAGGATGACAGGAAGAAGGAAAAGGCTGTGAGAAACCCTCGGCATCTCCCTCAGGCCCCGAGAGCCACAGACCGGACTGACAGCAATGCTGGGCACACGCCTCTGTTTTGAGGCAGCCAGGGAGCTGTCAGCTTCTGCTCACCTTCACTCCCTCCTTAGCCTCTTTTTCTGCAGAAGCTGCAATTCCCGAATGCTCCCAAGCAGACAGGACTGGCGAGCTTCCTGGAAGGAAAGTCCTCACCTGCAAGCACCATTTGTGTGCCGAAGAGGAGAAAGGTACGTGCTGGAGCAAGGGTTTTCCTGGACTCTACCTTTTTCTGTTCCCAGGAGCCAGGAAATAAGGCTATGAGAAGACCCCATCTCAGTCCAGCAGAAGCTTATAGTATGATCATTTGCTAAAAACAAAACAAAACAAAATAAAAAAAACAGAACCCCTGGAAATGTGCCAGCAGCTCTGAAAAGGAGTTCATCTTCCAGACATGGGTCTTTCAGGGTGATTCTACCAGCACCCACAGGGTCAGTGAGAACTAGGACTTGCCACATGTACCACCTGTTGGCAACCACTAGCTCTGCATACATCTCCTCCTGTTCAAGGATGGAAAAATGGAAAACAAAAACCCCACCTTGAACCCTCTGGAAAATTACTCAGAAAACAGCACTGAGCTTTCACTTCTCATCATCAAGAGGATGTGAGAAGACCCTGCCCTGGGAAATGAGGAGAAGGGCTGGAGAAAGATACTATCTCAGGCCTCAAAATCTTTCTCTAAGTTGTGTTCAAATCCACTGTCCATCAAATAATCAAAAATAGCGTGGCACACGGAGAGACAACACACTATGAGCCAGAACCAGTAGAAACAACAGAGAACAGAAACAGACCCTGAGGGGCCTCCCACAGACTGTAAAACAACACGGCTTACTTACAATGTTCATGGAGGAAGAAACCAAGCTTGAAAATTTTGGCCATCAACTGGAAACTACCAATAGTAACATAGACATTGCAAATTAAAAATATAGAAATGATAGAACTGGAAATATAATAACCCCAAATTAAAAACTCAATGGATAGGTGTGATAGCAAATTAGAAACAGCTGATAAAAAAAATTCAGGAACTTAAATTTAAGTCAGAAGGAATACTCCTGAATGAAACACGTAGAGGTAAGAGAGTGTAAGAGACATAAAGGATACAGTGAGAGGATCTGACATAAGTTGATTCCAGAGTCCCAGAAGGATAGGAGAGAATGAGCTAGAGCCAATCTGTGAGGACTTAAAAGCTGAGATCTACACTCCATGGTTTGAAGAGGCCAAATAAAGCCCAAGGAAGATACATAAAAAGAAATCTACAACTAGACACATCATAGTAAAACTGAAAAATACAAAAACAAAGCAAAACCCCCCAAACAGCCAGATTAAAAACGAGAAGTTATCACGGAAGAAGCAATAGACAGACGGACAACTGACAGATTACCCTCAAGAAATCACATTCAGAAAGAGGTGTCATTTCTGCAACAGTAGAAGCAAGAAGACAATGAAATAATATCGTCTCCTTGTTAATGGGGAGGTGACTATTTCCTGGAAATTTATTTCAGAAATTAGGAGTATAATTATCAGAAATTAGAAGATCAAATTACAGCTATTGAACTCTATATAATCATATATCTATAAAACCTAAGAGTCTCAGATTCGATAGGATGAATAAAATTCAGCAAAACCCACTGGCTTCTCTACAGCCGGGACTAAAATATAAAGAAAAAGAAATGTCACTCACAACACACAACTTCTCTCTCCTGCTGTCTCCCTCCCAGGCCCCCTGTGCACACACCTTTTATAAAATGTCAAGAAATAATGCTAATGAGGAATATATGGGACTCTTATGGAAAATAGTGAAATCACTATTGAAATTTATAGAGGAAAAATAAATATTGAGAGAGCCATTCCACGTTCCTGAACGGCAAGAGCCTATACCTTAAAGGTCCTTAAAGTAATTGAGTAAACATCCCAATGATATTTGTTTTGGAATCAGAAAAAAATTCATTCTAAAGTTCGTATGAATAAATAAACAAGGGAGAATAATGTGAGAGGCCTGGACCTCCAGATATTAAAGCACATAATCTAGTCCAGGATAACTGACACCATGTGGTAACAGCAAAATAATCAACATATGGGTCCAAGCACAGAGTATGTCCTTACACACGTGAGGCACATTAGGATGTTTGGTTCTCTGGGGGAAAAAAAATCATGTGAGACCCTCATCACATAAATAAGGTAAGTTCCAGCAGGATTAAAGAGTTTAGTCTTAATAAATCGAACTATAAACCATAAAAATTAGAAGGATAGGTAACTATTTCACTCATCACTGTAAGGGGAAAGACTTTTTAATCATAAAAGCAATGGATTAAATAAAATAAAAAAATTGCTAGATTTGTCTACTTTAAAATTTACAAACTTTTGTCATGTCAAAAATAAGAGAAACAGGCCGGGCGCGGTGGCTCACGCCTGTAATCCTAGCTCTGGGAGGCCGAGGCGGGTGGATCGCTCGAGGTCAGGAGTTCGAGACCAGCCTGAGCAAGAGTGAGACCCCGTCTCTACTAAAAATAGAAAGAAATTATCTGGCCAACTAAAAATATATATACAAAAAAATTAGCCGGGCATGGTGGCTCATGCCTGTAGTCCCAGCTACTCGGGAGGCTGAGGCAGTAGGATCACTTAAGCCCAGGAGTTTGAGGTTGCTGTGAGCTAGGCTGATGCCACGGCACTCACTCTAGCCCGGGCAACAAAGTGAGACTCTGTCTCAAAAAAAAAAAAAAAAAAAAAAAATAAGAGAAACAAAGCTAAAATATAAAAGAAAACTTACAAAAATGTTTTCCATGATTGTGACAGGCAAACATTAAACACCCAGAGTATTGTAGCTTTTATAGATCAATGAGAAAAACAGTTAAGGTCACAGAAAAAGAAAATTCAAATAGCTATGGTAATTTTTTAAATGGCTAATTTAAATGAGAAACTAATTTTTAAAATCATCAAATTGGCAATACTTTAAAAAAGTTCTAGTGTTTAAAGCTTGATGCATCACTCTACCTGACTTCAAATTATATGACAAAACAGCATGGTACTGGCATAAAAACAGTCACACAGATCAACAGAACAGAATAGAAAGCCCAGAAATAAAATGCATTTACAGCCTGTGATTTTTTCCAAGAGCACACAATGGGGAAAGAACAGTCTCGTCAATAAATGATGTTGGGAAGACTAACTATTCCTATGAAGAAGAATAAAATTAGACCCTTATCTTGTACCATATACAAAAACTAACTCAAAGTAGATTGTGATTTAAATGTAAGAGCCCAAACTATGAAACTACTAGAAGAAAACACAAGAGAAAAGCCCCATGACATTGGTCTGAGCAACGATTTTTTGGGTAAGACCTGAAAGGCACAGGCGACAAAAGCAAAAACAGACACATGGGATGACATCAAACTAAAAAGCTTTTACACAGCAAAGGAGACAATCAACAGTAAAGAGACAACCTACAGAATGAGAGAAAATATTTGCAAATTATGTATCTGATAAAATATATAAGGAACTCAACTCCATAGCTAGAAAACAAATAACCTGATTCAGAAATAGGCAAAAGACCTGAATAGACATTTTTCAAAGGAAGACATATGAATGGACAACAGGTATATGAGAAAATGCTCAGCACAACTAATCATCAGGGAAATGCAAATCAAAACCACAATGAGATATCACTTCGCTCTAGTTAGTGAAGTGATAGCTATTGTCAAAAAGAAAAAGATAAGCGTAGGTGAGGATGTGGAGAAAGGGAAACCCTTACACGCTGCTGGTGGGAATGCAGATGAGTACAGCCATTATGGAAAACAGTATGGAGGTTTTGCCATAAGCTAAGAATACATCTACCCTATGATCCAGCAATCCCACTGCTGGATATGTGTGTGTGTGTGTGTGTGTGTGCGTGTGTGTATACACACACATATATATCCATATACACATATATATCCAAAGAAAATAAAATCAGTATATTAAAGAGAAGTCTTCACTTTCCATGTTTATTGCAGCACTACTCACAATAGTCAAGATATGGAATCAACCTAAGTGTATATCAATGGACAAGTGGATAAAGAAAATGTGGTGTATATTCACAGTGGAATACTACCCAGCCATGAAAAACAAGGAGATCCTATCATTTGCAACAACATGGATGAACCTGGAGGACACTATGTTAAGAGAAATAAGCTGGGAGCAGAAAGACAAACACTACATGTTATCACTCACATGTGGAATCTCAAATAGTTGATCTCACAGAAGTAGAGAGAAGAATGGTGGTTCCCAGGGGCTGGTAGGTTAGGGGCAGAGGCAGCTGGGGCGATGTCGGTGAAAGGGTACATGATTACAGTTACACAGGAGGAATAAATTCAAGAGATCTGTTGTACAGCATGCAGACTGGAGTCGATGATATATTGTATTCTTGAAAAAGAGTTGATGTTTGGTGCTCTCCCTATACAAATAACTATTTGAGGTAATCCATTTGTTAATTAGCTAGATTTAACCATTCCACAATGTCAATATACTTGAAAACATCATGTTGTACAGGATAAATGCAATGCTATCTGTGAATTCTTTTTAAAAAGAGTTCACATTCATGAGGAATGAGTGACATTTACAGTTTTGACTCAGGATTGTATTAACTCCCCTGCCCTCTGTCATAACACTGTCCAAAGAGACCTGGCCTCTCTGGGCACCCCACGGGAACATCTCATTGATCCACTACATCAGCAGTGCGCGGAGCTGACTGATCTGGGTGAGAAATGGCTTAGCAGGGTGGAGATCTTGGCAAGACATCCACACTCCAGAGGTAAACTCCATAAAGATTCCAGAAAAATGTTTAGGAACCCAGTGACCAGAAGTAGCTGGAATGTTTCCTCTAAAGTGAGAAATATAATAAATCACTATAAAAAAATTCTAGTGATGAGTGCCATGACATGGGCACTCCTAAGCACTGCTAGAAGCAGCATTCTTGGTGCCACCTCTCCAGCAAGCTCTGCGATCATTAATATAAATACTTGATGCTGGGGAATCTGGCAGCAGCTGAGCGGAACTTTCCATTTTCCAGGCTTGTGGAAGTGCAATTTAGATGGAGACGATGTATTTCCGGGGCCATGAGCCAGCAGGCACTGAGGAGTTCAGTCGCTGATCCTGAGACTTGGGATGGGTGGGGAGGTGCTAACGAGATTGAGAACTCGGGGAGGAAATCAGTATGGAGTCACCGGAGTTCCAAAGCCCAGGGCAGTAGGCTGGGGGAAAGGTCAGGTCCGGTCAGGCAGCTGGGTCGGGAGCCGGGCAGAAGGCAGAGGGAAGAGCTCGTTCACTGACAGCTACAGAGCAGGGATGGCAGACCAGGCAGCGGGAGGCACTGGGCATCCGACGGTGACAAGCCCGATGTGATCTAGCCCCAACAAACTTACAGTGTGGTGGAGCAGACGGGAGAATGAGTTAAGAAACCAAACAAATGGGCAAACACAAAACAACGCAAGTTTTCATGAGAACGATGAAGGAAACCAGCCAGGCACCCAGACAGACTTAGGGTGGGGACCCTCACTTCCAGAGCTGAACACAAAGCAAGGACGTGAGACTGGCAGTGACCAAGGTTACCGGTGGGTTTGCTCAGGTGGCAAATGGGTCCAGTGTCTGTTTGTGAAAAAAGAATGGCTGTAGCTGCTTTGGGGGCCAGCGGCCCTGCTCCACTTGCTGCCTTCGTGCATCTGGGTCAGGAGGCGTCCCCACCTGGTTTGGGGACCTAGGTGGAGGAGCAGGGCCTGGTGCCACCTGCCACTCGCCGTGTGCTTCCTCCTCCCTTGGGCGTGGTTTGTGCGCGCTTCCTCTGGCCTTCTCTGCTTTGGATAATTGAACATTTAAGTGATTGTTCCACTTCATAAAGAATGGTCTAGGGAGGCACTGTGCAAATTGCTAAATCAATTTATTTTTAAACAGAAATGAGGTTTAAAAAAACCCACACACAACTTAATGAAGGCTTGATGTGTTCCATGCACAGGTCTTCAGAACGCTGAGCTGCTCTCTGTGAAGTCATCGTCACGCACGCTTGGGTGCCAAGCCAGAGGGACAAACCGGGGGCAGTGCGAGCAGCCGCACTGTGTGCAGTAGTTTCTCACTTACAAAGGTCAGTGATTCTCCACGCGTCAACTGTGAAGAGCGCCATGCAGGGCCCCAACGTAAGCAGAATAATGGGGGGAAGAACCAGAGACGAAGTCAGAAAAAGACCTGGACTCCAATTTCAGGTCTTGTCCTGTAAGATTTGGGGGCAAATTATTTAACTTCTGGGCCTCAGTCTTCCCAAGGCTTAAGAATGATAATACTTACTTTGCTGAGAACGAAATGACAATAGTAGATAACCTACATGAAGCACTTATTACACGTCAGGAACAATATTTAGCGCTCTATCTGCAAATTCTCAGATGTGAACATAGCTAGGAGATGAAAACAATTCAATTCCCATTTTGGAGCTGGTATTTGTAATGTGTAGCGTGCATGCTGCTAATTTTTCTACCAGTCTGCAGAATGACTTGTCATGCTCTTATTTTGTGTTCAGAAGTGTTAGATTTGATGATATCCTGTCCCCGGAGATAAAAGATTAACAAAAAGCTGTCCATGTGCGTGTGCACGTGCACCCGCGTGTGGGCAGCGTGAAGCAACTGCTCTTTTGAATCAGAGATGTTCCATACACCAGAGTATCATGGGTTTTAGGTCTAGGTTTGGGATTATTGCTCTAGTCATTTTTGCTTGGTTCTGTTATCCTTCAGAAACATGATTTTTCCTGGCTTCTCACATCTCCATTTAGCTCGGACTGAATCCTATTTTCTCAACCTGACCTTTGACCCGCTCAGTGGTCTCCTCTGACTCCAATCTCTACCCAAAGTTATCCAATTTTTAGCCCTAGTCCTTCACAAATTTGAGCTTCAAGTGTTGCAAAACCTGACTTTTCTCCTATGCTGATACCATATAATTTTTTTAAAAAAATCATGCTGTTTTATTTTGGACTGATCTCTCTTCCAATTTAGACCCAATCACAGAACACAGAGCTTGGTCAAGGATAGCTACTTTCAATGCCAAGTAGAGACAGAACATAAATCAAAAAGTTAACATCGAAAAGTTTCTGAGAATCCTGGAGAAAGACCAAACCTAAAGGTGACCCTGGAAGTTTGGCTGGGAATGGAAGATAAAAATTACTTTGCTTAATTTTCAAAGTTCACCGATTTAGAAGAAAAGCAGGCACATTAAAAGGACATTGCAATGCATTGAAAAATAAATATAACAATGCTTAACTAGGCTGTTTTTATTCAAAACCCTCTCTCCTGGGCCTGAGTTGGTACCTCTACCACGTCCTCAAGAAGTAAGGAAGAGCGAACCCAGAAATGTCCTCCTCGCCATGGAAGGAAACACAGAGGCCCCCAGTGGCCAGCCCCAGACGGCCTGAGCCGGGCAACACCAAGGCGAGTGCGTCATAGCCAGGGACGTCCGTTAGGGGATCCAGCAATGTCTCGTCGGGCACTTTTATGCCTGTTCATATTTCATGTCTGGAAATACTGTAATGACTTCTATATGATATTTAATTTTGAGTTTCTCATCATATCAAACCAGCTTTACTTGTCAGACATAACTTCCTTGAGATAAAATCATGTATGTAGAGAGGGGCATATGTTTCTTATGCAAACACACCACCACTTCCTCCTTCACATAAACACCTACTGGTCTAAACAGTGCACTGCTAATGGACTCATTTTGTGCCTCCCATCCTTGGCACACTGGTTGCCCATCTGGTAATAATCCCCTAAGTCTGGGCCTCTCAGGTTGGCCAGATGCCCCCCTTTCTGGCCATCCTTGCAGTGTTCAGGCTGCCAGGCGGGTTCTCCCCAGGTTACATGGTAGGACATTTGACATCATTGCTTCCCTTTCTACAAACACGCTAGGACGCTGTGTAAAGGGGACGCATTGGTGAGGAGCGTCTAGGCCATGCTATCGGGTTGTAACAACCCCAAGGCTCAGCGGACGACACTACCTTAGAGACACAAGCTGACAGAAATCCCATCATCTTATGATGCTGCCGTATCAACACCAGGCCCGAGAGTTTGTCACAGCAGGAAAAGATGTGTGGAGCAGCACACACCAGCTCTTAAATGCTTCCATCCCCAAACCAGCCCACACCACTTCTGTTCAACTTTCATGAGCCAAATCAAGCCACGTGGCTACGTGTAGCTTCTGGGGTTTGGGAAGGCAAGGCGATTGGGATACACTGGTGAGCACAGCAATGTCCACGCACAGGGCGTCCGGTGCTTCTGGCTGTCCAGCATCCACACCCAACAGGCAGGTGACCCGAGCTGGGCTCACTGGACCCTCTCTCCAGGATTCCAACCCACGGAAAGCTTGATCTAGATAATCCTAAACAATGTTTATTTACCTGCAACACCAAGGAGCTAACTGGATCTGGAGTTCAAAGTCTCTCCAAGGACTTTTGCTCCTGAGTGCAGTACAGGAGAACAGAAAAAAGGGCTCATTAATTCTGGCAGTCTCACCTTGCTAATACTGTCCAGAATGTTCTGCCGCCCAGTCCCCCTGAAGCTGCTCTTGTTTCCTGCCACTTTTTTCTCAGCTTGTTTCTCCAGCTTTCCTATGAGTCTGAGAGCTACTATTACCTTCTCAACATAGCCCAATATAGCCTTCTGCTGAAGAAGACTTGGTTTCTCTTACTTGCATCCCAGATTTTCCCAAACGGAAAACAAAAGCCAAAAACAAAATGCCCAGCTGCTAGGATTTATTCCCTAGGTGCTCCGAAACGGACAGACAGGCCTGGACTTGCTGGGGCCAGCGGGGGTGGGGGCGGGGCAGGGAAGAGTAGCAAGCTTGAAGCCAGGAAAATCAGGTTCCCGTCCCTGCTCTGTCACCTGTCGTGCTGTATGAACTTGAACAAACCCAAACCCAAAAACTCATCTGTAAAACGAGGGTCTGGGATGAGTTGACCTTCGAAGTCCTTTCTGGCTCCAGCGGACCGTGACTGTGCCATTTTGGGATTGCTGAAACAAGCACAAACCCTGTATTTTGGTACCTGATTGAAACCCAAACCAGGTCTCACGCTTTGATAAATAACCTGTCAACCCTCCACGTTCTCTTGGAATCACATTAGGCTGGGAAATCATGGATTGCTTATATTTTACATTTCAAATGTGCAGAGGTCCTGGCATCGATCTGAGGACCTGCCATCACCCTGGGGATTTGTCTTGGCTGCAGGGGTGGCTCGTGCAGCGACCATGCTCACCGCACACCTGAGGCCCGTTTGTCAAGCAGGATGCCACTAGCATGTGGGGATTAGTCGGGGCCCTTTATTTATATGTCAGCTTCATGCCCAAGAGGCAGAAGAACCCGACATTTCCAGAACACTGTGATCTACTAATATCAATAAAAGTAATGATTATTATAAAACCTCAGCTCTCCGTCTCTGATTAGAAGAACTCCAGGAGCTGAGCAGAGAGGAAATCCTAAGTATTGCTCTGCAGGTGGGTGCATGGTTGAAAAATGAGATGACTTTTCCTGTGAATAAGTTTGACCTCTGATGAAAGTTGTGCCTGTAATGAAGGTGATGTGCTGAGACGTGAGAGACTCACTCTGTCAGAAGGGCCACTCTGTACACATTACTCTCCCTGCCCGTAACTGCAATAGACTCTCTCTTATATTTATCGAAAGGAGATTTTTCAGGATACCCTGCCCTGGTAAAGTAAGTCTGGAGACCAGGTTCCCTTGGGGAAAAGGGTGACACTTTGTCTTTTACACATGTGAATGGCCTTCACCAATTTCCTCAACACTGCGGTCCAGGGAGCTTCAGAGGCTCTTGGTTTCACGGGCTGTGGTCCGAGAGCAGCCTGATGTGGATGTTTTTTTACTCTCTGCAAAGCTAACTGGACTGGATGGAAGGGGTTTAACCCTAAGATCTTGGCCTCTTCATTGCGGGACTAAACAAAAAGGCTGACATTTTAAAGTCCGTCCTCTGGGGGAGATGAGAAGAGAAAGGTTTAAGTGGCTGGCCAAGCACAGGAGAGCTGTGGTTGCCCAGAGATTTCAGAAAATCCTTCCCAGCTAAGCTCCCTACTGTGGAATCTGAGACTTTTTGCTGGGCCCAAGGCCTTGTGCGATTCCCTCAGCAAATGCTCCTCTGAGGGTCTCAGCTGAGGATGACAGACACAGCGCCTGTCAAACCCAAGTGCTTGGCAGTTGGAAGGTGTAGTTGCTCTAGGTTCTTCAGTGTTTCAAATGCAGTTTTCCTGTCTAACACAGTGGCAAGTGTTATACTCACAGCAACTTAAAACCAGAGACTCTGCCCACCCAACACTGGTGCATGTTTGTCTTTAGCACCAGAAATGTGCTTGGAACGTCTCCGTCTTTAACACAAGGTAGGGAATTTTTACAACAATCCACTTCTCCCAGTTTTGGCTATTTCCCAGCGAGGACTCACCCAGCAGATAAGCTGAGTTCCTGCTGACCTTGGCAGTAGAGAGTGAAACCAAGAATTTGGCAGAAAGGAAGTTATGTCTGCACAACCGGAGAAGCAACAGGTCCAGCTCAGGACATTGCGGGCTCAGGGGTTGGGATTATCCTCTGGGTCCCGGGAATCCGTGTCCAATGATTCTGTTACAGCCTGAACTATTGATCTGGCAGCTCTGAGTTTGGTTTTCAGCATTGGGTTCCAGGACGTGGGCTTGTAAAAACAATCCGCACACGAGACTCTCAGACTCAGCAGTTTCAGCTGCGACTGACTTGCCAGGCTGAGCCGGAGCTGAGATTGAGCCAGAGCTCCTTGGAGCGGAGCCATGGGGCGCTGAGCTGGTGACAAGCCGGCACCTGTAAAAGGAGGCTGGGGAGGGACATCCGGTACAGACCCGCGCAGGGCAAGTGTTTGTCCACTTTCTCAACATAAATTGGAAAAGAACACTTCCCAGGAAGGATTGATGCAGAAACCAGCATGTGCACGATCACCCAGAGATACTTTATCATGTTTGGATGCTGCTGACAACTTTCCATGAGAAGAGAGAAGAGGTGAGGAGGTAAGGTGAAAAGAGGGGTGAAGGGCATGCCAGGTGGGGCATGGAGGCCAGTTTCCACCAATTCCGAATCCCAGCACTAAGTCACTTAGATGGCAGTGTGGGAGCTCTCAGCACCTTGCTAGGGAAAGCCTTTCGGACACTCCTGGGATGCTATGAGCCGGCTTCCGATAACTCCTCTAGTGGGGAATTGCTCAAGAGATCAGAAGGCCAGCAACCCCCTGGGGTGATATTTCAGCCAGGGAATTAAGAGCGCCCACTGCAGGCGCTAATTACAATCATGGGCAAAAGCTCCTCTTAATACTAAAGAGGAGGAGGATGGTGGCAAACCCCTCCCATTTGCACAGTAATATGAGTTGCAAAAGGTTTCACGGCACATTGTCCACTGGAACGTCATCAGAAGCCTGGACAGGGGGTCAGGAATCAGTGTCCCTGGCCTATCTACAGAAGGCAGAAATGAAGGGCTGAGGTGAAGCAGCCAGCCCAAGGTTACAAGCTTGTAAGCGGCAGAATCGGCATTCTTTAATCAGCCACACCACTTCTCCAACAACAAAGGCTACAAAACACCCCAGCTCTTACCGAGGGCTATAAACCCTGAAACTACAGTGCAGTGGCAGCAGGACGCTGGTGCACGACCACTTCTGCGTGTTGTGTAAGGCAACATGATAAAAGGACTAGAGTCTCTGCAGGACAACTTTCAAGAAGGCCTAAGTTTTCTCCTCTTTGCAACCTTGACTCTCTGTCATAGGCCTAATTCCACCCTTCATGGGTTCACGCTCCTCAGTGCAACAAGAGCCAGGGAGGATGAACTCTCAGCGACACTTGCACTGACTTCCTTGGAAATGAGAAAAGTCACGAGGCCACCTCAGTGGCACTTCCTTTTGAAGAGAGGTGAACCAATTATGTTTCTGACAGCCACCTCCTTCTTCTTGTCCACTCTTTCCTTGCAAGGTAATCACCTAAGGCTCTGAAACCAAATGTCTAGGAATAGGGACACAGCCTGGCGGGTGTCAAGCAACTAGAGAAAAAGTACAGATAAGAAAATCCAGTCTGCCCATGAGGTGGAGCTGGGCCCTGAGGATAAGAAATTACCTTTAGGAGACTCAGCTTGGGATTTCTTGGGAAAGAAGACCCATCCTCCCAACCCCCGGAGACAGGGGACACCGTTGCAACTGCATATCCGCAGCAACACGTGTCTAGTAGCTAAAAAGCCCAAGCAACTCCCACCATGTGTGGGGATGAACTAAAGCGATAGAGCAATGGCACTTTTCCTCTTGTTCTCCCCCTCCAGCCTCACCCCCAGCCCGGCAGATCACAAGATAGTGAACTTCCCTGGAAATCAATGCTAAGAAAGAATTTTGTTTGTTTGTTTGTTTTTAAACATGGGATATGACACTTGAGCCAAGACTGGAGGTGGGCTTTAGAAGCCCAAAGGGTTGTGCCCATCAGGGTTGCATGGGACAGCAGTGTAAGAAAGAGGCCCTTGAGTGTATGCTAGAGAGACAAACATAGCTGGTCATCAGTCACATCCAAGAGAGATGACATGAGAGGTAAAATGTGGATTCCTTCCCCAGAGGAGAGGGTGAGTCACCTGGAGTCAAGCAGAGAACAGGGTGGATGCAAGTGTGAATTTTTAAAGAGTGAACAGAAGAGTGAAGCACAGAGTGGGCGGGGGTGAAGAAGGGCCGAGGTGCAGCAGTGCAGGCTCTGAACAGCCCGGAGGCTCTTGCCTGGGCCACAGGCGGCCTCCTAGAGTGGGGGCTCCCTGCTGCCTGGGGATGGCTGGGACTCAGGAAGCCGGGGACAAAAGGCCCATCTTCCACCTTACACCTAGCAGAGCAGACACACACATCAACACATTTCCTCTACAGATAAGGGACAGCCAGCCTGGGAGAAAGTTAAGGGCTTATTCAGAAGGCATTTCCCTGAGACGTGGAAACCTCGAGCTCAGAGCAGCAGCAGCTCTGTGCTGCGTCTTCCCGGAGCTTTCACTGGACTTGTCTCATGGCCCTGTGGTATGGCTGGGAACGCAACCGAGGGCTGAGGAACTTTAAGAACCCCCAGGACGGAGCAGAGAATGATGGTTGCCTGAAGCTGGGGGGTGGGGGTAGAAATGGGGAGATGTTGGTCAAAGGGAACAAACTTTTAGTTGTAAAATGACTATGTTCTAGAGATCTAATGTACAGAATGGTGATTATAGTTAACAAGAAATGCACTAAGAAAGCAGATTATAAATGTCCTCACACCCCCACGAAATGGTAACTATGAGTGGCAAGGGATGCATTATCCAATTTGATTGTGATGACCATCACAGTGTATGTGCATCAAATCATCACATTGTGCACCTTGAATATGTACAATTTTTATTAATAAAATAATTTTATTTGTCAGTAAAACTGAGGGAAAAAAGGAACCCCCAGGATCAGGAAATACAGACTCATGTGCAAATGTGTTTAGGGTTGACAACACACATTGCAAAACGATTCTCTTCAGTTCCTCATTTTGCCCTGGTTTCCTCATCTATAAAATGAGAATAATAATCTCCGACTTACCGACGAGACAGGAAGGGCATAAGGAACAAATGGAATAACGCATGGACAAGTGCTCTGTGAGGCACACAGGTATGTGCACTTGTCCCCACCCTCCGTGCTATCAACACCATGCGCCTGTGTGTGTGGCCTGGCTGCATGATTTTCACGAGGACCTGAGAACAAAGTGTCTTTTGCCATCTTCATCTAGCGAAGACTCTCAAAGAGCCGTGGGGCAGGTTCCTAACAAAATTTCCGTTTGAAATGCTGTACCTGTGTGAATCAGGATTTCTCCATAATGAACTGACCCAAGACTGAAACTGAGCAAATATGTTACCATCTCCCTGCTTCAACATGCTGCAACTGTAAAATGGGAACAATAACTCAGCCCTCGTAGGGGTTCTGATGATTTAGGAGGTGGTAGAGGCAGTCTGCCTTCTTTCAGGAATAACTAAGGCATGCCAAGGCTTTTGCTTTTATGTTTGTTTTTGCATACAGGCAGGAAATGGGAACACCTGGCAGGATAGATAGTTGGCCTTGGGCCTGAAATTCTTGAAGAGACTGTGGGGAACAAAGATGCCCCCACCTTCTCAGAGAGAAAATGCACATATCCATAAAAAGGAGGGTCAACCTGAACCAGCCTAGACCAAGGACATTTGCTGAGAGCCACTAGGGAAGGGTCATTGTTGGTGTCTCCATCGAGAGCTCAGTCCAGCCCCCAGCCCGTTCAAAGGCCACGCGCAAGTCCCTTGTCCTTTGTGAGATGATCTCAGACCGCCTCCCTTGGAATTTCCATTGTTTTCCTAGTTCTCTCACTTTTTTTGTCCCTTTATATAACGTGCTTACAGTTTGCCATATTTTATTATTTGTGTGCATCTTGGATTGATCTTTCCTAAGAGACTTCGGAGAGCAAAGAGTAGGTATTTTTCATCTTTATGTCCCTACACTGCCCCATAATGGCGTCTGCTCTCTGAAAGAAATATATTTAAAACTCTCACCTCATCATTCATTTAAAACCAATTCTATAAATAAGCGAGGAGGGCGGTCTCCGCTATTACCACCTAATGCCTGGTGCTGCCACACTTAACAGACATCTCGTCTTCAGACTGGCCTCTCCGATTCATCTTCTTTAAATGCCATTTTAAAATACCGTATTCAAATTTTCCACTCAAAATCTTTTAAAGGCTTCACACTGCCTACATGATAAGGTAAAAACGTCAAAGCCTTGAATGTAAGGCTCTCCACCAGCTGGCTGCAGTCCAGCTATCTGAACTCATTTAACCCACGCATTCCCGAGCCAGTGAGGCGGATTGACTCCACCCATTCATTCACTCACCCATCCGCCGAGCATGCTGCGTGCCTACTATGTGCCAGTCATGACGTTAGGTGGTAGGGACCTCTATATAAAGAGACATGGTCCCTGATCTCAACGCAGTTACCATCCAGTGGGCTGGCAGAAAGTGAAGGAAATGTTGCAATTCTAAGCAATAAAAGCCACAACAGAACCAATCAGAAGGGATACTGGGAGTACAGGAAAGCCAGAGCCCAGCTCGGCCTGAGGGAGTCAGAGGAGGGTTAGCAAAACAGCAACAAAATGCAAAAAACAAACAAACAAAACCCTAAAACTCAAACCCACAGGGATGCTGTGAGAACATGGCATAAAGTTACAAGTGGTTCAGGAAGACCTAGTTGAAGCTGAACTCCGACTACAAGGGCCCGTTAGGTCTATGAAGTGGTATTTATTTTCCATGTCAGGATTTCCCAACTGTGTTCTTGAACCTGGTTCTGAGAGGCATGGCAAGCAGCTCCCTGTTAGGGGGAAAAGTGCAGCATTCTGTGGCCAAAAAGTTTGCCAAGTAAACACATGCTCTTCTCCACCTAGGAAAGGTACGTGGTCATAAGTCATTAATGGCTCTGCTAAATCTTGCAATAAAACAAGTGTTTAAAGAGTCTCAAATTTATTTATCCAAAGAGTATCATACCACTCTGTACTTCCTGCAGAATGGGATCCAAGGATGACGGTTTTGGAAACACTGGTCTATACCTGTGCCCCACACATTAGGCACACCTGTACTGGCCTGTGAATGGTTTATGAAGGCATGGCCTTCAAGGACAAACACACATGGTTTTAAATCTTGTCTCCATCACTTAGTTACTGTTTGACTTTGCATAAGTTACTATCTTTGATGGACAGTTTACTCATCTTTAAAATGAGTATAAAATATACTTTTGCCATAGGGTAGTTTAATTGAGCACACATGCCTGACACATAATATCTGCTTAAAGCATTTCCTTTCATTATTATTGGCTAAAATAGAAGCTGAATGGTTGTAAGAACCTTGTAAATTATACAGATTTGTTCCTCCCTCAGCATTCTAACAGAGTTTCTCTGCAGTGGTTCTCAAATGATTCTTGATTACTGATACGCAAACCTCAGCACAAAAGGATTCCCTGAAATATTGCGATTATCAAAATGAGAATAGAAAGAAGAAAAAAGACCAACCTTAATATATGCATTATCAGGATGGACTGATTTTCCTAAGTGAGGTGTTGTAATTTTCAAAGTAACCCAATGCCCTTTAGTGATTGAAAAATAAGCTATTTAAAATGGCAGCCTTGAAAATAGAAATATCTACTATGTTAAAATTAAAATAATGGCATTTAGAATGGAAGGAATCTTAATCTGAAGTTGTGTTTTTTTGTTGTTGCTGTTCTTTTTTTCTCTGAGACAGAGTCCCGCTTTGTCACCGAGGCTGGAGTGCAGTGGTGCAATCACAGCTCCCTGTAGCCTCGAACTCAAGTACTCCTCTTGTCTCAGCCTCTGGAGTAGCTGGGACTACAGGGGCGCACCATTATGCCAGGCTAATTAAAAATTTCTTTTTGTAGGGATGGGGTCTTGCTACATTGCCCAGGCCAGTCTCAAACTCCTGGCCTCAAGCAATCCTCCCACCTAGGCCTTCCAAAGTACTGGGATTACAGGTGTGAGCCACCTTGCCCAGCCAATCTGCAGATTTTTAAAAGTAGGGGAGGAAATGCTTTCTCCTGTGTCTAGCCTGGGTCATATCATTTATCCTTGGCCTTGGAAACTCTTCCTCACTTTTCTCCCCCAGACATATCCTTGACCACTCAACCCCGGCATCACTTCCTCTGTAAAGTTGTTCTTGCACTCCCAGGCTGAGTTACGTAACCCCCCTTGGCACTTGTGGCCTCCTGGCACATTTCCGTGAGGTGATAATCAATGCATTCGTACCAAGTGGCTGCTCCAGCCGGGGAGCTGGAGATGGAAGTGTTGGCCAACAGAGGTGGGCCTGCCCCCAGGAGCTTATCATCTGATGGGGCAGCAGCCCCCCAGCAGGTCAGCAGCCCCCCAGCAGGTCAGCAGGTGAGTAAGGTAGCATCACAAACTGAGAACAATGCTATGAGAAAATAAAGAGATGTTGCAATCAAGACGCGAATGGATTCTGTCGGAATTATTTTCCTTGCTGTCTCTTCAGCAGGCTGTGAAGTATCTGAGTGTAATGTCTGGCTCACATCTGCACGAGTTGGCACGGCGCTGCGCCTGTATACACTGAGCACGCATTAACTGCCTCCTGAATGAACGGATGACTGAATGAATTCGATGACTTAAAACTGAGACCCACAGGGTTTGCCTACAATGACAACTAATTAGTGTCAGTTTCAGGTATTCCCTTCGTTTAAAGTGGAGGGCACTCGTAAAGATATGAGTGTATGTGCGTGTGTGCATATATACACACACACATAATATATATGTGTGTGATGAGAATATATGTATGTATACATAAATATATATGATATGTAGCCAGCATATCCAACAACTTTTACCACTTACTTTCCTGGCCTAAGGAGCGGGTAATTGCTGGTACTCAACACAATTTATTCTGGGTGCAGCCTGGGCTGCTGCTCTCTGTGGGTAAACAAGTGAGAAGCCTCACAGTGGACTTTCTAACCACACGGTGCAGAAAAGACACTCGCTACGCTCATCTGTTCTTTCTGACAGAAAAAGCCCATAGCCAACCTCAGAACAATTACTTCTGTGTTCTGTTCTTGGTTTTATTTGGCTGTAAACACACAGACATAATCAATGGCTTCAGAGGAGAGCTTGCTAGCTTGAAGGAAGACGCATTTTATTTGGGAAATGGTTGGCTCCCCCATGCACTTGTGATTAAAAGGGGAAGGAAACATTTGCGGTTCATCCAATTAACCTCAATGATGTGTCATTCAAGCAAGGTCCAGACAGAAGTCTCACTCTATTATTCCAAATCCTTCATTAAACCAATTCCATCTGCAGCCTTCTGCCTTCCTGGTGCATCCTTGTGATTACTTCATTTAAATAAAAAGCCAGCTCATTGTTTTTCCTGGGTGCCAAGGAAATTTAGAGCAATGACCTGGATCAGTGATAACATTCTCATGTAATTTTCAGAATCTACAAAAAATTAGGAAGTGCTCATAAGGATTTTTCACATCCCTCCTGGAGACGGCTAGACAGAGATGCACACTTTTTTTTAGAGCGTCACAAAAGACAACACTGTCCCCTCCCACAGGTCCCACTGCCACTTGATTTTGTAATAATCCCCACTACTAGCCCTGCCTTTGACGGCTCTGCAGCCGGCAGCGTGCAACACAAGACTGGTTTGCAGTGGCTGGAAGAACACAGCCCCTGCTTCAGACCTGCTTTTCCAGCTATAGAATATATTTCTTTGGTGGGAGGTGTGAAATTAATCTTTACATTGTTAATATAATATTTAATAAATACAAAAGAATGTTTATATCATGCCTGCAAATCTAGGATGCCTAATAAAACAAACACCTCTCAATCCATTATCCATCTTAGGAGCTAGAACATGCTCAAAACTCTTGAACTTGTCGATGGGGTCTTCCCAATCCAAGCTCTCATGTACTGCCTCAGATCAAGTGTGGCTCTAATTTCTTGCCTTTCAATAGCCCTACCTTATTTTGTTTTATCTGCATGTTTTTTCCTCTGTCTGCCTTCATAATATCTCTACCTTGAGTTTGCAGCAGTTTGACTATGATATATCATACCACAGTCATTTGATATAGCATATCAATTTGTATCAAGTCATATATCATTTGAATATTTGACATATTCAAATAACACAATGCTCATTACACATAGTATAAGAGCCTGAAAACAGCATTTTCCCAATTCTTCTCTATCATCTTTTGTTCTATTGTTGTCAAACATTTAACTTTTACATGTGCTAGAAACACACAATACCTTACAACTGTTGTTGCTTTAAAGGGTCGATTATTTTTACAGTGATCAAAAATGAAATAAATTTATACTGACCTGCCTTTCAACTATTCCTACAAATCGCCATTTCTTTATGTAGATCCAAATTTCTCCCATTATCATATTTGTTCTACTTTAAGAATGTCTTTTACAATTTCTTATAGTACAGGTCTGCTGGTAATGAATTCTCAAGCCTTTTTTTTTTTGGTCTGGAAAAGTCATTATTTTGCTTTTAATTAAAAAATATATTTTCCTTGGGAATTCTATAATTCTGAGTTGACAGATTTTTTTTTCTGTGAGCATTTAGAGATTTCACTTTATTATATTCTGATCTGCGTGGTTTCTGACAAGAAGCCTGTTGTAATTCTTATCATTCAAATGATTACCTAGTTGTGTGTGTGCAGGTGTGTGGGGGGGGGGCATTTATTTTGGCATTTATCCTGCTGGGGGTTTGTGTCAATTATGCATTGTTGCATCTCAGCTCTGAATGCACCCTCCAATATATACTCTGTGATAAACAATGGAATTGCTTGGAGCATTTCTCCTTGAAAGTGAGCACAATGCTGCTTTCTCAGTAGAGGGTGCTGAAGCAACATTGGAGAAAAAGGCTTCCTGCAATTTCCAGAGTGGGCCAGGAGGGGTCAGTGGTGTGGCTTTGAGGACAACTGGTAGAAACTAGTCAGTGTGGTCTCTCTGCGACCTTGAAGCCTGGGGTTGGCGATAACCTTTCTGCAGCCCCTCTCAACACAGAAGCCACACTGCTACCTGCCTGCAGGTGGGTGCCTGCCTGGATGCCCGCAGGATGCCCGCACAGCTTGCACACAGCTGCAGGTGTCCCTCATAGCCACCGCTTCTGCAAGTTTCCCAGTCCCCAAGGGTGGCCCGTGAGCTCTGCAGGCCTCTTGCCCCAGTGGGCGCCCAGACTCCAGCTGTGTGCTGCCCCCCCAGCCTCCACTCCAGAAGGTTACCTATTGTTTGCCCAGCAACTCCAGACCAGCTCTGTCCTGGCCAAGCCAATGAACTTGTTTGCTACCCAGCGGCCAGAACACAGCACCTCCAATAGGGCCAAGACCCCTCCACGGTTGTACTTCCTTGGGTATTCTTCCTCAGCCCTAGCATGCCATATAGAGTTCTGTACGTCTTAATATTATCCATTTACCGTAATTAATTCTTCATATTAAACATCCCCCTGCTTAACCTACTGTGTGGTTTCTATCTTCTGATTAGTCCTATTCTGTTAGAGGGTTCTCTGAGCTTCTTGGATCTGTGATTTGATGTCTTACTTTATTTTTAGATGATGTTCTTCTGTTATCTCTTTGAACGGGCCTTGTATCCCTATCTCTTTCTAATCGTCTGGCATTCTGATTGTACATGTTTTAGACTATCTGATATTGTCCGGTTGCACCTGAATGCTCTGTTATTTTTTTATTATTATTAATTTTACTTTTTTTTTCCTCTTTGTGTTTCATCTGGGCAATCTCTATTGCCCAAATTTATGAACCTTCAAGTTCATAATTTTTTTTTTGCTTTGTTAAGTCTACTGATAAGTCCACCAATGGCATTCGTCATCTCTGTTATCTTATTTTATTTCTAAAATTTTCACTAGACTCTTTCTTGTAGCTTCCATCTCACTGTTAAAATTCTCCATCACGCATATTGTCCATCTTTTCCCGTGGAACCTTTAATATATTAACCATAGCAATTTTAAGTTTCCTGTCTGACAGTTCCAACATCTTGGCCATCTCTGAGTCCAGTTCTGTTGATTACTTTGGCTGTTGACAGTGGGTTGTTTTGTCTGGCATTTTTTAATGCCTCACAGCTTTTTATTTATGAGAATGGACACTGTGATGTACGATCGTAGAGACTGAGCTAAACACTATTTATGCTTGGCAGTCAACATAAAGATGAGTCCACGGCTAGCCTGCTAGGATGGGAGATGGAGAAAACTTAGTAAGGTGTTGATTGGGGTTTGGATTTCATTGCCGTTATGGTTATGTTCAGTGCACCGCTGGTTTCAAATTCATTTGGTGTTACCTTGTGCTTTGGGTGCGGGCTGGGTTGCTGGAAGTTGCTCTAATATTCTTGCCTTTCTCTGTGCATCTGTCCCTCGGAGAAGGTCTCTCTTCACACTTACTCTTCTCTCAGTGGTCAACCGCTCTGGTTACCTGGTGTGTGCTGGTGGTGTACAGCAGGGAGAGGGTCTGTTTTCCTAGTCCAGCCTTGGTCTTATGCAGGCCTTGTATCTGTAGGTCTTGGATATCAGGCTTTCTCTGTATTTCTGACCTTCTTCCCTGTATCAGTCCAACTATACTTTGGATCTTTGGTGGTTCTTGTGAGTAGGAGAGCTTCTAGCCCTTCCCCCAGTGGCAGGAGATCTTTAACGATGTGGGTCCAACACAACGGGTGGACCAGCTCCCTGGCCTCAAGGCTTGCTGCCCCTCCCCCGGCATCTGCAGGCCTTTGATACTTAGACGGGTCTTGGTGGGGATTTGTGCTTTTCCCGCAGAGGTGGCCTCTCCTCTCCTCTCAACCTTCAATGCAGAGGAAGGCTTTCTCTCACCTCCTGCCCCATCTTCAATCTTTATTGTGACTGTACAGTGGAGGTCGATGGAGAAGAGTCCGTGAGTGGGTACAAATCTATATTCTCATGCGAGCCCACACTAAGATGTTAGAAATTTGTTGAAAACTTCTGTTGAATTCTTCTTTTCCACTGTGTGGCACCCAGCATCTCTTCCCCCATGGTCTCCCACATACGACTCAGTGCTTATGTCCCATGTCCCCTTGGAAGTTCCTCTCTTTCTATAGATTTCAGGCCACCTGGTTGCCTTGGAGCTTCTGAGGGGTTCAAGAAAAATTGTGATTTTTATAGCTTATCCAGCTTTTTCTTGTTATTAGAGTGGGAGAAAATCTCTTTCCTACTTTCCACATGCTAGGCAGAAGGGTAATTTCAAAAACAATGCAAAAGGTTTTATTCTCTCCCTTCAATCTGCTTCGATGTCTGTAGGTAAATCCTCTGAAGGTTTACTAAGTTTTTGTTTCTTAAACTATTAATGATTTAGAGAGGGGTATTAAAATTTCTTGCTGTAAGTGGTCAATTACTCTTCATATTTTATCAAAGCTTTGTTTTATATAGTTTGAAGCTATCTGAATAGATGCATAGAATTTCTAAAAATTCTAACCTTCTGGTTAATTAAATATTTGATGATCACACAATGTCTCTTTTTATCCTACTAATGCTTTTTTCTTTCAAAGTTTAATCTATCTGGTATTCAGAAGAGGTCACCTCCACTTTCTTTTGGTTAATCTTTGAGTGTTATCTTTTTCTATCTTATTTTAATCTTTCTATATTCTCATACTTTAGATGTGTCATTTAAATAGCATTTAACTGAGCTATCTAAGAAAATATAATCTGATATGCTTGTTTTCCACAACAGATACCAAAGATTTTATTACTGGATTGTTGTAATATCATTAATATTTCTTCTACTGAGTGCACTAGAAAATTCAGACCCATAGCTTCACACTGAACTGTCATTACCTATAACTTCTCTACCTCTCAAATCTTTGATTAAAATAGCTCTCTGACCTTATTTTATAACATCCTCAGTCTCTTATGTGCTACTCCCAGTATATTGTTCCTTTGGTCACAGCAAGATCTCTAGTCTCGGCCGGGTGCAGTGGCTCACACCTGTAATCCTAGCACTCTGGGAGGCCGAGGCAGGAGGATCACTCGAGGTCAGGTGTTCAAGACCAGCCTGAGCAAGAGCAAGACCCCCGTCTCTACTAAAAATAGAAATTATATGGACAGCTAACAATCTATATAGAAAAAATTAGCCAGGCATGGTGATGCATGCCTGTAGTCCCAGCTACTCGGGAGGCTGAGGCAGGAGGATCGCTTCAGCCCACGAGTTTGAGGTTGCTGTGAGCTAGGCTGATGCCATGGTACTCACTCTAGCCGGGGCAACAGAGTGAGACTCTGTCTCAAAAAAAAAAAAAAAAAAAAAAAAAAGATCTCTAGTCTCTTGATACTGCTATTTTCTCTCTTTTTCAAATTTTTTTTTTTTTTTTTTTTGAGATTGAGTCTTGCTCTGTCTCCCAGGCTAGAGTGCAGTGGTGCAATCATAGCTCATTGTAACTTCAAATTCCTGGGCTCAAGTGAGCCTCCTGCCTCAGCCTCTGAGGTAGGTGGGACTACAGATACGCAGATGCGTGCCACCATATCTGGCTAATTTTTTTTTCTTAATCTTTTGTAGAGACAAGGTCTCACTGTGTTTCCCAGGCTTATCTCTAACTCCTGGCCTCAAGGGATCCTCCTACCTCAGCTTCCCAAAGTGCTGGGATTGCAGGTGTGAGCTACCACACCCAGCCTACTCTGCTATTTTCTCTTAATTTCTCTATTTTCTCTTAATTTATTAAGCTCCCTTCTAGCTTAATCACTCCGAGACAAGATGGGTAGAGGAGTCTCCTCCCTCTTCTCTTTGCCTTCAATTTCTTTTTAACGCATCCTCCATACAGTTGCCAGAGTGAGCTAAGACTCAAATCTGATAACAAAATAAGTAACGATAAATCAATCAATAGCATGGTTTAATAAAACTGAGATCACATTGAAGAGCTTATAGTGCCCTGAGTTATCGGGACACTAAGTCTCTGCTCTGGCTGCTCCCCTACTGTGAATTTGCTTTTTTGTTTTTGTTTTTGTTTTTGTTTTTGTTTTTGTTTTTCCCCTATCAGAAAACTCCTCTTGTAGTTCCATGAACTTAATTTTATTTTTTGGAATAGCTTCACTGAGATGTAGTTGGCATACCACATGCTTCGCCTATTTAAAGTGTTCAAGTCAATGGTTTTTAGTATGGTCACCAGCATTACAAAAATAGATTCCACAACCGATTTTAGAGCATTTTCATCACCACAGAAAGAAACACTCCTCCTTTAAGCCACCATCCCATCATTCTGCCAGCCCCTCCTCCCTCCTCTCCCAGAAGGCAACCACCCGTCTACTTTCTGATTCTATGGGCTATTCTGGAATCATACGACATTTGACCTTTTGTGTCTGGTTACTTTCACTTAGCATCATGTTTTTGAGTTCATTCACATTATAGTATGTATCAGTATTTTGTTTGTTTCTATTGATAACTAATACTCCATTGTATGAATATACCACATTTTGTGTATCCTTTCATCAGTTGATGGACATTTGGGTTGTTTCCACTTTTTGGCTATTGTAAATGATGTTGCTAGGGATATCCTTGCATGTGTTTTTTGTGCACATACATTTTTATTCCTCTTGGGTATTACCTAGGAGTAGAATTGCTGGATTGTATGGTAACTGCTCAACTGTTTGAGGGACTGCCAGACAGGTTTCCCAACTGGCTGCAGAATTTGCATTCACAGGAGAAATATATGAGGGTTCCAATTTTTCCACATCCTTTTTAGTACAGTTATCCCTCAGTATATGTGGGGGATTAGTTCTAGGACTCCCATGGATACCAAAATCCATGGATGCTCAAGTCCCTTATATAAAAGGTATAGTATTTGCACATAACCTACACACATGCTCCTGTACACCTTAAATCATTTCTAGATTACTTAAATACCTAATACAATGTAACTACTATGTAAGAAGTTGTTACACTGTATTGTTTAGGGAATAATGACAGGAAAAAATGTCTGTGCATGTTCAGTACAGACACATTTTTATTTTCGGTATTTTTGATCCATGGTTGGTTGAATCTACGGATGTGAAACCCATGATGCAGAGGGCCAACTGCACTTGTTATCTGTCTTTTTCTTTCCTTTTTAAAAATTTTGTGACATATACAATTTATAGGAAATTCACATCTCACTGTCCATAAAGTGTCATTGGAACACAAGCACATCCATTTGTTTGCATAGTGTCTATGCTGCTTCCTCAATACAGCAGTAAAGACAAGCTGTGGCTCAGATCATATGGCTCACAAAGCCTGAAATATTTACTATTTGGCCCTTTATAGAAAAAGTTTGTTGACCCCTGGTATAAACAATTTCTAATTTAGTAAGCTGATCATATGCTTAATGATAAACATCTTTCCATATCAATACATATCTTTTTTTGCTTTTATTATTTTTAATTAGCACATATTGATAATTGTACATACTTATAGAGTACAGTGTGATATTTCAATGCCTGTGTACAATGTCTAAGGATCAAATCAGAATAATTGGCATATCCAACACCTCAAACATTTATCATTTCTTTATCTGGGAACATTTAAGATCTGATGTTCCAACTATTTGAAAATATACATAAATTGTTATTTATTATTGTAACCCTACAGTGCTATACAGAATACTAGAACTTATTCCACCTACCTAGCTGTACTTTTGCATCAGTTAATCAACCTCTTCCCATCCTCCCCACTATGCTTCCCAGCCTCTAGGAACTATCATTCTACTCTCTACTTTTTAGCTTCCACATATGAGTGAGAACATACGGTATTTATCTTTCTGTGCCTGGCTTATCTCACTTAACATAGTGCCCTCCAAGCTCATCCATGTGGCTGTGAATGATAGGATTTCATTCATTTCTATGGTTGAATGTTATTACACTGTGTGTATATACCACATTTTCTTTATTCATTTATCTGTTGATGGACACTTAGGTTGATTCTTTATCTTGGCTATTGTGAATAGTGCTACAATAATCACAGAGTACAGATTTCTCTTTGACACACTGATTTCCTTTCCTTTGGATACATACCAGGTAGTGGGATTGCTGGATCATATGTTATGTATTTTTAGTTTTTTGAGGAATCTCCATGCTGTTTTCCATAATGGCTGTACTAATTTATATTCCCACCAATAGTTTATAAGAGTTCTCTTTTCTCCACATCCTCACCAGCATTTGTTATATTTTGTCTTTTTGATAATAGCCATTCTGATAGGGTGAAATGATATCTAATTGTGGTTTTGATTTGCATTTCCCTGATTAGTGTTGAGTATTTTTTCATATACCTGTTGGCCATTTTTATGTCTTCTTTTGAGAGATTCTATTCAGTTCATTTGTCCATTTTTAAATTGGATTATTTGTGGTGATTTTTGTTCTTGTTGTTGTTTTGCTATTGAGTTGTTTGAGTTCCTTGTATATTCTGGATATTCGTCCCTTGTTGGATGAATAGTTTGCAAATATTTTCTCCTGTCCTTCAGGCTGTCTCTTTGCTCCATTGTTTCCTTTGCTGTGTGGAAGCTTTGTAGTTGGAAACAATCCCATTTGTCTGTTTTTTATTTTGTCACCTGTGTTTTTGAAGTCTTAGCCATAAAACCTTTGCCCAGACCAATGTCCTAAAGTGTTTCCTTATGTTTTTTTCTAGCAATTTCACAGTTTTGGGTCTTACATTTAAGTATTTAATATATTTTGAGTTTGTTTTTATACATGGTGAGAGATAGGGGTCACATTTCATTCTGCTGCTTACGGATATCCAATTTTCCCAGCACCATTTATTGAAGAGATTGTCCTTGCCCCACTGTTATGTTCTGGCTGCCTTTGTTGAAAATCTGTAAATATGTGGATTTATTTCTAGGTACTCTATTCTGTTCCCCTGGCTTATGTGTCTGTTTTATGCCAGTATCATGCTGTTTTGGTTAGTGTAGCTTTGTAATCTACAAAGACAACAGAGAGCTGACTGTAGTTGTTATTATACGTATTTTTCATTGTAGCCATACTAGCAGGATGAAATGGTACGTCATTGTGGTTTTGATTTGCATCACTCTAAAGCCATGATGTTGAACATCTTTTCATGTGATTATTGGCCTTTTGTATACATTCTTTAGAAAAGTGTTTTAAGATCATTTGCTCATTTTTTTTTCCATTGGGTTGTCTCTTTATTATTGAGTTGAAAGAGTTCTCTATACATTCTAGATACTAGTTCTTTATCAGATAAATGATTTACAAATATATTATTCTATTGTATGGGTTGTGTTTTCACTTTTTCGATGGTGTTTTTTAATAAAATTTTTAATTTTGATGAAGTCAAACTTATGTAGTTTATCTTTTCTCCCTTATGTTCTGCGAAGATTTGCTCCTATATTATTTCTAAGAGTTTTATAGTTTCAGATCTCAAATTTAGGTTTTTGATCCATTTTGAGTTACTTGTTGTGTTTGGCATAATGAAGTGGCCATTCTTTTGCATGTGTATATTCTCTTTTTTTCTTTTTTTAAGACAGGGTCTCATTCTGTTGCCTGGGCTAGAGTGCAGTGGTATCAGCATAATTCACTGAAACCTCAAACTACTGGGCTTTCCTTCTGCCTCAGTCTCCCAGGTAGTTGGGACTATAGGCACATACCACCATGCCCAGATAATTTTTGTTATTTTTGTAGAGGCAGCATCTTACAGTTGCCCACACTGGTCTCGCACTCCTGGGCTCAAGCGATCTTCTCACTTCAGCCTCCAAAGTGCTGGATTACAGGCATGAGCCACTGTGCCCAGACTGCATGTGTATATTCTGTTGTCTCAGTTTCAGAAACTCTTTTGTGCTCCTCACATGCTGTTTTCTGTGTCTGTAAACTCCTTCCTTTCTTTCCTTTAAAACTCTTAATTGCATTTCTAGTTAAGCATTACCTAAGCCAAAGTCTTCTCTGACTTCCTGGTCTATTTTGGTTGCCCTTTTTGGTGTTTCTATAACACTGTGCATTCTTACAGATGAGGGGTCTGCAAACTTTTTTGGTAAAGAGCCAGATAAATACTTTAGGCTTTGTGTGCCAAGAGGCAAATTGAGGAAATAATGTAGGTACTTAAAGAGAGAGAAAACAAATTCCTCCCCCCAAAAAAACTTTATTGATAAAAGTTTAAAAAATAATAATAGAGTACTTTTTTGTAATATGGGTTTATGAATGAGAAAAATGGAATTTTTTTAGAGGGGATAACATTTTGCTCGATTGGGATTCAAAGTTAGTTCTCCCTATTGCCAAAATGGTGGCAAATGTTAATCTGTGAAACCCATCCTTAACTCTCGGGCCCTACAAAAGCAGGTGTTGGGCCAGATTTGGCTGATGGGCTGTAGTTTCCTGACTTTGTACAAGATCAATAGTTTCAGCCCTTTTTCAAACCCATCACAGCTGAGGGATGGAGTACAACCCCAATCATAATTGTGAGCTAGACAGAGATTGCCTATGAGGAGGGTGAGGAGGAGGGGCTTACAGTGGCAGACATTATAGGTTAGCTTAATCAGTAGTCATTCCAATGCTCTTCTGATATGTCTCCCTAGAGTGCAGAGCTGAAAACTCATTTCTTAGACCTCCTTGCAGCAGGGTTCTGGCAATCTAATGTACTTGACATAAAACAGTGATTTGGATGAGGAGAGAATTGGGGCATTTGTCACACAGTTTGCTGGTGAATTATGGCACTGGTGGTGTGACTCTGGGCCTGGAAGTTGTGGTGGTAGCTTCTGGATTCAACAAATGGCTCCTGGAATTACCAGCTTCCCTGTCATGCCTGGGGAGGTAGCTTCCTTGGAGGCCCAGGTCTGTAGTGTGATTTGGAGAGTGGTTCTTGGAAGCTGAGCCTTTCCAACAGTCCTGTGAGCTCTCCAAGTCCCCTAATAAAATGTTTTAAACTACATGCACTGGAATCTTTTGTCTACAACCTGATAATAATAAGTGTATATTAGCATCTAGGGAGATATGAGAAATTATTTTGATAAGCTCTTCCCCATTTATAATCACTACTTTTGATTTTGATTCTAGACAGTGCACATATCATGTCCTAAAGACATTGTTGGTTTTGTTTAACAACCATCAGATTGCAAGCTCTTTAGGGGCAGGCACTTTGTCTCACTGAACTCTGAATCACTGGTGCCAAACAGTCAGTAGAAGCTCAGTGAAATGTGCATCTCTAAGTTTTCATGTTCTTGAATCCTCTATATAAACCTTTCCTGGTAAGAATTATAAATTCTTTTATGCTGAGAGATTTTAAAATAAAATATTCTAAGTCACAGTGCTAGGTTCACAGCAGTCTTGGTCATTAATGGTGCTGGCGGAGTCAAGGAATTATCAACTCCAGGGCCAGGCAGGTAACATAAGTGAGTGACATAGGGTGGGTACAAAGCAGTAGGGGAGAAAGGGCCTGAAGAAACTCGAAATGGACATCTGTCCAAAGGTGGCAGCCACTGCTCAGCTACAGCCAGGATGGCCATGCTGGAATGCAGGCCTACTCTTTACAGAACAGACAATCTGAGTTTTTATATGGAATTTCCCGATTTTGAAGCTAACAATTAAAAAGAATTTAATTTGTAGTTTTCAGACAAAATAGGGCTGCAGGCTGGCTCTGGTTTTGGCTCAGGGGCCAGCGGTTTGCAGCTTCTATCTTTTTTTTTTTTTTTTTTTTCCTGAGACAGGGTTTTTTCTGTTGCCCAGGCTATAGTGTAGTGGCATCATCACAGCTCACAGCAACCTCAAACTCCTGGGCTCAAGCCACCCTCCTGCCTCAGCCTCCCGAGTAGCTAAGACTGCAACCACATGCAACTACACCAGGCTAATTTTTGTATTTTTTGTAGATACTGGGTTTTGCTCTTACTTGCTCAGGCTGGTCTTGAACTCCTGGCCTCAAGTGATCCTCCCTCCTTGGCCTCCCAAAGTGCTAGGATTATAGGCATGAGCCACTGTGCCTGACCCTTGCAACTTCTATCTTAAATACTTCTCCAGATGCCCCCAAAGCAAGATCATATTCAATGAAAATTGTTCTTTCTGAGATCTAACGTCCGAAGATGTTCTGTTGACTGGAGCAGTTGGAAACTGTGGAAGATGTGTGAAGTGCAGTCACTGCTGTGGATGTTGTCTTCTTGGGGTCTGGACTGGAGAAAAGGCCTGTGGGGTCCAAGACAAGGCAATGGTGGAGCTGCACTGGAGACCAACTAGACAGAGGGTGACATTGGTATTAATTCACAAAGCTGTTTCAGCTAATCATAGACCAGAGAGTGCTGGGATGAAGAACAGAGAGCGAGGGGCAGGATAACAGTGGCTCATAAGAGTGAAAAAAGGAAAAGGTGGTCATGACCCTAGTGAGGAAGGGCAGGTCTTTCTGCCAGGAGTGAGACTACCTGCAGAACAAAAGCGGCAGCAGCAGAGGAATTAATTAAAAAGCACCCTCCTCTCGTAGCAAAAGGGCACTACTTGTCCTTCTCCCTCTTTTAGCTGTGAGTGGAATACACAGCTGCCCACTGGTAATTAAGGTTTGGGGACGCTTAGCCACTAACTGCAATCCACAGGTTCCAAGTGCCTTTTGCGGCATCCGCTCTCCGCTAAACCTTCTCCTGTAGCCTCGTTCTGACAATGCAGGCAAGTGGGGAGTGTTGACCTGTCAGCGTAGTAGCGACTTCCAGGTGTGCTCGGTGAAGTTATGCAGAGGATTTGGGATGTTCTTAAAATAATACCCTGGAAGTTCTTCTCTGCATGACCAGAAACCATGTCAGGACTCTAATGGCATAGCCTGCTGAGTTAGAAAAAGGCTTCCAGAAACCACAGGTTTAATCTAATAATAAACAGCTTCTCTGGGCCTCTTAGGCATGGCTGCATAAATCTGACTGCTTAAAAATAGAAGTGCATGGGGCCTGGCTTCACTCCCCTGGCATTGTAAGCCGAGCTGGAAGGGTCACTGGTAATACTTGAACCCTCCTCTGGGTTCCCAGGAAGTTCTGGTGGGAGGTCCATGTGGACAGTGGGCTCCAGGGCATGAGGGTGCTCCGTGTCGGGTGTGGGACTGCAACAGAGGCTCAAAGGGGATACGTGGGTCTTGCTGCCGAACTGCTCTTGTTTGTGAAGTCCTCTGCCCTGACCCTGTTATCTACTCTCCTGAAAGCCTTTCCCAACCCCAAACTCCAATAGGCAGCTCTTTAAATCTTGGAAGGCTGTAGCCATGTCTTCTTCCTACCTTGTCTTCTTCAGGAAAAAGAAAAATCCAGGTTCTATCAACCACTAACTCAAGCAAAACCGAGCCCATACTTGCACCGATTTCAGAACCACGTCAGTTTACCCCTGTCTGTGCTTACTCCACACAGATTCATGTAGCATCAGAGAGGCCCCTTGGGGGAGTGAGGGAAGGACTGACATTTTAGGAAACGTCTGAGTTGGGGCTTATAGAAAGAGTTCAGCAGACCAAGAATGGGTAATATCGCCAAGAGCATCATAGAGATAATCACCGAGCGAATCAGGAAATATCACAGAGATGGGGGCTGCATTCTTCCCTGGCACTGACCCTTCATTCTACCTCCACAGCTTCCAGAGGGATGTAAGTCATTGTCCCCACCTGCCCAGAAAGATGTGCGACAATGAGGACAAGGGCATGTGTTGCTCATTTGGTGCTACATCCCCGGTGACTGGAATAGTGCCTGGAACACAGAATGTGCCCAGTAAACACTGGGTAAATAAACGAACAAATGGATGAAGTGGAGTCCATGGTAAGGAGGACAGGATCAGGGAGGGTCATTTATGGGGTTTCCAAGAGCTTCCCATCGGGGGGGGGGGCAGTGACAGCCATAACGTGTGCATGTCTGGGGGACGTGGACTAAGAAGAAGAACCGAGAGGAGCTCTATAAACACACACGGATCCCTGGAGAATAGAGACAGAGCCATGGTGGGATCACAGCAGGACACCAGAAGGCTTGGGGGAGCGGGAGACAGGCAGACATCTGCACTTAATCAATGCTTTCAGGTTGATTGGATAAATGAATGAATGGATCTAAAGCAGAATGTTGGAAGGGGCAAAAAATAATACAAAAGGAAACCAAAGTCTGTCAGCAAAGTTCTAATAAAAGAATAAGAGGACAGAGTAAAGGCAGACAGACACTGCTTCTTGCTACACAGATGACAGGCAAGGGCAAATCAGGTCAGGAATTACAATATTAGGTAATGTCTTTTGTGAACTGGAGACAATTTATTCCATGCTGACCATGCACCAGAGCTGATGCTGGGTGTTTGGGATACAGCAGTGGCCACAGTATTAACACACTTATGTTTACAGATGGTAGTTATGGTAGTTACAACAGTTATAATAATCCCCCTGCCATTTTATAAATGAGAAAATGAAGCAGCTCTGTGCATGAGTTATATGCAATTTGAAATATAGTTCACGTGGCTCCCAAGGTAGAGATGTGTGAGTTACATATGCTTTACAAGGCCCCAGGCTCCAAACTAGTGTGAATTGCACACAACTCACATGGAAGTTAATGTGTTAAATCCTACTGCTTGGAAGTAGCAGAGCTGGGATTGAGATTCACACCCAGTAGTCTGGCTCCGTAGCCCATAGTCTTACTCCGTATAGTCCGTATCTCTAGAGAGCAATAAATTGAGACCCAAAAGGTGAGGTTGTTTTGGCTGCTGCTAATGCAGAACACCAGAATGGGCTGCCAGCTTCCTTCCTGAACCTATCCCGCAGTTTCCCAGGAGCAAGAATGGCATTGGCATCACACTTCTTAAGAGCAATGATGGATTGAAATTATAAATGTACACATCCTTTGACCCAGAAAATGCACCTCTACAACTGGATCCCTCAGTTATACTCGTGTCAATGACAAAAGTGCAAGGTTAATTGTTTCAAAGAGCTTGTGATGGCAAAAGCCTGGAAACCTCTTTTGTGTCCACCGATGGAGCAATGATAATGGGATTAGAGCACAGTCATCCAGGGGAAAAATACTGAATCTGCATCTCACACCATATACTAGTGTCAATTCCAAATAGATGCAGATTTCAATGTAAAAAGAACACACATAAAATAATATAAAAACATGGAGCAGTGATGGCTTTTCTAATGACACAAAATCCAGACACCATGCAAGAAAGATTTATAAATTTGATTGCATAACGTTTTTTAACAAAAACTTTTGGTATGGCTTTAAAAGTCAAAAGCCTCTAACTTACATACCAGAAATAAATGTGCAACTTAAATTACAGAAAAAGCACTAATTTACTTAATGTATTAAAAGAGCCTATAAATTCATGAGAACAAAAGCCAATAGAAAACTATAAACCCACAGTTCACAGAAAAGGAACTGTGAATGGCTTTTGAATATATGGATTTCATATGTTTTGATATGTCATTTTCATTCGGTTTAAAATATTTATAATTCTATTTTGATTTATTTTTATAGGAGTGTACTGGAGATTTTTAAACTCCTCTTTCAGTTATTGTTTTCTAGCTCTATTTTATTGTGATCCAGAGAACACACTTTATTCTTTCACTTTTGAAATTTGTTGAGATTTGCTTTATAGTCCAAAATATGGTCTTTATTGGTAAATGTTCCATATGCACTTAAAAACCAGGTATAATCTGCAGCTGTTGGGTGCTATATTCTTTATCAATTAAGTCATATTTGCTATTCATGATGCTCAGAACTCTTATATACTCATTGATTATGTGCCTGCTTGGTCTCGCAGTTACTGAAAAGCATGTTAAAAGTTTAGAAATATAACTGTGAATTTGTTTATTTACCCTTTCAATTGCATCAGTTTTTATTTTACGCATTTCAAAACTATGCTATTAAGTATATATAAATTTAAGATTGCTATAACCTCCTGTTGAGATGACTCTTTTATGTCTAGTATTACTTCTTAAAGTCCATTCTGATATTAATATAACTGTACCACTTTTCTTTTGGCTCATGTTTGCTGTGTATGCGTATATTTTTGTCTTTAGAATGATTCTACATCTTTTTATTTAACGTGTGTCTCTTATAAGCAGCACACTGTTGAATTTTTATTTTTTTCAGTCTGAAAATCTTTATCTTTTAACCAGAATATTTAGTCCACTTAAAGCTAATGTAATTACCAATATATCTGGGCTTAAAAATACCTTGTAGGTTGCTTCCCTGAGTTTTTAAAGATGTTCTTGAATTAGTGTACTCTGTACTTCTGAGAAAATGCAAGGCTTTACTTTAACCTAACTAAACTCCTTTCCTATTCATACAATTGTCGTCATGCTTTTAATTATGCATGTTTTAAACCTTACAATATATTATTTTATCAACTGTGTTAAACATTCAATATTCATTAATATCTACCATGTTTTTACCCTTGCTAGTTCCCTTGTTTCCTTCCGGGATGAGCATATTTTCATCTGGGATCATTTTCCACCTGTTTGAAGAACTCTGTTTGGTGTCTCTTTGGTTCAGGTTTGCTAGCAACAAAATCTCTCACCATGTGTGTATCTGAAAATATCTTTATTTCACCTTCATTTCTGAAGGATATTTTTTATGGGTCTAGATTTTTATAATGACAATTTTTTCTTTGTGAGCATTTAAAAAATTCCATTCATTGTCTTCTGACTTTTGTAAATCCTTTAATGATAATGTGTCTTTTTTTCTATGACTGGTTTTAAGACTTTTTTCCTTTGTTTTTACTTTTCATCAGTTTTACTATAATGCATCCAGGTGTGATTTCCTTTGTATTTATCCTTATTAAGTTTCATAGAGTTTCACGAATCTGTGGCTTGATATATTTCATCAGTTTAGGAAAATTTTCAGTCAGAAGCTCTTGCATCTGCCCAATTCTCTCTTAACTCTTCTTTGGATACTCCAATTGCATGTATGCTATCGACTTTTTATTATGTCTTTCTGAATTTTCCATTATTTTTCTCTTGCTTCAATCTGGAGATTTTCTCTCATTTGTCTTTCAGTTCAATTATCCTGTTCTCTGCTGTGTCAGATTTGCTGTTAAACCCATTAAATTGCCAATTTTAGTGATTGTGTTTTCCATTTCCAGAATTTCAATTTGAATCTTTCTTTAAAAAAAGATTCCAGGCCTCTGGTAAATTTTTCTATTTTTTCATTGATTTTCTCGAACATTTTTTGGCATGTTTAGTAATTTTTGATTCACAGAGGGTTTAATTTTTGTCTGTCAGACAGATGGAGTATGGGCTGATGCCTTAATCGAATAAAGGACGGATCTCGCGCTTGTCTGCAGCTTCCCCACTTCACCAATGCATCCTTTTAAGGGTCTCAGTGGATGCCCAGGGTGTTTGTCTTTGTAGGCCCTGAGCCCCACTTTTTTGTCTCCTCAGCACTTAGAAAAATACCTGATTTTTTTTTATTCTCTTGGCACCTGGAAACAAAAATGCCTTGGACTTATATAT
The DNA here is from genome assembly GCF_020740605.2 of Lemur catta. Classification (NCBI taxonomy): domain Eukaryota; kingdom Metazoa; phylum Chordata; class Mammalia; order Primates; family Lemuridae; genus Lemur; species Lemur catta. The sequence continues at coordinate 32,840,807 of NC_059129.1, forward strand.
TTATAGCTTTTGAGCTGGTGAATTTTTTGAGGTAAAATTTCGTGGAGTCCTCTCTTCTGGGATGAGGCCTTTCAAGTTCAGGCTGACTCAGTAACCACCAACTCCACATATGTATGTATGTATGTGTGTATGTATGTACGTGTGCATATATGTATGTACATATGTATGTATGTATGTATACTCATCCCAGTGAGAATATCATAATCTCCATGCCACTGCTTTCTCTTCCACTGTTTTATAGCAAATTCTCTGAAAGTAAAATGCTATGGCAAATATCGGCTACTTTGATACTCCCTTCTTTCTGAGTTTTTGGAACCTCAAGTCTTAGTTGTCTTGGTTCCTTTCTAATACCTTCAAATAGATATTTTGTTATTCTTTAGCCAGTTTTTATAGTTCTTTATAGACATTTAGTCTTATACTTTATAGAACTTTAGTCTTATAATTACCCCACTATATCTAGAAGCAGATGTCTAAGGGAATAACTTTCAAAACAAAACTCCAAAGCTCAAATATAAAAGCAAAAAAATAATCAGTGGATATAATTATATCAATATTGGGAATTTCTATTCAACAAAGTACACCACAGATGAAGTTAACTGATGTGTGGAAGACTGAGAGGCAATATTTGAGACCTTTAAAATTGGCAGTTCACAGCTAAAGGTAGGAGTTCCAGCATAAAAAATGGACAAAAGTTATGAATAAGTAATTCACAGGAAGGTGAACCAAATGGCCTACAAGTTTATGAAGAGAGGTTCAATTTAATTAGTGATTAGAGAAATGTAAATGAAAACAACAATGCTGTACCACTTCACAACCACCAAATTGGTAAAAATTAGAAAGTCAGATAAATGTTGATGAGAATTAGGAGAAGAAAGAACCTGTTTTACAGTGCTGGTGAAAGGGTTGGTATCACCATTTCAGAAATCAGTCTGATAGGCAGCTGTCTGATAACCCAGCCATCCCACTCTAAATGGTATATTCTAGAGAAATTTACGTCTGTCTACAGGGGTCATGTATGAGGATGTTTATGTCAGCAATGTTTGGGGATTAGGGATTGGGCGACACTCTGACTGTCCGTGGCTAGAGAAATAAAAGAGTAAACTGAAGTGGATGTGTATGACAGAATGCTATGTGGCAATCAGTGGACTAGAGACACATTTAGCAAATGGTTAGATCTGAAAAATATAATTCAGAATGAAGCAAGTAAGATATAGAAGGATATCTATGGCAGCATGATAATATTCAAATACATGTTTAAAGCATACACAAAACAACACACTGTATTTTAAAATATCTAGTAGACACAGTACTACAGAGAGCTTAGAGATGAGGCTTTGCACAGAGGGTGCCTGGGTGTGAGTCCTCACTCTGCCAAGTACTAAATGGGTGATCTTGGAAAAATTACTTAATGTATCCACATCTTGGTTTCCTCATCTGTTAAATGGGAACAACAAAAGAACTTATCTCATAGTGCTGTTGGGAGGATGCAAGGTGATACTGTATGTAGAAGTACATAGAACAGGGCCCTGGAAAGTTTAATTAGAGTTGGCAATAATATTTATTTTCAAGGACATATATTAAAAATTTTCAATTGAGTATACACAGGTAGGATGGAAATGGGGAATGAGGATGAAGATGAAGAAGAAATAAAATATTAACTCAATAGGGGGTCTTCCATGAGCTGATGATAATGATGGGCCCTGAATCGATAAGAAAAAACAACCCAATTTTCTGAACCTGAGATCCCCCAAATCTGAAAGAGTGAAGCTCAAAACAAAGAGACCACAGCTTTGGGTCGTGGACCCAGCCATTCCTGAGCAGTAAACGTTTGCCGTCTTCCTTCTAAGGAAGAGCTCTGTGGTTGTAGGATGTTTTTGTGGTGTGAAACAGTCCCATGAAGGGAATTCATGTAATAATTTACCTATTGTGTCTGATTAAGTTGTTCTTTTAAAAACTCATTCCTCTTAAAATGCTTCATTAGTCAATTACTAATTATAAATTAGTTAATTGCTTGATAAGTCCTAAGTCAAGAATCCGTTATGTTTACAAACAATTGCTGCCTTCCCTCTGATCTTTGAATTTGCTCATGAACTTTGATCTTTGAACTTGATCACTGAACATGTTCATGATGAAACTGGCTACCCATTTGGTGCCTGCCTCCCTACATCCTCAGAAAAAAGGGGGGGCACATTAACATCTTTCCTTAGAGGCGACTACACTGAAATCTAGCTAAGTAAACAAGATAAACAATGACACGGTTAAGTACCAACGCAGGCAGGATCCAGCGAGGATAAAACAAGGGGCGCAGAGCAGAAGTGCTCTAGAGCCACGGTCCCCAACCCCTGGGCCATGGACTGGTACTGGTCCATGGCCTGTTAGGAACCAGGCAGCACAGCAGGGGGTGAGCAGAGAAGCTTCATCTGTATTTGCAGCTGCTCCCCATGCCCCCAGGTCTGTGAAAAAATTGTCTTCCATGAAACCGGTCCCTGGTGCCAAAAAGCTGGGGACTGCTGCTTAGAGTCCAGATAAGCTAAGACAGGGAGGGGAAGTCCTAAGCAGGCTTCTGAAGGAGCCACTCACAAATGGAACTCTGTGGAGGAGAGGCACAGGGTGAAGGCCACTTTGGGGGTCATGCTTGGCAGAAGCCTGAGTGCCAGCTTTGTAGATCAGTTAGGCAGTTAGGGTTCCAAAAGGACTTTTGGAACTAGTAGACACTAAGGAAATGGTAAACTCTGGGTTCGTTTTCTTTTAATTAGCTGAATAATGTAACAAGAAAAAAAGTCCCTCCAAAGGAGCGGAATCAGGGTATCTTCATACATTTCTATTTCTGTCTGTTTCTAAAGACCTTGAGTAACAAAATCCAAGTGATATAAAAATAGTGACGATGATAAGGTAGCCTGAATTTGTATGTTACCTTACACCCAGAGGGCTGCAAGAAATTTTCACACACACGGAATTTTTCCACCCCTGTCTTACGAGGCAAGTGCTCCAAAGCCTTTTTTCCCTTGAGGTGGAAAACAGGCTGTAGGGGTTGGTATCTGATGCCGACGAGATCCAGGCCTCCTGGCTTTGAATCCAGTGCAGCGTGTGACGGCAAAGAAACCTTCAGTCACCTGAAAGCTGAGGTGAGTGGCTGCAGTCACAAAAGGTAACTGTCCCTTGCTGAGTGTCAACCACGAACGAGGCCTCTGCTGGGACTTTCATGTCTACGATCTCACTTAATGTGACCACATCATGAGCTGAGGCCACTTTACAGATGTGGACTGAGAATCAGAAGGCAACTGGTTTCAGTTAAAATCCAGTACAGGTGAGTGACGATACTGACAATGAGAATGAATTGAAGGAATCGGAGCCCAACACTCTCTCGCCACACCCCTCCCCTACCTTATGGTCTGTTTTTAATTTCTAAAAATATCATTAGATTTAAAAAATAAAGAAAATGATAGTGGAGATTTTTTTTCTTCTGAAAATCTTCACATAAATTGGGCTGCCTTCTAATACTGTTTTCATAATGCAGCTATGACTCAAACAATTACCAGGTGTAAATGGCCCTATCGGTTCCAATTTACCTCTTTTGTGACTTGTGGTACTGCCAGCCCCTTGCTGTTGAATGTCACATGTTCTAAGGACCACTTTTTAGACAGACTAAGCTAAAGAGAGAGCTCTTTGAGAGGTCTAGTCCCAAAGCAAGAAGACATGGGAGCAGATGAGAGGAAGGCCGAAGGAGCTGTGAACAACAGCGACAGAAGAAGCCGCTTCTTCGAGAGGCTGCGCTGTGCTTTCCTCTTTCCTTCTCCCGGGAGGTAGGGATGCCTGCCGACCCGCCGAGGGCGAGGGCATTCGTCGGGGACCGACTCCCAGATTGGGTTCAGGTGATAGCACACCTGCCGGACTCCCCAGTGACACGGCGTGGAGCACGCAGGGAAGGGGTGCACTGAGCTAGCACCACCCCCGGCCCAGGAAGGTGTGGTATTGTGGTGACTCGGCAATGGCCCTAGGGAAGGTCAGCAGAGAAGGAGCTGCTGTCCCGCAAGGACCCTGCGCTGGGGAGAGGGGACCAGGTAGCCTCCTCCCTCGGCTGGGTAGCAGAAGGCCCTTCTTGGGGCTGGTGGCAAATGGCAGCTGACGTGATGTGTCTTCCGAATGCTCCATCTCCGCGTCACTCCCAGGACGCAAGGAAGCCGCGACCGTCTGGGAGAGAGCCGTCATACACCTGATACTCTGCACTCCACTGGGGTTTGTTTCCTATGCCACCAGCCTGTCGTTATGACAGCGTGACCTGGACGGAAGGACCGGCCGTGCATGTCGCGGATGGTCACAGGAAGCTATTTCCAGACCGTCTGGAGAGTACACTGCTTGTGGAGGGAGAATCGTTCACGCTTGTGTTTCCCACTGGGCAGGGTGGAAAGGGGCCTTGGAGGTGATCTGCTCCAACTCCACCATTTTACAGATGAGGAAAGCGAGGCAGGGAGACCAGTCCAAGGTCATACGCGAACATACAGAAGTGCTGAGAATAGGATCTAGGTCTCCGACTCCCACCATGGTGCACTTTTTGCTATTACAGACACTTCTTGCTACAAAACCAGCCCATCACCACCATCCTCTTAACCACTTGCCAGCACGCCCCGAATCGGTCCTCTCCTCCCCGCGCGCTGCTGCTCTGGTCCAGTCGGGTCCCCTGGGGCTACTCCCTGACCCCGAGCAGTCAAGCCAAGCCCCTGTCTTGAGCCTCACGCCCCCATCCGCGAAGCCGCCACAGCCAGCCTTTCTAACCCTGAATCCAACAGGGACACGTGTGTTTAGACTTGCAGGGGCTCGCCGCACACGGAGCTCACACCCGAACCCCCCCCCCCCCCGGCGGCCCGACTGCCGCTATCGGCCCCCGCGACCGTCTGCATGTCCCGTGCTGTCCCGCCTCCTGCACTGTGCCCCTGCCACACCCGCGTCCCCACTGTGCCGGGAACACGCCAGGTTGTTCCCTCCCGGGACTTGGTACGCGCTCCTCCTCCCGCACAGAACGTCATTCCTGCAGTTCTTCAAAAGCCGGTTCTACCTTGTCCTTCCTTCCCCGGCTATTTCGCCCTCCGAGAAGCCTGTTCTAACCAGCCGTTCCCAAGCAGCCCCTGTCTGTATTGTATCGCCCTGTTTTATTTTCACAATAGCACTTCTGCGTAAATAACATTTCTTTTGTTTGTCCATTTATTGTCTGTCTCCCACTAGGCCCGATCTCAGTCCTGCCTGCCACACAGTAGTAGGCTCTTAATCAATATCAGTTCAATTACTTGGCCGCTGCCTCTATGACAGGGCACACCTTTCTTGCATGGCATAATGGACTCAAAGAGCTCTAGCACCGTGTAGTCTCCGGAAAACACTTCCAGTAAAGAAGTAAATAAGAGAAACAAGGCTGTCCAGCCTCTACAAGAACTCAGTGAAGAGTTTAGTCTGTTAGAGCATCTCAAAATACACACTTTGGGCAAGGTGCAATGGCTCACACCTGTAATCCCAACACTCTGGGAGGCTGAGGCGGGGAGATCGCTTGAGCTCAGGAGTTCGAGACCAGCATGAGCAAGAGTGAGACCCCATCTCTACTACAAATAGAAAGAAATTAGCTGGACAACTAAAAATATATAGAAAAAGTAGCTAGGCATGGTGGTGCATTCCTGTAGTCCCAGCTACTTGGGAGGCTGAGGCAGGAGGATCACTTGAGCTCAGAAGTTCGAGACCAGCCTGAGCAAGAGTGAGACCCCATCTCTACTAAAAATAGAAAAAATTAGCCAGGCATCACGGCACATGCCTGTAGTCACAGCTACTCAGGAGGCTGCGGTAGGAGGATCCCTTGAGCCCAGGAGTTAGAGGTTACAGTGAGCTATGATGACGCCACCGCACTCTACCCTGGCTGACAGAGCGAGACGCTCAGGTGTCACATACCATACTGAGACCAAACTGATAGTAACCAGAAAAGTTAGCAGCTTTGGCTCTCTGGCTGGTTCTGACTGGCCCACCCTGAGCCGACATTTGAAATCAAAGCACTTGACTTTGAAATGCACGCAAGTGACCCACACAGAGGTGGATCTTCTTCCTTCTTGGGCTTCTGTGCTCTAGTTTGTCAAACTTGCTGCAGCCGCCTTTTTTTTCCCCCTTCCTGGGAGGCAGACTCAATCCATCCATCACTTGCCCAAACTAACAGATCCTGCTGCGATTGCAGAGCAAGATCCAGGCAGGACCACCCCCAGACCTGAGTGAGTCTGCTTTCTGAGGTGTCTTAAAGGGAAAGAGCTGTTCACTGAAGCATGAAAAAATGATCATCCTGGCCATCCCTGTGGCTTCCTTCTTGTGTTTTAATTAAGCCTCTGGTCTGTTGAATTGGCTACACTCCCTGCAACTGCTGCATTGCAGAAATCAGAGGCAACTTCACGGCGCTTTCCTGAGCCCTGCAATCCTCACGCTCACAGTGTTCCCACTCTTGGCTCCGTCCTCTGATGCCTCCACATCCTCTCAGTGGCTCCCACAGGACACCCCAATCATTTCTTCCTCTGCAAAGTCTGCCCCTTCACTCGTTTCCTCCATCTACCCTAGCACTCTCAGCCCTACCTGGGCAGGTGCAGCCCGGCTGATGCTCAGGCTCCCGGCTGGTCCACTGTGCACATCTGCTGGAATCTTCTTTCTGAACCCAAGTTCCCACCATACTCTTGTCGGTTCAGCCCTGCGGGGTCCCTGCAGCCCTCCCGTCTCCACATTCCGAGCCCATCAGGACTGTCTGGCTTCTACTCACCCCTCGAGTCACCTCCCAGAAGGTCTCCCTTGATTCCTCTCATGGGAGGAAACGCCCCCTCCCTAACCTGTCACAAATGCCTTCCGCATGCCTCGTGTGTCCATGACACTTTCTGTCTTCTCGTGTCGGGCCCTGGCTTACCTCTTCCACTCTGCTGTTCGTCCCTAGGTCCCCCACGGAGCTGTGTGCCCTGCACTGCTTAAGGGATGTGAGCAACACACCCCTGTCTGACGAGAATGGGTTTATCATTTCAAAGGGGTCGAATGATCGCTGTGGGCAACCAACATGGCTGTGTCATTGGCAGGGGAAGATGTAGTCACCTCTTCTCCTTTATACATTGTCAAGGCTTTTGGGAAAGGTCTATTTCATGTTTTAATATATATTCTTTTCCCAGTGCTTCTAGTATTCTAATGTGCTGTCACATGTATTGTGACATCTTCTCTTCATAATAATTCATCTAAGATGTGTGTAAAAGTGTTTTGAATAATTGTCAATGCAATCTGCTGAGATGTAAACATGTACGGAGTGCCATCTATGTGCTAGGCGTGGTGCTGGGCAGCGGAGAGCCAATGGCCGGCAGGGCTGTGCAGGTTATGACAGAGACTGACAAGGAGAGGAGGGACGTCCACACTGTGGGGTGAGCTCTGAAGGGGCTGGACAGGGGTTTCTACAGGGGCACACAGGACGGACCTGTCTCCCGGGGCTGGGGCGGCTAGGAAATGTCCCTGCAGACAGGGGGAGCTACCCGGCAGGATGGGGCTGGAGGCTGGCAGTGCAGGCAAAGATACAACCCTCCTCTCAAAGAGGAGAAGCTGGCTTAGTGGAACAACTGCCATGAATTCATTATTGCCAGAATCAAGGGTAGGACAGGACTGGAGAGTGGTTCCTGTTATTTTTAGGGTAGTTATTATTACTTTCCCATTTACAATGTGAAAACTGAAACTCAAAGAAGGGAGGTAATTTATGAATGTGACTTTGAAGGGCTGAGACACACCCCAAATCCTTTTGGGGAAGACACCCATGAAATCCACAGCTCGAGTCACAGCCGGGGTGCGAGCCAGGCTTATGCGGACACAACCTTCCCATTCGCTCTCACCTGATTCCCGCCGCGCACTCTTCCCTAAGACGGGTCTCAAAGGACATCACGGGAATTCTGACAGACTGAGAGAGAGGTCTGTATATGTATGAGTTAGACTTGGACCATTCATTAGACATCCCTGTAAAGTGCTTTTGTGGGTAGCTAGGAGCCAATAAATATGTGTGCAAACAAAATCCCCTAATCTCTTTAATCACCTTTCATTGGCTCCAGTTAAAAAGAATACACGATAATAAAAAAGAATTGTTTGCATGACACTTCATTCTTTGCTAATAGTAACAACAGTAGGAAGATAACAGTAAAGCTAGGTACCACTTAGTAGGACAGCCAGACGTTACTGTGAGTGCATAACCTCGAGAGATGGGCACTATTATCCCCTCATTTTACATTTTTGGAAACTGAGGCACAGAGAAGTGACTCAGTCCAAGTTTACACAACTAGTAGTGCTGACACCAGCATTCGCACCTACTCACGCTGTTAAATCCTTTGTACAGACCAAGCACCTGCATATCTATTGTTTCTTCTAATCTTACCAACTCTGAAATGCAAGGCAGGGAAATAGCACAAATACCACAGCCTTGTCTATCAGGGAATTTAAGGTTCTGAGAAGCACAGTGGCTTGCTCACAGCCACTCCTCATGGTTCCTTGACCTTCAGAACCCTCAGCTGCCCCTCTGTCAGTATGCAAGGAGGGATCCGGGCTTCCTCTCTAGACAGGAGGAGGGGGAGGGGGACCCAAAGATGGTAGAAGCAAGAACACCCTGAATCTTCTTCAGTGACGATGATGATGGAATTAATGCCGTACATTTGAGCAGCACTTTTCATTCCTGCCAATGCATTTCTGTATCTATTATCATGTTTACTCCTCACACTGTCTTTGGGAGGTGGCTAGAAATGAACTTTTGGACCCATTTGGTTAAATGAGGCAGAACTGAGATGTAGATTCCACAACTTGCTGAGTGACGGGAGATGGACAATAAACTAAAAAAGCAATTGTATATTATGAAAGAATGTGGAACGTGCCATGGAGGAGACTGACGCAGGGCTCGGGAGTAAGAAAGGCCAGGAGAGGGGGAGGAGGGAGGAGTCGCTGACTTTCTGCGGTGCAGTTAGAAAGTCCTCTCTAACAGGTGCGCAGAGGCCTGAAGAGAACAAGGGGGTGAGCCCTTGGGTGTTGGCGAGGGGCTTTCCCCATGAGGGGAAATGACAAGTGCAAAGGCCCTGAGGCAGGTACTGCTTGGTGTGTGAGAAGCAGCAAGGAAGCCAGTGGCTGCAGCTGAGTGAGGGTGAGAGTGGAAGGAAAGGGAGCAGAGGCACGCCATGCAGGGCTTTGGCTTTCAAACATACTGAAAGAGTGACACAATGGTGTGGTCTGTCTCACATTTTTACAGGACAACTCTGGGTGTGCTGAGCATGGGCAAGGACACTGCAGGAAGAACAACATGGGGGCTCCTGCAATAATCCAGGCACGAGACAACAGAGGCTTGTGCCGGGACGAGATAAGGAGAAATGTCCAAATTCTGGATTTGTTTCCATAGGACTTCTGATGAACAGGGGGTGATGTGTGAGAGACAAAGAGGCCACATTCACGTGAGGATGTCATAGGGGTCTGAAATTCAAGGGAAAGGTCTAGAGTATAAATTTGGGAGCCCCCAGCATTTAGAAGTATTTAAATCCATGGACACAAGTGAAGTTTACACTGAAATAAGAGCAGGGCAAGAAGAAGCCAGAGGCACTCCAGGGTTTAGCAGGGAGGGGCCGGGGGACTCAGCAAAGGAGACAGAGAAGCTGATGGAACAGGAGCAGGGGCCAACCTAGAAGTCAAGGGGTGAAAGTGTCTCAAAGAGAAAAACATGAATGACCAAAGGCTATGGGATGTCAAGCTACAGACTGAGGCTGCAGCAACATGGCGGCCATCAGTGACCTTGGCTGGGGCTGTTTTACGGAGTGGTCAGAATGAAAATCCACACAGGCAAGGGTGGATTTGGGAGTCAATGAGAGGAGAGTGGGTGGCAGACAGTGAGTACAGACTACTCTTCAGAGGGTTTATCCACAGCGGGGAGAGGAGGAGGGGCACGGTGCTGAACAGGTTGCATTTGTTGTTTTTTAGGACGAGAGTTGTCTTAGCATGTTTGTGTCCTAACAGGAATGACACAGTGAAGAGGGAAATGTCGATGAACATTTTACAAATGTCCTTTTACTTAAAGTCTCAAATATTCAGTGAGGTTGATACGATTCCTACCGTGTAAGTGAGGACCGTAGGGGTCAGCGAATTTAGAGATTACATAGTTGGTAAATGGCACAGCTGGGGTTCAAATGCAGGTCTGTCAGACCCAAAATGAACTCTTTCCCCACTGCTCTGTGTGGGAGGTAGAACATGCCAAATGGCTTCCCTTAGATTAAAAAAATAATCAACATAGAGGTCATACAGGGGACAGACCTAAGGATTTGCGTGTGCCCAGGCCCCACGGGCCTGTGCTGTGCTGGAAGGCAGGAGAGCCACCCACAGTGCGGTCAGATGCCAGTGCGACCTGGCCATGATGCACTGGCCTAAGGCCCAGTGGGAGGAAGGTTGGAAACAGAACACGTTCCACCAGCGCTGTGGGTTCGAGACTGTTCAGCCGGGCACCTGCACGGTCCCGGGGGTCTGAGAGCTGCCATTGTCACTGAAAGCCCCCAACTGAGAAAGCGTAGACTGAGCCATCTATGTGCTGGAATTTGAATAGCAGAAAAGAATCCCTTTGGTGACGGACGCGGTGATCGGGGCACACGTGTGTGCTGTGGGGAAGGACCCGGAAGCAAAGACTGCAGATATGGCTGCCTGAAAACGTGATGATTCTATGTTGTCCCGACTTAAAGTCTTGGCTGTCCTTAGCGATGCAGACACACAGTGAGCCAGGAGCATTTACATTTTATTTTTCCATAGTCGATCGCTTCATGGGAGCTTTATGAACTGGTGGAGAGTGGTGAAAGCTCGATGAGCTGCCGAAAGAGACTTTGAAATTAATCACCTCGTTTTCATCTCAGTAAAAGATGCGGTCTGGACACAGAAGTAATCTAGCAGCCACTCAGCTTTGATGGACAATTCGCTTTCATTTTCCATGAATGAATTTTGATTTACTTCTTTCAGTAAGATTGATAGGAGGTGGGTGGGACTGTGACTCTGTGATTCATGGTTAAAGCTAATATTTTTCTTGACTGCAAGAATTTATCATTAATGATTCTGGAAAGATGAAAATATGGGAAAATCTGACACAGATGCATAAAAAGGCAAACAAAAGGGTTTAACAAAGAAAACAAAGACGTTCTTTTTGTAATAAGAAACTCAGGAATGAAATACTTCACCCTCCAAAAATTTAAACCCCAAAAATACTCTACTCCCAAACCTTGACACTCTTCTCTACCCCATTTCGGGGTCCTCAGCCTAACACTGTCGCCTCCACTGATCACGGCTAACCGGAGATGCCTGCCTCTGCTTACAAGTGACGAGCCTCTTGTTAAGTAAATGCAGTTCTCAGACATATGAATGCAATTTTTAGGAGGTGAGTCAGAAATGAAGCTAGTTGGTGCTCTGGATTTTTTGTTGTTGATTTTTTTGAACTGGGGGAAATATAGGAGTGTTCTCATTTTAAGACTCAGAAATTTTTCTTTGAATTTAATATGGTGTATCTGGTGTTTGCCGAGGTTACATTGACTGCTGCTTGTACCACTGCACCCTGCACCTCTGCAGTAGCTTGTCTTTTTCATTTCTCTGTAATATTCCACTGTGTGAATACACCACAGTTTATTTCTTCACTCTGTTTTTGATCAATATCTGGCTTGTCCCCAGATTCAGGCTGGGATAGCACTGCGCTGAATTCTAGCACCCTTGGGGCTTGGCACCCCGTGTGCTCTCCTCTGTAAGGTAGACAACGAGAAGTGTTCTCGGGTGTAGATTTGACAGCATTAGAGACGGTAACAGAGAATCTCTGAAAAATCGTATACCCTGACTTGCAGGAAATGATATTCCTAGCTGTTCCATGTCCTCATCTACATCTGGCCTTGTCATCCTTTCTCATTTTAACGATGCAGATGTGCAGTAGTATTTTATCATGATCTGTTTGATTTCTCAATATTTTTATTCAACTTTATTGTAGTATATATTCTTCAAATACAACAAAAATCACAGATTTTAAATGTTCAATGAGGGTTTTTTGCATTTTAAAATGTGTATAAATGTAGGGAGTACAAGTGCAGCTTTGATACATGCATACATTGCGTAGTGGTGAAGTCTGGGCTTTTAGTGTAACACTGTACCTTGTACCCATTCAGTAATTTCTCGCCCTCACCCCCCACACCCTCCCACCCTTCTGAGTCTCCAGCATCTATTATTCCACAGCCTCTGTCCACGTGGACACATTTTTAGCTCCCACTTATAAGTGAGAACCTGCGGTATTTGACTTTCTGCTGTTCAAGATCACTAATTATCAGTGAAATGCAAACAAAATCACAATGAGATATTATCAATGAGTTTTGATGGAATGTATAGACCTGTGTGACTACCACCATAATCAAGATAAACATGCACACACAACACTGTATGGTTCTAGTTTTTTTCCCTTGGCGTCACGTACAATTCTACGCATTGCATACCAGATGTATAATTCTATTTTTAAAACCCATATAGGCTCATATAACCCTCACCACAAATTGTATGTAGAACAGCTCCCTCATCCCCCCAAAACAGTCTCAAGTGTCCCTTTGTAGTGAAACCCCCCCTAACCCCCAGCCTAAACCCTGCCAACCACTCCTCTCTGTTCACCATCCCTATACCCTCATCTTTTCTGGAATATCATTTCTAGAAATGAAATCCTACAATATGTAACTTTTTGAGACAGGCTTCTTTTACTGAGCATACTGCCTCTGAAATTCATTCCAGTTGTTGCATTTATCACTAATTCATTCTTTTTTGTTATTACTTAGTACTATTCCATTGTCTGGAGGTACCAGTTTGTCCATCCACCAGCTGAGAGACATTTAGGTTGTTCCAGCTTTGGGCAATTATGAACAGAGCTGCTATAAACATTTACGTACAGGTCACAACTTCTATGTGAACATAAATTTTCATTCAACTAAGGTAAATACTTAGTGGTATTGTGGAGTCATATGGCAATTGTATGTTTAACTATAAGCAAAAAACCATAAGCAGCATCCTCACCAGAAACATATGGGAGTTCCAGCCTCTGCGCTCTCACCTACATCTGGTGTTACCGGATTTTACCTTAGTTTAGGCGATCTCATAGGTACGCAGTGGTGCCCCACTGTGGCTTTAAATTGCATTTCCCTAGTGACATTAAGCGCCTTTTCATGTGCTTATTTTCCATCCATACATCATCTTTGCTGAAGTGCCTGTTCAAACCTATGGGTTGTGCTTTTAGTGTCACATCTAAGAGCTATTTGCCTAACACTGAAGTCAGTAAGATAGATGTTCAGGCCACATAAATTTCGCACCCCTACCCCCATGTGCTGTGGTCCCAACCTTGGTTCCGTGCACAAAGCCTTTGAGGTGCTATTCGGATCTGTCCTGGGGGTGCACGATCCCATGGCCCGTCTGGAACCTGGGTGATGCTCTACCCTATAAGTCAGTTCTCAAAGACTTCAGTGTGCTTTTCAGGGTCAGAGCTGTGCATGTGCAACTTAGAACTTGGGGGTGAGCCCGGAAGTTCATACAATTTCATGGAACTGCTTTTTTTTTTTTTTTTAAGGTCTCACCTCACTCTGTTGCCCAGGCTGGAGTGCAGTGGCAGGATCATAGCCCACTATGGCCTCTAACTCCTGGGCTCAAACAATCCTCCTGCCTCAGCCTCCTGAGTAGCTGGGACTATAGGCATGTGCCACCATGCCTGGCTAGTTTCTTTAAAAATTTATCTTTAGGGATGAGGTCTCACTGTGTTTCCCAGTAGTCTTGAACTCCTGGCCTCAAGCTAGTCTCCTGCCTCTGCCTCCTGAGTTGCTGGGATTACAGGTGTGAGCCACCACGCCCAGCTCGGAACTGCTTCTTGACAGTCCCCCCTCCGTGTCATCTAAGGGCTCCCCTTCAGACTAGAAAGTTGGAGCTTTCACTTCCACACTGTGCCACATGCTTCCTGCAACTGGTTCTGCCTGCAAGGCAGAGAAGATAAAGAAGATAGAGAGGGAGGAAAAGCAATGGCAAAGAGGATAAAGAGAGGAAAATAGGAAAAATAATAGGGATTTCTCCCATGGTCTTGGCTCACAGAGTGACACCACCACGCGGGTGCTGCTGTCACTCCCCCAGCTGCAGCGTTCGAGTGCTGGGTGCTGGGGTGGGAAAGAATGGGGACTGGTTTCCCATTCCTCGAACCAAAGAAAAGAGGGCTTCTCACTTTCTGCACCTAATGCACACTTTGGGGTTTGGGACTGCCTTTGAGTCTGGGCCTGCTGGCACTTACTTTTCAGAGTGCTCGGACAGCTGCTTCACAGATATTGCTCAGGATTTTTAGTTACATTCTGTGAGCGCCTACTCCATCTCACCCGGAACCAGGACCTCTCTCATTGTGATTTTAACTTGCATTTATCTAATAACTAATGATCTTTCTATCAGATGGTTAAACCATTTGAATCTACTCTTCTGTGAGTGAAGTCCTCATTCAAGTCTTTTGCCTGTCATTCTATTGGGCTGCCTTTATTTGTCTTATTGATTTCTTGGTGCTCTTTACATATTTTGGATATGTCTTTTTGTATATGTATTGTAATTATGTTCTCTCACTCTGTTGCTTGTGTTTCACTTGCCTTGATGTTGTCTATCGATGAACTGATCTTTTACATTTTAATGTAGTCCCAATTGTCCATCTTTTCCTTTACGGTTACTGCTTTTTGTATCCTGTTTTAAAAAAATCTTTGCTTTACCAAAGTCATGAAAATATCTCTCATATTCTTTTCTAGAAGCCTTATTATTTTTTAAATTTTTCAAATTGAGATTTATAAATTTCTTAGAATCGATGTTTGTCTTCAGTATAAGACAGGGGTCAAAATTTATATGTTTATAAGGATAGCCAATTGACCTAGTATCATTTATTGAAAAGGTCTCCTTTCTCCACTCATTGTGGGGTCAATGCTGTCATAAGTGAAGTCACCATATATGGGCATGGGTCTGTTTCTGCACCTTCCATTCTGGGCCATATGCTTTGTTTTGTGCTGGCCTGAAGAGCCTGGACGTGCACGTGGAAGTGGTGACGAAACCGCACTATACAAAAAGGATGCTGAGACATCTCACCCCAGCTCCACTGGCGCACGTGCCAGCTGCTCCTTTACAGGGCTCCACTAGCCCTTTCACGGACACACGTGTAAAAGTACTCAGTCCTTGTGACTTGGGAAATGTGCAAGTTCATTCTCTCAAGGGTAGTAGCCACCCCTTCTGTGCTGATGACACTTCAATGTCAAATTGGGCCCTCCTCCCACCGAGAGCTGCTTATCTCATAATCTGTGGCTTTGGACACATGGATCACTAGATTTGGGGCAAACTCTTTGCAGGAGCCATTAGCCGGGGGAGGACAGTGGTTGGTGGTGAGGTCAGTCCCAGAGTCCTGTACCTCCTAGTGGACTGGGAGTCAGGCTTCTTGCCCTGCTCTCGTATTGGCCTCACTGAAATGAGTTTATTGTTACTTTGATCCACTTCCTGTCCCAACAGGATGCTGGCTCTTGGCTCCCTCCAGCCCCGTCTTCACCATAGAGACATGGCAAGACACAGTGAGGCCCCTTTGGACCATCTTCCTATTTGTCAGGGACTTTACTGGTTGGCCCAGGGATGCCTGGAATGTCCAATTCTTGGGGAGAGGGGAGGCCTATAGATCTGTTCTCAGGAGGACTTGCCTTTCCCACCCATCTTAGGAAAGTTCTCTAAATACATGAGAATAGTATATTCTAGATTCTCCAATCCTACATCTGTGGTCCCCAGGGAAGGACAGAACACACTCCTGAACAACCTGCCCAACCTTCCAAACTGATCACACTGGTGATGTCCACATTACATAGTCCATTCCATTAGATTCCACGGTACTTGTCATTTGAGACCCAGCAGAAAGGCAGCTCCTTCCCCACCATGAGACCAGACCTGTCACTCCCTACCTGGACAGACTGAACCTCCCATCCAGCATCACAAGAGACACCACCCATGGTGTTTCCCCGACTAAGAGACCAGACCCTCAGGTCCTTTCCCTACACGTTGCCTGACTTCTCCATTGGCGCTCCCTATGCTGGGTGACCCGGAGTATCAAGCATTCAGGGCCTCTACTTTGGGCTACTTGTTAGTCGTGGCAGATGAGCATGGACGGCACAAGTAAAGCAAGCACACTGGAAGCTGCGGCATGACCAGGGGTTGAGAGAGACAGTGACCTCAATGGTTGGCCTCTCTCCTTTTTATCACATTTAGTAGCATCCTCGGAACATCGATCAAATGACTGTGAATCCTTTCCCAGAGCACAGAGAGTAGAAGTGTACCAGTTCTTCTGGTGAGTTTTTACATATATGTAGAAGAGAACTGGAGTTTAGAACCCTACCTGTTCCAGGGTTTTGACTTTTTATATTTCCAGCATTTTTTTTTCTTTTGGTGGGTGAGAGATAAGCATGGTGAATACTTTCAGCAAAGGTAAGAGACAACTGCCAGCCCACCCGCATCTCTACCAGCACACGGAGATCAAGGTCAGACTCCACCGCTCACAGGACCAGACTCTATTTCCAGTCCTGATTTCCTTCCCCTCCTTGGCAAACCAAACGTGAGGTGTCTTCACAGTTGCATTCTTCCACTCTACCCCATCATGGTGCAAACTCGTACACCACTATCTGGTCATGATACTAAGATCTTTTGTTTTAAATGAATTTGACATAATTAGCAAAGTCAATATCATTATCTTTGAATGGGATGACAACCCAGTGAGTCCATACCTAGAATACTTAAGGTACCCGAAGAGATTGCTCCTCATGCATTCGTTCACACTGCCAGGCGCTGTGCTAGATGCCGGGTACACAATGGTAAAGACAGACAAGGGATCAGAACCAGAGCTTACATTTCCTCTTCTAAAGACAGATATTTAAATCTTAACAGATATTTGCCTACCAAATGTATTTATAAATAGAACCTGATTGTGTTCAATGTCAGCACACGAGATATATCCGAGGAAAATGTTACCTGTATTTACCTTGGGAGTCAGCCTCATAGACCAGTAATTCCCAATTGCTTTTCTGCCATAAAATCCACAATAGATTATACTCATGTTTGTAATGCACTCCCATGGGTCCATGAGATTTGCAAACTTCTTTTCTCCTTATTATTATTATTTTTAAAAAAAGGAATATAGAAATCCGTGCTGGCACTTCTCCATGTGCCATCTCCCCAACCCATTCTCTGCACCTGTCTGCCCTGGGCCCTGGGCAGCTGATCCCTTTTATCTCCTAGACAAGCTTGCTGCTGGCATCGGGTTGGGTTAGGCCAGTGTAACAACAGCAGGAAACCTGAGGGCAGAAGAGAGAGGTCAGGGTCCATGCTTTCTGATAGGGCTCTGTGACTCTGGGGGTAGCTACGGCCCTTCATAAGCCCAGCCCCCTCTGGGTGGCACCTCTTCCAGCCCTAGTGAGGTTCCAGGAACCCTTCCGCTTCAGCCCTTGGGTGGGAATATCGCGCACCTGCTGCAGTCTCAGGTTGCCTCGCCATCTCGTTTGTTCCTCTAACCCACCGCCGTGCAAACCCTCTCTTCATTAAGTCTCTTCATTTGTTTCTGGGTGTCTTCTGCTTTTCTCATCAAACAAGATGCAAGTGAAGGCAGGGAAATTATTATAGGAATAATCTTGAGCCCACTCACATATACACAAAAAAATGCATGTGAGTAGAAGCAAATCACTTGTAACAAACACCAACACTGACGCCATGTTGGGAACTATGGGCAAACGCCATGTCATATCTGGGCTCTCTGTGTTTGCTATCAACGTTTGAATGGACAATCTAGACTATATAAAGAATGAATATTCACCCGCATTTTAACCCCTCACACTGGTGAGGTCAGGGGGCTCAAAAGTGGGAGATTAAGTAGGAAGATTTCAAATTCCACTGGAAATCTTCAGGGCACTTTGGATGCCTTGAGGAAAAGATTTCTCTTCCACATCTTTCCTACAAGTTGCTGAAAATTTTAAAGCAAATTTTATCTATAATATGTCACAGCAAGTGTGGGTCTTTCCCTTCTAGTGCCTGATCTGTCAGGGATTGCCAGGCCAAAAAAAAAAAAAGACAACCCCTGATGAGATTAACAAGGTGACAAGCAAAAGTGCAACCAGAAGCAGAGATCTCATCAATCCGACACTTAACTCAATTTTCTAGTAACCTTGAAAGACTCAGGTACAATAAATTCTCACATAAGGATCTGAGTTTGGTTTTCAAATACTATAAAGAGGACAGGTCTAGACATAGGTATCCAAGATTTGGAATCTCAGATACCAGGTAAACCTGGAAAGTTTACTCTTCCCAGTGTTACAAATTAAGGTCCCCCACCCCAAACAGTAAGCTCTAAGGAACTTTCTTTTTTCCCATTTTTTTCCTTATCCTTTCATATTTGTTCCCAAATCCCATTGCCTTTCCCTTACTTGCTTGGTCACCCACTTTAATCTGTTTAATATGTGTCTTTAAATTTGCATTCACCTTTGTAATACTTAGAACAATAGGTAACCCTTATGAGCACTCGCTCTATGTTCTAAATGCCTCACATATGTTAATGCATCAAATCTGAACAACAATGCAATGAGATTATCACCATCTTACAAATGAGGAAACTGAGGCACCAAGAAATTAAGTGACTCCACCTAAGATAAAGGGCAGGGAGTGGAACTGGGATTTGGACCCATGAAGTCTGGCTGCAGAATCCATGCTCTTGTCCGCTCTGATACGCTTCCCCCAAATGTGTCCATGTACTTTACATAAATGTCACATGCTATCAATCTCATTCTGTTTCTTTTTTGACCAAAGAGAACATTTTAAAGACTTATCCACATTGCTATGTATGTACATCTGGATTGCTGCAAAGTATTCCATATTATACACCTTTACTAACGCAATCCCCTAGGGATGGACACCTAGGCTACTTCCAAGTCACAGCACCACTAGCAGCCCAGGGCCTGCATCCTCCCACACGCCCCTTCCCAGTCCTGTGTGAGGAGGTCTCTGGAAAGAATTCCCAGACTGGGATTGCAGGGCAGATGTATACTTGATCAATCCTTCAGTACTTGCCAATTGCCCATGCAAATTTCTACCTGGGTCCAGGAAATACCCATTTGCGCACCCACTCACTCATTCATTCATTCATTGCCTACTGTGTGACAGGCACTGAGCTAGGAACTGAGGATATGAACATGAATGAAAAGGATGTGGAGCCCAAGCTCACTGAGTTTAGGGTCTAGCTCCCGCCCAACCTAGGAAAGTTTCCATCAACCCCATAGGTATGGTCCTGTCTAGTTTTACCCTGTGATCATTAACATAATTTTCAAAAGGACAGCCCTTTATTCCATTCCAAAGTATAGGTATATTTAACTTATTGAACACTTCATTAAAAATGTATGCCTGTTTCCCTCTATAGAGATTACAAGTCTGGGCTTCTTAGGCAATATCTGAAATGAGATGGGCTTTAGGTACGGCTCTCCCAGCTGTGACCAGTGTAATATTCTAGCATCCTATGAAGGAATCTATAAGGAGTAAGCTGGTTTTATTGACTTGGGTTGAACTCAGAATCAGTACTTTAAAAACACTGCTAGACTTTGAGTTAGTAGAAACAGTTTTTGAGGATGAATCCTCAAAATAAAATAAAAATGTTTTCTGGCTCACATTTTTTAAAAGTCTGCCTTTAATTGGTCAGATATTACTTTTGAAAAAGCTCAGTCCTTTATGTGTGCCTCAGAAAGAAGCTTCTATAAAGAAAATGAAACACTTCCTCTCATTTGCAGACATGATTTTATGGTCATGAGTCGGGAGTAACTGTAACAGATATCTAATTCATTCTGTTAGTACAAAGAAGGGCTTCAGAGCTACTATTCAGAAAAAACAATGACAACAAAGAAACATGATATGTATTTAAATGGCATATAGCTAACTTCCTACGTAGGGAGCTACCTCATTCACTTTGAGGTGACCCATTTTTCAACTGGTATATCCACAACCAGAAGATACACTGCTCAAAGTTCAAAGCTGGGTGTACGGTAATGACCACTTAAAGTATTTCATAATTTAAAATTATTGCAGCTATGCTCTGGGACATAGAAAGAGGTACCCCAGGATCATTCAATTGAGTAATCACTCTATAATCTGCAAAGATAACTTAGTATTTACAAGCCTAGGTCATCTTTCTTGATCTTCATCCTGTGGAAAAAAGAACTCACCCCAATAACTCAACTGTGGTGTTACAGGGAGAAAGCAGCCATGGCAGGTACAGATTAGCATGGCTATGTAGCAGTAAAACTTACAGAACAAGTGGCAGGCTGGGCTTGGCCTGTGGGCCATGGTGTCTGTGGACCCTTGCTTTAGGTCAATGGTTCTTAACATTTTGGGGAGTAAATGGTGATTACTGTCCCCTTTGAAAGTCTAATGAATATTATAGTTCCTGTCTTTGGAAAAATTCAAAGTTAGATTAATTTTGAGTGCAACTTTGCAAGTTTTAAATCCCCCCAAGTCAAGAAGTTTTCTCTAGAGATGCTATAATCTATCATTGAATTATGTCAGAGCAACAGAGTTATGTCATAGGTTCAGCTCACCCAGTAGAAGCTGTTTCTGGAATATTCTTTGACATCTTTGCCATGATATCATTGGCTTTTATTAAGAATTGTTTAGTAAACATATCTTTGAAACACATTCACTTGCTTATTCCAATAATGTAGTAGACAGTTTAAAATTGACATAACCCTAAAAATTAAACCTAAAAGTAAAAAACGTATAGAAGAAAACACAGAAGGCCCCGAGCAAGGCAAAGAGCTCTTACACAGGACACATAAAGCATGAATCATACAGGGGAGAAGTGACAACTGAACTTAACAAAAATGGAACACTTTTTTTTCAAAAGACACTGTTAGGACAATGAAAACACAAGATATGAACTTGCAGAAAATATCACAAAACAAATACCTGTTAAAGGACTTCTATCCAGAATATGTCCAGAACTCTCAAACTCGATATTAAGAAAACAATCAATACAATAAAGAAAAATGGGCAAGGGATTTGAAAATACATATTACTAAAGAATTTACTAAAATAAACGAAAAGAAAACAAATGAAAACCACAATGAGATACCACTATATACCTATCAGAGTGGCTAAATTTTAAAAGAAAAAAAGCAGAGAATATCAAGTGTTGGCAAGGTTGTGAAGTGACTGGAACTCACACACACTGCTGGTGGGAATGAAAATGGTGTTGCCCCTTTGGAAAACATTTTTGGCAGGTTTTCACAGAATTGAACATATATTTACCATATGATCCAGCAATCCCACACCTAGGTATTCATTCTGGAGAAATGAAAACATATGTCCACACAAATACCTGTATGTGAATATTTATAGAAACTTTATTCATAGTCACTCCAAGCTAGAAACAATCCAAACATCTACTAAGTGACGAAGGGATAAACAAGTGGGTGACAGCTGTAGTAGGATGTCAGAGTACCACAGGGCACTACAAGGGATGGACGAGTGACACCCACACCCACACCCACACCCACGCTGATGGATCTGAAAAGCATTATTCGGAATGAAAGACGCTGGACCAAAAGGTTATCGGCTGTGTGATTCTCTTTATGTGGCATTTTTGAAAAGGCAAAAACTACAGAAAGTGAGACCAAATCAGTAGTTCCTAGGGGCTGGGGCCAGGGGTGCTGACACCAAAGGGACATGAGGAACTTTTTGGGGTGATGGAAATATTCTATGTCTTTATTGTGGTGGTGGTTACATAAATATATGTTTATCAAAATTCACAGAACTGCATCTAAAAGGGTGAATTTTGAAAATCATAGCTGAAAATACTTCATCCAGTATCCCCTTCATATGGAGCCACAGAAGGAATGTTTCAGCACCAAAAATGGTTTGCAGTGGTCCTCAGCCTTTTTGGCACCAGGGACCATTTTTTTGGAAGACAATTTTTCCATGGACCGGGGAGGAGGGGGATGGTTTTAGGATAGTGTATTATATTTATTGTGCACTTTATTTCTATTATTATTACATTGTATTATATAATGAAATAATTACACAGCTCCACATAGACTGGGGATCCCTGTTGTATAGTACAGGTAGGAAGGGGGGTTGTTTTTAACTTTTGCAGCCTGAGAATCATACAACTATTAATAATCAGTTACCCTTTGCTTGGGCTGTTAGCAAGCTGAGCACTGGAGTCTGACATGCATTTTGGGTATTAATCTCCTCTTTGGCGTCATCTTATTTTTCCTACTTTCATTTTGCTTTTGATCTGATTTCTTTCTGAAAAATTGTTTTATCTTAATGTGGTTTATGTATTTTCAGATACTAAATATTTTTATCAAGGTACAGTATACATAACTAAATATGTACATAAATAAATCATGGCTGTGTCCCCTTCTGACACATTAATAAAAGTGCATGCCATAAAATCCTAATTATTAAGGCTTACTAACCTAACATGTTTTATTCATTTTTGGATATTTCTTTCTCTTTATGAGGAATGAGGATCAAACATAGGATTATCAGAAAAATTAACCAGGATGGTATGTAGCAATCAGAGGACTAGGCAAATTTATCCCGGAGAAGAGAAAAGACAGGGAAAACATGATATTATAGCTGCCTTCAAATATTTTACAGGTTGTTGGGTAGAAGAGAAGTAAATTAATCCTGACTTGTCCCATTGCATTCGGAATGGAGCCAACAGGTGAAGGTTATTCCAGGACAATTTGGGGCTTATTTAAGGAATCCATTTCTTGGACTCAATGCACTGTCTAAGGAAGGACAGAGTTTCTGGGCAGTGGATATAACCAAACAAAGGCTGAATAGTCCCTTGAGAATGATCTCCTAGATAAAGAGTTGCTTCCTTCCAATCCCAAGACTTAATAGTTATTTAATCCTATGCAAAAACAGTACCCTTCCAATACAAAACTAACTTATTTTTGACTAAGCAAACACCACTGTTTTCTTACGTATCAATTGACTTCATTACATTAAGTTCTATCACAATCCCAATATGTTAGAACAAGTCAAAAGGCTATAGCAAGGGCACATTCCTATTTTAGCCTTAGGCACTTAAGAAATGAAACACAACATGCATGTAGAGTTTTAGAGACTCGTACTTGCAAAATAGACCCTTTTCTTGTGCAGCCAGCTGCCCTTTTTTGCCCTCTGGAGATGAGCAGGCAATACGACATTCTTTGAATGGAAGTTAAAGCGATTTCCCAGTTTGTCCTTGTGCTTTAACACTTAGGCAATAAAGCTTATGACATTTTCAATAAACAGTAGAGAAGGGAAATGCTCCTTATTCAGAAAAGGGCTCAAGTCATCACCATCCTAGCATTTTCCTACTTGACAAGGCCCAGTTACTGCCAGGCAGCAAGACCTACGATTTAAAAATCACTTCAGTCCGCACCAGGGACCTGAGGTTGATAGGTTCTGCAAAATTGAAAGCCAATTTCAGGCTGGCTTCAACACCTAGATTCCAAGCCTGTGTGGGTTCGCTCAGCATTCCCAATAGACACAAGGAAGATCTCGGAGGCATCTTAGGTATGATAACCAAACTAGGAACTGAGCCCAGGAAAGAGTAAAAGCAATTCTGTAATACGCCTGGGAATTATGGGCACATAGCTACAACAGAAGACTGCCAAAAGGGGAATATTGAGTGGGTCTGCTGGAAGGCACACTATAAAAGAGGCCAAAAAGAGGAGATGATGACATCAAAATGCTCCTGGCTATCCCACCAGGACATCCTCACCAAGCCCCAGAGAAAATCCTCCATAGCAAAGATATTTTACGTCAGTCATTTCATAGAGCTTAGTTAGAAAGTTCAATTGCAGGATTAGTACTTTAGAGCAGTGCAAAGGACTCAAAAGAACAAATATTTATTGAGTACCTATTATGTGCGAAGTATCAAACTAGGAAATTTATATGCATTATCTCATTTGTCCTCACAACAACTGCAGGAAGCAGTGATATATTATTATCCCCATGATACAGGGGAAGCCATAGAGGTTCTGAGAGTGGAGCTACTTATCCAAGTTCAACATCCGATTCTGGAGGTGAATACAAGTTTAATATCCACAAAAGGATCCAACAAATGGACATACAATGGCCTGCAGACATCTGGACCCTGATAAGTTTGAATTTTCATCTCTCTCTGAAACCTTCAGCCTTCTAGGAATACACAGGCCCAAAGCTTAATCATGACATTCAACTAGTGCTGCACGTCCCGTGGATGTTTCAGTGGAGGGTGTCTGCATTTTGTTGCATGCTTAGGGAAAAGAAACTTAGCGTATATCTGACGTGAACGTTGTTGGCCAAAAGAATTGAAGTTATTACGTGGCCTTTGTGAGAAATAATTCTATGGAAGTCTGATCCATTTTTTGTTTGTGTTTATATCTGAAGGGAGAATATTTTTACCTTCTCTTTTATTTTCTTCTGCTAGGAGAGAACACAGTCACTTCTGCACATGCAGAAAGACCAGACCCAAAGTGTGATAATTTGGCCAGAGGTGTGTCCACTTCCTTGTCAGTATTTGGTCACAACTGATAAATGATGTCAGACGAAGCTGTCAGGTGAGGGTTAGAAGGTGAGCAAGGAGACAGCAATCAATTTTCAACTTAGGAAATGTAATGGATTTTAACGAGCCCCTCTGTTGATTACCACACAGCTTGCACGTCCCGCTGCACTGGCATACGTGCTTGGCAGTGATTGATTGGCGTTTAAACTCCCCTAATTCAATTCTTGTATAGCAATCAAGGCTGTCTCCGCTGCAACCAGGAGAGCCTGATTTAGACACCTGCAACGTGTGTGGGCAGATATGATCTCTTGTGATCCTTGGTTTGTTCCCCAGATTTTGCAGCTCAGAACAGCCGTCTGATGCCAGCTTGTGGAAGAGGGACGGTACTTTGAGCACTGAGCCGCAGGAGTGGTCGGCATGTCCCTGGAATGCTTGTCCTCCAAACCCCTCACCCCACCCCCGAAATAGATGCCAATAAATCCCAGGTGATGGTCTCACAGCCCCAACACAAGGAAGTGCTCAATATACATTTGAAAAAAATAATCCCACACTACTTAACAGGCACATTTCCTGAAAATTGAATTCTGCTTTGAGTATATCCTGTTTCTGATGTTTGCACCATAGAAATAATGGCTAAGCCGGAAGATACGCATCTGTGAGCCAATATATGGCAGACTCGCCACTCGGTTAGAGCAGAAATCTGTCTTCCTGCTCAAGATGTAGGCATTAAAACCAGAAATGCATTTGTGAACTATAAACCCTCATGAAGAATTTTGGACTTGGCAAATTAAAATTTTTTGATAATTTGATGTGAGCAGGGCCACAGTAGTCTTCATTAACACTGAAAAAGAGCTCTCTGGGCAAACAAATAGGGTACATAAAATTAGCTATGTTTTAGTAACTCAAGAAAAAAGAAAACTGCTAGAGACCTTGGCAGTTCAATTGAGGATATAAAAGGATACTAATTATCAATGTGTCTCAGAGCTTCCATTTAAAAACACTTTTTAAAAGTAGCAGTTAGTTCTAATTACCTTAGATATACAAAAATGTGGGTAAATACTGTAATAAAACTCCATTTCTCGAAAATGCCTAAATAATAAGATATCTCTAATCCTGGCTGTCCTTCCTTATGTAGTCTGAATTGATGTAATTCAACCAAATACGTAGTAAACAAGGTGATAATCTTGATTAATTTGGATTGTCCTGGCAATAAAGGCAGAGCTACCACTATTATCTTCCTTTCTTGGGAAAGGACGCACAAGCCAGGTTATCCATGGCTTTGGGGCAGCTGCTCTACCAACCCCTTGGGGTGTTTTCTTCTGCTGTTACCTTAACTGATCATTCTGGCCCTAAAGGTTCTAGGAGGAATTTGGTGGACAATAGTGACAATCAGGATACTCTGTGACCTGGATGAGTTGACAAAAATAAGCGGGCAGGTTCTAAGAAACAAGCCGTCAGCAGAGACAGCCGTGACTCAGAAAACGTAGCAGCAGATGTTCTTTTCCCCCAGCCCTGCTGTCAGTTGGAAAGAACTCTCTGGCACTCTGGGAGAGAAGATGGTCACAACCTGGTCCACGGCTCTGCAGCCCCCAAGCCGCCAGTGGAGCAATTCTGCTCAGATTAGCAATTAGGTTAGAAGCCAGCACAGGCTCCGTTTGGGCAGCAGTTCTGGGAGCTGGAGTGAGGCTTCCTGAGATACTGTGCTCTCTGTTCTCATTAACCTTCTGTCTGGGGGAAGAAGGTCCTGTCCTCAAGCCAGGAACCCACAGCAGGGCTTCGCATCAGTCGCCAAAGTCCACCCACCCAGCTGGGGCTTCCCCCGAATTCAATTAGTTGCTGGCTGCATTTCCTCAGCAGCAAGAGGGGTGCTGTGCAAATATACATTTTCGTCTCTGGGTCCAGAGAGAGGTCCTGCAGCCGAGGCACAGTTAGGAAGGAATGTGAACCCCATTCTGGCCTCTTTCCTTCTTGTGCCACCAATTTGACATTAGCTCCTCTGGTTGGTGGCATCTGTGTTCTTAGTCATGAAAAAGAACAAGGTTCAAATCCAGTGGCAGAGTCAATACTTACATTCCTTCTCCTATCCATCACTCCTTGTCAGTTTTCCTGACACAATCCACACCCAACACCCAACCCTGTCCATGTGCTTCACGGGAAACATTTGGGCCCCTTTTTTTTTTTTTTTTATGGACTCATATTGATAATGGCTTTTTTAACCTTGAAGGCCTGTTTTCCTGGCCCCCCCTTCTATGCACTAACTTTCACTCCTTGCCCTTTCATCTTCTCTCCATGGTATCGGTTTCAGTACCAAACACGGCATTATTAGCTATATTAAGGTTTTCTATTTGAGATCTCAAGTACACGCTAATTATGCCAGACTCAGGGTGCGTGAGAGTCGATTTCCAGCTATGCACACCTGACTGAGTGGATCCGCAAGATAAACACTCTGTTTCTGAAATGGGCCTGGGTCCCCCGCTGACTTTGCTGGGACAACGGTTTCGGCCAAGAACAAAGGAGCTTTATAAGTTGGTGTGAAATGTACAAAGGTAAATCTCGAGGCTGCCCACCTGGTCAGGTGACGGCTGAAAGGTCACGGGTAACAGGACGTTCCCGAGCAGGACTGGCTGAGAACCAGAGGAAAAGGCCAACCCGGCCGCCGGACTCGACATCGCGGGAGCCCTTCCTTCCCAGAGGGTGAGTTGTGGGGACGTCCCGGGCCACACATTCCCAGCGCTGAGCGTTGTCTGCTCTTCCTCCCAGAGGTGCAGAAATAGCAGGGCCTTCGTCCTTGAGCAAGGGCCACCGCTACGACGTCTACACGGAGCCCCGGCCCACGGTCTGTCCAGAAGGAGGAGGTTCGGGTGGGAGGAGGGCTGAGGTGTTCCCAGAGTTGGGAGGTGAACCAGGTCCTGCCTTTTTTTTTTTTTTCCGCTTTCTTTCTCGTTTATTTGTATAACTTTATGGCATACAAGTGTAATTTTATTACATGGATAGCTTACATCACAGTCAGGGCTTTTAGGGTCTCCATCACTCACATAATATATACTGTACCCATTAAGTAACTTCTCATCATCCTCCCTCCCACCCCTCACCCTTCCGAGTCCCCACCGTCCGTAGTCCCACACTCTACCCCTATGTGTGCACGTTATTTAGCTCCTACTTCCAAGTGAGAACACCGGCATTTGTCTTTCTGTGTCTGGTTTCATTTAAGATAAGGCCTCCAGGGCCATCCATGCTGCTGCAAAAGACATGATTTCATTCTTTTTATGGCTGAATAGTATTCCTTTGTGTGTTTATCCTACATTTTCTTTGTCCAATCCTCTGTTGATGGACACTTAGGTTGATCCCATATCTTTGCTATGGTGAAAAGTGCTGCAATAAACATACAAGAGCGGCATCTTTTCCTAGGTCTTGCCTTTGATGCTTATCCTAACACGTTAGCTGGATGGGGACTCACGATCAGGCAGTGGTTCCGCCTGCTTCCTGCCACCAGATTTTACAGTCAGAGGGGCTGTAGCTGGCACTCAGCCTGCAGGCCTGTCCCATGTGTGATGGACACCTGCTGGGAGCTTACCTGAGACACATATATGTCCCCACAGTGTTTGCAAAAGCAATGCAAAGAAAAAAAACCACCTCTCTTCCTGCCTGCCAGCTCCTGAAGCAAAAGCAGACTAACACATCAGCTGCTACCAAAGATATGTGCTCCAGCAAAGGGTTGGCTCAGGCTCTGAATTCCCTTCTCATGTCTAGAAACTTCCCTATCACCAGTCTTGGTGGGAATTTCAGCCACTCCTCAGAACAAATCCTCAGGAAAGTCAGCTTCTATGCCTAAGGCTCATCCAACCAGATGCATTCAACCATGATGTTGAATTTTGAGCCAGGGTTGCAAAAACTCAGGGACTCTAGAAAATTCTTTGTGGTGCTGGCAGAGGGAGAACAATGGCCCCAGCACTCTCTGTGGCTCCAAGGGTTTGGTGTCCTCACGGGACCCGTTGTTGACAGGCCTTTGCCTGGTCCTGCTGCCTCCCATTTCTAGTGACTAGTGTGCTTTTACTACATTATTAATACTACTATTATAATACATTTATGCACATAATGGAACTACAGAAAAGACTTTATTGAGCATTTACTTGTTGGGAGACAATTCTCTGTGGGTCTCTCACATTTCTGCATGTCTTACACGCACAGGCACCAAATGCCCTTGCTCAGGACTATCTTTTCAAGGATGTTTGTACAGAGAACAGTCTACGAAGATACAGTGTCTCGATCCAGAGTGAAGGGCAAGTGTGATTACTGCCCAGCATAATAAAGATGGTATGTCCCTCCAGGACAAAAGTCAGACAGGCCACCGCCCATTATAAAAGATTGAGGTTCCTTAGCTCAGGGGTCCTCTCCTATAATCTTATGCAGGTGACGCTGGGTCCTTCTAATGTGGGACCCACCCTTTGGGATCTCAGAGAACCAAGTAAAAATGTCGCTACTTTGCCCACGGCTGTCGCTTGAGCAGTAAAGTCCTTTTTTCTAACCCAGGTGTTTTGTGTCCTCTGTCAGCAATCATGAAACTACGGCGGGTCACTGGTTAGCTCCCAAGGAGTAGTAAACGTGAGACACATCATAGTTCTTGACACTGCTTTATAAACGCGGCGCAGTGCCCCTCGTCGGGACATGCACACGCAACACTATAAATGGTTCCCATCCTGGAGAAACTTAAAATGGAGGAGGAGTGCACCAGTCCAGCGGGCGCGAGAAGGGCCTGCCTTGGGCACCACTTCCGTCCCCGCTCCAGCGTAAACGGGGAAAATGAAAGCCATGGTCCACCCAAAGAACAAAGTCATCATTTCTACGGGCCAAAAACTAAACCAAAATGTAATGCAGAAAATTGCCCTGAAACCAAGGGCCTGCTGAGTTCAGGTTCAGAGACAGACAGAAGCAGCGGGAGCGGCTCCCTTGCTGCGGGAAGAGGACTAAAATCACCGCCTGGGCTGGGCTCTCTGCTTGAAACCAGGCACTGAGAGCAGGTTGCTCCACTCACACACATACACACACACACACACAAAAAGCCACACAGTTCTCTCCACCCCCGGGGTTGATGCAGAGCTAATCCCAAGAGGGCCAAAGGAAGCAGAAAAATCACACCGGGGCAGGGGCCACGCTGCCCTGACTTCCGTGCTGGGCCTGCAGGATCCACAGTGGGGATGCAGACCGCGGGGGGGGGGGGGGGTGTCTCTCGCTTACCCTTTCCCCGCTTTGCAGAGCCTCTCCGGGCTCTCAGCCCTTCCCAGCTGCTTCCTACTCCTTCCTGGCCTTAGGTGTTTCCTGTCACTTCTCTTGTAGGTGATACATTCATACTGAGTATCAGCTCCCTACTGGGTCCTTCTTTGTGGACGAGGCACCTGCCAGCTGCCGCCACTCAGCCATCTGGGAGCCCCTCTGCTCCCTGCGTCTGTGATGTCTTCAGGGTCATGAAAACTGTCGACAATAATCAAGAGCATGAGGGTGCAGTGGTCACAGAGATGCTGAGTAATTATCCTGAACTTCTTTAAAAATGTTAAAACATATATATTGTAGATGTAAGGCTAACCTCCAAAATAACAGGAATACAATTTATAGCTTGAAAACCAAGAAAGAAAATAAAAGGGGAGAGGGGTTCACCTATTCAATAGGTAAGAGAATGCAACCTATCCAATGATAAACAGAAAACATAAAGTAAAGAGAATACAAATGAGTGTGAAAGTGTCTCTAATCACATACACATGCCTACATGCATGCCTGCCACGCACACATACACAGAAGAAGCAGATTAAACTTATCTATTTAAAGACAAAGACTATGGGGGGAGTCAGATGTTTTAAAACACAGCTACATGCTACTTACAAAGACAAACCCAAGTAAAAATGCACAGATGTGTTGAACATAAATAGAATGGAACTGTGTTAAAGAGTATACATTAGTAAATTATGACCTAAAAAACAAGAGAGGTGATAAACCAAACCAAAAGATCATAGTTGGAAAAGATTAATAAAATAGGTGGATCTCTGGCTAATATTCTAAGAAAAATTCTATAAACTATTAAGTATAAACAATGAATCAAAGGGATACTCTCTTGCAAGAAGGGAAGAAAGCATCACAGCTCCCTAGCCGGCGAAGTTAATCCAGGTGAAAAGGCAGAGGTCGGCCGGCCTTGCAGGAAGAGTCGGATAGAAGTGGAGGATGCAGGAAAGGGAGCAAGAGAACAGGCAGAGTGTGAAATGCCTGGGATCCTTTTGAACATATAAATGAGAAGGCCAAGAAAATACTAGGAATCCAGCCAAGTAAAGTTAAATGCCTGATCAGGGTTGCAAGGTGTGAAATCCACGCTGCGTTGCTCTGGCGTCAGGATCCACTCACCCCAAGAAAAATGGCAACTTGAAGAGAGATGTAGTGAGCCCCCCAACCCCCCCGTAAGAGTCCCAATAGTAAAAAATAGCAAGAATGATATTACGAGGGGGGAAGAATTGGAGTTATGGATAGAAGGGTTAACTTGCCCCCAAGAACACCGGGACACTGGCTGGTTCCAGCGTCCAGCGATGCTGGCCGAGCCAGCGTAGGAAATGAATCATGGAGTTGCAAAGGCACGCAATTACATATCCACATCATCTTGACTGTTTCACTCATACACCCCGGCCTAGATTCTTCCACTTGGGAGAGATGGACGTCCTCTCTCTCCTGTGGCTATGGTGAGTTGGCTTGAGTCTGTAGCAGTCTAGGCAGACTGCAGCTTGAATTATTCTCTCTACTCTCGCTATTGCCTGGGAGTACTGAGTCACCCACAGTAGGAGTAGCACAATGAGTCAAAACAAATCGAGAAGAAAAAGACACAACCAAATTGAAAAATTGGCAAAGACCATGAACAGCCAAGCCACAAAAGAGAAAACCCAACTGGCCAATAAATGCTGGGGGTAGGGAATGACCAGCCGTTCCAAGATTAAAGGCAGAACAAAATTGAGACGACTATGAAATACAGTTTCACACTGTGCATCTTGGCAAAGATTAAGTCACCAAGGGTGCAAGTAAACAGGAGCTTTCATACGGTGTGGGAGAGACTGTACATTGAACAAAGCTCTTTAGAAAGCAATTTTGCAATTAATGGAGCTGAAGGCATGCATCCCCTAGAACACAGCAATTCCATTTCCAGCTACACACCCTAGAGAAACTCATGCACAGGCACTTAAAAAGATTTCAATAGCAGCACAACTGGCAATAACAGAAATGTAGAAACAATCTGAGTGACCAATGGCATGAGACTGAATGTATCAATAATAGTACGATGGAACACTTTGCAGCATTTAAAATGATCTATACCGGCACACATCAAAGTGGATAAATCTTAAAAAGCATCTAGAGAGAAAATCAAAACCCAGGTCATTGCAGTATTATGCCATTTAGATAAAATTATGAGACAAGATCTTATACTAGGTGTGCGCAGCGTCGGGGACCCTGGCTGGACGGAACAAAGGTTCTCACTGCAGTGCTGCACTCTGCAGACACCACGCTCCTCGAAGCCTTCATGCAAAGTGGCAAAACTCATCATTATTTACAGTCCAGACCTACAGAGCAAAAGCATCAAAATGTGGACGGCAAAGATAAAACGTCAGCACAGTGGGGGAAAGAGAGGGACAGAGGCTGGGGAAGGCAGCAAACGGGACACAGGTCCACAATATTTCATTTCTCTAGAGATTCTGAAGCCAATATTGCATGACATTAACATTGTTCAAGATGGGTGATTTGTTATACAACACAGTGTTTTTTATATTTGCTCGTACTTTTCTGGATGAGTAAAATATTTTAGTTCTTAAAAGTCACAGGCCTGCCAGGATTCATCTAGGGGTAGAGTGTTGTGACCCAGGCTGGATACCCACGTCTTCAAGAGACAATGGAAGAATGAAAATAAAGTTGTGCTCTGATGCTGTCACAGGTTGTGCTCACTGAGCATCCCGTGAACACAAGGAGACACGGGTTTCGCGACGGTGGCCCACGTGCTGTTGCCTAAGTCCACGAGGGACGCTGTGAGGACACAGGAGCGGGACCTTGGGGGTGGGGGATGGGCGGTCTGCTTCCTCAGTGAGCCCCGAATAGCAAGCAGCCTGCAAGCAGCCGGCCAGGAATGCTAGGGCCGGGGAGGAGGGTGGGAAGGGAGGGGCCATTCGGGCACAGGTGGGAGCCACTGGGAAGGTGTGAGGGTGCCAGGAGACAGGGCGTGGTCGCCACCATGAGTCATTTATTTGGGAGGCCTGTAAGGTAGGCTCGTGAGGGTGCTGCACCCTCCGCCCCCCATGAAGGGCCCCTGGGCCGAAGAGGCAGGTCATAGAGGGTTCTGGAATTCGGACTCTGTCCTAAGGGAGAAGTGGAGTCTTTGCCAGACTTCAAGTGGAGGCATGACCTTGAAGGATCAGGCAGTTCAGCTTCTTGCCTACAGGCAGATAAATGTCTGAATCCTTCCGGACAGCAGGCTTGTCTCTGTTTCAGCGTCTCTAAGGACAGACTTCACAGTCTCCATCCTTCATCTTTTACAGTGTTGGGCAAATACAGCTGGGAGTGGAGAAGGTGACAGCGCAGGGCAGGACAGGTGGGGACGGGAGGGAGACCTCGCTCCTGGGGTCCAGCGGGCACAGGGACACAGAGTGTGGGAGGCAGGGAGGCCGCACCAGGCAGGCAGAACACAGTGTGCCAGGTGCAGCGACAGACATCAGCCAGCAGCACAGGGCCCGATGACAATGTCGATGGTGGCCGTCACCGTCATCACCATCATCGCAGCAAACACTGACACAGTACTTTCCATGTGTCGAGAAACACTCTAGTGCTTTACATGGTTCCAGTAACCCTGGGAGGCAGGTAATCACTGGCCCCATTTTAAAGATGAGGGAAATGAGGCAAAAAGCAGAAGGAGTTGACTGTGTTCCCAAAGCTTGTGAGAGGTGGGTCTGGCACTGAGAAACAGCCACCTGGCTCCCAAGTCTACGACCCTGACCACGACACCACGCTGTCTCTCGACAAGGTGTGAGGGCGCGTCCTGCCGTGGGCAGAGGGGTCTCACCCCCAGCCCACAGTCCACGTGGAATGTGTCTCTAAACACAGCGCCCTAAAAGCAGGGCTCTCGCCACGAGAATGGGGTCCAGGCACAGGTCTCTGACTTGGGCCCTAAGACAGGAGCTGGTTCACACAAAGTCCAATGACTGGGGTTTCCTTGTAGAGCACCAGGAACGGGAGGGAGGAGCGGGATGCACAGTGAGTGTGACAGTGTGCCCAGCACCTCAGATGCGGGCTCCCCTGTCATCCTCACAACAGCCTTGCAACGTGGATGTTCCTGTGAGAGCCGAGGAAGCAGAGGCCCAGAGAGGTACAGTAACGAGCTTACTGTCACACAGCAACCAAGAGGCAGAGCTGGGAGTGAGACTATTTGCCCCAAGCCCTCTGTTTTTTTCTGTTACCCCACCCTGCCTCGCTGGGCATTCTGCAAGGATCTGCCGACGGGGTGCGAGTGCTGGCCCACAGTCAAACTAGATTTCCTTGCTAATTTCCCAGAAGAATACACACGAAAATAAATAAAGAAGAAAAGACTGTCAGCACCAACTGTGAATGGAAGATAAGAGATGACCGCAGGCCGGCATCTGAGAGAGATTTCCACGAATGGCCGTGTTCCCGAGGAGGAATGCAGAAAGAAGCCACCACGGGTACCCTCTGAGCCACAAGAAGTTGGGAAACCAGGCCAACAACCTCTGCACTTGGCGACAAATCCCAGCATGCTGGGGCGATACGATCGCGTGGGGGGAATAGAGTTAACACAGTACTTTCGAAAAGATAGTGAATGATGAAGGAAAATAAACACCCTGATTGGAGGAGAAAAGCCACTCTGGAAATCACTGTTCACAAACGAAGATGTTCCTTTAAAACCTCTCAGTTCAGTGTCTTCTTCAAATAGTCCAAGTGCACTTGGCCACTGTGGACAGAAGCAGGAGGCCAGAGGAGGAGAAAAACGTTGGAAAAGGGAAGAAACAGAAAGGGATTGAAATAGGACAGAGGAGGCTGTTAGGAAACTCAAAACCATGAGCAAAATTAAAATGATGCTGACGGCAGGACACGGCAGAACGTACTTGCCAGAAATTGGGATCACTGATGCTGAGGACCAGGGCTAGGATTTCTCAGAATTTAGACAGAAAAGGAAGGAAACAGGGACAGGGAAGCTGACAAATACAAAGGAAGTGAGCAGAAGCACAACGTGAGACTTTATCTGCTGCACAGGAGAAAACATAACACAGAATGAGAAGAACAGAAGCCATAATTAGAAAGGGAATAAGAGAAAATTGTACTGATGGAAGGAAGCCTGTGCCTGCATATCAGAAGCGCTCTCTGAGACCCAGGCAAAACAAGAAAGAAAACCCATTCTGCCCCATATATGCTTTTAAATAAAAAAGAAAAAAAAAAAAGCACCAGGCAGGTTCTCTGCAAGGAATATAATCAAGCTGTCTTCAAACTTCTTTTCTACACAGAACAGGAAAACAGGGGACAGGTACCTAAGAGTATTTCCAAAGATGCATTCTGCCTGCCGCTTTACTTAGAGGAAGGATGTGGCTGGTACCATTTGGGGGATCGCCAGTGGCCACTCAGTCCCCTCTTCCTTTCTTAAAGAAACCTGATTTGATTCGGGATACCAGTGACGCCAGCCCCAAGGGGGATCACAGCAGATCTAAGCCAGTCGAGCCATCTCACTCCTCTTTTCCTAATTTCTCAGCCTCCCTTGCAGCTAGGAGCAGGCATGCGATTCTGCCTGGGCAATGACACTTAAGGGGAAAACCCGCTAGGAGGCTTCTGAGAAAGAGCGCCCTTCACGGGTAAGCAAGAGAACCATTAGAAGAAAAAAGACTCTTTGTTGCCGCCTCCACCCCATTCCAAATATAGCTCTGGGGTCCAAGCCTGCAGCGGCCACTGCGTAGCCAGAAGGCAACACGGGTGAGGGCGTGTTTCCTACCGGCTGGGGACGGAGGCTGGAAGACGCAGGGGCCGAGACCAGGAAAGACATCACCAGCCTCTGCTCCCGCCTCAACTCCCACTTTTGCTAGATCTGTGCCTTTAATATTTATGTTTCTATTAAGTTCTCTTTTTACATGTACCCAAAGATACAAATATTAATAGAAAAAGCAAAAAAAAAGGAATTCTATCATCACCATATTATCATTTGAGAGATGATATGCTACACAAAATTAAACAGGTTTCTCAAATGAAGGCTTTAATTAAACTAATGTACATTATGAATCTCTGAGAGGTCAATTAGTATGAAGCATTTCTATTATAACAATGCTGGATTATAAAATATTGAAATAAAAATTTTGTGATCCAAGAACTCTATATTCAATCATATTTTATCAGTAAATAGGTGGATATTTTCAAATCTGCAAAGGCCTTAAAAAATATATCTCTTGAGTAATACCCAACCCCCACTATGAAAAATATTTTTAAAATGTTCTCTAGCCAACTGAGAGATGAATTATAATTAACAATTCTAATATAAGAAATTTAGAGTGTAAAGGGATGACAATTTAAATAAAAACTATTTAGAGTTGGTAAAATTAACTGTTGTAAATATAGATACAAAACTAAAGGCAAAGATCAAAAATACTATGGAAAAAGAACACTTAATGATTAAAAGTAGCTGTTTAATAATAATGGGACTTCTGGTCCAGACAAGACAGTGTAGACCTATTTCTCCCTGCTTCTCCCTGCCATGCACAACTATAAACTGAGAAAGTAATGTAAGAGGCAACCAGAGGAAAACTCACAAAGGTAGTAAGAGGAAGGTGAGCGAGCTGGGACCCAGCACTGGAGGAACAAGGCAATGGCAGGATGCCTTAAATCCCTCCACCCAACAAAAGA
The DNA here is from genome assembly GCF_020740605.2 of Lemur catta. NCBI lineage: Eukaryota > Metazoa > Chordata > Mammalia > Primates > Lemuridae > Lemur > Lemur catta. The sequence continues at coordinate 32,877,312 of NC_059129.1, forward strand.
AGGCAATCAAGATCTAACATTTTCTGCCTTCCCATCTAGCAACAAAAGATAGCCCAGGTAGGTTCATTCTTCCCCAGATTGCATGGGAGTCCCTCACAAAACACTATGCAAACCCTCTACAAGAGGCAGGGGGATCTATTGGGAGCCCACTAACAATAAGCAGCTAATGGAAATGCTCTCCTTCCCTAGAAGGCCTGAAATCCCCCTCCCCACCAAAACACAACAGGGCAGCCCCAGCAAGATGGATCTCCACCAAAACAAACAGCCTGGCCCAGAGACTGGGGGCAACAGCACAGTGGATCCTACACAGCAAGCGCCTGGCCGGGGGAGAACTCACCATCCATGCAGGAAGGGGATAGAATTTTACCACAAAAAGCACCTGGAAGCATCAGGAAGCATCAGGAAGGCTTTTAATTCCTGCTTGAGAGTCTCCTCCCCAAAGGAGAGACACCTGTCATCCTGGCCTAAGGAAATCCTTTTCTGCCCTTTCAAGCAGCATCAGGAGGGACCAGTAGGAGCCCTGGCAGCTGCAGATAAACCCAGCTGACCAAAATATCACTACAAAGATTCTGCAAGGAAGCTGTCATTGCAACCAGTCCACAAAAGTAAGCCAGGATCTGCATGCTAAACCTAAACAAGGTGACTGTCTACTAAACATTAATGAAAGATTTAAATAGAGCCCAGAGTCCACTAACATATTAGAAAGTGTCCAGTATACAATAGAAAATCACCCATCATATAAAGAACCAAGAAATTCACAACTTGAATGAGAAAAGACACTTAACTGACACCAACATTGAAACGAATTTGATGTTGGAATTATCCAAAAATGATTTTAAAGAAACCATCATAAAAATGCTTCAAGAATCAACTACAAATTCTCCTGGAACAAATGAAAAGTAAGAAAATCTCCACAAATAAATAGAAGTTATAAAAAAGAATCAAATGGAAATTATAGAAGTGGAAAATACAATTGCAGAAATAAAAAATACTTGCTGGATGGGATAGTAGAGCAGGGATGAGAGTAGAGTAGTAGTACAGTAGTACAGCAGAGATGACAGAGGTTAAAATCAGTGAACATGACAGATCAATACGATTCATTCGATATGAACAACACAAAGAAAATAGACAAAAATATATTAACAGATCCTCAGGGATGATTAAAATATACAGCATTCATCAGAGTCCCAGGAGAGGAGACACAAAATGGCCCTAAAAGAGTATTCATAGAAGTAATGGCCCAAAATTTCCAAATTTGGTGAAAAATAGAAACCTACAGATTTAAGAAGCTAATCAAACCTCAAATAGGGAAAGTCCAAATAAATAAATCCCTTTAAAGATATATCATAATTAAATTTCTAAAGACTAAAAACTCAGAAAAATTCTCAGAAGCAGCCAAGAGAAATGATACATTATCTATAGCACAAAAACAACTCAAATGACAACAGATTTCTCATCTGAAATCACAGAGGCCAGAAGTAAGTGGCACAATGTTTTTCAAGTTCTGAAAATAAAAAGAACTGTCATCTGTGAATTTTATAATCTGGCAAAATTAGCCTCTAGGAATGAAGGGAAATCAAAACATTCTTGGATGAAGAAAAACTGAATTTGTCACTATCAGACTTACCTTTAAAAACTCCCAAAGGAAGTTCTTCAAACAGAATTAAAATAATAAAAGAATGAATCTTGGAGCACCCAGAAGAAGAAGGAAATAACAGAAAGAGTAGAAATATGGGTATATACAATAAATTATCCTTTTGTCATAATTTTTATGAATTATATTTAATGGTTGAGACAAAAATCATAACACCATCTGATACTTAAGACAATGATATTTAAGAGTGGGAAAGGTAAAGAACCTAAAGAAAATGCTGTTTTCATGCTCCACTTGAAGAGATAAAATGTTGGTATCAGTAAAGTGTGATGTCACAGAGCAGCCATTACAAAAACTATAGAGAGATATACTTAAAAACACTATAAAAAATAAAAATGGAATCCTAAAAACTGTTCAAGTAACCCACAAGAAAAGAAAAACAAAGGAACCAAACATAAAACAAATAATAAAATGGCATATTACATAAACAAGTTAAATGTAAATATTCTAACTACACCAATCAAAAAACAGTTGTCAAAGTGGACAAAAATGCAACCCAATTGTATGCTCTTTACAAGACACTCACTTCAAATTAAGCAACATAAGTAGAATGGGAAATGATATACCCAAAATGTTAATTGTAAGAAGCAGCAGTGGCTATATTAATAGCCAATAAAGTAGACTTCAGAGCAAAGAAAATTATTATAAGCAAAGAGGGACATCATATAATGGTAAAAGGATCAATCCACCAGGAAGATATACAATCTTAAATGTGGACCCACCAAAAAGCCTTAAAATACACAAAGCAAAAACAGTTAACAGGAAAAACAGACAAATTCCACATTATAGTTGGGGATTTGACAACCCACCCTCTCAGCAAATGATATAATGACTAAAGAGGAAATTACTAAGGATATAGAGGATCTACACAACACAACCGACCAGCAGGATCTAACTGGCATATATAGGACACACCAACCAACAGCAGAATATACATGTTTTAAATGAGGATTTTGTTTACTTAAATGAAATAAAAATACTTCCAATATTTTTCCAAAATTAAAGTGCACATAAGAATTTCAGTGCCTGTGTTTTACTCTTTTCCAACACATCACTGACATCTGCACTAAATCTCTTACTGTGGAGTTTAATTTATGGTAGAATGCCACGAACACACAAACAAACCTAATAACAACATGCTGTAGGGAATGTACTTTGAAATGCAATATCACAGAGTTAGTAATAGTTTTATGAATTTCAATGAAGAACACTTAAACATTCACTTATGATTAAATTCTCTGTAAGTGATCTCTGATAACATGTCAGTGATCTGTGTCCTTAACATTTTTTTTTTAGTTTCAGATTATTACAGGGGTACAAACACTCTGGTTATATATATTGCCTTTATACCACCCAAGTCAGAGCTACAAGAATGTCCATCCCCTATAAAATTCCCACTGCCTCCATTAGGTGTGAATTTACCCATCCCCTCCTTCCTCTCCCCCCTGCCCAACAGCCAATGAATGTAACTTCCATATGTGTACATAAGTGTTGACCAATTAATGCCAATTTAACGGTGAGTTCCTGTGGTGTTTATTTTTCCATTCTGTGCCCATGGAACATTCACCACAACAGACCATAAAACAAACCACAAAGATACAAATAATTGAAATCACACAGTGTGTTTTCTGATCATAATAGAATCAAACTAGAAACCAGTAACAGAAAGACACCAGGAAAATCTCTAAATATATGGAAATTTAGCAACACAATTCTAAATCCATGGTTCAAAAAAGTCTCAAAGTAAACAAAAATACAGAGAACTGGAAGACAGTGAAAATGTAACATCAATCAATAATCTAAGTTCCTACCTCAAGAAATTAAAAAAAGCAGAACAAAACAAAACAAGAAACCCCAAAGCAGGCAGAAAAAGAAAATAAGAAAGGTAAGAGCAGGAAACACCGAAATTGGATATAGAGAAAATCAATGAAACATAAAACAGATTTAAAAAAAGAATAAAATTGACAAACCTCTAGCAAGAATTACAGAAAATAAAAAGAGTAAACACAAATCACCATTATCAAGAATGAAATAAGGGATATTACTATAGATTAAAAAGAGAATAGAAGTGAACTATGAACAACTTTACACACATAAATTTAACAACTTAGAAGAATTGAACAAATTCCTAGAAAATCACAAACTACTAAAACTCAAAAAGATGAAACAGATACTCTGAATAGCTCTACAACCATTAAGAAATTTATTTTGTAATTTAAAAGCTCCTAAAAAAAAATCTTCAGTCCCAGATGGTTTCTCTGGAGAATTCTATCACTTAAATATGAATTAACACCAATTTTATAGAATTTCTCCCATAAACAATTTTATACAATTCTTCCATAAAATAGAAAGAGATAGGAACACTTCCAAATTCATTTTATAAAGCCTGATAACAAAAAAAGAAAGAAAAGAAACTACAGACTATATCTCTCATGAACTTAGACGGAAGAATCCTAACAAAAACTAGCAAACTGAATCCAACAATGCTTCAAAAAGAATTATATTCCATGACCAAGACAGATTCATTTCAGGTATGCAAGGCTGGTTCAACAGTCAAAAAGAAATCAATGTAATCTACTGTACCAATAAACTACAAATTGATAGAATCATATCAATTGACACAGAAAGAGCATTTGACAAAGTCTAACACCCATTCATGATATTATTTAAAAAAACTTTCAGAAAGTTAAGAAGATTAATTAACTGAACTTGGTAAAGAACAACTACCAAAATCCCATAGCTAATATCATACTTAATGAGAAAGACTAAAAGAACTGAATACATTCCCTGGAAGACAGGGAACAGGCTAAAAATGTTTACTCTCACCACTGCTATTCAACATCCTACATATGCTCCTTGAGTTATGATTGGATTGCGCCCCAATAAACCCATTGTAAGTTGGAAATATCATAAGTGGAAAATGCATTTAATACACCTAACCTACTGAACTTCATAGCTTAGCCTAGCCTACCTTAAAAATGCTCAGAATACCTATGTGAGCATACAGCTGGGCAAAATCATCTAACAAAAGCCTATTTTATAATAAAATATTGAATATCTCATGTAATTTATTAAATAATGTACTGAAAGGGAAAAAAAGAATGGTTGCATGGGTAATCAAAGTATGATTTCTAGTGAATGTGTATCACTTTTGCAACATTGTAAATGTGAAAAATCATAAGTCAAACCATTGTAAGTCAGGGACTGTTTGTACCAGAAGTACCAGTCAGCTCAGTAAGATAAGAACAGGAAATAAAAGGTATACAGATTGAAAAGGAAGAAATAAAATGGTCTCTATTTGCAGATGACATTATTGTTGATGTAGAAAATTCCAAGAAATTTCCAAATAAAACACCTCTATAACAAATAAGTGAGTTCAGCAATGTTACAGAATACCAGGCAGCCTTAAAAAAAAGGATATCCTGTCACCTGTGACAACATGGATGGAGTTGGAGGACATTATGCTAAAAGAAATAAGCCAGGCACAGAAAGACAGGTACCACGTGGTCTTACTTACATGTAGAACCTAAAAAAGTCAAACTCATACAAACAGTGAGTAGAATGGGGATGATCAGGGACTGAGAGGAGGTTAGTTGGAGAGATATTGGTCAAAGGACACACAATTTCAGTTATACAGGAAGAAAAAGTTCAGGAGGTCTATTACACAACATGGTGACTATACATAATAACAATGTGTTATATACTTGAAAATTGCTAAAAGACTAGATTTTAAATGATCTCACTACAAAAGTGAGATGACTAAGTATCACTAAGTATGTGAGATAATGGATATGTTAATTAGCCATTCTACAATGTAAACATATATCAAAACATCATGTACACCATAAATATATACAATTTTTATCAATTTAAAAATTTAATTTTAAAAATATCAACACACAAAATTAATCACATTTTTATTTACTAACAATAAACATGTTACATTTATTCCAAAGGAGATGAAATACTTAGGTATATACTTGTCAAGACAAGTATAAGATCTTTATTCTCAAAATTATAAAATGTAGATGAGAGAAATCAGAAACCTAAATAAATGGAGAAACACACCACTTTCAATGGACTGGAAGACTCAACATAACAAAGGTGCTAATTCTCCCCAAATTCACCTATAGGTTTAATGCAATTCTTATCAATACTCTAGCAAAGTTTTAGTAGACACAGACAAGCTTATTTTAGAATTTATATGGAAAGACACAGGCCCTAGAATAGCTAAAACTATCTTGACAGGAAAGAATGAAGTGGGAAAAATCACTTACCTGATATTAAAGCTAACTATATAGCTACAGTAATCAAAACAGCATGGTATTGGCAGAGAAACAAACACATAGATCAATGGAACAGAACAGAGAACCCAGAAATAGACCCATATAAATATGCCCAATTGATTTTTGACAAAGTTGTCACAGTGATTCATTGGCAGGAGGGCAGCCTTTTAAACAAATGGGCTGGAAGAAGTGTATATCCAGAGGCAAAAAAAATGAACCTTCACCTAAACCTCATACCTTATCCATAAATTAACTCAATATGGATCATGGACTTAAATGCAAAATATAAAATCATGAAACTTTTAGAAAAAAACAGAATCAAAATCTTTGGGATTTAGGGCTAGGCAAACAGTTCTTGGACTTGACACCAGAAGCTCATACAGTCCATAATGGGAAGAATTGATCAATTGGACCAAAGCAAAATTAAAGACATGTGCTCTGCCAACTCCCATGTGAAGAGAATGAAAAGATTAGCCATATACCGGGAGAAGGACTTTGCAAACTATGTATCTGACAAAGGTGTAGTACCCAGAATATATAAAGAATTCTCAAAACTCAACAGCAAAACAAAACAAAAATAACCGTACAATTATAAAATAGGCAAAAAGACATCAACAAACTTTTCACAGAAGGGGATATACAGATGGTTAATGATCACTGGAAAAGATTATCCATCAATGAAATGCAAATTAAAATCACAGTCAGCTATCACTCCATACCTCTTAGAAGGGTCGAAATTAAAAAAAATAATAATATACCAAAGCTGGTGAGAATATGGAAAAACTAGATCACTCACACATTGCTGGTGAGAATGCAAAATGTTACCATCACTCTGGAAAAATATTGGCAGTTTCTTATATAACAAACCATGTAATTAACACATGAGCCAGCAATTGTACTCAAGGTCATTTATCCTAGAGAATTGAAAACTTATGTTTACATAAAAAACTATATACAAATGTTAATAGCAGCTTTATTCATAATAGCCCAAAACTTGAAAGACCCCAGATGCCCACCAACAGGTGAATCGTTAAATAAATTTCATACCTTGAAATGCTACTCAGCAATAAAAAGGAACAAACTATTGATACAACTTGAATGAATGTCAAGCATATTATGATGGGAGGGAAGCCCACCCTAAAATTACATACTATATGATTCCATTTCTATAAAATTGTTGAAATAAAATTTTAGGAATGGAAAACAGATTAGTAGTTGACAGGGTTAGGGATGGAGGTGTGGTCATAACAGGGCAACATGCAGAACCCGTAAGGTGATGGTGATGAACTTCTAAGTATTATCTCAATTGTGGTGGTGGATACACAAACCTACACATATGATAAAATTGTATAGAAGTAAACATCCACACACATACACACGTATGAGTAAAACTGGGGAACTCTAAAGACAATTGGTAGATTGTATCAATGACAAAATCTCATTTATGACATTGTACTATGGTTTTGCAAAATGTTACCATTAGGGGAAACTGGGTGGAGCACATGGGATCTTTCTGAATTATTTCGTACAACTGTATGTGAATCTACAGCCATTTCAATAATTTTCTTTAAATGCAGAATGCATAACACCAGATTACATTAACAGACATCAGGAAGTGAAAGGAGAAAGAAAATACAAGCCAACTTTTCTTTCAGGAATAGTCTAATTTCCTTTGACTTTGATATTCAGACATGTATCATTTTAAATACATATTTCATAAAGGTAAACACAATCAGGAAAAGGATGATAAGAAGAGGTATCTTTCTGTTTAATTTAGAAGATAAAACATACAAAACAATCAATATAGCAGAAGACAGAACATAAAGGAAATAGCTTACAACCCAAAAGAATAATATAAAGCCACTGAACTGTGAACAAGCACCAGTTATAACAGGATTGCCAATGGGTTAAACCATTCTATTGAAAGACAAATTTCTCAGCCTGGCTTATAAAAATGAATCTGATACTATGATTCCTATAAAGACAGGGACACCTAAAAGTGTAGAATTTTTTAAAAGAAAGGGATGATTAGGATATACCTAGTCAAAACAAATAAAAAGAAAATGAGATGAGGTTAGTATCAGTATTAGAAAAATATTATAATAGAGATGTTGAGCGTTTTTTCATATGTCTGCTGGCCATTAGTCTATCTTCTTTTGAAAAGTTTCTGTTTATGTCTTTTGCCCACTTTTTAATTGGGTTGTTTGATTTTTTCTTGCTAATTTGCTTGTGTTCTATATAGATTCTAGTTATCAGCTCTTTATCGAATAAATATTTTCTCCCATTCTGTAGGTTGTCTATTCACTCTAATGATGTTTCCTTGGCTGTGCAGAAGCTTTTTAATTTGATCTGGTCCCACTTATTTATTTTTGTTGTTGCTGTGATTGCTTATGGGGTCTTCTTCATAAATTCTTTGCCTAGGCTGATGTCTATAAGAGTTTTTCCAACATTTACTTCTAGAATTCTTATAGTTTCATGCCTTACATTTAAGTCTGTTATCCATCCTTCCCCAAAGGCAAAAAAGACATTCTACAAAAAAGACATCTGCACTCGAATGTTTATAGCAGCACAATTCACAATTGCAAAGATGTGGAAACAACTCAAGTGCCCATCAATATATGAGTGGACTAATAAAATGTGGTATATGTATACCATGAAGTACTACTCAGCCATAAAAAGAAATGAATGAATACCTCTTGTATTAACTGGATGGAACTGGAAACCATTCTTCTAACTGAAGTATCAAAAGAATGCAAAAACAAGCACCACGTGTACTCACTATTAAATTGATACTAATTGATCACTTATGTGAACATAAGGAAAAAACATTTATTGGCAATAAAGCAGGTGGCGGGGAGGAGGGGCTGGGTAAAATCACACCTAACGGGCACAATGCACACTATTTGAGTGACAGGCACACTTTTAACTTTGACTCAAATGACACAAAAGCAATTTATGTAACCAAAGCCTTTGTGTCCCCGTAATAATCTGAAATAAAATAAATAAAATGTTATATTAATATTGAATGCTCAAGACAAAAATAGGGAATGAGCCACAAAGGCTGTTTATGGGTATAAATGATAAGTACGGATACATAATGGAAATGCCATATATTTACCTAGTGAATAGCATAAAGCTAGTGTCTGTCCCCTACTTGCCACCTTGACACTTCCCACCCTAGTACCAGCTGTGACCATGTCTCTTGACTCCTGAAATAATTTCCTAACTGGGTTGCCATTTCCATTCTTGCCCCTACACTCCTTCCACAAGGCAGCCAGTGAATGTATTTTGTATGTAAATTAAATCATGCCACTCAAGTTCTTAAAACACTCCAATGAGTACTGCATACACACGAAATTGTATCTAAACTCTGTGCCTCAATGGCACCAGAGACAGAGAATTCTTCCCCAAGTGTCAATTTGCTCTTTCTTAATAGCAATCAAATTCCCAATGTTTAAAATCTGGGACCAGCACCATCCAGAATAAAGACTACATTTCCCAACTCCCCTTGCTGCCGGGTGTGGCAATGTGACCAACTCCTAGCCAACCATGTGACTAACTTCCAGCCACAGGAACATAAGTAGAAGTGATGTTTGCAACTCCTTAAAGGACTTACGAACCCTTCCACTTCCCTCCCTTTCTGCTGGCTATAATGCAGCTACAGAGGTGCCACATAAATAGGGTGACACCCTAGGATTTCATAGCAATGAACAAGATGGAACCCAAGAAACACCACCTCAGATGACCTTGTAGAACAGACTACATGGCAGCTTCCACACGGGTGAGCGTGAAAAAAGCTCTAGCCTGTTTACACCTCTGATAGATTGGTCCTGATCACACACTGCTGGATCTATACCCCAACACAGGGCCCACGACATCCCACAAGAACTGGTGCCTGCCAACATCTTCAACCTCAACTCCTAGCACTCTTCCCCTGCCCACCGAGCTCAGGTCAAGTGTGTGCCCACATCAGGGCCTTGGAAGCTGCTGTTGCTTCAGCCTAGTGGGCACCACTGTCTCCATGCTGGCCCCAGAGCTTGCACAGCTAGAATGTTCTCAAAATTTAGAGATGTCTTAGTCCATTTGGGCTGCTATAACAAAATACCGTAGACTGGGGGATTTATAAACAATAGAAATTTATTTCTCACAGTTCTGGAGGCTGGAAAGTACAAAATTAAGGTTCCAACTGATTTGGTGTCTGGTAAGGGCCCACTTTCTGGTCCAGAGCTGGTGTCTCTCACCATGTCCTCACATGGCAGAACAGGCGACGGGTATCTCTCAGGACTCTTTTATAAGAGCACTGATCCCATTCCTGAGGGCTCTGCTTCCATGATTGAATCACCTCCCAAAGGCCCCAACTTCACATGCCATCATCTTGGGGGTGAACATTTCAACATACGAACTTTGGGAGGACATGAACATTAAGACCATTGCAAGGGCTAAGTTCAAACCTCAAAGAAGCCTTCTCTTCACATTCTGTTTAAAGGTGCGTCGCACCTGCCCTGATTGCCTTCTATTGTATTATCCTGTTTTATGTATTTACAGAACTTAATATTATCTAAAATTATTTATTATATTATCCATTTCTTTAATGCCTATCTCCCTCCTACCCCTTACACTTGAACATAAATTACATGAAAGAAAGACACTTGTCTCCTGTTCACTGCTACTCCATGCTCTATCCAAGAGAATTGCAATATGCCTCTGTGGAATGGATCCATCAATCAAAGAATGAATGACAGTATCAAATACACACAAAGAGAAAATGTCAGAAACAGAATTGAGACAAATTTTAACACTGTCCATCTAAGACAGAGTGAGTAGATACAAAATAAACCAGGACATTCAAGATTCTAACACAATTTTTAGTGGAAAAAGGACATATATCTACGTGGGCAAGTAGACTACTCAACTACCATATTATATTTGCAGAAAATGAACACATATTCAGACACACTACATAGGAGCAATAAGTAGTATGAAAAAGATATTACATACCCAGCATTCTGTGACTACAGTGCAGAAAAATGAGAAATCAATAAGAAGTGTTTAAATAAGATATTCAGTAATATTCTCTCAAATAACTATTGATTGAAGAAAGATATTAACTATAATTATAGACCATATAGTAAATGACAATACTACATATCAAAATCTCCAGGATGAAGATGAAACTATGCTAAAAGGACAATTCAAATCTAAAATTTTTCATTAAGAAAAAAGAGAAAACCTAAATAAATAATAATTTAACACAAGAAGTTTATAAATAATCACAACAACAAGAAGAGTAAGCAACAAAAAGGAAATGAAGATAAAAGCTGAAAATACCAGAATAGAAAACATGGGAAAAAAGATTATTCATTAAATAGAAGAGTTGATTTTCTCCAAGAATCACTAAAACAACAACCGTCTGGCATATTGGATTAATAAAAAATGAGAAACCCAAAAATTAAAATTAAGAGAAGCATTAACAATAAGAGAATAACTGCAAAAGAATTTTTAAACAATATTATGTGCAAGTAAATGCTAATAAACTACATAATTTTGAGAAACTGGTAACTTGCTAAAGATAATGTAAATTTTCAAAATATACTGAACAAAAATTAACTTTTAATGTTTATCAAAGAATTACCTCAAAACTAAAAAATAAACAAAAAGCACTACCACTAGATCAAGGCAGTTTATGAACTAGCCTGTTCAAAGTCATATATAAATTCCCTGCTGTGTAGAATTTATTGTAGATCACAGAAAAGGATAAAAAATTAATTTTCTCATGCTAGGATAACTATGTTTCAAGACCTAACAATGGCACTTACAGTTTTGTATAAACTACAGGCCACTTTTATTTAAGAACATGGATGAAAAAAATCAAAATTAGTGGAAAGTCAAATTTAAAAATTACATTACAAACCCAAATTATATTAAGAAAATGACTTACCTTGACAACTAATATTAACCCTAGGAATGTAAAATTATTTAATATTATGAAATTTATTAATCACTACATTATATAAATAAGTGACAACAAGAACAATCACAGGATCCTATCATTAGACATTCAAAAGACATTTGATAACAGCTATCATGTATTCATGATTTTAATAAACTATTGGTAAGAGGTTAATTTCCTAATATCAAATATCACCCTTATAGTTTATTAGTAATAAATAGGTTTCAGTCCATACAAAGGGAGCTAAGATATATACTGCCGGAAAGGAGGAATCAAAATCGCTGAGATTTGTAGACAAAGCCATGGAACATAATAAAATCAACTGAAAAATCCATGATGGCTGTTTGTGTCCCCAGAATCCATAAACTGGAATCCTAACCCTGTCATGTGACGGTGCTGGGAGGTGAGGGCGTGAGAGTGACGCCACCATGTTTAGTGCCCCTGTAACAGGGACCCCAGAGGGCACCCTGCCCCTTTCCGCAAGGACACGAGGCAATCGGAGGGCAGTCTGCAACCTGGAAGAGCGTCCTCACCAGACCCCGACCGCGCTTCATGCTTCCGGAACCGTGAGAAGTAAGTTTCTGCTGTGGACACGCCACCTGGCCTACAGCATTAGTACCGTGTTAGAGCAGCCCAGACTGGCGAGACTCCGGCTAAGGAAAGAATTCAGTAAGGTAGCCAGATAAAGGCCCAAATTCCAAAATGACTTTCCACCATACTGGCAGAAAGAGGGTAGAAATACGCAATGAAAAACTAAACTCCTATTCACAATGACAAAAATAGGAAAAACAGAGATCCCTCGCAGGACAGCGTGCGGCCTGCAGCCCGGTGGGCGGCCGGGAGAGGGCCAGGGGCTGGGGGAGCAAGACCCGCTCACCCAGGGCTAGGCTGCCGGGTCGCCTCCCCTCTCGCCCCCGTCTCCCCGCCCCACCCCGTCTCCCGGCCCGGCCATGTCCCCGAACCTCGGGGCTCTGTCCTGCGGCCTCCAGCGCACGGAGCCGCGGTCAGAAGGTGTCCCTGGGCCACCGTCCCCGAAGCCCAGGAGGCCCCGACCGCCTTTCAGAGACCTGCCTTTGGTTGCTTCTCCTCCGGGGTCTGAGGGTCCCCACCCGCCTAGCCCCGACGGGTCCCCACCAACTGCAGCTCCGCCTTGACCCCGCGCCCTGTAACGAGCCCCGGGGCAGATTCCACCCTTGCTGGAATGTCCCTGATCATTATTCCTTTTTCTCCTGTCCGCTCCCTTTAGAGAACTCGCAACGAAAATTCTCCACTGAGCACCGACAGTGTTCACACTTACCCTGTGTGTTACATACCTGAGGATAAGACACTAAGTTTAAATAAAACTCGGGAAGATTCTACTGAATATAAGAATTAAACCGCTGGTGCCGGGACCTTCCCGATAACCTGGCCGGTGATTTCCTCCTCTTCCCACCTGAGCTCTCTGCTCAGCTCGGCTCAGCCATGAATTCCTTATGAGGGGATTTTAAATATTACTTTTAATTTGTTTTTTCCTGAGTATGAAATCAATTCAGACATTGTACATAAGATGACTGATCATTGGAGCCACGTCCGCTGCCGCAGCAGGGATCACACACAGCTGTGGGTGGCAGCTGCCACTCAGCCGCCTCCCGTGAGCTCCTGTCCTCCTGGCAGCTGGGGGCCGCGAAGAATTTCGATTTCATGCTTTCGTACTATCACATCGACTTCGTGCTCCATTGCCCATAACGATGGGCACTTGCATTAGGAACTCTTTAAACACCAATCACATTTTTTTGGCCACTGAAAACAATCGTTTGACAGTGCGATTTTGCTAATTGGAGATTTTGTTAACTTTATTGAATAATAACAGAATAGACAAAACAGCCTAATTGTAGAAATTTCACAAAATACAAATAAAGATAAAGAAAAAATTGCATTCGCCTTTATTCTAGACAATAATAAGTATTGGCAGAATTATTAGATTTTCTCCAGTTTTTTCTATGAACATAAACGGATATATGATAGATGAATACAAATGAAGATAAATGGATATATAATAGATGTAGAACAGTAATGTAATTCTACTGAAAATTCAATCTCTAACTTGGCTTTCCCATTGACAATAAAGTGAAAATATTATTTGTAATAATTATACAATATTTTACCTTTACAAGTGCATTTTTCCACCTATGATTTCATATGATAGATTATCAGACATAGGAATCTTTTTAATTATAGGGTTTAAATGTTTAAAATGTTGTGGCAGTATCACCAAATTGTTTCCAGAAAAGTTGTACAATTTATGTTTCTACCAGTAGTGTATGAGTTTGCCCATTATATCTCACTCCTGACACCACTGTGTATTATCATATGATTTATTATTTTCCAATCTGGTAGGTGACAACTGTTTTCCAATTACTATTTTAATTAACACTTAGATTTCTGGTGAGGTGGAACTGTTTTCATGCTTATTGGAAGTATCTGTCAGTTGTCTGCTGTTCCTGTCCCATTCCTCCATTGTCATGTTAAGAGGCTTTCATATTGCTTTAGGAATGCTCTTTACATATGCTTTACTGTATCAATTGCCATATCTTTGCCTGTTTGTTAGTTTTTAAAATAATATTTTAATTTAACAGTTTAAGTTAATAGTTTTATTTATGATTCTTCCATTGCTTTAATAATTAGAAAGTCATTTCCTACATAGAAATTAGTTACATTTGGACATGTAATTTCTCCACCTTTTAAAAACAGTTTAAAACGATAATGTTATATAGACTAAAGCTCCATGGATAAATAAAAGAAAAACCCAAATTACCAAACCTAGAAGGAAGCCACAGTCAGAACCAGACCAGCAAACCTGACTCAATGTCCTGCCTCAAATGTCTGGGTCATTAAAATCCTGTAACTCAGTGGTTCTCAAACTTGAGTGAGCATCAGAGGCACCTACAGGGCTTATTGATACACAGACTGCCGAGCTCCACCCCTGAAGTTTCCGATTCAGTAGGTCTGGGGTGGGCCCCTGTGAATCTGCATTCCTAAGTCCAGGTGATACTGATCCTGTGGTCCGGCAGCCACACTTTGAGAACCACTGTTGACAGGAACGCCTTCCCTACTCCATATTTCACACTCGGTAAAATCACTTTTGGGATTCAGGCACTTGCTGTCAGTCTAACAGGCCTCGTGATGGGCATAGCCACTGAAAGCTATTTAGGTTCCATTAGATGACTAAGAACTGAAGAATGGCAGTTTTGGATCCACATGCTGATAGAGTGGCAGCTGACAAGGTACTGGCAGGAGGACAATCCTGCTGGGGCCAGATCTGATGTCTGGAGAGATCTGCCCACTTGAACGTAAGTTACCCTTAAAATAAGTAAAAAGTGAATGTCCTGGGGTTTCTATGTCCTGGCCCCACACAACACATGCTCTATGTGAATGAAGATGATTTATTCGACTGCGTTTGCTTCCCCTGCAAGTCTGATCAACAGTCAACCTCAAGGGACAGGGAATCTCTAGTTTTACAGATAAAGAAACTGTAGACATTAATATATACTTGACTAGCTGGAGATTGCATTTTTCTTTCCTTTAATTTTTCTTTCTGATTATAGAAGCAACACATGCCCACTATGGAAATTTTGGAAAATACAGAAAGATATGATCACCTGTCATCCTACCACACATAAAAAGTCACTGTCAACATTTTGATGTATTTACTTCCAGCTCCTTTATGCATAACACATTTGGGATCATACTACACCTATGGCTTTGTGTAGTATTGTTTATTTCACATATCATGAACATGGAGCATAAAGTGCTCTCAACTGCCCATAAGTTTTAAGAATGTTAAGCCAAGTTCCCCGCCCATCTAAGCTATGACCCTGGAGCCAGCATATCAAATGTCCCAGGCAGAATCCTGGGCCCTGGGCTGGAAGGACTGGCTTTTGGATCAGAGCCTAGACAGATGTTGTGCATCCAGGACCAAAGTATAAACAAAAAGCCAGGGGAGACATGAGACCAGAGCAAGAACTGGGGATGGACTCCTGAGAGCAGCTGCAGGTGTTTCACTCCACCTGCTGGGTATTCTCCACCACATGGGGGAGGAGTGGGCAGCACCTGGGGCTGAATAATCAGAGGGACAAAGCAAGTCAGTGCTGCAAACAGGCCCTGATCTCTACCAAATCCGGGGACGGGTGCCCTGTGCACTTTTATGTTAGGATAATTTAGTGTCTTGCACATTGCACACAGCTGTGACATAAACTGGCTATTATGAAGACCAGCTTGCAAACTGGCTCCTGGGGCTTGCGTGTGCTCGAGAGAATTGCCTAAATGTCCTGAATGCACACAAAGACCAGGGATCCATTACAGGTTTCTTGTTTACTGACCTTTAGCCCTGGCCTCATTCCAACACGACCAGTGCCATCTGACGAGCAGATCCATTTGCTTACAAAGTAGGAATGTGTTTCATTTCTCAAAGAGAAACTCGAGTGAAGCCTTGATGAATGAGGTTTGATTGTGAATGAGATAAAAATGTAAGCAGAGGATGCCAGCCCCACAGCACCCATTAGATGCTTCCAGCATCCCTCTGGCCGAGGTGTTTTACACGAATTACACAGTACCGACGGGAAGACACACAAAAGGCTCGCCTCTCGCAGCCAAATGTGGGACTCATTTGCTGTCTTTCTTCAGAGGGAAAAGAGCTTAACAGAAGTGTTGGCTGGCCCCCGGAACTGGCAGAGTTATTTAATCTCCCACGGTCCTTGTTGTTATCCTTGCCACTGTTTGCTGTCTGCAAACTCCCCACAGAACACGCTTGCACAGTTCTTGAGGCCAAGGAGGAGAAAATGGAAGAGGCTGCCGCAGTGAGGTCACGCAAACACTGTGATACGGCGGCAGGGCTCTCTCCTCTGCCACCGCGCGTCTACCGTGCTGCCAGCCTCTCGTTCTGGGATACAAGTGGGCTTGTGGTGGGTGCTGTGAATGAGTGGCGGAACAATATGCACTCTGAGGACCCCACTTCTCAGCAGTTGCAATCAATCTGCAGCAGAAAAGCCACCCCCAGTCCCAAGTCCCAGCCCCCTTCAGTCCCTGCCTTCCCTCTTCTCCACCATGACCTTACATCAAAGTCCTAAGCTGACTTCACACACAATTTCACATCTCCTCCCCAAACATATCACTGCAGTCACAGCAAACACACGGAAACTTGGTACAGGAACAGTAAGACCACAATAAAAGTTTCACAAGTTATTATTTACTACATAAGAGAGAAGTTCTGAACTGGCTGCCAACAAATATGTGAGCCCCACACCCACGGGGCTGAGTACCCTGGGAGGACCAGAGACTCCAGGGCACGACCCTCCGACCCTTCCTTCTCCTCCCTGGGAAGGAGGCCGCATCAGTAGCCAACTACATTCCACCTCCACTGATGCCAACTTCCGGCAAAGAGCCAGGTGCTCAACCTTTGGGACTAGCAGTAACTGAAAAACAGTTGTTTTTGCAGAATCCCAGTTGATTTTATTTTACCTTTGGCTGTACAAGCTAGAAAACCAGTAAGAAGAGAGCACTGGAAAACAGATTTAATTAGGAAGATGAGTCTAGTGCCTGGTGAGATGGCCTCACAGTAAAACAGAAAATAGCCTTGGTCACAGGCTTCCTCTAAGGTAGGAAGAAACTAAAGATGGGGGAAATGAAAGTCTGGGACAGTAATGCTGGGTCAGCAGTGGAAGAGCAATGACAGAATCTTTACGCTTTGCAGCATAGCCAGCCCCCAAATGGCCCCAGTGGCCCCTGCCTCCTATTATTCACCAGAGATTGTCCTCTCCCACACTGAACAGGGATGACCTGTGTAACCAAAGAGGACAGCAGAAGTGATGGAGATCGACTCCACAGCTAGGTCATAAGAGACAGTGTAGCTTCTGCCTTGCACTCTCCTGGATCATTTGCTTTGAGGGAAGCAGCTGCCATGTCATGAGGACACTCAAGCAGCATTATGGCGAGCTCCACGGGGTGGGCCTGAGGGTCCTGCCAACAGCCAGCATCACCTTGCCAGCCAGGGAAGCCACCCGGAAGCACGTCCTCCAGCCCAGGTGAGCTTCCAGATGGTCACGGCCCCGGCCAGCATCCTGACTGCAATTGCACGGAGGACCCTGAGCCAGAACCACCCAGCTCAGCTGCTTTCAAATTCCTGACGCACAGACACCACGTGAGCCAGTAAAGGTTTGTTATTGTTTCTCTTCTTATACTTCACAGTCAGGTGTTATACAGCCACAGGTCATGTACATGTACATCCCAGATGTACCCTTATGTCTGTTTCCATGGGAAACTGGCTTTGTCTCTGGTGGGAAACCTTACCCAAGTGTGTGTCTTCACTAGGATGTTCTTCTCCCTTCTAGAATGTCAATACCTCCTGATGCCAATATCCCATGCCCAGGTATCCAGCAGCAGAAACTGAGTTTTCTGCTCCACTTCTGTATGCTATTTTCAACTACTGTGGCAAAGGAAACAGACACACATGTACATATGTGTGTGTACACACATACACACCCATATACACATGTGCACACACACAGAGCTTTTTTTCAAACCTGAAAAACCACTTAAGCACTGGGAATCTGAACTTTCTTCCAGCAAGGACCCGATGCCCGGATGTGTTAAGTGCTATTTTCCCGCTTCGTCTGCACGGGCAGGGAGTAGTGGGCGGGGAGGGAGGGAGCCGGGGAGGCTGATTACTGAGAATCGATAGATGTTTCTGTTCTCACTTGCTACTCTTAAAGCTCTGAGCTGGGGTGGGGCACAAGTGGGACAGAGAAGACACAGCCACCGGCCTGTGCTTTCCAGCATTTGTTTCAGCTTTCAGAATGGAATTTTCCCCTGTTACTCTCTCTTCCCATCCCATTTTTTCACCCTGGGTGAGGAGGAGTGTCTTTGGTAAGACAAAAACACGGAGACTTAGTGAGCAGAACAGCGTGTCTGAATTCTGCTAGGGGCGCTCTATGTGTTGTCAGAAATACTTCCCGGCAGTGCAGATGCTTTGCTGTGATGAAGCTGGAGGACAGGAGACCTCCGGGCGCAGATTAAGTACCCGCAGCTCCTTCCCCTCCAAGAGGAGGGCTGGTGAGAACCTCAGGCTTGGAGGGCCTGGGAGCATTCTTCTAGGCTGGAGTGGGCCCCGTGGGCAGAAGCCAGGGGCGGAAAGCACGTAGGGACACAGGGGGACAACACAGAAGGAGGGGGCCGGGGAGGGAAGCAGCAGGCAGATCCCGACTGGACCTCTGCGGGCTGAAAGATGGCCAGACGGGAATCACAGTTTCTCCACCTTCCTAACTCTGGGCTCATTCCTTGTCCCTGCCAGGAGTGTCCTTCCAAGGGTTGAGGCATAACCGAAGGGTTACATGAGCAGAGAAATGTTCTCATCACATGGTGAGCAGGGCCCAGAGATCTTCCCGATCCTAACATCAGTTCGAGGAGATGTTATTCCCCCCCATGTGCACAGCAGTGTGGAGGTCCAGGGCCCCTGTCCCAGGCTACCCCTGTCCCTGAACATCCTCTAGGACTGTGTCCTGTCTCTGCTCACTCGCATGTACGCAGCTTCCCTCGGTGAGCTCATCCTTGCCTGCGATTTCACGCCCCAGCTCTGGGGAATCTCAAACCTGGTTTCTGGCTCTGCCCTTGCTCCAGCCCCAACTGATTTCAGCTGCACCTGGACTCTCCTCCCCCTCCTGGAGGGCTGACCCTCGCCGGACACTCAGCACATCCAGTTTAGAATCGAGTCCAGAGACGTCTCTCTTACAGCATGATCTCATTCCTGCCAGTGACAGCAAGTCAGGAACTCTGGGGTCAGCCTCACCGTCTCTCTTTCCTCAGGCCCCAAGTCCATTCTGCCAGAGGATCCTGAAGTCTTTCCCACCAGACTGTCATCCTGACTGT
Organism: Lemur catta; assembly: GCF_020740605.2. Lineage (NCBI taxonomy): Eukaryota > Metazoa > Chordata > Mammalia > Primates > Lemuridae > Lemur > Lemur catta. Next base: position 32,897,101 of record NC_059129.1, read on the forward strand.
GGTCAACGGCTTTCCTGTGACCCACTGCTCCCGTTCCTTGTCAAACTCACATCACGGCAGGCCTGGAATGCCCTGTGCTCTTGCTTTGCACTTAATCCCAGCCATGTTTCAGGGTTCGAACCAAGTGCCCATTGACCCTTCAAGACTATATTTTTCTCTTTTCTTGAACTTCTATTCATTGAAAAAAAGTAGGTATTGTGGGCCTGTAGCGTACAACATGCTGGGGCTGAGGGGGAAGTCCTGGGCTTCGAGGAGATCACAGTCTAGCGACCACCACACACATTAATCACTTCTTTGTTTTGTCTCTCTTAATTGTGTTTCCCAAGCCAAATTCTTCAATAGCCAGTTCTGAGTCCTAAATGCCTTCTGTCAAACCCACAAGGACTGACAGATTACAAGGCACAGAAGTTCTTACTGGGTATGTGTTGGTTATATGCAAGATGGGTACCAGAATAAGACTATAGAGACATGCCAACTGCAATCCTTATCTAGGTTAGAGAAATATCTTTGGTGAAGGAAAAAAAAAATCATGAAATTAAGGAAACCATGCTGTGCTTGAATGGTGTTTTACATGTCTAACCAGAAATTCGATTTGACACTTATTTGAGTCAAATTTTTAAAAGAATGATTGATAACCTGCTTCCCAAATTCCATAATCATGAAATAATGTCACGTTTTAAGAGTAGAGAACTAATATAAAAATGATTTAGTAGCACTTTAATAATTAGAATGTAGACATTTGGAATTTCCTAAGAGATTTTACGAGATAGAAATAGGAGCTAATTGAGAAGCATTGAATATACATTCTTAGATAAAACCATTCAGTCCTATTAGGGGCAACAATATTGACAGGATCGAAACTCACAAGGTAACCATGCCATTCTCTCAGCAAAGATCTCCCAGAAATGGGGTCCAAGGCAGAACTGGCTCAGAGGACACCAATGTGCCCTTTATAAGTACCCCAGGAAAAAGATTTTTAAATCAGAAGTGCAGGAATCTCATTTCTCCAAGATGCAAAATTTTTGCTATAGGGAAAAAAACAGGGAGCTATTTCACTCCTCCAAACCTTAAAGGAGCATAGTTTTGATCCTTTGTTCAGAGGACCTAGTATGGACCTCAACTTAGACATCCAATTCAATGAACATATGTCACCCCAGCCCAGAAGAATCTTCATGTGCTAAACAGAAGCTCAGGAATTCAGTCAAAGTTAGTCCCAGACACATTTTTACTGACAAACTTAATCTTCAAAAATCTTCTTACTCACCTGCCAGAATATGCTGTCTATTGTGTTGCCAAGAAAACCATCACGACCTTCTGAAGACACCAGTTTGGGGCCAAGAATTGTCATGAATTCATCAAAATCCACTTGGCCATCCCCTGGAAAGAGAAGATATAAATATAGGTTAGAAAGTAGCTGAAATTGGCTTGCTGTACCCAATGCAATAAACATCTCTATGCTTTTCTCCTTGGCATGACCTCAATTAATGAAGAGAGCTGGCGGCATTACTGAACGTTGTTCAACATTCTTTAAACACCAAAATTACCATGAGAAATTGGTGATTATTAGTACATCCAATACCAAATCCTCCTAACCATTTGTTGGTATTTCCAATTGGTACCTCCCACTTACCACGGCCACATTGCTCAGCTGTACGTGACACAAGTGGCAGCTTCATCCCAATCTCTTCCCTCATCCTCATCACCCACACGTAAATTTAGTCATCAGGTCATACTGATTTCACCTCTTAAATATCTGTGCCTGTTATATCTTCCTCATTATTTCCAACGACTACAATGGGAAATTGCTTCCAAGAATTAATGTTCCTAGTTATGATTATAATGCTATTAGTAGAATGGCTTTCCTACTTTTATCTCCACACTGTCTTCCATGCAGTTCTGAGTTTACTTCCCCAAGAGCAAATCTGATCACGCTTCATAAACTTCAATGGCATCTTTGACCAAAAATAGGGAAAACACCTCAGCATGGCATTCAAGCCTCACTATCTCTTCTGCACCCTACTGTCCCCTTCTTTTGCATAAAATGCAAGTAAAATGCAAGCTCTTGCACAGCTCCACGTCTATGTACATTCTGTTCCCTCCACCCAGGGTGTGTTCCCCGACTTGTCTGCCTGGTGAACACCACCTCGATCTCTAAGATAGAGCTGAAATGTCAAGTCCTCTTTCTGTTTTTGTTTTTCTTTTTTTATTTCGGCTTATTATGGGGGTACAAAAGCTCAGGTTATATATATTGCCCATGTCCCGTCCATCCCCCTGAGTCAGAGCCTCAACTGTGTCCATTCCCCAGACAGTGCGCCTGGCACTCACCATGTAGTCATACCTCCATCCCCTCCCCCCACCCCCCACCTCCCCGAGTCAGCACCTTCAAGCATGACCATTCCCCAGACGGTGCACAACGCACTCATCATGTAGGCATACACCCATCCCCTCCCCCGAACCCTGCCTCAGTCTGATATCCAGTTGGTATCATTCCCCAATGTGCATTTAGGTGATGATCGGGAAACCAATTTTCTGGTGAGTACATGTGATGCTTGTTTTTCCATTCTTGGGATACTTCACTTAATATAATGGGTTCCAGCTCTCTCCAGGAGAACCAAAGAGATGTCGTATCACCGTTATTTCTTATAGCTGAGTAATACTCCATGGTATACATATACCACAATTTACTAATCCATTCGTGAATTTTCCCAGATCCTTCTTCATCTGGCTAGGTGGAGTTGGTCAAACTTTAATGTGAATCTCCTACTAACTTTATGTGCATCTATTATAGAATTAAAACCTTGTATCCTGGACGTTGATTTGCATGCCTATCTCCCAGCTGGACGGTAAGTTCTGCAAGGTCAAGGACCTGGTCTGAAACATCTTTGTATTTCAACACCAGAGTAGGTACTCAGTAAATACTTGTAGAGTGAACAAATGATATCTCTTGCTTGTTCTTTCTTTGTTCAATTCAGCATCTGTTAGATCTTTCATACTAGAGCTGACACTAACCAACAGGTGGACTTGAGCCAACTTAACAGCCAAAAGTGAACCTTTGAGGCATTGTCTGAGCCTCAGAGAATCCTCAGTGTGGCATTCTACACGCTTCGCGCTTCCCGGGAGGGTGGCTCCACTGAGAGCTCACCACGGCCTTATCTTGGCTGCAGCCAGTGAAGACAGCCCCAGTGTCTGCACACGAGAGCTTGCCAAAATGCAGGCACATAAATCAATCTACTCTCAGACCACATTCACCTTCAGAGATCATTTGTTCAAAACCTATTTCAAAAAGCCAGACAGGTATTGTCACCAAGATGTCAATAATTCAGAACAGATAGCCCAGGAATAGATCCCAATGGAGATAAAACTTTCTAAAGGATTAGGGAGGGGTGGCAAGTGCATGGGATGGGGAGGATTTAACCACCAAATGGGGTGGGGCAGCCAGTAGATTATGGAGAGAAAATTGGTTTATCTCACCATTCAGTAGGATAAAGGAATCTAGAATTTCGCTCTCACTGGTAATCATGAGAAAGCTAAATGAAGCAAAAATGAGTTGCCATCTTGCCTTTCAAATTAGCAAATATTTCTTTAAAAAAAAAAAAAACCACTCAACGTGGCAGAGATACAGAGAGATCTGCCTTCCTGGTGTACTTGTCCTGGAAACCAACCGAAGGTACCCATCAGGATGCCGTCAAATGCTGGTTCCTTTGATCTAGCAACTTCACTTTTTACGACAAAATCAAAACAAGAAAATGATCTTCAATGAGAACAAGACGTTTGTCCATAGATAGTCAGCCAGTATTTATAAAAGTAAAAAATTGAAATCTGGAGGAAGAGGAGAATGTCCCAGTCTTCCTAGCATTTGACACCTCGGAAAGCCAACTCTCCGTGGTCCCAGGTCTTAGACAGACACACTTATCACATATGTGCAATAGCCTCTGCTCACCCCGACTCACCTGCCCTAGTAATAGCTGGGGCTGGATGTCTAAAAGAGTCTCAGACTAGAACATGCATTCTCAGTAGAAACAGTATCACCCCCAAAGTGATGAAAATGTATTCTTAGGGAACAAAAAATCTTATTTATCACAATGGTTTGTGGCTCTGCCAGGGCTACAGTACATAAACAGATATACGGTGTATCTGTGCTATTAAAATTTCATGTGGGTAGGGCAACAAGGGAAACACATGTCTTAAAAGTCACCTTAAAAACAAAAGGAAGAAGGTTAAGAAACACCAGACTAGCAGATGTCCCAAGTACAACAGTTCTTCTCCCCTTGGCCCTCCCTCTGGAATATTGGTCTGTTAGCAGTGGGCATCATCCTATCTGTCGACACGGTCAGGTCTAACAGTCCATAGAGGCTTAGAAGCTGAAGGACTGGATGATTTTTGGCTAAGACATCGTAAGACCTTAACTAAAATATGTCCACCAGGCTGGGTCACTTAAGCCCCTGGCCATGGTGTAGCGGGCACCACTCTCTCCCTCTTGCAAGCCTCGTGGGAGATGGTCTACACTACAGGATGTGGCAAAACCCATGCACGTCAGCACCAGGAGAACGAGGCTGTCTTTGAACAGCCCACCTTCCAGGTAGGAGCAGGAGAGAGACCACCCACCTCTCCAAAACCTCACCCCAGGGTGAGGGGATCACAGCAGTATGGAATTGGTTCGTTTCAACCGTCTACACTGAGCTCCGGTCCAAATCGTCATAGTACCAGACAGTGCTCACAGATGGTGCACTTGGCTGAGAACTACAGACCGAAAGCTGACAAGCAGCAATGAAGCCTCTGAAATGCATCCTGGCCCTGATGGAGGGAGCAGCTTATTCACCATCTAAAACCCTTGGCCAGAGAGGCAGAGCTGTGACAGGGGCGCTCAGGATGCTGTGGGTCATGCCAACAGTGGCGCAAGGATACGCATGGCCTAGCGGAAGAGCTCTGGATCACGGAGGACTTGCTTCTAGCCATTTAGGAGAGGACATTTGGAACCCCAGATTCTTTTATTGGTCAAATAGTATTCCTCCCCCATGCTACTGTTATGTATAGTAAGAAATACATATTTGGTCTTTGTCACCATTTCCTGACACACAGCTCATAAAACCCTTAAGTGCCTAAGTGACAGGAGTGCAAGACAAAGAGCACCTTTTGTTCAAATATCTGGTCTTTGACCCCAGCCCTTCACACAGAACTGCTAAATCCCTTGGAATTTCCTGGTTGATAGGAGGGTCTTTTGCTCTAATGAGGTATCTCTTGGTGGGCTCCTGGGCCGAGATTGGTCACCAGAAAGACCAAACCATGATTAGAAGCTTGGGAATATCAGGTCCATGTCCCCTCCTCCAGGGGAAAAGGAGCTGGAGGCTGGGTTAGTCATCGATCAAGCCTACACAGTGAAGGTGCCATAGAAATCCAAAGTATGGGGTCAGAGAGCTTCCGGGATGAGGGGTGCATGGAGGTGTGTCCAGGGAGGACATGGAAGCTCCACGCCCCTTCCCCATACCTCACGCTGTGCATTTCTTCCATCTCCCGAGTAGTATCCTTTGTAATAAATGCGTATTAGACAGTAGAGCGCTGTCCTGAGTTCCGTGGTTGTTCTGGCAAATGGCTGAACCCGAGGAGGGAACCTCTGCTTTATGGCCGGAAGCGTGGGTGCCAGCTGGACTTCCAACTGCAGTCCTAAGTGGGGCAGCCTGGGACTGAGCCCTTAACCTGTGGGATCTGACACTAACTCCAGGCAGAGAGTCACAGAATGACATCTGGTTGAAGGACAGCCCAGCCAGTGTTTGCAGAGAAGCGGGGAATTGCTCGGTGAGGGAGAGAACCCCACACTTTGGTCACAGAAGTACTGAGTGTTGCGAGTGAGAGCACTGGGAAAATATTATAATAGTTTCCTTTTTGCTCATACTCCCTTTTGTCAGCTCTCACTGAACAAAGGGAGACGGCTCCCGGCCCCAGCTGGAGGGACGGTCAGGGCAGCCACCCGCTTCTCTCTCTGCCTCCTTCACGCTACTTCTCGGCTCTGGTTCCCGAGGATGTGAGGACACAGCGCATTTCTGCAGACCTTCGGATCCTGATGGAGATCCCTCCTTCTAACACACAGCTCTACGACAGCCCTACAGGTGACATGAAGGTTCTACTCACAGTTAGACTGAGCAAAGGGCCTCTCAGCAGATCCTAATTTAACAGACAAACAGGGCTGGAAACACCTCAAACGTTACCAGCGTTGTCCCAGAAGTCCAGCCCCAACACACACCCCTCGAGCCTTGCCCCACCCATCCTGGGGAACTGAGACAAACAGAATCTCAGAGGTAGGTTTTACATTAAGTCCCTCAACCTAAAAACCATCCCCAGGCTTGGGCAAGCTCTGATAAATCTGATGTTGATAGTAATGTTAATATTTACTGAGCACTCACAATGTGGTAGACATTATTTAAAGAAATTTCCATATACGAATTCACTGAAGTCTCCCGGCAGCCCATTTTAGTGATGAGAACACTGAGGCATGTAGACTGGGCTGGTGGCACGTCTGCTTGAGAGGCTGAGTTGGGAGGATTGCTTGAGCTCAGGAGTTCAAGAACAACCTGGGCAACAGAGTAAGACCCTTGTCCCCAAAACAAACAAACAAAAAACAACAAAAACAAAACAAAAAAGGAAACTGAGACACAGAGAGGCCAGGTAGCTTACGGAAGCCTACACAGGGAGCAGGGCTGGGATTCTAGCCCCACCAGTCTGCCTGTGCTTTGGTGGCCTTTCAGGCCGGTCGCTGATGCGATCTGTCTGAAACACTCTGCCCTGCCCCCAGCACCCCTCAGGAGGGGAGTGGGTGCTACAGCTGCTGGCAAACAGCGGCAAACTGAAATGCAAACTGCTGTCTGTGGTCTAGCTGCTGGGTCTCAGAGACGCTGCTAGAGACCTTTCTTAATCATCTAAGGCAGTAATAACAAGTAATAGGAAATACACGTGCCATGTGCCAGGCACCGAGCTTAGGGCTTTACATGAATTACCTTGTTTAATTCCACCTCAAAACCATGAATAGGTTTTCCCCTTCCACATCGTACTGGTGAGAAAACTTAGGCAAGAAGAGGTTGAAAGTAACTGGATCAAGGCCCCTAAGCTAGTGTGTAGCAGAGGCGGGCTCAGCTCAGAACCTGATATTAACCCCACACTGCACCCCCTCCCCTCCATGTCACTGACCCCAGCACTTTGTCCTGGTGCAGGTTCAAATGAGGGTTATAGTGTGTTTTCTTACCTTGGCATTTAGGAAGAAATCCAGTGGGAAATTGGAAGAGATGGCCTCCAGGAGCTTTAATGCAAATGACAATAGACTAAAAGCCAGAAGCTCACCCCAAATCACCACTTTGGCTGCAATTAGGGTCTCAGTAATTCTCCATGGGTGGTCAATTCCAAGAGACTCAGGTCTTGCATGCGGAACTCTCCACGCTTCTGAAAACTCTTCCACCAAAAAATAATTGGCCTGATGAATGAGGCCTGCCCAGGCCCCGCAGAGTCACTTCAAACTGCTATTACAGATTCACAAGCCCCTAAAGACAAAAGAGGACGTCTTCCCCGATCTGCCACCTCGCACAAAGTGCAGAGGGACTCTAAGTGCAAATTTGGTTAAATTGTTTCATGAATCTTGAACGAGCAAGTAACTACAGAAAACAGAAAAGGAATTCACTCCTATCACACCTCATTTTCCCTTCTCCAGCTTCCAAACATCATGATCCACTTAGCATGAAGTACAGGAAGCCAACCTGCTAAGGCCTGCATCATGTTGCTTCCCACTGCTCTGTGAGTCAAAGTAATGAACTTGAACTAGGGCAGGAAGCTGCAGGAGGGCCAGGGCTGTGCCACAGTCATTAAGACCAACCAGCCAAAATTTTCACGAAGAGGTAAAATAATAATAAAAATCACTGCACAATAAAAGGAAAGCACTATACAGCAGAAATAGGCGGGCTTTGAAGGGTAACAAGAAGACAGTTTAAGAGGAAGAAAAAATATCTGTCTGAGACTCCATTCAAATCGGTACACTAAACCCCAAAAGAGTGCCTAGCAAAGGAGCATGTGAGTGGACGATGTTCTCTGGGGCAATAAAAGGATGCACAAGGCACAGGCTTAGGCTCCGGGAGCTCGCAGTCCATTCCCCAGGACAGGAGCAAAGTGAGTGTGGTAACTGACCTAAAAGCTCCGTGCTAAGGTCAGACATAGCGCCACCAACCTCCCTTCACGATGATGGGCTGAGGATCGGATAGCTGCAGGAAGACAGCAGAATGAGACAGGCTCAGAAGGACGGGGCAGGCTAAGGGGCTTGTCCTTGATGCAGAGTCAGTGCAGAGCCCAAGCCTGTGTGGCGTGAGAGCATCAGCACTTTGCTCACCAGAGATCAGTCTGGGGACAGTGCACAGACTGGACTGGCAGGAGCAGAGCTGGCCTGGGAAGGGTCTTAGGTAAGAGGACAGGAAAGGCAGCCAGGGCAGAGTCTGGATCCACGGGAAGGGCATTTCAGGTGGAACTGACAAGGCTCAGCAAAGGACAGGGAGGGCAGGGAGGGGAGGAGGCAAGAGTGGCTCTGAGTGTTTGGGTTTGGGATACTGGAAGAACCATGGAGCTAATTAGGAAGCATGGAGATGTCAGGAGGGGGACACATTGGGGAAATCCTGGTTTTGAGGCAGCAGCAGGAGGGTGACGGTGGCAGGCATCAGGGAGTGCTTAACAGCTAAACGTGGATTGCAGAGTCTCCAGGATCCATCTCACTTTCTCTCTCTGACTGTGACTACTCTAAGTATCTCATACAAGTGCCATCGTGCACTATTTGTCTTTTTGTGTCTGGCTGATTTCACTTCACAGAACGTCCTCCAGATTCACCCAGGTTGTATAGCACGTGTCAGGATTTCCTTCATTTTTTTAGACTGGCTGATAAGGAGGTGCTTCCTTCTGTCATTTTTCTTTTTTTCTCTTTTTTTGCTTTTCTATTTTTTTCCTATATGCCTCATAGTTTTCTGTCCCTTATTTCCTGCATTACTGTCTTCTTTTGTGTGTAATCGATTTTTTTTGTAGTGAAAAGTTTAAATGCCTTTCTCATTTCCTTTTTGTGCACATTTTGTACCTATTTTCTTTGTAGCTATCATGGCAATTACATTTAATGTACTACAGTTATACACTCTAATTGAGATATACACCAGCTTAACTACAATAACATACAAAAATACCGCTCCTTCTCATCTCATCCCTACTCTTCAGTTGTTGACGCCATAAAATTATATCTTTCTATGTTATTTAGCCAAAATCATAAACTAATAATTTTAAAAATGCATTAGCCTCTCAAATTTTGTAGAAAACAAAATGCAAAGTTACAAACAAATGTTCCAATAATACTAGCTTTTATAATTGCCTGTATATTTACATTTACTGTGATCTTTATTTCTTCATGTGGCTTCAAGTTACTGTCTGCCTGGTGTCCTTTCATTTCACCCTGAAGGACTCCCTTTAACATTTCTTACAGGGCAAGTTTAGTGACAGCAAACTCCCTCAGCTTTTGTTTATCTGGGAGTGTCTTCTCTCTCACTCTTGAAGGACAGTTTTGCTGGATATTAGATTCTCGGTTGACAGGTTTTTTTTTCTTTCAGCACTTTGAATATACCATCCTATGGTCTTCTGGCCTCTAAAGTTTCTGATGAAAAATCTGCTGAGAATCTTATTGAGGCTGTCATATGTGATGAAATTTTTCTCTCTTTCTCTGCTTTCAAGATTCTCTCTTTGCCTTTGCTTTTGAAAGTTTGATTATAGTGTGTTTTGGTGTGGTTCTCTTTGAGTTCATCTTACCTGGAATTTGTTGAGCTACTTGGATGTTTCATCAAATTTGGGAAGTTTTCAGCCATTATTTCTTCAAATATTCTCTCTGTCCGTTTCTCTCTCTTCTAATCTGGGACTCGCACACAGGTCTATTGGTCTTCTTGACAGTGTCCCACAGATCCTTTAGGCTTTATTTACTTTCCTTCAATCTTTTTTTTTTTCAGTTCTTCAGTCTTGATAATTTCCTTTGTTCTATCTTCAAGTTTACTGATTCTTTCTTCTGCCTGCTCAACTCTGCCTAGGAACCCTCTAGTGAATTTTTCATTTCAGTTATTGTACTCCAGAATTTCTTTTTGATTTTGTTTTAGGTGTTCTATCTCTTTATTGATATTTACATTTTCTTCAATTGTTATTGACTCTTCTCAAAGTCAAGAGAAAAATGTAGAGGCAAATCTCTAAATATATTGTTTTATTTGGGAAGAAAGAATTGCAACCCAGGGCATACACACAGATGGGTGGTCTTCGGTATGTCTGAAGAACAAAGAGGTTAAGGTTTTATTTAAAAAGAGAAATGTTACTATTACTCTTTGGGAAAGTTCATTGGCTCTAGGAAGGGCTTGGGCAGTTGGCAGGCTCGGATTGGTGAGTGATCATGGTGAGCAAAGTTAGCCCTAGAGTTGCAGCAGGTTATCTCAGAAGCTGTAGATGAAACTGGTTTCCGGTTACAACAAGCAGTTTCAGCAGCCAGACTTGCAGAGAATTACATTCTTGGAGCAATGTTTTGTACCCTGAGTGCTTTTCCCCCCTGGCTTCTTGACTCTGTTTTAGTTGGGTATGACAGGAATGACCCAATTCTTATGATCAACTTTCATATTCTCAAAGAATCCAAAGTCATCCAGTAGCTTTCAGATAATAAAATGTCTAGTCCAAGCTAATAATCACACAACTACAGACTCCCCTTAGTTGAAAATGTCTCCTGTCATTTGATTTGGGCTTGACGCAGAATAGTAAACCAAGACTGGGGAAGAGGAGTAGTAGATCAGGGGTTGTTTTTATTTTCCTGGTCTTTCTTAGCCCACCTCTGTCCCGATTCTCTGGCTGTGGTTTCTGGCCACACCACAGTCGGAACAGGCTTAGGGGGATGAGTAAGGGAAAGGGTGCCCCAGAACTCTCCTCCTTTTGGCTGCCTATAAGCCCCTTCCCCAGACCCCTGGGCTTCTATGCTCTCTCCTGCCACCAGGGTGACATGACTCTCTAGGTGGTCCTCAAGACAACCCCAAACTGGCTCCTCCCTTGGCCCATGTGTCATGGAGAAGGCAGTGCTTCCCAAGGCAGCCCTGGCCTTCTCTGCTTGGCTGCCTCAACCGGAGCACAGCTCCAGCCCAGCCCAGGCCTTTGAACTTTCCACATGTGGTTCAAATGCCAGCCCCTGCATGCTTGATACTCCTGCAGTCATAAGCCAATCCCTACAAATGGCTCTCAGGAAACACTTTTAGCTCTAACTGAATGAGAAACATCCCTTCCCCACCCCAAGAAGGTTAGGGAGAACTCAACTCTCCCCAACAAAGTTCTTTTGCCTCATTCTTCAATGTCAACCCCTTATAAAGTGGTATAGACTCAATGGTACCCCCCGAAAATTCATAGGTAGAAGCCTTAATCCTTAATATGCCTGTAATTAAGGTTAAATAAGATCATAAAGGTGGGTCCCTAATGCAATAGGACTGATGTCCTTATGAGAAGAGGAAGGGACCTCGTGAGTGTGAACAAGCACAAAGAAAAAGTCCATGTGAAGACACAGAGAGAGAGTGGTGTCTGCAAGCCAAGGAGAAAGGCTGCCGCAGAAACCAACCACAGTCCCTGCAGGCACTTTGATGTGGGGCTTCCAGCCTTCAGAACTGTGAGAAAATAACTTTCTGTTGTTTAAGCCACCCGGTGTGTATCTTGGCATGGCAGCCCCAGAAGACTAACATGCAAAGGTAAGAACAACAGGCCAACGCTGGCTGAGACGACACCTTCCCAGCTCGTGGGTGGTCCGGCACACAGGTCTCGGGCTTGGGAGGGAAACTTGGCACCTACTGTACTGCTCTTGAGCTTTAGGGCCTGGAATTGAGCCAACAGAGTGCCATCTTGGTATCCTGTTACACCGTATGTAAGAGGCCGGAGGTGGAGGGAAGAACAGTCTGAGAGGCAAAGTGAGGGGAGAGGTGCCCTAATATCAAGGGATACCTCCAAAAAAAGGCCAGTAATGAGCCTCTAGTAAATGTTAATGCCACAGAGGGCCAAACAGGATGACAACTGAGAAAGGGACATTGTATGGCTGATTACTGGAAGGGGGGGTGGGGCGGCAGGACGAGGTGGCAAAAACCACGTCCTTGTCCTGACAACAGTGCCAGAATTTTTATAAAAGGGGCTCAGGGGCAACACCTTGGTTTGGAGGGGACTGCAGCCTTGCCGTGGGTTATGTGCTGGAGGGATCACACCCTGGGTGGGCAGGTTATGTATTGGAGGGACCGTGTTCGGTGGTTTGCTAAGAGCTTTCCCAGGACTCAGCATATAGGTGTGCTCACAGCTATAACATATTACGGAGAAGGAATACAACACACAATCACCAAAGGGAACAGGAGTATGGGGCAAAGTCTGAGGAAACCAGGCTCAAGATTCTATAATCCTCTCCCAGTGGAGTCAACAGGACATGTTTCATTTCCCCAGCAGTGAACAGTGGCAACACATGTGCAATACTGCCTACCAGGAAAGTTCATGAAAGAACGCATATCCGAAGTTTATACTGGGGGCTGGTCATATAGGCACTCTGTGCCTGGCATGTACAAAAATTCAAGATAAGGAAAGCACGTGCTTAGCATAAACCATATTGTATGCACAAACAGTTCAGGCACAATGAACCACTCTTATCAGTTCTAGGAGTGATGGAAACCCTCCAAAACCCCAATTTTCCAGACACCAGCCAAGGGCCAACCATGCACGTGGGCCTTTCTAAGGAGAGCCTGCCAGACTGTCTTCTGCACACACCTCACTTTCATCCAAAGCTCCTGAGTCACTGAGGCAGGGCCACAGGAATTTACCGAAATCACCATTTTGACCTGGAGCAGGAATAGATGCATGACTTCTCATAGTTCAGAGTTCCTAACACAGATCTTGTAGCTGCTGGTGACACAAGGTGGGGTCTTCCCAGGTATAAGGTGCTTAGCTCTGAGCAGCACCATGGCTCTGCTGTTATTCTGCAAAAGCTAGCACAGTCCTGTTGTGGAATTTTACATACAGCAGGCTCTCCTGGTTCCTGCACTACCCTATCCTCACCCTGCCAGCAAAGGCAAAATAGAGCCCAGGCAACCCACAGCAGGACGCTCCCTCCAGTGACCCAGCAACCCAGAAACTGAGCCTGTCTCCCAAGGGAGCTGAACAACAAGCAGGGCACTTTTAATGTGTTATATAACAGATAGCAGTAAACTGGAGAAGATGCCTTTATTCACACTTTACATTAGAATGGGAAATACCAGTTGACCACAGCAGAATAAGGAAATTAAAGGGCAGTGGGGTGAACACAAGGATCGGGGGAGGCTGATGGCACCTCTTAGTGATGCTGTCACCCTCCCCTTCCTCTCTGATCCAAAGACGAGCAGGAACATATCAGAGGGGTTGGCTCTCAGGATATATTAAAAGTTCGTGCTCAGAGCTGAAGCCCATTCATTCCCTGGGATGTTTCCCGTCTATGTAACAGGTCCACCCAGAGCTGGCCCCCTCAGAGCAAGCCGAGCCATCTTAGGCCCGTCTTCTTTTCTGCACGGGCAGATGGACACGAGCAAGGCAGGACAGAAAGGGGCACTTTGTTCCTCAGCCCAAATGCTCTTAGACACACGTCTCCTTCCGAGGTCCACGCGGAAGAACATCGTCAAGGCAGCACAGACAAGGCGTCTGCATAGCACCAAACTCCACCTTCTCCTCCAAAAGTTGCAAAGCATTTTCTAACCTTCAGAGAACAGTTTCGGCTTAAAAACAGCTGATCTGAAATATGCTAAGCAGTGAGCACATTTTGAGAATACGGATGTGGTGACCGCTGAATAATCCTGACCTCAGGATGAAGAAGAACAAAGACATCAATTTCTAATGTGTCTTCAACTTTCCATTAAAAGACAAAAATTCGCAGCAGTTGTAAAAGCTGAGACTAGCCATCCTCCACGTGAACAATCTAGGGGAAACGTGCACGAACCACAGTGAAGCGGATGCAGAAATAAAACCGGGGGTCTGGGCGAGCTGCGCTCCCGGAAAGCCCTGCCAGGGGCGCAGGGAAGAGGCGCGAAGAGCTCGCACCGTCCTCGCCAACCTCGGACACGCAGGGCCGGAGAAACCCAGGCACCCGGCACTCGGCTCCTGACCGCGTGTGCCCGGGTTGCTAGGAAGTCTGGCATCCTGTCCCCTTCTGCTGTCATCCCTGTCGTCTCCCCGCCCGATGCGCCTCCCTTTGGGCTCAAGCGGTGGGTCCCACCCCGGCACAGTGCAGGGACGGAAGTTCCCGCAGGGCAGTGGAGCAATGAGTGGGCGCCGCAGGCTCCCGTCTCCTTCCGGGGAGCGCGCTAGGCCGGGCGGAGACAGGGGGACCCAGGGTGCGATGTGTGTTGGGAGTTGACATCTTTTTATATACTGCTTATAAATCACGACTACAACCGTAAATTCTTCTCAACAGATTTCAAAAACTGGAGGGTGGAAAGCAGGGAGAACACAAACTGTGTCCCGCACTCTTTACTGAATATTTATTAGCTGCCAGAAACAGCACCAGGTACTGCTCACTTCAACGCAACCGCTGGAATCTTCTGAAACCAAGTCATAAGAAAACGTGGTCAGAGACCCCCACACACGCTGACTGTTGGCCAACACTGGGCCCCTGGGCTCCATGTAAAGAACTGAAAACTAGGGGGAAATAGGGCTTCATCTAAAAGAGCAAAGAAATATTATCCTGAAAAGAAAAATGAAGTCCTGAAAATTATTCACTGTCAGAGCAAGAAGAAAGTTTAAGAAACACGTGCTTTGTGTTAGGTATGACAGATGGAAACAGCCCTCCACGAACAAGAGCTTGTCTGACCGTGTGGGGATGAGGTGGAGAGCGGCTGAGGCAGCCGTGGAAGGACAAAGGCCCTGGCTCCAGCGAGGAGAAAGGCAAGGCCCCCGCAACGCACTGGCAAAGCCACGTCTGCCTGGGATGGGACTGGCAGGGACTGCAGCTTCTAAGCCAAGTCACCCAGTATTTATCCAAACCCATTAAGTGGCAGCCACCATGCGAGGCCCTGGGGATGTTGCAGTGAGGACATGGGCACTGTCCTCTGGGAAGGTAGAGTTCAGACAACCAAGGAGTCACAGCGTATATCTGGTATGAAAAGGAAAGTGCAACAGGAGGAAAGAGCAGGGAAATTTGATATTGTCTAGGACCGTGGTCCCCAAGGTGTGAATAAATAGTGAAAGCTTCATTCATATCTGTTCTTATTCATCCTTTTTATTTTATTTTTATAAAAGATAAAGAAGGCCATTATTTATTGACAAAACAATCAATTCATCAAAAAGATATAACTATTGCAGGCAAACATGCACCAAGCAACAGAACCCCAAACACAACAGAACACCAAAGCACCGACAAACTGAAAGGAGAAATAGTTCTACAATAAAAGTTAGAAACTTTAAAAATCCACTTTCAATCATGGATAGATTATCTGGACAGAATATCAGTAAGGAAAGGGGAGACCTAAAAACCACCATGAACCAGCCAAACACAGTAGCCCCGTAAAGAAATCCCTCCACAGAGCACAATGTGCATTTCTATCGAGCCCACATGGAACGTTCTCCAGGTGAGGCCACATATCAGACCAGAAAGCAAGTGGCAATCAATGTAAAAAGACTGAGGTTGTAAAAATTACCCTCCCTGATCACAATCGAATGAAGCCAGACATCAATAACAGAAGGAAAAACGCAAACTTCATAAATGGGTGGAAATTAAACAGCACATGCATGAGCAATCAATGGAACAAAGGAGATAATACAAAAGAAACTGAGAAATACTGATTAAGTTCTATTTTGGGGGTTTGTGTTATAAGGGCCAAAATGTGTGAGCAGAGGGCAGCCTGCGTGTAATATAAGGAACAGTGTGGGGCAGGACGCAGGCGTCGGGAAGAACAGGGAAGGAGCCCACGGTGTGTTGGAAAAGCTGAAGGCCTGCCTGCTATAAACTTTGTATTAATACTTACACATTTCTACTTAGTACTCCTCTGTTATGTTACTTAAAGATAGCGTATTGGCATATTAATTTTATGGAGGTACACATAACTGCTCTTTGGAAAGTACAATATCATATTATGTGAGAGAAAGAAGCATTTGCAGTGGCATAATAAATAGCAGCAACAGCAGCAGCAGAGAGAATCATATCAATAACCCACAGCCCTGACTTACTCTAAATAAAAACAGAGGGAAAATAAGGAAGAAATAAAATGATGAGAGAGAAAGATAATAGATATGAAAGACAGAAACTGGAGACTTGAATTTCACAAGAAAGGAAAACATAAGTATCCGAGTATACCCAAAGGTACAACAACAAGACATTTTTCTGAGCATAGAGAGATAAGATTTTGATGTGCTATAGGTCAATATCAGATCAAGTAGACAAAAATTAATAATAGTTATCATTTACTGTGATGAACTACAAGCCAGGCACCTTGTTAAGGTACTTTACTTCTCATAACAACAATTGATGTCCCAGTTTCACTAAGGCGTGAGGGAGGGTCAGATATTAGGTGACTTGTATAAGATAATGCCACTAATTGTAATGAAACCCAGATTTGCACCCTGTTTGACCCTGACACTAAAAGATTTGCTTTTTCCATTAAGCCATGTTATCTTCCAAGATGATAATTTAACCAATACAGCTATAATGACTAAATTATTAGCCATATACTGAATGCTGTGGCAAATGAAGACTACAGCTCTTAAGACATTCATGAAACATTTGTAAATATAGGATTATATGCTAGATCACAAGGAAAACAGCAACTCATTTTCCAAAGCTAAAATAAGCAGGCCACGTACTGTACTCCTACTTAAGCCCAAAGAAACTGGGACTTAATAGTAAACATTTAAGCAGAGATCCCTAAATCATTCTGAAATTGAAAACACTCTCCTGATCAATAAATAATATAAATGCAAGACAATAAATTATAAAGAAAATGATAATGAAAACATTCTACAACTCAAAATATCTAGGTATTAATCAAAGTTGTTCTCAGAGGTAATTCAAAGCATTACAAATAATTCCATTATTTTAAAAGATTAGAAAAAAAGGAAAGAACATTCAAAGAAAAGTTTGGAAAAGTTAGACATAAAAGTAATTGGGTAATGACATAATTAGGTTAAAGACAGAATTAGTTAATTGGGAAATAGATAAACAGATATGGTAACCATTGTATCATACAGAGAGAATTCTTTGAAAAAATTATAAAATATATAAATGATTGGCAAATCTAATCGCAAAAGATTCCAATAAAATCACAACTGACAAAAGCTATGTAGCAACAAATATAGAAGAGATAAAAATAATGAAATACTGTACTTTGTATAACTGAAAGTTAACATCTTTTAAATTTGGGGGAAATTAGTGATCTTATTGAAAAAAGACTTATAAGTATTGACTTAAGAAAATGTAGAAAAACAGGCCAGGCATGGTGGCTCATGCCTGTCATAAAAGTACATTGGGAGGATCACTTGAGGCCAGGAGTTC
Organism: Lemur catta; assembly: GCF_020740605.2. Lineage (NCBI taxonomy): Eukaryota > Metazoa > Chordata > Mammalia > Primates > Lemuridae > Lemur > Lemur catta. The sequence continues at coordinate 32,914,649 of NC_059129.1, forward strand.
AAAACCAGGCTGGGCAACATAGCCAGACTCTGTTTCAACAAAAAAAAAACCTTTTTATTTTTTAATTCGCTGGATGTGACAGTACGCACTGTAGTCCCAGCTACTCCGGAGGCTGAGGCAGGAGGAGCACTGGAGCCCAGGAGTTTGAAGCTGCAGTGAGCTATGATGACGCCACCGCACTTCAAACTGGGTGACAGAGTGAGACTCTGTCTCTAAAGAAGCAGGCAGGCAGACAGGCAAGATAGAAAAAAAAGTGAAAGAAGATTTAAAAAACTGAAGGACAATTTGTAAAAAATACTTTAAAAGCTTCTCAAATTAGGAAAAAATGACATCTGAATTTTTCATGCTGTTGAGAAATAGACACTTCCCATATTATATAGGTTGTTGCAGAATGAAGAAAAAGAAGGAAAGTCAATATATACTAACTGTGATACCACGATACACAGAAGAAAAATAACTGACACATCTCACATGCAAAAATCCCAAAGCCGGAACTGGTAAATCGAATTTAAGATATACTAAAAACATAGTCTACATGGCCAAGTGCACATCATTCCAGAACATGAGTACAATTTAATATTAGAAAAATCAATTAATATAACAAATCAATAGACGCAATAAAAAACATGGTGATTTCTATGGCTGTTGCAAAGAAGCTGGGCAAAATATAAGATTCCTGCAGGACTTTTTAAGACTAGGAAAAACATAATCCTCGGCAAAGTAAGAGTGATCTACCTCAAGCCAACAGCATATATCCTCACATGCGGGAGGAATTTCCATGAAAATAAGCAATGTCCCAAGGAGACTTGCTATCATTTTTATTCAATGTTGTTCTCGATGTTCCGGCCAATGTTATGACTTGAAATACAAATAAAAAAGATCACTACAGGAATGCAGAAGACAAGATTATCACTATTCAGAGGATAGTATGATTATCTATCTAGCAAAAGACATGACTCAATTGTAATTCTGGGAATTTAGTCACAGTGGCTGGGTACCAGACAAACATTTTAAAAATCAATACTTGTCTTATGTGGCAGCAATAACCATTTAGAAAATTTAACAGAAATGCAAAGTTAAGGGACTGTGAGCATGCAACAGCAAGCTCCCAACTCGCTGTCCCTCCCAGCCTCCAGGAAAGTCCCCTCTGGAGTGGGCACCTGCCAGGCAGGCGGGTCTCCAGAGAGGGGGCAGGAAGAAGGCAGAGGGTCTGCACCTCCTCCAGGGCTGGCAGAAAGGGAGCCTGCCTCACCCGGGAGGTCCTCCAAGAAAGGGCCACACTATTCACTCCAGTAGGCTCTGCGGGGGGTGGGGGATGGGGGTTGGGGGGTCTTGAGCTTACTGACTCCTGACCACCTGGGGAAAATCTGCTCTGTGCCTGGTGTCTCCCCGGCCCTGGGACACCACCGAGGGACGTCCTCCTTGACCTCAGTGGAGCGGGTTCCTGGTTAGCCATAACATGGAAACACAGAGCTTCCCTCAGCCCGTGCGTTTGCCTTTGCCCTGACCCGGGAGAGAAGGACAGAAAACCACGGGCAGGCAGAGAAATGGCACCTCACTTCAGGGCAGGCAGTGACAAGTGACGGGGTGACCAAACTGAGCCTTTGAGGCACTTGGCTCCCACCGAACTACAAGGGAAGGAAAAAGAAGACCCTGATAAGAACTGGGGTGGGGGGAGAAGAAAGAAAAGGAACACATACTGTCAAAGGGTGGACTTAGAGTGCACCAAAGACTTTCAGGAGCTAAAAAGCATGGGGTTTTCAACAAGCAAATTCATAGTCATGCTGAAATAGTGGCTGGTAAGTGGCCCAGAGCAACCACACAGAACAAAATCGCAGAGCTAGGTATTTGGGAAGTAAAAGCTGAGAGACCCGGAGGCCAAGATCTGGGAGCTCTCACCTGTGAAGGCGGGAATTCCAAAACAGGAAAAAGAACAGATGGAGGAGAAATGCTGCTCACAACAGCCAGCATTTATTGAGCATTTTCTATCTCCAGGCATTGTGTTTAGAATGACATGAATTAACTCTTTGAATCTTCACAACACACCAACAAGGAAGGTCTCCTATTAGTTCTTGTCCTAAATCAGGAAGTAGAAATCAGGAGAGGTTCTGCCTGATTTGTGCCTGCCAGGCCAGGGTGCAGGTGGGGTCCCAAGGCCTGAGGTCTGACTCCAGGGTCCATGGTTTTAACCACAAAGCCAGTAATAATTAATTAACCAGCAGTGATGAAATAAATGATAGAAAAAATGACCCCCAAGCAAAGAAATTCTCTAATTTATCATTGCTAAGAAGGAACAAAATAACCTGGAATAAACTTAAAAATGAAATTTAGGACCCATATGAAGAAATCTATATAACTTTAGTGAGATATTTTAAAAGTCTTTGAAAAAACAGAGAAGAATACCATGTCTCTTGGTGGAAGGGTTATTGTAAAGATGTTTATTCTTCCCAAATTAATTGATGCATTTAATGCAATTCCAGTAAAAATCCCTATGGAATTTTTTTTTTTTTGAAGATTTCTCAATGATTCTTAAAGTCATCTGGAAGAATGAGCAGGCAAGAACAACTTCAAAAATAATTAAGAAGAGTAATGCTCTGTCTCGCATTACTACAATATTATAAAACTACAATAATAAAAAAAGCACTGATGAAAGAATTGATAGCAGATAAAACAGGACAGTTCAGAAATAAGCCCTAGTAAATCTATATAATAAACAGAAATAATTGAATGGGAGAAAAGGCAGCTTAGTTGACAAATGGTGCTAGGAAGATAGGTTAAGGCTTTGGAAGGAAAAATCAATTTTGTTCCTCACTTCACATTTTTACTCTAAAACAGAAATTAGTGGATACAAATTTGAGAAATATATAGGTAAAATGAGGAAAAACTTTTCTAAGCTCAAAATCAATAAAAGAATAACAAAAAGGAAAGATTCATAGACTTGATAACACACTCTGCATGTTAAAAACATTAGAGAGTAAATGAACTATTTAGCAACAATCTAGAAAAGCTCTATGCAATGAATATGGCAAAAGGATAACATTCTTCAAATACAAAGGAATTCATTAAAATAGAAATACTAAAAGATGTCAACAGATAATTCACAAAGGAAACATACAAATGTTAAACGTGGAAAATGTTTAACTTCAATAATATGAAAATAGATGCAAATTAAGGCAATAATGAGCTAGCATTTTCCATATCCCCAGTAAGCAAAGGTTTTAGTTCTAAGTGAGGAAACTGAGTGTGCTCACTTTGCTGAGCCTCTTCACTCACACGGATGGGAACAGACCTGGGTGCAGACTTTCTGGATGCTAATTTGGCAATCTGTTTAGATAAAAAACTTCCTTTTTACTGTTCTTTTCCTTTGATTCAGTAATTCCTTTTCTGGAATCTGTCTGAAGGAAGTGATCAGAAATTTGGACAACAATCTCTGCATCATGTTGTTTATCACATTATTTATAACAGTGAAAAATGGAAAAGAAGAAAATATGAATAAGAAATTAAAAATCAACCCACCACCCTGAGATAACATCTGTATATGTTTTTCCCATTTTTTTCTAAGCAAATAAACAAAATCGATAAGATCATATTTTCCCGTCCTTTTTATTTAATATTCTGTTGTAAACATTTCCCATGTTACTAAAACTCTTCACAACAAAATTGGTCATATAACACCTTACAGAAAGCCATGGTTTTCTCAGTTGGTCCCCTATTTTTGGATGATCTTACTGTTTCTATAGCAGCAGGTAATATGTTTGCAATAAAACAGCAAGTTATTTCTCATATTAATGCTTTCAAGTGTCCACATGAAATAGTTTTTGAGAGCAAACCATTCTGCCAAGCCAAGAGTGCAGCCAAAACTTGATGACTTCCTCTGCGGAGCACGTGCCACAGCTTTCCAAGTGGTACAGAAGTAAGATGTCACTTGGCACCGACCCTTATTATATAGAACGTTATACAACCACCATCCAGATCATTTTGTGCAAAATTAGAATTGCATATAAAATTGTTCCCCTGGGGCCTCACCACTATACTACATATTAAAAAAAAAATCATACCACATTAAATATGCTACAAGTCTTATCCAGATGAGACCCTAGACGGTAATTAATTCCATTGTTTCACCTCCAGAAATTATTAACTTGCTCGAGTACCAAGTAAAAGTAAATTTTTTATTTTTTTATTTTTATTTTTTGAGACAAGGTCTTGCTGTCTTGCCTGGGCTAGAGTGCAGTGGTGTCATCATAGCTCACTGTAACCTCAAACTCCTGGGCTCAAGCAATCCTCCTGCCTCAGCCTCCCAAGTAGCTGGGACTACAGGTGTACACCACCACGCCCAGCTAATTTTTCTATTTTTTGTAGAGACTGTGTTACCCAGGCTGGTCTCTAACTCCTGACCTCAAGCAATCCTCCCACCTCAGCCTCCCAAAATGCTAGGATTACAGGTGTGAGCCACCATGCCCAGCCAGAAGTAAATATTTTGTAGTAGCTACTGGGGGCTGATGAAGGCTGAAACAACCTGGAATCTTCAGAAGATACTCACGGGTGTCTCTGTAACCCTATGTCCACACACTGGGCAGAGGGCCAAGGGTGCAGGACTTTGGAAGATGGTAATTTCTGATCTGAAATAGCTGAAAAAAATGACTTCACAAAATCCCCTATGAAAAACATGCCTTTGCCCCACACAGACCACAGGCCTTGGGCACACCTAGATGCAGTGCAGTACAGACAGACAGTGATGTGGAAAAGAGGCCCTGGCATTCTGCATTTAAAAAACAAAAGTGAAAAATAAACAGCTCTGTCTGGCTTTTTAAAACCTAGCTGTCAACAGGGGAAAGTGTAATCATTTTGACAGGTTTCCATTTCACTGAAGATTCAAGGTTTTAAATTTGGACTTAAACCCAAATGTTATGCTTCCTGGATTGTGAATATCCAATTTCATTTATATTTTTAAACTAAAACTTTAGAAGTGGAGTACACAGTTGAAAAATCCTAGGATTCACATGAGACATACAGAATTTATTTTTCTTAAATGGTGTCTTTAAAAAATATTTATCAAGGAAAATGAACAAACCACTCTTAGGAATGTCGACCGATCTGTGGTCTTCAGAGTTAGTCTCTGCTGATTATTTCTTTCCAAGATCTAGACCTCTTAAAGTAGGACAGAGGAATTACTTCCTCCTGCCTCTGCCTTAGCAATGCTACTGGAGGGACAGTATATAAAAGAAATGCATCAGTCACCATAGCAGGGATGATGATTTCTTCAATAACACCTGGCAGGGAAATATTGACAAATTGAACCCTGACGTCCCCCGTACTTAGGGAGCCCCTGCCCTGATTCTTGCCTTGACAAAAGCTTCCTGAAAGAAAAGGCCAGTAAGTCAGTACTTTAAACTCAATTTAAAGGAAACTATTTGGAAATTAGTTTGCTGTGAAATCTTGTTATAAACACACCATTTCCAAAAAGAAATTGAACTGTGATGGATTTCAGAGCTTAGCTATCAAGGTTGAGGATGATTGTCAATTACGAACTCAGATGTGCACAGGTTAGTGACAGGGAAAGACTCATGACAGCTGATACCCTCAGACAGCTGGTGAGTCCTTGGGGCATTCGCTCAGTATTTCATGGACCGCCCCACAGTTCTCCATGACTCAGATATAGTGACCTCATTTGTGGCAGAACACTCAATTAGCCACTTAGGCTGAAGAAAACTGAAAAATTTCCAAGAGTTTCTGGATATGGGTAGATGGAACAACGCTGCATCCCGTTTCTTCCACCGAATGCAGCTGTGCGACCTGCGCAGAGTGCACGGAGCAGCTGTTGGAGAATCCTGAGAAGCGGTAGCAGGTGGCCTGGGGAAGAAGCCCTGAATTTGACGCACCACCGAACCTGCAAAGACTTTACTGCATGGTTTCCTGGCGTGCCCCCAGGCTAGCTGCAATGCGGCATGACGGCCGGCAGTGGGCACTGGCGAGGACGGCGAGAGCTTCCAGAAGCCTCTAGGCCTGGCTTGAAGGATGGGAAAGGGATCAAGCAACATTCAGAGAGAGTGGGGAAAATACCTGACGTTTTTTGATTTCTCCATCCCTTCATGTCTCGACCCATGGTAACCTGCAGGTGCCTAAGAGCTCTGAAGGAGGAGAACCGCACCCTCTGGTCAAGGCAGGCACTGTCTCAGAAGGGACAAACCCCTCATGCGTTTTTCTCTTTCCGTGCTCTCGCTGCTTGCACCGGGAAGCTGGGACAGCCACGGAGTGTGCAGCAGAGCAGGACAAACAAAGTCTGAGCTTGCTGGCTGTAGGAATGACAAGGGGAGCCCCAAGGAACTGGAAAGTGTCAGGGAGATGTTGGACAGTGAAGGACTTGACAAAGCGACCCCCGTAATTTTTTATTTATCAAGTCCTGGGCTCACCTGCAAGCTGCTCAGGCATCAGTGGGACCCTAAACAGCAAGCCATAGACTTTGAAAAGTAGAAAACAGGACAGAGCACTACGCAGCTCCCAGGGGGGCCAGTGGGCAGTGCACTCGCAGAACAGATCTAGAAAGCATCACAGAGGCTTTGAACACCAAGCAGATATTGGAACCACAACCCAAAGAAAGCTGGCCAGAATTTTCAGTCCACATCCAACCAAGTCAATTTTCCCGCTTAACCAAAAATATCAACATTCTCCGTAAGATTTAAAGAAGGCCCAAAGTCTCACAGCATCATATTCAAGATGTCCAGAGTGTAATATAAAATTAATCAGCATGTGAACAACCAGGAAAATTTCAACCTGCACAAGAAATCACAGTCAGCAGGTACCAATGACACAAGTGTTGGAGTCATCCAAAAAAGGCGTTAATGAAACTGTTATGGAAATACTGCACCAAGTGCGAATCCTCCTGAGAGGAATGGAAAGACATAAAATCTCAACAAAGAAACAAATGATACAAATAAGAAAACAATGAAAATTTTAGAACTGAAAAAAAAAAAAAAAACAAACAAAGGGACTCTACTGACAGGCTCAACTATAAAACGGAGATGACAGAAGAGTTAGTGAACTGGAAGACAGGTCAACAGAAATTACTAGTCTTTCTCCTCTCCTGCGATTAACATTCATGCTATCAGAGTCACAGAAGGAGATGGGAAAGGCTGCAGAGAAGAAAAAATACTGAAAGAAACAATGACTGAAAACTTCCCAAATTTGTTAATAGAAATAAACCAATGGATTCAAGAAGCTCGCTCAGTGAGCCCCAAACAGGATAAATCAAAGAAATACATGCCCAGACACATCTTAATCAAACTGATAAAGAATAAAGACAAAGAAAACATCTAGAAATCAGACAGAGACAAAGGATGCTTGAACAACAGGGAAACGATGATTGAAATGAAACATCGAAGCCAGAAGGAGGTGGAATGACATGTTTAAAGTGCCAAGAGAAACGAACGTCAACCCGGAAATCCACATCCAGGGAAAATATCCTTCAAGAATGAATTCAACATAAAGACATTTTCAGATGAAGAGAAACACAGAAATTCATGTCAGCAGACCTGCTCTAGGAACAATTTTAAAGGATGTTCTTCAGAGAGAAAGAAAATGATACCAGAAGGGAACTTAGAACACTAGGAATGGTAAACATCTGGGTAAATACAATAGATTATTCTTATCCTGTATTGTTATTTTAAAAAATGTTTGATGGTTGAAAATGAAAATTATAACATTGTCTGATGGGGTTTTCAATGTAGGTTGATATAATATCTAAACCACTAGCAATAACGACAAAGGAAATGGACTGATTCCTCTGGTAACACAACCAAAAATGAAAGATACAACACGAATAGTTCTATTAAAGATATTGTATTCAAAGTTTAAAACTTTCCAAAAAAGAAATCTTGAGGCCCAGATGGCTTTATTGACAAATTCTACCAAACATTAAATTTTTTTTTCTTTATTGGTAAATAATGCCAATTCTACAAAATCTCTTCTAGAATGTAAAAAAGGAGGAACACTTCTCAGTTTATTTGATGAAGCTAATATTACCCTGATACCAAAACCAAAGACATTACAAGGAAAATTACAAAAAATTAGAGCCCAATATCTCTCATGAACGTAGACACAAAGAGAGAGCATGGGGCAATTTTCAGCATGATCAAGCTGTTCTGTACGTCGAATGTGTTGTCTCATGCATGTACATGAAACTACTTGTGTTAAAATTCATAGAACTGTACACCCAAAAAATGTCAAATGTATGTATGTTAACTTAAAATTAAAATTTTAAAGTGAATTATTTAGGGCCATAACTCTCAGATTTCATTAAGTGGCCAGTTTCAACATCTACAAAACCACATCATAATCTTTCAAAATAGCATGACACATGGTGCGATGTAAGGCAAAGGAGTTGCAAGTCTCTCAGGAAAGTTTTCCTTTCTCTTACAGGGGACACATCTGGCTTTGGATACTGTCCTGTGGAGCTGTGGTCCGCGGCAGCCCCCTTGCATCCATGCGGGGAAGCCAGGAGAGCTGCAGAGCTGTGGGGTGGGCGTCCTGGCATCTCGAAAAGCTGAATTAACCAGCCAGGAACTCCTCCTACCTCCAGGCCCGTCACAAGAGTTAATAAGGTCATATCATTTTGTGTATTGGCAGCTGAAAAACACTGACTCGAATAGTAGGCATGAATGTATACTGGAACTACTTTGTGCAGGTCAAGTATCCCTAATGCAAAAATCTGAAATCTAAAATGCTCCAAAATCTGAAACATTTTGGGGACCAACATGATGTTCAAAGGAAATGCTCACTGAAGCATCTCACATTTTGGATCTTTGAATGAGGGATGCTCAACCGGTAAGTATATTGCAAATAGTTCAAAATCCAAAAAGAAAAAATTCAGAAATCCAAAATGATTCTACTCCCAAGAATTTCAGTTAAGTTCAACCTGTATAACTTTTATAGATGAATTGGGCACATGCCTTCCAGTAATAGCAAATCAGAAAAAAAAATTGTTTTTCTCTATGAAGATTCTATGACCCCTCAAGGTGCAATTGAACTTTTTGAGGAGAAAATTACTCAAAATCAATTAAGGTAATACAAAACTAATCACTTTTGGCAGGCACTCTTTATTAGCCAGATGGACAATTCTAAACAACTCTGTTAGATTGGGTAATTGATCCAGTTAAGTGGGGAAGAGTTTTTTAGCCAACTAATCCTGACAAGCTATGATGCTGTAACCCCACTGAAAATTGTGTATTTTGAGATAACTATATTATTTTAACAAAGACAGGTATCGTTGTAAAATCCTGACATCAACTCTTCTAACTCAAGGTCATCTCTTTCATGCTCCATGATGAAGGCCTTTCAGCTTCCCAGGGAGTCTTGCTCAGGTGTTTAAGCTGATCTCAAACTCACCTTTGAAAAAAAAATCTGGTCCCTGGTTTTATGTGGTTCTGGGGCCACTTTTGTGCAGAAGTTTGGGTGCTTTACACTAGGCACAAACACACATCATGCTGTTAATATTTTAATGATCCTTGTCATCTCTACATTTGGAATCTAAAAAAACATGGGCCACCTTTACATCAACATTTCCTTAAATCCTGGTGAGCAATCTCAGCTTTGAACTTCTAGTTCTACTGCCTGTTCTGACTACAGCCCAATCTGTCTGTTGACTGCTGGAAATTTTATTAATAACAGAACTCTTTACTTTATATCAAATTCTGGCTTCTACCCATTGGCCCTTGTTATCATCTTGAGGGCCACCCCAGAAACAGTTTAATTCTTCTTCCACATGACAACCCTTCCACTATCAAAAGACAACCTAAAATGTCTGAAGACAACTATCGTGTCCTCTCACCTAATCCTCTCTACAAAGCAAGCATTCCCAACCCCATCTATGACTCACGAGAGAACATGATCTGGTGTTCTACCGAGACCCGGGTTCTGCCCTCCATGGGATCTCTGGGTCAGGAGACCAGAACTGAACCCCGTCCTTCATCTGTGGTCTAAACAGCAAGGACAGAGGAGGGTAACTGCTACTCTAGTGCTACAATGCCACTAACAGGGCAGCTGGGAGGTGAAATTTGCACTGTTGACAGTGGCCTCATCCTGTGGATTCGCATGAAAGCTCATGCCCATCGTCCACACCTGTGCTGAAAAGCAGCCCCTCTCTTGTCACACTTTTCTCCTCCCGTTTTTGTGTAGCTCGTTGTTTGGATGCAAGTGCAGGACCCTACAATTGTTTCTGCTAAGTCTCATCTTGTTGGATTCAGGCTAATTGTTCCAGCCTGTCAAGACCTTTTTGGATCCCAGTTCCATCACACACTGGCTACCACAAATTACTGTAACATTTTTGAACAAAATAAACTTGGGGACAAAGCCCTGTGGCATGTTCCTGGGAGCCTTTCCTTGGGCATAGTTATTCATCCAGTTCTAATCCTACCTAATTGTAGTAGCACCCAGCTCACATTTTTCCATCTTATCCACACACATACTAAACTTGTCAATGTAAATTTGTCAAATACTTTGGTTAAATCCAGATAAACTCTGTCTAAGGCACCCGTTTTCCTTATTTTTCAGTACATATAGATATATATATGTATATATATATTTTTATATAAAAGCAAATGCTTTCAGGAACCAACTGTCTTTTTCTGCTTCCTGCTGAATAACCAAATATTAATACAATCGTACATGACTCAGTCTGCCTTTGTAGATAGCTACTGTATCTGTGATTTTTTAAACAAGAATTTCAATCTTCGATAAAAACAATACTAAAATTATCCTGGAATTCGGTGTGATTTGACTTCTGCAAAGTCCAACGAAGGTGCCAGTAGGTCAGTAAGGACCAACCTTTGAGAACCCCCTGCTCTAGGAAATCGGTGTGTCCTGGGAGCCTCATGACTCATAGGAGCTTTCTAAGGGACCCTGGGGATCCTTAAACAATGGATGTGGCACACCGTGGGGGACAGGAATGGGAGGTCTCAGTATCTGAGGAGCTCAGGTTCAAAGCAGTCCGGGCACCTATTTTAGAAGACGGTTCCCCAGCAGCCAGATGGGAGACTTAGGAAGCGTGTCGGCATTCAGTCTATACCTTTATCAGCCATGCTGACAGCAGCAATAACACTGGCTTACTCTTTCTCACCATTGACTATGTGGCAGACACTATTCTAAGAAATTTAAATACATGATTCACTTCTTCCTCATGACAACCCTATAAGGTAGGTACCATTTTTATTCCCAATGTTATAGGTAAGAAAATGAGACATAAAGTAGTTAAAAGCCCCTGAATAAGGAACACTTACGTACTTACTCCCCAAGTAGCCCTGGTCTGATATTGAAGGAGAGGGCGCCACATTTTGGCCACGTGATGGGAAATGGGGAAGTAGGGACGGGTATTTAGGCAGAGTCTGACACCTGCAGAGCCAAAGTGGGTCCCTCCACACCTTTTATGGCTCTCTCAAGCCTGCAGAGCACTCTGGAGAGCGATATTTTGTAGATAAAAATAAAAAAACTGTATCAGGTATCTCTCAAAAAAATGCACAGGGGAATTGGACAATGAATTGCGATGAATTACTTTGCCAAGGAGGAGGCACACAGCTGCTGGTGACGTATTGGATGGTGTGTCCCCGTCCTGTGCCATGGTGGCTGCACCCTGAATGCCGGGCCCGGATCAGAGAGAGCTGACCTCAGACCGCCTGCTACTGTCCCTCCATCCCCATTAAGTGGCAGCCACAAACCCGGAGTCCAGGGCAGGGAGAGTCTGCTGACTCCCTCCCACCTCACAAACTTGTGGAGCATTTTAATTTTTCAAAAGTTATTCCCTCTATCTGTCTCTGCTTCTGTGAGCTTTGTATATTAGTCATTGTTGACATGTCTGGCTCCCCTAATAGACGGTGAGTTAAACTAAACTAATTCAGTAATCTCATTATCACCAACCAATTTGTGTCCACATGTTCGTGCATAAATATCAGCCTGAATTAAAGCTCAAACCATCAGTCTTAGCTGAAAAGAACAATGACTTCATTAAATGAATACACCTGCATCAGGAAAAGATTTTTAAATGTACGTGACATTCATTTATTCATAAATTATATACACAGACTATTGACTTGTCAAACATCAGCAAGGCTCAATGTTTTCTTAATTTTAGATTAAACATAGTGATGAGGAGGTTCTATTCAGAGTATTTTCTTCCTATACCCCTTGAGCTTTCTCACACCCCTCGACTACACTCACACCACTCTGCATCCCAGAGGTAGTGACTGTGGTGACACCGAAAGGACACTGAGTTATACCCATGGCTCGCTGACCTGTGCCCCGTCCTTCTTCCTCTTTGGGCCTTGTGTTCCATGTTTTCATGTTTGACAAAAATACTCACTTAGCTACCTCTCACAAGATAGCTAAAAAAAGAGGGGGCTCCAAAAAGGAAAGACCATGATGTAGATGCAAAATAATGCTACTTTTATTACCATGATTACCGTGTTGACTGATGACGGAAAAGCTGAAGGAAACCGGCCCCTTGAAGACTCTCAGAAGTGGAAGGAGACTGATCCTCAGTTGCAGTATCAGAACCGCTTCTCAGTACAGTAAAAATCACCTGCCCATCAAGGACAGTTTGGCTAGTGAGCCAGAACAGCAGGTGCCAATGCACACAGAGGGGCAGGTGACACTGAGCGGTGGCTGCAGACGGACGTGTGGAATCCCAGACTCATGAAAACCACCCGGACCCTGAGACCTCTTACAGCAGAATGGGCCTTCACAGAAGTGACAGGACCGGGCAGGGGCCGCTCGGGGAGACGTCTGTCCAAGGCCTCGCCAGTGGGACAGCTACCTGGGTGGGCGGCTGTAACACGTGACACCTTGTATTAGTTTCTCGAGGCAGATGTAACAAATTATCATACACTTGGTGGCTTAAGAGACAAAAACCGACCTACTCTAGTTCTCTGACAGTTCCGGAGGCCAGCAGTCTGGAATCGGTGTCGCGGGGTCCAAACCAAGAGCGCCCCCTCCCCCTCCCCCTCCGGCGGCTGCAGGGGAGCGTCCCCTCCTTGGCTCTTCCGCGTCTGGTGTCTGCAGGTGCGCGTCGGTTTGTGGCTGCATCCCTCGAGTCTGCCTCCACCTTCACGTGGCCTTCTTTTCTTCTTCTTTTTCTTTCTTTTTGTTATTTGTATAAATTTATGCAGTACAAGTATAATTTTGTTACTATTGCACCGTGGTGAAGTCAGGGCTCGTAGTCACTGGAGTAATGTACACTGTCCCCATTAAGTAATTTCTCATCATCCAACCCCCTTCTTCAGCCTCCACCCTTTCCAGTGTCCTCTGTCTGTCACTGCACACTCTACTTCCATGCGGACACATTATTTAGCTCCCACTTTTATGTGAAAACATGCAGTATTTGTCTTTCTGGGTCTGAGTTTGTTTCACTTAAGGTAACAGCCTCCAGTCCCATCCATGCTGCTGCAAAAGACATGGTTCATTCTTTTTTATGGCTGAATAGTATTCCACTGCATGTATGTAACACGGTTTCTTTATTCAGTGGTCCACTGATAGACACTTAGTCTGCTTCCATATCTTTGCCATGGTGAATAGTGCTGCAGTAAACGTGGCCTTTCCTGTGTGTGTTCCAAATCTCTCTCTGCCTCCTCTTATATGGAAACATGGGATTGCAATTAGGACCGACTCTTCTTGGTAATCCAAAATAACTTCCCCCTGAATCCTTAACTTAGTCACATCTCCAAAGCCTCCTTTTTCAAATAAGGGGACATTTCCAGGGGTGAGTTGGGGGCCTGCCATTGCTCAGCCTACCACACCTCTCCCCGGTTTCCCTCTGCCCTGAGACCCTGTGATTCTGTGGTTTACGCATATTCAACAGCATGCAGTACAAAGAAAGTAAGCAATTACGTAAGTGGCATAATGAGGGCAAAAGCACTCAGAAAAGGGAGGGAGAGCCCAATTATGACCTCTTGGGGGATGTCCCGAGGCCCCCACTGGGAGTGTCCCCTCCCATGAACACAGCATCTGTCCCCAAACCCTGTGGGGCCCAGAGGAGGGTCCCAGCGCCTGACAGTCTCCAGGCAACTTCTCCTGGTCCTCATCCATCTACCTGATATTTTCCAATTGCTTTAGGAAAAACCGTGTCGCTACAAAGAAAACAGCCTCTCTGTCAAGACTAGTTTGGCCAGTCAACTAGAACAACACACATAAAACGGGAAGGGCAGCTGAAGGTGAAGTGCTGTTAGGCATGCAGAGCAGTTCATCCGTTCTCAGCTTTTTCTCTCCCAAATTCTAGCAGAACGCTTGCACGAGGCCCTCACTTTTACGGTGCCTCCACAGCAGCCCCGGCCAGAATATACGAGGTATGTCCTGGGGCAGAAAATCTGTCCACCTGCCACCAGCCCCTGAGGCTGTACCTGGTCCAGTGTCCTGTTGTTCATGGAGGCCTCGGAAGCTCAGCCAGGTTCTCCTCCCGGAAGGCAACCTTGAGTAGTAAATATATCCCACCTGCTCTTCATGGTTGTTTGTGATTCCTGAATCTGCTTGGACCCCTTGGGAATCCATTTGTATCTCCCACTTCTTTCTTCATCAAGGGGTAAGAGTTCCCTGAGCTTATTGGGGCTCTATGAAATAGGATTTAATTGGTATCCCAAACTTCTCATTTAAAACCAAAGGGACAGACTGCAAGGGATCAATTTCCAAATATGATACATAATCCTGAGTTAATGCTCTATAGTTACAATATTATAGATTTTAATCTTGTCCCCTATTAACCTTTGCCACTTCAGTCTGAGGGGACCAAACTTTGTGGTATGTTTTTGTAAGGCTCCTCCCCGGCCCATGACTCAGTTTCTTGAGTCCTGTTGGACGTTTGGCTCAAGAAGCTTGTTGTGAAATAAAACAGAGGTGCTTCCCAGGTGAAGACCTGGTGGTGCTCACTCCAAAGGTCAAAACAGAACTAGATGGAGAAGAGGGCAAAGTAGGGAGGACAAGGAATCTGTCTCCCCACCTGGGCAGCAATTCCATGGGCAGAATTTGTCCTATGAACTATTTTGGAACTCCAGGCTATTGAAAGCTTGCAACTTCCAGGGAAAGACTTGGATGGTAAATTGCAGTTAATTTCCATCCATTTCAGCTCTGAGCACAGTAGCAGCTATCCATCCCCTACTCCCAGCCCCACAGCAGGAAGTGTTCTTGAAGCAGCTTGCATGCAGCCAGCAGAACCAGGTTGGGCAGAAAGCACCCTCTTCTCCAAATATAGGGGCTGTGTGCTCTGATCACAGAGCTTCAAAGACGCCGGGGCCACTATTGTTGCACCCCGACCCACTGTTGCAAGCTCCTCTTCTTGCAGCTGAAGTGACTTCCAGGGGATTTAAAAGGTCGGCATTATTTTCCCCCCTTTCATTTTTCTCTTTTTCCCTTTTGGAAGCCAGACATTAAAGACTAGAATATTCAAAAGCAATCACACACACAGGAGAAATTAGAAGGAGACCACACATACCTAGGAAAGGCGCCGGCTCAGAAAAGATCTGAGAAGACCTTACGTTTACACCTCGGGCTGATCACTGGCACAGAGACAGCCTAAAACAATAAAAAGAAAACAAACAGGGCCGGGCGCGGTGGCTCACGCCTGTAATCCTAGCCCTCCGGGAGGCCGAGGCGGGTGGATCACTCGAGGTCAGGAGTTCGAGACCAGCCTGAGCGAGACCCTGTCTCTACTAAAAATAGAAATAAACAAATTATCTGGCCAACTACAAATATATATAGAAAAAATTAGCCAGGCATGGTGGCGCATGCCTGTAGTCCCAGCTACTCGGGAGACTGAGGCAGTAGGATCGCTTGAGCCCAGGAGTTTGAGGTTGCTGTGAGCTGGGCTGACGCCACGGCACTCACTCTAGCCCGGGCAACAAAGTGAGACTCTGTCTCAAAAAAAAAAAAAAAAATGAAAACAAACAAACAAGAACCCAATAATACCAAACAAAAAACCCTGGTGAAGGGATAAAAAGCTGATTTCCAGAGGTGCCACATTATTAGATTCAAATGTTTAGTTTTCTAACAAAAAAATCACAAGATATACAAAGAAACAGGAAAGTATGACCCATTCAAAGGAAAAAAATAATCAACAGAAACTGTCTCCAAAAAAGACCTCACGGTGGATCTAACAAACAAGCACTTTAAAACAACTGCCTTAAACACACTTAAAGAAGTAAATAAAGTCATGGAGAAAGTCAAGAAAGCAACTCATGAAGAAGATGAAATTAGTCAATTCACTAGAGGGGTGATTGCAGCAGATCTGAGCAGGCAAAAGAAAAAATTGGTAAACTTGAAGATAGGAAACAGAAATTATCAAGTCTCTGAAACAGGAAGAAAAAGATAAAAGAAAAGTGAACAGAACACAAGGTATCTGCAGGACGTGATCAAGGAGGCCAACACGCTCACTGTGGAAATCCCAGGAGAAGAGACAGAGAGAGGCAGACACAATATTTGAAGAAAGAAGGGCTCAAAACTTTCCAAATTTGGTTAAAGATATCAATATAAACATCCAAGAAGCTCAATGAACTGCATCTATGATGAACTCAAAGACACCCACAGCAAGACACATAATAACCAAACTTTTCAAAGACAAAGAGAAACTTGAAACAATGAGAGAGAAGCATCTTGTCACATATGAGAGCTTCTACAAGATTATCAGATTTCCCATCAGAAACTTTGGAGGCCAGAATGCAGTGGGCTGATATATTCAAAGTGCTAAGAGAAAAAAACCCTGTCTACTAAGAATGTAACATCTAGAAAAACTGTCCTTCAAGAATGAGGAAGACATTAAAACATTCCTAGATAAATAAAGTGAATGGAGTTTGTTATCACTAGACTTGCCCTGCAAGAGATGCTAACAGGAGTCCTTCAGGGTGAAATGGAAAGGACACTAGACAGACAGTAACTTGAGGCCACATGAATAATTAAAAATTGCAGTAAAGGTAAATACATGGACAATTACAAAAGCTAGTATTATTGTAACATTGGTGTGTAACTCTGCATTTTTTTTCTGCATATTCAAAAGGCTAGCACAGTTTTTAAATTATTAGTTTATGATTTTGGCCATATAATGTATAAAGGTGTAATTTTGTGATATTAGCAACTGAAAGGAGTGGCGTGGAAATGTAAAAGAGCAGTATTTGTGAACGTTATTGGAGTTAAGCTGGTATAAATCCAAATTACAGTGTATAACATTCATATATTAAATGTAATCCCCATGATAACTACAAAGAAAATAGATACAAAATATACATAAAAAATGAGAAAGGAATTTAAACATTGCACTATAAAATATCAACTAAACATGAAAGAGGACAGTAATGCAGGAAATAAGGGACAAAAAACTATAAGGCATATAGAAAACAAATAGCAAAATGACAGAAGTGTTACTAAGTACCTCCTTATCAGTTAGTCTGAAAACAGATGGAAAATTCTGACACAGGCTTCAAGGATGAACCCTGAAGACAGTACACTAAGTGAAATAAGCTAGTCACAAAAAGGCAAGCAGTGCATGATTCCATTTATGTGGGGTACAAAGAGTGGTCAAAGTCATAGAGGCAGAAATAATGGTGATTGCCAAGGGCTGAGGGTGAGGGGGCTTGGGGAGTTATTGGGGAAGGGGTACAGAGTTTCAGTTTTCCAAGATGAGAAAAGAGTTATGGAGGTGGATGGTGTTGATGGTTGTAAAACAGTATGTATTTATTTAAAACCAGTAAACTATACACTTACAATTGGCTAAGATAGTAAATTTTATCACAAACACACACAAAAAAAACCTAGAAAAACTCTGAAAAGTCCTGCTTTCTTTCTACTTTCCTATGGCTTCGAAAACCTAAATACCCAGACTACAAGTATGGATGTCAAACATTGCCTGGAAGGGGCAAGGAAGGGTGAAGGGGATCATAAAAGTGTTTCTCTATGAACTTAAGAGGTAGGATTAGCACTGCATCTAGTCCCTCTTTCAATAAATATTTGCTGAGCACCTACAGTGTGCAAGGGATTGGTTAAGAACTCGGAGAATCAAATGTCAATATGCCAGGTCCCTGCCCTGATGAAACTGACCATCCCACAAGTGGGTGAAACGTGAGCACAACTACCACATTAATCTTTCTAGATGACACAGTCAAAGACCAGCCTTTGGTTGGTTACTTGAGAAGATGGACCAGAGAGAAGGTATAAAAGATCATGCTATGTGTTCAGAGAAGGAAAATATCACATTTGCACTCATGCACAAAAATGACACACTCCAAGCCAGGTCTCAGAGGAGAGGCAGTATCCCAGTGATGGGGGCAGGATCCTTCAGGGCCACCTCAATGACTGTCTGAGGCCAGTCCCCCTCTGCCAAAATGGATCCGCCAAGCTACCTGTTTTACAGGAAACCTGGCATCAGACTTGGTACCCTCACAACCTACATGCTCAGTCCATGGACACTCGTTTATTCCATCAATCAACAAATACTGGGGGACGCCTGCCATGTGTAGGGGCCTGTGCTGTAAAACAGTTATCGATTAAATGCCACGAAAATGAACGACAGAGGCATGACTTCCAGCCACGGCTACAAGGAGACCCAGAAGAGCTGATGGTGTCGTTCCAGTTCAAAAGTCTCAGCAGGCTCCAGGCCCAAGAAAAGCCGATGTTTAGGTTTGAGTCCAAAGTCAGGAAAGACTGATGTCCCAGCTCAAACAGTGAGGCAGGAGGAAGTTTCTCCTGCTCAGGGGAAGGTCAGCCTCTCTGTTCTGCTCAGGACTTCACCTGATGGGGTGAGGCCCACCCCCACTGGGGAGGGCAATCGATCTGCTTGGCTCAGTCTGCAATTTAACTGTTGATCTCAGCCCGCAGCACCCTCACAGCGACACCCACAGCAATGACTGACCAAGTATTTCACCAAGTAACCTAGGAACGCTGCGGCCCAGTCAGGTTGATACATACAACTAACTATCGCAAGCAGGGACACAGGCAAGCAGGCTGGTAGCTGAAATGCACACGCCGGAACACCTCACACTTCAGTTCAGCTGAAGCAAAGTTTCCTTATCTTTAGCGAACTCTGGAGCTATTTCCCTGTGGTTTCCTGTCTACCTGTTAAGCCTGTGCCTTATTAGTCTACAGCCCACCTTGAAGGGTGATGCCTCAGAGAAGCGCTCAGTAAACACTGGGTGGGGAATAGTGTCCCCTCCCCAGCCCTGTGCTGGCCTGACAGCTCCAGCCCTGTGTTGCCAGGGTGACCCTGCCCAATCCCAGCCCCCGCCCTGCCCAGCTCCACCCTGCACTGATTTATTCAGACTCCCTGGGACACTGGTAGAGGCTCACTGTCGAGCTGGATCCTTCCATGGGATAGTTTTGATGGGCCCTAAATCTCAAGCCCCAGCCCTGTCCCTGAAGGCCTCAGGCTGTGGGAGGTAGGATTTCTACAGACTGTGTTGAGTCTTAAGTAAAGCCTAAGAGACTCCCAAGCTGTCCTGGCAACAGACTAATGGTATCTGACTTCTCCCCCGATTCCTAATTAAAATGCCCATGAATATCCATAAACAGTCAAAAACTGGCAACAGCAACTTAGAACGAAGACAGGCAAAACCCAGAGCCCAGATTCACAGGCTGTCAAGCAATTCTACTGCCCTGGGGATGAACTGAGAAGGGCGACTGTGTCCTCCTAGCAAGGTGGCCAGCCCTGGGAGGAGACTGCCCCCCTGCACCACAGATGGATTGTTCCCGCGGGACCTTGGGCAATTTACTCAGTTCTCTGAGATTCCGTGCTCGCCTCTGAAAATGAGAACAATAAAAGAACCTACTTCATAGGTTTCCCGTGAGCTAAGATACGTAAAATGAGTATTTTCCTTCTAGAATAGAAGTTCCACAGAGGCAGGGGTTTTGTCTGTGTCATTTGCGGAGCTCTGCCAAGCACCTAGATGGGCACACGGCACATAGAGGGTGCTCGATACCTGTCTGCGGTATGAGCGGGCTGTCTATTAATTCTGAAGGTGGGGTGCAGAGGATGTGAGCAGGATAAGAGAGTCACTGGTGTGCTGTGCCCTGGGGCATTCGACTCAGGAGGAAAGATGTCAGCAGAGGGGTGATGGGAAAGGCGGGTTTCCACTCGTGCTCTGGGCAGGGAGGCACCTCGCAGCTCGTTTGCTCTGATTTGGGTAGAGAACTGGACAGTGGAACCTGGAAGAGGAGCAATCCCCACTCATATCAGCAAACCACTCGGGCGAGCTCTGGCTCCTCCGGGGAGATGAGGGCTGTTCTCCGTGGGTTCCAGAGTGCATTAGCGTGAGCCAAGCACAATTCACATAGCCTCTTTTGGCAATTGATCAGGCTGGCCCTGGCCATTCGTCCCTCATTCAAGGACCCATGTATGGCAGTGGGGGAGCCAAACACAGCAGGGAGAACAAACATGAGGAGGTGGAAGGTGGAAGTGCTCAAGAATCGAGCACAGGGCACAGGCACTTATGGCCAAAGGGGGTTATCACACAGGGTGGGGGTGTCAGGAGGGGAGGAAGGATTAAGCCCAGCAGAGATAAGGCCAATTCATTCATTCCGTAAATACCTCTTAAGCACCTGTGAAATGCCAGGCTTTGTTCTAGGCTACTGTGTAAGCAAGCTCAGTGAAAATCTTCAGGGATGAAAGCTTAAGGCTGATGACCTCACTTCAAAATGCAAAACTGCAGCAGCTTCGGCACCCAAATGAAGCAAAGGCACCTGTTCTGAGCTGTGTCTGTCCAGCTGTCACCCACTTCTCCAGGGCCACCAGGAAGACAGCTCTGGGCAGCTGCCCCTCAAAGGCTATTTCACTATCCCTGGGAAAGCTCTCATCTGCAGAGCTGGAATCATTCATTTCCAGATTGGTGAAGGGAGTTCAAAAAGGTCACTAGAGAGGGCCAGGATCCTGGATCAGCCACGGCCAGGGACAAGTGGAGAACATGCTTCTGAGTGTCTTCAGTCCTTCTCTCTTTCCTCCCTATTTCCAACCCCTGTCTCCCTGCAAAGGAGTCTTGCCTCCCCTGGACTAAGTCTTTAGAAATGTGTGTCGGTGTGTTTGCAAACCAGGATCTCGCACAGATAGGCATGTGTCCAAGGGGACAGGTGACACTAGTGTAACAAGAGCACACCCACTGTGTTTGCATTTAATGATTTTGCCCCCAGGGATAGGTAGGCAGGAAACCAAAGCGATACTTTTGCAGACTTTTCCAGCAAAACGCTTTCCTTCCTGTGCCCAGCACCTGATAATTGCCACTTACAGATTATTGGAAACCTCTAAACTCTTCCTGCCCCCTAAAATTCTCCTCACCTGTCAAGCGCTGAGAGAGCAGCACAAGCCTTCTAGACAGTTTCCAAAATGAAGTTGTACTGGGCCCACAGGTCTATGTCTGGAAGGTACGGTTGCCATGGCAATCCCAGCTAATGAATAGGTATGTAAATGAGGGAAGAATCTATTCATCATTTGCCAGTTGTTCTAAGTGCTTGCCCTTTCAGAGGCTTGGGGGAAGGAGGGGTGGGGTGTTAGAAAAGCATATGTTTAGTAAAAATTTTGGATAAATGTTTGTTTTCAGAGTTCGCCATGAGCAATGATTATTTTTGGTGGATGCTCATAAAGTGGTTTGCTCTGCAGCTACCCTGAGAAGAGAACTGGGATTAAACAAAAGCACATGGCCCAATCCACCTGCACTCTGTGTCCCTCAGGGAAAACTGCAGCAAACATTCCCGTCACAAGCAGGGAGCCCAAATTTTGGTCCACTTGCATAGTTTGAGTCTTAAGTAAAGCCTGGCAACAGACTAATGGTATCTGACTTCTCCCCCGATTCCTAATTAAAATGCCCATGAATATCCATAAACAGTCAAAAATTGGCAACGGCAACTTAGACCGAAGACAGGCAAAACCCAGAGCCCAGATTCACAGGCTGTCAAGCAATTCTACTGCCCTGGGGATGAACTAAGGGCGACTGTGTCCTCCGAGCATGGCGGCCAGGCCTGGGAGGAGACTGCCCCCCTGCACCGCAGATGGATTGTTCCCGAGGACATCGTCCGCATCACGTTGGAGACCTTGGGCAATTTACTCAGTTCTCTGAGATTCTGTGCTCGCCTCTGAAAATGAGAACAATAAAAGAACCTACTTCATAGGTTTCCCGTGAGCTAAGATACATAAAATGAGTATTTTCCTTCTAAAATAGAAGCTCCACAGAGGCAGGGGTTTTGTCTGTGTCATTTGCGGAGCTGTGCCAAGCACCTAGATGGGCACACGGCACATAGAGCATGCTCGATACCTGTCTGCGGCATGATCGGGCTGTCTATTAATTCTGAAGGTGGGGTGCAGAGGATGTGAGCAGGATAAGAGAGTCACTGGTGTGCTGTGCCCTGGGGCATTCGACACAGAAGGAAAGAAGTCAGCAGAGGGGTGAAGGGAAAGGCGAGTTTCCACTCGTGCTCTGGGCAGGGAGGCACCTCGCAGCTCATTTGCTCTGATTTGGGTAGAGAACTGGGCAGCGGAACCTGGAACAGGAACAATCCCCACTCATATCAGCAAACCACTCGGGGCGAGCTATGGCTCCTCGGGGGAGGAGATGAGGGCTGTTCTCTGTGGGTTCCAGAGTGCATTAGCGTGAGCCAAGCACAATTCACATAGCCTCTTTTGGCAATTGATCAGGCTGGCCCCGGCCATTCGTCCCTCATTCAAGGACCCATGTATGGCAGTGGTAAGTGTCACATCAGTAGGGTGTATGAAAAGATTTTGCTATGGGAAAAATGACCTTCAGGAACAGCAAACTCTTCTGATCTGTAGTCAGACGTGTTACCCATTGTGACACTGGCCCCCGTCTGGACAGCATACTCTTGACACAAACTTGACTACAGAAACCACGAGAAATGTTTAGCAAAGATCTACCTTATGTTCACAGAAACTCTTAGAGAACATGAATCAGGAAAGACAAACCAGAAGAAAGCAGGGGAATTTCAGTTATGGTTAGGATGTAGAACGTTCCAAGAGCTGGTTCCCTCACCCTAACAGTAAGGGGGATAAGCCACAAAATCATAGTGTCTTTTCTTTTCTTTCTTTTCTTTTACTCCATCAAAGGGTGAAGGAATCAAAGAAATCTAAATGCGCAAAATTCCAGAAAGTGATGAGCCTTTCCTAGGAGAAAGAGGCTCCCAGTGGGGCTTGCTTGCATGGTAGATGTGGGCTTAGGGAGGAGTTAGCCTAACACTGAGCATGTGCGCTGCTGTGACATTCAAATCTCGAGGTGCCCCAGCCAGGGAACACTCTGTACATGCCATGACTTTAGCCCTGGACCCTAACTGAGTGTGCCGGGTGAAGGAAGGATAGCTGAGAAACCCCTCTGAGGCCCCCATGACTGAGGTTTCCTGGCATGGCTACACCTGCTCTCCAAGGACAAGAAACAGGAGGCAGAAGGGAATGAGAGCTCCTGAAAACCTAGAAATCCATGGTGGAACTGGACAGCAAAGACAGCTCCCCAGCGAGCTAAAAGCCAGCATGGTTCAGAAAGCACAGCAGCTCAGCTGTAAGCCACAAAGACGTGTGCAGTCTTGTCACTGCTCCCATCACAGGCCCTGCGGAATAGGAAGTCCTGACGCTACCCTAAAAGTCTTTGAAGTCACTGTGAACCAAAGCCAAATACAGCTGTAACAGAGCCCCTGTCCAGCTCAACTACAGATCAGATTGCATGAGACCCTGATACTAGTGCCTGGCAGGTGGGTCTTGCCATTCTTTACAGGTAAATTTTCTTTATTTCAGTCTTACAGGTTTTTTTGGTGTTTTTTTTTTTTCCCCACACACAATGTATGGCATTCAATCAATTATGAGAAGCAGCAGGAAAGTGACTGATACTCAAGAGAAAATTCTACAGAAGCAGACTTAAGAGATAGCCCAGATGTTGTAATTATCAGACTTTAAAATAATTATGATAATCATGCTAAAAGATCTAGTGGCAAAAATAGAAAATGTGAACAAATGGGGGACTTCAGCAGAGAGATGGAAATTATAAAAAAAGAAATAAATGAAAATGTTAGGAATAAAAATATATAGAAATGAAGAACTCATAAGAGGGACTTAAAAACAGACTAGACATGGCAAATAAAAGGCCAGCCAATAAAAAGTATTCATTGAAACATAAAAAGGTAAAAGCAAGTGAGGAAAAAAACCAGAACACAGCATTTCAGATCTGAGGGGCAATATCAGACGGTCTGACAAATACGTAACCGAGGGCCAGAAGAAGACAAGAGGGAATAAGGAAGAAATATTTGAAGAGATAATGGCTGAGGATTTTCCAAAATTAAAGAAAGAAATCAACCAACAGATCCAAGAAGCTTGGTACGCATCAAGCAAAATGAATGCAAAGAAAACCATACCTAGACACAGCACAAACCACCAAACCTGCAAAAAATCTTTAAAATACTTAGTGGAAAGACACAGTACGCTACAAAATGTTGTTACTTTAAAAATATTTATAGATGTCTCATCAGAATCTATGAAGGCCAGAAGATGAAATAATATCTTTAAAATACCCAAAGAAAAAACTGTTAACATAGAATCTTCCATCTTTACATATCCTTCAAAAATGAAGGTAAAATAAAGACATTTCTTAAAGGAGATACCTGTACACCAGTGTTAACTGCAGAGTTATTCACAATAGCCAAAAGGTAGAAATAAAACAAGTGTCCACCAACAGGTGAATGGACAAACAATATGTCATATAAACATACAATGGAATGTTATTCAACCATAGAAAGGAAAAAAGTTATGATGCTTGCTACAACACGGATTATCCTTGAGAACATTATGCTAAGTAAAATAAGCCACCCAGAAAAGGACAAATATTGTATGACTACATTTATATGAAATATTTAGAATAGGCAAATCCATAGAGACAGATGAGAGGTTACCAGGGGCTGGTAGAATGAAGGCATGGGGAGTTATTGCTGAATGGCTGCACAGAGTTTCTGTTTGGGGTGATAAAAAGTTTTGGAAATAGATAGTGGTGATGGTTGCTCAACATTGTGAATGTAATTAATGTCACTTAATTGTACATTTAAAAATTGTTAAAATACAAAATTTTGTTTCTATATTATACCACAATGAAAATACAAAAATAATTTTTAAAGAAAGACATTCCTGTCAGTTAAAAGCTCAAAGTATCCTCTCTCCGGTAGAATTGCAGTAAAAGAAATGCTAAAACAAGATCTTTAGGTTGAAGGCAGTTGAAACCAGATGCAAGTCCAGATAACTCAAAAGGGAACAGAGTGCCAGAAAAGGTAAAATGATGATAAATACAAAAGTCTTACTTATCATATAATAAATGACAGCAAATATATATGTGCATTTCTAAATTATTTTAAAAGACTGTCAACTGTTTAAAGCAAAAACAATATCATTAAGTTGCAGGGTTTATAGTATATGGAGAAGTAAAATATATGACAACATATATTTATATGTTGACAGTTATATGCTGTAAGATTCTTAGATTGTTCATGAAGTAGCATAAGATTATTTGAAGCAAAACTGATAAGTTCAAGATGTATATTTTACTCTCTAGAGAAACCACTAAATGCTTATGCACAAAGCAATATAGCGAATAGGAAGGACAAAATGAAATACTCAAACACACTAATTTTACCCAAAAAGTGGCAGAAAAGGAGGAATGGAGGAACACAGAATAGATGGTTCTAACAGAAAATATGTATCAATGGCAGACTTAAATCCAATCCTATCAATAATTTCATACATTATAAATGGACACTATTTTAAAAAGAGTTGGCTGACTGGATCAGTCTAAAAGCAAAGACCCAACTATATTCAGCTTCCAATAAACAGACTTGAAATATAAACACAGTAACAAATTGAAAGTAAAACAGTTTTAACAAAGTAAACCATGCACACCCTAAGCAATATAGGTTTTGTGACTATATTTATATCATACAAAGTAGGCTTTCAAGACAAAGAGTATCAGAGAGAAGAGAGATATTTCATAATGATAAAAGTATCAATTCATAAAGAAAACATAACAATTTAAATGTGTATGACTACAAACAGAATATCAAAATACATGAAACAACAGTTGCAGAACTAAAGGGAGAAACAGACAAACCCACATAGTTGGAGAATTTAATACCTCCTGAAAGTAACTGGTAGAAGAAAAAAAAATTCAGTAAAGATATAGAGTATCTGAACATCACTATCAATCAGCTTGGCCTAATTAACATTTACCGAATACCATACCCAGTAATGCAAAATTCACATTCTTTACAAGTGAGTAAGAAAACAACTAGGCCATAAAACAAGAGTTAGTACAAGTACATTTCAAAGTATCGAACTCATACAGGGAATGTTTTCAGATGGCAATGGTAACAACAGTTATCTAGGTGATATTTAATGATGCCAATAAAGTATTAGGAAAATATTCTATTATATATAAACTAAGCATGATATGTCTAACCAGCCTGTAAGTCAAAAAGAAAGAAAAACATAAGTGGGAAATTAGAAAATATTTCAAACTGAATGATTACATAAAATATCATATGAATATTTACCGAGCGAGAAACACCTTGAATATCTGGAAAAGAGAATGCAGTGTCCCTTATGCACCCTAGAAAAGCAAGCAAGGTCTCCCTCTCTCTCCACAGACCATCTCTGCTGGGGCACACACACCCATACTGATCAGTACAGGGGTGCTATCAGAACAGATGAGGGAGAAGAGGTGAGGACACTGCAAAATTTCAAATACTCTGCAGAGGCAGATAATTGTTATCATTGCTGTCATTCATGTTGCTACCACATTCCAGGGTTTGTCGCTTCTGGGCAGCCACAGGGTAGAGTGGGAGTTCTACCCTGCTTTCTGGGCATTGGAGCCAAAAAGACTAGAGGTGGCTTATTTATTTACTGTGGCTTCTTGCCAAGGCACGAACAAATCTGATTCTCAGCCTCCTCATCTGTAAAATGGGTATATGCCTCCTTCATTAACATGAAGGAAGTCTCCAATCACGGTTGGACTGCCTCACCCCTTCTTCTATTCAGACTAGGTCAAATTCTCTGAATGTGTAATGAAATTTACTATGATTTTTAAAAAGGATTTATGGAATGTGACTAAACCTTTAAACGCTTATATTAGGAAAGAGAAAAGGTTTAAAATCAATGTCTTACGTTCCACTTTAACAAGTTAGAAAAAGAAAAGCAAATTAAACCAATAATTTGAAGAAAATGATATAAAAATAAAAGCATATGTCAATGAAATAAACAATAGAAAAACAATAGAGAAACCAATGAAATAATAAATATATAAATAACAGATAAATAAACAATAGGGAAACAAACAATGAGGTTATCAAAGTTAATTTTTTTTCAAAAATGTTCGAGAGAATTGACAATCCTCTAACAAGGTTGAGGAAGGAAAACCAGAGTGAAAACAATTAACAATAATAGGAATGAAAGAGCCTGTGGATATTAAAAGGATGATTAGGTAGGTGACAGTAAAAAAAATTATGTCAAAAAAATTTGACGACTTACATTTTAAAATGAACAAATTTCTTGAACTGCGAAAGTGACAAGGTAATGCAAGAAAAAAATGGCAAATCTAAATAGCTCTGTGATTCCAAAGTACTTCACACTGAAAAGGCGTCCAGAGAGAGGGGTGAATAAGTACATGATAAAGCAAACACAATATTCTAAACTCAACGTGAGGAGTACCTGGGCGTGCACTGTACTGTTTATTCAACATTTCTGCATGACTGAAAGTTTTATAATATAATTTGAGGAAACAATCCTTCTAATAAAGAAAATTATCAGTCTAAATGGCTTCAAATAAACATTTAAGGAAGAAAAATATGAATCTTAAGCAAACTCTTTCAAAATATTGAGGAGAAAAAAATACTTCCCAACTCATTTTATACGGCCAGCTAAATGGACACTGAAACTTGACAAGGATACTATAAGAAAAGAAAATTACAGACCAACATACTTCATAAAACATAGATGCAAAAATGTTTATCAAAATACTAGCAAATCAAATTCAGCAGTGTCTGAAAAAGAAAACCCATCATGACTAAGTGTGGCATATTCTAGGAATATAAAGTTGGTTTGAAAATGTCAATGTAGTTTACTACATTAACAGAATAAAAAAATGATCGTTTTGATAGCTGCAGAAAAAGCATTTGACAAAAGTCAACACCTGTTCAAGATAAAAAAGCTCAGCAATTTGGAACAGAGGGAATTTAGTCTGATAAAACCATGAAACAAAAAGCTTACAGCTAACTTTATACTAAGTGGTGAAAGAGTTTCCCTAAGATCAAGAAAGAAACAAAAAATATCTCTTATCACTTCAATCAATCCTAGCTGATAGAATAAGGCAAGAAAAGAAATATACAAGGCATAAAAATTAGAAAGGAAGAATTAAAAATGCTATTTACACAGACAACATATTTAAGTATGTAGAAAATCTTATGGGAGCTATTAAACACTACTAGGACTAGCAAGATAACAGAATCTAAAATCAATTTTAAAAACAATTGTATTTCTACATACTAGTAGCAAATGATCTGAAAAGTGAAGTTTAAAAACAATACAATTTACAATGAATGGTATTAAAAATCAAGTCTCTAAGAATGAATCTAATGAAAGATGTGTAAATAATCTGCAAAGGAAAAATACAGAACGTTGTTGAGAGAGTTTCAATAAACCTAAAGAAATAGAGGGACATATCCTTTTTATAGATTGGAAGACTTACTACTATCAGTATTCCATTCTACTAACATTTATCTATAGATTTAATGCACATGGGATCCAAACCCAGGGAGTTCCGTTGATGAAATTTACAAGGTAATTTTACAGTCCCTGTGGAACTGCAAAGGGCCTAGAAGAACTGCAACAATTCTGAAAAAGATGAATACAGTTTCAGGACCTGCACTGTCTGATTTCAGGGTTTAACATAAACCTATTATAATCAAGACAGTACAGTGTTAAGTGTACAAAATAGAGCAAATAGATTCAAAAATAGAACAGAGAATCCAAAAGCAGACTGCCACAATTCAGGCCAATCAATGTCCAAACAAGGTTCTTAATCGATTCAATGAGGGGGAAAAAGGTGTTTTAACAAATTGTTCTTAGAATAACTAAAAACTTGTACAGAGTAAACCAAACCTCAACTTCTACCATACTCCATATACAAAAACTACTTTCACATAGATCCTAGATGTAAATGTAAATGTTATAAATCTTCTAGAAGAAAATGTAGTAAAATATTTTTTATAACATTGATGCAGGCAGAGATTTTTTGACAGCACTGAACATGAAAGAAAAACAGTGATAAATTTGATTTAATCCAAGTTTAAAATGTCTGCTGATGGAAAGACACTGTACAATCCTCCTTATCTGCGGTTTCATTTTGCACGGTTTCAGCTACCTGTGGTCAACTCCAGCCCAAAAATATTAAATGGAAAATTCCAGAAATAAAGGATTCAAAAGTTGTCAGTTGTGTGCCATTCTGAGTAGTGTGATGACTCTCATGCAGTCCTGCTCCATCCCACCAGGGACGTGAATCAGCCCTTTGTCTATGTCTCTGTGCTGCACATTAGTCATGGATGTCATCTGCTCCTGATGGTGTCAAAGCCCAATGATCAGGACCACCCAAAGCAGATGACCCTCCTTCTGACTTACGGTCAGGTCAGTAGTAGCCTAACTCTACGTCACAATGCCTCTGTCACTCACCTCACTCCGTCATGTAGAAACTTTATCATCTCACATCATCACAAGAAGAACAAGGGTGAGTACAATAAGATATTTTGAGAGAGAGATACCACATTCACATAACCACATTCAAGTAAATTATTGTAATTATTCTATTTTATCAGCAGTTATTGCTGTTAATCTCTTACTGTGCCTAATTTATAAATTAAACTTTATCATAGGTATGTACATATAGGAAAAAGCATAGTATATACAGGGCTTGGTATTATCCGAGGTTTCAGGCATCCACTAGGGGTCTTGGAACACATCCCCTGCAGATAACGGGGGTGTACTGTATAAAGAAATGAATATGTAAGCCACAGAGTGGGAAAATCTCTTTGTCAAGGAACTGATTTGAGTAATAGAAATAAATGTTCTGTATTTTACGCTAGAGTATGAGTTACACTTCTGTATATAATTGTCAAAACTCATCAAACTGAACACTCAAGAACTGTATATTTTACAGTATTTGTATTATGGCCTAATTAAAAGTAAAAATCAGGTGGTGCAGGCTGAGATGAAAAGGAAGCAGAAGAAAATAAGAAAAAAATACAACAAAATTAAAAAAACTAATAGCATAATTAAAATCTTCAATGTAAACCCTCCCTCCAAAAACCTGAACTATTAATGCTATTAATCAAGACGGTGATATGATTCTCTGAATAAAAATATATCCATAGGGAAAATCATCTGGAAATCAAATTAAGAAAAAAGAGATAAAACAAAAATATATAAAATTAGAAATGACAAAGACGATATATTTATAGAATTAAATGACATTGAAATATAAAAGAATGACAAATATACACACATGTTAATACCTTTGCAATCAAAAAGAAATGGATGATTTCTGGAACAAACAGATAATCAAATTCACTAAAGAAAATGATCACTTGAATAGTAAACATGATATAAACTAAATACTGTTTAAAAAACTACCCCAAACTGTTTCCTGTTTTACATGATGTTTCAGGAATATGTTTAAATATTCAAAAATGTTAATTATATAATCTCTTCCAGTGCACAAAAAGATAGAAATGTATCAAATAACCTATAAATTTAGCATAATCTTGGTATTAAAAACCTGCAAATGGAAAAGACAATGGATCAATTATTTTTATGGATATATCTGCAAAACCTATATAAAAAAATAAAATAATAGTCAAACACAACAGGATATGGAGAGAGAAACTCATCTTAACAAGGAGACATAATCCTTGAACTGTAGGAGTTTTTTTAAATTTTAATTAATACAGTTAAATAATACACAGTATCAACAAATAAAATAATAAAAACCACGTGATTATCTCAACAGGTGCCAAAAAGGTACTCAAAAACCATTATTGATTTAAAAGCAAAAAAGTTTAACAAAGAATAAGATATTACCTTAACCATAATAATGTCTATTTCAAACAGCAATCAGTGCCATTCTCAAATTTATACTCAAACTCTGGGGACATTTCCATTAAAGTCAGAAACAAAAGAGTGTCTGAAATTACCATCATTACATAATTTTGATCTAAAAGTTCTACCCACCAAAATAAGGCAGAAATGAAAAATAAGAAAGACCCTACAAAGCATAGACCAAGAAACTTCAGGGACCATTTTGAGCATGGATCCCATGCATACCAAAACTACAAGAGACACCTATTCAGCTTCCTCTTCAATATTCCTGGGATGCTGAATAAATTACCCATTTAAAATAACCTCACTCCATCCATTCTTTGCTTGGACTGGAAAGGGATTAAACTGATGTCCCGTGTCCATCTCTGCCAAAGCCTGGCCTCACCTGACCTAAGCCGGCACTAGACACGCTGGATCTGCTTCTACTAGGAAAACCAAGAGACCCATGAAAAGATTTCACAAGTCAAAAGCCACCACCAGTTGTCTGAGTACTCAGCGAAGGCTTGACAGTAAGGATGATCTACCAAAGAATGTTAGAAGAGCATCTGGTTTATGTCCTCAACAACACTGAGAAGACATCACATCAACCAAGTTAGAAAAGTGACGAGAAAGAACTGCACAGAGATGAGAAAGCTTTGTTACAGAAATGAACCAGCCATCAGTAGACCCGTCACTGGAAAACCTCAAAGTACTGAAGTAGAAAATATATATGAGAAAGAGAGAAGGCTAAGGCAGAAGATGGAGAAAGGACAGCCCAGGATCTAACCCACATACAAGACTACACAGAGAGGTTGAAATATACAGTGCAAAAGCAGGAAACAAAAAAGTGTGGAAGAAATGTTTTCTAGGAAGAAAACTCAGTCTTAAACTTGAAAGTGTGAATCATGTTCCAAGTAACCATAACAACGACAGTCATAACATCTAGCACCACAACTACAGCAACACAGAAGAGACTACAGACTGGTGAGATTTTCAAACGTCCTAAATAATGATTACATCCCCCAAATTAGATTATTTACAAGGAAAAAAAAGTAGGTTATCACAAACTTAACATTATTAAACTCCCAAAATAATGGTGTAGCAGTCACAGACCTTTAAAAGAAAAAGGTTGTAGCCCAAGAATTTTATATTTAATCCAGTTGTTGTGTATGTGTAAGTACTGATGGGGGGATATTGTCAGAGTTACAATACTAAGAAGATTAAAGATTGAGGTCAATTTCCTGGGGGAAAAAAAAACAACAATGAAATTTTGGAAATTTTATGCCAGAACAATTGAATATTAATTAAAGATAAGAAACAGAAAATGAGTTAAATATGGCTGGGTGTAAGTGCTAAAGACAGTTAAGTGTGCGGGCAAAATATGTATTGCAAATATGGTTATAAAATTTGATCAGGTCTCATTTATTTATTTTTGTTGTTGCTGTGATTGCCTTTGAGGTCTTCTTCATAAATTCTTTGTCTAGGCCAATGTCTACAAGAGTTTTTCCAACAATAAATTCTAGAATTTCTTCTAGAATTCTTATAGTTTCATGCCTTAGATTTAAGTCTGTTATCCACCATGAGTTGATTTTTGTGAAAGCTGAAAAGTGTAGATCTTGTTTCAGCCTTCTGCTGTGCGGCTATCCAATTTTCCCAGCACCATTTATTGAAAAAGGATTCTTTTTCCCCAGTGTAGGTTTTTGTCTGCTTTGTCAAAGATTAGATGGCTATATGAGGATGGTTTTATATCTGTGTTCTCAGTTCTGTTCCATTGGTCTATGTCTCTGTTCTTGTGCCAGTACCATGATGTTTTAGTTACTATAGCCTTGTACTATAGTTTCAAGTCTGATAAATTGATGCCTCCCAATTTGTTCTTTTTGCTTAAGATTGCTTTTTTATCCCCGTAATGTGCTGAAAAAAAAAATTTAAAAAGAGTAATCAATCATTTTGTCAGGTTAACTGACCTAATGAAGACAGTTGAATTGAATCAATTAAATAAGCAATTGGAAAGAAGCACAAAATCAACATAGTGACTCAATTGGTTGACCTCTGAAAAACTGTTCATGGACATTGGCCAGTTGAAAGACACTAGCCAGCCTGTATGTTAAAGCATTATTCATACGTATCATTCATTATGTATAGTACATGGCATGTGTATGGCCTGGATTTTTCTGGTTTGCTAACTATTCTGTCCCCATAAATAAACTGATTGTCAAAACAAACAAAAAAAAAAGAAGACTTTGGTTATATAATTGATGATATCTTTAAAATTGAAAATAATAAAAATTATTTTAAAAGGAGGGGAAAATAATATAAATTGTAAAAAAACATAAAAAATTAACAAAGAATAGAAAAGGGAAGGAGAGAACATTTAACTTCTCATCTTCCATAGAGAGTATTATTAATTTGCAAGTGATGTTAACTGTTGGAGGTAAGTTCACACAAACGTTAAGGCCACACTAGAGAGAGTAAAAGTAAGATATCTAACTTCCAAACAACTGAGAGGATAATATTTAAAGTCAAACAACACTATAGTCAGAAGAAAAATTTAATAGTAAGTACACACGACAGCCAGCACAAAACAAAATGACAGAATGAAGACTCAATCTAAATGTTCTGAAATAAATATAAATAGGCATAAATAGGCTAGCTAAACTTACCAATAAGAAGGCTCTCTGAGTAATTAAAAATGAAAACATAATGATATAGATTGTGTAAAAGTTTCCCCCTAACAAAATCACAGAAAAGGGTGGTGCATTGAGCGCCGTGTTCCTGGAAGGAGAAGAAACTGAACAATTGTGCAGGCCCTGGTGACCACTGCACGCAACAATACACGCTATGCAAACACAAGCAAAAAGCTTATGCAGCAAAAATCAACAGAAATCAAAAGCATGTAAAGAACATTTACATGGGTAAAAGGTAAAATCCACCATGAGGGCAGACAGAGCATCAAAAATTAAAATAAAAACTGGTGAAGTAAACTTAGGAAGCAACCTAACATTATGTGAGAGACTTCAACACATCACGGTAATTCATCTTGGACAAAATAACCAAAAATAGCGGTGGAAGGGACACAGTTACTGTGAAGATAACTTTTATGCATGTATAAAAACCTTATACCATAGAGGCAGTACCTTCATAAAAGTGGATCTCATTCTTGCTTATAAGAAAATCTTAGCAAACAGCAGGTCATACTTATCTTCCACAATTCAATAAAAATAGAATATTGAAATGTAAACTAGAACTTGAAAAATCCTAGTGACTCAGAAATTATAAAATACTTTCCTATAAAATTTGTAGAGTAGCAGAGGAATTTTTAAAAACTACAATAAAATATTGTAAAGAAAACAAAACTGTCAAAAGCTGGGAGATATTACTGAAGCTCTTCTCAGTGGCCAATTTCTCACCCTAGTTGCCTTAATTACTAAATAATGAAGAATTAAAATAAGTAATCTACTGAAGCAGCTAGAAATGGACAACAAATAAGCAAAACAAAAACAGAAAAAAAAAAAATCAATTCCCTACAATTAAGGAAAATGAAGCCAGGTGCATTGGTTCATGCCTGTAATCTCAGCACTTTGGGAGGCCG
The DNA here is from genome assembly GCF_020740605.2 of Lemur catta. Lineage (NCBI taxonomy): Eukaryota > Metazoa > Chordata > Mammalia > Primates > Lemuridae > Lemur > Lemur catta. The sequence goes on from NC_059129.1 coordinate 32,949,340, forward strand.
AGATGGGAGGATCACCTGAAGCCAGGAATTCAAAACCAGCCTGAGCAACATAGCGAGACCTAGTCAGTCTCTACAAAAAACAAGAAAAATTAGGTGGTGCATGTCTATAGTCCCAGCTACTTGGAAGGCTGGGGCAGGAAAACTACTTGAGCTCAGGAGTTCCAGGTTGCAATGAGCTATGATCGCACCACTGCACTCCAGCCCGGGTGACGGAGTGAGACCCTGTCTCTAAAAAAAGAAAAAAAGAGAGAGGGAGAAATGAAGATGAAAATACAACAGTAAAAGTTTCCCTTATTTCTGGGAAATGTAGGTTAGGGTCCCAAACTCCAAAACCTACAGAGACCAAGCCAGCTCATCAAAAGCAAAGCAGACAGGTTTAAAACAATAATAAACAGTGGAGACTATGACATACGCCTTACCTAGCAGAGATAGCTATTACTCAACTCCACTAAATTACTGCAACAAAGGAATGCAGGTCTAGGCCGGGCGCGGCGCGGTGGCTCACGCCTGTAATCCTAGCCCTCTGGGAGGCCGAGGCGGGTGGATCGCTTGAGGTCAGGAGTTCGAGACCAGCCTGAGCGAGACCCCATCTCTACTAAAAATAGAAATAAAAAATTATCTGGACAACTAAAAATATATATAGAAAAAGTTAGCTGGGCATGGTGGTGCATGCCTGTAGTTCCAGCTACTCGGGAGGCTGAGGCAGTAGGATCCCTTAAGCCCAGGAGTTTGAGGTTGCTGTGAGCTAGGCTGACGCCATGGCACTCACTCTAGCCCGGGTAACAAAGTGAGACTCTGCCTCAAAAAAAAAAAAGGAATGCAGGTCTAATCTTGCCAAATTCTCCAACATTTTAACAGGAGATAAAAATGTGGATTTTTAATGTGAGATTTTCTGCTTTATAAAATGGCATATGGGCCAAATAAAACATGGCTAGGATCTGTACTTGGCTGGTAGGCTGCAAGTATGCAACTTCTGATTTAGACTATTGACTTCAGCTTGAATCAATCTCAATAATTTATATTTTTCCAGAAAAAAATCTCCATTTCACATAGATATTCAAATGCATTAACATGAAACTGTATCCAATATTCTTTTTAAAAATCTCCCACATTTATTTTTCATATCTAGTTTATTTCAGTGATAACACATTCATTCTTAATTAAATATGCTATCTTTGTCAATTTATTGCTTTTCTTTTGCAAAGAATCAACACTTGGATCTGTTCATTAGATTGAGAGGTTTTGAGTTTTTAATTTTTAAATTTCCAAGTGGGTGGGATTCTTATTCAAACTTTGTTATTAATTTCTGGTTTATTGCATTATAGACAAAGAATATGTCGATAATTTTTGTCCTTTGGACTTTAATTAGATTGCCTTTGTGGCCTGATACATAGACATGTTTTTGTTAATTTCTAGAATCGCTTTAAAAAAAGCTACTCTCTTTTTAAGGGTATAAAATTTATATCACTCACACACAGACACACACATTTAATGTCATTCAAATTGTTACTTAGTTTTACTTACTTGACCGATCTGAAAGGAATTTGCAAAATCTCCCATAATAATTGTTTTGCCCTATGCATAATATTTCTAAGGATTCTTCCTGAGATAAACATTTTGCAATGAATATGGCATTCTAATAAAAAAAGAAAAAGCCTAAAATCCTAAAGTCATCATTAGTGGTGTTCACCACATATTTCCTTTCTGGGCATATAGATGGATTGTACTTTCCAACACCCTTTGATATCAGGCACAGCCGTGTGACTTGCTTTAGCCAATGAAATGTGTATAGAAGTGACAAAACTTCCAGAATCAGTGTGATTCACCTGGTCTCTTTCCCTTGCCATAGCTCCCATAGAGGCACATACAGGCTGGAGCCTCTTCCTGCCAGGCCTCCAGAGTTAGGATGACACAGAGAAAAGACTCAGCCAACCCATAATAGACAGACAGCATGAGTGAGAAATTCAATTTTGTGCTTTTAAGCCATTGATATTTGGGGGTATTATTTATTACTGCAGCATGACTCAGCCTATCCTTACTAAAACAGATCTAAAAAGAAAGTAGGCAATCCACAAAAGGAAAAAAATGAGCATATAAAATCAGTCAATATATAAAAAATTCTTCCTCACACTTATAAGTTAAAGCAAAATAAGTCCCAACTTTTCACCAATCATATTAACAATGATTTTTGAAATAATTATGTTCAATACTGGTCAGGGTGTTCTAAGACAGGCACTTCCATACATTCCTTTTGGTAAACCTTGCCTGAGAAAAATGTTACTTATCATGAAGAATTTTGCAGTTTTGTATCTTTCACATAGTGATCTCCCTTCTAGAAAGCCAGCATGGTTTCTGCATTCACGATGGCACAGTATGTGGTACCAGAGAGAAAACAAACTTCCTAAATATGGTTCCAAGACAGGTCTGTGTATCTCTAATCCTCAATGAAGTGCTAACCTCCTTGCCAGTGGAATACGGGATTCTGGCATCTATGGCACGCACCGGCATCATGATTAGTTAAATGTCATCTGTGCTTTCTTGGGATAAAATAATTATTGAAAGCAAGGCTTTGGAAGACCCAAGTGTCTCCTACTGTTGACCTTTATGATAGCAATGATGACAAGGACTGTGGGGTGAGTTGTCTGCTTCCTAACGCCCTTGAAAGAAAAAGCAAGCTCAGGCCATTAAACTCTCAGCTCGAGTCACAGTCAGAGAGCTAGAGTTCTTCCATGATGGCCCCAAAATAGTCATTTATTTCTTATAACTGCAAGGAAGACCCCAAATTTAATTGTGTGGTCTATAGAATTATAAATTGAAATCAAACTCATCGGGTCTCCTATGTGAAATTCCAGGTCCTGATTGGAAAGGAGTGAGACCTCAGACTTGGAATAGGGATTTTTAGGTGGATTTAGAAAACTAAGTCATCCCCAGGGATCCCTGATGTCCCGATAGCTCCCTGCAGTCAGACAAGATAAAGTCAAAGACCTCGAAGACCTGTCATAGGCACAGCTGTCTTGAAAGGGGATGCTTGTTTCTCCAAGATCTATTCCCACCAAGTTTCACTGTCTCTAACGCCATGACTGGAATCAGATCATCACATCCAGGAGGAGAAGTTCCAGGTCTGACATGAGAGAACACAGAGTTGCAAGACGTAGCTCATTTACGTCAGCATAAACCTGGGGGACAGGCGTGACAATGTACCCCAGGGTACTCAACCAGGGAAGACAGCCTGTGACACTGGACACGGCCGTGCTTGCTGACACAGGTGTGCATACCAGAAACTCTGTTTCTAACATGTTGGCTGGAGTAGCTGGAAGTGACTCAGTCTGTTCAGTCACTGGCTGGAATGTGAGTCCAGTGTGGCAAGCTGGCAGTGGATGGAGACGGCCGGCTTTCCCTACCATGCTGCAGAGGAAGGAACTGCTCAGGGAGACGGGCATGTTGGAGTGGGTTTGTCACGAACATCCACCATTGCTACAGATCCCAGGAGGGCCTCAAGGGCTCCCCCTTCGCCAGAACAATGAGAAAGCCAGAGACGCCGTCCTCAGTTCACGCATCCCGCGCTCACATGGGGAAGATCCGGAGCGCGGCCGCGGCCTCTCGCCCAACCAAAGCCGACCTCGGGAGAACCCGTGTTTCTGGACTCGTATTGGCAACAGTAACTGGGAACGCAAACATTCACATACAGATTTGAAATACCAAGGTATTCATGCCCCAGGGGTGTGTGTGTGAGTGTGTGTGTGACTGTGTGTGTTCAGTTACTGCCTTAATGTCCTGTTGTCACCCTAAGTGACCTATAGCCACTAAAATCATAGAAAGAATAATACATCTACAAGACAAGTGGCTAAGATCTCAGATCCATATGGCTCTTACTAGTAGCATGACCCGTGCAAGTTATTTGAAACCTCTGAACTTCACTTTTCTCATCCATGAAATGACGTTCATAGTCGTTAGCACCTAACTCTATTGTGAGGACTAAATAAATTAGCAAATAACGTTTTTAGAACAGTGTTTTGCCCATGATGAAAACTCTGTCTGTATTAGTTAGTATTATTGTCACCCAGTGTTATTATTGGGGGCATGGTGAGCATTGCACAAATGTTTTTATCATTAATTACCCAGTTAAAACTTACCACAGTCAGACTACAGAACATCCAGCAATAACTCACTAACAGAATGAAATACAAAATAGTTTAACACTAATCAGGCTTATTCACAAACACAAGCATTTGGAGACACATTTTCCTTTCATTGTTCTCCACCAAAACAGGTGACTTTGTGAATTACTTTGAGTTTTTAACTTGCAAAGCCCCACACACCACACTACTGGCAAGAGATTGGGGGCAGGGGGGCTTCACTCCACTGGAAAGACCCTCAAAGGAGGAAACGTAATTGGATTCACTTTCCATTTCTCTAAGTGGGCCCTGGACTCGGGCTTCTCATGTTTTAATGTGTATATTGATCACTTGGGAATCTTGTTAGAAGAAAAATTCTGACCCAGCAGGTCTGGGGTGGGGCCTGAGACAGAGCATTTTAAACAAGTTCCCAGGTGATGCTGAGTCTGCTGGTGCCTGGACCACACGTGGAGGCCTCCGCACCTGCAGGCACGTGGAGGCCACCTGCCTGGGGCAGAGGCAACTGAACCCCTGAGGACAGACTGTCTACTTCCTTCATCAGGGTCCAGAGGAAAATCTCCTTGTCGCCTTTCAGCCACTTACCTCCCACTCAGACCTATTTTTTTTTTTTTTTTGAGACAGAGTCTCGCTCTGTCACCTGCGCTAGAGTGCCGTGGCATCAGCCTAGCTCACAGCAACCTCAAACTCCTGGGCTCAAGCCATCCTCCTGCCTCAGCCTCCCAAGTAGCTGGGACTACAGGCATGCGCCACCATGCCCGACTAATTTTTCTGTATATATTTTTAGATGTCCAGATAATTTCTTTCTATTTTTAGTAGAGACAGGGTCTCGCTCTTCCTCAGGCTGGTCTCGATCTCCTGAGCTCAAATGATCCTCCTGCCTCGGCTCCCAGAGTGCTAGGATTACAGGCGTGAGCCACCATGCCCGGCCCCACTCAGGCCTTCTTGTTCATACAAATAGACACAGGCTGGGGGGCTTCTCTTTAGCCAAAGATCTTCCTTTTACCCAGCGATCCCCTAATTGCGTCAACAGATTGCTGCGAGATAACCTGAGCGACTGTTGAAGGATGCAGGCCCCGGGGCTCTGCCCTTGGGATTCTGTTTCTGCAGATCTGGTTTTGTCCGTGTTGTCCCCCACACTGTCCAGGTGTTCCTGACGTGCAGCCGGGGTTGGGAGCTCCACTTTAGGCTAAACCCCACCCGCACTCCCTTCCTGCCGGCTAGCTCCCCTCCACGCAGCCTGCCGGCCAGCACCTCCCTCACACACAGGAAAGCAGTGTGTGTTCTGCGACACAAAATAGACCTCACCCGAGCTCCAGAGTGATCGAGTCAGTACGCTGAAGTGTCTGACGGAGGGGAAGTGAGCCCCGCTTGAAAAGTGGCATTAATATGACTAATCAGCACAGGACGAACACTCTCAGTGAACGGGCAGTTGAAAGAGGGACTATGTGGACACATGGGCTAGCAATGGGGACACTGCAAACCGTCCTTTCCTGTGACTCGGGCCATGATTTTGTTCTTATGCAGCTCAGAGGTTTGTGTCAAAATGAACCAAAAATAAATCTTGTTAACCAAAAAATAAGCACATTCACACATAATGGACACCAGATAAATCCCTTTTAAATTGACCCGAACTGAATTAAATTCACCATCTAGGCAGCAATGAACCAAAAAAAAAAAAAAAACTACAAACATGTTGAGAAATGAGAATGAATTTCAAAACTGCAACACATTTGTTAGAATTGCATGAGATTCTACATCTCTGAGGAGCAGAAGGCAAATAAAGGCGGAAGAGGCCAGGTCTCCCTTTGTTTCCAAGAAGGACTTCGCTCTCCGAGCGCAGGGGAGCCGAGGAGCGTGGAAGAGCAGAGGTGGCGTTAGGAACCGAGTGGGGCATGCAACGGCCGGGCTGCTGATGCCTCCTGCTTAACTGCTTCAGGAAACTATTCGCAGAGCTAGCTGGATTCGCTCCAGCCATGTGGTTGTTGAAACCACTGAAAATGCAGAAAGCAGTCCCAAATTTCCCTCGGGTCTTGACCACACAAAGCCCTTATTCCCCGGTGAATGACGCAGGAAGCTCTGAGCAGCCCAAGCAGCTGCCGTGGGGACCACGGAGCAAATGGAGCATGGCCGAGCCCGTGTGACTTCCAAAGAGCCGTTTGCTACCTGCTTCTATAAAAGAATTCAGCTTTGGAGATAATTTTTTCGGTGACTATTTTATCAATTCTTCCAAAGGGGATACACAACTAATACGCATGGGAGAGAAGTCAATTCCTGAAAAGCAGTGAAGGCCTTGGGAACTGGGCTTAACTGTCTCAAGCAGCCTCGTGGAGCAGAGCTGCAGGTTTCCAGAACTGGGGCTGCTGGATCCTGGCGAAAAGCACCCAGGAAAGGGGAATCCTGGTCCCCAGCTGGGGCTAGTTTAAAAACCACTTTACCTGCAGGGGATGATGAAAGGGGAGGGGAATGAAGAACTGAGTTAAAGTTCCAGGAAGAACCTTTGCAGTAATGGGCCAAAGAGGAAGCCCCCAGGCACTGGGCAGAAGTTTGAGGTTTCTGTTTATTTAACTCTGAGTAGTACTTCAGCCCACTTGGTACCCATGTGTGCACTGGTGCCCGCATGCACACACACACACACACACACACACACACACACACACACAGTCAGTCTCACCACTGTCCCACACTCAGCAATCCCAGACCCTCCTGCCTGTCTTCCGCTCTGTCCTCTGTAACTGTCTGGCTGGGTCTGTGCCCAGGAAATCCAGGCGAGATCTCTCGTCCAGGGAGGTGACTGTTACATGTGTAAGCCGGCGAGGCAGCCCTCTCCCAAGGAGCCACCTAATGAAAACCTCATGTGTCAATTGGGGCTGGACACACGAACTCAGGCTCATTCCAGCTGGGCCTCGCGCCAAAGGTATGACTTCACTGTCGGGCAACCTTGCAGGGACCCCAGAAACAGAAGACTGGTGTGTGGGCCAGACCTGCTCTTAATCGTGGCCAGCTGGGGTGGATGGGGACAGCGCCATCTCCTCTCCTGCTGCTGCTGGACACCAGGGCGTGTGGCCGGGAGGCACAGGATCTCACAGCTAAGAATCCTAAGCCCTGCCTCAAACACTCCTTTTTTTCTTGGCATCATCCCCATGAAATTCTCTGCCATTTCACATGTTCTAAGCCAAAGAGAAACTTAATTAGGTAGGCCCAAATCTCTGTGGAGTATCCCCAGTTACAGAAGCGAGGAAGGAAGGATATAATTAGGACCTGATTTTTTTTTTTTTTTTTAACAGAACAGCTCAAAAGCCCCATTAAGACAAGGACACTGGAAAACACTCAATCCATCCATATCCAGAACCTGGGACCCGAGGAATTTCACTTACTGGCATCTTTTACAAAACACTTTTAAAGACGTGCATTTCAACCTCAGACTGGGCATTTTTCACTTAGCTCTTTTTACACTTGGGGATTTTATAAATGGTGCAGGCGACTCCTTTTGCCTGTACTGCTGCGTTGTTTTCATATACTTTGTGCAAAATCTTTTGTACGCAACAAAACAAAACTTCAAGGAAGCTGTACTTCAAAAATAAATAAATGTGTTTTTATCTGAGGGGTCACCATGAAATAGCTGATGACATGGGCTTTTGTTAAAGGAACTAACAGAAATTCTCTACAAGATTTGCTTGGAGGTTCTGCCGTCAGAATTGGTAGCTGAGTATGAGGAGTTGCAAATAAATTGGTGAAACTTGAAATCTCCTAAACTGCATTCCAAACGGAGTTCTTGGCTGAGTCCTGTCGGGCTCCTTGAATAATATCATCACATTAGCCCTCATGGGATCAGGGAGGATTTGCAATAATGTAGAAATTCCCCCATGAGCTGGGGTCCAACGGGAGAATATACAAAGAACAAGGATGAACTATGATAAAGACCCTTAAGTAATGCAGAAATGACTCTCCCACAACTATAGGGAAAAACTTCTGGACATAACCAGGAATAACTTACAGGAGTAACTCTCTACAACAACCCAGCTCATTTTTATTAAAGTTGCTATTTCCACTTGCATTTAGTGCATTTGACTAGGTTTTATTATAGGAGTTGCATGAGAAGAATCAAAAGCCCAAACCTTGGGGGTTAAGATTTTTACTATTTTAAAGAGGAAACTTTTTACCTGTAAATGTATCACTGAAATGATGATGGAAGCCAATGGAAGAGAGATTTTGCTATAAAGCATGTGCTTTGCTCCAGCTTTTCAGAAATATCTCTAAAATACAAAGCAAGGTCAACTCAGGCCTGCAAAGACATAGTGAGTCACCATCAGTCAGAGTGGGGAGGGCATGCTGGCACGGCTTGTACAACTGAATACCCCGGATAGAACATCTCTGTCCGGAACCAGAAAATAAATGTCTACAGCTGCACTTGGTGTTTGGCACTGGGGTTCCTTCACCATATGGTCACCCTGATTATCATCCACCCAACAAGTCCAGCAAGATAACAGGAGAGAATCGTGCTGTTGCAACTAGGCTGCAGGCCGAGCACACATCTCCCCATCGTGACCTTGGTCTAGTCCTCCAAAGAGACGTTCTGCCCTCTCCTCTGGTTCCCGTTGCTGGGTCTGTACTTCAAGCTCAATCTGAGAGTGCTGGAACCCACCACCCTGGACCCCTGTGCCAGGAATCAAGCTGCTTTTCTGGGGCATGAGAGTGTGTGTGGACAAAACAAAATAAGAAGGTTCCTTCCTGGACCCTTAGCCAGGGCAGGATCTAAATGTCAGAATGGTCACAGGGGTTGGGGTAGAGCTTAGGGTTTTAGAGCAGGAAAGAACCTTAAAGATTATCGAATGCAGTCATTTTTCAAAACTTTTCAAAAACCCTGAAATCCGTTTTCCCAGTGAGACTGTATGCAGAGACTCAGTGTATAAACAACAGACATAAAAGAAGCTGTTATGTCCACGCAATGGAATATGACTTCGCCATAAAAAGAAACAAAGTGGAGGGACATGGTACACAGTACCATTCGGAAAACACTGCACTTAGTGAGAGGAGCCAGTCACGAAGGATCGCACATTACCTGATTCCATTTGCATGAGATGTCCAGAAAAGGCAACTCTATAGAGACAGGAAGTAGGTGAGTGGTTGCCTAAGGCTTGGGGGCTAAGAGGTGCAGGTTTCTTTATGGAGTGAAGAAAACATTCTAAAATTGATGGTGGCATTGGTGGCACATATCTGTGAATCTACTAAAAGCCACGGAATTGCACGATTTAAATGAGTGACTTTTATCGTATGTGAATTCTATCTCAATAAAGCTGTTTTTTTATTTAATAAAAGGCAAGGGGGAGGGGATGCCCTAACTGCTCCACCAGTGGGACCTCCATCTTCACTCCAGTGTAGGTTTCCACTCCGCAAATGGAAAGCAAGACACGAACCCAAGTTTTTTGACTCAAAGTGCAAAGCCCCTGTCACACCCAAGGTCTCTCTGATGAGACAGGGGCTCGTCTCAGGGAACAGGTGGCTCTCTGGGTCTTACCGTCCATGTCCAAGCGCTGCATGATGATGGCCAGCTCCACCTCGCTGGGCATGTACCCCAAGGAGCGCATAGCCATCCCCAGCTCCTGCTTGGAGATGAAGCCGTTCCCATCGCGGTCCAGAACCCGAAAGGCCTCTCGGATTTCTGCAAGGGGAAAGCAAAGAAAGTCCAATGGTCACATGGCCAGGTTTATTGCATTGACGTTACTGGTGATCATCCACGGATGACGCCTAACTGCTGTGCAAACAGTGAGATGTTAAATAAGACAGAGGCCAAAAGAAGGACAAAGAAAAGAAAGGAAGAAAGGAAAAAAGAGAAAAAAGGAAACAGAGGGGAGAGGAAAGGAGGGTAGCACAGGGAGAATAAAAAGAAAGAAAGGAGGCAGGTGAGCATCCTAAGACACTGTAATGAGCACACAGTTTAGACTGTGGTCCCAGCAGAAAACCATGTCAGCCAAGGACACTTTCCGAGCAAAGATAAGGACTAGGTTTCAGCTGCGAGGAGAAAACTGCCTCTTAACTTCGGCCCTTAGGAGGAAAGGAGATTGAGATTTCCCTCTGCTGACATCCTTCAGATCCCTGCTGCTGCAGGAGCTGTGCAGAAAGCTTTTTCAACCTCACAGGAGGACGGGAATTAAGTATCCTGCTGTTTTTATTTCATTCCCCTAATTTACAGGTGTTTTATGGATATAAACAACCTCAGATCAATAAGAGTGTCATGAAAGCTCAAAAGGCATCTTTAATCACTTTGTCTCGGGCTGGCAGAGAAGTTGACTCTGCTATCAGTAAGGGCCCCTTTGCTCGGCAGGAGACGCCCACATCCTCTCATCCCAAACTAGTCTTGCTCTGAATTCCACTCAGAGGCCCCTCCTCCAAAGCCACTGTGGCCGTTAGTCCTGGGTTGGCCAAGCATTTCCTAACATGTCACACCCCTGTGATGCACGGCACAGGGAATTCGAGGTCACAGTTTGCAGATGACAAGTTCATCAGTCGTATCTGAAAACACCAGACCTAGAGTAGCTTCGATTTTCCATCAATAAACCCAGTGCAGGCCCACATACGGCAGCTGCCATTACTCACCGTGCTGTGCCACAAGTATTGACTTCCCATTAGGTACCATACTAATAAACACAGAGAAATAAAAATGACCCACCAGGCGTCATGGTTCTCACCCTCAGCCCTGTGCTCCAATCAGGATGCTAAGACACACGCAAGAACTTCCTGTCACTCCTCAAGCTAATACAAGACACTTGGCTCTAACGGTCCACCCCGTTTACTCACGACCACACTGAACAGCTGACAGGGCTCTTGGCAAATACCTTGCGCTACACACCCTTCCCCAAATAGGCTTTGGGAAAGGCTCTGTCCTCTCTGCATTGGTTTGCTGTGGCTGCCATAACACATTACCACAAACCTGGTGGCTTAAAATGACAGAAATCTATTCTCTCACGGTTGGGAGGCCAGAAGTCCAAAATCAGTATCACTAGATAAAAACCAAGGTGCCAGCAGAGCTGGGCTCCCTCTGCAGGCTCGAGGAGAGAAGCCTTCCTTTGCCTCTCCCGGCCCCTGGTGGCTGCCAGCATGCACTGCCTAGTGGGCACGTCGCTCCAACGTCTGCCTTCTGCCCTTCTGTCTGTAGCCTCCCTCCTGTAAGGACACTTGTGTTAGCTTTTAGGGGCTGGGTACCTAGATAAACCAGGATAATCTCCCCATCTCGAGATCCTTCACTTAATCATAGCCTCAAAGACCTTTTTCGGAGGCAACATTTATAGTTGTCAGAGATTAGGGCCTGATCTCTTTGGGACACTATTTTTCAGATTTCTACACTATCATGTCCAGTACTTGCACCTGAAACATCTTCCCTTCCTCTTTCCCTGCCAAAATCACATATCCATCCTTCAGGTCCAAGTCAGGGGCCATGAGTCCAGAAAAATGTCTTTGCTCACTATAGCCAAGTTCTCTCCCTTTCTGCTGACCATTGGGCAGGTCACCCATTCCTTTCACGAGACACCTGGCACACTCATCTAGAAGCCCCATGACTGGCTCCTCCTCTGAGCTGTCAGCTCCTCCCACACTCCTTCCGTCTTTGTATGTTTCCACCCGCACACTGTAGACAGGTAGCTGTCCAGCGGAAGATGAGTCTGAATGGATAAGGATCATGTATTAGCAGCAAATTCATTATCGATGCTAATCCAGCACGCTGAATGCTTTCTGCGACTGAACGTGGGCTCCGGCAGAGAGGAGACCGGCCTGTGAGCGGGACCCTCGGCTCCGGGCCAGGCGCATTAGCTAATTAGGTCTGCAGCCAAAGCCGGACGCCTCGGTCGCTCGTGTGTGAAATGAGCTGGGTTGGCCATGAGGACCCCTGAGGTCCTCCAGCCCCTCGTCCTGTGGATCCGTGGACATCATTAAAGTGTTTAAGAGAAGAACAGGGAGGCTGTGTTCTCTTACATGCCCTATTAATCTGCTGTTCACCCCCCTTTCTTTCCACTGATGCTACAGAAACCAATTTTAGTCCACTCCAAATTCTGAATCAAGAAGTCTGTCTGCATTTTTAGGCTTTTCCCATCAACAAAATATGCCCAAGATTACCTACAACGGCCATATGTTTTCCTGCCAAGTCCCAGGTGGCCTGAAAATTGCAAAGAGCCGCTGCTCAGCTTGGGGTCATGGTGCACAGCACTCAAAGACACTGGAGTAGAGAGCAAGACCTCATACGCCCTGAGCCCAGATCCCCAGCCGCGGAGGATAGGAGGATGCAGAGGCAGGGCCCCCTGAAGTGGGAGTCAGCCCACGAGGTGGACATACCAGCTCTGCCCTGCAACCCCTCAGCCTCAATTTCCCCACCTGTAAAATGAGTGAGGTTGGATCTCCTTCCAGCATCGGTAGCAGGGTTTGATGCTGGGGCCAGACATACCGTGCAACAGTAGAAAACTCCAGAGGATGACAGGTCTGCGGCTGGGCAGCCGGCAGCCGGCTGGACCCCTCCTTCCCACGACACTGTCTCCACTTCCCATCCCTTCTGATTCAATCCTGAACTCTCGGGGCTGCTCTAGAGTGCTAGATCTCATGAACTTCCACCTGCATCCTTACACTGGACACCCCAGAGGAGCCTAGTTGGGGGTGTTTGAGAAGTTGGCCTGGAAGTGGGGCTTTCGCAGCTGAGCCTTAGGACCCCCGTTTGGCTGCCTCACCCTGGGGCTACTGGATTTAGCAAGTCAGACCTTAGACGGGGGTCACTCCAGAACTGCCCTGCTGGGAAGGGGCCTGCTCCTTCGAGGCCTCCAATGCCCACGGTTTGCTCCATCTGCAGTCTGTGAGCAGGCTGGTGCCTCCAGTCTCGCCCGCCATTTTCTTTCTCTCTTTCTTCCTTCCTTCCTTCCTTCTTTCCTTCCTTCCTTCCTTCCTTCCTTCCTTTCTCTTTCTTTCTTTCTTTCTTTCTGTCTGTCTGTCTATCTTTCATTCTTTCTTTGTTTCTTTCTTTCTTTCAGGATACTATGGGGGTACAAACATTTTGGTTACCTGTTATGACTTTGCCACACCCAAACCATGATTTGAGGTGTGTCCTTTCCCCCCTACAACGCTCACCGTGTCCACTAGTTGTGAGTTTACCCACCGCCAACCCCCTAATCCCTGGAGAATATTACTACCGTGTGAGCACCATAGCGTTGATCAGTTAGTAGCAATTTGATGGTGAGTACATGTGGAGCCTATTCTTCTGATCTTGTGATAACTCACTTCAGAGGATGGGCTCGAGCTCTATCCAGGAAAATATAAGAGGTGCTAGATCACTGTCATTTCTTATAATTGAGTAATATTCCATTGTATACATATACCAAATTTTAATAATCCACTCATGAACTGATGGGCACTTGGGTTGCTTCCACATCCTTGCAATAGTGAATTGTGCTGTGGCCCGTAGGTAAGAAGGACAAAGTTGTCCTTCTCCGTTTGCATGTCATATTGCTCCTGGCTCCCAGGAAGGGAATTTGCGTGGTGTCTGTAGAAGCAGACAAAACTCACTACCTTCATTTTCTTTCAAAATAGCAGGGAGAGGAGGGAAAAAAGCCCAAAACTAGAAATCCATAATGTTAGCCTCCGGAGATTTAATCTTTCCAGAATAGGGAAGCCCAGGCAAACCAGAGGCTTATTAGAAGGAAATGGGTCTTGCAGTCTGAGAGAGACATGTCACGTGTGCCTCATTTTTATTTTTAATAGCAGCACAGGGTGTGAGAAATACGCCCATAAAACCAGTCAGGCAGTGGCAGCGGGCGGACGGCGCGGCGGCAGTGGGCCTGGCCACTTTCCCGTCCTTGACAAGTGGGGACCACAGATCGAGTTCTCAAGAACAACCCGGTCGTGCTGTGTGCTTTTCACTGGAATTTATCCCCTCTTTGAGCTAACGTCCCTTGTGCTTCAGTTACGTGAGCGTGCTGTGCTTTGGGGCTTTAATTAAATTTTCCTCCACAATCTCAAGCAACACGTGCACATGAGGCACAGGTTGGCATTTTAACCACCTCCAAGATGCCTTTGTGGGCCACAAAAGGAGCATGTGTAATGGCGATAGGAACCTGCCCAACTGTCATTGTGTGGAGTATGAAAGGACACGTGGTAAGACACATCTTCTGAAAGAAGGAATGCAGTCACCGCGTACATACGGAATCGCCCAGAACCAGCGTCCACGTTCCCGCAGGGATCTGTGCCCTTCCTCCCTAAAGTGATGCAGGTGGCCTTGAGCCCAGCAAGGCCTTGAAAAGAAATAATCCTGTTCTAGAGCCCGAGAGATTTACTCCTCATTGTGCCAGCAACTCTTTTTTCTTAAAAAAATATCTGCCACCACCACCGGCACTACCTGCGTCTGGACCCAGTGTCCTCTGAGAACCAGGCCTCAGCTCTGCGACACAGCCTGAGGGTACAGCCAACTCATGCAGGGACAGCAGCCACCATAGAGAACAGACTCATTTCTCAGGGATCCGGTGAAGTCCAGACACCAGCCAGGGTCTATATGGCTAATGTTCTGGCCTTGAAGAACCAGCTGAAATTTACAGGACCAATCTGCCACCTCAGATCAGTAGTGAAGGACAACAATGTTTCCTATCTCAATTCTTGTTAGATGCAAATCTGTTTATTCTCCACAGAAATGTATCTTTAGGAAGAATGTGTGTTTCAACTGCATAAAGTGACGGCTCTATTAACAGAGAAGATACATGCTGATGAAATGTGTCATGAAGACATCGCAAAACTGGAGACAGATGCAGTTCAGCAAGGCTAGGCAAGGCAATTATTAAAAACCAATGCAAATGCACCAGAAAATATGAGATATAAACCCAGAGGTCTTTATTCAGAGGAAATAATCGGGCAGGGACTGAGCCAATGACAAAAGAGATTTCCACCTTCTTGAAGAAAAGCAAAAAAAAAAAAAAAAAAAAAAGAAAAGAATATTTAGAGATGATTAATATAGTCATTCATTCCGTAAAGAGCTGATGTTTACTTATTATATACCAGATGCTGTGCTAGGATAGATGAATGGCAAAAGAAATTTTCCAGGCTGCAAGAAGCTTATATTATGGTTCAAGAGGTGACCAGATGTTTATAAGCAAGAATGACAAGTGCAATAATACAAGTCTATACGAACTCCCATGGAAGTCATATGATGAAGGGACAACTCTGCAGAAGGATTGTTGGGGGTCACACTTTAATCTTTTGAATCTTAGGGCTATGGAGAGAAGGGTAAGGAGGCAGAGTGGGGAGAATGTTCCAAGACAAAGGCACGTCTACAATACTGGCTGCACGGTGGGTTGAAGAAACGAGAAGCATTGAGGGACGAGATGAGGGTGAGGAAGAACACTAAGGCAAGGTCACAAAGGGCTTTCAGGTCCATCTGGGCGCTCCTCTGTAGGCCAGGGGTTGGCAAAGGACAGCCTGTGGCCAAGTCTAGCTGATCACCTTTTTTTGTAAATAAAGTTTTATTGGAATGCAACTGTGCTCATTCGTTTCCATATGTCTGTGCCCATTGTCTGTTGTCAACTGCTTTGTGCTATACCGGTAGAATGGAATCACTGATCGGGACTGTTTGGCCCATAAAGACTAAAACATTTACACCACGGCCTTTTAGAGTTGAAGTTTGTGACCCCCAATGCAGGCCACAGGAAGCCCTCAGGGGCTTCAAATTTTTAAAAAAAACCAAAAAGGATCAGATTTTCAAACTAAAGGCTCAGGCATCAGGGGGCTCAGGTTGGAACAAGGGATGAGAAGCTGTCACAGAGTCTACGGGGGAGGTGATGGACTTGGAGCTCAGTCTGCACCCTGGCAGAGGACAGCGTGGAAAGGATGAGGGTCCGGGAGACTATTCTGAGATAGAGTGGACGGTGCTCAGGGAGGACTCAGGTGTCAGGGTTTGGAAGAGGGAGAATTTGAAGACAATGCTGGGGTTTCTAGTATGTGTGGTGGGAAAGCAGTGATGACATTGTCTGAGAGAGGATTCAGGAGGAAGCACAGGCTGTCACAAAGGGACGGGAAGTGGGGTTTTACCACACTGAGCACAGAGGCCTGAGCCATACCCAGGTGGTCGCTTCTAGTGAGCAGCTGCAAACTTGGCTGGAGTTTGGAGACAGGTGATGGTGAAAATATAACAAGAATGCAAAACAGGGATAAAATGACTATAATTGCATATAAAATGCTAGTTTAATCCCAGTAAGGGTTTTTGTGTGAATGAGATCTAATTTAATTATAATCTGTTAGTCTGTAAATACAACCAGTTGATTTCAGTAATTAGGGAACACAGAGGTGATGGGGACAGGGCCCCCCAGAGGCCCTCAGAGAGCAAGGGGACAGGCCCTCAAGGAAGAGGGAAGTGTGCTAGGAGGAGGAAACTGGGAATGGAACAGGAGCTTGGAAGTGTTCCCACATTTACTACTATGGGACATTATATTACATATGTAATATACAATATATAGCACATATGTATATACAATAAATATATAATATGTAATAATACAGGACATTATAATATATTGTATATATGTATTATATAATATGTAACACACAATATGTATATGTTATATAATATATAATAATGTGAGACTCAGAGACAGGCTACATAGACGATGGATAGACTGCTGCTTTGTATAACTCACTTTTTTTAACCTGGCTCTTTTTTTTCTGGGCACACTTTGAAAAGAGTTAAGGGATTCTCAATCCTTAGGATTTTTGTTATTTGAGTGTAACTGCGTCCATTTCAATAAATGCTCCCTTGGGCTTCTACTCCAGACTCAGATCCAGAAGAAGGCTGGAAAGAGGCACCCCTCAGCCACCCCTGAGCCCATCCCAGCCTCAGAGACACCTCCTGCATTTGTCTGTTTGTGGAAATGGAATCTTATTTCACAAAGGACTTTTGGAGGCTTAGAGGACTTAAAATCTACCTGAGGGGAAAAAAGACACAAAGGAGTTGGAGGAGAGAAGGCTGAGCCCGTGAACACTGGGGAGATGTACGGGCAAGAGGTGAGACTGAGCC
This sequence comes from Lemur catta, assembly GCF_020740605.2. Lineage (NCBI taxonomy): Eukaryota > Metazoa > Chordata > Mammalia > Primates > Lemuridae > Lemur > Lemur catta. The sequence goes on from NC_059129.1 coordinate 32,966,503, forward strand.
AATGTGGCAGAGAGGCCTTTTGGAGAGGGCAGGCTGAAAGGGACGGCCTTGCAAAAATAGCAGGAAAATCCTAATCCCACAATTTCCCCAGTAACGGTTAGAGATCAATCCTATGAGTTCTCTCACTAGCAGGCACCCTGCAGGAGTTCTGTCTTGCACAACTTCTGAAAGTAGCTGAACACATGGAAAAGAGATAATAAATCTCTCTTTAAAATTGTTTTTTGAGAATCTGTTTTTTTGCTCTCTAAAGAGCTCCTGAGTGGACAGCAAGGTGTGAGCTCCAGGTCTCAGCCATATTTCCAGGACAGAGTCACATCTCCTGTGATAGTCTTGTCTCCAAGGAAAGGTGGGGAAACCAACGCTTGGACTTTGACACCCTGCCCCACTTTCGTTATCAACTGACAACTGACAGCCATCACTATTTTTTTCCTCTTCATCCCGCTTAAAATCAGCGAGCCACTTGGCCTCAGGGCCAGCACCCCTTCTCTTTCTTTGGGATGCCACAGTCTCCCTGCTCTCTTCTCCCCCCCTTGCTCTCTCTCTTTTTCTCTCTCTTGTTCTCTCTCTCCTCTAAGAAGATAAAATAAACCTTTTTTAACTTTTACATATCCTAATCTCTGCGTGAGAAATCTTTCTCTACCCGCACCCTGAGCACCTATTAAGCTTCCCACCCTAATGCAGGCAACAGCGGCCAACCTTCCCTGCAAGCTAACTGCAGGTGTTAGACCCACGGCCAGTCGCCGCATGTGTGCTGTAAGGTGGGAACCCTGTGCTGAGCAGGGCTCCCGCAAACGCCCACCCAGACTCGCGGTGCCCGGCTGCCATCTTGCCAAAGGGCAGCCCCGTAACCCCTGGAGCGCATAGGAGGCCGTGCTGGGAAAACCACCCACAGGCCCAGTGCTCAAGGCTGAGGGGTTGGTGACAGGATGACACTACTGTGTATCTTAGGTGTCCCTGCACACCACACTCCTGGCCCTTTGTCATTACCTCACGGCCAAAATCACATTTTTAATTAAAAAATAATTCTTCCTTCCCTAGCTGGCATTCCGAAACAGCATCTTGGTAACTTACTAGGTGGTGAAATTCTATTGACAAAGATGAACTATCTCAGGCCATGAAAAAACAATAATTTCTTTCTTAAGCTAGAATGCCACATGACAGTGGGAAAGCGAGGGGCACTTCTAAGGACGAGAACAGAGTTAATCTGTCCCCAAATTTTACGCCCTGACAGATTAAGCTGAATTGGCTTTAGCATGCCTGGTAGGGTAAGGCCAGTGGAAAATCCCCCAGCTGTAAAAGAACAAAGCAAATTAGAACAGGAACCAGCAAGGAAGCCCAGCCTGGTCAGAGACCCTGAATTCTCCTAGGAGGGCTAAAAGGAGAACAGTTAAATTATACCTGAATATGTATGACAGTGAGACTCTCTGGAGGGTGTCTATACAAAATAACTAGAGACAAAATTCTCAGGGCTGACGGCTCTGGAAAGATGACGAGAAGAGAGGAGAGTGTCTAGCGTCTGACGCAGCAGTTCTTTCCGTCTGGGGTGGGTCTGAGTCCCACTGCTAGGTCAGTGATAACTGCATGTCCAGAGGGTCAGCAAGGCATCTGTCCCTCATAAGACTGGAGCAAAACCTGCACAAGACATGCTACATTGCCAAGATATACATAACTGATGCTTCTTATGAAAAATGCCCTTGAAATGTACAAAGAAAAAAATATCTATAATCTACTGGTCAGCATAACCATTGCTAATATATTAGGACATTTAATTCTCAACTTTTTAACATACAAAAATTCTTAAATAAATTGGGATCACACTCTCTATGTAGCATTATATATATTTTTTCACTTAACACACTACTATTTTCAACCTTCTATAGTGTTAACTAGTCTTTAAAACACTCTATATTTTTTTTTAGATATGATCTCACTCTGTTGCCTGGGCTAGAGTGCCACGGCATCATCATAGCTCACAGCAACCTCAAACTCCTGGGCTCAAGCAATTCCCCTGCCCCAGCCTCCCAAGTACCTGGAATTATAGACATGCACCACCACGTCAAGCTAATTTTTCTATTTTTGTAAAGATAGGGTCTTGCTCTTGCTCAGGCTGGTCTCAAACTCCTGGGCTCAAGCGATCCTCCCACTTTGGCCCCCCAGAGTGCTGGGATTATGGGCATGAGCCACCACACCCAGCCTAAAATACTATTTTTGATGGCTAAATAATATTCTATAATATGGCTATAGCAAGATTGATTTCACCAAACTCCTAGTGTGGGGCATTTAGATAACTCCCAATTTTAAATAATGCTACAATGTAATCTTTGTATACAAATTGTCATATGCTTTCATAGTCATTTCCTTAAGATAACTTTCTTGGAATGGAATTATTGGGTCAAAGGGCAGAAACATTTTTAAGGCACTTAATACATGCTGCCAGGTCACCCTCCAAAAAGGCAGTATCGATTACACCACCTCTGTTTCCCATCAATTTCAGGCACAGAAACCCAGTCTCCTATGAGATACACCTTTCATCGAGCTCTCTCTTAGGCTTTCATTCCTGAAGTTCAAGATCCAGATGATTACAAAGGTAAGCTTCAAGGAAAGGTAGACAATTCAGATTATGTCTGGAAAAGAACTGCAGGGTGATTATGGGACTGTGAGTGGACCCCACCCTCAGCATAGGGCCCTAAGGAGGTGCCCAGGAAAGACCCACACCCATGGCTGAGGCATCATGTGGATCCAGGTGAGGTGGCCAGGACTCAGTGGCAGGGAAAAGGCTCCTCTCAAAAGGGACAAGAAAAGGGCCACGTGCGGTGGCTCACACCTGTAATACTAGCACTCTGGGAGGCCAAGATGGAAGGATGGCTTAAACCACCCAGGAGTTCAAGACCAACCTGAGCAAGAGCAAGACCCCATCTATACTAAAAATATAAAAATTAGCCAGGTGTAGTGGTGCATGCCTGTAATCCCAGATACTCAGGAGGCTGAGGCAGGAGGATCTCTTGAGCCCAGGAGTTTAAGGTTGCTGTGAGCTAGGCTGATGCCACGGCACTCTAGCCCGGGCAACAGAGTGAGACTCTGTCTCAATCAATCAATCAATCAATAAAAAGGGACAAGAAAGAGTTTGAGTGGGGAAAAAGCTGCTCTCCTGACTTTCAGGCCAGGACTGTTTCTAGGGCAGGGTGCTGCATGTTTGTCCTGAGAGGAGATGGACCATTGCCCATAGTCCAGAAGACTCCATAGCAACAGGTGAGAATCCTGGTGCCCCTCCCAAAAGGAGGCATTTCCCACATGGCAACAAGCACCTTCTCAGGGAAAACTAGGCCAGTGGCAGAGGACAGAAAGCAGGAATCCCATCATTCAGCACAAGAGGCAATACTGGATGTGTCTGCAAGCAGCAAATTGAGTTGAATTTATCTGAGAACAACATGGCAATAATCGATACAGTTAATTTTTCATTGAATCACTGCTCCTAAGCTGTAAAAGTTAATGTCTGGAGACCAGAGAATAATCAGCACCTGAGAAAACAAAATGACTCTGTGGACTTAGCATTGATAAGCAGGCCAGCAGAACAAAATCCAAGTTCCAGAAAGAACCAGAGACAGACTGAATTGAGCAAAGGCTACCAACCCCTCCCCTTCCCTGGGGTCTTGGGGATCCTTTCAAGAAGGTAAGTTGATCTTTAGATTATCCAATTCAATTCAACAGGTACTTCTTAGGCACCTACTATGTGTCAGGCACCATTCTACATCCTAGGCCAGGCTCCAGGACACCAAGGTAAAATAGCAAACAGAACATCCAAGCAGAGCTAAAGAAAAAAAACTATTCAGAGACACTTGTTAAAGCATAATGAGAAAGCCTTTATTGGGACCGTCACTATAGGTACAGGGACCGTGGCAATGGGATTTTGCAGTGGGGGAGAGAGATTGGGCTCAGCTCGGAACACAGCATGGGCAGGTGCAAATTTATACCAAGGAGCAGCATGGGGGTGAGTGGATGGAAAAGCACTAAGAGGAAACAACAGGGGTGAGGGGGACTCTGGCCAAACCGACCTGGCAGGATTCTTGCTGCAGACAGGCCGGGGTGACCAGACAGCACCCAGAGGGGGAGGAGGATGAGGAGCCTGATCCGACAGAGAGGTGATCAGATCTCGAGGGGGAGGGGTTCTTGCTAAAACTGGATTTCCTGAGGAAGTGCACAGATAGCCACAGGGGAAGGTTCGGGAGCCTGACTAAAGTTTGGTCAAGCAGAGAATCTTTCTCAGCAAGAAAAGGCAGCGCCACGACTGAGCCCGCAGCGGGAACGGTCAGAACTCAGCGCTGAAGCGTTGAGGTAAGTCGGGGGCTGAGACTCACGTTGTTTCTCTGGCCCCTGCAGGGGTGTGTGCTGGAAACCAGGCACTCTCCCGGACCGTCCCTGCTAAGTGAGAAGCGTCGGCACAGCCCGGCATATGGGGCTGATGAGAGCCTGGAAGGAGGCCTGGGGTCCCCCACTTATCTGGGTCAGGTGTCCCCACGTGACCTGGAGTATCGGTACACACTTGGTGAAGGGGGATGATCAGGAAGCCCCCAGCCCACTGACCCTTAAATGATACACAGGAGAAGAGCTAAACAAAGACAGCGAAAGAGCACAGGTCATGAGACCCTTCGGACAAAAGCCCTGGGACAGACGCACAAGCTAGTTACACACGGGTGTGTGTGTGTGTGTGTGTGTGTGTGTGTGTGTGTGTTTGTGTCTGTGTGTGTGTGTGTCTGTGTGTGTTTGTGTCTGTGTGTGTGTGAGGTTGAACCACATGAAACTGATATTTGTGTAGGTTAAAAAAAAAAGGCAAATATCAGCAATTTCTTCTAGTTCCAACCAGAAGAAGAATAGTAGCTAACACTCCTTGTGTGTCGACTACGTATCAGGCACTGTTCTAAGTGCCATTTTTGTATAAATTCATGTGCTCTCCTCAACAACCCATGAAGGAGGTTCGGTTACGACCTTTTACCCAAGGTCATGTGGTTGCATCGAGCAGTGATTCAAACCCAGACTCCTAAACTTCATACTTTACCTCTTCAAACTGATATTATAAAGACTCTCTCCTCGACCCAATTTCAGTCCCAGGTTTAGGGCTCTTCTGGACGAGGCCCCATCCTTGCCAGACCAGCACAGCCCAGTTTGGGCAAGAATCTGTTTCCAGAGAACCCCCTGCCCTCCACATCTGATCAGCCTCCTCCTCCACCACCGCCCCCACGGTGTCTGCCTGTCTTCGGCCAGAATCCCGTCAAGCTAAACGTTTAACCAAAAGCCCCCTGACCCCTGGTGTCTGCTCTCAGTAATTCCCCGTCCGCTGACCCCCACCCCACTCCTTGGCCACAAACCCGCTTGTTCACGCTGTGCTGGGAACTGAGCCCAGGTCTACACTGAGGTCTTCCCCTCGCCGACTGCAATAGTTGCTGAACGAAATGTTTTTGCTGCTCTAACTCCTGTCCAGCTCTGGTCCTTCCTGAACAAAACAAACACTTCTGGAAACACTGTGCATCCTTTCTAGATGTGACACTCTAAGATCTTCTAAGCTATTCCTCCCTTTCTTCTTCTTCCGTTTTTGTAACACACACCCAGCCTGCTCAGCTGAGTTCGCTCCCCAGCGATGGTGCCGGACCCGACGCTCTGAGAAGCCCCTCTCGCCAGCCCCTTAGGACACACGCTCTGTCTCACTGTTACTCTCTGGCGCTCAGCCTTCTTTTTACCACTTGAGACTCTTCCTCAGCAGCCGCCCAGCTTGTCCTAGGACACCTCCAGGCGTGTCTCTGTCCCCCCTGAGTCAACGCCCTCCGACGTCACTGCTCCTGTAGAGAAACCATTGTGTTTCCTGCCTTCTGTGCCGAGCAGTTAGGTCTCACTCGCTGCCATCAGAGCAGCAAACGCCGCCCACCTCTGAGCAACCATCCCCCTTGTGTCCCCGGGGGGATGTCACATTCTCGAAGGACAAGACAAAGGTCTTTGTTTTCGGAACCCCCATAGGCCTACTGATCTTCAAATACAAATACGACATCTGCTGAGTGGCAGATTCAGTCCTTGCAGCTCTAAGACCTCCCGGGTGTGCGCCCCCAGCCCAAGGCCACTGCTTCCCCTGCCCTCTCCCCACCCGCAACAACCCCAGCCCTGGGCTGGGGAGGAAACAGGAGCAGACGGCGTCTTTCTGCCACAGCTACAGAACAAGAGGACAGCGACGATCACACGTGTTCAGCCTGACTTCGCCACTCCTAATTCATCCATTTTGTAGCGTCTTAGACCAAGAGAGCCCCGACGCCCGAAACAGGGCCCAGAAGACTTCCGACTGCTCATGGCAAGCAGAAAACTCCGCTTGAGCAGCTGAGCCCATGGAACAAAAAATTCTCAAAAAGCCACCTGCCGAATAATTCACGGCACCGAGACTCAGGGTGCAATGGCAAACGGTGGGGGTTGGAGGAACTGGCTCTGATCCAGAAAAGAATTCCCCTCCTGTTGTGTGGTTTTTCAGCTGTAACTGGTACCGTCCCTTCCTCGCGTGCAAGGGTCCGGGTCTTGTTTCTAACTCGCTCACAAACAGAATACCCTCTGGAGTCACTGCCTGTGAGAAGGTAGCCAGACGGAACCGAAGACAACTTGAGGGTAAACGTGGAAAGGAAGAGGCACCAGCTGAAACCGATTCTCAGCAGCTCAGGGGAAGCCGAGGGAGCCGCTCCCTCCTGCAGCTCACCAGACTCGCGCCCCGCAGCCTCCTGTCTGTCCCGCGCACCGTCCCCAGCCCGCGCGGCCTTCCTGGTCATCGATGAAGGCCTGCGTGGGAAAGAGATTGTTCTCCACGGGCAGGCTGCATAAACACCCCATTATCCATAGCAGGCAATTTGCTTGCCTGAAACTGCCGACTCTCTCATTTTGTTTCAACATGCTGGTTCTCTATCAAAGTCTTCACCTTTCAAAACACTATCTCCAAAGCCTCACGCTGGCTCCAGTTCGAGAAATAAATCTGAAATCAGCTGAAGCAGAATCACCTCCTCCTGGCCCTCTGATGTGAAAAGGGCAGCTCAGAAAAGGGGAAATGGCTTTAGGAATTCTACCCAGAACTGAATCCTAAGCGAGTCACAAGAGAGGAAGCCAACCGTTCCAGAACACACACACACACACACACACACACACACACAAATCGCTCCCAGTTTCTCCTCAACAGTTGGTGACCCGGTCTGGAGTGGAGGGGAAAGCTGAGGGCCCCGTGTCCATGTGGATTTTTGGATCATGAAGGTAAACTGTGTGGTGAAGGAAACATTGTAAACCCACTGGAGAGAAGAAGGATTACTCAACACAGAGGCTGCCATAATCAGTTAAGAAATTGGAAAAAATTATAACTATATATCATACCATATACCAAAATCCACTTTTGAGAAATTAAAAAGTAGAGGGCATTAAAAAAATAATAATTAGAAGACAAAAGAAGAAGAGCTTTGTAAATAAGAATTGAAAGCAGATTGATACATACTAATTAAAAAAAAACCCACTAAGACAAAAAAGCAACTGAGGGAAGGAAAAGCCAATATGAACTGACATGTGGCCGACAAAGGAACAATCTTTGATATATAAAGTTTTACTGGAATGCTCCAGTAGAACAACAAAGACAGACTTTTCCCCAAAAGGAACAATACAGATAGTCAAAAAATGTATAAAAAAATAATTACAACTCATTATTAATTTTTTTCACTCATGGTATTATTCACTATTAATTTTCTAGTGCAAATGGATATAGCCGTAATATACCATGTTTGTCTATCAGATTCATATTCAGTCAACAAATACTTTTGAGTGTCTGCTACGTGCCAGGCACTGTTCTAGGGGCAGAATACGACAGTGAGCGAAACAACAATCCCTGGCCACTGTGCCTGCAGTCCACTGGGGAACACAGATGACAACAGCAGGCACTTTGTAAAGTAAATGACACGGTGCCAGGAAAGGAAAGTGCTGAGGAAAAGAAGAAACAGAGGAGTAGACAGCTGTGCAGACTTGTGGCGAGGCCTGAAGAGCAGGTCACAGCTTAAATATGGAGGTGACGGCATTGAGTTGCCATGGGAAGACATTTGAGCAAAGACATGCAAGTAAGGGTGGCAGCTATGGGCTGTGTGGGGAAGAGTGTTCCAGACAGAGGGAACAGGCAGTGCTAAATCCCTAGGTGGGCATGTGCCTAGTGTGTTGGAGGAACAGCAAGGAGAATGAGCAGCTGGAGTGGGGTGCAGCAGGGTGGAAGGTGGGGGAGAGAAATAGGTGAGAAGATCCAAGAGAGAATGAGTAGGAAGGCAGATCGTGTACGCTCCGGGTTTTTACTTTCAGTAAGGTGGGAGCCATGGCAGGTTGCAGAGCAGAGGAGTGATAGGGTCTGACTTGTGTATTTAAAGGATTCCTCTGGCCGCTGGGAGAACCTGGGAGCAGAGAGAGGCAGCTGCAGTGGTCCAGGTGAGAAAGGATGACAGCAACAGAGGAAGAGAAAAGTGGGCAGATTCTGGATGGATTTGAGGTTTCAGCGAGTAGGGTGTCCTGAAAGATACAGTGTAGGATGTGAGAGAAGGAGGAAAGTCAGGAGGGCTCCAAGATTTCTGACTCCAGCAAGTGGAAGAAAGATTCACAAGGCTTGTCTGATGATGTATCCAGTATGGGAAAAAATACAGGGTAATAGTGATGCTCACACAGTGCTGGTGGGAGTGTAGATCGGTACAACTGAATGGTAAGTAGCAAAAGCCTCCAAAATATGGATCCTGTTTCGATCCTGATTAGAGCAAATCTTAAATGAACATTTTTGAGATAATCATAAAAATTTAATTTAGAGAAATATGCTGATTTAAGTTATTAAATAGATATACTGATGTGATTATGGGTAAAATGATATGACGTCTGGGCTTTGCTTCACAATATTCCAGGAAAAAATGTTGGGGGTAGGAGACATAGATGAAATATGATTGGTATAATGTTGCAAATCACTGAAGCTCGGTAGTGGCTACTCCAGGGTTTATACTATCCTCTCTGCTTTTGAGTGTATCAGACAATTTCCATAATAAAAATATTCTTGTGTGTACATGCTTTGAGCCAGCAATTCCCTTTGTAGGAACTTATGCTAAAAAATAAGAGGTGCAAACAAAGATTTATTTAAAAGGATATTTATTATAGCCTCATTTGTAATAATTAAAATAGGAAGCCATAAACAATAGGTGATTAGCTAAATAAATGATGTTAAGCCATTCAACTGAAAATGATAGAAAGATTAGAAATTCATCTGGATGCACACAGAAATTTAGTATGTGATGACAGCGACATTTCAAATAATGGGGAAAGATAGATGCAATAGTGCGATGGATTCAATAATCTACAACTAAGTAGATATCTGGAAAAAATAAGAAGGAATTTATATACAAATGCATTCCAGAATAATCAAAGATTAAATATATTAAAAATAACTTAATAATTATAATAGAAAAAAGGAGGAATTTTTTTTTTATAATCTCAAGAGTGAATAAGGCCATACTGAGTATCGAACAGAAGCCAAAAGCCATACAATAAAATACCAATAAATCCTACATAAACCTTAAAAGCTTTTTCATGGCAAAACTCAGGGTAAGCTAAGTGAAACGTCAGAAACAAAGTAAAAATATTTGCAACTTATATCACAAAGAAGGAGCTAATTTCCGTCATTTTTAAATATTCCTATATAGAGTAACAGTATGAAAATAGGCCAAGAAACCAAAAGAAATAGTTCAAAGCACATGAGCAGACAAATTCCCAGGAGAGGAATTACAATTGGCTTTTAAATATATAACACAATGTTCAACCCAACTCATAATAAGAGAAATGCAAATTTAAAGTACATTTGTATAATATATTCTACCTAGAAGGCAGATAAAGATCAAAAGTTTGATAACACACTGTGTGGATAAAATTGCGGGAAAACAGGCCCTCTCAAGCACTGGTGGCAGGAGTGTGAATTAGTATAAACTCTTTGAAGTGCTATTTGGTAATCTGTGTTCAGATTGTAAATGCACACTTTAACCCAAGGGTCCCACCCCTTGAAACACATGCTGCAGGCATCCTTGCACACACGTGGAATGAAGCATGAACCAGTCTAGTGGCTGCAGCATTGCTTTTATATATATATATAATATATATTTTATATGTATATTTAAAAGATCAGATTTAATGATATTAAGGAATTAGTGTCACATTTGTTGTGTGTGATATTGGTATTGTGGGGTTTTCTTAGGTTCCTCATATTTTTGGAGAGATATATACTAAAATAATTAGATGAAATGATATAATGGCTACAATTTAAAATAATAAAGGGAGGAGGAGGGTTGCTAGATGGGAGTATAAATAAAACAAGCTTGGTCCAAGTCAAAGCTGGGTGATGGGCCCATGGGCATTCATGACACTTGAATTTTCCATAATAAAATCTTAAAAATTAAAAAGATGAGAATCGATTCAAATATACATTCACAGAAAGGTTAAATAAAGGATGGTGCACTCAAACAGTGGGAGAGTGTTGCTGTGGTTTGGATGTAGTTTGTTGCCTCCAAACCTAAGGTTAAAATTTGATCCCCAATGTGGAGTGTTGACAGACAGGGCCTGGCGGGAGGTGTCTGGGCTCCATCATGAATAGATGAAAAACCTCCCTTGGGGGTGAGTGAGTTCTTACTCTGTTAGTTCCCCTGGGAGCTGGGTGTTAAAAAGAGCCTTGCACCACACCCCTCCCCAGGCTTCCTCTCTCACCATGGGATCTCTTTGCACATGCTGGCTGCCAGCCCCCCTTCCACCTTCTGCTATGAGTTGAAGCAACCCAAGGCCCTAAACACATGCAGATGCCTAATCTTGAACTTCACAGCCACCAGAATCATGAGCCAAATAAACCTCTTTTCTTTATAAACTACCCATTCTTAGGTATTCTGTTACGGCAACACCAAATGGTCTAAGGCAATTATACAGCTGCAAAAAGATTAAGAAAGTTCCTTCTATCCTGATGTGGAATGACCTGGAAGATGTACTGTTAAAAGAAAAGGCCAGATGCAGAACAGTGTGCACCAAATACTACCATTTATATTTGAACAGAAGAAGGAGGCCCGTACAAATGTGCTTGTATGATAAATACTCAGACTGTCTCTGGACGAATACGTAAGAAGCAGGTATTCCTGGCTGCCCCTGGGGATGGGCAGCTGATGTTAATGGGATGGGGGCAGAGGGGGCAGAGAAGTACGAGGGACACGTTCATATATACTTTTCTACCTTTTGAAATCTGTACTATTAATGTATTATCTATTCAAATAAATACAATTTATGGTCATAAAAATATATACTAGATTATTGCTGAAGGATGGGATTATGGGTGATTATTAATATTTCCCAACTATTCTACATGGAATATGTGTTTCTTAAGTAATCTGGAGGGAGAGAAGGTTATTTTTGAAAAGGCAAAATTCGGGAAATGACTTAATCAAAGAGCTTGTCTCAACCACCAAGCAGAAGGTAGCCCCCCGACTCCCAGTAGCTGCACGTCGCTGTGGCCGTCTTCCCATGAGCACCGCACCTTCCAGCTCGATGAGCACCCGCGGGCTGTAGGGGACCAGGCGGGGCTGAGGACAGGAAGCTGAACGAGGTCTGGCCCTGCCCTTGCAGCACTGGCGATGGGGCAGGGTGGGAGAGAGGCAGCAACGCAAACAGGCCGTTACAGCACTGTGAGATAAGCGCTATAATATCCACAATTAAAGAAACCTAAGGAGGAGGAGGGCTCGGGAGGTCACGGGAGGAAACTGATTTTTCTGTGGGAATGTACAAAATCCTTAAAGACGGATGGTAATTGGATTTGAGATTATTTGGTGATGATTCAGTTTCATGTCAGTGACAAAGTGGCTGACCCCATTTGTTAATTGACCTCCCTTGGTGATTCAGCACTAAAACAGTTCCTAATAATCTGCATTGGTCCTCCAGTGCAGAGCTAAGCTATATTTACTTATCACTCCTCTGCATGCTTTTAAATTTTTACCACGTAGCTCGGCAACAATCATGCGCCATTCACAGACCCCTTCTCCTGGTTCTAAGTGATTCCAGCACCACCATTAACTAACTGCTTCTCTAACAGCTCTATCTCCACTGCACTCAACAAACCCCACACATGGCCACATTCTGGTCCCTTCCCTGACTCAACATCGCTCTCACTCTGAAATCTTGAACTCTCAAATTTCACTCTCATCCTATGACCTCATATTTTTCCAGCTCTGTCATTCCCACCCTCTGCTCTTCAGCCTTCCGAGTCCCTGACCCCTTAGCATTTCTCCAGACTGTCAGTCCTCACTGTCTTTCCTTCCTAATCAGCCCAGCTAAACCAGGCACCCGGAGCCACTCTCCTGCCAAAACCCTAACCCCACCACCTCCTGGCCCTCTGCAAGCCGTCCTGTGCATCCCAGGAGCCTCTGCACTCCTGCAGCCAACCACAGCCTTTCCTCGTCCCGCACGACTGGCGCTCAAGATCTTCATCATTCTTCCCAAATCCCCAATCCTATTTCCCAAATCCACCCCCAAACCCTCAGTGGATAATGTAGTCCTCTGATCATGCGATACACACGGACACACAAATACATATATTCATACATATTGATCAACATAACGCTACAGATGCTCCTTAATGCATGATGGGGCTACATCCCAATAAACCTACTGTAAGTTGAAAATATCATTAAGTCCAAGATGCTTTTAATACACCTAACCTGCAGAACATCATAGCTTAGCCTGGCCTAGCTTAAATGTGCTCAGAACCCTCCCATTAGCCTACACTGGCAAAAGTGATCTAACACGAAGCCCATTTTATGATAAAGTGTTGATATAACATGTAACTTATTGAATACTGTACTGAAAGTGAAAATGGTTGTATGGGTACCCAAAGTATGGTTTCTACTGTATGTGTATCATTTTCACACCATTGTAAAGTGAAAAAAATCATTACATCAAACCATTGTAAGTTGGAGACCATTTGCAGTTAGTTTTAACTACTATAGAATATTCCATCTCCAGTTAATTGATGTATAGGTTGCTGAAAATATTTTATATGAAAGTTACCACCCCAACGAATATCTTTGCATCCTGTGTAGACAGTGTCTACGGCCCCACGGCACCTGCACAGCAAGTTTACAAGGTGGCGGCCAGGAAAAATATTATACCAGAATACACTGGACTTGCTCTTGCTTCATGTACTAACTCTGTTCTGGTAATATTGTGTGTCCCTGGCTAAAGAAATGAGGGCCTTAGTATGTGAGAGGGATCTCTCCCGGACAATCTCGCCCACCAGGAAAGCTGGAGCATTAAGTTCATTTGTTGGACACTACAAAATTACTAAAAATAATGCTGTAGACTCTTAATGACATGGAAAAGGTTAATAACTTATTGTCAAGTGGAAAAACAAATAAGTCATGTGACCATTACTTTGAATGATGAGATCACACCCAAAGGATCCAGGAACCAGCTTGAAGACGCTACTTGCTACCATCAAAATAATGACAGGAGACTATAGTTTATTGAATAAAGTAGAAAGTGAAGAATTCATACTGATAAAAATGAATGAATGAATGAATGAATGAATGAAAATGTAAAAAGGCTCTTGCTTTACAGCGCAATGCCAATAAGTAGAAAAAATGGTGGGCTTAGAAAAACTATCATATGATTATCATATGATTTTATATGGTAGTAATATAGTAATAATTGATTCAGGCAAAAATCACTAATAGATACTAAAACTAGTGGGTGAAATTTTGCTGAGAATTAGATATTTACATACTTTCAAAGCATTTCCACACAAAATACTTATTAATTACAGGGAGGACAGAGTCACTTAACAGGGGAGAGGAAACTCTGCCTTAATTCAGTGATCAGAGTTACCATGACCAGTAACAGGACAAATTGCCATCACACGTCCCCTGATTGGATGCCCTGGGAAGGGTACATCATTATCACTTCTGCGATATTTCTGGCAAAGCTGCTTAACTTAAATCTAACCATGAGGAAACAGACAAATCCAAATGAGGGATGTGTTACAAAATAACTGACCTATAACCTTCAAAAATGACCAGGCGATGAAAGTAAAAAGTTAAATGCTATGATTTGAATATGTCCCTTTTAAAATTCTGTTGAAACTTAATCCCCATTGTGGTGGTATTAAGAGGTGGGGCCTCTGGGGAGGTGATTAAGTTATGAGGGCTCTGCCCTCATGAATAGATCAGTGCAACATGAAAGGGCGGCAGGGAACTAGCTTAGACCCTTCTTCCCTTCCATTCTTCCACCGTCTGAGGACACAGCGCCCCTCCCCTCCAGAGGATGCAACAAGAAAGCGCCATTTTGGAGGCAGAGAGCAGCCCTTACAAGACACCAATCCTACCGGCCCCTTGATCTGGGACTTCCCAGCCTCTAGAACTGTGAGAAATAAATTTCTGTTCTTTATAAATTACCCAGTGTGCAATTTCATTATATCAATATGAACAAACTAAGACACTAAACAAAATACAAAACCTAAGGAACCTTTTCCAAGTGCAGGAAACTAAAGCTGTATCTCAGATAGGTGCTAAATATAGACATAGCTTAGAGATATTGTGGGTTCCCTTCCAGACCATAACCACAAAGCAAATATCGCAATAAAGCAAGTCACACAAAGTGTTGGTTTCCCAGTGCATATAAATAAAAGCTATATCTACACTATACTGTAGTCTATTAAGTTTGCAATAACATCACATCTAAAAAAACAATGTATATACCTTAATTTAAAAATACATTACTGCTAAAAAATGCTAACGATCATCTCAGTCTTCAGCAAGTTATATTCTTTTCACTGGTGGAGGGTGTTGCCTCGACGTTGACAGCTGCTGACTGATCAGGGTGGTGTTGCCGAAGGCTGGGGTGGCTGTGGCAACTGCTTAAATCAGACAACGATGAAGTCTGCCAAATCAATCGACTCTTTCTTTCACAACACATTTCTCTGGAGCACATGATGCTATCTGATAGCACTTTACCCACAGTAGAACTTTGAAAATTAGAGTCAATCTTTTCAAACCCTGTTGCTGCTTTATCAAATAAGTTTATGGAATATTCTAAATCCTGTGTTGTCATTTCAACAACATTCACAGCATCTTCACCAGGAGTACATTTCATCTCAAGAAACCACTTTCTTTGCTCATCCATAAAAAGCAACTCCTCATCCGTTCAAGTTTGATCATGAGATTGCAACAATTCAGTCACATTTTCAAGCTCCGCTTCTAATTCTAGTTCCTTGCTGTTTCCACCACATCTGCAGTTGACGTCCTCCACAGAAGTCTTGAACCCGTCAAAGTCATCCACAAAGACTGGAATCAACGTCTTCCAAACACCTGTTAGTGTTCACAGTTTGACTTCCTCCCATGTCACAAATATTCTTAATGGAATCTAGAACAGCGAATCCTTTCCAAAAGGTTTTCAATTAACTTTGTTCAGATTCCATCAGAGGAATCACTACCTGGCAGCTAGAGCCTTACAAAATGCATTTCTTAAATAACAAGACTTTAAAGTCAAAATTACTCCTTGGTCCATGGGCTTCAGAATGGATGTTGTCTTAGCAGCCATAAAAGCAACATTTATCTCCTCGTACATCTCCATCAGAGCTCTTGGGGGACCAGGTGCATTGCCAATGAGCAGTCATATTTTGAAAGAAATCTTTTTTTTGGAGTAGTAGGTTTCAATAGGGGGCTTAAAATATTCAGTAAATCATGCTATAAACAGATGTGCTGTCATCCAGGCCTTGCTGTTCCATTTCTAGAGCACAGGCAGAGTAGATTTAGCATAATTCTAAAGGGCCCTAGGATTGTCAGAATGGCAAATGAGCATTGGCTTCAACTTAAAGGCACCAGCTGCACTAGCCTCTAACAAGAGAGTCAGCCTGTCCTGTGAGCTTTGAAGCCAGGCATTGGCTTCTCCTCTCTAGCTATGAAAGTTCTCGATGGCATCTTCCTCCAGTGTAAGGCTGCTGTTTCATCTGCATTGAAAATCTGTTGTCTGGCATAGCCACCTTCATCAGTGACCTTAGCTAGATCTCCTGGACAACCTGCTGCAGCTTCTCCATCAGCACCTGCTGCTTCACCTTCACTTCTGTGTTATGGAGACGGCGTCTTTCCCTAAACCTCATGGACCAGCCTTTTCTGGCTTCAAACTTTTCTTATGTAGCTTCCTCACCTCCCTCAAACGTCACAGAATTGATGAGCGTTAGGATATTGCTCTGGGTTAGGCTCTGGCTTAAGGGAACATTGTGGTGACTTTGATCTTCTGTCCAGACCACTAAAACTTTCTCCATGGCAGCAGTAGGGCTGTTTTGCTTTTCCATCATTCGTGTGTTCACTGCAGTAGCACTTTTCATTTCCTTCAAGAACTTTCCCTTTGCATTCACAGCGTGGCTGTCTGTTGGCACAAGAGCCCGAGCTTTTGGCCTGTCTCGGCTTTCAACGTGCCTTTCTCATGAAGCTCAATCATTTCTAGCTTCTGATTTCAAGTAAAAGACATGTGACTCTTCCTTTCACTGAAACACTTAGAGGCCATTGTAGGGTTATTAATTGCCCCAATTTTGAGATTGCTGCATCTCAGTGAGTAGAGAGCCCCAGGGAGAGCGGGAAAGATGAGGGAACAGCTGGTTGGTGGGGCAGTCAGCATACACACATCACTGATTGATTAAGTTTGCCATCCTATACAGACGCAGTTCGTGGTGCCCCCAAACAATTACAATAGTACCATCAAACATCGCTGATCACAGATCACAATAACAGATATAATAATAGTGAAAAACTTTGAAATGCTGTGAGAATTACCAACATGTGACACGGGAGACACAAAGTGAACACACACTGTTGGAAACATGGTGCCTACTTGCTTGATGCAGAGTTACCACAAACCTCCAATTTGTCAAAAATGCAGTATCTGCAAAGCCCAGTGAAGTGAAGTGCAAAACAAGGCATGCCTGCATGATCCTGGAGTGAATGATTTAGTTGTACAGAACATTATTTGAGTAACTCATAAAATTTGAATAGAATCCCTGGATTAGGTGGTGATGCACAATGTTAGTTTCCGG
The DNA here is from genome assembly GCF_020740605.2 of Lemur catta. Classification (NCBI taxonomy): domain Eukaryota; kingdom Metazoa; phylum Chordata; class Mammalia; order Primates; family Lemuridae; genus Lemur; species Lemur catta. The sequence continues at coordinate 32,983,625 of NC_059129.1, forward strand.
GTGTTAATGGTCATAGTATGGTTATACTGCAAAGCGTCTTTGTGGAAAATATGCTCTAGAACAGTGGTCCCCAACACCCAGGCCATGGACTGATAGTGGTCCATGGCAGGTTAGGGACAAGGCCACAGAGCTCTGCCCCCCAGCCCACCCCCACCCCATGGAAAAATTGTCTCCATGAAACTTAGGAACGGGAGCAGGGAAGGGTGTGACGGGGGCCCAGGGGGCTGACAAAGCAGAAGGTGAGCTGCAGGCAATCAGGTGAAGCTTCACCTATATTTACAGCCGCTCCCCAGCCCTCACATCACTGCCTGAGCTCCACCCACCCCAGCCCCATCCATGGAGATACTGTCTTCTATGAAACTACTCCCTGCTGCCAAAATTGTGGGGACCATTGCTCTAGGGTAGACCGTAGTATTTGTGAACATCATACCTTTTGCTTACTGTACAAGGTTTAGAAAATGAATTATATGTTAATATAAGTAAATATATCATATATATTAGAGAGAGGGAGAATGTTAAAGCAAATGTGGCCAAATGTCCCCCATCAGGGTGAAGAATACACAGGAGTTCTCTGTACTGTTCTTGCAACTTTCTATGTTTGAAATTATTTACAATAAAACAGCAAAAACAAAATAGACCATGAGATGACAACTTCATCACATCCATGTGGTGGAATATTACGTACATTCAAAAACCACATTCACTGAATGACATGACAAAATCTATTTTCTTAAGAAATCAGGATATAAAAGTATATGTTTCATATGATTTTACCTATAAAAACATGTGCCTAGAGGGGAAAAGACAGGAAGGAAATACAGAACATATAAAGGTAAATTATCAAGAATGTGATGATTCTAGAGGACTGTTGGAAGTTGGCGGTGGTTGTATTTTTTTGGTATGGTTTCACCAATGTCTCCACAGGTCTGACTCTTTTAAGAAGGACAAAATGTTATTTTTAAAAATGAAACCAAAGCAATGAATGAACTGACGGCTTGACTACAAGTGTCCTGGGTGCATTTTCCTGAGCCCCGCGGAAGTCTCAGAGTGGAAATCTTGTTTCACAAAATTCAAAGCTTCTCTTCTTGTACCGGATTCCTCTGGAAACTCTTTTTTCCCAACTCGTATTAATCACCTCGGCTATGAGGAGCAGCCCGGTCCCAGTCTGCGCGGAGCCAGCCCAGGCCGAGAGCGGAGCGAGCTCATTTCCAAGCGGGCGCCTGCCGTCCCACTCAACAACGTGAGAAGCCATTTGTTTAGGGGGAGAAAAGCCATTTCAACATGGAAATTGGTTTCACGACAATATGCCTGATAAAAGAGGCACATAAAGGAACCGCTGGCAGGGCCACCCCCACCGCAGGGCCCTCATCACCCTTTCTCTGGGACGTGTCACTCCAACGGAAAATGAGGTCCTCTCAGCGGAAAAACAAGTCGGAACACTTTTTGCCTCCGGAGCAGTGAAGCCGGACTGCTCACGCGTTTTACAAAAAACAGAACAAAACATTTAGTCATTCGCTCTTTCTACCTGAATGCACGCCAGAGGTTCCAGTGTCATCACGCACAGTTCGACCTTGAACCTGCAGCCTGGCCCCCTCTCCTTCCAGGTGCCGCCACCTGCAGCAGCCGCCGCTGCGCGCCTAGGACCTGGCAGCTCGTCGCTCGCACTTCTGCGTCCGTTTCCCGCTCCCGTTCACTCACTCCCGCGTCATGCCACAAGCAGTTACAGGGCCACTACTCCAGGCCAGGCCAGGGCGCACTGCTCCAGGGCAGGGTCACACCCCTCTGCGGTGTCCCAGGCTCTTCCCAAACCGGGCCCTCCGCGCTCCGGGGCGCTGCTCCCCCTGCACCCCGCGCCGGACTCTGCACCCCGGCTGTCACCCCATTCTGCAAACAACGAGCACGCATGTACTCTTCAAGCTGCACAGCTGTCAGTCCTCCGCTAAGCCCCCCTGGGAAGGGAGAGAAGGGCCCCACCCCTGCTCCGGTCCTTCTGGAACGTTCCGCCAGAGCGAAGGGGAAGCAGGGCAGAGCCCACCCCGCCTCTCCCGTCCCGCGGGACGGCCCGAAGGCTCTCGGCGCGCACAGCTCCACGGGGAGGCCCAAATCTCAGTGACGGTATGTCCTCCCGCCGTCTGTCACCGAAGGGCGGGCAAGGGGAGCAGCCCCCACGGAGCCTCCACCTCAGCCCCGGCGGGCAGGACGTGGTCAGTCCAGGCCTGGCCGGCTCTGTCCAGAGCCCGGGCCTCGGGCACTGAAGGCCAACATCCTCCGCCAGGTGGCACTTTGCTCCGTGACACATGTCCCAGTGAAACGCTATCTCTAACAACTGCCCCTATAGCGACTGGTCCACCACCTGCCCGCCCACACAGTGACTTTCAAGAAATGTCTGTCGAATGGCAGAATGAATGGATGAACGCACAGAGGCAGCCCTGGGTGGCTCGAGTGGTGTGAGCTGGCCCTGCATGCAGACAACCGGGGTGGCTTCCGCAGGGCCCCAGAACCACATGGTGTCCCAGGCAGCCTCCTGTCGGAGCTCACCGACTTACAGGACAGGCTGGAGTGTGTCTCTGCCTCTCCCCAGACCGTGAGACCCACAGTGGCAAAGGGGAGAGGACACAGGGCTGTGCGTGGCTGTCCAGCCCTGGGTGCTGGGGCCTCGCCCTGCAGCCCTGTGGCAGCTCGTCCCCAGCTGGGGGGAAGCAGGCAGCCCCACTCTGAATCTGCCCGAAAGGGAGGATGGAGGATGCCAGGCTCCCAGTGCGAACCATGGCGGACCGGACGGTAGCTGCTCCACGGGCTAACCCTGCCTGGCCCAAGGCCATGGTCACTGGCTCCAGTCACCCTGCCTCCTGGGAAGAGCATGGAAAAGCTAATCTCCTTTTCCTTTCCGCTCACAGACCTGGGGAGGAGGTGGGGAAGGCCCAGGGCAAAGCCTCCTCTGCTGTTTAGGCACGGCTAGAAGAGCCAGGAGGACAGACTGCAGCTGCCTTTGGTTTAGCAGAAGATCTTAAGGAATCTTTTGCATATGCAAGATGGAGCCCAAGCTCCAGTTAGGTTGAGAGAGCCTAAATTATCTGAATAAATAAGTCAAGGAAACTGAGTCACAAACATCTTGCATGCCTTAGGAACGATTCCAGCGTCTGGGACAGAGATCCGAAGAAGACAGACAAGGTCCCTGTCCTCACAAAACTTACACTCTAGTAGGTTAAGAGTGACGAAGGAGAAATAAAAATAAAATCTTAAATCCCCCCACTGACTGAACAGACCCCCTTTTGGCCAAGGGCACCCCAGAGAAACCTTAAAAGCTGAAATCCCAGCTCTGAGAGGACGGGAGGCCGGACACGCCTTGTTATGCCCCATCCCTCGCTAGCCGCCACTGGGCTGTCTTCACCAAGGGCTAAACAGACACCAGCCCTCTGCAGAGACTTGCTGCACCGCTAAACTCAGCAGCCCTGGGAGCGCCCTCCCCTCTGTGCTTCCAGCACAGCTGCCCAGCACCCCTTCCCAGTAAGAGACCACCGATCACAGACTGGTTCTGCCCGGGCTGCAGAGGCTGCACACCGGGGGTTTTCGTGTCCTCTCTTCACCTTTGGACGTAAGAGGGCTGAAGACCCCACCCTTGGATCACGCTCACGCCACCATTTTCTATACATGTGACCCATGAAGAGGCATGAAGTTCAACTGCAAGATGACCAGCGCCTGCAGACTGCAAACCTTTATGAGAAATGAAGCTCTCCTTTGCAAATGTACGAACCTCACCAGTCTTCAATTGACAAAAACGACTCGCACGTAAACAAGACAGTTTCAGATGGCTGCAAGTGCTATCAAATAACTAAATAAAGCAGGCACTGTGCGGAGATGACCAGGCGGGGGAGAGGCTCTCCCTAGAGACAAACAGCAGGGCTGAGACCCGAATAGAAAAGGGAGCCAGCCACATGGAATCTAGCAGGAAAGTGGCCCAGGCAGGGGACCTGCCGATGCAAAGACCCCGGGAGGACGAGCCTGACACTGAGGGAGCAGAGAGAACTAAATGGGGCTGAGAAGGGCTGCCTGGACCTCTCCAGCTACCAGCCATACACTCCTGGGCAAGTGACTTCCTTCTTTGTGCCTCAATTTCTTCATTTGCAAAATGGGAATATTACTAACACCAACCTTGTACATTGTAAGGACTCAATGACATAAGACACGTAAAATATATGTGTCAGGCATACAGTGGAAACTTAATAAATATTAGCTGTGATGATGACAGCGATGATGATGATGATGATGATGATGATGACGACGTTGCTGTCAGCAGCCTGCATGGTGAGGCTGGCATTCCCCGTGAGGGAAGCATTAGCCACTGTGTACCCAGCAGGCCATACTGTCTATCACGCTTGGCCCACGCTGCCTTCCGGTCCTTGGCATCCTCCTGGTTGGATTCACACAAGCCCATCACTGTCTGTCAGAGGACCCTGTGGCCATTTGCTAGGGCTGCCGTAACGAAGGACCACTACGTTTATGGTCTCACGGTTCTGGGGGCCAGAAGTCCAAGATCAAGGTATCCACAGTGTCGTTGCCTCTGGGCCATGAGAGACAATCTGTTCCACACCTGTCCCCAGGTCTGGTAGTTTGCTGGCAATCTTTGGTGCTGCTTGGCTTGTAGATCTCTGCCATCATTTTCACATGATGGTCTCCCCATGTGTGTGTTTTTGTCCAAATTTCCCCTTTTTATAAGGACACCAGTTGTATTGGCTTAGCCTGATTTTACCTTGATCACCTCAATAAAGACCCTATCTCCAAATAAGGCCACATTCTGAAGGAATGGGGATTAAGACATCAACATATCTTTTGGGGGGACACAAATTCAACCCCTAACAGACCCATGCCTCACATTCAGGGCTCCCCTGCCAGCGATGCTCCCACCTGCAGGCCCCTGTCCAATGCCATCCCTGCTTGTGCTCAGCCAGAGAACATTCCAAGTGTGACCACAGGACAACCAGGCAGCCTGGACCCACGTGCCTGCCCAGCAGGTAGACGTTCTTTCCAAGCTCAACACTGTGATGGGAATTCATGAATCTCTGCCTCCCTTGTGGGGAGCCCAGTGTCCTCCACGGAGAAAAATGGGGGTCTCTGCTTTTGTCAAGATGGCTGTGGCTTCAGGGCAGTTGCCCTCACATCTGCCACCATGGCTGTTGGTGTCCACTTTCCTGCAGGAGCCCCAGGCTGGACCTTGCACGGCCCAAGAGAGGAACAAATGGACGAGAACTTTCTAGGGGTACTCCAGTCCATTCACTGCCACACCCACATCCAGTGGCCGATGACAGGGTTTGATACAACCTATCTACTTGCCAGGAACCATAGTCTCAGTGGCCCAGGAGCCCAGCCACAGGGACAACACTGAGAAATCCATGTTTACGGTCCTAGAAGCAGATGTCTGAGCTGCTTCCCAGCCAAGGCAAGCATGTGCTGCCTCCGGGAAGCAGGAGATCCCCAGGAAAATCTCGGTCCTCAGGCCTCAACTCCCTGCCACCAGCCACAGGCGGGAGCAGACAGGATTGGAACCTTTGCTAGCTTTTCTTACGGTTCTGGATGTGACAAGAAGCATCCCCAGGGTGTGGACAGACCCGCCCCCCCCAGGCTGTACATAAGCTGATTCAGTCTCTCCAAGCTGGGGAAGGTTATCTGAGGTCAGCTCATGGAGGAGAGGTATAGAAAGAACAAACAAGTCCAAATAAGGCACTGTTTGTCCCCAACTGTCCCTGGCCACTTGGACAAATAGACCCAAATATGCAGCTGTTTTCTCAGTGTGTGAGCTATGTCCCATCATAGCTGAGTATAAATCAAGACCCCCCCAGAGCAGGATAAAGACTCAGTGTTCACACTGGGGTCCTAGGCTAGCAGAATCCAGTCACTTTCCTTACAAATCAGTCTCAGGGTGAATGTTAAGACTGGCACTTCTTGCTTACAGATCCAAATTATGCTCCAAGAAGAATATTTAAGGATCTGCCTCTAACACCCTGGGCTGCAGTGGTCCCACCTGCCAGGGTGTATTACTGCAGGGACACCACATCCCCGTGTGGGCTGCTCCCCCAGGAAATACGCCCACTGTTCCCACAGGAGAGGTCCTGTGTCACTCTGCCCTGGGGCACCTCTGGGGTGGAGGTGGTGGCAAGAGGTGGCTGGCCTGCTGCCAATACTAGGTTTCTGGAAAGTTGTCAGACAGAAGCCATCTCAGGGCAGGGAGATGTCTGCAGCGCATGGGCCATTCATCACAGCCATCGGCTCGCCAGTTCCTGCTGCTGCGCATTTGAGGGAAACTCGCAAGCGCTCTGCCTGGCCACACCCTGGGAGCTTCTGGCTACCCCAGGCTGTGGTGTTCCGAATGCCCTTTCCCAGCGTGCCCAGCTCTCTCGACATGAGACTTAGGTTTCCAAGGCAGCCTGAACCACCAATTCGCATCCCAGCACAGTGGAGTGGACACTGGCCCAGAGTAATCCCCCTGTGAATTAGACACTAGGACAGAGGTCGCTAGGACTGGGTCCCACGACGAGATGCCCCTGGAATCGTGCTGAAGCATCCTTTGACCTGGAAAGCATCAGCCTGGATCACAGCAGGCTGTGGGTTAGGAAAATAGAAAATGGCTTTAACTCCTAGAAAGATGAAATCATAGACAAGGACCAGAAAAACTGATTCCTTTACTAAGGAGGGTAGTAAAAAAAAAAAAAAATTAGAAGCGCACTACAGGATTGCTAACACCCTGCCCTGCATTCTGTGAATTCCCTTGGCCAAACATAACTTTGCCCAAGAACCTGCACCTCAACTCCCAACGCTTTCCATGTTAATTTCCGATGACTGACCCAGAGAGATTACACCTGCCATCAGTGCAGGCCTGCCCAAACGAGCGCCACGAAAAACCCTCAAATAGCCCAAATCAGCCTCCGCAGCCCTGGATTTCAGAAGCAAGAGGTAAGCTCACACGGGACCCCTGAGGACACTGATGTGCCAGCAGTGCTCCCGCAGGCTGTTATTAGCAAAGGGCACTGAGGTCCCAGGACCTAAATGGCCTGAGAGACCTCTGCCCCCTCCATCCTCATAGAACCACGGAGGGCCTCTGTTACAGACCGAACTGTGTCACTCCCACAACTCAGATGTTGAAGCCCTAATTACCCAGTGTGACAGCATTTGGAGATAGGGCCTTAAAGGAGGTTCTCAGGATAAAATGAAGTCGTAAGAGTGACACAGTAGAGCTGGTGTCTTTATAAGAGGAGGAAGAGACGCCAGAGATCTTGCTGTCTCTCTCCCCCCATGCCCAGAGGAAAGGCCATTTGAGGGCACAGCGAGAAGGCAGCTAGGAAGAGAGGCTTCACCAGAAACCAACCTTGCTGACACCTTGAACTTGGACTTCCAGCCTCCAGAACTGTCAGAAAATAAACATCTGTTGTTTAAGCCACCCAGTCTGTGGTATTTTGTTACAGCAGCCCAAGCGGACTAACACAGCTTCATTTGGGGCTCAAAAAATGAATGCCCCCATCTGGCCAGACACAGACCCTTTGTACTAGGGACAGCGATAATGCCAAGGTGGGGGCAATGGCTCATTTCCCATTTCTGCTATAACAAATTACCACAGACTTTCTGCCTCAAAACCACACAAATTTATTCTCTTATAGTTCTGGAGGTCAGTGGTCCAAAATGAGTCTTAGGGGCTAAAATCAAGGTGTTAGCAGAGCGGTTCCTTCCTCCCCCCGGCTGCTAGAGGCTGTTCATGTCCCCTCGTCCACCTGCAAAGCCAGCTGTGCGGCAACTTCTCTTCTCTCTGACCCCCGCCTTCCTCTTCCAAGGACCCTTCTGATTACATGAGACCCACTCAGATAATCCAGGAGAATCTCTTAAACACACCTGCAAAGTCCTTTTTGCCATATAAGGTAACACATTCACAGGATCCCGGGTTAGGACATGAACACCTTTGGCGGGGGCAGGGGAGGGGGAAGCATCATTCAAGTAACACAGGCGACTATGGTCAAAAAGCACCTGCGGAGATTCTCTAGAAGAGGCCAAAGCCAAGGAGAGCAGAGGCCCGTAACACCACCAGCGTCCAGCAAAAGGCTTCCATGTTTTTAAGCAAAGGACATGACAGGGGCTCACCAGGCAGTGGCAGATCAGTTTCCCAGGGAAACCAAGGAACAGAAGGATTGTAGGCAAAACAGCTTGCATAGGACGGTACCGGCTGCTCAGAGAGGTCCCCCGTGTGCAAGATCCCGGGAAGAGCCCCCCGTATCCTCAGACCACGCTGCAGGATGTGCTTTTCAGCAGCATCTGCCCACACGTGGGCCAACTGAGGCACAGTGGGCAGCTGGGCCCGTATCACCAGAACCCAGGCCCCGAAGCTTGACTCCCACTGACGGGCCTGGAGGCAAGACTCCATCGCTGTCTCGGCACCTGGAAGCCAGCAGAGAGCCAGCCGCAGGGACAGGCCCCACTGGGCCCCTTTCTCCCACCCTGGGGACCTGCAGGCAGAGTTTGGTGCAGCTCAAGCCAGGCACCAACCGTGCCACCACCCGGCACATGCCTGCCTGGGGCAAAGTGTTCTCTCTGTGCCATGATCTCCTCGCCCTGGTGGTGTCCTTTTGGGGGACAGAGGCTCAGAAGCCACCAGTTCCTTGTAAAGCTGTGTCGGGAGGATGGAGCTGGACATCACCACCCCACTGGCCACACTGGCCTTGGGGAGGCCGTGCTGGGTGCGGAGAAGACACGGGGCCTGTGAGACACGGCCTGTGCTCACAGAGAGCTGTGATTCCCACGGATGAGACAGATGTTTATGAAATGACAGAAATACCAGCCAAACTGAAAGAAGTGTAAAATAACACACTAATTTGTGAGTAAATACTGGCAGAATGAACAAACAAATGAATCGAGCCCACCTGTCCTAGTGGGAGAGCTTCACTGACGACAGGGAACTAGTGGTCAGAGCTACTTCACACATTCATTTACCCGCTGGGCAAACGTGTTGAGCACACTGCATGCCACGCACGGCACACAGCACAGACACACAGAGAGGAACGAGGCATGGCCCGTGTCCTCAAACACGCCTCATCTAGGAAGATAGACAAGTACATTTAAAAAAAAAAATGTCCATTCAGGCTGATAGAAACAGCAGTAAATATATATAACAATTGTAAATATACAGAAAAGGGAGTGATCAGCTCTGGAGTGTCTAAATTTTCATTTATTCAGTCAGCCAATCATTCAACAAATATTTGTTTTTGAGCCCCAAGCACACATCAGGCTCTCTGCTGCACGCTGAGACTATGGCACGACAGGACCAATCCCGGACACACGGAGGTTAAGTTCCAGTTACACGAAACGTGCAGAGTAGGCGCATCCGCACAGATGGGAGGAAGACGAGCAGCTGCCGAGGGCTGGGGTGGGGGGAGGAATTAGGGAATAACCACTAATGGGTGTGGGTATTTGGGGGTGTGATGAAAATGTCCTAAAACTGATTGTGACAATGACTGCACACCTCTGTGATTATGTTAAAATTAATAAAATTGTACACTTGAAATAGTCAATTGTATGGTATGTGCATTGTAAATAAAGCTGAATTTTTTAAAAGCATGATGGTAGAGAAATACAATTAGGCATCGACAACAGCATGTGATGGCTTCTCAGACAGGGAAGTCCGGGTGCTGTGGGGTGGGGGTGGGACTCAGGGCTTTCAACAACGCCTCGGGAGAGAGGTCTGGAAGATTTCCCGGAGGAGGTGACATTTCCACTGATATGCGCTTCCAGGAAAGGACTTAATCAGCCAAAGTGAGAAGTTGAAACAGTTTTAGGCAAACAGAGGGAAGAAAACACATGGTCTATTTGAATAACTGAAGAAAGTTCCGGAAAACTGGAGCAGAGGGAGGGAAGCGTAGAGGGGAGGGAGGGGAAGCAGAAATGTAGGCACAGACCATTTCACAATCCAACTTCCAGAAGATGTGAATTCATCTTAGCGGCAAAGGGAAACCATCTGAGGGTTTTCAGAAGGCGCTGGCAGAATCGGGTTGGCTTTTCATGCGCTGAGCCAGCCAAGACGTGTGTAAGGAGAGCCCTTGATCGAGAGGCCCTGCTCCAGGGGACACGCCGGAACAGCACAGACAGGTCTCTTCCCTCACGTACTTTACGTTATTGAGAGACACGTTGACACTAAACAACTAAGCATGTAAATTAACAAGGTAATTACCCACTTTGGAAAGACCCCTCTGGCAGCAGTAATGTGGGAGGCAGGGGTTGAACAGGAGCAGGCTGGAAACAAGGAGAAAGAGGGGGAGGCTCTGGCCACGGTCCAGGCAAGAGACGAGTGTGCGTTTCGAAGACCCCACGGAAGGCCTCCCCCAAAACATTCCCTCCGCACTGCACCCCTCCATCCCAGCCTTCATCCTGGCCCACAGCAGAACCTGCCTTCCACAGCACCAGTGTAAAATGCCAGGAACTCACCTTCCCAGACTCCTTCAGCTAGGTCACAGACAAGTGCCTTAACCGTGGCCACCGGGACCCGAGAGTAGGGCTGCGGAGAGACTTCTTAGGAAGGTTTTCCTCCTTCATGAAAAGGGACACAGCGATACATGGTCCCCCTCCTTCGCTTGACACAGTTGTGTCTGCAAGTGATGCCAGGAACTGTCACAGGCACCTTGTGACTCTAAGGGCTGCCACTGCTGGTGCTGTCAGGGTTGTGGAATGGACAGTTTGAAAGCGCCTGAGTCTTGACGCCATTTTTGACTCACTGAATTAGCCCAGGAACTTCCCTCTCTCTTGCTTCTGACTATGTGAGATTTATAAAGAAACAAACAAAAAGCCTCCTACTACAGGTGAAGCTGCTGTTTGTTGAGTATTCCATGTATTGCAACCAAAAACAGCTCCAGTGAATTGATATGCAATGCTAGGACGCCAGCAGTGGAGATTTAAAGAGGTGGGTTGGTGCAAAAAAATATTTAGGAGGAAGAATTGACAGAGCCAGGTGATTAATTGTCACTGGAGGTGAGAGAGACAGATGTCTCTGAAGTCTGTGACCACCAGCTCAACAGGTAGACTGTCAATCACTGTGTCAGCGAACACAGGAAGAAGAGCAGATGTAGACAATTTGGTGGTTCCCTTGAGATTTACAAGTGAAGGCAGGTGAGAATGGACAGAAATAAATGGGCTGGTCTGTGTGACTGACCCAAACAAGTCCAACTGGCATTCCCCATTCCTGTCAGCCTACACGATACGTTACACCATGACGACAGAGAATGACATGGTTCTTCTATGGAGGTGCCAGCAAGAGACGAGGCCACCGTAAAATTTCACTCCCCTCTGAGTTTCCATGATGGACACAGAGAAGAGGGGGCATCATTCTTAATCATCAGCAATAAAGAGAACTGTGTTTTTACGCAACACTATAGTAAGCCTCCAATACTTAGTAGTTGCACGATATGGACATTTCTGGATCGATTCCAACCCTGATAAATAATAAAATGGTTCATGGATCCAAAACGCTGCTATAATAAGGAGCTACTTCTTCTTTCCCTCCTGCCTGAGATCCCAAGGCCTGGGAGGGGCTTGCCATCAGGGAGAAAGGTGGCAGTGCCATGGCTGTGGCAGCACTGTTGCTAGGGTGACCCCATGCCCATTTCCAAGATGCTTCTGCCTAGTCCTGCACCATGGAGCCAGAAGTAACATATTCAATTTCCCAGCCTCCTTTGCATCTAGGGGTAACCCTGGAACCCAGGCCTGGTCAATGAAATGTAACCAAGTTAAACAGAAGCTGGCAGGGGGGCTTCTGAGATAGATTTTGCTTTTCTGATGAAAAGGACAGACAAAATTGGGCCTCTCAATTTCCCTTCTCCTTCCTTCTCTCCCTCTGCAGAGTCAGGTCACCATGCCTAGAGCTTCAATAGCCATCTTGTGACCATGAGGAGAAAAGCAAATACATACATGCATACATACATAATACATGCATGCATGCATACATACATACATACAAGGACAACACAAGGAGGGCGGTGGAGAAGGATGGGAAGGAGCCTGAATGGTGTCACAGAGATGCTGAATCCACATTAGTGACTTTCTGCCCCCAGATTTCTCATGTAAGACAAAAACATCCTATGTTTAAGGTCCTAGTTTTTGTTTACTTACAGCCAAACATACCTTAAAATATCTAGAATTTGGTACTTAAAATGGCGGCTGGAAGGAAAAGAACCTAAAACGTGGAACTAGCTAAATAAGGGAGGTAGACTGATGGGCAGAGAAGACTCAACTGTTCTGAGCTAATGAGTTGGTTATCTTTGTAATGTTGCAGAGACAAAATACAATCTCACACACACACACACACACACTCATAAAATTCAGGATTTTGGTATGCATCAGTTCCTTCTTGAAGTTTTCATTGAAGTTCTGTGAGAGAGGGACAGACTTAAACTAGAGGTAACCGATCTTATAGCAGAGAGAGAATAAATTACATCTTTGCTACTAGTGGCTCTCTCTACCTTCAGCTTGGAAATAAAGTACAATGAGGGTCACATATTAATACATTGCCTTGAGTTTTAAAAGCCAATTTCTGTGCTCTAAGCTAAAATAGTTGGCAGGAAGTACTGGCTCTAGTAATGGCAGCATAGCTTTTATCACACAAACCTTCCCATGGATAACAATAAATTCTAAACAAAATATAGAAAATAAATATTTGAAGGCATAGGATGGTGACCAAAAGCAGATAGAAACTGGAGGAATTAGGCCCTTGGGGCAAAAAAATAAAATAAAATAAAATAAAATAAAATAAAAAAGAAGATATCCGTGTTTATATAGTTTTTATTCTGAAGCCACTCCTGAAGCTATGTGAGTCACAAGGTGGTTAGAACTTAAAGATAACCCAAAGTCTTAATGGATTTACGTGTCACAGACAAAGTTTACAGCTGCCAAAAGAGTTGAAAATGGAAGGGAAATATCCCCAAAAGGAGAAAGCTGCAGAGGGCAAAGTCTCTCAAATCCATGGCTGACCTCTGAACTGCTCAGACACAGGAAAGACTCTAAGGAGCATAAGAGAACACAATTGCTGGAATACTGAAAGGGCTAAGCAAAGATTTCAGCTGCTGGTCTCCACGGGGGATAAGGGACAGATTTTGGAGTTTTAAGTCCTGTCAAATTAAAGGGATTGGCAAAAAGCTTGGAATTTCCTTTGAAACTTTAGAAGTGCTATTCCTATGAAGTAAAAACTAAATCCTAAAACTAAGGGATTCACCTAAAATCAAGGACAAAATTGAAAAAGGAATACCATAAAAGATCATAAAAGCAAACTTCTATAAATTCAAGGTGACTGGACAACAATGTAACTGCCTGCGAGAATAAAGATAACATTACTCAAGGAAAAGAAGATAATTAAAAGTCTTTACAAGGCATTATCCACAATGTACAACAATAAAAAATTATTATAGATGCAAAGAAAGGGAAAAACATGTTCCACATTCAATGGAAAAAGTAGTCAATGAAAACAGACCTCAAGGTGACCCAGATATTGGAATGCCAGATAAGTGCCTTAAAACTACAATTATATTAATAATTAAGTTCAAAGACTCAAAGGAAAATATGTTCTAGTGAGTGATCAGATGGAGAACCTCAAGAGAGAAACAAAAACTATTAAAATGAACCAACTAAAAATTTTAGGACTAAACAATACAATATCAATCATAAAAATTTCACTGGATGGGCTTAACAGAAGATTAGAGATGGCAGAAGAATCTGAATTTGAAGACAGATCAATATAAAGCATTCAATCTGAAGAACAGAAAGGAAAAGATATAGAAAAATAGTGACAGAGCCTCAATGACCTGTGGTACAATGAGAGATTTAACATACATGCAATTGAAATCCAAATGGGTAGAGAACAGAAAAGAAGAAATATTTGAACATATAATGAATGAAAATTTCCCAAGCTTCCTGAAAAGACCAATCCAAGATCAGAATACCAAAAACAAGATAAATGAAAGAGGAAAAAATATAATGTAAAGAAAGTAAAAGATCAAGAAAGAAGATACCTTAGACATATCAAAGACAGAGAAAAAGATATTACATCACTACATATAGGAGAACAAAGATAAGATTTACAATTGATTTCTCCACTGAAAAAATGGAGAAAATAAAAAGAAATAACACTGATAAAGTTCTAAGCAAAAGAAAAATAATCTAAAGAATTGTCAACCAAGAATTCCATATCCTGTGAAACCACCTTTCAAAAATAAAGGCAAATGGAAGACATTTTTAGATAGAAGAAAGCTGGAAGAGTTTGTCTCCTGCATCCCTGAAGGGAAACAACACCAAACAGAAACTCAATTTATAGAAAAAAAATGAATAGCACAGGAAATAATAAATCTGTGAGTAAATAGAAAAGATTACTTTTTGCTTAAATTTTTAAAAGATTGCTGACTTCTTAATGAAAATTTTGTAAAGTTTACTATCAGGGAATTTACAACATGTAGAGGCAAAACTCATGACAACACTAGTAAATAGGGCAGGGAAAATATAATTATGCAGGTTTTTAATAGTCTACATGAAGTATAATCAAACTGAATCTAAATAAACTTAATAAAGGATGTATATTATAATCCCTAGAGCAATCCCCACACAAAAAAAATCAAAGTAATATAGCTAAAACTGTAATAAAAGAATTAAAGCTAAATACCAAAAAAATCATTAACCTAGAAGAAGGCAGGAAAAGAGAAGCAGAGAAGAGTACATATGGATCAACTAAAAGGCAAATAGCAAAAAGGTAGAAATAAAACCAATTAAACAATAATTACATTTTAATGTAAGTGAGCTAAACATTCCAAAATTAAAAAGGCAGGAATTTTCAAATCAAATAAAATGGCAAACCTCAACCATATGTGGTCCACAAGATATACACTTTAAGTATAAAGACTCAAATAGAAGAAAAGTAAAAGAAAGGATAAAGATACAGCATAGAAACAATAAGGATAGAAAAGTGGTGTGTGCCTACTTGCCCACAGACCCTGACAACAGGTCAGTCCACCATGGAATCTGGTAACAGGCCCACATGCCTACAGACCCTACCTATGGACCCTGCCAGCTGACCTACCCAAAATCTCTGGCTGGGCTGCCTGGTGAAGGCTTTTTCTGCCAAAGCAAGTCTGTAAAGACAGGAAGAGGAAATTGATTCTTCAAATGTGCAAACACCAACTCAAGCCTACAAGGATCATAAAGAAGGAGGAAAACATGACACCGACAAAGGAACAAAATAAAGCTCTAGTAACCAACCCTAAAGAAAGATATTTACAAAGTGCCTGACAAAAAATCCAAAGTAATCATCTTAAAGAAGCTCAGTGAGCTAAAGGAGAAAACAGATAGACAACAAAACATAATCAAGAAAACAATACATGAACAAAATTAAAAGTTGAACAAAGAAGTAGAAACTATTAAAAGGAAGCAAACAGAAATTCTGGAGTTGAAGAATATCATGACCAAATTATAATAATCAATAGCAGATTCAATCAAACAGAAGAAAGGGAATTAGCAAAGTCAAAGGTGAGTCGTTTGAAATCATCCAGTCAGAAGAACAAAAATAAAAAATAATAAAAATCAATAAAGAGGGTTTTTTTCTTGCTGATTTGTTTGAGTTCTTTGTAGATTCTGGATAGTAGTCCCTGTTGAATGCATTGTCTCCCATTCTGTACATTGTCTGCTTACTCTGTTGATTATTTTCTTTGCTGTGCAAAAACTTTTTAGCTTAATTAAGTCCCATTTGTTTATTTTTGGTGTTGCTGTATTACCTTTTAGTGTCTCAGTCATAAATTCTTTGCCTAGGCCAATGTCCAGAGAGTTTTTCCTACATTTTTTCTAGAATTTTTATGGTTTTAAGTTTTACATTTAAGTCTTTAATACATCTTGAGATAATCACAGCACAACTCACAATCACAAAGATATGAAATCAACCTAAGTTCCCACCAACTGATGAGTGGATAAAGAAAATGTAGGATACATACTATGGAGTACTACTCAGCCATAAAAAAGGAATGAAATAATGTCTTTTGCAGCAACTTGGATGAAACTGAAGACCAGTATCTTAAGTATCTCAAGAATGGAAAAACAAATACCACATGTTCTCACTTATAAGTGGGAGCTAGACAATGAGCATTTTTGGTCATAAAGTGGTATAATGGACATTGGAAACTAAGAGTGGGGGAGGTGAAGGATAAATGTTACCTATCAGGTACAATGTACACTATTCTGGTGACAGATATGCTAAAAGCCTTGACTTCAGCATTATACAATTCATCCACGTAACAGAAAATGCTTGTAACCCCTAAATCTATTGAAATAAAAAATAGATATGTGAAAGCCTACAGAACGTGTGGTATACCATCAAGCAAACCAATATACGTGCTATGGGAGTCTTAGAAGGAGCACGGAAAGTGAAAGGGAAAGAAAGCTTACTTAAAGAAATAATGGCTGAAACCTTCCCAAATATGGGGAGGGAATTGGACATCTAGATTCATGAAGCCAAAATCACTCCAAATAGGTTGAATCTAAAGAAGTCCACACCAGGACACGTTATAATTAAATCACTGAAAGTCAAAGACAGAGAAATTTGAAAGAAGCAAGAGAAAAAGTGCCCAATCACATTTAAGGGAATATCTATAAGACTACCAGAAGATTTTTCAGTTGATACTCTATAGGCCAAGCAAGAGTAGGATGATATATTCAAAGTACTGACATAAATAACTTCCAATACTCTGGTTTCTCTTGAGATCAAATAAATAACTTCCAATCATGAATAATATGCCCAAGAAATATAACCTTTAAAAATGAAGGAGATATGAAGACTTTTCCACACAAACAAAACCTAAGGGAGTTCATGACCACTAGACCTGCCTCACAGGAAGTGCTAAAGGGAGTTCTTTGAGTTGAAACAAAAAGGTACTAAACACCAATATCAAAGCATATGAAAGTATAAATCTCACTGGTAACGGTAAATATAAAGACAAATATAGAATAATGTAATACTATAATGATGGTGCACAAATCACTTTTAACTACTATAAAAGTTAAAACACAGGTATTAAGAATAACTATCAGAAAATTTGGTACAGAATATAAAAAGAAGCAAATTCTGACATAAATAACAAAGTGTGGGGGGAGTAAAAACATAGAGCTTATGTATGTGATTAAAGTTAATTTCTTATCAGCTTAAAATAAACTGTTACAATGGTAACCACAAAGAAAAAACCTATAGTAGATATGAAATATATATATAAAAAAGAATTGCAGTATATCACTACAAAAAAATCATCAAATCACAATGGAAGATAGTAAGAAAGGAAGAGAAGAACAAAAGATATATAAAATAGAAAACAATTAACTAAAGGACAATAGCAAGTCCTTACCTATCAATAATTACTTTAAATGTATATGGATTAAGCTCACCAATCAAAACAAGTAGAGTGGGTAAACACATGAAAAACAAAAACGATTTGACCATATGCTGCCTGTAAGAGATTATTGATTGATTGATTGATTGGAGACAGAGTCTCATTCTATCACCCAGGCTAGAATGCAATAGCATCATCATAGCTCACTGCAACCTCAAACTCCTGGGCTCAAGTGATCCTCCTGCCTCAGCCTCTGAGTAGCTGGTACTATAGGCGCATGGCACCACACCTGGCTAATTTTTGTATTTTTTGTAGAGACGGGGTCTCACTGTTGCTCAGGCTGTTCTTGAACTCCTGACCTCAAGTGATCCTCCCACCTTGGCCTCTCAAAGTGCTAGGATTACATGCATGAGCCACTGCATCTGGTCAAGAGACTTACTTTAGATTTAAGAACACACAGAAGCTGAAGGTGAAGAGATGGAAAAAGATATTCCTTGCAAGTGGTAACCAAAACAGAGCAGGAGTAGCTATCCTTCTATACTGCTATCTGATGAAACAGACTTTAAGTCTAAAACTGTCACAAGAGACAAAGAAAGTCATTACATAATGATAAAAGGGTCAATTCAACAGGAAGACAGAACAATTATAAACACATATGCACCTAACATCAGAGCATCTAAATATATAAAGGAAACACTGACAGATCTGAAGGGAGAAATAGATAGCAATGCAATAACCATATTAAGACTTTAATATCCAATTTTCAATAGTGTATAAATCATCCAGACAGAAAATCAAAAAGAAAACAGCAGACTTGAACAACACTATAAAACAAAGGACCTAAAAGACATATACAGAACATTCTACCTAATAGCAGCAGGACATGCATTCTTCTCAAGCACAGGACACGTAGAACACTCTCCAGGATAGGTCACATGCTAGGTCACAAACAAATCTTAACAAATTTAAGAAGACTGAAATCATTACAAGTATCTTTTCTGACCACAATGAAATGAAACTAGAATTCAATAATAAAAGGAAAACAGAAAAATTCACAAATACACAGAAATTAAGCAATACATTCTTGAACAACCATTGGCTCAAAGAAGAAATCAAAAGGGAAATTAAAAAATATCTTGAGACAAACAAAAATACAATACACCAAAACTTATGAGATGTGGCAAAAGCAGTTCAAGAGAGACGTTGGTAGCAATAAACAACTAAATTAAAAAAGAAAAGATCTCAAATAACCAACCTAACTTTACACCTCAAGGAACTAGAAAGAGAAAAACAAACTAAGTCCAAAGTTAGCAGAAGGAAAGAAATAATAAAGATTAAAGCAGAAATAAATGTAACAGAGAAGAGAAAAACAATAGAAAAATCAATGAAACAGAAAGAAGACCCAAATAAATGAAATTAGAAATTTAAGAGGAGACATTATAACTGAGGCCACAAAAATATCAAAGGTCATAAGGAACTATTATGAACACTTATACACCAGTAATTAGACAACTTAGAATAAATGGATAAATTCCTAGAAACATAACCTACCAAGACTGAATCAATAAGAAATAAAAAGACTAAACAAATCAATAACAAGGAGATTGAATCAATAATCAGAAATCTCCCAACAAAGAAAACCCCTGGACCAGATTGCTTTACACATGAATTTTACCAGACATTTAAAGAATAATTAATACTAATCCCTCTGAAATGCCTCCAAAAAATAGAAGAGAGAAAACTTCCAGACTCTTTATGAGGACAGCATAACCCTGATACTAAAGCCAGACAATAAAAAACTATAGGCCAATATCCCTGAGGAAAATAATGCAAAAATCTTTAACAAAATATTAGCAAATCAAATTCAACAGCACATTAAAAGAATCATACACCATGAAAAAGTGGAATTTATCCCTGGGATGCAAGCTTGGTTCAGCACATGCAAATCAATCAGTGTGATACACCACATTAAAAGAATGAAGGATAAAAATCACAGATGCAGAAAAAGCATTAGACAAATTCAATACCCTTTTATAATTAAAACTCTCGATGAATTAAGTGTAGAAAAATCTTACCTTAATAAAATAAATGTTGTACATGAAAAGCCCACAGCTAACACAATATTCAATGATGAAAAACTGAAAGCTTTTTCTCTAAGATCTGGAACAAAGCAAGGATACCTACTCCCTCCACTTCTATTCAACATAGTAATGGAAGCCTTAGACAGAGCAATTAAGCAAGAAAAAGAAATAAAAGATATCCAAATTGGAAAGGAAGAAGAAAACTATCTCTGTTTGCAGATGACATGACTTTATATGTAGAAAAGTATAAGATTCCACCAAAAAAAACCCTGCTAAAATTAGTAAATGAATTCTGAAAAGTTGCAGTATAAAAAATCAACATAAAAAAATCAGTTGAATTTCTGTACACTAACAAGGAGCTTATCCAAAAAGGAAATTAAGACAACAATTCCATTTATAATAGCATCAAAAAGAATAAAATATTTGGGAATAAATTAAATATTCTTTAAGCAAAGAATTGAATGACTTGTATAGTGAAAACTACAACACACTGGTCAAAAAAATTAAAGAAGGTACAAATAAATAGTAAGATCTCCTGTTTGTGCACTGCAAGAATTAATATTTTTTAAGTACCCATGCTACTAAAAGCAATCTATAGAGTTAATGCAATCCTAGTCAAAATCTCAATGGCATTTTTTATAGAAACAGAACAAAGTCCTAAAATTCATATGGAACCAGAAAAGACTCTGAATGACCAAAGAAATTTTTAGCAAAAAGAACAAAGCAGGAGGTATCATACTTCCTGATTTCAAAATATATTACAAAGCTACAGTAATTTAAACAGTATGGTACTGGCAGAAAAAAAAAAAACACAGACATATAGATTAATGGAACTGAATAGAGAGCCCAGAAATAAACCAGCTGATCTTTGACAAGGGTGCCAAGAACACATAATGGGGAAAGGTAGTATCTTCAACACATGCTGTTGGGAAAACTGGATTCCCACATGCAAAAGCATGGACTTGGACATTTGTCTTATATCACACACAAAAATCAACTCAAAATGCAATAAAGACCTAAATGTAAGACCTGAAACCTTAAAACTTTTGAAAGAAAACATAGGAAAAAAAGATTCCTAAAAACTGGCCTTGGTAATGATTTCTGTTATATGATACAAAAAGGACTGAACAAAAGCAAAAATAGAAAAGTGAGACAATATCAAACTAAAAACTTCTGCACAGCAAAAGAAACAAGCAATAAAACAAAAAGACAACCTATGGAATGGGAGAAAATATTTGTAAGCCATATATCCAATAATGGGTTAATATCCAAAATATGTAAGGAACTCACACAACTCAATAGCAAAAAAAAAAAAAAAAAAAAAAAGTTAAATAAACAAGAAAAAAATCCCAAATAACCTATTAAAAAATGGGTAAAGAACTTGAATAGAGTTTTCTCCAAAGAAGATATACAAATAGCCAACAGTTACATGAAAAGATGCTCACTGTCCCTAATCAACAGGGAAATGCAAATCAAAACCACAATGAGATATCACCTAACAACTGTTAGGATGGCTATTATTTAAAAAAAAAAAAAAAAAAGGATTGACAAGGATGTGGAGAAAAGGGAACCCTTGTACATTCTTGGTGGGAATGCAGCTATTATAGAAAATAACATGGAGGATCCTCAAAAAAATAAAAATAGAACTATCATATGATCCAGCAATCCCATTTCCGGGTATATATCCAAAGGAACTGAAATTAGGATCTTGAAGAGATACCTGCACTCCCATGTTCCCTGCACCATTATTCATAACAGCCAAGACATGGAAGCTGTCTAAGTGTCCATCAGTGGATGAATGGATAAAGAAAATAGGGTGTATACAGACAATGCAATATTATTCAACCCTGAAAACAAGGAAGGAAATCCTGCCATTTGTGACAGCGAGGTTGAACCTGGAGGACATTGTGTTAAGTGAAATAACCCAGACAAAGAACAAATCTGCATGATATAAGGAACCCAAAATAGTCTAACTCGGAGCAGAGAGTAGAGTGGTGGTTGCTAGGGGCTCACGGGAGGGAGACATGGGAAGTATTAGGCAAAGGTACAAAGTTTTCGTTACCCAAGGTGAATAAGACCTAGAGATCTACCGTACAGCACAGTGCCTATAGTTAACAATACTGTATTGTACACTCAAAATTTTGCTAAGAGGGTAGATCTTTTGTTAAGTGTTCTTATCATATATAATAATAATAGAGAATGCAGAAGAAAACTTTTGGAAGTAATGGATTGTGGTAATGGTCTCATGGGTAATATGCTTATCTCCAAATTCATCAAGTTGTATACCTTAAGTATACACAGCTTTTTATATGTCAATCATACCTCAATAAAGTGGCTTTTTAAAAAAGCTGGTGTGGCTATATTAATATCAGAAAAAAGTTGATTTTAAGACAGGGTGTATTACCAAAGATAAAAAGGGACATTTCATAACACTAAAAACACCAATTAATCAAGAAGTCACAACAATCCTAAATGCATATGCACATAATAGCAAAGTTTCAAAAGACATGAAGCAAAGATTAACAGAATTGAAGAAAGGAATAGACAAACACACAATCACTGTTGGAGATTTTAGCACCCGTCTTTCAGGAATTCATAAGAAATAGAGAAAAAGAGAGAAAGGAAGGGAGGAAGGAAGGAGGGAAGGAAATCAACTAAACATGATTAACCATCATGGAAGTGCAAATTAAAATCACACTGGGATATCAGTATACACCTACAAGATTGGCTACAATTAAAAAGACAGGTAACAAATGCTAATGAGAATGTGGAACAATTGGACCTTTCATAATAGTTGATGAGGGTATAAAATGGAACAACTATTTTTGAGAACTGTTTCTTATAAAAATCAACCAAATACCTATCCAGAAATTTTATTCCAGAGTATTTACCTGGGGGAAACAAGAATATATATCCACAAAATACAAAACAAACAAACAAAAAACTACACAAAAGTGCTCAAAGCCATTTCCTTCATAAGAACCCCAAACTAAAAACATCCTAACTGTCCATCATCGGGGACTGGAGAAATAAATTGCAATATATTCATGCAATGGAATACTACTTGTCAATAAAAAAAAAGAATACAATACTAATGCACATAACAACATGGCTGGATCTTACAGACACTGTGTTGAATGAATAAAGACAGACACAAAAGAGTGCATATAGCAGGATTCCATTTATATGAAATACAAAGACAGGCAAAAGTAATCTACAGTGATAGAAAACTGTAAGTGTTTGCCTATAGGAGGTGAGGACTGAACAGGAACAGAGACTGACAGAACTTTCCAGGATGACGGAAATGTTTTAACACAATGGTCAGCAAACTATGGCTCATGGGCCAAATCCAGCCTGCCTCCTATTTTTGTAAATAAAGTTTTACTGTTACACAGCCATGCTCACTTGGTTACATAGTATCTATGGCTGCTTTTGAGCTACAACAGCAGAGTTGAGTCATTGCAACAGAGACTGTATGGCCCACAAATCCTAAAATGTTTACTGTCTAACCCTTTACAGAAAAAAAATTGTTGATCCCTGTTCCAATATATAACATATTACATGGTGCAACATAGTTACATGGGCATGTACATTTATATGGTGTTATGAGTTAAATGACGTACTCCCCCCACAAAAAAAAAATATATATATATATATATATAGAAGTCCTAACTCCTAGTACCTCAAAATGTGACCTTTTGGAAACAGGAACATTACAGATGTAATCAGTTAAGATGATCTTGTACTGGAGTAGCACAGACCTCTAATCCAACAGGACTGGTACCCTTGTAAGAAGATGGCCATGTGAACACAGAGACACACAGGAGAATGCCATGTGATGACTAGGAATTGGAGTTATACAGTTGCAGGGTAAGGAATGTCTAAGATTGCAGGAAACCACCAGAAGCTAGGAAGAGGAAAAGGAGTCCACAAGTTTCAGAGGGCACATGGCCCAGCTGCCACTTGATTTCGGACATCTGCCTCCAGACTGTGAGACAATACATATCTGTTGTTTTAAGCCACTGGGTTTACGGTGCTTTGTTATGGCAGCCCAGGAAACTAACACACACGGTTACATGAGTATATACATCTAACTGGCTACCTGGGCATACACATTTACCAAAACTCACCAAATTATGCACCAAAAACCTGTGCATTACACTGTTTCTAAATTGGTAATTTTTTTAAAGGATAAACAAGGAAGCAAATGCTTTACCAAGATATACGATTAGAGACCCTGGTAATAAAGAAAGATTCAGCATAGTATATGCCCACCAGAATCTATTGTTTCAAATTTCTTCAAGGCAACTGCATATAAATTTAGGTCTAAGAAGGCTGGAAGAACCCAGAAATAGGAATAGATAAGAATTATCAAATTTAAAAATAGTGTCTACATGATATCTTTAGCTGTGGTACTCACACTTAAAATTGCCTAGAAATAAATAGAACTCCAGCCGTGAGGGTTGCCTTCCTATAGAGGGCTGAGTGTCTGCTAGACAAAGTGCAGGGAAGACGGGCACGCATTGTGCCAGCCACCGTGTTGGACGATGACAGTGTGACAGACCTTTCTAGGTGGCTGACCTAGCAGCCATTCCTAATTTTCTCCTTCACCATCCCTTACCACAGAGGCTGGAAAACTAAACATTCACTTTCCCAGCACTTACAGTTAGGGCTAGTCAGAGGCCGGCTGATAAAAACATTAGAAGGAAGCTTCTATTCTCAAACAAAGAGAGTCTCAGGAGGTGAAGGTGTTTTGCACTGGTCTTTTCTTTGATGCCTGAGATGCTTATGTGATGCCTAGACCAAGGCAGCCATCTTGAGACCATGAAGCAACAAACATGAGGTCCAAAATCCAACAGCTATTAATGGTAGGGTGGAAAGCTGGAAACAGCCTGAAGACTCGAGAGCATCAGTGTATTACTGTGCCTACCATGACCTGTCCACCTTCAGATTTCTTATTAAGTAAACAATAACTGTCTTTGGGACTTAAGCCACTGTTCAAGATTTCTATTACATGCTGTCAAATGCATTCCTAACTGAAAAAACGAATAGCTCTATCCCTCCCACCTAAGAGTTCTAGCAAACAAGAGAGAAAGATGGGAAATAGAGGCATGAAGCAGTTAATAATAAAAGAAGGAGGAGAAGAAGTAAAATAACATTGTTAACTTTTACTGATGGCTTACTAGGCTTTAAGTGATTTATGCGTACTGCATTATCAATTGAAATGGAAACCCTTGTACCATGATGCTGCCAAGAAACAGTACCAGTAGGCATGTCAGGGTCAACCAAGTATTTGGGACTGCTACCCAAATTATATAATAGAAAAAAGAGTACCAGACTGAGAATTGGTAGACTGGCATTCTCGTTTAGACACTTCTAGTCACGTGCTCTGTGAATCTGGCGAATCACTTACTACCTCCAGGTTGGTTCTTCTTCCCTTAAAGGCAGATGTTGCAGAAAATTATCTGTAGGGTCCACTTGATGTCTAACATCCTAATTTCCAACTTATTTAGTCTGGCTCAAGTGATTTGGCTGGATTTGTAAGAATTCATGGGATATTTAT
The DNA here is from genome assembly GCF_020740605.2 of Lemur catta. Classification (NCBI taxonomy): domain Eukaryota; kingdom Metazoa; phylum Chordata; class Mammalia; order Primates; family Lemuridae; genus Lemur; species Lemur catta. The sequence goes on from NC_059129.1 coordinate 33,008,644, forward strand.
GAAATATCACAGTCATGTCAAGGGAGCTACAGCAATTGATTATCCCAAGCTCCAAAAATACTTGGCACAAATGTTCAGGGCAGGATAGAGGGATTCTGTTAATAAAGATAACTTCCTAAGCACTCTCAACATGCTTATACAGTAGCCATGAACTTAGGAAAGGAATTGTTGCCCAGATAAGAGGTGGGTTTGTTGTCACATTTATACAATCTATTAATGGACAGCAGCCATTCTTATTTGACTTGGGAATGCAGTGATGGGTTGTTTTTTTTTTAACAGCAAAATTTCCCTTCAAAATTGTTTCTTGCCTGAAGCTAGCACTAAAATTAGTTTATATTTTCTCAATATGCTTTTTTTTTCCAAACAAACAAAAAAGAAACAGTGACTTGGATCATGAATTGAGAAAAAGGCTTTCGATGAAATGTTCACATAGACAATTCTCAAGATCCATAATCTTCAGGGCAGAGAAGCAAAACTTGATTATTTGTGAAGTAGACTGTGAATAAATTTTTTAAAAAAGTTATTCAAGCTGCAGAAAATTGCAGGGATACATATTTATGTTTAACATCAGTAGTAAAATTACATTTTCTTATAAATCTACAGCTCAGGGCTTTAAAATGTAGATCTTTTAAAATGCACCAAACAAAATTCCAAGGATTACAAGAAATGTTTTATTTATAATGTTTGCATGAAGCTAGAAATGGTGCCCATCTGTCTCTTCCAATATATTTTCACAACCAGATTTATAGACTTTAACTAGAAAAGTAAAAGAGATAGGGTTCTGTCTCCTTCTCAATCTAATTCAGTCCATTATCATATTTTTATTTGTCATAAACTGTCGATACAATTTATCATACTACCCTTCGCTTGACAGTTTCATAGCAGTAAGTTTTGTGTCCCTTTCCTGATAAATTCCTCAAGGATGCAGACAACAATGTCTACTTACTCTTTACCAACCTCTCCCCTACATTTACACGTACTGGATGTGGTGGGAGATAAATAAATAATTACGGAATGAAGAGCCAGAACTCGCGTTCCACTGCATCTCCTTCTCATAAAAAGGGCTTGAAGGAGAAAAATACTCCAAAAAGGGGGAATTTCTCTATGCCCTTCACTTGCCTCTTGTTTATGCCATCACCCTCCTTATAACTCTTCCTTTGCTGCCATTTAGTTCCACTCTCTTGTCTATTTATGGCCTCACTGACTCTGAAGCTAGTTAAGGAAGCATCTCACATTACTTTTGCAATCACCATTCAGTCTTCGATCATCAAGACGTCCACTAGAAGCCGCCCAGATGAGCAGCAGCTGCAATCATTTGCAAAACAACTTCAAATGGATTTTTTAAAAAGTTAATGACCATGTTTATGAAACTCGGTTCAAAGTCTCAGGAATGTCAGGCTGGGTATTAGGCCCAGTGGCGTCGTCCCCATCCTTCCCACGGAGAATGGACAGTAACAGGCACGAGGAAGAGCCCTAGATTCTAAGCTCCAAGATGGGGTCCCTGAGTAATTCTCAGCTAAATTTAACTCTGTCACTGCCATGTCTTGATTAAGGACTCAAAACAACTAAGAAACCATATTTTTTTGAGATAGGTCATTCAGAGAAAGAGAAGAGCTACTCAGTACATTTAGTTACCATAATGAATAACTAAACAAAGGAAGAAGAAATACTGGAAACACATACCTATAGGAACATTTACAGAGACTGGTGAACAATGAACAGGATTTCACAGAGTCAAAATTAGGTACTGATTGGTTTAATCTTGTCACCCCTAGAAGGCAAGTTTGCTTCCAATCAAATCCAACTTGAGAGCCAAGGACTCAGGCACCATCTAGAGCTACAGACCTCCAAATAATTGAAAGTCTCTTAAAATACATTCCTAAAATGCATGGTGACTGACATAGAGATGATTTGTAATAAGTGGCTGATCAAGGAATGAATAAATCCATCAAGGAAAAACATGAAAACCCTTATTATTCAGCCTAGTATGTTCTCAGTACAAATTTGTTGACCTGCAAAACTGATGCTCACTATGGGGCCTAAAAAAGTCAAATAGAAAAGGAGAAAAGAACAGTTTTATGAGGATCTGCTATGTACCAGGCACTGTCACTTCATTTTAGCTTCAAAATAACACTGTGGAAAGGGTGGAATTGGAATGTTCTAACACAAACAAATGATACATGCCTGAGGTGATGGGTACCCCAATTACCCTGATTTGATTAATTCACATTGTACGCCTGTAGCAAAACATCACATGTATCCTAGAAAAATCTACAACTATTATGTGCTCATAATAATTAAAAATTAAATATTAACAAAATAACACTATGAGATTACTCATTTTACATATTATTATATTTATTTTACATATGAGTAAACTAAGGCTAAGAGAGTTTACTGAAGTAGTAATAATATTTACAATTTATACACACACATACATGCATTATCTTTGTTTATTACAACTTTTCAAGGATACGTTGTTAGCCTATTTTAAAGGCAAAGAAACTGAGGTCCAGAAAGATCGAGAACCTTGCCACAGGTCATGCAGCTGCAAACTGGCATGGCCAGACCCAGAGTGAGAATAGGAGGCATCCCAGCAGTGTCCCTGTCTGCTGGCCCTTCCTTGCTACCATCACTCTCTGACATTGTCACAAACAGGCTCATCAACAAAAGGGCAACTTACTGTGAAGAAGACCCGTGGAGTCCAACGTGATTGTGACCAGGCAGAGGACAAGGAACCTATGGAAAAGCTGAACCAAAGAATCTCAGTTTTTACCAGCCATTGTTCAGACTTACTATTCAACTCAGTTTTTCAGGGCTTTTCCCGAGTAAAATAGTCATCTTTGCCTAAGAAAGTGCCACAAAGATGCATGAGATGTCAATCAGGAAAGTGCTTTGATACCCTCTTAGTCACATCAGACCATCTGTCCTTTCCTCCTAGCAACCACTGACGGAGAAGACTCAGAGGTAGAAGGTGCTCCCCGGTCAGACGTGCACGGCCCTTGCACTTTGTGTTCAAAAATGAACTGGACCAAAAGCAGACAAAGAAATTACAAGAAAAGAAAACTAGAGGCCAATAACTCTATTGAAGTAATGAATAAAGATGCTAAAGTCCTCGTCACAATATTAGCAAATTAAACCATCAAGGTATACGGAAATGTATTTAAAAAATGCATCAAGACAAAGTAGGGGTTATCCCAGGAATGCAAGGCTGTTTTAACATTTTTTAATGGTAATTCATCATTTCAATAGATTAAAGCAGAAAGTCCATATGATTATTTTAACAGCTTCAGAAAAAAAAGCACTTGAAAAATTCAAACCATTCATGATAAAAATCTCTTAGTAAATCAGGAATAGTGGGTAATTTCCTCAAACTGATAAAACCTATCATCAATGAAAAACCTACAGCTAACGTTATACTTGATGGTAAAAGACTGAAAACTTTCCCCAGAAAAACTAGGAATAAAGCAAGGATGTTCACGCATCCCACTTCTATTCACCACTATACTATAGGTCTTAGCCATTTCAATAAGGCAAGAAAAAAGAAAGAGAGATAAAGATTTTAAAAGAAGTAAAACTCTCCCTTTTTGCAGATGAGTGACTGTTTATATAGAATTTCATAAGGTATCTACAAAAAATTCTAGAATAAATAAAATTAACAAGGTCATAGAATACAAGGTTATATTAAAAATCCACTGTATTTCTATATAGGAGCAGAAAAAACAAAATGAAGCTATAAAAACCAATCCATTTATAGTAGTACAAAAGAAAAATAAAGCATATATGAATAAAACTAATCAAAACAAATGTAAGTTCTTTTATAGTTGAAAGCTCTAATTTAAGCTTATTTAGGCCTTAAGGAAGGCCTAAATAAAGAGAGATATACACCATGTTTATGGATTAGAATACTCAGCATTAAGAGGTTAATTCTCCCCAAATTGATCTATACATTTAATGCAATTTCTATTAAAATTTCATCAGACCTTTATATAGACATTGACAATGTGGATTCTAAAATTTATATGGAAATGCTAAATATCTGGAAAAAGTCGAAGTATTTTTTTTTTTAATGAACAAAGTCAGAGGACTTACTCTAGCTGATTTCAAGACTCATTTTAAAGGCACAGTAATCAAAAAAGGATAGACTTATAGATAATGGAACAGAAATAGAGCTACATATATGTGGTTAATTGATATTTTACAAAGGTGCTAAGGTAATTCAGTGGCAAAAGAAAGATGTTTTTGTTTGCTTTTAATCAATGACGCTGTAACATCTGAATATCCACATAGAAAAAATTGAACATCAACAATTATCTCATCTCATACATAAAAATGAACTCAAAATTAATCATGGACCTAAGTATAAAAGCTAAAAACTATAAAACATTAGGAAAAATAGGAGGAATCTTTGTGACCAGGGAATAATGATTTCTTAGACCAGACTCAAAAAGCATGAACCATAACAGGAAATAATGATATATTTAGCTTTATGAAAAATAAAAATGTTATCTCTTTAAAGGCCACTGTTGAGAAAATGAAAAGGCAAGCCACAAACTGGGAGAAAATATTTACAACATGCGTGAAGACTAACGACTTATATCTAGAATACATAAAAAAACTCACACAGGTAAATAATAAGAAAACAAATCTAATAAAACAGGAGGCTTCACAAATGAAGCAACACAAATAGCCAATAAACATGAAAAGATGTACATGATTAGTCATTAATAAAATGCAAGTAAAAACAACAATGATTTACCACTACACCCCCAGTAGAATGGATAAAATCAGAAGACTGATAATATTAGGGTTGGCATGGAGGTGGAGCAACTGGAAAACTCATACACTGATGGTGGGGATGTAAAATGGTACAACCACTTTGGAATACAGTTTGGCAATTTCTTATAAAGTTAAACATCCACCTATCATACAACCCACCCATTCCACTCTTAGCTGTTTACTCAAATGAAAACATATGTCTACAGAAAAACTCGTACCCGGATGCTCAAAGGATATTTATTTATAATAGACAAAAAAATTTCCATCAACAGATGAATGAATAAAGTTATAGACTATACAGTGGAAAAATTCCATTGACAAAATTCAAATCATTTATGATACAGTCTCTTAGCAAATTAGGAGTAGTGGGTAAATTCCTCAATTCCATACAATGGAATACCACTCAGCAATAAAAAGAAATGGACTATTGATACATAACAATGTAGATGAATCTCAAAATAATTTATGCTAAGAGAAAGAAGCCAGACCTAAGAATGTATATTATGTTATCACATTTGTATAAAATTTTAGAAAATGAAAAGTAATCTGTAGTGACAGGATGCAGATCAGTTGGGGACAGGGAGGTGGGAGCATGGAGGAAGGGATGGATTGTAAGGGGCATAAGGAAATTTTGGGGTGTGATGGAAATCTCTGATGTCTGGACTGTGGTGGTACCGTAGGTGTATACTTAGTCAAAACTCATCAAATTACACACTTTAAATATGTGAAGTTTATTGTGTATAAACTATACCTCAATATGTTTTTTTAAAAAAATAAGAATAAACCAGAGCAAATTCAGAATAGGGTGAGGAGGAGAGAGCATGCCATCTGAGACACGAGTGAAGATTCTCGGGGAACATAATCAGTGCCCTCAGGTGTTCATGGGCCATCAGACACGAGAGTCAGCATCTGGACAATCTCATTGCACGGACCAGGATAAATTGGCGGAATTTGAAGACAGCAAACTTCATCTGAGGATACAGAATAATTTCTTAACTTGGAAGAATAATCCACAGATAAAACTGGCCGCCATGGTGGAGAGGGTACATGGTACCCTCTTGGCACTGGAGGGATTTGTGGAGAAGTGGGGAAGACCAGGACTTTGCAGAAATACTGTTAGAAAGATAGAGATCAGCTCTTAAGCCCTCTTCCAACCTGAAGATTCTACAATTCTGCAAGACCAGAAGTTCCTTGTTGTTTGCTGTTTGTATAAGAAAGCCCAAAGTTCAAAACAGTATTGCTTGACCAGACAATTCTCTCTTTAAAAAATTAAAATGTCAGGATGGAATTGAAGAGGAATTTTCTACCATCTGTATTTGGCACCTGATCTCCTTCTTTCTCGTGGCCCAGAAACACTTCCACTGAAGATAGATGATTTTTGTTGTTGCTCCTTTCCAAAAGCTCCTGATTTAATGAGTAATTAGTCTGAAGTCAGCACAAACAGCAGTAGCTGAGTAGAAACACCTACTGTAATGTGTGGTGTGCTGGCTCCCGAAGTCATCCTGTTCTCACATCCAGCTCACAACCTTCATCTCCTGCTGAAGCAGGGTGGAGGAGGGATGAGTGGGTGCGATCCTTAAGCACTATCAAAAACCCATAGAGCTGCAAGAGCTCCTTCACTCACTCATTCATTCATTCATTCAGTGAACACGTAAGCACTCTAATGGGCCCTTCTCCTTGTTATTTCAAGTGCTTCACCTGACTTAGGGAGGAAGGTACTCAAAGCAGGAGACAGATTTAAGGGAGATAAACAGAAATGGGCTATGGCGTGACTCTTCATGGAGCCCTGGCCAGAGGGCCAATGTTAGACTGAAAAACAGCTCAGGGTTTCTGTTATTAATTTCTAATTGTGCTTGAAGGGCTTAAGGTTCTTATTCTCTAAGTCAAGCTTTATCTTAAAGCAGGACATACGGTAGAGATTTGGCCCTTCTGTAGAAGAAGCGGACATTCCCCAGGACTCCAGCAACCACAGCAGCCAAGTTATTTGCTCTTTTTTGTCCCCCTTCTAAGATCCCTCCTTTGTGGACAGGCCAATGTCCCTCATCACCTGCACACGGTTCTGGGCCAGGGCAACAGGAAGGAATTCACTCTGGTCCAGTCACCTGTTTTCCAGCCAGCTGCTCTTGCTCAGAGTAAAGGCAGAAGCTCATGTGGTCAGTAGCTCGATCTGAGGCTCATTAGCAATTTCACCAGCCTCAATTTGAAAGAATAATAGGAAGGTGTGTTTGCATTTAGCTCTTCCATATCACATCCTGAAAGTGCAGTGGAAAAATCCATAAACTATTCAGAGGGAGAAGAAGGTCCAATGTGTGCTGAATAAAGGAATGTGACTCCCTAAATTATAGCACTGTCAGGAACAGGAAAGAAGACCCCTTTCCAACAAATCCAGACCAGACAAGGTCAGCATGGAGAATTATTTCAGCTCTACATTAAAGGGAAATTCTGATAAGGAAAGGCAATGGAAAATATAATCATTGTAAAAGGCTGCACTTGTGCAAGAGATAGAATTGAGTAAAGTCCAACACATAATCACTGTGATTGCAAATTTGAAAATGGGTTCTTTGACATAGTCTCACTTTATTTTTCACTTGCTTAGTATTTTTAAGCATATGATAGATGGCTATTTCGATTGGAGACTACAGAACTCATTTTTTCAGATTTAGAGCCCACTGAAAAATAAACGGTAAATTTTGAAGTGCTTTTCTCTTGTATTTTATATCAAATTTATTTCATAAAGTCTAAAGTCTGAGCTTTTCCATTTTCTAAGGTTTTTTGGTTTTTAGGTATCATGCCTTACTTTAAAAAACTGATCCCAAAACAATATTTGGTTTCCTTTGCAACAATCAAGATATTAAATGATAATTGGTGATCTTTATAGACTAAAATTAACAAAGACTAAAATTTAGATATTTTCTCAAGTGCAAGTAAGCTCTTAGCTGAATTCATACCCCAGTTGGACTATTTGGGTGAAAACAGTTGATCTGAATTAGAGATGCTTTAAAATAAATTCAGTATTATGACTTTCAAGGACATTCAATAACAAAAGGAAGTAGATAAGAAAAATATTCTATTAATATTTATATGTCTAACCAGGACAGCTCTGAAGACTAAATAAGTTTCACGGGTAATTAACATCATTTGCATGAAGACTAATATGCCTGAGATTAAAAGTTCTTTTTTAAACGTTATATAATTTTCCCAAATGTCCCTGCTCTGACTCAGAGTAATGGCTGCCCTGGTGAACACATGTCCTCAAAACCAAACAGGCTAAGGCAAGTGTCATTCAACACTCTAATGTCGGCACCCCAGTTCCCACCTACAAAAACTGGCAAGTCTTCTCTAATGAGGAGTCCTGTCTCATTTTACACTTGTTGACTATTTAACTTATAACCATGTTTAAACTGAAAAAGAAAATAAATAAATAAATATATAATCATATATATAAAATATACATGTGTACGTATATGTATGAGTTTATATGTACATGTAATTTTCAAACTTGCTCAGAAGTACAGATAATAATGAAATGAATCCCAATATAACCCACATTCAGCAGTTATCAATATTTTACTACATGTCCTTCATTTTTCCCCTTTATTGCTGAAATATTTTAATGTACTTCTCAGACACTGTATCATTTCACTCCAACATACTGCAGTGCACATCTGTTTAAAAAAAAAAAAAAAGCTTTTTCTTTTTTCTTTCATAACCACATACTGTTACCGAACTAACAAAATGACACAATAATTCTCAGGATGAAAAATTCTCATCTGAGACCCATCCGTGATCCCACGTCCCTGACTGCCTCACAAGTGTCGTTTTACACGATGGGTTAGCATCAGATACAAACACATGTTGCTTGTCTTCATCTAGGGTGCTCCACCCTCCCCAGCCTCCCATTTTTTTCAAGTCGCTGACTTGTTGCAGGAACCAGGTCAGCCGTCCTGTAGACTGTCCCACATTCTGAAGCCCTCGTGGCATCATTTAGCTCGTTCCTCTGCCCCTCGTATTTCCTGTAAGTGGAAATTGTTTCTGGAGGCTTGATTAGATTCATAGTCAGTTTACTTGGAAGACGACGTCACATTCAGCGCTGTGAGCTTCCTGTTGCTCCGGGTCAGGACCCACAACACCTGGATATCCCAACTGTACCTGCCAGCAGGTTCAAGGAGTGACAGCCTGAAATCTCCGTTGTCAAATTCCCCACCAACCTTTCATCTCACGGTTTCCTCCAGTGATGAGCCTTGCTTGATGCAACTACAGTATTTCTTTCTTGGTGGCAAAATGGTGATTTCCAAATTTGATAATTTCCTCCACAGTTATTCGCTGGACTCTTCATGAAAAAGAACTCTCTTTATCAACTTGGGCTACTTGGTTACCCTGAAATACTGTTCATGCTTTGTAAGTGCCAATCTTTGGAGTAAGGATTTGGTACCTTATGAGCTTTTCCTCCTACCATGTAAAAGTATCATGAAAATAATGTATGTTTCTACAAATACATACACATATGTACTGGCAGAAATATATACATATGTATTAGTAGCAACATATTGAAAAAATATATAATATTTAATTTATATAAATATATATACACTATATACATTTTTCAACGTGCTTCTACCCATTGCATTTATTACTCCTTTTACTGCTTAAATCGTCCCATTTTGGGCAGTAAAGATCCTTGTTGTGGCTCCCAATCCTCATGCTGAACGATTAGTCTTGGACTTAGCACACTGCCCAGTTCACAGTAAGGAGGTCTACAACTTTTATCCTTGAATATATGAAAGCTAAACATATCCCCATGTAACGATGATCAATAAGAACACAAGATTCAGCTTATTCAACCTCTATCATGAGAATTTACTGGGTCCCTACTACATACCAGGCACTGAATAAGGTGGCTGGATCACAAAGACAGACAAAGCACATTGCCTGTTCTTAGGGGATTATGGATTTAAGCAGCTGTCTCTAAACAGCACTGCAGTACACCTGCACTTCTGCATCAGGTGAGACGCTCATCATGAATCATTTATCACTTGCCATAGGTAAGAGTAGGGGTAATTGCAAATGACTGCGCTTTTAAAGAAATAAATGAGAACAGATGCAAGGTTAGCCCCAGAACCCTGCCAGTCTCGACGTACCTCGGCCCGCGGAGGAGCAGGGCGCAGACGCGGCTGCAGCGCTCCGCGTTGCACACGGCAGCGTGTCCCGTATCTGGGATCACTGACCAAGTGTGCTGTGGGCTAAAAAAAGCTGGTTTAGGAAGAGCAATGTGTTATCAGAGAACGGTAATACAACGGGATGCATCTCACAATGCTATCAGAATAGAGATGAGCATGTGGTTAAAGAAAATCTCAGTGAGAAGGTAAATATCAGTTGGTCTTTAAACAATAACTGAAATTTCGCCAGTGTTGATGAAGAACAAGAAAAGGCATTCTTGACAGGGAGACTAGTTTCTGCAAAGGCGTAAAGATGTGACGACGATCTGAACAACAGCGATAGATGGTTCTGTGTGGCCAGAAGACAGAGTGTGCTGAAAGGCAGCACAGGAAGGGTGAGTGGGGCCAGGTGGTGAAGGCATTGAATGCCATGACAAGGAGTCTAAATGCTATCACTAGGCTCTAGGGAATGATCCCGTTTCTAAGCAAGAGTAACATGGTCAGATCTATGTTTTTAAAGGATTATGCAAGGGACGTGGGAAGGGGGAGGGGGTGGATGGACCAAAAGGGAGAGAAAGTCAAGACAAAAAGATGAGTTAGAAGTCTACTATGGCCCAGAAGAAAAATTATGAGGCCTAGAAGTATCCCTTGAATCTGTCAGGTAGAGGAAAGGAGGCAGAAATTCATTCAAAAATCTTTTCAAGGGTGAAATTTACAGGACTGGGTGACTGATGAAATGGGAGAAGTCAGGGAGAAGGAGAATAAAGGATGACTCTGAGGTTTCTGAGTGTAAACAGGAAGTCATTGAAATGCAATTCCATTTGCTAACTAGCCAAATCAGAGTGCAAATTGATTAAGAATTAATACTGAGTATATTTGCAAATAGGTAAGTTGCAAAAAACATCTCCGTGAAATAAACCCATCAGGATTTCCATTTTGAAAATACAGGCAGGGAAACTAACATTTATAGCCTCTCCACTTTTAAATGTTAATGTTCCATTGGTAGTAAATTATGAATGTCCAGTATGCTGGGATGCCATTCCTAGAGTCAAAAAAAGAGTCCCAAATTTGAGGTATAAGGTTGCCTAGCAACCAAAGTCCCCTCAAACAGACAAAAAGTGACATTTTTCCCCCTAGTCTTTTCACAGATCTACAGCAGGAGCAGGGAGAAATGACCATTAAAAACTGGCCTTATGACTAGGTTCAGTTAAAGTGAGTTGGATTTACTCACCCAGCAGGGGGCATCCCACCTTCTCCAAGAAACTTCCCTAACCTCCTCCATGCATGTTGGAGCCCATTCCCGCCCTTGACTGATCCCAGCACGTGGTATCTCTCCTTCCTCCAAACTCCTCCCTCACTGATAGAGCCGCGGTGGCACAGCCTGGCAGGGAGGTTCACTGTTCAGCTGTCCTCCCCGGACCTGTCTGGGGCCACAGTCACACACGCCGCTCGCTGGCGCTGGACCAGGCGGCCTGGGTTTGGATCCCACCACTCGCCCTTATTACCTGTGTGGCCTTGAGCAACTGTGTAACGTCTTTGTGCCTCAGTTTCCTCATCCGGAAAATGGAGATGTTAGTACTACCTCCCCTCGTACTGTTGTGAGCATTGTTTGTATGATACATGAGCTTATTTTTTTTGAGACAGAGTCTTGCTCTGTCACCCAGACTGGGGTGCGGTGGCGCGATCACAGCTCACTGTAACCTTGAACTCTTGGCCAAGCAATCCTCCCGCCTCCGTCTCCCAAACTTCTGGATTGCAGGTGTGAGCCACCTTGCCTTACCTATATTTTTATATGTATGATTTATGAGTCCATATTTTATATTTATAATTTATGATATATGAGCAATATGAGTTAATATAGCTAAAGTGCTTGGCACAGCTCTGGCACATGGTAAGCACTCAACAGTGGTAGCTAGGACTAGTATCACATTACGTCACCTGTGTCCTCTGCCATATATGGAGAGGTAAACTCGTAGCATTTATTGTAAAAATAACGGATAATTTTTCTCATTCTTTCCCCACTACTTCCTACCCTTAGGAGGTTCCACTTTGAAAAAAAAATATTCCAACGTGCCTCAGGGTTCCAAAAGGACCTCGAAAATTATCTGGGGATTCTGCAGGTGCTTAGGGGGAGAAAGCAGTTGGGAGGAACCAGGCAGCCCACCCAAAGCATCTGTTTTTAACAAGTGTGAGGGATTTGCAACATGTGTGGAGTAGGCCTAAAAGAGTCCAAGCATAGAGTTTTCTCTCTGGTGAAATGTACATGGAAAGAGATCTCATCAAGACACATAAAAGGAGGGAATTTTTGCTGGAAGATGCTACAGACAGCCTAAAGAAGGAAAAGAAATAGGGGAAGTGGGTAGATGGAGAAAAATCAGAGTTAGACCTGCAAACACGGATTGTTCAGGGAGCTGCCCTGCAAAGGCCCCGGGGGGGAGCAGGGGAGGGCGCACAACCTCCCCTCTCCAGGCCAGCAGCCCAGGTTGTGCCAGGCAGAATCAGGGCCCTCCAAGACGTCTGCGTCTATGAACACATCGCCTTCCGTGGAAAATGGGACTTTGCAGATACGGTGAAGTTAAGGAACTTGGGAAGGAGAAACTATTCTGAATCATCTGGGGCTGCAATGTAATCGCGCGGCCCTCACAGGAGGAAGGCAGGAGAGTCGACCGCGGAAGCAGGGTCAGAATGATGCGCGGCCGTGAGCCACACGGTGGGGGCCCCCACCAGGGCTGGAAAGGCAGGGCGAGGAATTTCCACGAGGGCCTCCGGAAGGAACACTGCCTCGCGGCCCCTCCCTGACTCCTGGCTTTCACAGCTAGAAGACAGTAAATGTGTGTTGGGTTAAGCCACTCGGGTTGTGATCGCTGTTGCAGCCCAAGTGGAAAAGAGGAAAAGCTAGGAGCAAAATCAACATAGGCCCCTTGGCTCTGCAGGGAGAAGCCACGGGCGGTCTGAAGCAGCAAAGCAAACACACAAGTGCCTTATCAGCATTTTCTAAACTATTCAGCAAGATGTTAGTAAGTGTCCCCAGGCAGGGACAAGGCAGGTAGGGTGTTCAGAAGAAGACGAAAGTGGAACCCATTCAAAAATGTGAGTCCGATGGGAAGTTGGCAAAAGAATGCAATGGCTTTAGCCAGCCAGGAGTTGCAAGAAGGGATGACGATGATGATGATGACTGTTCTGCTTTTTTTCCTGGGCTGGGGGGATTGTGATATTTAAAATGGATGAAAAAGATCCCTGGGTGTCTTGTCTTGTCTACCACACTTTTCTGAGTTATCTCAGCCTTTCATCCTATTATACAATCTGTAAGTTGTAGAAAATCCTTAATAATGCAAGGGGTTCTTGTCCATAGAGATGCGGGTTAGTAGCACCCGTGGAATGCTGTCATTGCCCCGTGGGTAGAACTATTTTACATCCATCTGTAAACCCATTTCAGCCTTCCTTCTTTGTGTATGTGTATGTGGTTCTTGGACTTCTCCTTGCAATAAGCTGTATCATCTTACTGGCTCCCTCAATCGATGACAAAATCTCTGATACATGTTCCTTTTATATCTGTGTGGGAGTCATGATTTCACATCCTCAAAAGTTCATCCTGTAATATCTTATTAGGCTAGAGCTGTCGTGTAGCTAACGCAGCCCACAGGTGTGCGTGCCTGTCACCACTGCACCTTCCCAGGAGCTGACTCTGCGGTTCCCACAGGACCAGGTGTCACCAGAGCCAAGACTATAGCAGTAGCCAAAGGACAAGGTTGACACTGGGCTCTCCCCAGGCAGGGGGACTTGGTACAGTGGCATCTCTGCTGCTTTCCAGACTGTAAGTGACGAAAGGCTTGATATAAGAACTGGGTGGTAAACAGTGAGGATCTCTGCAGGAAGCGTTGCTCCTACAAATCCCTTCATCTTGGACCCCCACCACGCACACAAAGTTCTCCCCCAGCCCAGTCTAGGCAACCAAGCCTAGGTCTAGGGAGAGCTAAGCATTCTTAGTACCAGGACCCTCCCTGCCTTCAGGACCGGCTCAGTCCTGCAGTGAGATGGGGGGAGGGGGGAGAAAACCAGGAGGAGGAACAACAAAGTGGTTCTTGTAAGCCACTATATATGATCAGAGCTAAAATTAAGAAAACTTTAACCCCCAAAAGGGTTTAGGTTAAAAACATAAATTTAGCTTCAGAAAGGGTGTGAATGTAGTCATGGACAAGAATCTTCATGGATTATCAGGACAGGAAATCAGCGTGCCTGCTAGCATCCTACCCTTGGGAGCTGATATCAGGGAGCCAAGTAGTTGTGCTATTTCTGCTGTGTCAGAATTGACAAAATAATATTCATAATATTGTTCAGATAGTAGATATTTTTGCTTCACTCCTAGTTTTACAGAAAATGATTTTTTCTCTATCAGATAAACATTTGGTCCCTGGTTTCAAAGAGGACTTTAGAATTATTAGAATTATAAAGCTCTACTTGGGACTTCATCAAATCATTTTACTATGTATTAAGATTGTTTTTCATCTTTATCTTAAGTTATTAATAAGATGTGCCATGTTAACAAATTACTTCCCCGGCACCTACTGGGACCTGGGATGCAATATCTTAAATGCATATAACTGAATTCAGCGCCACGAGTAAATTCTTTTATACTTTTGTGCCTACATCAGCATTTTCTGAACTGTCCAGCAAGATGTTAGTAAATGTGCAATGATTTTTAAAAAGGATTTGTTCTCCAGCTTGAGAAATAAAGGATGGTTTTTCAAAAAAAAAAAAAAATCAGCAGGTCCCTGCTGCATGAACACTCAGAAGATGTAATAGGCCAGTGTGCATTGGGAAAGTCAAGAAAAAGAGAGTGTGTAGCATTTCCCAAACTTATTCAACTTATTTGACAATAGAACTTTCCCCCAACACATCTATAACTGTGTCCCAGCACACTGTTCTGCAGAGCACCAGTTTTCAAAATGCCAGTTAATTAAAGAGTGAGACTTGTTTATTTATTTTTGTTTATTTCTGAAATACCCTTATTGAAGTTTGGATTCAAGATATTTGCCTAGTAAAAGAAATTTAATACATTAATTTGCCCATGTTTCAGAACAAGTTTTGTTTTGTTTTTTAATACAGGATTCCTCTATACCTTAAATATTTGGAAGATGTTGTCATTTTATCAGATGCCTCATGGGACAGGGCAGTATTTGATACATTTTGTAAATTCTTTCTGTCTTACTTGCCCCACCATAATCAAATACCTACTTCCGCAAATTGACATTTTTTTTCAGTTTAAAAATGTGTTCCTATATAACTATTGTGTACCCATAACGATTAAATAATAAGTTTTAAAAAATGTGTTCCTTTATTTAAAGATTAAAACCTAATTAGCATTCAATGGTCTGTTCTCGTGTTTACATTTCCTGCATAGCTATTGTCATATGCACATTCTCATTTCTAATTTTGGTATGTCTTTTGCATTCATTCATTAACCCAAGAACTCAAAGTGACTACTGTAGAGCAGGAACCTGGCACGAAAAATGGCTCAGGTAGTAGCTATTGCTTTTGTGCAAGTCATGGTCTAGTGTGGGAGACAGAAAAATAAACAACAAATTACAATCCCCTATGATAAGGGATGGAATAAAGTCGTGCAAACAGGCTGGGAAGAGAAGAAGGACAAGATTAACAGCCTGGTGACTTCTTCAAAGCTGTCAGGTCCTAAAAGATGAATAGAGAACCACATAGCAATGTGGGAGGAAGCTGCAGATTGTGCAAGAGGAGAAAGAAAGGAAGGGTGGCAGGGGAGGAGAGAAAGGACAGGTGACAGGGGAGGAGAGAAAGGACAGGTTGACAGGGGAGGAGAGAAAGGAAGGGTGCAGCAGGGAGGACATGAGGCTACTCAGGTCCGTTTGAGTCACAGTTTTGAGTCTGTGTCAGTCTCCTGTGGATGTTGTAACAAATTACCATGCACTTAGTGGCTTACAGCAATGCATATTTATTATCCTACAGCTCTGGAGGTGGAAGCCGAGGTGTCAGCGGGGCTGCACTCCCCACCAGAGCCCCTAGGGAGAGTGCTTCCTTGCCTTTTCTAGCTTCCAGCGTCAGCCTGGATTCCTTGGTTTGTGGCTCCTTCTACCTTAAAGCCAGTAGTGTCACATCTCCTCTCCCTTCTGACCTCCTGCCTTCTGCTTCCATCACCCCATTTCCTTCTCTCACTCCGACCCTCCTGCCTCTGTCTTATAAGGAGCCCTGTCATTACCTTGTAAGATAGCATATTCACAGTGCTGCGGATTACGAGGTCAAAATCTCCCGGTGTAAAAGGGCATTAATCTGTCAATCACAAGGTCCTGCCTACTGTCAGCATTTTATACTGCAGGCAGTAAGGAGCAATGGGAATTTTTAAGCAGGAAAGTGAAAGATGGTGATGGCACTCTGGTGGGAATGCAGAGGACAGCAGGGAGCAGGCTGTTGCTGTGAAGACCTGCTACGATGTGACACTGAGGCAAAGCAATGACGGGGGGTAGTGAAGCAGTGCTTCATTACTGCAACACGGGGGACTGGCAGGACTTGATGACCGACTGGATAAGGAGGGCGTGGGAAAAGGAAAAGGAAGGGTAGAAGAAGACCTGGACATTTCTGTAGATAAATAAGCCATTATCCAAGATTGAAAATTCCTTAAAATGATAAAGAATTCCCTAGAAAACCCATCAGGTTCAGATACCATTGCAGGAAGACACAGTCACATGTCACTTAACAATGGGGACACATTCTGAGAAGTGCATTGTTAGGCGATTCTGTCATCATGCAAATGTCACAGAGTGTACCTACACAAATCTAGATGGTGTAGCACAGGTACGGTGCAGTACAGGTAGACTATACGATATGGCCCATTGTTCCCAGGCTACAAACCTAAATACTGTAGGCAACTGAAACACAATGGTAAGCATTTGTGTATCTAAACATATCTAAACATAGAAAAGGTACACTTAAAATACAGTATTACAATCTTATGAGACCACCATCATGTATGCAGACTGTTCCTAACTGAAATGTCATTATGGGGTGCCTGGCAGCCTCTCTTTCACTGGGTAGACAGCTATGCCATTTACCAAGATCAAAGCTCTCCAAGGAAACAGGTTTGGGCAGAGGGGCTCTCCTAACTGGTCTCTCGTCCTCTGTTCCTCCCCTCTATTCTGTGCCCACAATTCTCCCGCACTCTTCCATGGTCCCATATGGTTTAGGTTAAGACCAACTCCTCAGTCTAACACACAAGGCGCTCCATGGTCTGGCTCCTACTCATGTCTCCAGCTGTGTTTCTTGCCACTCAGTCCACTCCCAACCGTCAAATTCAGCCAGATCAAATCACCCTGTCGTTCCTGTTATCTAAAGCAGCACGTTGTTACGTGGCTTCACACATCAGCACATACTCTCACCACTGCCTGGAGTGTCTGTCCGAGCTGTGACTGTACACACATGCTCATCTTTGGAGCCCTTGCTCCTCTGTGCATTCCCTCATGTCCCTCCCAGACAGAATGACCACTGCCTTCTCCACACCAATGAATTAGGTATGGGCTTCCATTATTTAAATACAGGCACATACATAGGTCCATAACTCTTCCTTGGCTGGAAAATGAGCATTCTGAAACCAAGAACAATATCTTATTCATTATCCCATTCCTGGTGACTAACACAGCACCTAACATTTTATAGCCTCTAAATAAATTTTTGGTGAATGAATAAGTCAATAAAGACAGAAGACGATAAAATGAAGTCATTATAAGTTGTAAGATGTCATATTTAGTCCACAAATTGATAAATAGATAAGCAAAATATAGTATAGCCATAAAATGGAATATGATTCAGCCAAAAAAAGAAATGAAATACTGACACATGCTACAATATAAATAAACCTTGAAAACACAACACTAAATGGAAGAACATTTCATACTGCATGATTCCATTTATACGAAATGTCTGGAATAAGCAAACCTAGAGAGACAGAAAGTAGATTTGTGGCTGCAAAGGACTGTGGGGTATGGGGAAATTGGAGGGATGAAGTCTAAGGGTATAGGATTTGTTTATGGGGTGATAAAAGTGTTCTAAAATTGCTTTTGCTGATGGACACATAACTATGTGAATATACCCAAAGTCATTGAATTGCACACAATAAATGGGTGAACTGTAAGCCATGTTAACAGCTCAGTAAAGCTGATACCAAGAAAAAAAAGATGTCATATTTAGAGTCAAATCTAATTCTTTAATGAGTGAAAAGAAAGAGCCAGGGAAGCAGTGGGAGACAGAGCCAACTGATGGTGGTTATTCCTCCAGGGGGCAGGGAGGAAGGGCAAAGCCAATAAGAGTTAACACATATTAAACTCGTACTATGTCCACTCACTATGCGGAGCACCTCACCTGCATTTTCTCATTTCATGCCCATGAGTTAGACATTTTTATTTACAGGTGAGAAAATTCCAATCATTTGCCAAACACCACACAGTTAGTAGGTTGTGAAGCCAGAACTTGCACCCAAGCAGACCAGCTCCAAAATCCCACTCCTGACCTCTTTACTTCGCTATGGACTTGATGGATACCATGGGGTTTTTCCTTTTCATTTTTTTAGAGACAAGATAATCTTGGAAAAGTTCTTTAGTGGAATGAATTGCTTATTTTCTTTAATAATAAAAGCACTTAAATCTATGAAATTACCTCTGAGTAATTCTGAGTGAACTTTAGCTATAAGTCATTTGAATTAACCAATTTTTATTGTCTAATCTGTTTTCCTATATTTAATTGTGTTTTGTTTGTTTTTCATTATCAAACAGTAGGCTTGTGTCTTCAGATTTCTGTTACATTATAGCCAAGACGTGGCCTGCACTTTCTGCATTGAGGGATTTAATATACTTTTCTTTGGTCTGATGTACAATCAAGTCTTATAAAAACTGCATGAACTCTTGAAAAGAAGGTTCATTCCCTCTTCAGAGAGGAGGTGCCTTGTGCTCCCCTGATATATTAAATATGCTTTTCTTGTTTAAAGACTTTCAGAAAAGGAAATTCCAATTTCTTCTTAAATCGTTTTAAAAATAGCAATGGCCTTCTCAATAATACATCCTAATGCAAGCAACACACTTAGAAGTTAAAAGAGGAAGAATATATCTGAGTAATTCAAAAGGCCAGGAAGAGCTGAGCCATTTGTAATCAGATATTTCAATACTTGCAAGCTTTTCACTTGGGCATGATGAATGGCCATAAAAAGATATAAACCTTCATGTAGAAGACTTGGCTTCCTCTGCTTTTTACATAATCAATTTGACATTTGAATTTTGGCAAAGGATCGCAGGTACCTTGCTTTATTTATTACCTGAGATTAGATAAAAACATCACTGTTATCAAACCACACCAGGCTTCTTCCTAAAATAATGTGCAATTTTTCAAGTACGGATCACTTTGTCCTGACATCAAAGTGTCCCAAACAGGATTTCCAAGTGCATTATACATAGAACCCATTTTCCTCCCCTCCCCAACCCCTCCTTTCTCTTGCCTGTCTGCTATAACCCTCTCAAAATAACCCACCTCTACCAATTCCACCTTCCACCAATGGCTACATTTATAGCATCAGACCAACCTGAAAAAGAAAAAGGAATCACAAAATAATTCACCATCAAAATTGGGCCAGAGAAGAGAAGGGTCCCTGGCGCCACCTCTGTCACTACACACTCTGTGTGGCAATAGGGAAACGTAGGTGAGTGCCCTCTGACCTCAGGCATGCTTCCATTCACGGTGGGCAGATTTTTAACGCCAGGGACAGTCCAAGAGGTGCTGCGACCAAAGAAAGTCATCCAAGTCACCAAGCCCTCACCAAACCCTTCAGTGACCTCTGTACTCTCAAAGGCACCCCATGGAAGGATCTTTCCAGAACCATCTGAAGAATGAGTATAAGTTTAAAATGATAAGTTCTAATGTGTACTCTCCCGGCTTCCCATGAAAGGCTTAAATGCAAAAAGGTGGCAGCTCTGCACACCCCCAAAAACTAAGCCAATGGTCAAACTGCAGCCTAAATACAAATGGAACCCCTCTACCCCACTCCCAACTAAGGCTTGTTTGACCAAAAAAAAAACACCTCCCAGGCCTGACTTCGTGGTACCCCTGGCTCTCTCTGCCTCGTAAAACAAAGACAGCAGCTGAGATTATGTAGCAGGATCTTCAGTTGACGTCTGCTATCTACCCTCTTAGTCTTCATATAACAAGAAATATTAGATGTTGAGTCTTCCAGGGCATTCTGCACCCCAATTTTCCCCACCCCACCCCATCCCCACTATATCTCATTATCTTTCTTCAATCTTTCTGATGTTCAGATAAATCAACCCAAAAAGTGCCAAATTAATATGAAACTGGGGGAGTGGAGGGTGTAGCAGTGACACATTTTTGAGGCAGTATTTGTGGTGACATGATGGTTAAGGGCCCAGGCTCTGGAGCCAGAACGCCTTGGGTGAATCCCGGGCTCACCACCTACTAGCTGTGCAACTATGGGTAAGTACCGTAACTTCTCAGAGCCTCGTGCCACCCTGTGAACTGGAAACATTAATAGTGCCTACCTCATATTTTAAGACATGTGAAGTTCTCATAAGAGTGCATGGCCACAGCAAGCACTCAGTAGGCTTATTTTTCCTAAGTTTCAAACACTTTACTAATAGTATCTCATATTGTCTCATTTAATCATGCCAAAGATGCTTGGAGCCCCATTGTATGGATGAACAAACTGAGGCTCAGAGAAGCTATGTAACTAGCCCAAGATAATGGAGCTGGTAGGGGCAGGGCTGGAGCTAGAGCAGAGATCTGGCACTAAAACGGGGGCTCTGCCAATGTACCATGCTACCTCCCTGAGAGGTGCGGGCTCCCTGGGTAAAGGACTACACCTGGGGACAAAGGAAATAGCAACCTGGTAGCAGTAAATGATGATGATGGCTGTTTTTCAAGTGCTCTATTGGTTTAAAACAGGAGAGAACCAGACAGCAGGGACAGAACAAGATGTCACATGTCAAAGCAGCAGCTGTAGTAGGTGAAAGCCTGCTAGAACCTGGGACCTAAATTTGAAGCATCATATATCAAACTTCCCTCCCTAGCCTCAGAAGGAGAGCTGTCACCCAAGTGGACAGAAGGTCTAGCCTGGAGCAGTCTATATTCCCGGTCTGTTGGCAAAAATGACATCTGGACAGACCTTGCTTTGAAATAAAGAGTAAAACTATACCAGAGGCTAGGAAGTATGTGCGGTGGGGAGGGAGGAGTGAGGAATGAAAAGAGGTTGATCAGCGAGCACAAACATACAGTTCGATAGAGGGTGTAAGTTCTAATGTTTGATAGCAGAGTAGGGTGACTATACTTAGCAATAACATATTGTATCTTTCAAAGTAGTTATTAGAGAAAACTTGAAATGTTCCAACACATAGAAATGATAAATACTTGAGGTGATGGACACTCCAAATACCCTAACTTGATCATGATACATTCTATGCATGTAACAAAAGTGTCACATATAACCCATAAACATGTATAAATATTATTTACAAATAAAAAAGTAAAATTGACATGGATATGTGGAAAACCATTTCAGAACCATGTCCCAAGATCCCAGGGGAAAAGCAAGCCTCAAGACAATTCAAGGATATGTGGATTTCATGAAATGGGAGCAAAAAATCCATAGCAAGAACATCCTGAGAGGAAAAACAAAAAGGAAGGCGATGAAAAGGGATACGTATAACATAAGAGTTGCAAAAAATCAGAAAGCACTGAAATATCCACATGGAGGTGAGGCAAGACTGATACAGCAGAAAGATCGAGTCAGTGATATTAAGGATACACTTGAGAAGTTCTCCAAGAATGTAGAGGAAAAGGATAAGAAAATGAAAGTAACGAGAATGATAGATACATGAAAACCAATTTAAAAACTCCAATATAAAGATAATAAATTTTTCAGAATAGAACAAAAACAACAAACTAATGAAAAAAGAAATGAAAAAACATTTTTCCTTTAGAGAAAACATATTCTATAAAAAAAAGATCCTCACATAGACATATCCTGGCAAAAATATTCACTGAAATAATGGAAAACTTTAAACCATTCAAAGATCTGAGAAAAACAAAGTACTTGGTAACAAAACTCAGACTGGCCCTGGCTTCTCCTCTGTGATAGAAAGTTGCAGAAAACTCTAGAATACCCTGTACAAAGAGGAAGGGAAGGATTAGAGGCCCAAAGAGTAACCTAAGATTTTTTGACACATGCTTGTGTAGTCTAACATCTTGAAGACAACATCCTTAGCTATTCCTGCTTTTGAGAAAAAATACTACTAATAACCAAATTAAGAAAAAGATCTCCTTAAATTTATGCCAAACAATGAGTAGGTCGTAGTATAAATAAACCTGTGGTTTTTCCCTTAATTAATGCAGTCCCCAAACTTCTGTATCAAGGTGAATTGAGGATGATCAGGGTATTCCTGGAAATCTGCAATACTTCCCTCGTGGCTGCCCCTCTCTGCTCACTCCCAGGGACCAGAACTACGCTTCTCAGATCCCATCCTGTGTACTACAGTCCACACCAGGTTTTCCAACCATTTACAACAATTGCTGGTGCTTCTCTGTTTCACTCTAATTAGCAAAGGCTAAATTATGTACACTGCTGGACACTATATGACAATTAATACAAGAAGTTTTATTTCTCCTTCCCCAAAACAGGGCAACATAATTGAAAAGGTGTCTTCATTGCCAAGCAACTTGAAGTCTCATTTTCTGTTTCTTTATTACTTAATAACATTTTTTCTAAATGCCAAAGTAACAGATGCACAATGCAGAAACTACAGAAAAGTGTCAAGGTGAAAAAGAGCACCCATAATGCTAATTCCCAAAGAAAAATATTGTTCTCTTTCATACTGTTCATGCAGCATTTGCCATGCATAGCTGTCACATAGGAGTACTATTTTTCATATTAACGATATTTGACTATACAGTTAATAGTCTCCTTTGTTCACAAAGTATAAATTTCCCATATCAAAAAATTCTTCCACAATATTATTTTCAGTGGAGGTAAACATTCCATCCCATGAATAACTGATTCGTAATTAATCAATCTTGGATCATTGAACAATTATTTTTGACATTACAGGAATTATACTACACATCATACATGTACTATGCAATGTAGTAATTAAAAATTTAGCTCACAAGGCAAAACTTCCTCAGATCAAGTCCCTGTTCCACCATTTATTAGCCATGCAATGTTGGGCAAATTAATTAAACAATCTCTGTTTCCTCGTGAGCATAATAGAGATTATTACAGTATTTAACTCACAGAGTTGTGTAGATTAAATGAATTAATACATGCACAGGCTTTAGAACACTCTCTGCAGCATATAAACAGTATATATTTAGGTTGTTTTCAGTTCTTTGCTACAATGTGAAAGGAGCATCTTTCTACATGTATTTTTTAACTAGTACAGTTATTTTTAAGATAATGAATGAAAAACACCCATTTTCACACAGCATTGCCAACACTTTTCTGCCCAACTCTGCTAAGATAGCGGATGAAAACTGACATTTTGTTGCTTTATTTTGAATTTCTCTTACCAAAAAAACTGACCATTCTTCTCTGTAGGTTTATTGATAATTTGATATTTTTTTTCCTTTTGTGCAAAACCTATTCATGTTCTTTGCCTAGTTTTTGTAAGGAGTATTTTTCTACTGATTGGCAAAAAAACTTTATGTATTAGGGATTTATAATATATATGGGAAATATTTTATCTCAGTTTGTCATTAAGCTTTCACGTTTGTTTATAATGTTCGGCGTTTTTTTATGCTTTAATTTATAATAACATCAAATCTACCAAATTTTCCTTTGTAAGTTATGCCTTTGGGGTTATAGTTGTAAAAGCATTCCCAAAACCGAATTTATGTGTATTTCACCTGCAATGCAATCTCTAGTAGTTCTTTGCAATTTTATATTTTATATTTAACTCTTTAATCCAAATCCAATTTATGTATTAACGTAAGGAAAGAAACTTACAGTTTTCTTCCCAAATATTAACAAATTTTCCCAACCATATTTACTGAATCATCTTCTCACTGACTCAGGACATTTGCCATATACTAATCAAATAAACCCAAATATGTATCAACTGCGTCTGTATTGTGTGGTATTGCTTCTCCAATTTTCACATTAGCACCACTTCTCCTTAATGTAGTTTTTTTAAAGTGAATTCTATCTGGAGGAACAAGTGCTCACTCAACATTTTGCTTTTGTTTTTTTTTTAATAACTTAATTGGCTCTTCCCAGAAATTTATTCTTCCAATGAACTTTAGAATAATTTTGTCACGTTCAGAGGGAATTTTGTTGTTGTTGTTATATTTGAAGCACAGCAGCTGTTGTTCTATTTGCTTTGGACTCTTCTCCAAAAATATAAATTATTCCTACGTTGGATCTTTGCCATCTGCCCTCTGTACTCCTGATCTCTCAAACAGCTTTTGGTTTCTTGTCCTTGTCCTATACATTCTAGGGTTTTTCTCAAACTCATCTACCTGATCGCTGAATCGATTCACTGTAATATTAATTCTGCTCCTTACTGTTTCTAGGTGCGACATGGCGACTTCGTGATTTACTTCCTTATATTCTCTTTAAAATTTTGCCAAATTCATTTTATCTTAGTCTGTTGCCATATCGTATAGGCTTATCTATCTTATAGTTTGCTCTTTTGTTTTAGAGCTTGTTTTCTGTTGTTTCACTCCCTTGTTTAGCTTCTTAGTAAGTTTCCTTAAGACTAGAGCAGATGCCGACTAAAAATTGTTTTTGTTTTCTAAGAAAAAAAAATCTTTTTTTAAATATGCCCTTTCTTTACTTCTTGCAGGATATGTTTATCTCTTTCCACATTGCAGATTTGTTTATATGTCCCGTGTTGAAGGTTTTATTGTTCCTGCTTATTCAGCTTTGAATGAGAATCTGTTCCATGGATGGTATTTGTCCCACCTGGCCACCTGGAAGCTGGGAGTCTGCATCATGGAAATTATGTCGAATGAACCAGACTCCTGTATTTGATGAGAAATAAAGACTACTGATCTACCCAAATGCAGATATCATCTGCCATAACGTCCCTCTTCATATCATTGTTAGAAAGCTGTTGAAACAGTCCTTATATTGATATTAGACTATTCCAGAAAGAAAAAGATTCAAATGAACCACTCAAAATGTTGGTAAAATCTGAATTGAGCTGGCCCCTCTGGGGTTTTTCCCTCCCCTTCTCTGACCCATTCACTGTGCTCCACACACCCTGGCCTTCTGTCTCTTCATCAAGTTTGGGGTTGAGGGAAATGCTGTGTCCCTGGTCTTCCCATGGCAGACAAGGTTTTGTTTTTCAAGTCTCCTTTCAAATGTCCCTCCCCTGAACACCTAATTGCCCAACTCCTATGTGGTTCCTATCCCACAAGCCTGCTTTATTTTCTTGGTAGCATTTACAAGTAGCTAAAATCACCTAGTTTATTTGTTTTCTTATGTGTATGTCTCCCCATGTCAAAAATATAAGCCTTGCAAGAAGGACTTTCTCTTTTTGTTGTTGTATCCCCATAATCTAGAACAGTTTCATGTAAATAGCAGATACAATACATGTTTGCTGAGTGAACAATGGTTATATATACTATAATAGGTGGGACTCTGGGTGATTTTAATTTTTCTCTTATTTTTCTTTACTTTCCATATTTTACAATGAATATATATTACTTTTATAGTAAATTTAAAAAGTGTCTATGCAATTTTATCTATACTATTAGTTTTCAAAACTTTTAGCAGCAAATCTTTTCTACAAAATCATTGTGGGACTCCAGTATATAAGAGATAAAAATGGTATTTTATTATTACCAACTTATTGTTAATTTCAGGTTATAACACTTACCCCTTATAAAATTAAACAATAAGGCTTTTTAAATGAAAATTTGAATTTTAAATTGAGGAATATAAATGAAAGTGTCCATTTAATGAAGCTTCAGGTGACACCACTTATTTTAATTTAGCCTGTTCAATATTGAGAAAAATCCTGATTCATGTAGATGGGTAGTTGCAAATGGTAATGGGTTATAAGAAGTCACCTGTTCTTATGATATTCTTAAACATGGATTGTAGGAGGAAAAGTGTTTTTAAGCTTACACAATCACAAGTTAACCAAGCTACATGAAGTTTCACACTCGTGGTTTCTAATAAGTTTGATTTATAATGCATTTGTGTATTATTTTTATTGTAACTCTAAATAGATTCGAATGTATTTAAAATACTAAACATACTAATGCAACCACTCAAGCATGTCCGTGGAAAACTGCAGCTTCATGGAAGATATTTTGAAAACCATGGGGACATGCCTCCTGCTGGTGATTGTGTAACAGTTAATACCCAGGGTAAAAAAAGTGGGAAAAACACACCAGTGTGTTAACAGTGGTTCCACCTGGGTGGCAAAATGCTTGGAGACCTTTGTTCCTTCTTTTGCTTTTCTGTGTTTTCCAGGATTTTCTTGATGGGTGCATATTAATTTGTAATGGGAAAACAACCAATTTTTAAAAAGTCAAAAGGTATGCGCGATGTGGACAAATCTCACAGACACAATGTTGAGCTAAAGAAGTCAAACAAAACAGACCTTCCCTCCCTCCCTCCTTCCCTCCTCTTCCCTTTCCTTCCCTCCCTCCTCTGCAGCCATCAGCTGTTTCTAGTGCATTCGCAGCCATGTGCTGCAGTCACCACTGCAGTCAACAGTCCAACATTTTACCACCTCCAAAAGGAACTCCATAGCCTTTAGCTATCACACCCCTCATCCCCAGCCCTAGGCAACCACTGCTCTACCTTCTGTCTCTGTAGATTTGTCTATTCCAGACATTTCACAGAAATGGAGCCCCGTGTGGCCTTCTGTGTCTGGAGTCTGTCATTTAGCATAATGTTTTCAAGGCTCAGCTTCTGTTTCTTGAACTGAGTGCTGGTCACCCCACTTTGTGAAAATTCTCTGAGTTTTACATTATGCTTTATGCACTTTTCTGTGCATCTGAGATACTTTAATAAAAAGTTCTAAATAATAAAAGTTAAAAACAAAGTCAAAGGAGGGTGTCCCCGGCAGCGTCCACTTGAGACCCTCGTTTCTCAAGGCGCTTGCCCCTCCCTCCATGGCCACCTCTCTGGGCCTTTCCCAGGACTCCCACCAGTTGAGGAGGACACACAGTTTTCTGTTGGGGCCCTCATCTCTCCAGCTTCCAGCCGTGCGCCCCGCCCTGCTGCTGCCAGGCTGACTGGGCTTGTCTGAGAAGACCCTCCCCTCGGTGGTCTGACTGTTCCATTTTTCCTGGTCTCTCCCACCCCCAACTTAATCAAACTTCTCTTTTGTGTATTGTATCCTCTGGGAGTCTTGTTGAATGTGAAGATCAAACTATTTTGTGTTAAGAGATTTTGTGCTATCGGAGTAATCTATCTAAAACGAAAATTTGATTGTGACACCCCTAATGAAATCTTTCCCAAGGCTGTCCCCTACCGACAAGATTAACTCGGGCTCCCTACAGCCTGCCCAGGCTCCCAGGGTGCCCCGACCCCACCCCACCCACCTCTCCTGCCCTCAGTCCCTGCCCCGCGTTTCCGCCCTGCGCAGGCTCCAGACAGGCTGGGCCGGGCAGGGCTGCCCAAATCCATGCCGCTGTTGCGCGCACCCTTGCTTTTGCCGCAGCTGTTCCTTCTGCCTAAAACCCCCTTCCTCTCCATCGCCCTCCTCCTGACCATTTGCGGCTCAGCCAACACACCTGCGCCTGACGCTGACGGCAGCGCTGACCAGCAGCCACCCGTGCCCTGCCTTTGATGTCACCACCTAGGAGAGGCCGCGGGCAAAGCGTCTCTCCTGTGTCTCCAGACTTGAGGCAAGTTAACCGCCCGCACCGTGTGGTGCCCATGAGTAAAATGACGACAATAATAGAAACGACTCAATAGGTCCGTAGCAGGAATCGCATCAGATAGCACACCTAAAGCGTGAAAACCAAAGCCTGGCACATCACAGATGTTCGACGAGCGCCAGCTACTATTATAAAACATCACAATACGCTGGTTCACATTCAGGCCCCGTGCTGCTGCGACGGGAGTCCCTGAGCACCGTCTCACTCCTCCAAGCGGCCGGCTGCCGATGCGGCAGAGTGCGAGGGGGTCAGGCCTGGGCAGAATTAATATTCTGCCACCTATTAGCCGGGCCAGTTTCTACGTCTCTAAAATGGAAATATGATAGTGTTGTTAAGAGGCTTAAAAAAGATAATGACAGAAAGCACTTGGCACATTTTCTGGCCCACATTAAAGGCATAATAAATTACTTATATATTATTTAAGACCGGACTCATAAGAGGTGCTTGACAAATTAACCTTTTTTATGGTTTCCTGGCATCTGATTATTTTATACCCCAGAACGACGTGTGTCGCTTTTTCTCTTAAATCCCAGAGAGGGGCTGACCCACCCAACAGCACTGTGACACGGAGAGCGGAGGGTGTGACCGGGGAGGGCCCGTCCGCCACCGCCACCGCTCCCCCCACACTGGGCTGTCCCGGGAAGACCTGCCTGAATATGAAGGTATTCATTTCTAATGACGGCAGCACGTTAACCAGTCAGTAGTTCTGGTGCAAAACACCTTAACACAAAACCGTGGATCACTTCAGCATCGAGAAAACCCTCGGGGGCAAGGAACTTTTATTTTTGGGAGGGAGCCAGAAAAAATTAAAAAGCCTGAGAAAGCTTCACCCTTGGGACCCTCCTTGCTGTGGGCTCAGCCCTCATCTCACAGGGCGCGTGATCAACCTGCCCGTGAACTTCTGATCGGAATGCAAATCACTCTCAGGGAGCGAAGCTGTGCCGGCGGCCCCCGCGCTCCACTAAGGCCTGTCCCGTCACGCCTCGCCACTGCAATTGTTAACGCATCTCAGTCCTAATTAAAAATAACTAAACTTAGTAACATGTCGTCCTTGTTCTCCACTCCCAACAAGTTGCCCAGGGTGGTCACTCTTGCCTCAAAGTCAGAGAGGCCACGGGGCAGTCCTTGGAGACCACGGAATTTTCTGGATCATGTGCTATGTGTCTTAACCTGGGTTCCCTACACAGCAAAGCCTGAGGCAGAAGCTTACGGGTCAAAACAGGAGAATCTACAGAAGCAGAAAGCAGATCAGTGGTGGCTGGGGCTGGGAGTGGGACCAGGGGAGGACTGCAAACGGGCCCGCGGAGTGCTTTAGGGATGATGGCAATGTTCTAAAATTGGATTTTGGTGGTGGCTGCGCATTGCTGTAAGTTTTATGGTATGTAAATTATACTTAATAAATTATACTTCAATAAAGCTGTTTGGAGAGAAAAAAAGCTTATGAGCTAACACTTATTTGGGGAACGGAATCGCAGAGAGGCAAGAGTGAGGACAAAGGAAGGAGGCAGGAAGGGGCAGCTGCCACCCAGGCCCCAGCCCCGGGCCCAGCTCATCGCGTCAGTAGACCCCCATGCTCCAGGCCAGGACCGCGTGCCCCAGGCAGGGAGGGAGAACGCACCCCCTCCCCCCGGCTCCAGTACCCCTGCACCGCTGGGTCATGCATGAACCCAGAGAGGGTCCAGTAGCTTCTTGCACCTTCCCAGGGGTGTGAGAGGCCAGGGGTATGAGGTGAAGCAATTGGGGCATTTGCTCAGCAAGCTGAGGGTGGAGGAGCTGCTGCCACAAGCCCTGGGTCTAGGGCGGCAGGGGAGGCCGAGGGGACCTGAGGTCACAAGCACAGGAGGGGCTCAGGCCTCGCTAGCCCCGCCTGGTGGGTGGGTCCGGGTGGGTGCACCAGTGGAGTGGGCTTCCACTCCAGAAGCCTGGCTTGGACAGAAAGGCAAACCTGGCCCATCGCCTCTCTCAAAGATTAAGGTCAGGGGAGGGAGAGGACAGGAAGCCCCACCATGAATCACTTTCGTTCCATAATATTGCAAAAGACCTGAAATCAGGAGACAACTCTGCATGGAGAAACTGCCCTCACGTGGCAGCCGTGGACGGACACAGCCAGGATCTCCCTGCCAGAAAGAACCTGCCGTTGCATGAGGCCTTCGGGATCCATTCAGCTTTGAGCCACGGCCTCGCTGTCCCCAGGGGACCGTCAGCCGATGACCGGGCACGACATGGGACCGGGGCCGGCCACTTCCACCCAGCACATGCCCTCTCACGGGCAGTCCTAGCTGCAGAGTTGCCGCTGGTCTGGCCAAGCCTTTGTCAGGTCGGTATCACAGTCTGAGGCTCTCTGCCCAGCCCTGCTTCCAGGCCCTTCTACTTTACAGCCGTAAACTCCCCTCTAACAAACTTTGCAAACTCAATCTCAGCATCTGCTTCTACGGAGACCCAAATGACAAACTTGGTGACCTTAAAAGTCACCAGGATGCTCCCTTTCTATGTGCATCCCAAACAGAAACCAGCAATGGGTCACATTCCAGGCTCTGAGGCGAGGGCTTTTCTCCCAGAGTTCACGAGCCCTCAGGGACACAGTCCACAGGGGACACAGTGTAAGGCCGGAGCCTTTGAGTGCAAGGCCAAAGCTTCTGAGGGGGCCTACGGGTATGTATTGGTTTCCTACTGCTGCTATAACAAATTGCTACAAACTTGGTGGATTAAAGCAACAGGGAAAAGGGATTATCTTACACTTTTGGAGCTCAGACTTGCAATGTGTCTCACTGAGCTAAAGTCAAGGCACCGTCGGGGCTGAGCTCCTCCTGGAGACTCCAGGGCAAAGTCTGTCTCCTTCCCTTTCCCGGATTCTAGAAGCTGCCTATGTCCCTTCTGTCTTCAAAGCCAGCAACACCTGCCACACACCACTCGTCCCGGTTTCCCTGCCTCCCTCCTGCACCTCTAAGGACCCTTGTGATTATACTGGGCCCACCCAGATTACCCAGGATGACGTCCTCATCTTGAGGTCAGTTGACCAGCGACCTTAATTCCATCTGCACTTTAGCTCCCCCTTGCCACGTAACATGACACAGCCACCGGTCTGGGTACTAGGCGGCAGCGTCTTCGGAGGAGCCGTGATTCTGCCTATCACGGGGCACATCCCCACTGCACAGTGCCTTGACCCCGGGAGGCGGAGAAGAATGAGCAGCTTCCTGAGAAAGGAAGCGTGAGGCCAGGGACTCTCTCGCCTTCGCTTTACTCTCTGTCCCCACCTGTCTTCCTGCTCCTGAGGTCTGGGCACAGAGCACAGAAGTTGGGCCAGGTGCACCTCTGATCTCAGAATAAAGCAGGGGACAGTGCAGCTGAGGGGTCCCCTAAGCTCTTTCTCCAAAAGAGGAAACTTTTGGCATTTTTAAAGCAATGCATGAACGTGAGAAGGTGTTAGAGGAAATGGAATGCAAGAGAGGACTCAGGGAAGTGCCTTTTTGGGGTGTTTGCATCCCCACTCACCAAGGTGTGGGCCTTGTCCCAGCTCCAGGCCCCCCTAAGGCTGAGCTCTGCTCCACTGTGGGACACAGCTGAATGGACCAGAGGGTTCCAGGTGACCAAGCACGACACAGCCAGCTACCCTGGGACAGGGAAGGACAGCAGAGTGCCCTGGTGAGTAACAGAGCTCAGGAGCCTGGGGTGGCGGCAGGTCTGGGACTCGGCCTCCGGCCACTTGTCATCTAACATCAGCCCCAAACATTATTATAGAAAACGACTCTATAAAGCCCTGGTCCATGCCAATAAAGTGCCTGGCCCTGATATCACCGCTTCTATGGCAACCAGAGCACTTCAAAGAGCAAAATGTGGGAGACTGAGAAATGGAATCAAAACTGAAGGCACCAAGCCGTGCCAAATGAGGGAGCTGGGGGGACCCGCCTCAGAGTTCGAGAGCATCACCGGGGACGGTCTGGGGGAAGAAGGGGAGAGCTAAGAGGCACCTCCAGGGTCCCAACCAGAGTGTCCCAGAGCAGTGGTGAAGTGCCCAGCACAGCGGCTTGTTGTTATTGTGATTGTCAGTTTTTCTGTTGCGTGGGGTGGGGGATGGGTCGGGAATCTCTCCCAGACCGTGAAGAGAACAGCGAGCTTGGTGAAGAAGTTTCAAAAGACTAAACATCATTTTCATTTTGCTTTAGTACACAATATCTAAATAAACATAACTGTGCTTCAGAGAAGAGAAAACCAATAACCACTCAAGGAGAACATCCGGGAAGAGCAGGGACAACGTGGTCATTAAGTCCGTGTAGGCACTAATGGATGCAGCCCTGTGAAACAGTAACCGGTGAGGCACTGTGTCTACCCTCTGATTTTCCTCCGCAGGAGAATCGGCCTCATCATTCATTCAATAGCACTTTGGCTAAATTCACCTAGTGCAATCTTGCCCACAGGTGGAAAGTTGTGGGGTTCGAGGCGGGGGACAGAGAGGCCGGTTGTGGGGTCCCAAGAGCAGCGAGGTGCAGGGAGCCGCAGCTGCCACAGGCAGCACACCTGCGCCCCACCTGCATCTCCCCACTCCTGACACCGAACACCAACGACAGGTACTCTTTTGGAATACGCATTCATTAAATAATTCTATTTCTTAATTTTTTTTAATCATTCTAAGATCTGACCATGAGCAGAGAACATGAAAAATTCCTCTCTAGCAACAGCCACACAGCCACCTGTAATTAGTCAAATATCCATCATTTAAGAGTCAGCTGACCTGAGTCAGTATGAAAATCAGAGGCGCAGCATGTAGTATACCCTGAGCCAACATTCCACGATAATCCATGAAGGCGCACACACACACACACACACTCACACACACACACACACACACACGCACAGACAACAGAATAGGAAACTACATAAAAGAGAATGTCCCAGGTGAGTGGGAGAAATTCCCATGGCTGAACTGTCAACAGACACGGCATGAGAAACAAAATCTTGGAACAGGCAGGAGCTACCTTGCAACCCAGAACAGCATAGATGACATCAAAGAATGCAGCAAAATACACTGACTACCCCTCATAGAAAAAAATGAAATTCATCCTCGCTAGTAATGAAAGTACAACAAAAAATCCAATATTATTCGAAACTGCTAAATTGACAACGATTTCTAAAACTGTAAACACAACGTTGGTGAGAGTGCGGTGAAATGCAGGTTTTTTTCACACTTGGTTGGTGGGAGTGAAAATTGAGACAACCCATCAGGGAAGCAATTGGGCAGTTTATAACAGAGCCCTGAAAAACGTTCATATGCATTGACCCAGTGTTTTCACTTGGACAAGTCTCAGGTTTAAAAAATAATCACAAGTACAGGCAAAGATTTCTCCTCCAGTAGTTGACCACGGTATTACTTATGATCAGGGAAAATTGAAAATAAAGCCAACTGGCTGACAACAGGGAAGACTAAATGAATGAGGGCGAAGGCATTTCTCCATTAGCTGGTGTTTTCCGGGTGAGCTCTGCCCACTCAGACCTGCCATTAACCTCTGCCTGCCCCACTGGGCAGAAGCTGACCCGCATCAGCTTCCTGCCTGCTGCTCATGCTACAGTGATGAGGAGTTGATTTTATAACAGGGATGAGGAGTTTATTTTCTGAATGTAATATGAATCCGGTAACCTGGAGCAAAACATGCAAGGGGAAATGAATGGGGGAAGGAACATGAGGATGTAGGATATTAAGAAGGCCAATAAATCTTATTTATTTAGGATTTCTATACTTACATTCTTCCCAAAGCCTAAAAAGACTTCATTTTCCCCTGCAAAACTAAACCCCCCCCCCAAAAAAAGGAGAACAATTAAACATAAGAATGGAACCAGGGAAAAGGGATAAAAGAGGCAGAAAAATAACTGTCACCAGACACCAGGGAGGGATTTAATTATTATAATTGGGGACTGGATTTAGCAATGCAATTCCTGACAGCTTCAGCAAAACAGGAAACACTTGGGTAATAAACTTCTTGTTGTCTGATTTAAAAAAAATAAAAAGAACAGTTCCATTGGAGAGATTAATTATTGTCCAGTGTGAGAATAAAATAGTGATTTCATGCTTCCTTCATATGTGGTTTTATATGAGCAAGACTGAGGGATGCGATGGGCCAGGCTCCCTCCGGATCTCCCCGGACAGGAGGACTCGCACCTCGCGCCTTCTCAGCCTTCCTGTGTCTCCTCCACTAGACGGTAAGACCTCTGAGGGCAGGCGCTGTCCCGGGGCCTCGTCATCCCTGTGCCTTCCTAACAGCAGAGGAGAGCCAGGGATGTTGGCTCCAGATTAGAAGGGAATCTGGCTGCTGCCTGAGACGGCATCTCGCGACTTCCCACCGGGTGCCAACGGAGACACACACCGACCACGGCTCCTAACAGACGGGAACTTCTCCTCCCTGCAAGTCAGAAGGCCGCGCGTCGCAAAGCACGGCTGGTGGCACATTTGTGCCGGTCACAGCACACGCAGCCCCGGTTACGCTTGTCCCCAGCACACACTCCCGAATGTCCCACTCATCCCCCCGCCCCCAATGCCTGTCACAGGGAGAAACGTTAGCACTGTACCCACCAAAATGCCACGCAGGCCTGTCTGAAGAACAATGGTGCATTATCAAGCTGCAGCACGGAATCAGTCAAGGCCGTGTTTGGTGTGGCTGGTTGCCTGTCTGCGTATGGGCATCATGCCAATTTCTGTGAGACCCTGAATCAGAACCTCGGGCACGCAGCCAGGCTCACGGATTAGGAAACACTTCCCAGGTAATTCTGGGGTGCCCCTCCCTCAAGAACTTCTGCTCTGCCACACGGGTGCCTAGTTTGGAGAAGCTAGTGCCGATTCCTCACCTCCCCCTCAAGATCTTGCCTGACACAACCCATCGGAGACCCCGTGGCCAGAAAGCACAGGCAGGAAGGGACAGGGCGAGCTAGTCGGCACTAGGACAGAGGCAGGGGGACGGTGGGCTTTCCTTGCTGCCATTTATTTGGTGGGCTGTGGTCAAGCAGAGAACAGAAGTGGCTCCCCTTCTCCGGACAGCAGAGCTGAGCTTAATGTGAAATCGAGGCTGGAGCTGGTACACCCCAGGGAATTAAAATCTGAAGGAATGACTTCCAAATCACTGGAAGAGGTAAAATGCAAAGGAGACATCGTCTACGTACTGAAAACAGGGCACGAGCAGCACGAAGAAACAGTGCGCCTTCAGCCTCTCAGTAGCAGGGAAGGTGACTGGTTTTCTGATGGACATTACAGGGGAAGAAGAAGATAAGTGGCTTCTCCAAATGCTGCTACTCATGCTTAGAATTAAAACCCAGTGAACTGAAGGAAGACCCAGCTCTGCTGCTTAAAAAGAGCGGACATTCCCGTGGGCTTCCCTGAAGTCGGTCTCTCACAGGCCCCCATGGAGGGAAATCATTAGCAAAAGCACCCAAGCTCAGACTTCGATGTCTCCTTCTCATCACGGGAAGGTCCCTTCACCCGGCACTGTGGCTCCCGCCCAAGACTGCAGGGCAAACCTGGGGCAGGGATGTGCCCGTGCGTCCCCAATTCTGCAGCATGCTGCCTCTGGTCTTCCTCCAGCGGCCCTGAACCTTAAGTGCCAATTACCAGTCCCAGGATGGGGTAGGGAAATGACACCCCAAAAAGGCCCTTGACAAAGAAGTGAGCAGGGATTTTAGTCCACAGGAGCAGCCGATCAGCGAAAGAGGTCATTTTCAGTTTTCTGTGCCAAAGACAAGTGGCTCGACAGGAAGATCACACAAAGCTCGATCTCTGAAGGCAGATAATTCCGCGTGTATTCTATTTTAAAGCGAAGCCCTCGGTGCTACCTTGATGATTTTGTAGAATTTACACTGAAAGGGCATAAAATGTCACACCATCTTGTGTGTTCCCCACTTCCATGTGCTCTTTGCAGGAAAATCAAACTCGGCTGTCTCTGAACTCTTAGCAAGCACCCACAATGTCTAAGGCTTACAATTTAAACTGTGCACATTTTCTGCAAGGCAAAAGGGTACAGAGGAAGAAATAGCAGCAGTAAACTGTTCATGTAGCTGGGATTCTTCTCTGAACCATGACTTCCTTATCTGCAAAATAAGGATAATACCCGCTACCTTGCAGGGCTGACATAATGACACAATGCCCTATGCACCCAAAACAGAGCCTAGCACGTGTGGGGGGCCTTTTCCTTCCCCTCTCTGGGCCTCAGTTTCCTCACCTATAAAATTGCAAGGAAGGGTTGGGAAGGAAACTAACTACATGAGATGACCTGGCTTCAACACTCTACATTGTTAGGATTTTCCCTTAGACATAGTATTGAAGGTCAACTTTCATCATCCAAGTGCTTTCAAGTCTTACACGGTCAGGATGAAAGCTCCCATCACCGACCACATCTTCCTGCCCCGTCGAGATTAGAAAGGGCCCTGAAAGTCTGGATCATTATGACGACGAGAAGTGAAGGCACCAGAACCCTGGGGAAGCTTACCATGGGGACACGGTAGGTGCCATGCCAAAGGTCTCCTGCCACCTGGCAAGCACTCTGTCCCAGGACCCGGGTGCTCTCCCCACAACCCCGGCTCTCATTTCTGCTGAGCTCCTCAACGTGAGATTTCGTTCACAGCAAAGCGGAGCAGTACGGAGCAGGTTTTGGAATACCGAGCCAGCCCTGCAGCAAATGCCCATTAATGCGGCTTTGCCTGCCTTTGTCATGGAACCTCTCTCAACACAGCCACTTAATCAGGTTGGTCTCGTATCAGTGAGATGCCTGTGACCCCAGTGTCTATTTTTCTCATCTAATTAGATTGGTCAAGGAGGCAAAGTAGTGTCTCCAGGGACTAGAATGCTTACCTTAATCTTCCCTGCACCCAGCGTCCTGCCCTCTGTGAGCCTACGATGCTCATAACGCTATTCCCGAGCTTAGCACATTCTATGACAATTAGTTCAAACGTCTGGCTTCCCCACTGGGGAATAGATAGATACCCTCTGTACGGATCTTTTGTCAGGGGGATAGGTATGCTCTAAAAGTAGATTGTGGTGATGTGTGCACAGCTCTGTTAATTTATGAAACATCATTGAACTGTACACTTAGCACAGGTGAATTTTATGATATATAAACTACACTGCAATCAAGTTATTTTTTAAAAACCCCAGCATCCATCAGTGCATGGCTTTATGCAAATTACCTCTCTGGGCCTCAGTTTCCTCATCTGTCAACTGGGACAACAATAACTGATGTTATACAATAGAGATGTTGAAATAAAGTTAAGCATGGAAAGAAGGTGCTTAGCACAGTGCTTGGGATGTAGCAAGCACCCCACAAGTGTTGGTGGCCATTTTTATTGTTTATTATTATTATTATTATCATTATTATTATTAGTCCAGCATTAAAGATGCAATTGGGGAAAAGGAAAAACTAACATGGAATAAAGATGGGTGCTGTGGTAGGCACTCTCCAATGTTGCAGGCACCCACGGGGGGCCTGGGAACAGATACCCACGGATAAAGAGAGACAACCGCAGCATGTGAAAAGCCTTGGCTGTCAAGGTAAGAGTGGATTTTAAGGGAAAGAGTGATAAACTGGAGCTACATTTTTGTAAACTTAATTTCCCAGCCGTGCGTAAGAAGCGCTGGGGTGGCAGGAGGGAGGCAGCAGAGTGACCAGGAAGGACACTGCTTTCAGTGCACGAGGTGCTGCGTGGATGCAAAGCCAGGCCGGTGGGGACCCGTGTGCAGAGGACATGCGTATTGGGACACTGGGTGGATAAATCCACGTGACATGGAAATCCTCTGCAGGTTGAGGCCAAAGAAGCAAAGTCGAACGGGACAATAAAGGCTGGCTCTTCAGGAGCACAGTGACACCATCAGTGGGAGTCAGAAGACGCTGGCCCAGCAGGAGGGGCCAGAACGCTGAGAGCAGAGGAGAACATGGATCACCTCCAGCAAGGGGTTTAAATTCGGGGCCAAAAGCTAAGGATTGCAGTCAGGGCTGAAGACACCACTGTGGGACCTCTGAGTGCAGAGGTCAAAGCCAAAGTGACCAAGGTCCAGGAAGAAATCACTGTAGAGAAAGGCACGGAGGAGATGGTTTGAGCAATGGACTCACTGAGGGGCTGGAAGGAGGACAAGCAGGAAGCCCAAGGACACAATAAAAGCCAAAGGAGAAGGGGTCTCAAGGAAGTCACCGTGACCTCAAGGGGGTGGAGAGTGAAGGGTGGGAGGGGAGAGCAGAGGCAGAGTTCACAAAGAGAAGAGACACTTCCTTGCAGAGACAGAAGGAGAGAGGGAACATTGCAATGAACAGGGACACCCACGTTTACAGGGGGAAACTGAGGCTGAAGAGTTTCCACGGACAGCCTCAACCTTCTACGGCAACGAGAGATGCCATCTGCTCACAGTAACAAGGTGAAGGAGGGTTAGAGCCCTACGCAGATGGAGACAAGCCGCAAGCTCTGCTTTGGAAGTCAACAAAACTAGAAAGTTCCCTGAAAACCCAGCCACGGTCAGACTCCACCTAGACTCCTCCAGCCAGCATGTATCTCCGGAATCCCAACCCCCAGGAGGCCAGGGGAGACGCCTCCTGAATGTGTTTCCTTTGTTATTTAAAGTCTGCTCTTCTTATCTTCCCAACCTCTCTTGAGGATGAGACCATCTCTAATTTAATCTTGCTCACACCGCAGAGCTTGGATCTCAGTAGACGCCCAGGAAGTACTCACGGATGGGTGGAAAGGAAGGGAACAGAAGCCATAGCAATAGCTTCAGGTTGCTATTGCTGTAATTTCCCAACATACTGGTTAAAACTTGCTTTAAAGAAAATGCGGTATGTATACATACACACACACACACACACACACACACACACACACACACACACCATGGAGTACTACTCAGCCATAAAAAGGAACAAAATGATGTCCTTTGCAGCAACTTGTATGGAACTGGAGACCATTATGTGCTAAACGAAGTATCTCAGGAATGGAAAAACAAATACAACATGTTCTCACTTATAAAGTGGGAGCTAAACGAGGGGTATATATGGTCCTAAAGTGGTATAATGGACATTGAAAACTAAGATGGGAGGAGGTGGAAGGCAGATGATGGATAAAAATCTACCTATCAGGTACAATGTGCACCATTCTGGTGACAGGTACACTGAGAGCCCTGACTACAGCATTATACAATCCATCCATGTAACAAAAAGCATGTGTACCCCCTAAAGCTATTCAAATTTTTAAAAATTTGCTTGAAAGAAACACAATAGATAAAAACGTATAAAACAAACGAATTACAATGTGTCCATGCCTTATAGAATTCCTTTAAATACTGTGTTAGTATCATCCTTGGTGCATTTTTAAAAGAATTTGCTACACAGATATCTACGTTGAAGGCAACCCTAAAGAAGTAGGTCCACAGTGTAAAAATCATTTAAGTCCTGCACAGACAGGCTTGCAAATGAAACCGTCCACAGCCCCTGCAGGAAGAGCCCCACACTCTGCCGTGAAGCGAAGGAGGTTACAGCAGCCTCACTGACTAGACTGCAAAGTGCTAGAACCCCACTCAGGGGACCTGGCACATTTCCGAACGTGGGGAAAGCTCTCCAGCTCCACACTAACCTTGGACTCCATGACATACAGCTCTCCTTCTGCTGTCTGAGGATGTTATTAAATCTGTCAGTCACATCTCTGCCTCGTCTCCCCAGCTTGGGCATGCAATCTTGGAAGGCCAATTACAACAAATTCTCCCTTTGATGCTCTCCCTCCCCAGCCCCAAACTCTCACACCTGCTCGTGCACCACCTGCAAGGTAAATAACAAGCTCCCAGGTAGGACAGTGTCCTGATCAAGCCCCAGCCCTGGGGTCCAGAGGACCTGCTTTCTCATCCAGGCCCCATCCCTTACAAGCTGCAAATCCTCAGAAAAATCACCTATTCTTAGCTAGTGACCATCGCAACCTTGAGGTTATTTATGCACACAATGCCTCTCACATATGTAAGGACTCATTAAGATTAGGCATTATTATTATTAAGCGCTTAGGGAATAATCAATTGCCTTATAGGGCCAAAAGAGAACCTACAACATGCCCACAGTCAAAATACTCACAAAGCCTTCAGAGTTACCCAGTCAGCCCACCCACCATCCAAATCTACTAGAGAAGAAACCAACAAAATGGGGTGGTCTGTTACCAAGGAAGATCTACTGAAGATGCACAATATGGAGGCTCAAATATTTTGAATAAACCAGGAAAGCAGTAAGAAAAACCTGCCTGTAAGGATAGGAGCAAAGACACAAGGAGCAACCCAAGTCCCATCATTCATCAGCATGCATTGATATGTC
This sequence comes from Lemur catta, assembly GCF_020740605.2. NCBI lineage: Eukaryota > Metazoa > Chordata > Mammalia > Primates > Lemuridae > Lemur > Lemur catta. The sequence continues at coordinate 33,048,803 of NC_059129.1, forward strand.
AGAGTCGTGGATTTGTTTTCCTCTTGCATAATAGTGGAAAATGCCAGCCTCAGCCCCAAATCAAATCATCCCTACAAGTGGATTATTGAACCAAATGTCCCAAAGCTAACTGTGCTGTTGGAAGGACAAAATGGGAGTGTCATTGGTTTTCAGCTTAAATGATATAGTGCAGGTACTTGTGAGTATCTGTCACATGGAAAAGGCTCAATAAAGGTTAGCTAGTACTATTTCATCAGCAATGTTCATAGGCTTTGCCCGAGGGGCAGGTTTATGTCCCCAGTACTGGCACAGTTTAGCTGGTGTGTGGAAGGAGCCCGCAGCGGGAAGATGAAGTTAGACCTCACTGGGGAATTCTCACTGTGTGGGCAAGAAGAAACCAAGTGCATTGCAGGCATCACTGGAGTGCAGGCTCGTGAACATCTTGCAAACATCTGCTGCTCTGAATCCCACCCTCCCAGACAGAAGCTGAAGTTGGGAAGCCTTGTTTCAGATAAGAGAGACAGGGAGAGGACAGGCCAGGGAAGCAGACTGCCCCTAACACTGAGCAGAGGACGAGTGCAGGCTTCCTCCCCTGTCCTGTAAGGTGTTACACTCCATGATTCCTAAAGCACTTCCTGGTGCTTCCCATTCCAACATTCCATGATGTTCTGCTGTCTTAGCTTCTAAACCTCGTCCACGTGGGGGGATGTATCTTGTTTGTTTCTCTTGTACTCTGCATGCTTGACACAGTAGTAGTATCAATATATAGTAAGAGTTTTAAAGTACTACTCTACTTTATGTGAAGATGGCAAAATCTTTCTAAATTCTCTGAGACTCATTTTTCTAAGGCGTTAACTTTCTAAATCTCCAAGGTAAGTGGGCTTGTAGGTCAGTTAACTCAATAGGCTGACACAGGATGTGACAGTAAAACCAAAAACGTGGCTTTTCTAATGACTCATAATGCGCAGCCCATGCGCCCCCAGTGCTGCAGGGTTGGGAGGAGCCTGTGCGCAGCTTAGAACCCTCCGTCACCTTCACTAAAGCCCACGTCACAGCCCTCAACGCGCCGCTCCTTCTGAAGTTAGGCTACTCTGGTCATGCAGACCGGGAGAGGGAGAGAAATGCAAACTCAAGCCAAGGGGGGCAGTTTCTAACCACCACACTGAAAGCAAGCTTCAAGTTTAAATAGGAGTGACACCCTCTTATAACCAGCTCATTTTGTGGCATAAATAACTAAATAATCTTGGAAAGGATCCTCCCCTCAAGTTCTAACTGTAATGACATGAGACTGATGTGTTTAACAGACACTCCAAGAGTGCGGGGCTCACTTCGGGAAGATTCTCGGGATTTACTGCTATCATTGCTCAGAACACTTGGGGACCCTTCTTCTGAATGTCCTCCAAAGCCAGCGTCCAAGGAATACAGATCAGCTCGTTTCTGGGTAATTACACAAGCAGTGTTGCCAGCTTGATCAATCAACGGGTCCACATGATTTGACTCTAAACAGCCATTAGCTGCTGCTAAACTACACTGGCCCTCAGAAGAGGGAGATTTGTCACTGGTGAGTTTATTCCTGAAGATGTCTCAAGGGCTGGCAAAAGGGAGATCTGGCCATTCATCAAGCATGGGCAGCTTTCTTGGAGGAAGAGTGACAAATGTGTAGGGCCCGTCACTCCCACTGGTCTGAACTGTGACTCTGAGTAACCTGTGTAATCCGAGTGCATCGTGCCCCCCTGCTGTTCCCTCTGCCTGGAGTGCCCTGTCCCATAGCATGTACACTGGGAAAATACCCGGTTCTTTAAAACCCAGCTCTGTGATTCTGGAACCTTCCCTGAGAGCTCCCAGCCACCCCTCTGAAAGCAGTACTTACTCCTCGGGCCTTGTACATACACACTTCTGCTGCACAGATCATGCTTCATAATCTATGAATAATACCATGCATTGGCATCAATTTCTACATTTGCCTCTCCCCGTGGACTGGAGTGGAATTAAACTATTTTAACCCCTTCAGTGCTGGCCTAGTGTTTACTACACTCCCTGGCACATCGTAGATTCTTAGTCAATATGTGCTACATTTAAATATTTTACTGCAAGTAGGTTTGCTTGAAAACCACTCACGTTAGAGTGCACCTTGCACAATGGAAGGGCTCACCACGCAACACGCATTCACCGGGCACCAAACTTACGCCAGGCATGGGACTGGTGGAAGTGGTGGCAACAGTTCTTACACTTGTGCACGGTGGCTTTCTGGTGTCTTTGTTTTGTTCTGTTTTTAATGATTTTAAAAAGTCAAGAAAGAACACATTCCATTGTCCCTCCACACATTTACTTAAATAAGGAAGGCTCAAATACATCTGATACACACTTTCCCGTCTGAAACGACGGAGCCTGTCGCTCAGCCCTGCCTCCCTCCCTCTCCCCACAAAGACAGACTGTGCCGCCTGGACAGTACACGTCACTGTAATGAAAGATTATGTATTTAAACCATTTTAAGTGGACAGTTCAGTGGCCTTAACTATGTTCTCATTCACTGCTGTGCAGCCATGACCCCCACCCATCTCCAAAACTCTTGTTATCCCAAACTGAAACTCGGTACCCATTAGATAACCCATCCCCCTCTCCCAAGCACCTGGCCACCACCTTCCTATTCTACTCTCTATGGATCTGACTACTCTACGTACCTCACATAAGTGAAATCACACAGTATTTGTCCCTTCATGTCTGGCTTGTACACTCAGCATAATCCCTTCAAGGGTCATCCATGCTGCTGCATATGTCAGAATTTCCTTCCTTTTAAGGCTGAATAGTATCCCATTCTATGTATACACCACATTGTTTCCACCTTTGGCTATCACGAACAATACTGTTATGAACATGGACGTAAAATATCTGTTTGAGTCCCTGCTTTCAATTCTTTGGAGTATATATCAGAGTGAAATTGCTGGATCACATAGTAACTCCATGTTTAGGTTTAAAATCTTAAATGTATTTTTAACCTTTGGGAGTAAGAGGAGACAACTCATAATTTTTACACACTGTTGAGAAAATAAAATCCACCATAGTGGAAGATCTGGAAATGTCAGGTTTCATTTATCCATTAAATATCTGAAGAAATTAAATGATCATACCTTCAGTGACTTCTAAGAGCATTGGCTAAATATGTTGAAAATAAATAAATTAACTGGTTCTCAATTATTGCTAGAAAAATGATACTAACATTAGCAAAGGCATTTCATATTATAGATACAGACACAGATATACCCAAAATCCAATTTCACTCGACTGTTTGAACCTAACCAGTAATGCAGAGAAAGGGAAGTGCTACAGACTGAATGTCCGTGCACCTCCAAAATGTACCTGTTGAAGCCCTGATTCCCAGTGTGATGATTTTTAGAAGTGAGGCCTCTGGGGGATGTTAGGTTTGGATGAGATCTCACGGGAGCAGCCCTCGTGATGGGATTAGTGCCCTTATAACAACAGGAAGGACCAGAGCTCTCTCTCCCACGTGAGGACGCAGCAAGAAGGCAGCCCTCTGCGAATCAGGAAGAGAGCCCTTGACAAGCACCGAACTGGCTGCTCCCTTGAGCTTGGACTTCACAGCCTTCAGAACTGTGAGGAATAAACTTCCGTTATTTAAGCCACCCAGGTGATGGTATTTTTTTTAATAGAAGCCCAAATGACTAAGACAGGAAATAAACTTGATTTTTTACCCTATTCCCAGCTGACTAACGTCCACTTGTTTTTCAAATCACTGTTCCTCCCGTACTTAGTACTGATCCAGCAGACCTCAGCCACATGGGGACGCAGTGTTGGAGACCCCGGAGGAGTAGGAGCAGCCGCGGGAAGGGAGAAGGTGCACAGCACCCAGCCTTCCCCACGCACCCCAGAACTCGCCATCAGGACTCTGCTTCTCCTGGCTGGGGAAGTGACCGTGGACAGAGCCCAGGGCCTTTCTGAACCCATAGAACCGACAGACTGAGCTCATGAGATCCCGTCTGTGGACACAGAGTGGGCCACAGAGCTGTGAGTCCTGACTGGCCCATGGGAAAGAACTCATGCCACCTATGTGGATTTTTCTACCTAACTCAAGTCCAGAAACAATTTCCACTTAACAGGTTAGAATGGAAATATTTCTGGAACATATGACATACTTCCATTCCTTCTCTTTAACCTTGATTGGCTGGCCCAAGGTCACTATGAGTGCCCAATGTTCTACCTCCATGTATCACACAGTGGTCTTGTCAGGAGCTACAGAAGAGTCTGGGTCCTGAATTCCCCCACCTTGTTGAACTGAACAAGGCCATTCTGAAGGTTAAATCTTGCTAGAGACCACAGACATGGAAGGTGCGAGAGATGGGCTGAACCTGTATGGAACTTCAGGAGGAACTGAAAGTTACTTTTTTTGAAGAAATCTCTGATTTCTGTTGTGGAGACCTTGACTTTTTCATCACTGCATTCCCAGTGCCTAGAATGTAGTAGACAGATGTTCAGTAAATCTTTACTGGATTCTGATAAAATGATAGATAAAGATCCTTTAAACTCAGATTATTTCCGAATTCTCAGTATCTGGTTTCAATTATTTCAATTCAAAGCTATTCAACAAGTCCACAAATATGTGTTAAGTCCCTACAATGTGCAAGGCTCTGTTGTAAATGCTACAAAGGATTCAAAAATAAATATGTCCCTGCCCTCCAGGATAAAATCCAGTAGAGGAACTAAAATATACAAAAGAAGAAAAAGTTCTACAATTTATTATTGTGATGTAAATGTAGAATAAGCCAAGTTCAAGCAGAGAGAATAAATCTGGTCTAGCTGGGGGGCAGATTTTAGAAGTTTCCACAGAAGGTGTGGCAATTAAAAGAGGGGTTGGACAGGATCTCGGCAGCTAAAGAATGAACAGAAAGGGCTTTGCAGACAAAGAAAACATATTCATAAGTAGCTCAGAGACAGAAAAATGTGGTTTTATTGTGCCATCAATTGATAGAATGATCATTCCCTTTCTCAACTCCACATCTAGCAGTAACTATGAAGCCTAGCACCGAACTTTGAAGACAGCGAAAAATCAAATTCCAATTGATTAAATTATGCCAAATACTCAGACGCTGCTGCCCTTTGACTCTGCGTTTCATTCCAGCTCCCCTAGCCGTGGAGTGGAGAGATGGAAACACTTCTCCAGCCTGCTGCTCCTCACACGAGGAAAACAAAACATGACATTCATCAGTGTCCTCACCCTTCCCCATCCCCAAACACCACCTCTGGTGAGTTCTCTCGGAGGAAGGTGCTCAAATGCGGTAAGGCAGGCAGAACAATTCCCTCCCGATGGGGGGATGGCTTTGCCAGCTCCCTCCGACCTGTTCACGTTGTCACGCATTCTCTGTGTCAGGCAGCCCAGCCCAACCCTGGTAAGGACAGTCGTCATCTTATCCACCGACCACTGGGCACCGCTATGTGCCAGGCTCCACCTACAACCCCATGTGGGGTACCGTGACATGACCCATTTCTAAGTTGAGTAAACCAAGATCAGAGACGGAAGTAACTTGCCAGGCACCGCGCAGTTAGCTAGAGGCAAAGCTGGGATTGTCACCCAGCGGTGTGTGACTCCAGAGCCCGTGGTCTTTGCTATGCCGGTGCCTTAGCAAACCTCGAAAGACCAGTTCTTCTTCCAACAGGGGCTGTGCACGAGTGTTCTGCTGGGCACAGTTTCTGGACTGTCGCAGCAGCCACAGGAAACTGATACAGATGTCTGCTGGGGACTGGCCTGACAGGGCTAAACTTCAGTCACTATTTCTAGAGTTTTTTTTTTTTTTTTCTGGTCCACCAGCAACAAACTGCAAAGAACTGTAGTTGCCCAAGTCGCACAGACTGCGGCAAAGCGGATGCTGTGATGCCTCCCCACACCTCTTAGTTGAGGAAGGGTCGCCATGAAATGAAACTCAGACCGAGGATGTACCCAGACGCCCCTTCTTTCCTCCCCATGGGGTCCCTTCTCTCTTCTCCTGTTCCACAGCGCCCTGTTATCTGACAAAGTAATGCCCAGATAGCTTCCTACTGCGGTGACATCTTCCCGGTCCGCTTCCTGCCTGAGTCTTAGAAGGGAGTCAGTACCTCCTTACGCAATGGGGTCTCTCAACTGCGGAACCCCAACCTCAAAAATGGCCCTCTCCCTTCCTCAGACAGACCTGAAGTTTCTTTCTTTGGCAGAGAGTAAAAGCTCTCATTTCAAAATTAGGGACTGGCCTTAACATGCTGACAGCGCTGGGAGGGGTGAGGTCTCCTGGGGACAGCTCTGGCCTGACTCCGAGTCAGAAGACTTGGACTCTGCGGTGTAAGGGACAAATGGCAGCTCGGTGACGCCCTCGGTTAATGGTGCACTCGTGGAGACCTGCCCTGCCCACAGTGTCACTCACCAGGCTAGCTTTCAGGGAACCTATAATTCCATGACCAAAATTCAAACGAGGTATAAATGACCATCAGCAGATTCTCTCTGGAGAGAATGTTTTGGTGGGAGAGTGATGACAAAAGTAGGATAATACTAAATGCCCCAAAGTGGGCAGGTGAAAAAGACGCAGAACGAGAATGTGGCCCTTTGGCCACCCCCTTGCTCTGCCCAGGACTGTCTGATACCCCCTCCCCACTGCTAGGCCAATGGTCCCCATCCCTACTGAAAACACTTCTGCAAAATCACAGACAGCCCGGGGCATGGCCTGTGGCCGTCTCCCCCACAGCGCCCCCGCAGCACCCCCCGCAGCCCAGATAGTCAGGGCTGAGCCTACATGGTGTTTTAGGAACTTACGAGTGTGATTCACGAGTCCTGGAGCTGGCAGGGGTTTCCACAGACCATTTTCGTATTAAAGATAATTTGTGATTAGCATGCCCCCTTTACAGATGTGGCAACTTAGTCCCCCGGCGAACATCTGTAATAGTTTCCTATGGCTGCTGCACCAAATTATCACAAACATCATGGCCTAAAACAAGACAAATGTTTTCTCTTACGGTTCTACAGGTCAGAAGTCCGAAAGCCAAGGTGTCGGGAGGCCTGTATTCCTTTTGGAAGCTCTAACGTAGAATCTATTTCTTTGCTTTTTCTACCTTCTAGAGACCACCTGCATCCCTTGGCTGGAGGCGCCTTTCTCCATCTTCTGAGCCAACAGCATAGCATCTTCCAGCCTCTCTCTGCGCACCCCCCTCTTTGCAGGGCTTTCTGACTCTGACCCTCCCACCCTTCTCTTACAAGGACCCTTAGGATTACACTGTTCTCCACAATAACCTCACCATCTCAAAATCCTCAATGCTATCACATCTGCAGTGCGCCTTTTGCCATATAAAGTAACATATTCACAGGTTCTAGGAATTAGGACACAGACATCTTTAGGGAGACATTATTCAGCCTCCACAACATCCATTCAATTTCAATCTGAATTTTTTTTTTCAAAAATATAATCTCAATCACATTTTGAGAATCAGGATAGTCTACAATAGATGATGTTTTGTTGCTATGGGAAACATTTTCAAAAGACGATTTAAGTTTTAGGGTGTTCCAATATATAAGAGAAGGGTAAAAAAAATTTTTTAATCAAGAAGATAAAAGGAAAGCTAGGCAAAATAATAAAAAAAAAAATCACACGAGCAGTGGTGGATCACAGATTCCTTCATTAAAGAAATATTGAAAACCCACAAGGGTTGTGCTAAAAAGCAACTAGAAATCATATAGTTCCAAGTGACCTGATTAGACACGGACATGCAGATTCATCATCTGCCCTGAGTGAGGCCTGGCGCAGGCCCCCTGCCCGGCCCAGTGTCGCTGCTGCTGAAAATCCAACACACTCACCAGCCTCTTCACTCGGCATCAGCAGCGGAGGTGTCATGTTCCTGTGCAAAGCATCAGGCACTTGCCCACGCACGGCTCACGAAACCATCACCGCACCACTGCCGAGAGGCCAGGTGAGCACTTCCACCCTGCTTTGTGGGGTCAAGGACTCAGGGCTCAAGGAAGTCCGGAGACTTGCCCAAGGTCACACACTGACTGGCTAAGGCAGAACGAGCCCAGAGGGCCCTCTCCCCGCCAGACCCACCCACCGGACCTCCAACAGCAAGATAAACTTTCAGTGAGCCTTGCTGACCCTGCTAAGAGCTCTCTTTTAATTCAAAGACTTTCACAATTCCGAAATTCCCCCACAGTCTTCATTCCAAATGTTTCCTGCCCACCTTGACCCAACCCCACATCACTCTTTCTCAGACAATCCCTCTCCAAACTTGACTGAAAGATTCAATGCAAATGCACTAAATGTTCCTCTTCTGTACCCACTGGCTCCTCATTTATTAAAAAATAAGCCCACCTTCTAAATAAGATGATTAGGAGAGGGAACTGTGAGAGGTTAAAACTAGGGGCTCAGAAGTCAGACAGCCTGGGTTTGCCACCTGGCTTTGCCTCGCTGGCTGTGTGACTTTGAGAAAGCAGCTCAACCTCTCTGTGCCTTAGTGTCCTCATGTGGAAGTGAGAATAATGACAGCAAAGATCTGGCAGAGCAGCCGTGATAACTGAATGGCACGTGTACAGTGAGGCTCCCGAGCCTACACTCTTACCCACTCGACACATCCCAGGGGCCCATCCCCGGAGCGATCCCCTTCCGCTACTCTCTCACGTCGAAGTCCTGGCTTCCCTTTAGCCTTGGCTGCTGGGCAGGCTCCCTCTGGTCACCCGGTGCTCCCCCTGCCCCAGCCCCCTAAAGACACCGGCTAGAGCTTGGGCTGCGACCCCTAAGCTCAGACACCCCCCAAGGTCCCCGACTGCCTCCCACTACAGTGCCACCTCTTGGCCTGGTGCCCTCGGCCCGAGGACCTGGCCACCCTTTCAGCGCTGCTTTCTGACGTGCCCACCTCTCGCCTCCACTCTGCGCGATGCCCAGCAGCATCCAGGGCCCCCCACACACCCGACTTCCACATGCCAGGAGTTTTCCAGTCTGCCCTTTCTGCTGTAGAGCCCAGTGTACCCCGTCCTTCCAGGCCCATCTCGAGGGCCTCCCTCTGCCGGAAGCCTCTGACCAACCACACCGTCCTCTCTCCCTCCTCTGAACTTCCGTAGCTTATTCTATGCAACGTTTATGGCACTTAATGGATCAGATTAACATGGACTAATCGTGGTGACGGAAACGTTCTGTATACTGACTGTGTGGACATGGATATCCCGGTTGTGATATGGTCCTACAGGTTTGCAAGATGTCACCATTAGGGGAAACTGGGGACAGGGGATGGGGGACCTTCCTGCATTCTGTCTTCCAATTACATATGAATCTACAATATGTCACAATAAGAAGTTTAATTTTAAAAATACAGATTAAGAAGTATTCATAATTAATTGATCAATTGATCAATAATCAAGATCATTCAGCACCCACCTTTGCCACACAGCACACAGGCTATTAATGCATGCAACAATCCTATCCTGAATGCGATTACCCAACGGCCCATTCAGCATCTCCACCCGGATATCTAAGAAGCACCTCAGAGTTAGCATGTCCAATACTGAGCTCCTGGGCTTTCTCCCCTCCAGGGTAATTGCCTCTCCATTTTTCTGGTTGATCAGGCCAAAATCCTTGAAGCCATCCCTGACTCTTCTCTTGCTGTCATACTCCACACCCACCCCATCAGCAAATCCTTATAAATCCACTTGCAAAATAGACCCAGAATCTGACCACTCCTTCCCACCTCCACACCCACCCTGGTCCCAATCCCCACTCTCTCTCATCTGGATTATTCCAAAAGCCTCCACCCCACCCCTGCCATGCTTCCTGTTTATTTTCTATAATTCTCACCACCATATACTATTGCTCCTACCATGAGGGTGAAACCGCTTGAGGGCTGGGAATTCTGCTTTGTTCGTTGCTGCATCCTGAAACGCTGGAGGCACGCAATCGATATTTGTGGAATGAATGTATGATGTTATGACTTTGACACTAAAAAAAGTCTTTGAAGATTTACTTATTATTATTTGCTTGCTATTGTCTCATTTTTACAAGTGAGGAAACCGAGGTTCAGATGAGGGATGAGGGCCAGAGCTCCCCTATTCTGAGACTCACATTCCACCCACCCTGTCCTACCTGGAATTAGTCTCTGGGGCCAGTCCTCAGGGGTAGGATCCACGTCTGAGTGATTGTTCTGACTCTCAGCATCTAGGGGCGGGGCCTGGATATTGCAGGGACACAATGAAAACTTGTAGAATGAATGCAACTTCCTAAGCTTGTTAGTAGAAGTTAACAAATTCAGTTATTCATTTATTTCTCATTTATTTAACACCTCTATGCAACTGTTACCTTACTATCAATCCCATTTTACTGAGAGACAAACCGAGGCTCTGTGTTTGCGCCTCTCCGTGGCTCTGACCACTGGGCGGCACTGCCCACCAGCAAACCAGACCAACCACTCCCTGTGCACAGAATACACGGGGAGCTTTCTCAGCGACGTGCTGCCATTCTTGCCCAGGGCATGGCAGAGTGTTGCAATGAGGTTTTTCCTACTAGATTTCCTCAGCCTGGCCATGGCTAATTTTATAGCTGCCTTCTCTACAAATACTCTGATTCTGTTGCTTTGAATTTGCTTGGGACTGGGTCAAATTTGAAAAGGATACAAAGAGTACGATTGTGAGAGTGTAGCTGATTTGTCTCTGCCTGGTAATTCGTTAAGGCCGTGGAGGGACAACATGATGTATGAGTCCCCTGCCCGGATCTATCATCAGCCGTCCCCACTCACCAGCCTCCCAAGTGACTTGTAACCATCTCGAGCACACACACCGAGTCAGCGCCTCCACGAAGACAAATGTGTTTTTCTGTGAGTGGGCAACGCTTTGGAACCAGAAAACATATTATAATCAAAAACTGTTATCAGAGGCTCAGAGGAGAGCACCTCCCCGCTACAGGTTTCTCGCTGAGGGGACAGTCTGTTTACGAGCTCTCAGCTGTGACATGTGGCACAAGTCAACCCAAAGCCATTAGCACTTACCTTGACGTTTTATCTCACCTCGATAAATATTCTTTAAGGAGGGACATACTGAAGAGATGGGTACATTTCAAGCTTTCACAACTGTGAGGACATGATTAGTATCCTATTAGGTGCAGGCTTTGTCACCTCTGTACTTCAGGACACTCCATCTTGAAGAATTCTCGCCTTAGTCACTAGCAAACCTGGCCCTGGCCACACACAGAAGTGGTGAGACCCAGGCCCTTCCAACCCTGGTTCCCAGCACCCCTACCCACGCAGCCTCCCTCCTGCGGCAGGCCCAGCGTGCCCCTGGGGCTAGAAGAGAGGGAAGGAGGGAAGGAGAGTGGGATGGGGATGGAGAGCAACTCTATGGGGTAACAATTAATAGTAATGACGATGGTGATGAATAACAGTGAAACAGCCTAGTGCATGCACTTGGCACATAATAAACACTCAGTAAATATGGATCCCTCACCCCTGACGTTGCTACATGCCCAGTCCAGTAACATCAGCAAAATTTTGTTGAATTGTAAGTTCATACGACCATGGCATGTCAAGAGTGTAAGGGGGCCAGGCACCGTGGCTCATGCCTGTAATCCCAGCACTTTGGGAGGCTGAGGTGGGAGGATCACTTGAGGCCAGGAGTTCAAGACCAGCCTGGGCAACATAGAGAGACCTCAGCTCTACAACAAATAAAAAAATTAATGGTGTGTGTTGTGTGTACCTGAGGTCCCAGCTACTCAGGAGGCTGAGACAGAAGGATCTATGGAGCCCAGGAGTTTGAGTTTGCAGTGAGCTATAATGACACCACTGCACTGTAATCCAGGCAACAGAGCAAGACTCTGTCTCTAAAATAATTTTAAAAAGAGTATAAGGGCCTCTGTGGTCTGAGAAGTTCCAGACATTTTATGGAGAAGGCTCAGGAAGGAGGCTCTCAGCACCCGTGCTCCCTACACAAACCCACACACGTACACACACACACACACACACACACACACACACACACACACACACAAATCCTAAAAGAGATGACCAAATTCCGCATTTACATATAGGACTTAGTTTTGCTCTTTCACCTTAAAATATCCTTCGCACTTTCCAGTTGTGTTCAATCAACTCCTTTTTAATTGGGCAGACTGGAAAAAGATAAAAGAAATTCAGTATCTCCTACACCCTTCCTCCTTCCCTGGCATGCCAAGCAACAGTACTAACACATGGCTGTCACGGAGCACCTTGCCGTGTGCCAGGTATCATGCTACGCGCTTTTCCCAGGAGGTGGGTGCTAATAGTGTCCCATTTTACAGATGAGGACTCTGAGATGTACGAATGCTTAAAACTTGCCCAAGGGCACAGAGATGATAAACAACAGATCTGGGATTTGAACCAAGTTCAATGTGACTCCACAATGCCTGAAATTCACCACTTGGCAGGCAAGAAGTCAAGCTCTTTACCCACGGGGTAGTCCTAATTATAGGCAGGTGACCTTTGATTTAACACAGTCTCTTTGTAGGTCTATTAAGCAAAGAAAACTACAGCATATTTTTATGATATCCTGAAAAAGGGATTCACATGGCCAGGAGCCAGAGAGGGCTCCTTTTAAAATCTGAGACATCCTATGGGATTAGGGAAGTTTCTCACTCAGACAAGCAGTTTGGAAGAGAAGGACACTGTCCATCAATATAACCCAAGGGCACTGTCAATCAATGAACCAAATTAATTGACAAATAGGTGAATTTTTTTTCAACTTAAAGAGTTCTTCCTTCTGAGAGAGGATTTTGGCTTTGAGGATACCAAGGATAACTGGGGACCAAGCTTAGTATACAAAGCACAGTCAAAGGACATGAAAGAAGACACTTAGCTGCAGAAGTGGTGATTCCCACTTTCCCAGTCACCAGTGGCCAAAACTGAATGGCTGCTGAGCCTTGGGGTCCAGTCTTTGGCCCTCTTCCCTTTATCCATCACTTCAATAAAATGAAGACTCCAAAATCCATATCTCTAGGTGAAATATTTTGAGCCCCAGAATTCAACATTCCAGGGCCCACTGGGCATCTCCAGGCAGTCACCTTCCTACCTGTCCAGGCTCCTGCCTGCATCCGTGGTCTCAGTGACTAGTCCCCTCTGCACCTAGTGATTAATACCTAGTTAGGGCCAGGTGTGGTGGCTCACTCCTGTAATCCTAGCACTCTGGGAGGGGCGAGGTGGGTGGATCATTTGAGCTCAGAAGTTCAAGACAAGCCTGAGCAAGAGCAAGACCCCGTCTCTACCAAAAAAAATAGAAAGAAGTTATCTGGACAATTAAAAATATATAGAAAAAATTAGCCAGGCATGGTGGCACATGCCTGTATCCCCAGCTACTCAGGAGGCTGAGGCAGAAGGATCACTTGAGCCCAGGAGTTCGAGGTTGCTGTGAGCTAGGCTGACGCCATTGCACTCTAGCCCGGGCAACAGAGTGAGACTCTGTCTCAAAAAAAAAAAAAAAAAAAAAACCTAGTTAGGCAGCTGTGTGCCTGCTTCCCCACCCGCCCCCACATCCACACCTCATCAAGACATGCTATGGTGGAAACAGCACAACCTGGTGGTTAATGAAGGGCACAGGCTTTGGAGTCAGATAAAGCTGAGTATGAATCCCAGCCCATCCAATTACATGTTGTGTGACCTGGACAAGTGACTTAATCCACTTTGGCATTATGGGGACAAATCTGTATAATGGGGACAAAAATGCCTCACAACATTATTGTACCATAGTCGTCACCCCTCCTCCCATAGGTATGACGGGAAATACTGAGAGTGGGGAATGGCTGGGAGGGGCAGGGTGAGCCTGTGTTCATTTGTGCGACAGGAGATGGCCCAGCCCACGCCTGGTAAAGGGAGGTCCTGGGCGGAGGTCACAAAATTGTCTTCAGCAGAGATGGGATGATCAGAATCATCAACTGTAGTTGAACAGTAATTGCCTGAAGCTGAGAACCCATCCTTTAAAAGTTCTATATTTCTGTGAATGTTCAGGAAATTTGGATTTTGAGATGAGAAGATCTACCATTTTTTCCTCCTTTGCCAGCAAAGTAATAAAACTTCTCTTTCCTCCTCCCCAAACCACTTGTCCTCGTTCTCCTGATTCGACCTCGTGGACAAGTGCTGAGTTTTTGGTAACATTATTGCAAACATCAAATGGGATAATGCAAACACAGCCAAGCGTGTGTATTTTTAAATTCCCCTGCCCACCTCTCTCCACCTCACTGCTCCTCCCTCACCGTCTCTCCCAGACATGCAGTGGGCTCCCGGTTGTTGCCCCAGCCTTACAGCTCCCCTAAAACCCACTCTCCACATTGCAACCAGCCCAACCTTTTAAAATACAGATAGGACCTCACTGGCAAGCGTCAATACAGCTTGTCCAGTCTTCCACTAAACGCAAAACAAAGCAAACACCTTTGTGTAGTTGCAGGGATAAAAGAAGTCCAGTTCACGAGATGCAGATTAGCAGTTGATGTAGTGTTGAACCCCTTTAAGAATATGACAGAAGTTATGCATCTTCCTCCCAGAAAAATAAAAATCCCTACTCATAAACACACAAAACACTCAGACACTCCACAAGATACACAGACCCCAGGTTAAAGCCTCAGACTCAGGGTATTCTTCAGCCTATCTGTGAGGCCGACCAACTGCGGTCCCCGAGGATCCGAAATTTAATACAACACTTTTCTTAATCTGAATATTCAGGGTCCCCAAAATCTGGCAAGAGAATACAGCATCAGCTCAGGGCACTTTTCCCAGAAATAGATGGCACCTCTGAAGGGCTCTTAAAGAGAGTAGCATAAAACCATGATCAATCACGCACCTGAAACTCTCAGACATTTTTACGGCCCCAGTCGGTGCTGGCTAAGAAATTGCACACGGCCGTCTGAGGGGCGCCACATCGGTTCAGGAGATACTGAGTGCTCGGGTCTCGCTCCATGACTCCCCTCTTCCCACTTCCCCCCACCTGAGCACCAGATGGCGGAGAAGCTAAGCTCTCTAAAGTCTCCTACAAATTGCCCAGGGGCACCAGACCAAGAATTTTATGACCTATCCTCCCCACAATGCTCCTAGGCTCAGAGATGTTAAATTGCCACCCAGACGGTTGAGGTATGCCACACAGCCTGAGGCTCATTTCCCGGGATACCAGCAGAGTAAGTGCAGCAAAGCACACGCCAACTGGCACCAGCCTAGCAACCAATCCTACACCTGAGCGTGCAAATGGTGGCACACACCCAAGGCCAGCGTTGCCTTTGGTCCTGGGACCATCCATTTTAACAGCTTTACAGAATGACAAAAAACCACTCCACTTTTCCTACTATCACCATAAAACTTCAGTGTAACAAACAAACCATTAATATAGAAGTTGATGTTTGGAGTTTGGAAGTACCATTAAACAAAAATGGCCTTGAATTTTAACCCGATGAGGTTAGGGGAACCCTGAGGGGAGTGAGAATAATCTGGGAAAAGGAACACAACTGAAAACAGGGATGCTAATGTACATCTCCAGCAAAACTGATGGTTGGGCTCTTCCATTTCCGGAAATCTTCACTATTAAGATGCAACCTCGTACCTCAGAGAGGAATGAACGGGAATCCTCTTTCTGGTGTGTTCCACTCAAAGAGCTGCCAATGGCCCCTTCCAAAGGGTGGTGAGTTCTGGCCAACCAGCCTTAATTTCAGCCTCCCCATGTCCCACCCCACCTCTGCTCCAACCCACGGGGTAAGTATTGTGGGATATGTCCATTTATTTTAAAATGAGACTTTTCTCCTGATCCTTGGAAACATCACTGTGGACTTGGAAGGCCTGAATTTTCAGCCATCTGCAGATGTTTACCATGTCAAACCCAGGTCTTAGAGGACCCTGGTTCTATCTCTCAGGACAACCCAAGGTTCAGACGCTGGTGTCACTGGCTCTCCTCCCTCTGCTCTTTTTGACAATGTAGACTCTTACTCCAAACCAGTAAGCACAGGGGCGGAAAGACACAGTGCTGAGGTTGAGACGGGGGGAGTAGGACAGGCACCCTATGGGCTTAGAGGCTTCGAGCTAAGACACAAAGACGCATGATGGGGCATCCCAATCCTTCCATACATTGACAGGCCTCTCCAGCTCGGGGCAGTCACATCCTGGAGTGGGCAGGACAATTGCATAGGACCTTGTCTAGCGCTCTGCTTTGTCCTCTAAAGAGCTGCCCAGTGCAGGGGAGCTAATCCTTTGTCTGTCTGAGTTCTGTCATAATAATAAGCATCATCAAAACCATAACAATTACTATTACCACCGCTGCGATTTACTGGGCACTTACTAAATGCCAGATGCACGGTAGTAACTCATTTTGCACACCTGACCTCACTTCATCCCTATGAAGTATATCCCATTATCCACATTGTACCGGTGAGAAAACCCAGACTCACGGGGAGCTGAAGTAGCTCATCTGACTCTAAATGCCATGCAGACTCACCCAGGCTTTGCTGCCACCCATGTCATCCACCCAAGCTACTCTCCCTAGAGAATGAACCACTGGGGACAATCAGCTCACTTTCTGACAAACTTCTCTTATCAGGGGACCTGGTACTCATTTACTCAACAAGTACTGAGCAGGCCCTGTGTGCTACACTGTCACCACACCTGTTCCCAGGGACGAACACGCTGCGCTTAGCCCTGTGCTCGAGGATGAGACAAATTCCTCCAACGTTAATGTCCTCCCGGAGGTCTCCAGGGTCTCCACCCCACTGGCCCTACTCCTTTGTCCTGCTGGGCTGCTTCCCTTCATATTTCAAAAGACAAATTCGAAATATAGTATAAATATTGTTCGGTAAAATTTACAGGAGGCCATTGGTTTGGGCTGAGCCCCTGCACTGGGCCCAACAGACCAGACCAACTGGAGTCACTCGTGCCGAAGCTCCGTGCCACCGGCCCAACCCAGTTGTTTACGGAACCTTCCAGAGAGCAGGGGAGTAGGAGCCAGCAGCCAGATGCCCAAGCAGGCCAGCTTTAGGGAAGGAAGTCCCTCGCTCTGCTTTAACCTTTACAAGGAAAGTCACTTTGAAACCACCAGTCTGCTTTTCTGTGCTGTTTCCTTTCCTGTCTGTGAAACCAACCTCCCGTGCTCAGCTCATCAGAACACTCACTTTATTTTGTAGAATGAGGTGTTGCCCGGTTCAAGAATCCCAAGCCAAATAAAAGCCAATTAAGATCTTTAAATTAAATTTGCTGTAATTTTGTCTTTTGACTGTGTGTGTGTGTGTGTGTGTGTGTGTGTGTGTGTGTGTGTGTGTGTACAAACCTCCAATGCTTAAAACTGCAGATCCATCTATACTTCCTAATCTGCCAGGACACTTCCTCCTCAAAAATAATACGCAGGATATTCTAACAGGAAGTGTTATACACAAGACACTAATTAAAAAAATGGAAAGCAGGTTTGGAGGTTGGATAACTTGTCTGAGGTCGCGGGGCTGCCGCATCAGTGAGTTTAAGCTCAGCTGTGAATGACAAAAACACAGGACAGAAGTTGGTTTCTCTCTGTTCCGCTACCCAGGCTCCTCCCAGCTGCCCACTCTGCCACCCAGGGGTGAGACGCCTTATCTTCAGGGTGTCAGATGGCAACATTCCCACTCCAGTAACAGGAAGAAGAGCGGATGCAGAAGCAGCAAAGTGCACACAGGTTTCTAACGTCACTTCTGCTTGTATCTCATTGGCCAGAACTTACTAACACAGCCACACCTAGCCCTTAAGGAGACCAGAAAATACAATCCAGCTAAAAATGCTCTTACAAGGAAGAAAGGATACTGAGGGAGGCGCTAACCATTTCTGCTGCAGCTGCTAAGTGATACAACAGTGACAGAAACCCAGACTTGGGGACTCCAGAGTCCCTACTCCATGAAGATCATGCAGGCTTTAATTTCAATTTTCACACCCATCCCCTTTGGTGCTCTCTTCCCACTGAATAAAGAAATGCTAAGTATGAATTTAGGACTTTCTGTAACGTTTCTTGACTTATCATTAGCCTTTAAGTCAACAGCTAGAAACTATCTCCAAGCTAATTTGTAGGGTCTTTGGTGGTTTTAAAATATTCTTTGATACTCTTCCCCTCAAAAGGTGGGACCTAATTCCACTTACCTTAGTTGTGGGCTGTACTTGGTGACCCACTGTTAACGAATAGAGGTGGCAGGAGTGATGATGTGTGACATCTGGACAAGGTCACACGACGATCATTTGTTCCAGGGACAGCCAAATCCCATGTCAAGAAGACACTCCAACAGCCCCCGGCAGAGGCCCACATGGCAAGAAGCAGAGGCCTCCGGCCAACAGCCGTGTGAGCAAGCACGGAGCAGATCCCCAGCCCCAGTCCAGCCTTCGATGGCTGCAGTCCCACCAGATGTCTCATCGAGACACGACCAGAACCAGCCATCTACACCCATCCTGAATTCCTGATCCACAGACTAGGAGACACTAGACGTTTCTTGTTTTCAACAAGTAAGCTTTAGAGTAGTTTGTTACGCAGCAATGTAGCAATACAGGTCTTGATGTAAAGTCAATGCCCTTCCTGCCTGAGAATTGAAGAAAGTAGAAATGATCATCTTGATAGAGAAAATCTGCATTTTCAATGGGTGTGTCCTGGCTCATCACCTGCTCATAAGTGATCTGGAGCCATGTTTACATGTCCCGGTGGCCCTGTGAGGAGGGAAGACCAGGGAGTCACCCCTGTTAGGACATGTTGCTAATATCACATCTTTGAACAGCCCCAGGAAACAGCTGGACCTTCTGCTGGCCAGTTAACACAAGGAGCTCAGCATCATATCAAGGAAGCCAACATCATAGTGATGGGTTCTGGCAAATTCTCTTCAGCATCCAGATGGATAATGCCAAACAATCCTGCTCAACAGGTTAACTCATTTAGTCACCTGGGGAAGCGCGATGTGGCTTCATTACCTTGAGAGCTCTATCAGGATGCTTTCTGCTGAAAGAGGAAGGCGCCACGGGAACAATGTCAAGGTTATTTTATGATCAACAGCTGGTAACTCCTGCTCCTCAAATATCTCGGGTCAAGGTCATGCTTTATGATGTACGTTCTTGAACTTTCATGCCAAGATATCACCCTCTGCCTGCTATCTCAAGCAGAGTTCTTAGATGTGAGAGCCAGAGAAACATGTTCTACAGCAAGTACCTAGATAACCTGATGGGGAGACTTTCTAGACTACAACATACCCTCATCTCTGTGTATCCAGAGAGTCTGATATGAACACACTGGGAATCACCACCCTCATAAACTGCTCTTGCTAGTAGAAATACCTAAAAAAAAGTCCTCAGAAATTAGATAGTGAGATAAGTTTGAAAGCCACCAATGTGTATGAAATAACAATACAAAATACTTTGTATATTAGCAATTTTGATTATGAGGGGAAGGGTTTCTATTTAAAACACAGTTGAGAAAATTATTCTTCCAATAGGACATGTCAAGGCTGTCACTGGAATAAGGTAACTTGTGTTTACCTTTTTGCCTCATCCAATTAGAAGCCTGGAGCTAAATTTAATGCTCATTCATGGTAAACATATTCCTTTAAGGGCCTGTCATATTTTTTTCTTCCTCTTTGTGTGTGCATTTCCATTTTCTATTCCTATTCTGACAGCTTTTGCAGTTTTGTTTTTTCTTTTATCCTAGGATGTCTCGATCACTTTTGGAAGCAAGTAGAATATAAATTACAAATTGATAAAATGAAACTGGCAGGGAAGATAGGTACTCAGGTTTCCTTCTTGGCCACAGCTATCAAAATTGCCATTTTCAGAACAAGGTTCAGGAAAGTACTAGAAGACGTAGGCAAATGCCCCTTTAAGGAGTGGGCCCTTGGGGGCAGCTACCATCAGAGAAATCCGTCTTCCGCCCTGCTCACAAAGCTTCACAACTCTCCACAAAAGGCTTCTCTCCCAAGGCTCAAAGGCAGGTCGGGCCACCAGGAGGAAGGTGCCCAGGCAGATAAAAGGCACAGGTTGTAAAGCTAACTCCCTGCTCAGGCGCGGAGCTGTGCATCTGGACTCCCACTCGTGCTGGGACGATGTGGCTCATTGTGTCGGCTTTCTGCCGCCTCTAGAGGAGAGAACTCTGAGCCATCAGATAACAGTTGTGAGCCTCTCTTCTTGTGACAGCAATGTTTCTGCCTCCTTAAAACCCCCTCTTGAAAAACCTGTAGAGGGAAATGTCTCCAAAAAAGGCAAGTAGAGTTTACCTCTGGGATCCTTAAGTCAACCAGCAAAAGTAGAGGAGAAAAAAAGGGGGAGAGAGAGAGACCTTCATTACAAGAAAATCCACGATGGACCAGATGGGGGGTGGGGAGGGCCCTTCTGAGCTCCCAGCACAGGAGCCAGCCCTCCTCTGCCATGAACTCACCCCACGGGCAGCCTCTCCTGGGGGGTGGTGCCCCTCTGCTCTCAGTAAGGAGCGTGCCGGGCTCACATGGAGCTTTAAAAATATCTCTCCACCCACTGAAGGTTTGATTAATCAGCCAAGTTCTCACCCATGTGTCACAGTGGTGGCAGTGACATACATGATAGTGATGTGACGGGTGCAAGGAAGACACAAAAGGTCTGATCTAGCAGGGAGGAGGATTCAGTACATCACAGTTAACAGCATGAGCTCTGAAGCCAGGTGGCTGCATGAATCCCAGGTCCAACAGTTGCGAGTTATATGACCTTGGACAAGGTTATTTAACTTTTTTATTTTTTTCACATTTGCAAAAAATGTGGTTCATATTGATCCCTGCATGCTAGGATTACTGATAGGATTAAGTGAGTTAATTCACATGAAGCACTTTGAACAGCGCCTAGCACATAGTAAGCACTGTGTAAGCTTTAGCTGTGATGATTATGAAGATGACAACCACAGTGACAATGTTGAAATTTAAAAGATTATTAGTTGTTTTCTCAAGTAGGCAAAGACTATGCCTGGTAGAAGCAGCTTAAACAAAGGCAGAGAAGCAGGAGAGAGAATCAGGTGGCAGGAACTATCTGGAAGGCAATCAGAGAGTTGAAGCAGACAAATAAAGGAAGACTCCAGGCCACACAGGACTTTCTGTGCTTTGTTCAGAGTTTAGCTATCGCTAACTCTGCTACGGGCTGTGGAGAGCCATCTAAGAATGATAAGCAGACGCAAAGTGTTAAAGGGTGAAGTGCCACAACCACTGAAAATTACTTCTAACTGGTTAGGTAAAAATACAATATAAAATTAATGGTAATAGACTTCTGGCTATGACAAAGTAACTAGCACAAGAATAACCCTCCAACCATGTACAACAGCGAAAGGGAACAAAGTATATGAGGCAACTGTTTCCAGGCAGCAGACAACAGGCAGCGCCAGATTACAATCACAAGGAGAAGAGAAGTCCACCCGGTGAGCCCCATGTCCACCCTGGCTCTCGGCCTGCGGACAGTTTCCCAACCACAGTTCAGGTGGCAGCTGAAGGGGCTAAAATCTATATACTAGAGTAGGAGAGAGAAGAAAACTACGCAGGGAGGGAACATCAGAAGCCCCTGGGTTGGTTCCGCATGAACACTCAGCTTAAGGCTGGGATATCAAGGTGGAAGTTGAGATTAAAGAAGACTTTCCAGGAAGCAGCTGCTATGAGGTTGAGAACAGAAAACAAATACTAGAACTCAAGCAGCAAATATTGGAAAAACCTCATTAATATCCTAGGCATCTAGCTAAGACACTAGAAAGACCACATCTCAAGAGTAAGGATTACACCCTTGGGATTTCCACTGCTATGTCCTAACAGAGCGTAAAAATAAACCTACACAAGTTTAAGGTGCCATCCAGTAGCTGAACTACCTACTAGAACAAAAATCAGCACTACCCAGAGAAAGAACATGGAGCCTCTATAACATAGCATTCACAGTGTTCACTGTACAGTCAAATACTCACAGGCATATAAAGAAACTAGAAATTTTGACCATAATCTAAAGAAAGTCTATAGACACCAACTCCAAGATGGCCTAGAGCCTAGATGTTGGATTTGGCACATAGACTTCAAAGAGCTACTATATAGGAAAGTATGTTCAAAGAATTAAAGAAAACTATTGTCTTAATGAGTAATCAGACAGGGTATCTAGTGGAGAAATGGAAACTATAATAAAGAACTAAATAAAAATTCTACATCTGAAAGAATTTGCATGCGTGTGTGTGTGTGTGTGTGTGTGTGTGTGTGTGTGTGTGTGTTGAGGGAAAGGGGCAGAGGGAGAAAGCAAATGCTGAAAAATGTTAAAAACTAGATGAAAGATATACTGGTCATCACTGTATTTTTCAAAACCTCTGTTGATTTGAAAATCTTTTTAAAAGATTAAGGAAATATTTAAAATATATTTATATGTATATATAAGTGAAAAGAAAAAGTTATAAGCACGGAATACCTAATTAAGCGTGCGTTTGAGTTGCATCCCTCCAATGACATGGTATTGAAGTGATATGTGGGTGGTATCATGGACGAGACTCCAGGATACCAACCCCCAGGGGAGGCAGCAGTCTGGGAAGTGGGGACCTGGCCTAAGACAACAGCAGTGTGGTCAGAGAGGGAGGAAATGTTACAAAGTAAGTTGAGAGGTCAAGATATACAGGACTGCCAATTATATGTATGGATTAGAAAAACAAGGATCCTGAGAAAAATTCCGGGGGGGGGGGGGGTGCAGTTTTAGAGAATAAAGAAAATCTATTCAGCTTCAGATATCTAGAGTTTAAAGGACCGGTAGACATCTACACAGGACTCTGGGTGCCAGGTCTGAAATTCAAGAGGGAGGCAGGACTGGAGATATATGCCTTAAGGCCATTGGCACCTAGATGCCCATGGGGATGACAACAGATAACCCCCGAGATAAGCACATGTACGGAGAAGGCAGAGGATGAGGCGTGCACAACAGATGTGGAGATGACAAATAGGTAGAGAAGGGGTAGGAAGGGATCCAGCTAATGACACAGGCGCCAAGGCAGTGACAAACTTCAAAAGCAAGGATGTGAACAACAGCACCAGATGCTGCAAGTGTCCAGAATAAATACTAAGACTCATCCAGGAAAATAGGGGGGCATAGGAAAAACCGAGCTGTGGCAGGGCAGAGACTCTGGAATAGTCTAAATGAAGTTGGTCAATGCTAAAATGGAGCCCCGTGTTTGGAGGTTGGCAGCCTGGTATATCTCCCCCAAACTCAAATTAAAATACCTCCCAAAATGTGTGTAAGAGTCTGTCACTAGAAATATTAATTTTCAGACATGTGCATATGTCAGAGAATTTTCACCAATTGCAACACCAATGAAGTTGAAGAAACACAATTTCCACCCACCCCTGGAGCCACGTGGCCCATATGGAAGGAAGACTGCCTCACCACCACCATTTGTCCACCAGGGGTCCACTGGCTACACTCAGACCATCAGTCTCTATACTTCATAGCCACTATCTGCCATGGGGACCTATTCCCCAACCTAAACTCACCTTAGCAGCACCCTTTTTCTAAGCTCATTTGGGGAACACAACTTAACCGTAGCCATGGGTTGGTATGTCCCATCCTGGGTTATTTGTGAGGAGGAGATGAGAACCAGAATGCTCCTGGGATACCTGAATGCTGGATACTAGTTTGGGAACAGGAAGGAGAGAAAGTGAGGGGAAAAAACATAAGAGGGAGATAATTCTGTGGCCTGGGGTACAAAGCCAGCAGCAGGGACAATCAAGACCCCACCTCTGCCCAGGAGCCATGGACTAGACCAATGTCTTCTAGAAACGGGAGGTGACTGTGTCAACCTCCCTCCAGGCTAAGGCTGAAAAGGGGAATGTCATCCCAGGTCTGGGATAAAGTGAAGAAGAGGAAAAACTCCTTACAAACCTTGTTTACTGACAAATGCTGGGCCTACAAAGCACTTTACATTGTTGAGTCATAAAGCAGAATAGAAAAAAGCAAAATGAATCCTATAAAAAATATGCTCTCATACAAGATAAAGGTACCATCATCTGGAAGACTTGGGGAAAAAGACTTTTATTGTAATATATTTAAATAATTCATGGCACAAGGAGATTTTCATAAACTGCATACAAGTCGTTCTCAATGAGACAAACAGTTAGGAGAGAATTCACAAACGTGGCCTCAGTAAAGCAGGAAGAGAGAACCACGAGAGCTACCCAAGACCACAGCTGCAACAAAAGGAGGATATTGTATTACACCCTAATAGCTCCAAACTGGACACAGCCCAAATATCCACTGAAAATAAAATGGGTAAATAAACGGAGGTATATTTACATACAATGGAACACTATATATTAATGAAAATAAGTGAACTTCAGATAGAAGTAAATGTATTGTAAGATTAAGATAGCATCACAAGAATATTCAATAAATGACAGCAAGAAAACTATTTTTCAAACGTTATAATCCATATGTCTAATAAAATTCTGCATGGGGTACTTTAAAAGTATAAGATACTGCTAATAAATCTGGTATTTACATAAACTTCCTGGACAGATGTAAGATCCTTGGAAACAGACAGTGAATATCATGCTTATTTGATTTTCCTCGTCTACCTGGAAAGCATTTAGGTAAATATCCTTGCAACGAATGAATGAATAGGAATGAATGAATGTCTCCATCGATCCGTCTTCGCTGAGTTTGTTTGGTTGGGTGATTATCAGCTTCAATCTGGCCAACTTGATGCAGCTTTGCACGATTCCATCCTGAACTTCTTTTAAAGAGAAGAACTAGAAACTTTGCAGAAGTGAACTGCAGCTGCAAACGGCCTGTGTGGCGAGTGGCTGCTTTCACACCTGCTCTTAGAGGATGACCACTCACAGAATGGGTGCCTTTGACCCTTACATGGAAGGAAAGGAACCGTCCATCACTGGTGATAAACACTAACAGGCGGGGAAACCTCTCCCTGTGGCCATCCACAAGCAGGAGGCTGCTGCTGAGGCGGGGCGGGGAGGTAGGAAGCAGGTAGGGATGGCGTCCTGTTAACGCCTGTGCCCGAGGCAGCCAGAGCACGAACGCCCACCACCTCCGTGTGTGACACCACCCACCCACTGAGGATAAACGAGCGGCCCCAAGTAGAACTTTAGGGTCAGCGTGACAGGAGGTAGCCCGGGAGAAGAGCAGGCAAGCGGTGCCTTGGAAACTTTGCTTCCCCAAGAACTGATCCATGGTCCTCTGAACGGATTCAGGCCAGTTGGTTTTCAGGCCCTGCCTTCCTGCTCTAAACTCAGAACACATCTGCACCGCCCTGCCCAGAGCCCCAAAGATGCTTGTAATAAAGCAGGAGCAGTCATAACTCAGTGTTCACCTTGGCAAAAACTAAATAAATAAGTAGAATGAATCTTCCATCAGAAAACAAATGGCCGTGCTCCAGGCTGAGAGCCTCGATTACCCTCCTGAAGGACAAACACAGCATCTTTACCAGCCAGTCTCAGGCCATAAAGTCCCCACTTCATTCAATCCAGTGCCAAGGCTTCCAAGACTCAGGTGGCCCAGCCCAGGCTTGGAGGGCTCTTAGAATCACCCCCTGCTTATGTCCCTACCGAAAACGTGCATTTCAGCCCTGAACGAGCTGCCTGGGCCTGGTTAAAACAACAAGCTCATCTGCTCTGCTGCTTGTCAGAGAATGTGGTGGGCATTTCAGCAAGGTTCCCAAGTGGGGGGAGAAGGGCTGAAATCCAGCCGGCAGTCCTCTTGAAAAGCCACTCAAACAGCTGCCCTAGCAGCACCCAGCTTTAACAGAGAGAAAAGTCGTGGCTCTGAGGAGTCTCAGAGAAATCATCTCCTGATTATTTATGGCAAAGTTGGGAGGAAAGGGGAAATATGGATGATTTCCAAACTTCATTTGGTTAGTAATCGCAACCTATTCAAGAGTTGCCCAAATGTACAGATGGCATTGCCCAGTTCTCGTGACAAGGGCCACTCAGTGGGCCCCGCATGGGGCACTCCCAGTCCCTCCTGCTAACTGGTGACTGAGCCTGAGGGACCTACTCAAATAAATACAAGCAAAAATCTGCCCCACATCAATGCACCACCTGCCCTGATCTCCATTCAGAGCAGACTCCCAGGGGTAGAGAAAGCCCAGGCCTTGCATTGCCTGCCAGACACACCTGCTAGGGTCTGAATGTTTGTGTCCTCCCGAAATGCATATGTGGAAACCTAATCACCAGTGTGATGACGTTAGGAGCTCAGGCCTTTTGGGAGGTGATCAGGAGGGCAGAGCATTCATGAATGGATTAATGTCATTTATCGCAGGAGGGGGTTCCTTATTATGACAGTGGGTTGTCATAAAAGTGAGTTTGGCTCCCTCTTGCTCTCTCGCTCGTGCCCTCTCTTGCCCTTCTGCCTTCTGCCGCATGCTTCTGACGCAGCATGAAGGACCTCACCAGATGCCAGCACCATGCTATTGGACTTCCCAGCCTCCAGAACCATGAACCAAATACACTTCTTCTCTTTATAAATTGCTCAGTCTGTGGCATGTTGTTATAGCAACACAAAACAGACTAAGACGGCACCCTTAAAAACAAGGCCCAGCAGAGCTCATTCACCCCTTCCCCCACATGAAGACACAGTGAGAAGGTGCCATCTATGAATCAGGAAGCGGCCTTCGCCTGATGTCAAATCTGCTGTCACCTTGATCTTGGACTTCCCAGCCTCCAGAACTGTGGGAAAGAAATTTCTGTTGTTTATGAGCCACTCAGTCCCTGATGTTTTGTTGTATCAACCTGAACAGGCTAAGACACCGCCCAAGCACAGCCTCACCCTGATTTGTTGTCACCAGAGTGGGCTCATTCTAGAGGAAGTCAGGGCTCTATCTTCTGCTTCTGTGTCCTGACTCCATACATCCTTTGGCCAACCAAAGAAAGTCCCCACTCTCCTCTCAGGCCACCAGTCTCTGTCCAGGCCACAGTGAGCAGCTGCTGTCCCTAGGAAGCCAGTTCTGTCCACATCCCTCCTAGTTCTTCTAACATCTCCCATGGACCCAGGCCACCGAGGCCCACATCCTCAGCTGCCTCACTGCCCATTCATGTAAACAGCGTGCACTCAAATAAGCACACAAATAAAAATGGATGACAGAAGGAAAAGTTATCCAACAGCCTGCCCTCTCCACCTTGCTCACACCTCCTGCCCTCTGTAAAGCAAGGTTAGCTTCCCTGTCCCACAGCCGAATGTCCCCACCTTCCTCTTGGGAGAAATGAGACTCGCCAATGTGCACATACAAAGCACACTGGTGTGGACCATCACACGTAAACGCTAACGTGTGGGCCACCTAGGGTAATTTTGACTTCTCTACTTCAGAAAGTAAATTCCAACTTTGTGTTTTAAGATGGGATTATTACAAACAACACAGCTGTTAAGAACACTAAGGAAACCTGATTCTGATTTGGCCTCAGCAGAGGCAGGGCCTGGGCAAAATATCAGGCTGAATCAACCTAATGTTCTCTTCCTTTTTAATTTTTTTTTTAAATCAGGTGGTTGGTTACAGGGATACATGGGACACTGTCCTAGGATGAATTTAGTCACCATATTCTCAGGTTTATTCCCATCCCCACCCCTGCCCTGAACACCCAGGGCTGTACTGTGTTACAAAGGAACAGATGCAATTAAAATAATTGCTTCCCATGGCCACCTGGACACAGCTTCCAGATGACTCTGAGCTGGGCAGGATTCAAAGCTCCATGGCCACAAGTCAAGAGACAGCCATTAACAGGGCTTAAACCTCCCCTGCAGCTGTTGTAAATGGTGACATAGAAACAAGACAATTCCATTGTGGGGAAGACTCCAGAAACTGGACAATAACATTTTAAGAGAGGTGAAGACTATATCCTCCATCAGTATCCAAGGAAACCAAAATATCTGCCACAGGTTATACAGGTCACTAGGTCTGTCCAACAAAAAGAAGTCATTTGGGCAGAATTTTGTCTCCGAACTCTTTCCCACTGCACCGTGGGGAGACTTGGCCACCACTGCCAAGCAGTGACCAGAGCCCAGTGCTTTGGCCTCAGCTTCACAATAGCCACACATGCCTTCAATGTGGGGCTCACCCCCCACCAGGGCGGCTCCTTACCGTCAAGCTCCTCCACGGAGATATTAGCCAGCTGCTCACTGTCGCTGCCAGCAGAGAGTGACCGGTTGAGGTAATTCCCCTTGTACAACAAGCCAGCGGTCACATGGTGGAACGGCATCTTCTCCCTGCTCATGAGAGGATGGGGGAGGGGAAAGAAAGATGCCGTCATTCATTCCTCCTTTCTTTCCTCAAAGGCCCATCCCAACTTTCAGATGCCCAGTGTCATTTTTAAAATAACAATGGCATTTCTAGAGGGAAGTCAGGACATTTCCGGAGTCCCCATGGCACCTGATTTCCAAAGGATCTCAGGTTCTCTCCTTCACTTTACATCTTATTTCATTTTCCCCATGTGATTACGAACATGAACCACATTGTCCTTGTACATTGTGGCACTCCATGTCATCATCTAACTGTCTCTTTATACGAATGAGAATGTCCTTTGCTCCTTTCCTCGGCCTGATAAATTCCCCCTCACAGCTTGTAAGAAGGGACTCAGCTGCCCAGGGGCTGGGCCTCTTGGCTGTGATCAGCAGAGATCCACACGTGTCTCCTCTCTCCCAGGTGAAACAGGAGGTCCACGTGCAGCTCTCAAGCCAGGCAGGAAATGCCCAGGCTGTAAGCGTACATGCAACAGTCTGCATCCCTCAGCAGCCACTCCCACGCCCGGCTGAGACCCAGACGCTGCTTGCATGCGTGGCCCGTGAGCACACACGCTCCGAAACACCAGTCACACCTGCCCTGCTGTCAAGGCGGTGATGCTTCAAGGTGTCCCAGAATGAGATTGCTTCTGACACTCTAACAGGCAGTTAAAGCACCTCCTTAGACCAGACTAACAAACCCTCCAGGCAAAGCTCTGCGCCAGTCGGTCACCACAGGTACTTAGAAGTTCCCACTGGTGCAAGGCGGGACAGAGGCTCCAGGTGAAGGTAAAAGGGAAGCAGAAGACAGATGGTAAGGAGAATGCAAGAACGAGCACAGACAAGCAGGAGGAGAGGCAGTCAGAAAGATGGTCCTGTCTGGAACAGAAAAAGCATGGCCCAACTTGACCAATAATGCTCTGTTGTTGTGAACGAGCCACTGAACACTTCATGTTCTGCTTCCGTGTCTAGAAGAGAGGGCTGGGAGGGCTGAGGAGCCTCTGAACAGAATTAGGGCCCACAGGCAGGAAGCATCAGGAGCCGGTTGCAGGGAGTAGGAAAGAGCTCCTGGGCAGTGAACTGGGCAGTGCTGGACCAATGGGCTCCTGAGAGTTGAAGGCCTTGGCCAGAAGCACAAAGCCAGTTAGTGAAAGGAGAAGTTCTAGAACTCAAGCAGGCTATGTGCTATTTGCACTAAGCAGCCTCAGCTAAGCGCCAGACATTTTCCACCCGGATGTCAAACCCTCATTTCAAACTCAAAATGTCTAAAAATGAATTAATTATCTTCCTACAAAACAGGCTACACTTCCTGACTTCTCTATTTCTCTCAAAGGTACTTTTCGCTCATCATAACTACTGGGACAACTCTCACAAATGCTCTGGGCCCCGAAAAGTAAAACAGACACATGGCTGAGGCAAAATCCAACTGTCAGCTTCCAAACTCCCTCAACTCTTTCCACGGCTAACAAAATGTACATCCACAGGCCAATTGCAAATGGTAGAATGCTCATTACCAAGGATGCCTGCACTTGCAGTTGTGAGGGGTACACCTCCAGCTACCTTGCATACAAATGGAACACAGAATCTCTCTTTGGAAGAGCACCTCAATGACCACCTCCTCTTTCCTCCAAATTAATTTTCAGACCAAACAGGTTTAAAAGGGATAATCAGATGTATGAATTAGGACTACTCTCCCTTTTCTTTAAAGCCAGTCCTGATTTCTTTGGGCCTTGTGCCATGGTCATTTGAGCATAGACTGATGCCCACTGCTATGATATGAATGTGTCCCCCAAAGTTCATGTGTTGGAAACTTAATCCCCAGTGCAACAGTGCCAAGAGGGGGAACCTTTAAGAGATGGTTGGGTCAGAAGGTCTCTGCCTTTATGAATGGATTAATACTGTCAGCACAGGAGTGGGTTACTTATTACAGGAGGTTTTTGATAAAAGGATGAGTTCAGACCCCTCCCATTCATCCTCTCCCTCTCTCTCTTTCTCTCTCTTTCTCTCTCTTTCTTCATCTCTCTCTCTCTCATGCTTTCTTCCCCTTCTGCCTTCCACCACGGATGACACAGCAAGAAGGCCCTCGCCAGATGCAGGCCCCTCAACCTTGGACTTCCCAGCCTCCAGAACTGCAAGAAACAAATCTCTCTTCTTTATAAATTACCCAGTCCTGAGTATTGTCATAGCAGCACAAAACAGACTAAGACGCCTGTGGTCCAGGAGATGAGAGGTCAACCTGTGTGGCTCCAGCTTTGCCCTCGGCACCAGCCCCAGCACCCAGTCAGCCTCCCCAGCTGTTATGTTAACCACTGTTTACGTCTTTGTAAACATGGAAAGACACCTTCCCTGATCTTATATAATTTTGCTACCTGGAGCAAGACTCATTAAGGTCAGTACAAAAGCTAAGAGCCTTCCTTCCCATTCCACCATGCACTGCTCTAGTTTCTCAGAATTTTATAAATATCTTGCCATTATTACCTTTTATCCAGTTGTCTGTAGCTTTGGACCCACCACACACATTTTTACAGACATAATAAGGAGGTTATACTCAAGTGAGCATATCCAACCCACGCCCCAGTTCAGCCCCCGAGTAAATGTTGTGTACTACTTTGCAGAGAAAACTGGTCACAACTGAATCCCACTTGATATACCAACATAGTCTGCTTCTGCAAAAAAGCAGCTTACAAAATTAGGTACACATTCAGTTCATTTAGTCACTGCACCCAAAAAGCTCAAAGTCTAGTGGGGAATAAAACACGTGCAACTGAACCATGCATATAGATAAATAAAGTAGTGTTCAAGAAAGGGAAGAACATTATCCCAAGTAAGCTAAAAACAGCTGCGGCAATTAAGGACTAAATTTCACTCCAAGCTGCCTGGGGAAACCCAAGCTCTAAGATTCTCTCCTTAGCTAAGGAAGAGAAATATACAAGTTCATCAGCAAAGACAAACCTTGTCCTGAAACTAAAACTTAAAGATGGATCCTTATATAGAGGGAAATAAACAAAAATAAATAAATGTTTTCAACAGCAATTTTACTCATTGGCAAATAATAGGTAAGTGACTTTCATCATGTGAACAATCTTTCTGTATATTATACAAGGCAGTGCATGTATGTGTCCCCTTGTAATTCATATGTCAGAAACTAAGACTCAGTGTGATGGTATTAAGAGGTGAGGCCTTTAGAAGGTGATTAGGTCATCAGGGCCCCTCCCTCACAGAAGAGATTAGTGCCTTTACAGAAGGGCTGGGGGGAATCAGCAAGACCCTTTGCCTTTCCACCTTCCACTGTATGAAGACACAGCAACAAAACGGCATCTTGGAAGCAGAGAGCAGCCCTCACCAGACACTGCATCTGCTGGCAACTTGATCTCAGACTTCACAGCCTCTAGAACTGTAAACAATGGATTTCTGTTGTTTACAAATTACCCAGTCTAAAGTATTTTGTTCCAGCAGCAGGAACTAAGACAAGCAGTATGGTTTGACAGCTAAGAATCAGAACCTTCTGGTCAAAAACAGTATTAGATTTGAATCCCACCTCTGTCCTTATTAGCCATGCAAGTAAATTAATCAGCCTCTGGGGTTCTGAGACATACTGAAGAATACTGTCATAAATTTTGAATAAGGTATGGAAAACACTGGATAGCACCAGCTATGCGCTCAGTAATCATTCACTAAGGATTATATAAAGCAGGATGGGGGGACAACAGGAAGTCATGGGCATACTAGGTTGACAATAAAGCTTGCTGGGTTATGAAGCAGGCTCTGTGGGACCTGGTGGGGTGAGCTTCAGGGAGAAGCTGGCTGATGTGTGAACCACTGTGCTAATCAGGTGTGAGCAGCAAAGCACGGGTGGGCTCCAGTGCTGAGTGGCATCAGCAAGCACGGGTTGGACCCTGAGAAGGGGGCTGCTCAAATGGAAACCACCAGCCCTGAAGATGAGTCTTTCCTGGACACTAGGGAGGTGGCTCCATGGTCACATCAAGGAAAAGGTGTTGGCTGGGATTGGTGGCTCACGCCTGTAATCCTAGCACTCTGGGAGGCCAAAGTGGGAGGATCATTTGAGCTC
Source organism: Lemur catta (assembly GCF_020740605.2). Lineage (NCBI taxonomy): Eukaryota > Metazoa > Chordata > Mammalia > Primates > Lemuridae > Lemur > Lemur catta. The sequence continues at coordinate 33,081,030 of NC_059129.1, forward strand.
AGGAGTTCAAGACCAGCCTGAGCAAGAGCAAGACCCCGTCTCTACTAAAAATAGAAAGAAATTAGCTGGACAACTAAAAATATATATAGAAAAAAATTATCCGGGCATGGCAGTGCATGCCTGTAGTCCCAGCTACTTGGGAGGCTGAGGCAGTAGGATTACTTGAGCCCGGGAGTTTGAGGTTGCTGTGAGCTAGGCTGACACCATGGCACTCTAGCCCAGGCAACAGTGTGAGACTCTGTCTCAAAAAAAAAAAAAAAAAAAGGAAAAGGTGTTGAGAGGTTAAAAACAAAAGGGGTGGCTCCTGTTGACAGGGTCAAAGAACTGGTCCCTTACTTGACACAGTAATAAGCCCAAGAGCCCCACTCATGTTGGCCTGAGATCATGCCCCTCTCAAATGGTCAGTGTTACATGTCAGCCTGCCTGGGCCATGGGTTGCCCAGATATTTGGTTAAACATCATTCTGCCGTGTTTGTTAGGCTGTTTCTGGTGAGGTTAACTTTTGAATTGGTGGGCTCAGTACAGCAGATGGCCCCCTCAATGTGGGCAGGCCACAGCCAACACGCTGGAGGCCTGAATAGGCTAAACCTGCCAAATGAGGGAGAATTCATTCTCTCTGCCTGTCTTCGAGCTGGGTCATCAGTCTTCCCCAACCTTTGGGCTCAGACTTGGACTGGAGCTTACCAAGCTGGCTCTCCTGGTTCTCAGCCTTTGGACCCAGCCTGGAACTATGCCACTGGCTCTCCTGGGGCTTCAGCTTGCTGACAGCGATCATGGGACTTCTCAAGACTCTACCACTGTGTGAGCCAATTCCTTATAATATTAATAAATCTCTTTATATATGTAAGAAGATATATATATGTATGTGTGTATATATATACCTGAATACACACACACACACACACACACACACACACACATATATGATTTCTCTGGTTTCTCTACAGTACCCAAGACTCAATCACATTGCCCTAGGGTGCTGTTATTATTCAGAGCAAAGTGTGTTCTGCAGGCCTCTAAAGCAACACTACTCACAGTATGGCCTGTGGACCACTACCAGTCACATACCATTTGTTGCTGGTCTGCAGTGAGGGCAGTACAGGAATTGAGAGAAAGCATTGAAACTTTTATAGCAATTTATAGCATTGCCCTAATGTCTACACACATGACTAGTAGACTTGATTGTTGTATATTTTTGCTTTTTTATTTTCTTTTTCCTGCTAATTCTTTCTTACTGTATTTCACAAAAGTATCAATCTACAAAGGACTGAAACTTTAAAAAAACAACAAAACAGGTCCTTCCTGACAAATAGTTTGAGAAGCATGGCTCCAAAGTACTTTATTTAAGTTGCATAGATTTATGGTAATGGACCAGGGAGAGAGGAAGAAAAACATATAAAGAAATGCATTTTAATTTGTCCTAAAACTTTTTCAAAGAACTTAAGGGGTTTTAAAAGTCTTAGATGGACTTTTGAAAGAAGTTGAGAAACCTCAATTGATTCTTGAGCTCTCTGTAGAGTGCTGGAGAGTGCATGCATCTGCTGAGGACTTGGCAGAGATGGCTGTCCTCCAACTACCAGACATACGAGGGGCAACATTGATCTTGCATTCTACAAGTTAAAGAACCTAGCAAGCCCTGATAAGGCCTTTGCCAAATTCCCCTAAAAAATACCCACGAAGGCTCAAAAAAATAATGATATTTCCCACAGCACCAATGGCAGGTTATGGAAGAAGGTTCCATGAAATGAGCACAATTAGGATTAGAATGACATATAGTTGGTGGTGTAGCCTTGAAGTCAGAGACAGAATAATAGAGTCAGATAGTAAAGGGGTAAGAAGAGATTTTTATCTACCCAAATCATCTTCTACTTCAGGGACTCAGAGATGACCAACTATAACAGCAGGCATCCCCCTTTCCAACTGTGGTGGGAATTGCTTTTATAAAGCGGCCAAGGTCAAATCCACCATCCTTACCACCACCGTGAGGCAGCAACTTCCTTCCTCTAGCTACTCATGGATCCTAACTTCCAGTAGGCAAGGTGGCTAGGAATGCATGATCTATGCATGGGCCCTGCACATGAAGATAAGAGATTAGCTGCAGGCACAGGTGGTGGTGAGAGGGACCCCAAAAGTGATGACCTATGGGGATTATGATTTTTCAAGCATTGCTTCTGATTAAGAAAGAACTGCAGAAGGCCTCAGATAACCCGGAAATGTATATCTCCTGCTCAGAGTCCAAGAGCTAAGTTGTGGGGACAAGAAGATCCCATCTCACTCCTGCAAAGATGCCGTACATGAATGCCAACTAGACACTGGGCATTTGGCTAAGCACTTATAAAACAGTTTTGTTCCCTTGTTAAAATCCTGCAGGGGCATGCCAATTGGCAAACACTGGGTTTGGACAGATCTCAAATCAGACAAAAATGAGTAAGCATAAAACACTAATATGGGGATCTCTGTAAAAGTTCTGCAGCATTAAACAAAGAAGTACTTTCAAGAAGGAACAGAGCAAATACCTAATGACAGCAATAATACAAGAAAGAAAAATTTTACAAAGTTTCTGTTTTATGTCCTAAAAAAATAAGCAAGGTGTCTATGAAATAAGAATGCAAATTCATAAAGAAATATCAGAGTGAGGTGAAGAGATAGCAAGATAAAAAAGAAAGACAATAGGCTGAGAGGCAAACTGGTTTGGAAAAGGTGCAGGGGCTTTGCAAACAAAGGAGAAATCCAAAAACACCAGCAGAATGAAAACCAGCATAAATGGCAATAAAGAATATTTCAAACAAACAGAAATTTTAGCACATAATAGGATGCATTCATTTTCCCACCACCATTAGAACATATGCTAATATTTTGCCTTATTTGCTTAGATTTTTTTAAAACAAATAATATACTGAAGTTCTGCCCACCTCCTCTATTCCTCCACCTTCCTCCCTCCACAGTGACAACTCTATTCTGGAGGTGGAATGCATCCTCTGGTCCCTGTTTTTAGATCTGTTTTGATGTAACTGTATATTAGTAGAATATATTGTAGTATTGCTGTGTCTATCTTTAAATGTACATAAATGATATCACACCATACATATGCTTTTGCAACTTGCAGTTTTCACTCTATATTGTACTTTTGGGATTCATCTAAATCCATACTCCATACACCTACACCTTGTTGATCTTTTTTTTTTTTTTTACATCCTGGTCTTGCTCTGTCACCTAGACTACCAGAGTGCAATAGCATAACCACAGCTCACGGCTACCTCAAACTCCAGGGCTCAAGCAATCCTTCCACCTCAGCCTCCCAAGTAGCTGGGACTACAGGTACTTGCCGCCACGCCCAGCTAATTTTTTTTTTTATGATTTTTTGTAGAGACAGGGTCTCACTATGTTGCCCAGGCTGGTCTCAAACTCCTAGCCTCAAGTGATCCTCCTGCTTTGGCCTCCCAAAGTGCTGGGAAGTTAATTCACTTTTAACTACTCAATACAAGTTTTCCATTGCAATTTATCTACCCATTACCCAAATGACAGAAAAGTGTGCTGCAATGAATATCCTCATAAATGCCTTTGCATCTGTTTTCAGGAATGTCTCTAAACTACATACCTAGATAAAATATTACTGGGTTTTTGAGTATGTGAATCTTCACCTTTACTGAGTTTAGCCAAATAGCCCTTCAAAGCGATTGGTTTAGTTGTCTATTTTATCTATTGTTACATAACAAATTACCTCTGAACTTAGAGGCTTTAAAATAACAAATATTTATTATCTCACAGCTTCTGTGGGTCAGGAATCAGGAGCTGCTTAGCTGTGTGGTTTTGGCTCAAGGGTCTCATGTGGCTGCATCAAGACATTGACTGGGGCTGGAGGACCCAGGTCACAAAAGGTCCTGCTTTCTCCGGGCCTCTCCCTAGGCTGCCCAGGTACTCCTGTGCCACGGCAGCTGGCTCCCCCGGCAAGCCATCCGAGGGCTAGAAGGAGGGAGCTCCTGGGCTTCAGAATCGCACACCAGCACTTCCGCCACACCGTGTTCCTTAGAAGTGAGTCAGTGAACATGGCCCACACTTGGGGGAAGTGAATTAGGCCCCACCTTTTGAAACTATCAAAGAATTTTTAAAACCGTCACCATGGCCGTGACAATTTACAGATTCACCATTAGTCTGAGAATATGTATATTTCCCCCATAGCCTTGCCAAAACTTGGCATTATCAGACCGCTCATTTGTTCTTAACTGGATTTCCCTGATTGCCAGCGTAAGCGTCTTCTTATACGGCATTTGGTCATTCTGATTTCCTCATCTATAAATAGGCTTTTCACCCTTATCTACTGAATTGTTTATCACATTCGCATTGATTTGTTCTTCCATGTTATTTTTGTCCCATATTTCAGGTCAATCTTATTTTTACCACCCCCTCACATTAGTCATCATTATTGTTGTTGTTCCTGTTGTTTCTTATGGCCAATGTTTACCTAGACTTTTCCAGAAGTTTACCAATTCTTCTGCTCATCGTTGCTTTTTGCAGGGTACTCTTTCCTTCCAGGTTCAATTCCTTTTTTAAGGGAGGGAATTTAGCAATTCTTTCATAAAGGGACTGCAAATAGCAAGCTTTCTAAGTTTTTATCTGAAGAAAAGTCTTTATTTCAACCTCATTTGAATTATACTTTTAACTTAGAGAATTAAAAATTATTTCTCTGCAAATATTTTGTGGCTGATGAGAAGTCTACTGTTCATGTTCACCTGTTAATGCTCATTCTGAAAAATTCTGTCATTATGTTTTCAGACATAGGCTCCCTCCAAATCTCCTTATTCTCTCTGTTGGAAACTCTTATTAAAGTATGTTGGACCCCTCTCTTGTCATGAGGGTTATGAATAAATATTAACTCCAACATTCAAAAACACTTGCACAAAATTTAGAATGTAGAAGTGAGATCAAAGCAATGGCATACTGATAAATGTTTACCATTCAGTCTCAAAAAAAACAAGTCTTGATCTGTAGGACTTTCTCGTTTTCACGGTGTAAACATTCCCATGATGGCCAATTGCAAGCTCCCAGCATGATGGCGCTAAACACGGAGTTAGAAGCACGTGCAGCGGGAGCCGAGCCGACCACTGTGTGTTTCCACCACACAGACACAACAGACTCAATTAACCACAGAATCACAGATAGTAAAATGTACCAAAATGATTAGGGAGTGGTGAGTTTTAAATATTACTTTTGCTTTTTAATGTATTTTATTGTAAGCATTAAGTTTCATTTAAGAACAGCTGCGTATAACGACCAGCTAACAAAATCCCTGGAAATTTAAAAGTCAGCTCTGACAAGCCAGTATGAGCTGGCTCCAGCATGTCACTGGATAAAGGCCATTTTCCTGCACCTTCTATTTCTACAGGAAAGAAACGTCATGGAAACACACTTTCCTGTAGCAGTGTACCTTTGTGCACTCTCCAGTCTCCCGGCTGTGACAAAGCTGCTATGGTGAAGGCAGCCACAGAAGCGATGGCTTTTCAATCTCAAGGGGACCATTCTCCAACTTTTGGGGAGCCAACACAAAGGTGCAGGGACAGCATACTCCACTGGTAGCCTCTGTGGTAGTAACTTTCCTGGACACTTGACTCTGAATTATTCCGGAAGTAATTCTGAAGGTCTACCTAAAATCCACTCCTCTGACCCTTCAACAATTTTGTAAACATCAAATCCCCTGCATTAAATCCCTTCCTGCTGAAAATACCCAGAGTGGTTACTGGTTCTTGAACTAAACCTTGACCATATATCATTGTATCTTCCATGCTCCTTAAACTCTTTTTCAAATTTTTCATGTTTTTATCTGTGTATCACATAAGCAATTCCTTCAAAATTATTTTCAAGTTCATGAACTCTCTTTTCAGTTTTTGCTTAACTCATGGTTGAATCTGTCTACTCAATTTTTCATTTATATGACTATGTTTTCCATTTCTAGCAGTAAATTTGGCCCTTTTATAAATCTACTTCTTATTTTTCAGTGAGTATGAATCTCGCATTATAATGTTTATTCTTTCTTTCACATTTTAATCATTTTTAACTGACTTATTTCAGATTTTCTTTCAGAATGTTGTTCCATGATCTCTATTTCTTAAGACAGTAATCCTCCTTTCCTACTATGCTGACTTTCCTAGTAGCAAACTGTTTCCTAGTGTGGTCTGTCACTTGTTGTTGGGAGGGACCCAAGCAGCATTTTCAGCAGGTGCTGCTCTTCCCTTCAGAGTTCCAAGTGCACCCAAGGCACAGGTGCCACAGGTATCTCGCCAGTCGAGGGCCAGTGTTTAGAACAACTCCTTGGCTTAGAAACCTGCACCAGATGGGTAGTGTAAATTTGGATTGCACGTCCCCTGGGACACATGCTTAGAGTTTTGATTTGTCACTGGAGCCTTTTTCTTTTGCAGCCATTGCTCTGGGCAGAAATAAGCATGACTGCTACTTTGCTGGTACAGTGGGGAGACAGAATCTAGTCCCCATTTATAGGAGAGTGTTTTAGTCAATTTGAGTCACTATAACAGAGTACCATAAACTAGGTGGCTTAAACAACAAACATTTCTCCCTCACGGTTCTGGAGGCTGGAAGGCAGAAATCAGGGTGCCAGCATGGTTGGGTTCTTGGTGAAGACCCTCTTCCTTGTTTACAGATGGCCATCTTCTGAGAGCAGAGAGAGCTTGGTCTCTTCATCCCCTTACAAGGTCACTGATCCCATTCATGAGGGCTCCACCCTCACAACCTACTTATTACTACCTGCCAAAGGCCTCACCTCCTAATACCATCACATTGGAGTTTAAATGTGACCATATGAATTTGGGGTAGACACAAACATTCATTCCATAACAGAGGGCCAGCAAAGCCAGGGTCTCGCTTCCTGCTTCCCGCCCATGAGAGTCCAAGACCACATCTTTCACCACCGTGTGAACAGTAAAACCCCAAATCACGAGAGCCTTTCCTGTTCAGCAGACGTATCCACTCCTACACTTACCTCCCTGAGCTCTGAGTTCCCCTTTCCTTTCTCTCTTTCCAAACTAAGTCATTTTCTCAGCCAGCATCTAGTAAGGAAAGGAAAACAGAGCCCATACCAGGTAGTTCAACAGAAGAATTTAAAATAGCTACTAAGTTTTTGGAAGGGCGGAAAAGCCAAACAGTTAGCAGAAATGAGCAAGGGCAGAAGCTCATTCCCAACCCCAGTCGGGAAGGACACAGGGAGAGGGTGGTATCATCAGCACCTCCAAGTTCTAGCTCCAAAAGGAGCTAGAACCGCAGTAGGGGCTGCCCAACAGGAATTAGAACCATGGAAGGAGGGGCTTTACTTTGCCAAGACCAAGAGCTGGAATCACTTGAGAGAGAGAGCTGCCACTGCTGAAGACATTTGTCAAAAGCAGATAGAGATGGGGAAAAAGACTCCAGCCTCTCTCTTCTTCCCTCCTCCTCATTTCCTGCTGGTGCCTTCCTTTGGCCAAATCAGCCAGAAGCCTATGGCCAGGGAATCTGGAAATGTAGTTTGCAAGGATCGGTCCGACCATGCAGAGTGGAGCAGGCGGAAGAAGGCAGACAACTCTGCAAGCAAGCAGGCAAACGACAGGCAGAGCTACGTGTTTCGATGTTTGTTATATCTTATCCAGCATTTCTATGTTGATAGCAGGAAAAGAATCCACCTTAGCTTAAGGACCACAGTGACAGAACTAGATACCTTGGTGACATTTTTGAACATCAAAGATGAGAAAAAATTCTCTGAGCATCCAGGTAGCAAATACAGGTTACCCACAAAGAAACAAAGTGAGACTCAGTTTCCTTCAGAGCAACAAGTAGCCACAATAATGACACAGTCTCCACCTGTCGCTGCCCTGAAAGGGTCACTTAAATTAAAATGAGCAGAGACGTTTACAAATCGAATGTTTGGAAGGGATTTTTAGGCAAATGTGATAGAAAACAAAGTTCTTACTTCAAACAATGCAAACTAAAAAGCAATTCTCAACTTTGTTTTGAAGTAAAGGAAAAAAAAACAAACTAAAAGGCATTGCAAGTATTAATACAATAAAGGTCATTTTATGTTTAAGAAGGGCAAAATTCAAAATGATAGCCTAAGTCAAAAACCTCGATGTGCCACATATCATAGCATTATAGAGTAAAAATAATTTAAATATAAGGAAAAACTAATTTTGAAAAAAGTCAAAGACTTTAAAGATACATTTAAGTCCTCTGATAAATTACCTAGACAAAAAATAAAGACAGAAAATAAGAAAAATATAGATATTATTCTATGAATGCTAATTTAGAGTGTGTGTGTGTGTGTGTGTGTGTGTGTGTGTGTGTGTGTCCCCCAGAGACCAGTTTTCAGATGCCAATGAATATTTATAAGAAATTATCAAATATAAGACCACAGAGCAAACTTCAGTACAGATATTTAAAAAACAGGCCTGTCAGTTGAATATAAGTAGAAACAATTTAAAAATCAATATTTTAAAAGCCAAAATGGAGATTTTTAATATACTTTCTTAAATATTTCCTAGGTCAAAGTTTAAATTAAAATCATAATTATAGGCTATCTTTAAGATAACAAAAATGGAAATAATACTTCTAAAATATATCAGATGGAGTGTAGCAAAGTAGTATTCAGATAAAATATTTAAATTATTTAAATGCTTTCATTATCTTAAAGACAAAAAATTAAAACTAAGTGAATTTTCAACACTCACTTCTTACTTAGAAAATAACAACAAAATAAACTGAGAGAACAGGAAATAAGGAAGTCATGAAAGGGATGAATTAGAAAACAGATAAATTGAAAGAGCTAGTTTTCTGAAACAAAGCAATAAGTTAGACAAATCTTTGATAAGTTTATTAAAACAAATAAAGAAAGCACAAATAAGCAGCATTCTAAAAAATGAGAATTCTGCATGCAACTCTAGATTAATAATTTTTAAAACATTGGTTAAATGAATGATTTTCCTCTCAAAATATAAAAATTAAAAGCAATGTGATTTAATATTATTCATGCTTGTTGAAAATTTTGACTTAACACTTTGTTATACAGCAATTTGAGGATCTGGTTTTAGGTTGAGTTTATTTCCAGCCCTGATTTTAATGTCTGCCATAACCAAAAATACACCCCAGAAAGAGACACAGATCCAAATGGAATAAAAATGTCATTGGCAGTATTTACAAAAATCACAATATTCATTCTTCAATTCTATCTGACAAGTATGCCAAGGTTTTTGCTGACATTTGGCTGGTAAAGTTTCATCTTCCCTAATGTCAACAGATGATTTTGCAAACTGATTGAAAGCAGTTTCATTTTCATATTTTTACCAAATGGGTCTAAACACTTGATCGCTTCATTTGGAAGTTTCTTAAACAGTTGACAAAATTCTGTTTCCAGATTTTTGAACTTCATAGATTTGAGTTTGTAGATAGCACACGCAACATCTTTTTTTCTTAGCAACAAAATCACATAATGGTTGAAACATTTCCAAAAACATTCATATTCAAAAATGCTCTTTCCATAGCATGAGTTTCCTTTGAAAAGCAGTTATTTCCTCCATTTTTGTTAAAATGTCATCTTTAAGTGTGTACAGCCAACAGCATCCTGCCATCTCAGAAAAGATCAGAAAATGTGGATCATTTGCCTGTTGATGATAGAAACTGTGTGTCTCATCTTTGTATTTGACAACTCTTTTAAGAACTTTGCCCCAAAATAAGACACACACTTTCTTGGGGCACAAAGCAGCCATCTGTAGCCATTTTCCATTTTATTTCAAAGATGTAGGCCAGATTTCATTAGTCATGAGGGTGATATACATACACATTTTAAATAGTTTTTTTGAGGTTTTTAAATTGTTTGGCCAACTTTTATCCAATCTGATGGGCTCATCAGTGTTTGAACTCATAAAGCAATAGACAAAGAGCTCCTTCAGGGAGCAAAGGAAATGCCATTTTGGCCATTGTCTTGAGGTCCACTTGGGCCTACTGGATCAGCATAATGCAAAAACTGGGGTTTCTCAGTAGGCATCTTTTTAAGTCTCTTGCCCATTTTCTGAGTGTTAGTCTAGTTAGAATGAATGAATATAATCTGAAAATCCCTCTAATCAGGTACTTGTGTCACAAGTCACTAGAAGCAAGCACATGAGGAAAAGTCCCACTATCAATGCCCTCGGATGTGAGATGTCACCCTTCCTTGAACACTTCATCACAACAGACCAGCAGGCGTATGGGCAATTGAGGGTGTCTGTGTCCTCTCCACATATTAGTAAAGTGCGATTTCTTCCTTTCCTTCTTCCACCAGAAAAGACCATCTTACACCCCCCACTTTGAAACTCACTAAGAAGATATTACCATTAAAACAAGGGAAAGGCAAGATGCCCATTATCTCCACTATTAAATAACACTGTACTAGAAATTCTACTTAATGCAGTAAGACATGAACAAAAATAAGATGCTATTTAAAAGGAAGAAACCAAGAAAAAAAATCAAATAATCAAACACCTGGAGTGAAAAATATGGAAATATTTAACTCACCTTTCATGTTAAGGGACATTTAAAGTTTCAATATAATGAAATTACAAAGGAAAAGATTGATAGCCTTGCCAGTATAAAAGTAAAAACTTCTAAACATTGTAAACAGTATAAATGAAAATCATAGGCAAACAGGGAATACAAAGAGGACATGAACGGATAATTCACAAACCTGGGAGACAAAGAACTAACAAAATATGTGAAAACAAAACTTGATCTCACAAGTTACCAAAGAAATATGATTTTTAAAGAGATGCTGTTATCTTTTTTTTCAAGGTGGGAGGGTCTTTGTTTCATGTTGGTTTTGTTTTTAACATGCGGGAGAGGCTGTATTGGGACTGGCACTTTGTAGCCACTGAAACAACAGTTTAGAAAAAGTGATCTGGCAAATTATGCATCAGGAGTCCAAAAAAATACTTCTCACTCTTTGACCCAACAAATCTATTTTTTTAATCTATCCTGAGATGTTGTCAAAGATTTGTGCACTGAAAAATTTTACTGTGTTGTATTTAAAATAAAAAAAAGAAAAGAAGATAAAAACAAGAAAAAAAGAATAGCTAAAAATACAGAATTCGATAAGCAAAGTACATTCATATCAGAGTATGTTGTGGATCAATGATGCTTACTAAAATTTTAATGATGTCTGAAAATCTTTATAATATATTGTTAAGCGTATTTCAAGTGGGAAAACTGAACATGCTTTTCTCTCCTAAAATCCCATTACAATCATGATCTAGAAGAACAAAATGGAATAAATGCATAAATATAGGTGTATATTATATAGAAATATAAATTATATTTATTATATATAAAAATATAAATAAGCATATAATATGCTTCATCATCAGTCCAAAAAATTTGGCAAATGCCCAGAAGGCAGAAACAATTTCATCCACCTTTATGGCTGAGGCTGGGCAGGGTGGGTCCAGGCTGAACGAACTCAAAGGGAACAAGCCCTGGAACCCCAAAGCACACTCCTCCGACTTATCAGGTGCTAAGAGCTGGAACGGAGAGAGGGTGGGCTGTGGGTGACTGATTAAAGTCCTTTACTGGTATCGGCTTGGTGGGTCTCCCACCCCTAGGAGAAGGTCCTCTTTAAAGAACTGATCTGCCTGGTGGTGGGGTGGTCCCAGCTTAAGGCCCTCCTCAATCTGGCATTTACATGGGGCAATCTGTTCACCCCTTCCCAGTATGAGCCTTAAAATGAAGCCTGCTGGCAACGTGCCCCGCCCCTACAAAAGGGTTTGCAGGCGTTCATCTCATTCCGGGGAAAGGCTGGTGCTGAAACCTGCCTCTCACTGGCACGCTGCATTCAGCAATGTCAGGGATGCCAGTGGCCAAACACAGTAAGGATTTCCATACACTTGGAGAAAACCAGTATCACCAACAAAGCAGGACAGAAAAGGTGACCCAGAGATAGCAAAGATGATTCTGGAAAGAGAGGAGACCTTGGAAGAATTTTAATGTAATTCTTCAGGGAGGGAGGTCTGAGAGGCTGCTACAAAAAGTGAACAGTCTGAGATCAAGAATTCAGGAAATTAAGAACTTATGAAATAAGACAGAAAATTTAATTAGCATACACAGAGTTAATGCAGAAGGGCATTAATTCCATCTAATAAGCATTTGTGAATGAGAAAACAGAGAACATGGAAAGGAAATAATAGAAGAAAAATTCCCAGAGCTGACGATACGAACCTTCAGACTGAAAAGGCCTGTCAACCGCTGTGCAGAATAAATGAAAAGACTCACAACGAACCAAAACCTCATAAAATTTCAGAACATCGGCACAAAGGTGGCACTCTAAAGCCCTAGAGGAAAGAAGAGGCAACTTTCTAATGAATGGCATCATGCCCACACCACCCTGCATATCAGCATCATCAGATATGACACGACAATGGAGCAAGTTGTTTAAACCGCAGAGGAAAAATTAATTTATACCCAGTCAAAATCCAATCAAGATAGGAGCTTAGAAAGTTTGTAACTCACAGACACTGCCTAAAAGGATCACTCAGTGAATTATTCCAGCAAAACACAAAAGGAGTCCAAGAAATTAGAGACCTTGGGATCCGATTCACAAATGGAATCTACCGCGGAGGTGAGATCTCCAGAAGACCACTGTGGGAGCGCCATGAATCCATGCCAAGGGCAGGGAGGAAGTGAACTTCCAGCTCCAGTGCGCTAAGGAAACTGCACCGGCTTAGTGAGAAGGAGTAATCAGTGTCAATGTCCAACATCAAACACCGTTAGAGTGGGCGCCCCCTTCTCCCTCCCTTCCAGTTCGCTTTTTTATTTCTCCTACAGACGTCGCAGGATTAATGATACATTATTTGCTTCTGCAGTAATATTTACATAACCCTAGTATTATGAACACAAATTCTTTATTTTTGAATTTGAAACCAAAATAAGAATCATGGAAACTGCAGCTTTACATGGAGAACAGATGTAAGTGCCTGCCACTCTCAGTGCCAGTGACACGTAAGACAGGTTGCAAAGAGGGGAAAGAAATTGGCCGGGCAAGGTGGCTCACGCCTGTAGTCCCAGCACTCTGGGAGGCTGAGATGGGAGGATCGCATGAGGCCAGGAATTTGAGACCAGCCTGAGAAAATAGTGAGACCCCCCCTCTCTGCCAAAAATAGAAAAATCAGCCAGGCTTGGTGGCATGTGCCTGTAGTCCCAGCTACTTGGGAGACTGAGGCAGGAGGATCACTTCAGCCCAGCGCAGGAATTTGAGGTTGCTGTGAGCTACAAAGACACCAATACTCTCTACCCCAGTGACAGAGCAAGACCCTGTCTCAAAAAAAAAAAAAAAAAAAAAAAGAACAATAAAGGAAGAAAGAAATGAAGAGGTGTTAAGTGCCCCGCTTTCACAGTGGGAGGCAAAAGGTCCAGTTTAAAGTTAATAAAGACAGACTTAAGTGCATGAGCTAAAGCAATAAAGCTGTTCAATTCAAGGATTGAAAAATAAAAGGGGGCCCGGCAGAGACTGGGAGGGGAGAAGGGAAGGGCTCTGCAAGGCAGCTCCACATCTCCTTGCCTGTCCCAGGAGAGGATGAAGAAACCCCAGTTAAAGCCGATGCTCAAACTGAACAGGCACGTCACTGGGAGTAACGTCACCCACCAGACAAACTGAAGATGCAGATGGTTACAGACGGTCGCCGCTGACATGGCGGTTTAGCTGCTGAGGACTCTTACATTTTATTTGTATCTACTAACGTTATTTTTTATTGTCCTGTTCTTGTATCACTTTTATTAGGCCGGGCCATAAAATCACGCAGAGCATAATTACAACTATATAATTATAATTACCTAGTCTACCTAGTCACATATATTAATATATTTATATAGATATATAAAGTTCTTGAAAGGAAATAAACCAAAATGTAGATACTACTTACCACTGAGTGATGGATTTACTGTAACTGTATACCTATTTGTCTGAACTCTCCACACTTAGTACCAAGGCTCTATTTCATTTTTATAGCTAGAGCAAAATTAAAATAATTTTACAAACTAAAGAGCCTGCCTGGAATTTCCTCCATGGGGGGGGAGGAGCCCCAGGGAGCCTCCAGGGGGACCATGGCTGGCTCAAGGCCAAGGCTGCAGTGACCCACGGCCCTCACCTGTGAGCCGCGGTCTGCAGCACCTCGGAAGAGAGCCCTGACCACAGCCCTTTAAGGGCCCGTGTTAACCACCGGCTGCATCAGCCAGGACAGATGTGTGTCTTCTCTACCGATTGTGATTTGAGTGGAAACGTCCCCCAGAGAATTGCCAAGGATGGCAGACCTGCAGGTAATTAGACGAATGCACCTGCTGGAAGGAATTCTGCACCAGCATCACAAGAAGGCTGGGGCTCGCCTGCCAACACGAGTGCTTTTGGCAGATGATTTTGAGTTGTTCTTTCTGAAAGCAATTAGACAAAAAGTTCAGCTGCTTGTTACGGCTCCTCCTTAAGGCTATTTTAATCTTTCTTAATTAATAAGATGAATACGAAAGGATTTAATTTGAATGAATTTCTATGTAACTTCCTTCAAGATCCCCACATAGGGTTGTCCTGCTAACTCCAAGAGACATTTCTGGCTGCTCAGGCACCTATATCGAACCGAGAGCCCTAGACAGCTTTCTGCAAAGGTGGGGGATCGGGTTGGCTGAGTCGGGAGGCCTCTCCCAAGACGCTGGGAGGTAAGAGGTTACTGGATCTATGGGAAGTAGCTACACATAGTGCCCAGCATTGATCTTGGAGAGTTCTCCAGATCGGCACTTTCAAGTGTTGACTAACTGTCTTAGTCTGCTCCGGCTACCGTAACAAAACACCACAGACTTCGGGGCTTAAACAACAGAAATTAATTTTCTCACAGTCTGAAAGCTGAAGTCCAAGATCAAGATGCCAGCATGGTCTGTTTCTGGTGAGGTCTCTCTTCCTGGCCTGTGGACACCCACCTGCTCACTGTGTCCCCACGAGGTGGGGGAGAGTGAGAGAGCAGGCTCTCCGGTATCGCCACTTACAAGGCCACTAACCCCATCATGAGGGCCCCACCCTCATGACCTCATCTAAACCCAACTACCTCTCAAAGGCTCCATCTCCAAATTCCATCATGTTGGGGGTTAGAGCTTCAACATACGAATTACGGGGGCGGGGATGGGGGTGGTGGGCACACAATTCAGTCCAAAGCACCAGCCAAGAAAGAGCAAACATAGAGAGGGTGGGCAAAGTCAGGCAGGAGCTGACCCAAACTTGTGCTTTTCGTGTTTTGTAATTTATTAAAAACTTGGATTAGCCCTATCTCACCAGAAGAGGCTTTAAGAGATTCATGCAGAAAGGTGCAGGACCCCCTGGAGATTAGCTTCAATTTGGCTAATGAACATAAAATGAACAGCACGTAAATCAGACTCATTCAATCCGTCATTCAGATGGAGAGTAATTTAAAATTTATCCATTATTTTTTAGTTGACACTATAAGAATGTTTGGAAATAATAATACAGCACTGAGGACAAGGACTTCATTTTTTTTTTTTTTTTTGAGGTTTCTTCTTATTCTGACATAAAACCGAGGGCATGCCCTGGGAAGGCTGATGCCAATCTGGCTAGAAGAGAGGTCAGTTCAGTGGTTTAGTCATTCGGGCTGCAGGCGCTTAATGCATCTAATGTGCTGTGATCCCCGGAAGGTATCACAGCAGAAGTCACAGCCCGTGTCCCCAAAAAGCTTGCAGAACAGCTGTGATACGAGTCCGAGAGATTAAATAATATCTGGGCCGGGAACGACGCACACTTTGAGAGGGCAGAGTGGGGCCCAGAAGCAACCACCTGGCTGAGCCTCTAGTCCAGGTGCCACGGGGAGGTGACGCTGGGCACAGACTTCTCCAGGCAGACCAGACACTGCTGCCCTGCAGACAGCGGCCAGCGTGAGGAATGTCACAAACAGGACACAAGGTCATCCCAAGAGCCAGGCAGAGGACAGTGAACGCAAGCAGGCGGCCGCCTCAGGACATCTGCTGGCAAGAGGAGGGTCCCAGCTGATAGGAGAGGCAAAAGCAGACCAAACAAACAAACAAAGATCACAAGCTAAGACGGGAGTTCACCAGAAGGCATTTCGTGAGGCCTCTCACTCACTAACCTTCACAAAGACACTGTGGTGCAGGTGAATCTGCTACAAGAAATGAGGAACTTTTCTATGCTCAAGATAAATAAAAAACAAAACAACAAAAATCCACAAAGTACAACCAAACTATGAGCTCCTTGGATGCAATATTCTCCCAGCATCGAGCCCAGTGTCAGCCATGTAAGGAACGCTCAAAAATGTTAGCTGAATGCATAAATGCATGAATGAATGAATGATATGTGTGTCCCTGAGAACCACAATGGCAGAGAGGAACTATGACAAGCAATCCCTTGGAGCTACCATTCCTGCACGGTACACATAGAACAAAACACATCCCTGGGGTCAGTGGAGGCAGAAAAGTAAAAATTCAGAGCAAGAGCTTTCATGGAGTCATAATGATGCTAGAACCTTCTCTGGGGACCATGCCCATCTGGCATGCCTGAAAATATGAAAGGAAAATTCCTGAGACTAGGTGATGCATGCAAACAGTGAACATTTTCAGAGGGCTTACTACGTGCTAGGCAGTTCCAGGCAATGTTAAGTAACATCTCAGTTACAGCTTGTGAGGTGGGATTAATATCATCCCCATTTCATAGATGAGGAAATGACGCACGAGCAAATTAAGTAACTGGTCCAGAACTGCAGAGTTAGTGCGTGCTAGAGCGGGAAGTCAAACCCAGGCAGTTTGGCCCCAGAGCAAGACCTCAGACAACCTCTACAGCCTGCCTCTCTCTTTAGGGACACCTTTCTCCTCTCCTTAGGACAGGGACCCGGGGAGAGGCTCTGAGGGAGGAAGAATGGTCTGAGCTGGACAGAGGAGCGACAGAAAAAGGCATCCATTTATCCTAGAAATCGGCCCTGACTGGGGTCCTAGCCATCTTTCTAAAGCTACAACACGACGCAGGGCCTCTTCTCTCCGAAACACACTCATCTGTGCGCACATAAATCCACCAGGGACCAGAAAGAGACATAAAAGGGTCCCGAGGAATTCAGGGACGAACCCCTCTGCTCTGACGGAGCACAGGCCCAGCGAGGTCCCCTGCAGCGGAAACAGGACATGAGCAGGTGTCGAAGGTGCGACAGGAAAGCAGGGATGGGGCGTGCACAGGGGTCTCAAGGAACTCGAGGAACACGGCGGCAGCCGCGACCGAGGGAGGGACGCCACCTTCAAGAGCCCTTGGCGGCGGGCACCGGACAACTGATGAATCAGAAGCGGCAGGCAGGGAAGGGCACTAGGAGGCGAACAGACAAGTGCACGGTCCCCCACCGCGCGCTGTCTTCTGTCCCACAGCCAGCAGGGAAAGACAGCGCTGGATCGCTTCCCGCACTCCGCTCCAAGCCAAAGAGGTACAAAAGCCAACCTAATTTAGTCATCTTCCCCCAACTCTCTCCTGAAATGACCTTAATCACCGGGGCCAGAGAGATGCGCTGACTTTGCCTGCGAAGCTTCACCTGTGCTTCCTGCTTCAAGGCCGCCCGGGGCCAGGGCCAGGCTGGACACGCTCTGCCACCCCCAGAGGGGCACTGCCAGCCCTGTCCCACCTGAGCGCCCCGGCCTGGCACGGCAGTCAGCCGGCACCCCGCCCCGTGACGCCCACGTGCGCCCCCGTGTCTTCGCTCGCTGCCCACTCGTGGCCACGAACCGACGGCTTCAATGTCCAGCTCACAGACTCGCTCAGCAAGGAGGCCGTCCCCAGCCCCGGGCCTCGGATGCACCGCGGAGGGGACCGGCCTTCAAGCCCCGAAGCCCCGACCCGTCCTGCTGTAAAACCCCACACAACACAACTCTTGTCCGTCTTCGTTTTGCCGCCCATAAAACGGGAGTCGCAAGGTATCTGCCTCCTTGAGCAGCCATGCGCATTGACCGAGACTCTCCGCGAGACGCTGTCGCCGTCCGGCCCGCGGTGGGCGACGGGCGCCCCCGCCCTCGGCGTCCCAGATGCTGCCCGGTAACCGCGGCGACGGCCTGCATGTGGCGGCGCTAGCGTCGGTGGGCGAGGAGGGGCGGGCAGAACAAAGGGAATGTGACTTTGGTGCTGTAATGCCGACATCACCCTGCTGCCACGTTAGACAATACCTTGGGCTCAACCGTGAGCTGGCACGGTGGCGGGGCACCGTGACGGGTCTGGTGACCTCAGCACTGAAACACAACAGCAGAGCCGTGAAGATTAAATGCCCGAAAAGGAAAGTGAAGATGGTCTATGAAAGGATTTTAAAATGTGGAATACACACACACACACACACACACACACACACACACACACACACACACACTCACACACAGCTGCAACACGAGTTTGAACTGCATGGGTCCACTTACATGCAGATTTGTTTCAAAAATTACACCAAGTGTGCCTGCCTCTCCTGCCTCCCCCTCCACCTCCTCCACCTGCTCCACCTCGGCCACCGCTGAGACAGCAAGACCAGCCTCCCCTCCTCCTCCTCCTCCTCCGTGAAGACGGTGAGAATGAAGACCTTTTTGATGATCCACTTCCACGTTAATGAATAGTAAATACACTTTCTCTTCCTTGTGAATTTCTTAATAACATTTTCTTTTATTAAAACCATTTTATTAGTAACATTTCATTTACTTTATTATAAGAATACAGTATATAATACATATAACACAAAAAAATATATATTAATTGACTGTTTATATTATCAGTAAGGCTTCCAGTCAACAGTAGGCTACTAGTAGTTGAGTTTTGGGGGAATCAAAAGTTATACGTGGATTTTTGACTGTTCAGGAAGTTGGTGCCCTGCAAGGGTCAGCTGTATTTTAAGAAGAGTAAGGTGATCTGTAAACGTTTTAGATGCCACAGCAAGGCCCAGGCTTTAAAGAAAAATAGGAATAATCCAAGGAACTAGAAAAGCTCCAAGGGATGGGGACAGGAGAGTGCTTAGAAAACAGGGACGGGGCAAAGCAAGGGTGGCTTCCAAGAGCAGGTGACAGGAGCAACGTGCAGCAGGCAGCCTTCTCTGGCCATGTAAGATCTGCTCCCACCCAGGGGGATGCTGTTGACTCCTCTGGGCATTGCCAAAAGCCGCCTGCCCTAGACTACAAGAAGCACTGTGGCTCAAACTGGTCATTCCCACATAATATTCTGTGGATTTTTTCCACCCCAGGTTATACGCTTAAGCTATGTTCCCCTGCTCAGATGGCACCAGGCCATGGTGCAGTTCAGGGGTCAGAAAATCAGGTTATAGCTGAGCCATGCACACCAAGAGATCCCCATGCCAGGGGAGTTTGTTTTCTTTGCAAATTCGAAATGTAACTTTGGAAAAGATGTCTCAAGTTTAGAAGACTCAGGAAGGACAAGTAAGTCAAAGAATGAACGAAACTGCATCATTCAAAACAAAAAAAAAAAAGTTATGACAAGTTGAAAGATCTGGGACATCTGGAAAAACAGTGACCATAAAAGATCATCATTATTTTCCCATTGAAAAAAAATTGGTAACTTAAAAATGTAAAACAGACAAAGGGGTTGTTTGACCTATCATAAATTTTTTTAAGTTACTGTAATTAAACCAGGGTAGCACTGGACAAAGAATGGATGGAACAGTGGAGGAGAAACAAAAGATTGGAAGTCAGCCTGAATGAGCATGGTCGTTTGGAACATAACAAAACCAGCATTTCTACATCAGTGGATGGACTATTCAGTAGGTGATATTGGGAAAATTGAAAAACATTTAGAAAAAAATAACAACAAAGTTAGATCCCTATACCCTACCACAGCCAGATTAACACTAGATGGATTAAAAAATCTAATGATGAGACTATATGTTAGACTTCTGGCTAAAAATTGGCAAATTGATCTCACTCATTTCTCTCCTCTCCTTCCCCAAACTCTGCTGAAATAAGAATGGACGGGGAGGCAGAGGAAATACTCCCCCATGAGCCACAAGGAAGAGGGGAAGAAGGAGAGATCTCAAAGGAGAAGCAGAAGTCAAAAAGCAGAGAGAGCAGTGACCACACCGTATGACAAATTCTGTGCTCATTGTGGGTCTACACCAGGCAGGAGCCAAACACTGGACTCCAGACCCTGAGACACACAAGGGGTCGCCAAGAGTATCTGGGGGCACAGGTGGCCTGGGCCTGAGGCAGCAGGAGTCCTGTCCCTCACCTGCAGAGTCAACACACTGCTCTTGTGTCCTGTGTCCCCAGTCTGCATGTCAGCCTGGGCAGAGAAGAATTCGAGGACACCCAGGCCCAGGACAGGGCCAGGGTGAAGGGCCTGCTGAGGACACGGAGTCTTGGCCAGTCTGTGCTCAGAAGCGAGGGGCCTTCAGCCACCCTCTCCTGGCCTGACGGTGGCATTCCAGCAGCCAAGCACACACCTGACTCTGGCTTCACAGCACACTTTCCCTGGACAGCCAGGGGCTGCCACATTGTGTTAGAAGCCATTTAATATTTGGCTTAGTATTGAACCTATTTGATTTTTAAGCTATATGCAACACACTACATTAATACATACATATATAGCCTAAATTTTTAAAAGAACACAGAGGTAAATATTTATATAATCTTGGAGGTGAGGAAGAATTTTCTAAGCATGACTCCAAAGCTTAAATACTTAAAAGGGGAGGATAAAACATTTAATTAGATTTAAAAAAAAAAAAAAGAAAAGAAACATTAAGTTTAAAAGTATATAAAAGAAATAAAGGGGTAAATAGCAAACTTGGAAAAATTCAGAGCATGTAATAAACAAAGGCTACGATTCTTTCTACTACAGTTCTTACAAATAATTGTTTTAAAAAACCTCCATAGATAAACAGACATAAAACATCAATATGCAATTCACAAAAGAAAAAACTCAAATGACCAAAAAAAATTTGCGTGTTTGCTTATAATCCCAGAAATCTGAAATAAGACAGTACCACAAAACTATTTTGGCTGTCAGATTTCAAAAAACAATTAATGCCAACGGCAGCTCTTGGTCAGGATGTATAGCAATAAGATCTCTTTCCATTCCTGCTGGAAGTGACAACAGGAAAAATCTTGAAGAAAGGTCTCCACATCCTTGACCTGATAATTTCACTTCTAAGAATTCATCCTTAGAAAAATACTTAACAGATGTGCAATATTTTTCAATAGTAAAGACAAAAATAACACATGGCACACCCATTTGTGGACTATAATGAATTCGTTAAAAATGATGAGGTGCGAGGAGATGCGCCAAGGTGGACAGACGTTCACAACACAGTAAGTGAAAAAGCAGGTCATGTAGAAAGAGAACCCGCCTGCAACCCCTTCCGCTGAGCCAAGAGGAACCGCAGCGAAGGCCCGGCAGCCGCACAAACGCAGACTGGGAGACCTCAGCCCCACGCTGTCACCCTGTCTCCGGGTCAGTGGTATTAAGAGTAAATTTTATTTTCTCCTATTTGCTTATTTTTAAAAGTTTAACCACAAACCTTTTACTTAGTGCATTTAAAGGACTATTTCAAAATGAGAAAGCCAGACGGCGGCAGTTTTCTCCTTGAGAAATCCCTGTTGGGTTGTGAGTCTTAGCGGCCACGGTGTCAGAGAAGGGTTCATTCCCGAACACATCTGCAGTCCGGGCTCAGCGCATCTCACGGGGGAGATTCGGTCGACAACTGCTCCCACAACTCTGCCTGCTCTGCGTGGCTGGCCCAACAGCCAGCGTCTGGCAGGACAGGATGGCCGGGCGGCAAACGCTGAAGACAGAGTTGTGACCGCAGGGCAGGCCGAGCAGCTGTCACTCAGAGAGGGGCCCGTGTGGCACCTGGACAGCCCTGGCCTAGGGAGTCCCTCCAGAAGCAAGGAGGAGTCCGAGCCAAGAGGAAAGAAGGGGTGCGGTTGGGGGTGGGGAGAGCATTACTTCCAGCCTCTCTGGCGTAACGGACTCACTGCTCCCTCCAAGACACACCCGTGGTGACAGTGGCCCCAGAGGTGGAGGAAAACATGGGGGAAGCCAAAGAGCTTCCTGGGAAGGGTGAAAAGCGCAGACATGCATGCATCGGAAAGGCAGAAAAAAGGAGAACATTACAGCACTGCACCCCTTCAGAAAAATATTCCACTCTGTGCAAGAGATCAAATCCTATTCCCCGGTAATTTGCGTAACAATGTCTGACCTGCTTGGGGCTCTTTCTGATGGAACATCTATGGCTGCTCCCTTAGACCCTTTTCTCTGCCCTCACCTCCCTCTGTTGATGACCTAAGTATCTAGAAACTTCACTCAAATTCGTGTGGGGAATTCCTATTTCAAAGGACCCTACAGTGAATTCTTTGATTTCAGTGCAAATAACTACTCCCTTATACATCTGTTCAGATTTCCTTAAAGGGTCCCTTTAAGAAACACCTTGATTTTACTTTGTTTCCTCTCCTGCTTCTTCTCCAAAGGTTTCAAGGTATGAAAGAAGTTAATTTAACACACTTCCTTGCCTCCCCTACCACCCACCCTCCAGTGAGAGAAGCGTCTGAACTACTGTCTCCATTTTACACTGGAGGGAACAAATCACAGTGCGAGTGACAGACGACCAGGATTACTTGCAGTGACAACAACTTTGCAAACTAGTCTTCCCACGTTGATGTCCAGGTGTTACAATCACAGAGGGCCAAATGCACAGCTAGGTCCCCACAGTACTGTCCTCCACTGAAACTTAAGAAACATCTCTAAACAAGCCTTATAGGCAAAACACTGTACCAAGAACTGTGGAGAAAAAACAGACACACACACACACACACACACACGCACACACACCATCAAGCCCCTTCCCTCAAAGAGCTTACAGTTGAGAAGAGGAAGAAGAGATATCACTTAGGTTTGCTCAGAGGTTCCTCGTTGAAAAAGATGCCTTCCAAAATCTTAATTTTACATTTCCAGGACTCTGAGATTCTAAATATGATAACCGGCCCAAGCCAGTAAGTGTCAAGAGTAAATGTGTAGATACTTGTTATACAACAGAGACTAAGCAAGGAGATACTAAATTCCACCGTGGGGATCGAGGGTCACTTCACGGAGAAGGTCAGCTTCAACTCTGCCTCCAAATGACAAGGGGCTTCTTGGCTGCACAAGCAAAGACACTAAGGCCTGTCAGTCTAATGGGACTTGGAGGTGGCAAAGGTAGCAGAGGTGGCAGGGGCAGTGACAAAGATGTCCAAACCAAAGCTACTAAGGAGTTGCACTGTGGATCTCAGTGGGTTCCAGCTGCGAGTTTGGCAGACCAGAGCGGCATTGCTCACCTGGTGTTTCCAGCACCTGGATCTGGCAGCAGGGTTTAAAAACTGAGGTAAGAGGCAGGGGAAATGTTTAGGGGCTAGCTCAAGCTCAGGCCAGAACAACAGCAGGGGCAACAGTGTCAGACAGTTGCCGGAACAACTTGACTGACACACTGATCATGCATGGGCAAGGCCAGAGGCCCCGTGATGCACAACAGGGACCCTAATCTCAGCATGGAGCGTGGGGCGGGGGGCTTCTGGCCAGGCTGGAGAACACACCGTGCATCAGGGAGGAAATAGTTCCTTCTGTTTGGGCCAGGTTGAGTTTCAAGTGCTTGTGAGACAATTTACATCTAACACCTGATAAGATTTGATGGTAAAGACACAGTTAAAGCAGGGAAGGAAAGATTATTCAAAGAGAGGAACTAGGAAGAGCACAAAAAGAGGCCATGGAGTGATCTTTGGGGCCACCTACCTATGAGGGGGGTACAGGGACACGTGTAGATAGAAAAGAACCATGGGCCGAACTGTGAATTCATACGCTGAAGTCCTAACCTCAGAACGTATCTCAAAATGTGATCGGATTGGAGACAGATTCCATACAGGGGTCACTAAGCTAAAATGAAGTCTATAGCGTGGGCCCTAACCCGGTGTGACTGGTCCTCACAAGCAGAGATCCGAGCGCACAGGGAGAGGATGCGGACGCAGAGGAGCCCTGTGGCTGCCTTCAGGCCACAACAGCAGAGCTGAGTAGTTGCAGCAGGGACCATACAAGCTACAAAACCTAAAATATTTACTATCTGCCCCTTTACAGAAGTTGGCCAACCCCTAAAAGAACACAGCGTCGTGGGAAACTCAGGTGGCAACACCGGGCAAGCCGGGGGGCGAGGGAGCGCGAGACCAGGCCGAGCTGCCCACCCGGCCCGGGGCCTTGCGAAGGGCAGAGCAATCGCGGCACTGATCAGGCCAGGACCCGTCCTGGGAAACCCAGTCCAGCGAGTCAGGCCTGAAGTGGGGGAGAACCCGGGAGCTCTCTCCACCCCTCAGGGGCAGAGGCTCCAGGAGGGGCTCATACTGGGGGAGACACGACCCGGCAAGAGTGAGGCAGAGACTTCCGGGCCAGAGCCAATGGGTGGCCAGGGAAGGAGGGTGACGCCCCAGGGGACGGCCCAGTGGGAAAGTGAGGTCTGTAACTCAGTGCGATTCGGGTCCCTGGGCCACACCGCACCCACTGCTGCCCCACTGACGTCCCGGCTGATGGCTGTGGATTCTCTTTATGAACTAGGTGAGCCTACAGGTGGGGCCCTCCATAGACGCGTCTATGGAGAACTGAAAGGGCAAAGACTGGGAAAATAGAACAGGCCCACGCCCGCGATATAAGGAAGCAGACATCCACGCAAGGGTACCAGGGTGCGCCGAGAGGGCAAGGTCAGAGATTGCCACCATGTGTTTAAAAATGTTCTATGGAGGTTCTCTGCAGACCCCTCTACCACTGAGTGATTGCGTTAGCATTACAGAGGCAGCCTAGCCTGTAGGTTGGGAGCCTGGCTCCTAACCTCATGAGTCAAACTTCCCTACTCCTTAGCTGTGTGACCTTCAGCAAGTCACTTAACTTCTCTGCAGTTAGATACACTCATCTATGAAAATGTTGTTGAAATGATTAAAGGAGTTAACATACGTGAAGTACTTAGAAAGGAGTACTTACGTAACCATTAGCTATAATTATACTACCTCAATCTTGACGCTAACTTTCCTGTGCCCCCTAAGTCTTCTCCTATTTAAAGATTTCATCTTCTAAGGCAAAACACATCACCCTGAGAAAGCACTGTTCACCTGAGTCCCTGCGTTTCACCCTCCTTGCCTTCATCCCAAGTCACTTTGCAAAACTCAGAGCTGGGCAGGGAACCTTGCCTGTCAACAGTGACATTCTCAAACAGGTGAAAGAGCAGGAGGAAACGATCCAACAAAATACAACTTATTAGTCATCAGGGGCTGAACACGTCACCGCTGGGTGATAAATACCAAGAACATCAAATATGAACCACACTCACCCCAAGTTTAACATATTCACCACGACACCAAGAGACCTATACGTTGGGAGCGTTATTTGTTTCGACGACAGGAGAAAATATTTTGGTTGAAAACGGTAAAAGCAATT
Organism: Lemur catta; assembly: GCF_020740605.2. Lineage (NCBI taxonomy): Eukaryota > Metazoa > Chordata > Mammalia > Primates > Lemuridae > Lemur > Lemur catta. The sequence goes on from NC_059129.1 coordinate 33,106,486, forward strand.
ATTTTGCATGAAGTAGGGCAGCCTGCGTCAGCGCCCCCTGGCAGGAAGCTTCTGAACATCTGTCAGGGTGTCAACTGCAGCCACAGAAGCAAAGAACTCCGTCAAGCTTCTGCGTAGTTCACTCAAGTTGGCGGGGTGTCTGGAGGGAGGGGACGGAAAATCACAGGTATAATTAACACTGACATCTCTCGGTTCACAGGTGCCTTTAACATGACTGTACCCGCAGTCTTTCTGGAAATCTCTGGCTCCTGTTTCCCCTGTACCGAGAGCAGCGTGGGCACACTTCCTCCTGCTGTGTGTGTCCCCTCCGAGCAGCTCTGCCCTGATGGCCTCTGACTCTGGACTGATTACTCTGGGTCTCAGCTTCCCCCACTGCAAAACTAAGTGATTTAGACTAGACAATTCCGAAGGTCCCTTCCAGCTCTCTGAGCCTCCAGTTCTGACTCTATAAATCCTAACCAGGGACAGGAGAATGTGCTGGATCTGGAAGGATAAATAAGTTTCACCCTGACCGCTGGTTCTGAGAGTGACTCTCAGAGAGGACCTGGAGGCTACTGCTCTGGGCCTCGGGGGTGGGAAAGGCAGGGGCCGGGCACTTTGTTCTCTCCCCCTGCACTGCATGGACCCCAGCTGCCAGGAACCTCAGGAAAAGGCCGTGGTTCCAGAAGCCCATCATGTGAAGCTAAGGAAGTCAGTAAAATGTTTCTCTTGACTAGCACCTTGCTACTGCCAGTGCGGCCCACCATGCAGCGGCAGCCCCTAGAACTTGCTAAAAATGCCTGCTGCTGACCTAATGATCAGAATTTGCAGTTTAACAAGATCCCCAGGCGATGGGTGGCACATCCTTTTGAGAAATGCTGTCCTAGAGCCCTGGTTCTCAAAGTTGGCTGCACAGGGGAGTCACCCGGTGGGCTGGGTCCCATCTGCCACTGGTCTGGGGTGCAGCTATGGCGCTGTAACTTTTTTAAGTCTCCCCGGGAGGGTCTAATGTGCAGCAAAGTTTGAGAACCACTAAACTATAATCTCCACTTCAGATTCTAGCACTCAAATCCAAGGCCAGCTGACCTCCCTCTGGAAAGGTCTGGACCACCTATATCCTAAGCATCACTGATATCCGTCCTTTCCCAAGACCACAGCAGGGTCATCCCCCCCGGGAGTCCTCACGCATGATGGGGTCACTGTCCCGATCAGCACATGCCTCCTGCAGTTACTTTCCCTTCTGAGATCCCTCCTTGCTCGCCTCAGCCTCTTTCCCTAGGAGTGGGAACCAAGCGTCCGCGCTGGCACTGCCGCCTTCTCTCTCCACCCCTCTCTTTCTCTCCTTTTCATTTATGTGATTCTTCCCTGTTGCCTGCTACCCTCTCGGGGCTCCAGTGAGTTCTGTGCAGCGTTTTTGAAAGCCAGATAGAAGCATGTATCTCTTTGGGCATCCAAAATTAGAGAACTTCATTTACTTAAAGAGAATACAGAAGCCAAACTGGAGGCCAGCAGTCCTTGGGATCCACCGGAGCTCAGAGGCAGAGTGGTGACTGTACAATGAACTTGAGGGTTGAGCCTTGGCAGGGAAAGGGAACCACCAGCCTCAGCTGAGGGCAGATGGCCTGTCCGTGACCTGCTACCACCAAGCGACTCATGAAGGGAAAGGATTTAAGGACAACCCACAAAACAGGCTTGAAAATGCAGCACCCTCGCAGAGAACTCTCTCTGCAACTCTGTATGCGGGAGTCTGCCCAAACAAAAAGTGATTTAGCTACTTAAAGTGATTTAGCAAACTCAGATCCTGATCTTTCTTGCAGAAAGTCTGCTTGTCTTTGAGAGGCCCAGAGAAGATGGAGACTTTAGCTAGTGGGTCACGTACCTCTGGAGCGAGACTATCGGGTTTCCATCTACCAAGTACTAACCTGTGACCCTGGCAAGTTGCTGAACCTTGTTGCACCTTTGTTTCTTCATCTGTAAAATGGGGGAAATGCTAGTAACCAGAGAGCTGATGATGCATAGTTAGTACTATGTAAGTTCACTATTATTATTTTTCACTTCCTGCTGGATGCGGAATGTGTGTTTATGTGTATGTGTATAAAATGAATCATCAACCACAGATCAGATCAAAAAACAGAGCAACTGGTTTTCCAAACCAGCAGCAGAAATGCTGGAGGCTGAAATGCTCCATCCATGTGCAGTACAGATGTTTGAGGTTTTCCTACCAAGCTGTAAAAATGTTTACACAGTAATTAGGCCTGTTATCAGCAGATTACAGAATGAATGAACAGCTCAGAACCCCTCCTATTTTTCTTCAGGTTCAGAGTGATTTCCTAATTCTTGGGTTTTCTAAAATAAATTTGGTTTCTCATAGGACAGAGCCATCACTGAGTACGGGGGAAAGGGTGCTGGGGTGGGGAAATGGACCCTGTTTGACAGAACATATGCCCTTTAATCTCTCTGGTCCTCATTTTCCCCATCTGTAAAATGGGGCTAACCAAGGTCTCTGCTCCCCCTTAATTCCATGGGTCTATTCCTTTACAATCATTCTCTTCTAAACCCACATTCACTCTTCTCTTCCCCAGGAAAGGATGAGTTTAATCAAAGTAATGACAGAAAAGATAGGAGTAATTCTGCTGAACCGCGTGATGAGACTCCACTCCAACACTATTCAGTTAACTGAGTCTGTGGCAGTTCATTCCTCACACTTAAGCCCCCAAACCCAGCCTGTACGATGAGACCACGAGGCAGACTTTGCTCCACGTGGGGATCCACCTCTTCCAAAACACAGCAATGGCTCTGGGTAACATTCATTCGATGTTTTTCTTTTCCTGTTTTCAAAGGATAATATTCTGTTGTAATAAATATATCACCAAAAGAATTAGCTAGGCTGCCCAATTTTCACTTCTAAGTTTTCATATTGTCTAACTTTTGTTAATGAAAAAGTGCAATCGTGATACAAACTTTTGGAATCCAGCACTAAAGCAATAATATTTAAATGTTCAGAAAGGAGCTTTTAATGAATATTTAATTGCTCTATTCTTCATAAGTATAAATTATGCTTTCAGTAAACACTCTGAATACTAAAAAGGCAAGATTCGGGTTTTCTTAGCTAACTTCTATGTTCAAGTTTCCTAATAATTTGTTTCAAGGGGAAAAAAGGTCATCACAGTTTTAAGCTCTGCAGGAAGGAATTTGGAGAGTAATTTGGAGGTAGAGTAACTTGTTACAGCAATATCCCAAATTCAACAAAATGTAGATGTATGTATTTGCAATGCATAAGAAAAAAATCCAACAATATACGTACTTGAAATGTTAATGGTCTCGGGAATGAGAGTGCAGAAAGGTGCTATCATTTTTTATGTAACATTTCTGTATTTCTTTTAATTTCTTTTTTTAAAAAAGAATGTTTACTTTCATAACTAAAAAATTTCTTAAATTAAACAGAGCCACTAATTGGACACCTGGTACAAAATGAGCCTCCTATATTCTGACCCAACCAGGACCATGGGTTTTTAACATTAAAATTTCAGAAATAAAACAGTAGGGGAAGAAAGTGTTTAGTAGATACATTCTCCCAACCCTCTATGCAAGACATTTGTGATCATCAGTGTCTGCATTTTAAAACAAGTCTTTTCCAATTATAAAAGAAATGTGTGCTCGTTTTCAAAAAAAATAAAAATTATTCATAATGCCAACACCTTTGGACAAGCAATGTTAACATTTTTGGTCCATTTCTTTTCATTGTTCTTCTGTACCATGTTTTAACAAAACTGAAATCATACTATAATTGCAGTTTTGTCTGTACCCACATTTAATTGGTATGTTGAAAATCACTAAATTAAGGTCACCAAAGCATTTTCTCTCCATCTGTTACTCTTAAACACTACATTTTATTTTACACTGTAATGGATAAAGACTCATTCTATTGTACTAAGGTACTGCATACACAATGCAGAGCTGCCAGAGTATCTTCTGAAAATATAAATTAAATCATGTCACTCACCTGTTTAAAACCTCGCAGTGGCTTCCATCAAACCCAAACTCCACACGGTGACCCCATATGAACCAGCCCTTGTTTCTCTAGACTCATCTCCTGCCATACCAGCCTTCTTCCTATTCCTCTAATGCACCCAGTTCATTCCTACCTCAGGACCTTTGCACTGGCTGCTCCCACTGCCTGAAATTTCTTCCCCAAATCTTCCCCCGACTTCTCCCTTCATGTCATTTTGGTGTTGGCTCAAATACAGCTCCTCAGTGAGATCTTTCTTGACCACTTATCTGAAGTAACCCTCACCTTTGTCTCAATTATACCCTGTAATTTTATTTGTATATTTTTTATTGTGTCTTACGTCACTAGAATATGAGAGGAACATCACTAAGTCACCATTTTCCCCAGTACCTGAACCAGAGATACTCAATATACGTTGGTTGGATGAATGAAAGTGTTTTCAAGTATCCAGATTTGTGGGGCATGAGACAAAGTAACCTACTTACACAGGTCTTATTCACAGCGGCACAGACCCTTAATGAGACTTTTTAAAATAGGTCATCACCTTCTCCTACAGGCTGGTCACTGAGAGCTGCCCACAGCCCTGCCAGTGGGAAAACACACCAGTTATTTAGTCTTGGCCAGACTTTGCCTTTGCTTCCCCATCCTGTTACCTAAACCAGAAACCCAATGGTGACACTGTATTTTTTCCCTTTCTCCTACCCCCACACCAATTAATAAGTCCTGCCAGCTTTCCCTCCTATGGAGGACACGCCCAATATCTATGTCACTGTCTTTTGGCAGGATCATTCCAGTTTCCTTTCAGAAAACGACCTCTCCCCATCCAGATGGCCTTTTGGAAAACTATCCCCAGATATGGGGATCCAAAGCTATGCCATTCATATATGTCCTCTGAGCATTTTTGAAAGCAGCAGAATAATACAATAATAATGATGATGGAAATGCCTGGAGATCATTTACTTCCATAGCATCACCTGGGAGAAACCACAAGGCAATTCCTGCCACCAAGATCCCCTGGATTGCCTACTTCCTGCCTGTGCCAAGCCTGTTTCTTCAGGCATGCCCTCAATCCTGTGAGTTTCCATCAATACTGCTAATACATTCTCTGATTTGCTTTAGCTGTTAGCCAGAGTTAGTTTCTGTTGCTTGCAACCCAAGGACCCTAACTGACAATTCCCCTAAATGTTTGCTGAATCCATCCCTCCTCCTCCATACTCCCCACGATGGCCTTCTCATGTTTGCCCGGCTCTCAGTACCAGCCTCCTCACTAGAATGAAACCTCTGGTCTCTCACTACCAAATCCATTTTCCACACAGGCCCCAGCCAAATCTCACCATGCCCTAACGGAGAAATGCTGAACCCCTGGTTCTGACCAAAGGGCCCACCTACCATCCCAGTCTCTTCTCTTGTCCCTCCCTGTCTCAGCCCTTAATCTCCAAGAACTCCAAACTACAGCTGCTTCCTCATAGGCTCTATGTGTTTTTTTACCTTGCCCACCTTCTCTTCTGCACTGGAATATCCATTCAAAGCTGACCACTTCCTAATCATCCTTTAAACTCAGCCCAGACATCACCGTCATCCTAGCCTAGTGACCTTCCATCTCTGCTCACAAATGTGCAGCCATAACACACAGTCGTCCTCCCCCTAATCTGTGAATTTTCTAATGACGGCCACTGTGTCATCTTCATTCCTCGATCGGTACTGCATAATAGGCCCTGAATAAGTTTTTGTTAGATGTTAAATGATTAAAAACATAATTCGCTTTGAAAACCCCAGGTTAGGTGCCACAGTTGTGTTTTCATTTTCTTCCTTTCTAGCCACATTCAAATTGTGCATTCTGAGCAATCAGCCAGTGCTCTGCTAATCTTGAAGGAGGGTATCATGGCTTAGGAGTCAGTTTTAACAAGCACCAGAGGCTACTGCTGGCTCCACTGCCTACCGGTTCACAATCATGAAAGGACATTTCAGACACTCTGACTATATTAGCTTAAGCCTCAAGTGAAGGGCAAAGACGCTACCTATCCCATATCAACATGGGCACAGAAAGGGAAAGTGGAAAAAAAATCCTATCATCAAACCAGTCTGGGCTCAAACCTACACAGGGCTGCAGTGTGGGCTCGCGGGGGAAGGCAGGGTTTTGGTATGGAGTTCTGCCTCCTCCCAGACCGCTGCACAAGTCACAGCCCTTCTGTGCCCAAGTGTCTCCATCAGGAATGAGGACTGAGATGCTGAGGCTAGACTCACTCAGCAAACAGAGACAGGGCACCCACTATGTGACTCTAAACGAGGCACTGCGGGTCAAAGGTTACTAAAACACTTTTCCTATCATAAGGAAGCAGTCTGGAAAGAGCACTGCATGTAGAATCAGAAACCTCAGCTTAGAATCAAATCATAACCCTGCGTCTGACCTGCAAGCTACAAAGCCCCGGGAAAGTTATTGAACTTCCCTTAGCGTCAGTTTCCAAATATGAAAAACGAGGATTACACAAGCTCAAATGTGTGATAGTGTCTGCTACAAAAGTAAGGTCTCAGATATCTGAATTAAGAGGGTCTCCTCAGGCCTTAAATGTCCAAAGTTCCAGCATTCAGAATTTCTCTCATAATGAGAACTAGCGCCCCCTTCTGACACCCAGCCAGCACTGCACAGGCTGTCAGAACTGGAGAGCTTAGACACACCACTGCACACACAGCAACAGGCTCCCAGATGACCCTTGGGGCTGGCCACCAGGAGCACGCCGTCCCTGCGAAGGCCACTTGCTATGGAAAAGAAATTTCTAAATGGGAGCCCAACCCTTCCCAACAGTTAAGCACTGGTCAGAAGCCTCCCACTGGGAAGATAAATGTCGAACTCAACAAAGAACAGCTGCCACACATACCCCACCCTGTCCCAGTGCCCGCCCCCACCCCTTACAGAGAAAAGGGTGTCATGTGTCTGCATCAAGTCTTGCCCATCAGTTTCTCAACAGACCCAGCTGAATTAAATTATTTTCTTTCTAAAAAGCCCTAATCCTGCACCATCGCTGAAGGCCTGATTACTGGCAGTAGTTACTTTCAGAGTTCAAAGAAAGGTGACATTTTGGTGAATATTTCTAAAAGGATTTAGCTCTCCTCCAACAAAATATCCTAGGGATAGGATTTCCAAAGAGTTTTCTTTTCATTACTCTACTTGGATACACCCAGTAACCAACTTCAGTGTCGCAGACCAGCTTCTCAGTAAACATTCTTCTTCACGCAGCTACTGCCGTGAAAAACTCACACATCTGCAGTGAGCTCAGAAAGCAAAGCCACGCGACTGGGCTGCTGCAAACGCGGCCCGGGGGCACCCATGGGGCATTCACACACACACACACACACACACACCCCACAATTGCCTGAAGAACCAGCAAAGTTATGCAGCTCCTGGAGCCCAGAATGAATCCTAAACTGGGCGTGGTGACAGAGCTGCCGGCACAGGAGACGTCTGAAATGCCACCTAGACTTCAATCAAAGCCTCACACACACAGGTAGCAAATAAAAATCAGGGCCCACCCCACACAAATGAAATAAAAACCACCACCAAGCCAAAGAGGAGAGCTGGAGGCCGGCTTCGACGAGAGACATGTCCTATTCTAGCCTCAAGACAATTTCACACCAAATGGCTTTAAAATCCTTTCCAAAGCTCTGATGCCTGAATTGAAAAATAATTTATCTTTTTGACGGAAAGTCGGCGGTCAAAGCGGCAGTACGAGGATGCGAGTTCTTAGATGAGCACAAACGTGGCGTGTGTCTGGACACACAGGGCAGAAACCCACCCCTTCTTTCTGGGAAGGTCATCTCAACTCCGTGGCAGAGGCTGCTCTGGGTCACTCTAGAGTGTGGCTATTATCACCACTAAACAGACTTCACAGCCGCACACAACCGGCACTAAGCTGCTATTCCCGGAGCGCAGGAAAATCTTTTTTTGCGGAGAACAGGCTCAGGGCCTGGGGATGGCGCCCCAGTCTTGGCACCCAAGGAACTGCAGCCGCCGCTTGGCCCGGGAGCTGCGGGCTTCGACCCAAATGGAAGGAAGGTGCTTTCGGCACGCTGGGCTCGTCCAAGGGACGTGAGCAGTGGGGAAAAACGCTGGGGCGAGGGCCGGGTCGCACGTGGCCCGCGGGCGGGAGACAAGGCCATGTGCCCAAGCCCTCTGTGCACGCTCGGCACCCCCAGCCCGTCGGGGTGGGGCGCCCCTCGCTCGCCCTCGCCCCGAGGCCGGCCCAGAACTACCTGCTGCTGCCTGGGCGCCCTCAGGCCAAGTCTCAGGAAGTTCACTCCCCGCCGCGCTAGTCCGGGGAAGCTGGGCACCCGGGAAACCCAGCCTGCCCTGCAGAGCCAGAGCCCACCCCTGCCTGGGTGCCAAGCCCATCAACCTGCTTGGAGCCCAGGGTCCTGGGTCCACCGGGGCTGCGGGAGGCCTCCCCGGTGACCCCGTGCGCCCCAGGGCCCGCGAACCCGGGGCGGGTGGCGGCGAGAAGGGTGCGCGCCAGGAGGGCTAGCAGCCCGCGCGGGGGGCTGGAGGTGGAGGGAACCGTGCCTCCCGCCTCCCCCGATCGCCATGACTCCGGCTTCCCGAAGACCTGGATGCCGCCGGGCGCTCCCACCTGGGCTGCGGTGCAGCTCCCGGTCCCCTGCCCTCCCTGCCCACTGCCCGGGCGCCGCGTCTCGGCGACCGGCTCCCAGCCTGCAGCCCGCACAGCTCGGGACACCATTCCCCAGCCCCACGCCCCCGGGCGGGCGGCCACCGGCCAAGCCAGCCCAAGGCAGGCAAGGTGGCCCGCGCGGCCCCCAGCCCGCTCGGTGGGTGCCCCGTGCCGGGGCCAACAGGTACGGGAGGGGAGGCGTTGTCGGCCACTCGCCCGCCCACTCCGGACACGGGGGCCCGCGGCAGCCCTGGGGTTTGAGCACCGCGCAGAGGGGCGAGGACCGGGGAGGAGGCGCGGGCAGGGAGCTGCGGGCGGGCGGCGGCGGCACTCACCTCTCGCTGGGCCGGGGCCCCGCAGCCCGGCTGCCGAGGCGCCTCCGCGCGGCGCGGGGGGCTTCCTCCGAGGCCCGCAGGGAGGGGGCGGCGCGGAATGGAGGCGCCGAGCGGGCAGCGCTCAGCCTCTCGCTCACACCCCCAGCCGGCAGCCGCGTCCCCGCGCCGGCATCCTCGCTGCCGCCGGCTCCCTCGGCGCCCCCGGGCCGCTCCCCACGCGCGCGCCGGGGCCGGCGCGAGCCCCTCGTCGGCTCGGAGCGCGATCTGGGCGCGTGCCTCCCTGTCCTTGTCCTCTGCTCCCGTCTGGGGACGCGTGCCCCGCACCCCCGGCACCGCGCGCCGCTCTACCCCTCCCGCGCCCGCTGGCCGCGCGGGCTCAGCCCATGTGCGCGGCTGCCTCGCTGCGCCCCGGAGCCCAGTGGCCAAGGCCCCGCCGGAGTTGCGCGCCCCAGAAACTCCATGCAGCTCGGCCTCCTCCCGGCTCCTCCCCGGCGGGCCCCCCGGGGCCTTGCGATCGCCCGCAGCGCCGCGCCCGCTCTGCCTCCGCCCGCGCGAGCAGCCCGGCTGCAGGGCTCGCCTGGGCCGCCGGCGCCCCGGCTGCTGCGAGGGTCGGGACGCCCCCACCCCCACCCCTGCGCCTCCCCAATGGCTCCCTCGGTTTCCAGGCAGCGCAACCTGAGGAACGCCTCGGCGCGCGCGCACTCACACTCGCGCGCACACACACACACCGCACACACACGCACACACGCACCGCACACACAGGCAGACACGCGGGGGGCCAGCTGGAGCTTGGCAGACGGTGCTCCTTCCTCTCCTCCCCAAAGAAGCTGCCCACGTTAACTCCGGCAAACTGCTGTTCCTCGGTATTGGACAACTCACCCAAGCGCCCCCCACCGTAACTACTTATCCCAGGTGCCCACACCCTCGGGCCACAGTGACACCTGTGCCCAGGGGTAAGGCGGGGGCTGAGGTGGAGGCCGGTGGCTGAAACTGCGGAGAAAGAGGAGAAGGATTCCGCGTGGCCACCCTGTCCCCATCAAGGGAAGCACAGCTGCCGCAGGACATCCGGGCCAACCTCTGATCCCACGCCCCTGGAGCCTGAGAACACGTGGCGTGGCCCCCAGTTCTTCCAAGGTCGTGGAATGGATTTGATGAGGGAGAGAGGGCGCCTGGACACAGGTGTCGGCTAGAAATCTTGCAGACTGTCTGCAACCTGCCTCAGCGCTGACCTCTACGGAGTCCATACCCAGACAGACCCCTTTTCTCCCTGGCCCCACGCCTCAAGGGCAGCACCTTCGCTTCAGGTCTCCAGTAACCTTTCCTGCCCCCACCTGTCTGCCTCCCTTGTGCACAGAAGCTGACAGAATACACAGTACAACCAAGGTTCGTGTTGGCAAGAAAAAGAATCAAAACACCAAGATGGGTCTCAGGCTGTCCCACAGAGACACCCCTGCCAAGGGACAAGGAGCAACCCACTGGCTGGAGCAGGTTGGTCTCTCCTTTGCTGGGTCCCCACCCAGTTTCTTGCCCCTTCTGGGTGGCAGAAAGACCGCTCACCAGTCAGATGCCTCCAATTCCCAGAAATAAAGAAAAGATGTGTGTGAAGATTCTCACAGCAATCGGGAACAAAGGCAACGCCGCTATAAGCCTCTCTTCCAAACAGCTCAGTAATCACCTCTCTGCTGACCGGTTCAGCTGCCAAGGGAGTTCGGGCATTTTCGCTGCCGGCCAGCAGCACAGTCAGGGCCCCCTTTGGGCCTGTGCCTTCTGGCTTGTAGCCTGGGCGTGGGTTCTGAGTCCCCGACGCACTCATGGTGGGTACCACACCTTCGGCGTTTGGCATTTACTACCCTGTATTATTATCTTTCCTTGCACAGACCCCACCTCCCAGATTATCTTATAACCTTCTTGAGCCACTAGCTTTTATATACCTAGTATAGAGATGTACATGGAAGGTATTTGCAGGGATTTCCATAAAGGGTCACAGGTAGGTGAATAGAGTTGGTGGGGTCTCTGTGTGATCATCCCCTTAGTTTGGATGAAAGCTACATCTTCTAACAATCTATTATCTCTGTAAGCAATTGTTTTGTCACCTTCTGGATGACAACTGGGTTACCAAAGGCCCGTGGCATGTGTATATCACATGGAGTTCCTGGTAAAATGTAGGGGTCACCCACATAACCAGAGTGGGACACATCTGGCCAAAGTTCTCATTCTGCCCTCACTTACTGCCTGTGTGAATTTGGGCAAGTAGTTTGTTCTTGCTAAATATCACCATCCCCATCTGTAAAATGGGCAGAATCATAGGATCTACCCCATGAGGTTATTGTAACAGTTCCCTCAATGAACTCAGTTCTAGGCATTAAGTAAGTTTTTGACAAATATTGGCTGTTGTCATTATTAGCGAGTAGTTAACACATCAAAGACATTACCTTGGGTGGGGGACATCAAGGATCTTTTGCCCCAGGGCACTAAGTGCAAAGGACCTCAAGAACTAGAGAAGCAGAATGACACACTCCATTCACCGATTATGCCAACTATACTTCTTGGTCCTCACCAGCTGTGACCATTGTGAGGCATCCAGGGTAAGGGGGTTCAGGTTTACAAGCTTTGATACTCTTGCTCTTTTATTCAATATATGTAGTCAAATGTGTCAGCTCCTGCCTATGCAAATGACAAAGAAAATCTTTCACCAATTACAGAATGGAGGCTAAAGTCAACACAGAACAAAGTGAATGGGAGACACTTCCCTTTATATGCATTTGTGGCTGCATTTGGCAAAAGCACTCCCTCTAACCTAGAATAAGATGGGAAACAGCTAGGAGTAGACTTTGACTTCCTTCTACCACCTGCCTGTAGCTTTGGGACTCAGAGTGACACTAATCAGACACCTGGACAATTGCTACCTCACCAGTGGTAATCACTTTCTGAAGTGGCCAAAGTCATTCTCTCTGCTACCTCTTCCATTCTTCTATCTTTTCTTCTTTTATTTTACTGTCAATAAATACATTCACTTCAAGTTCCCAAAACAGCCAAGAGTAGAGGGTGATACAAGGGTCCACTGTACTCTGAATAGAAATAGGGAGAAATAGGAAAAAATCATTTGGGTAAGTATATGCTGGAGGGTAAAGTTTTTTATGTATTCTATCACAGTGGGGAATATAGAATGCATTGGATTCTTCACAGTACGCATGCTCCACTTTGTGGCTAGAGGTTTTGGAGTGGTTTGTTATGCAGCAACAGATAAACAGAACAAAATTTGGTATCTGGAAGCAGAGTGCTACTGTAACAGAAACTTACAACATTGGATCAGGCAATGGGTGAAAGCTTTCAAGTGCCTTGAAAGACTATTAATGAAAGTTGCAAGAGCCTCCAGAAGACTCTCAGAGAAGACATAAATAACACAGAGAATGAAAACTTATTAGAAGTGCTCTGGAGAGAAGAGCACCTGAGTCATGTCCTTGCAGAACAGTTAGCAAAACTGCTGCCTGAAATAATGTAGTATATGGAGAGGATACCTAACGAACTCTCGGATCTGACTAGGGCAATGTCCAAGTAGAAAATAGAAAGTGCCAGCTGAATTTTTCTAGGTGCCTATGATGAAAGATAAGCAGAAAAAGATTAATTGGAGAAGAAGCTATTCAGGTCTTTTTTTTAGTATAATTGGGAGGAAATAGAAAGGAACCAGGACTTGCTGGGTTAGAAAGGACTACTGCTTCCCATTGTGGTATCTCCAGACAAAATCTTTCAAATCCAAGGTAGTAAATTCTGGTCTCTGGATAAAGTCTAAGTCAAGGATGGGGCTGTAAGATTATCTAGTAAGGCCTCAGACATATTTAAGGGCATGCCTAAAACAGCTTCTAAGTATCTTAAAGACATTGTACCTCAGAAGCCTTGTGGGGGGCTAAAAATACAGACCTGCCTATTCTTAAAGAGGTTTGTGTTTCCCCCATAAAGGGTAACCTTTATGGGGAAAAAACAGGCTGCAAACATGCGTTGTCTCCTATAGGAAAGGAAGAATGACTCAAAGTGGAACCAAGAGCCCAAACGGTGAAGCTAAGAGCCACAGAGAATCATTCCCAAGAAGCAGAACTGGCCCCTAATGAAGAAACTGATGACATGAACTTCACCTGGGGTGGCTCATTCCTACCTGAATCTACTTTAGATGATGCAACCCAAGATCTCAAGCCTGAAACTGATGCCACAATGAAATGAGACTTTCTGAGGTCTGGGAATGTTTGTGGGTATTTTTCATGTTGGAAGTGGTCAATAATTCTTTACCAAAGGTGAATCTTTTACTATGGTGAGTTAAAGATGGCCATAAATTCTTCAACATTCGTCTCATCAAGAGTTGTAGGTCTCCATACATCTCCCTACCCTTGAATCTACACAGGATCCATGACTTCTTTAATAGATAAAGAAGTTATTTTGTGCAAGCTTCTAGGCCTAGGACTTAAGAAACGTGAAACTTCCATTTCCGCTCCTTTGGAACACTGTCTTAGAGCCCTGAGTCATATGAGAAGTCCAATTATCCTGAAGTCACCATGTTGTAAGGCAGCCCAAGCTAGCTATTATACATGGAGAGTTCTGTGAAGGGAGGGAGGGGGTAAAATAGAGATGAGGGGAGAGACAGAGAGGGATTGAGAGGGAAGGAGGGAGAGGGAGGTGCATCTGCCCTGCCCGCAGCTATTGGAGCCCCTACTGTAAGAATCTTCCCAGCTGAGGCCTCAGATATTGTAGAGCAGAAATAAGCCACCCCCACCCTGCTTTGTCTGAATTCCCAACCCGCAGAACTAGAAGAGGCAGTAATAAATTGTTTTTTTACATCACTTAGTTTTGGAGTGATCTGTTATGCAGCAATAAATAACCAGAATGATTTACTAACTTGGAAAGTTGTCAAAAAATATATTGTAGAGTGGGAAAAGCTAATTTCAAAACAACATGTATGACATTTTTGAAAAGGAAAACGTTGTATATGTTTTGCATGTACACATAATATATTTGCACAGAACAGAATTAAAATGTTATCTGTTAACTAACTCTGGAAAAGTAGGTTGGTTGGACTTCTACTTTTTAGGTATGTATTGTATGCATGTTCTTCAACAAAAATTTTTAATATTGGCTTCATTTTTTAAAATGAGAAAAAAATTCTACATAAATTTTATTTCAAAGCAATAAATATATAGTATACACTTACAAAAAGAAAAACACATCACTGCCTTATAAAAACAACTAAGCGTTTACTCCGCTACAGGATTATTAATAGAAAGCGGTTATATTGACACACATGCTGACTTTTTTTTGAAATTTCTAGAATAAAGAAAAATTTAGACAAGAAAAAAACAAGTTATCCACAAAAGAAAAAAAACAAGGTTGGTTTCAGAAGTATATACAACACCAGATAGCAGAATAAAAATGAGCCAATAAACTTAGAGTGCGAAATGGTCCCGTCCAGGGCTTACATATCGAGTTAGGATGTTATCATATATAAAAGAGAAAAATGTTTCCTAATGAAATGGGTAATTAGGTAATAGATGGCTTTTTTAACTATTCATGAAAAAGGTACTCAAAAACATATATTAACAACCAAAAAAAAAATGGCATCAAGATTAAGAACTCAAGAATGGGGCCAGGAACCAGAGAAGGGAAAGGGATTGGTGTGAACCTGATATTCTCTGCTACCTTTACATTAGCTGATTTCCGAGTAGCATTGGCTGAAATGCCAAAAAAAAGTAGTGTCTCTGAGGTTTTGAGAGCATCACATGCAGAGAAAGAAAACAGTCAGGTGCTACCAAGACAGCCAGGACTGGAGAGATTAAACTTCAAGGGAAAGGAAACCTTCGAAAAGTGGAAGAAGCATCATCCTGATCCACTTTCCCCTTAAAGGCATTTGCCTTTTTTGAAGCTGCCTGGGGTGAAAGGCAAAGAAAAGAAACCAAGCAGCAGCTAAGAAGCTAAAGGTGCAGGGGAATTCTCGGGAATTTCATAATGCCAACAGGACGAAAATTGCAGTCTAGAACCTACCAAGGAGGTGGGGCACTGACGAATACCCCAGGGTTTCAGCTGAAGCTCTTGAAAAACTACATGCATTAAGACAAAAGGCAAACCAAAAGCCTTTGGAGAATCAAAGCCAGCCTCAAATTCCCTCAATAATTGATTAGCAAAAAGTGATCTGCACCTACCCTGTCTGCCAGATGAAAATTAAAATCTCTCTGAGGGGAGAGAAAAACATGTAGAGTCACTACCATTTTTCAAATATAACATCTGGCATTTGATCAAAAATTAACAGGCATGCCAGGAGAAAGGACAAAATTAAGGAAAAACGAGAGGAAACAAACATAATTAAAAACATAGGTGATCCAGATATTGGAGTTATATAAAACAGATATTAAAACAGTTGTGATAAATTTTCAAGAAAATAAATGACAAGCTTAAGAAATATATAGAGCATAGTGAAAAGTCACACATGCAATTGAAATCTGAAAAGGAAAGGAGAGAAAGAATGGGCTGGATGCAATATTGGCTGAAAATTTTCTAAAACTGATGAAGATATTAAGCTACAGATTCAGGGAATTCTATGAACTCCAAGCAGGATATGTACCCCAAACAGTCACACAAAGGCAATCATAATTGCATTTCTAAAAACCAAAGGCAAAGTATTAAAAGCAGCCAGGCGCCCTCTCCTTCTTACACACATACACACACACACACACACACACACACCTTTCAAAGGAACAACAATTAACCTGACAGATGACTTCTCAACAAAAATGATAAAAGCTAGTAAAACTCACAATCCTTGGTATAATCTTTGGTGTGCTAAAAAAAAAAAAAATAACTATCCACCTAAATTCTGAAAAGAGTGAAAATACCCACTAAAAACAAAGCTGAGCAATTTTTGCTTCTAAGCCAGTTTCTTTCTAACTGTTAACAATTAGAAACTAAGCAAATACGCAACATAACTGTTTTCAGTAACCGGACAACAGACAGTGCGGGACTGTGATTCCTGTAAGGAAAGAAACAAACTAAGTGAGCCCTGCAATTGCCCAGCTACCTGCAGATATTTTCTGTGTCGGCGTAGAGGGAAAGGAAACCAAAGCAGAACACGGTGGTCTTACTGAATTGAGGAAACAGAGAGCAGAGTACACAGAGGATTACATAGCTGGGATTTGCTGGGCAGAGAACCAGAGAAAAGAGAACTATGCAGATAAAGAAATGGAAAATTTTTCATAGGGATTCCTTTAAATTCCTGGTTGATAACTAAGATGTGCATACAAAGGCAAAGAAGAGTTAGTGGAGTGTTGTAAATTGGACAATTTCTAGATCTAAGAAAGAACTGGAGAAACATTCAAATTCTGATGATGGTGAGTGAGAAAAGCCATTGAATACCTGGGGGATATAGTTGCACTGCCAGGTGGATTGCACCTTAGTAGTAGGACTAAACCAGCTCTAGAGTAAAGGCTATTCCAAGACTTGCCCCAACAAAGCTTAAAATGAAACATCAAATGGATCAAAGTCATTCTCAAATAATTTATCTGCCTAACCAAAAATACTTCAAAATTCTTTAAAGGACAAAAACAAAATCCAGAAACTTAACAACATAACATTCACTGTGTCCATTGAAACAGAAGCAGAAATAACAACAGTGATGGAATTAACAGACAGGGGTTTTCAAACAGCTATTATAAATATGTTCAAAGACTTAAAGGAAAATCTGAAGGTAATTAAAAAATGGAATGGAAATATTAAAAAGAAGAAAATAAAATTCTAGAGCTGAAAAAAGTATATTTAATATGAAAAAGTTATTTGAGGGCTTAACGTCAGATTAAATGTTATAGAAAAAGCATAAGTAAACTTGAAAACATAGTAGAAACTGAGGCAAAAAAAGAAAAATGACTAAAAAAAAAATGAAAGGAGCGTTGGTGACAAGTGGGATGATATCAAGCAACCTAACAAATGTTCGATTTTACTACCGAAAGTGTGTGTGTGTGTTTGTGTGTGTTGGGAAGTTTAGACAGAAAAAAGTATTTGAATAAATAGTAGCTAATATTTTCCAAATTTGATAAAAGTTATAAATACACAGATCCAAGTCACTCAATTTACACCAAGCAAGATAAATACAAGAAAAACCACATGAAGCAAATTTGATTATTTTTTTTGTAATCAAATTGCTGAAAAACAGTGATAAAGAGAAAACTCTTAAAGTATCCAGGGGGAAAAGACACTTTACATTAGGCGAATAAAGAGAAGAAATACTCCTAACTTCTTTTCAGAAATAATGCAAGCCAGAAGAAATGGAATATTTTTAAAATGCTGAAATAAAAAACAAAAATAAAAATTCCTAGAATTCTCCAATCAGCAAGATCTTCTCTAAATTTGAAGGTGAAATCATTTTTGAAATAAACAAAAAGTAAAGAAATTTATGACTGTCCGGCTGAAGTAAATGACAATAAAAACTCAGGAATGATAAATCCTGGGAACCATAACTATGTGAGTAATTATAAAAAGTTTGTCTTATTATTTTTTTACTGTCTTGAGAACGTAGCTGACTGTTTAAGATAAGAATACTGCCATTGAATTTATGAGATTGAGTAAAATGTATATGGCAACAATAGCACAGAGGGAGGGAGAAAATGGAAATTCACTGTTAAAAGGTAATTCATCCATGAAGCAGTAAATATTATTTGACATCAGACTGTGATATTTGAAGGTACATATTGGAAACCCTAGAGTACAAAGAGATATAGCAAATAGATCAATAAAGGAGATTAAATAGAATATTTAAAAAATAATTAGTACCAAAAAGGCATGATAAGGAAAAAGTGAACAAGGAAAAAATGGGACCAATAGAAAAGAAATGGCAAGATTGTAGATTTAAACCTGAACACATTGTGATTTGCATTCATTTAAAGAGTGTAAACCATTATCAAACAACTTGACCAAACTGAATTCATAAAGCACTACATTTACACAATCTTCTCAAGTACACTTGGAATGTACATAGAAGAAAGATCATATCTTGTGCCACAAAACAATTCTTAATAAATATTAAAGAATTTGAAATCATACAGAAAACTTTCTGTAATTTAATTCCATTCTGACAATGAAATTAAATTAGAAATCAATAATAAGAAGATACCTGGAAAATTCCCCAATATTTTAGTTAAAAAATATAGTTCTGCATGATGCATGTGTCAAAGAATAAATCACAAAGGACGCTTAAAAGTATTTTGAAGCATATGAAACGAAAGCACAAGGTACTGAAATTTGTGAGATCACCTAAAGCAGTGTTTACAGGGAAAATTATAGCTTGAAATTCTTATTTTAGAAAAAGATGAAAGGTTTGAAACCAATGTTCTAAGATTCCAACTTAAGAAGCTAGAAGAAGGTCAAATTAAATTGAAAGAAAATGGAAGGAAGGAAATAAAGATAGCAGGAATAAATGAACTAGAAAATGGATAAAGAAAAAAATCAATGAAAATATCAATAAAATTAATAAATCTCTAGCTAAACTGACTTTAAAATAAAGCAAAAACACAAATTACCAAGATCAAGCATGATAGAAGCATCACTATAGATCCTAAAGATATTAAAAAGAATAACAAAAGAATATGTAAAAAACTTTATGCCAAAAAATTGACAATTTAGACAAAATAGAAAAATTATTTGAAAAATACTAATTAACAACATAGATCCAATAAAATATAGAAAATATGAATAGCCTAAATGTTTTTTAAACATTTAATTGATAATGAATGACCTCCTGTCTCCCCAAAACATAAACAAATCACTCTGTGTCCAGATGGCTTTTCTGGTGAATTCTAACAAACTTTTCATGCAGAACTAATACTATTCTTATAAAACTCTTTCATAAAACAGAGAGCAGAAAGCAGCTCAACTCATTTTATGAGGCCACTGTCATCCCCTGTCACCAAAATGAGATAGAAATAATACAAAAAAACCAAATGAGCATATGTGCAAAAAACCTTAATGTATTAAGAAAACTGAATCCAGCACTATGTAAAAAGGCTAATACATTTTAACAAAGTGGAGTTTTTCAAAGTTACCTAAGATTGGCTTAAATTCTAAATTCTAAAAAATGAATCAATGTAATTTATCCTATTCATAGAAGGAAAAAATCACAGTCATCCTAACGCATGCATAGAGTATTTGAAAAAATTTAACACCCATTCATGATGACAACTGTTAGAAAACTGGGACTAGAGGGGGACGTTCTCACCTTGATAAGAGGTACTATAGAAAACTGACAACACCATCCTACTAAATGGTCCGAGATTGAACACCTTCCCTGCAAAAGCAGCAGAAAGGCTTCGATTTAACATTAGTTGAAGGCTGTGAAATCAGGCAATAAAAAAGAAAGAAAATGCATACAGATTGGTAAGTAAGAAGTAAAACTGTTTTATTGAAAGGCAGCATGATTGTGTACATAGAAAACAGCTATTTGAACTAATAAGTGACTTTAACAAGCTCACAGACTATAAGATCAATACGCACAGTAAACAACTGGAAAGTGAAATTTTAAAAGTAGTCCCATTCATGATAACATCAAAAACATGAAATATTAGGGATAAGTTTAATAATATAAGATCCATAGACTAAAAACTGCAAAACGCTGCTGAGAGAAATTATTATAAAGAAGACCAAAAATAAGTGGAGAGATATGACATGTTAATGAATTAGAGTTTTGACATTTTTGAGACGTCAATTCTCCTCAAATTGAGCTATAGTTTCAACATAATCCCAATCAATATCCTAACAAGCTCTTTTGCAAACTTTGACAAGCTGGTTTAAAAATTTACACGTATATAAAATATATAATAGCTAAAATAATTTTTTAAAAGAAGAAAATTGGAAAGGGCTACCTGATTTCAATACAACAGAGTGTGGTTTTGGCACAAAGATAGAAATATAGACCAAAGGAACAAAATAGATTAGAAATAGACCTACATGCCTATGATCAATTGGTTTTTCACGAAGATGCCAAATGGAATTAATTTGAATTATTGAGAGGAAGGGTAGTCTTTTCATTGAATTGTGCCAGAAAAATTGGATATTCATGTGAAACAAATGAACTTTGATATTTACCTTTCCCCATACACAAAAATTAACTGAAAATGGATTATAGACCTAAATGTAAACGTTAAAGCCAGAAAACTTCTAAAGAAAATAAAGGAGGAAATTTTTGCAAACTTCAGTAAGCAAAAATTTCTGAAATAGGACACAACAAGCACAAACCATAAAGAAAAAATTTGATCATTTTGATTTTATCAAATTTAAAATCTTGTGCTCCTCAAAAGACGTCTTTGAAAGAATGAACAGGAAAACAACAGGCGGTGATGAAATATTCATCATATATATTCCATTATTTCATTCTTATGAAATTCTGGAACAAGGAAAACAAATCTATAGTGACAGAAAGTAAATCAATGAATGCCTGGGGCCAAGACCGGGTCGACAGCAAAGGGGCACCAGCGAACATTTTAGGTTGACAAAAACGTCTATGTCTTAATTATAGTGATGGTTACAAAGGTTTATATATTTGTCAAACCTCATCCAACTGTACATTTAAAATGGGTGCATTTCATTGTATGTAAATTATCCTCAAAAAAGTTGATTTCAGAAGAAAAAATAAAGAAAACCATGACATCTCAAAAAAATGTATGACTGTACAAAAAGAGGTGATGAATATACTAATCACCCTGATTTGATCATTACACACTGTGTATATGTATCAAAATATTACACTATACCCCATAAATATGTACACTTATGTGTCAATTAAAAATAATAAGAAGAAAGATAAATAAAAAATTTATGGTTGAAATTTTTTAAAAGGTAAAGTAAATAGATTCTTAAATATATAGACAGAGAATTTGTCATCAGCGTCCATCGTAAAAGAATTTCTATAGTGAGTTATTCAGGCAGAAAAAATATGGTTTCAGATAAAGAAATGGAGACAGAGAATAAAGAGCAGTGGAAATAGTAAATACATGGATACATCGAAATAACAACTATTATATTTTAACCTAATAATAAATGTTAGTAACCTTTGGTAGGTTTTTAAATATTAATACATGAAGAAATAAAATACATGAAAACAATCACGCAAAAGGTGGGTATAGAGCAAACGAAATCAAAGTGTGCTCAGTCCTTGCATTGTAATCGAAATGGTAAATGCACTAACTTGAGATCTATACCAGTGGGTCAAGGGTACACATTGCCGTCCCTAGGGTTATCACTAAAAGAATAATAAAAGAATGTATAACTAATAAGGGGGAAATGGAATAATAAAAACATTTAATTCCATTAAAAGGAAGAAAGGAGAAAAAGGGGAACATAGGACAAATGAAATGAATAGAAATTAGATAGTAAGATTGTAAGTCAAAACCCAAATAAATCAGCAACTGCATTCAATGTTACCTGGCCAAATATATTCTAACCTCAAGACAAAGATTGCTATATGGGATACAAATATAAAAATTTCTAACTAGATTTTGCTGACACTAAAAACATATTCAATATGAGGATGCAGGACTGTCCAATGTGATAGAATGACACACACAAACACTCACTGAGAGATGACACAGCTGTACTGATGCCAAACAAAGCAGTTTTTAAGGTAAAATGGTTTTACTAAAGATAAACATTTCATAATGATATGTGCCAATCTCACTGGATGATATAACATTTCTAAAACTGAATACACCTCATAATGTAGGCTCAAAATATATAAAGCAAAATTTACTAAAATTAAAAGCACAGCTTAGCCCAATCTGATATAGTAAATAATCAAAAAACTAAGAGTAGAACATAAGCCACAAAGTATATTATCTAAAAACTGTAAAAAAATAAGCATATTATTTAGTCTGTGCACATTGAAACAAATCTGGTTAAACTTAGTTGTCTCAGGGCATGTGAGAAAGCTTAGAGCAAGACATTTTTGCTTTTCAACATAAACACTCCTGAGCTTTGGCTTTTTGGATTTTTTTTTTTTTAATTCAGGGAAAGAAATAGAGACTTCCAGGAAAGATGACAGTGTAAGGAGACATTTTTCAAACCTCCTCCCTAAAACCTACAAAAATCAACAAAGGAACTAACAATTAAAATGAAAACTAAGCTGAAACTTCAAGACAACCTTAACCTTGTCCTACAAATGCCAAAGAATAGTTGCCAGGCACAGCACAACTTGAACCAAAAGGAAATAAGATGCTGGGGTTTGACCACAATTCCTGAGCTTGAGAACCAGCGCGGTGAGCTGCCCTGGGCCCCAGAGCCTCCCTCCCAGCACACCCCTCCAGGCTGAGATGGGGGAGGGGCTGGACCTCAGAATGAGCAAAGCTTCTCCTTCACCTCTGATCAGCTTCGGAGGAGAGGCTTCGTGGGACCAGGCACTGCCAATTTTAATTTGTCCCAGCTTTTCTTTTTTTTTTTTTTTTTTGAGACAGAGTCTCACTCTGTTGCCTGGGCTAGAGTGAGCGCCATGGCATCAGCCTAGCTCACAGCAACCTCAAACTCCTGGGCTCAAGCGATCCTCCTGCCTCAGCCTCCCGAGTAGCTGGGACTACAGGCATGCACCACCACGCCCGGCTAATTTTTTCTATATATATATGTTTTTAGCTGTCCATATAATTCCTTTTTTTTCTATTTTTAGTAGAGACGGGGTCTCGCTCTTGCTCAGGCTGGTCTCGAACTCCTGAGCTCAAACAATCTGCCCGCCTCAGCCTCCCAGAGTGCTAGGATTACAGGCGTGAGCCACCGCGCCCGGCCTGTCCCAGCTTTTTGATGGTGGGGGAGTTAGATTATAAATAAAGCCAATTTCCGATCAAAGGTAGAGAAAAGCATTTGTTGACACCAGCAACCAAATGTCAGGGCTGCCTTGATCTTAGCTGTGTGACGTGATTACCAAGAATGAAGGTTTTGAATGATTTTAAACACACAAATGAGACTCACACCAAACCCACTGAATCAAAAGCTACGAAAGTGAGGCCCAGGCTACTGTAGTTGAAAAAAATCTCCATAATGACATAACATTTTTAGCCCAATCAACAGGCAAACTGTAAAAGTATTCACAGCAACCCACTGTTGGCAGAGGTGTAAAGAAATAAACATGTTCACGGGAATTCTGAGGGAAAGGGTAGTGGTAGGAAACCTCCTTTCCCGGATTGCAAATTTTCACCTGGACTTGGTATCAGTTAGGGCGACACTTGATCTCGCCGTACTTCCTCACTCACTTCTCTGACGAGCAAATGGAAAAAGGAAGAGGGCTGAGGGCTCCACACGCCTTGCTCTGTCCCCCAGCTCTCCCTCCCTGCAGAGGGCTCTGTTTGGCCCCAACCTTGTATTTGTCCATCACTCCCTGCAGCTGGCCCACTGGAAAATGACCTAATTCGGGGTGCCTTGTGATAAAGCTGATATTTTGATCCCCATTGGCCTGACCCCGACTTTTGAAAAACGTTCACCTGGGGAGAGAGACGTGCAATTTGCTCTTGCCCCTCCAACCCATCACAGGCAAAGTCTACAAAGACATGTGTGGATGTAAAACTAATGTTTGCTGCCACCCACCACACACCCACCGCCTTCACCCACAGGCATCCCGTCTTCTTCCCGCTCGAAGGCCCTGGGTCTCTCCCTGCCTCCGGCGGGTCTCCTTCTGTGCTTTGGATCACATTCCTCCCCGTTTCCAAGGAACTCCACACTGGATCCGATACCTTTTATTTGTAGATTTTAGTGCAATAATTGGCACAACCCTCTACTGCGGAAGCCAGACCACGTCAGAGTCATTCTTGGCACTGTCCTCTTCCCCAAATTCATTTCCAATCCATCTCTGAGTCCTGTCACATGGTTCAAAATTCCAAAGTGAAAAACAATATTCAATAAAACATCTCCCTCCTTCTTCTGTCTTCCAGATATTTCACTCTCGGGCAAGCATTGTTATTTTCCTGTGTTTCCTCCCAGAGGTATTTTACACGTATCTGCTGCTCATTTATACAAATGGTACCACCACATTGGACACATTGTTCTACACCTTTCTTTTCATTTGACAAGATACTATTTTTAGGTGAAATTTATAGATAGCAAGGTGCCTGGATCTTATGTGTACCAATTTGATGACTTCTAATAAGTGATATGCCCATGTGACCACCTCCCAGTGGGGAT
This sequence comes from Lemur catta, assembly GCF_020740605.2. Classification (NCBI taxonomy): domain Eukaryota; kingdom Metazoa; phylum Chordata; class Mammalia; order Primates; family Lemuridae; genus Lemur; species Lemur catta. The sequence goes on from NC_059129.1 coordinate 33,130,647, forward strand.
ATAGAACATTTCCACCTCCCAGAGACACGTTCATTTCGTATCTTGCACATTTCTCTCCACAGCCAATAGAGCACTCTATCTAAGTCACCATCCTCTCTCTACCAGCTTCTCTGGTGGCCTACTGCTGGGTCTCTGGGCATCACACTCATAGGGTGATTTTCTCAAAGGCTCATCTGGCCTGGGTACCACTCCATCTAGAAAATACATTTCCTTGACTTGCCTTTGCTCTCCAAATGAAGATCCAGATTCCTCCACAGAAAACTCCCAGTGGCGCGGTTCTAGTGACTTCTCATCTCACACCATTTTTCACCATAGGTTCTCTCTGTCCTTGCACGCTGACTTCCAGTTTGTCCGTGCCCAGCGGCCACTGCCTCCATGATGTTCCCCTGGGTTCCTTTATGCTCAGGACTCTCCACCCACAGCCCTGTCTTCAAGGAAGTAACGACACTCATCCTCTAGATCTCAGCCCGTCATCACCTCCTTGGGCAGCATCCATTTCTTGGTGACTGCCCTGACCAGCTCATACACCCCGTCAGCTGCTCCCCTTTATAGAACTAATTACATCTGAAAGTTTACATTCATTTATGTGATCATATGATTAATGGCTATTTCCCCACCAGAATGTAAGTTCCATCACATCCCCAGTGACAAGCACAGTTGGCACTCTATAAATTCCAGTTGAATAATGAATTAACACATTCAGAATTTTTTTTGCATTCATTAAAAAATGTAAACAGAATCCATAACTCCATAGTGATTCCAAAAATATTTTTTAAAGGGAGGAAAGGAGTGATAATTCTTTTTTGCAGAGGAATGCCAGCTAATAAATATAGAAGGAATAATAGAAATTTAAAAGTCACCATTTTACAACCGCCAAAGAAATGATTGACATGGGAAAGAATTGGGGGAAATAGGTATTAATCAAAAGATCCCATAAATGAATGTAGTTAATTAGTTCTATAAAGAGGAGCATTTGACGGGGGTATATGAGCTGCTCAGGGCAGTCACCAGGAAACGGATGATGCTCCAAGGAGGTGATGACAGGCTGAGATACAGAGGATAAACACCATTACTCGTGGGAAGATGGGACTGTAGGATGAGAGTCCTGAGGATAAAAGAACCCAGGAAAACATGCCAGAGGTGGTGGGAACTGGGCACACAGGTAGAACAAAATGACAGTCAGCTGTATGGAAGGACAGAGAGAACCCATGGTGAAAAATGCTGTGAGATGAGAAGTCACTGGAACCAGGTGACTGGGAGTTGTTGTCTATGGAGGAATTTGGATCTTGGTCTGGAGAGCAAAGGGAAGTCAAAGAAGTGTATTTTCATTCCTACCAGCAGTGTATGAGAGTTCTAATGGCTTTCCTTTTTCACCAACACTTGGTATGGTCATTTTAACAGATATGTAATGGCATCTCAGTGTAGTTTTGATTTCTGTTTCCCTAAGGATTGATGATGTTGAATATCTTCTTAGGTGCTTATTTATCATCTGTATATCTTTTTTGGTTTGTATTTTTTACCCATTTTTATATTCTGTTCACATCTTTTATTCATTTTTAAATTGGGTTTTCTCCCTTATTATCGACTTTGGAGTGATCTTCATATGTTTTGGATATAAGTCCTTTAGAAGATGTGCAATTTACAAATTTTTTTTCTCAGTCTGTCTTGTATTTTCATTCTCTTAACAGTGTCTTTCAAAAAGAGAGTTCTTACTTTTGATGAAGTCCAAGATACTAATTTGTTCTCTTATTAATCATGCTTTTGGTGTTAGATTTAAAAATATTTGTCCAACCCAAGGTCACAAAGGTTTTCTTCTGTGTTTCCCTCTAGAAGTTTTATAATTTTATGCTTTACATTTATGCCTATGATCCATGTCAAATTAAATTTTATAAATGGTGAGATATATGGATTGAAGTATATAATCTGTATATATGCATATGTGCATTGCATATGGATATCCAGTAGTTTCAGCAGGTTTTGTTGATAAACCTATGCTTTCTCTACTGAATTGCTTGTGCATTTCTGTCCAGAAATCAATTGATTAGGCTTCCACTTCCAGGTAAGATGAAGGAAACATGCTGCACCCTCTCCCCCTGAATGCAGTCACAAAATCAGGACACAATGCATGGGGCAGCTACTTGAGAACTCTAAAAATAAACATTAGCAGGCAGATTGGAGAAGAAGATGAAAATGCAAAGGACAACCAAACTGGTGGTGAGTTTACCATTTCTTTCCTCTGGTATTTCTTGGCACCTGAATACAATGCCCTCTAAAATTTGAATGTGGGTATTAGCAAAACAGAGAAGACTCCAGGAGACACCTCTAGTTCTGGTTTGATGAATAGATGAGCAGTTTCCGAATACTCAGAGTGTGGAAAGCCCCCAGGATTCTTTCTTTCTTTTCCTTTTCTCTATTCTCTGGCACCCCAGCTCCAAACTGTCCATGGCAGCAGAAGCAGTAGGGCAATGAGACCCTAAAACTTTGAGGAAGGAGAACCTTCCTCTCCAATCAGATAATATGTGATCTCAAAAGAATGAGAAGAATTTCTGTTGCTTCTTGTCTCTCTCTGTCTTTCCTTCATTTGTCCCTGCCACAACTGTAGAAATGATATAGCAGACTGGAGTAACTGCAGTTGCAACTTTCTAGTTGGAGGACCAAGAATGGATTACCAAGAAAATGGAAAAGTGCTGACACAATCATGGATAGGGAAAAGTTTGCTAAAACCGCTTCGAGTTGTTTGTAAACTTTTGGGTTTGACTCCGTATGAGTAGATTAATCCAACCTTAAATTGCATCTATAGACTTTGAGAATTGAATAGTAGATTAGACAATGGCCTCAGTGCCAAACTAGTGACTAGTGTCACACATGGGACAGATCTGAATAGTCATGAAACTGAAAACATATCTGAAATTGGAAACACAACCAAAATAAAATTGGTCCAAACTTGAGGCCTGAACCCAAGCAGGCTGACTGCCTGCTAAAACAAAATAAAAAAATCAACACTGTCCACAGTATATAAATAAGACCCTGAGTCACATAACAAAATATTCAAAATGTCAAGAATACAATCCTAAATTCTCAAAATACAAAGAACCAAGAAAATCATATATATATGGGAGAAGGTAACCAACACATGCCAATGCCAAGATGGCATGGAATTATCTGACAAATACTTTAAAAAGTGGCTATCATAAAATGCTCCAAGAAGTAAGGGAGAACACTTTTGAAAAGAATGGAAAGATATAAAGTCTCAGCAAAGAAATAGAAGATATAGAGAATGACCATATGAAAGTTTTTGAACTTAAAAATATAATAATAAAAAAGACACAATGAGTTTTGCATGACATAACAAAGAACCATGGAATCTGAAAAATCTGTATATAAATTTTACATAAATCTATATAAACCATGCAATCTGAACAACACAGAGGAAAAAAAGTTGGAAAAATGAAAACAGAGCCTCAAGGAACTGAGGAACAATACTAATACTATTCGTGTTATTAGAGTCCCAAAGGAGAAGAAAAAAAGTATGGTGCAGAAAAAGTATTTAAAGATGAGATGGCTAAAAACTTACTTCTCAAGTTTTGAAAAATACAAATGGTCCCCAACTTACAATGGTTTGGCTTACATTTTTCCACTTTACAATAGTGCAAAGGCAACATTCATTCAATAGAAACCATTGAGTACCCACACAACCATCCTGGTTTTCACTTTCAGTACAGTATTCAATAAATTTTATGAGCTATTCAACACCTTATTATACATTAGGCTTTGTGTTAAATGATTTTGCCCAATTGTAGGCTAATGTAAGTGCTCTGACCACGTCTAGGGTAGGCTAGGCTAAATTACGATGTTTGGTAGGTTAGATGTATTAAATGCATTTTCAACGTAATGATATTTTCAACTTAGGATGGGTTTATAGGGACGTAACTCCTTGTAAGTCAAAGGGTGTCTGCATTTGTAAACCTACAGATTCTGTAAGCTCTTGATTCACATAACTGTGGGTTTCTCATGAGAAATCATGAAGGCCAGAGGGAAGTGGGAAAATATTTTGAAAGTACTGGAAGAAAAGAATGTTTAACCAAGAATTCTATATCCAGTGGAAATATCCTTCAGGAATTAAGGCAAAATAAAGACATTCTCATATGCAGGGAAACAAAGAGAATTTATTGTCAGCAGATCTGCACTAAAAGAATTGCTAAATGAAGTTTTTCAGACAGAACGTGAATGATACAAAAAGGAAACCTGAAACATTGGGAATGAAGGAAAACAGCATAAAGGTAAATGCACGGGTTTAATGTAATAGACTATTCTTCAATGGAACGTTTAGCAGATGACAGTAAAATTATAACATTACTTGATGGAGATTCGAATATATAAGACAACTACGACATAAGAAGAGAGAATAAAGGGACGTATGTGGTTGTAAGATTTCTACATTCCACCTGAAGTGATTAAATACAGAGTGACATCAGTGAAAACGCCAGATAAGGAACTTCAAAATTCTGCCTTTCCACAAAAACAATAAAACAACTAGAAAAATGGAATTGACTTTTTTGAACTCTGGAAACTAGTCAAAAGCTTGCAACCACCCAGAAAGCACTTATTCAGGGAAAATGGCTGAATCTTGGTGAGAACAAGCAGCTTTGTGGGATGTTAGCTTAGCCTGTACTCTGCTCCCCACATCAGTAATCGTCTCGAAATGATAGGCCACATTCCCAGTGCTGTCCCAGTATGGACCTCACTCACAAAGAAAAATGGCTCCCTTGAAAAATGGCTCAAAAGGTTTGACTCTGTCTCACCTAACTTGGGATTCACCCAGTGCCAAAGCCACTTCCAGGGATTGTTGGTCGAAAACATTTACAGGCAAATGTTTTAGTCCCTGCTTCTTGAGCCAATGGATAACATTTGGGACAAAAGACTAATCAAGAAATTTATGAGGAAAGCCTAGGAAATAAAATGCTTTGAGGGGAAAGGGGGCTTTGAAAATCTCCAACGTATTCCTGGGGATTTAGAGGTCAACACCCATGCCCAGGATGTGAGTCTGCCCAGGAAGGACCTGGGAAGGCCCTAATTGCTTATCTCTGCTGACCTTCAGGATCTACGCAAGCAAGAAGCGAAGACTAAAGCAGACTCATCAGCTTCTTGGCTGAATGTTGAAGAGCCTTACAGAGCTCTTCTGCAAAGACAGGGAAATTCAAGGTTCCAGGAGTTTAAGAAAATCTCTGTTCACTCATTAGCTGACAACTAAGCTAGGAGAACAGGGATGTTAGTGTTCACACATGACAGCAAATGCAAACTTTACAAAATTAGTTCAGCTAAGTTACTAAACAAACAAACAACAACTAAAATAAGCAGCAACAACAAACACTGAGAAGGGGGATCTGCTTTTCTGAATTATTCCTTTATAATAGTCAAAATGTCCAGTATTCAATAAAAAATTGTAAGACATGCAAAGCAACAAGAAAATGTGACCCATATGGCCCACAGAGAAAAAAGCAATCAACAGAAACTATCCTTGAGGAAGCCCAGATGTTGCACAAGCTGATCTTAAAATTCACATGGAAATTCAAGGCACTCTGAATAGCCAAATAACCATGAAAAAGAGATAAAAGTTATGGGCCTCACACTTCCTGACTTCAAAACTTACTACAAAGCTGCAGCAGTCAAAACAATGTGGCATTGGCATAAGGGTAGAAATGTACATTAATGAAATAGAATTGGAAAGAAAAGGCAAAAGTTTAGAAAACCTATTTAGGGGAATAATTGATGAAAACTTCCTTAGTCTAGCAAGAGATTTAGACATCCAGATACAAGAGGCCCAGTGAATACCAGGAAAATAAATTGCAAGATGGACTTTCCCATGACACAGTCCTCACACTGTCTAAAGTCAACATGAAGGAAAAAAATCAGAAAATCAGCAAGAGAGTGTCCAGTCACTAAAGGAAACCCCATCAGGCCAACAGTGTACTTCTCAGCAGAAACCTGAAAACCTACAAGGGATCGGGAACCTATTTTCAAGGTACTTAAAGAAAAAACCCTGCCAACTTCAAATTTATATCCTGAAGGAATAAGCTTTGGAAATGAAGAAGAAATAAAGTCTTTCCCAGACAAGCAAACACTGAGGGAATCTGTCACAAGGAGACTGGCACTACAAGAAATGCTCAAGGGAGTTCTGAATATGGAAATGACAGGCAGAGGTTCACCATCGTAAAAATACATGGAAGTGTCAAACTCACAGGTCTCATAAAACAGTTACTCAAGGCAGGACGAGGAAGAAATCAAAGGGCACCGTGACAGAACTCCACCAAACCACCAAGGCAGACAGAGGGGAAAAAAGAAAGAATATGTAAAACAACCAGATAAAAAACATCATGACAGGAACAAAACCTTATATATCAATATTAACCTTGAACATAAATGGAATAAATGCTCCACTTAAAAGACAGAAAATCAAAAAAGAAACATTGAGCTTTAGACCGAATGGACTTAACAGATATTTATGGAACATTCTACCCAAAAACTACAGAATATATATTCTTCTCATCAGCACATGGAACATTTTCCGAGATAGATGGTATGTTAGGCCAGAAAACAAATATGAATAAAATTTTAAAAATCACAATCATGAGCATATTGTTCTGCAGTTAATGTTTTTGTCTGCTTTTAAAAAATCAGGATAACACTGGCTGCAAGTGATAAGTTGGGAAGTATTCTGTGCTTTTTTGAAGGAGTTCATGTATAAATGGTATTATTGCTTTGACAGAATTTGTTTAGGAGAATTCACCAGGGAAGTTATCTGGCTCTGGAGTTTTCTTTATGGGAAGATTTTTAATTATAAATTTATTTTTTTTTTAATTGAAGTAGGACTATTCAGGTTATAGATTTATTTTTGAATGGGCTCTGGTGGTTTGTGTCTTTTAAGGAATTCATTCATTTCATCTAAGTTATCAAATTTATTGGCATAAAGTTATTCATAATATTCTATTTTTATTATTTTAATATATAGACTCTATAGTGATATCACCTCTCTCATTCCTGATCTTGGTAATTTGTGACTTCACGTTTTTTCCATGATTGATCTATTGGAGGTTTATCAACTTTATTGAACTTCCCAGTGAACTAGCTTTTGGTTTCATTGATTCACCTATTGTTTTTCTATTTTCTATTTTATTGATTTTTGTTCTGATCTTTATTATTTTATTCTTTCCTTTGGATTTATTTTCTGTTATTTTCCAGTTTCTTAAAAGTAGAAGATTATTTTACCAGTTTGAGATCTTTCTTTTTTTCTAATATGGATATTTCGTGCTACAAATTTTTCTTTAAGAACTGGTTTAGCTGCAACCAACAAATTTTGATGTGTTGCATTTTTATTTTCATTCAATTCAATATATTTTCCAGTTTCTCTTTTGAATTCTTCTTTGACTCATAGGTTATATAGGTAGAAGAACATTAGTTATTTCCCAAATGTTTTGGGAATTTTCTAAATATCTGCTGGCCAGAGAACATACCTTGTATGACTTGAATTCTTTTAAAGTTATAGCCACAATATGATCTATCCTGATAAAAAGAATGTGTATTCTGCTGTTGGTGGACGGAGTGTGCCACAAATTCTAATTATGCAAAGTTGAATGCTAGTGTTGTTCAAGTCAAGTTTGTGATAGTGTTGAAATCTCCAGCTATCAGTGTGGCTGTGGCTATTTCTCCTTAAAGTGCTATCGGTTTTCACTGGATGCATTTCGAAGCTGTGCTTTTCTGAGCTCCTCCTCCCTGGGCTGGTGCCTGGAAACTCTCATGAGGCCATAGTCGGGGCAGCCGCCTACTCACTTCACTGTCCCCTGCCTCTCGGGTTGCACTGTTCTTCCTCACCTTGTTGTAGTATCTTGAAAATCATTGTTTCATATACTTTTTCAGTTTCTGTTTTTGTTGGTATTTTTTTAGGTGAGAAGATGAACCCAATTTATGTTATTCCTTCTTGACCAGAAGCAGAAGATTCCTAAAAACCCATTTTTGAATTATTCGCAATTATATTTGAACAGCAGAGCAATCTCAGGGAAGGTAGGGAAGGATTTTTTTTTTTTTTTTTTTTTTTTTTGAGACACAGTCTCACTTTGTTGCCCGGGCTAGAGTGAGTGCCGTGGCGTCAGCCTAGCTCACAGCAACCTCAGACTCCTGGGCTTAAGCGATCCTACTGCCTCAGCCTCCTGAGTAGCTGGGACTACAGGCATGCGCCACCATGCCCGGCTAATTTTTTCTATATATATTTTTAGTTGGCCAGATAATTTTTTTATTTCTATTTTTAGTAGAGACGGGGGTCTTGCTCTTGCTCAGGCTGGTCTTGAACTCCTGACCTCGAGCGACCCACCCGCCTCAGCCTCCCAGAGGGCTGGGATTACAGGCGTGAGCCACCGCGCCCGGCCAGGAAAGGATTTGATTCAGACTGACTATCTACTTCTGTTATAACTCTGGGGAAAGCCGGTTCTAGACTTAAGAGTACCTAGGAAAGCTAATAATTTGATTCCTCTTCAAAATGGTTTTCTTTCTATATTTCTCAATGTTTATTTAGTGGGGAAAACGGGGACTTGCATTTATATTTTAGAATTAAATACCTCTCTACCTTCAATTACAGGTACTGAATGAAAAGAACACTGCAAACTTTTCGCTTTTGAATTATTATTAATTCATGTGTTTTGCCGTCCTACATAGTTGGTTAGAATTAGTAAATCTGAAAAATAGAGAAATACTGTAAATGAAATTGATTTTAAAGTCTTATTCAAAATATGATTTAAAACTAGTGTTTCCTACTCTTTTGGCCTATGGCAGAATCTATTAGGACTCACGATATATCTATGTGTTATATTCTCTTATATTTCCCAACCTCTCTTGCAGTTGGATTGGTGCCAGGTGACTAGCTCTGACCAATGAAATGTGTGCTGAAATAATATATACCACTTCCAGGTCAAAGCAATTAGAAGCTGGTGCATCCTGCCTTTCTCCTCCTCCACCATGTACCTGGGGGGCCCTTTCTTTCACCCCATAGTGTGGCCACAAGATGGGGGGGCGTGTCTCCATTTGTATCAGACTTCACAGGAGTGACACACAGATTTTATCTATTAAGCCACTAAGATTTTAGGCTACTATGACAGATTCTACCCTAATAAATGCAGATTATTCTTATTTTCTCTGATAATACAACAATTTTTAAAGGATGTATTGAAGGGTTAAATCTTAAATAAAGTATATCCAATTGATGACAATGATAACAGGCAACAGTTAGGGGTGCATACCACATGCCAGACATTAGGCCAAATGTGCTCTATGAATTATCTCAATTAATATAACAGATATGCCAGAAAAGTCACTCAACCTCTGTAAATAGCACCACACCGTACATTATGCTGTTTCAAAATTCCGACTGACTAAGGCACCCAGTTCCAGGCAATTATCAGTCACTCCCTGGTCACAGTATTGGTGACATAGACTAAGTTTCACCTTGAAAACACATTCACAAAATATTCAGCAAAGACAGGACACCACCAATGAGGAGTTTTCTTCACACTCCTTGAGGGCACTTCTTGTTTCAACGAGAGCAGGACCCATCGATATTTTATCGGTTATACAAGGTGCCGCTTATGGAAATCTATGTTAACGCTACCATGTTTCTCATTGTTTCAGAAATGTAGCATTCCCTCTGTCCGTCTGTTTACCTGTCTCTGTACCCATCCGTCCATCCCCTGAGCAGCTTTCCAGCCCATTTGTCTCTTCATATGACTCCGACACTAGGAAATGGGGGCTTCGGGGACCTGAAGACCACATGGCCACCTCCCAGGGGCATGAGAATATTTCTGAGACTGCCAGCATCGTGTGCAACTCTCTCTCCACTCACTCAGCCCTTCTTTCTGCTTCAGTTCACTGCAAGTCTCACCATGCAAGAAATCAAGTATGCCCGATGGTATATGCCACGGGGGTGGGGCGGGGGGAGTGCTATAAATAGGATATTTGTTATTGAAATATCGTATGTGAAAAACATCATAGATAGAAAGCTGGGAACCATATGCAAGTTGTTTTTATTAATTTTATACATCCTCCTACAGAGTCAGATAATCCAACAGTCAAAAGAAAAGAAGACCCCACGTGGGTCGCACAGCCCCCTGCCAGATGGTTATCAATTAAATGCCACAAATCAACAAATGCCAAGCTTCGGTGAGGACCAAAAGCAGACGCGGGGCCTATGAGAAGACACTGTAACACGCGGGAAGGGAAACATTGCCCTACAGTCTCAAGGAAAGAGTCTGTCCCTGAGAATGACATCCTAAGAAACAGAATCAAATTTTAGAAACCAAGTCCCTGGGGTCACCCTCAGGATGCAGGAAGGCACAGCCCTTGTGAGCCAGGGGCAGATGCTGCAGGCAGAGCACACACCAAGGTGCAGGGGAGGAGCAACCAGGGAGATGAGGAGAGGAAGGAAACATCCAGCAGCTGAATAAAAACTCACATCAGAGGCGATAAAGAGTAGATGTTGCACTGAAACAGAAACCAAAGCTTTGAATAGGACAAAAACTAGAAGAGTTCTCCCTGAATACAGAAGAAAAGGACAAAGACATGAACATATTGGGGGATTTGTATTAAATATTCGGGGCAAAGAATGGAGCAACAACCTAAGAATGATAGGTGTTCCCAAGAAATAACCAAAACTATAAAACAGAGGTCATGATTTTAAAAAAATAAGGATTTTTTCCCAACTGATTAAAGAATAAGTATGAAAATCAAAGTGGATCACAACTTTCTGGCAAAATAGATGAGACTCACACATAGATATGTGCTGGTAAAGTTTTTGAAATTGAAGCATGAGGGGGAAAAAAAATCACTGAAATGTGTAGGCGAAAAAACCCAAAGCAAAACAAGAGCAAAAACGCAAGCCTCTTGGAAGGACTCTAAGAGAAATCGAAGCTGCGAGCACTGGCGAAAAGCCCTTCCGCTGACTGGAGCGCTGCCCGCGGGCACTGCCCAGCCGTGACCCAGCCACGGCCGCGGCCACGGAGATCAGCAACAGAGAAACTTTCCTGTTGGCATCAGAGGTTTACGGGAGAGGAGGCATCTCCTTAATGATGAAAGATGATAAAGGGGCAAAAATGACAGCCATCGGGCAGGAGTAAAGAGAAACCCGTGCACATAGACATGTGACAAACACCTCTGGAGGGTCTGGGAGGCTTAAGTTCCCAAAGAATGAGTGACAGGTTGTCAGAAAAATGCTGGTTGGTGACTGTTCTTAGAACTGCATTTTTTAACTCAGGTCTGTTTTCAGTTAGAATGTGACCCTGGGAGAGCAGGACCTATGTGATACAGTCTTCGCTTATGTCCCCAGCAGCTGGCACAGATGGTCCTTATATAACTGCAAGTACGTGACCCCATCCTAACCCCCAGGGGATGTTCTGGGAAGGGGCGGAGTGCAGGAGTCTTTATACTGAGAAGGAGAAAAAGCTCTGGCTAAAAATTGGTTCCTGCCCAGTAGAGGGAAAAAACTCATGATTTTACATCTTGTTCCTAATCCATAGTGCAGCTAAGGGTAGGGGTGTACAGCAGTAGGCCTGCTGTCATATTATTGTCACGATAATCCCCCTTCCTTGTGCACAATTACATTCCTGGGTGTGATCTGGAGAAAGAAGGAGGTAAAATGCTTTATCCATTATGGGCAGGGGACATTTTTGCAGATTATGTTCCCTTTAATAAAGTAGTTTTCTTCCTTTACATGGACTTATACTAAACTGCCTCTTTGAATCCTCACTGTCTCTGGGAGGTGAGTGAGTGTTTGCGAGTGTGTGTGTGCTCGCGTGTGTGTTCTCTCCAACACCTACTCCCAGGATGTCAGAAGACCACAGAGAGAAAGAATGAAAAGTACATGTTGATGTCAATAAATGGTGCTTGAACAACTGGATATCCATACATAAAAAATGAACTAAAACAAAGGTAAGAAAGAAAGAGAAAAAATCTGAACCTAGACACAGAACTTATACCTTTCCTAAAAATTAATTCAAAGTGAGGCATAGTGGCGCATGCCTGTAGGCACAGCTTCTCAGGAGGCTGAGGCAGGAGGATCGCTTGAACCGAGAGTTTGAGGCTGCAGTGCGCTTTGATCGCACCTATAAACAGCCATAGCACTCCAGCCTGGGCAACACAGCAAGATCCAATCTCTAAAAGAAACAGAAAATGAATGAAACAAAAACCAAAAACCAAAATAGATCATAGACCTTAGACCTTAATGTAAAACATAAAACTGTAATACTTCTAGAAGAAAATATGGCAGAAAATCTAGATGACCTTGTATTTGGTAATGAGCTTTGAGATAAAACACAAAAAGCATGATCCATAAAAGAAAAAAACTGATATGTTAGACATTATTAAGATTAAAATTTCCTGCTCTACAAAAGACACTGTTAGGAGAATGAAAAGACAAACCACAGATCAGGAGAAAAATATGTGCAGAACACATAGCTGATAAAGGATTTGCAGTCAAAATATACAAAGAAGTCTTAAAACTCAACAATAAAAAACCAAACAACCCAATGGAAAAAAATGGGCTAAAGATTTGAACATACACCTCACCTAAGAAAAATGTACAGACAGCAAGTAAACTATGAAAAGATGCTCAACATCACTTTCCATAGGGAATTGCAAATTAAAACAGCAAGGTATCACTATATACATATTAAAATGGCTAAAAAAAAAGATAATACCAATTGCTAGCAAAAATGTGAAATAACAGGAACTGTTCTCCTTGCTGATGAGAATGCAAAATGGTACAGTCACCTTAGGAGACAGTTTGAAAGTTTCTTACAAAACTGAACATAATCTTATCACACAATCCAGCAATCATGCTCCTAGGTATTTACTCAACTAGTTTGAAAATATAAGTCCACACAAAACTCTTCACACAAATGTTTATAGCAGCTTTATTCACAATCACCAAAAACTGGAAGCTACAAAGATTGTCCTTCAGTAAGTGAATAAATAACAAGCAAACTGTAGTACATCTATAAAAAGGAATATTATTTAGTGATAAAAAGAAATGAGGTATCAAGCCAGGAAAAGACATGGATGGATCTTATATGTATATATTTAAGTGAAAGAAGCCAGTCCAAAAAGGCTACATACTCTATGGTTCCAATTAAGCAACATTCTGGAAAAGGCAAAACTATAGAGATCTAAAAAGATCGGAGGTTGCAAGGAGTTCAGGGAAAAGGGGGGAAGGTCGAATAGGTGAGGCACAGGGTGTTTTTCAGGGCAGTGAAACTATTCTGTATGGCACTGTGATTGTGGATACATGACAACATGTATTTGTCAAAACCCATTGAACTTAAGCACCAAGAGTGAATCTTAATGTATGCAAACTTTTAAAAATAATGTAGGTCAACAAAACCCAGAAAAGAATGCAAAATGTGACAAATCAATCTGTATTACACGTGGTACGAAACGGCCTCAGACCTCACCGAGGAGGGTAGGAGAAAAGTGCTGACTGAAGTAGCTTTGGGAATGAGCGGAGTCTGTAAAACTAAAGCTGACGGAACTACACACACATGCCTCAGCTGATAAGGTTGTCTCCCGCGGGCGTATGGATTAACAGTTCTGATATTACTACACATGTATACTAGACTTAATTAAGTAATTAGGTGGTGGATGGTAGGTGCAGGCTGCTCACTGTTGGAGTGGGAGTTTCCAGTAAGGAAGGCAAGGATGCTAGAATGTTCCATGTGGTATTAGACTAGAGCTTGAGACATCAGTATAAATCCCCCAGTAGCAACAAGCACACTGGTGCCCAGACCTTAGTTTCTAACACCATTCTCTAATAAAAGAAACAGTGAAGGAAACTGGGGCAGGAAGTATACAAGATGAGCTTGGGGCATCTCACAGTGCTAGAAAGGAAGTCGGGTGCTCAACACACAGGAGCCAACAGCTCCCCAGTGGTCAGGGATGCAACGATCTGAACAACAAAATAAAGTTGTATTCGATTATAGCCCAAAGCATAAAATAAATATCCATGAGTCCATACGTATGTCAATACATGATGGAATGAAGGATGGAAAGGAAGGAAGGAAATCTTCCTTACAAAAGAATTCCAAATAAGTCGGCAGGTCCTCTGCCCTCATGGAGCGGGGGCAGAGCTCCCCTTTCCTAAGTGTGGTCCGTGCAAGTGATTTCCTCCCGAAGAACACAGTGTGGAAAGAGCGGAAAGTTATACCTTAAGGTAGAGAAACCTGACAAACACTACCTCAGGCAGGTGATCAAGGTCAAAATCAACGGTGATAGTAGTGCTGATAGGACGTGTACTTCACCTCTGTCATTTTCCTCCCCCAAACCCATAACCGCAGTGTAACCATGAGAAAACCGTCAGCCACGTCCCAGTGGAGAGACACGCTACAGTACACCCAGCCTGTGCTCTTCAGAACTACCAAGGTCGTCAAAAATAAGAACAGTCTGAGAAACTGTCACAGCCAAGAGGAGCCTAAGGAGACATGACAACTAAATGTACTGTCACCAGGTACAGAAAGAAAAATACCACATGATCTCACTCGTGTGGAATCTAAAAAAGTTAAGCCTGGCGTGGTGGCTCACATCTGTAGTCCCAGCTATTCAGGAGGCTGAGGCAGGAGGATCAGGATCGCTTGAGCCCAGGAGTTGGAGGCTGCGGTGAGGTATGATCAGGCCACTGCACTCCAGCTTGGGAGACAGAGTGAGACCCTGTCTCGAAACGAAACAAAATAAAGCAAAAACAAAAATAAAAAATGACATAAAATACAGTAATTTATCTCCTATGAGTAGAGAGTAGAACAGTGGTTCCCAGGAGCTGGGGAGGGTGTTGGGGTACAAGGGCAGGGAGAGGTTAGTCAATGTGTGTAAAGTTACAGGTAGACAGGAAGAATAAGTCCTGGTGTGCTACTGCACAGAAAGGTGACTATAATTAACAATAATGTACTATATATTTCAAAATAGCCAGGAGAGAAGATTTTAAATGTTCTCACCATGAGAAAAATGAGAAATGTTTAAGGTGAGGGATATGTTAATTATGTTGATTTGATCCTTACACAATCTACACATGCATGGAAACATCACATTGTAATCCATAAATATGTACAATTATCATGTGTCAATTAAAAACAAAATAAAACTAAAATAAAGGGCATGTCCTCCCATCTCCCCGTAACACACATACCAGACTTATGCAAAATGCTAATGGGGGGTACTGGATGTTGGGTATGTGGGAACTCTCTGCACTACCTTCACAATTTTTCTGCAAATCCAAAACTGCTGTAAAAAAATTAAGTTCTTTTTTTAAATTTAGTCTCATATTACCTCCCCCATCTGAGGCCTCTCCCTAAAAGACAGACTTCCAAATGTGTAGGAGAGCAACGTGGCTCATATACTCCATGTGCTGATCCTAGGTACATGCAGCAAATACCTGTTGGTCTCCAGGGTGATGTGTCTTGTCACCTGGTCACAGGTGTCCTGCTGGCCTCCAACTCTGAAGTTTACAACTGGCGAGTTTGGCTCCTTCTAGCTGGTGCAGTGTTTTCGGGAGCGCTGGTGTCTGGCGGGACTGCTTGGCTTCCTCCTCCGCGCGGCTGTAGGTCCTGGGTCTCTGCCTTGCCCTCTGTCTAGGCCTGGCCCAGTTGGCTACGCCATCCTCTGTTCTGGGGACACCGTGGCATCTGGCTGTTCGCTCAGTGTCGCTGCTACACAGCGACTGAGTGAGACTCGGGGGCCCTGCCCCGTCCCACTCTCCACACGTTCTCTGGATGGGGAGGCAGCGTGTTGGGCAGGTGCTCTGCCTGGTGGGCACCAGGATCCCCAGTGAGGGGCGAGGCAGGAGTCCCTGTCCTTGGTGCCCACCCATACACCTCCTGGGGACAAAGCCCAGAGAGATGGAGGCAGGAGATCCTTCTAGTTCTCCTACCTCTTTGTCATCGTGTTCGCCCCCCCAAACTTTGGACCAGAAAAGGGATGGAAGTTTCTTCCCCTCTCCTATATCACATCCTCCTCCGTTCTGGCTCCACCCTCACAAGTAAGCCTTAAAGATTGTCAGAGCATCTTCTCTACACAAGGAAAAGAATTCAAAGATCTGAGTCTTCCCTGTTACACTTTAATTTTGCAAGTTTTCTCTGCGCAGGAAGCTTGGCTTTTAAGTCTAATGTTTCCCTAAGAAGTCAAATAACTGTTGTTCTGCTCTGGGGTAAAACGTTTCTTGACGTGAGCCCAGGTTGAAATCAGATATCAATTTAAAAGGAAAATTTACACATTTGTGCTAGTTTAGTATTTGCCAAAATATTATTGCCATGGCCTACGGCCAGAGTGCGTTGAGTTCTGTGGATTGGCCGGGTGGGAGAGGCAGTCAGAGGGAGAGAAGTTCTGCAGCAGGGGATTGAGTTTCCTAGACAGGGACACCTGCCCTGGGCAGCCCTGGAGAAAGTGTCACTGGCTCTGAGCTGTGGGACAGCAGAGCTACCCTAACCCGCCAGCCAGGGGCCCGAAGATAGAATCCGAGGGGTCCACGAATTTGGATGGGAGAGAATACACCTTTATTTTCATTAACCTCTAAATTAAATCTAGCATCTTCTTCAATTATGAATACAAGCCACAGGGCCCAGTGGAATTAACAATACCTGTGACTTGCCACTAATACTTCCTATCATGCTATAGCTTTCTCAATTATTTCCAAATGTTGTTTATGCTTACCACGACAGCACTTCAAAATTATGGTGGTTATTATACCCACTGCGAGATCTTACTATTTAATGCATCAGCAAGGAAGCATATGTATTATTCTATCACACGTTTGTTTTGTTTAATATTCTGATACTATACTTAAATATAATTGATTTCTGTTGTTGTCACCTCAAGTCTTCTATGTTATGCATTTACAGACATAATTCACAAGCCTCAGCGGACTGCCAAAGGGATCCATGCATCAAAAGTACCCTTGAAGTATTTTTTTCTGACCCTAAGAAGATTTCTTCATACATCATAATTTTTCCCTACGTTGAAATTCCCCAGTTATTCCCAAGCCTTTGGTAAAATCTGATTTATATACATCTGCTGTGTGTTAATGGAGTTGTGGAGAATTGAGAGAGGATGAATTCAAGGAAATTTCACCCGCCCCACTCACGACCCGACTCCAGAGGCTGGTCACTCGGCAGCTGCTGCGTGTTGGAAGCAGGTAGTGGTCCCAGCGTCCCAGCTGTCAACCCGAGGTGGGGCTGCAGAGGGCTGAGCCGGGGCTGGCCTGGCTAGGTTAGGATAACATGAAGAGACAAACACTCTTTGAACATAATAATGTTCAAAGGCATCCACAGGCTTCTCAGATCATCGGAAAGGTGTCTTGTCTTGACTTCCCCCAGAATCCTACCCTTTCATGTCTCCCAGCAGGAAACCAGAAGATCCGGAAAGAAGCACATTGCCAGGAGCAGGTAGTAAAAGGATCCAGGATGATGAAGAAGTGTGAAGCTTTAAAACATGGCCTCCAAATTCTTTGCCCATTTCCCATTGAGATGTGGCGTCTATGCCTCCACGCCCTGCATCTGGGAGGATTTGCACAGCTATGATCCCGAGATTATGGCAGAAGCTATGCTTATAAGGTTAAGTCATAAAAGGCCAACCAGGTTCCATCTGGCTCTCTTGGAAGTCTCATCTCTGGATGCTCTCTTTGAGGATGCTCTTCTTAGAACCCACATGCCAAGCTGTCAGAAGCACAAGCCACATGGAGAAGCCATATGTAGATGCTCCTGGCTGAGCTAGTTCTTCAGCCATCCCATCCCAGGCACCACACATGGAAGTGACCAAATCATTCCAGCCCCCAGCCATCTGTGTTTTTCCAACGGAGGTGCCAGACATCATGGAGCAGAGACAAGTACTGAATTCCTGACCCAGAGGCTCTGCGAGCACAAGATGGTGGTTGGTTTATGCTCCTGAGTTTGGGGTGGTTTATTACAAAGCAACAGTAACTAGACTAAGACAAGATAAGAGGTCTAGGAAGAAAAGGCTCCTTTCATGGTCACGTGGATCATGGGTGGAGAACTGGACTTTGTTCCAAGAGGAGAGCCTGGGGGAGGGGCTGCTTGTGTCTCCAGTGTCCTTTGGGCTCTGTGATGAGCAGGAAGGACTTGCACCTGGGGCAGTGCTGCTCCACGAGGTCTCCTGCTGACAGCAGCCTATTTAGGGCATGGACGCCATTGACTCATCCCTCTCCCCGCCCCACTTTCTCAATAGGAACAAAATGATCAAGTCAAAATTTGGTACAAACTAGGAGTGTGTTAGATGAATCTAATCTATCTCAATGATTCTAAATTTTTTCATAAAAGGGCTTCTGATGATAGAAAATTGTGGGATCATAGCCCAAAATAGCCCAGCCACAAGCAAGAAACCACCTTCAAAGTCTAACTTTTTTGCCTTAAAATCTATTAATAGCATTCCACACAATGACGTATCAAGTTTTGTTTTAATAGTACAACGTCTTAAATTAGCTGTCACAAGGTGAAATGGACATTGCATGAACATGTATCTCGTTCACCCTGCAATGTCAGCTACACTCTGTCACATTGCTGAGCGCTCTTCCCCCCCCCACCCCCATGCAGGTGCCAGAAGGACAAGCTTATGAAATCCTGGAAAGAAACCAGGTGCCCAGGGGCCAGTCGATGGCCTTACCGACCACGGAGCACTTTCAAAGTCATACTTATTAACATCGATATCATGACCAGCGAGGGGGCACTGACGAGGGAGGTTAATCATCAACCAATGAATCATTGATGTTAATCATCAATTTTTGGCATGTTTTATTAGAAGAATCACAAAGGAAATAAGTGGATCGTGGGTGAAAGGAGGACTTCCAAGAGATTGGGTCAGAGAATCTCTAGGAGGGTAAAAGAGTGACCAAAATTTCTTAGCTAAGATCATTTGTAATATTTTCTGCAGAGTCCAGGATTTACACTTTGGCTATGCCTATAGAAGTTTTTCTTCACGAAGACTGCGCTCTTGACCCTACGCCCCTCACTCCCTCAGGGACACAACTCTATTAACTCTGGGCTTCCAGTGCGTCCTCTCTGCTGCCTCCTTCCCTCCCACTCCCGTGTCCCCTGTCCTCAAAAGTCCTTCCCTTGGGTGAATTGGTACAGTAATTCTGGAAAGCAATTTGGCAAAATCTAGCAAAAGAAAAAAATATACATTTTTTGACCCAGATGTTTCACTTCTAGAAAATTTGTCTTTACATATGCTTGCACACATGCACAAGGATGAAAGTTGCTGCTCTGTTTGCAAGAGCAAAACCAGAGAGCAACCTAAACAGACATCAGTAGAGGACTTGTTAAACAAATCACAGTGCAATAGAAAACGATGTTGGTAATAAATTGATAATAAATGGAGTTGAGTGAAAATAAAAAGTTCAGAGCAATGTGATCACATTAATAATAATGAACTGTGCATATTTGGGTGTATTTATTTATTCTAACTGTATTGCACAACATCAGAGGGTACCATTTGCATTCTATTCTTGTTTTATATGTAAATGAATGGTGTACTCTGGAGCTGTATACCTGCGTCTGTTTGTGTGTGTGTGTGTGTTTGTATGTGTGTGTGTCTGTTGACATACTCCCGGGCACACCTTGAGCTTGTATGTATCCTAGCACATAAACTCTATAATGAGGACTAATCCCTCTTCCCCATGAGCCTGTAAACTGTGTGAGGAAAGGGATTATTCATTTCTTTATCCCCAACACCCAGCCAGAGCCTAGGCACCAATAAATGGTACTTGAATGAATAAGGGTGTAATATTCACTGGGCCCAGAATATGCCGGTTGTCTATTATTTTACATTGATCTGAGAACTAGGCACATTCCAGAAGAGGACATAAACACTTAGTAAGTGGTTTCTAGGCTTCTACACACACACAGTCTCACTTACCCCCAGTATTCCAGGCTCAAATTGCACTTGGAAAAGCTGAATTAAACAAAGATAAATCATTTTCTTTGGTGCAGGGCACCTCTAAGATTTTAACATGCCTTGATATTCTCCAAGAGGTAGATACAGTATGGAGCATCATTTGAATTTACTGACCATGAAACACCTTTAGAGGAGTATTTATTTACACTGATGTTCTGGGGATCATTAATCTGTAATACGCCGCATTGAAAGAACCACAAAGGAAGTGAATGGATCCTGTGGGAAAGGAAGATTCCCAAGAGATTGGGTCAGAAATCTCCAGAAGGGTGAAAGAGTGATTCAAAGTTTCTTAGCTACGATTATTTGAAATTCCAGTTAGGTGGCTGAAACCAAGAAGGAAGGGAAAGAGACGAGATTTGGCTGATGGACCAGGTGAGCGGAGTGCGCCTGCTGGGCTTGCTTGGTGGCAGCCAAGTCCCTCCCCACTGGGGCTTCTGAGAACCTGGCAAGGCTGTCAGTGAAGGAGCCCAGAGAGCAGATCTCCAGGTTCCACCCAGAAAACTTCTGATTTAGCAGGTAGCGCCTGCAAACATTTTTTTTTAACTCACCGGATAAATTCTGATGATGAGCTAAGCTTCGAGCTGGCCACTGCCTGGCCTTGTAGGCTCAGAATCTGGTCATCGCTGACTGACGGGGGCTGAGGCTGCATTGCCTGACGTGAGGGAGAGAAGGAAATGAAAGGTGCAGAAATAGAGCAAGTTAGGCAACTCTTTCAAGAAGTTTGAAGAAAATAACGTAACTTTTAAAAAAAAATGTGAATGACATCAGAACAAATGTTTATGCCTAGGGGAAGAAAAAGAGCTTGGGGATTAGGATGGAGAGGGTATAATTGATGGAATAAGGTCCCTGAAGAGAGTGTGGCTGGGAATAGATGTCTGAGCACATGTGGCAGGTGGTCCTTGGACTGGTGGAGGGACTGACGGGCAGGGAGGGGCAAAGATGGATGCGGATGCAGAAAAGGTGACAGAAGGGTGGCCAGGGAGCTGAAGACGTATCTGCCTGGAGTCTTTTTTTTTATTTGTGACTGAGGAAGGGACAGCATGCTTAGAAGACTGAGTCAGGTCTAAGCAGCCGTGGAGCCCTGACCACTACTGAACCCCACTGGGGACCGCGTGGGGCAGAAGGTTACGAGCATGGAGGGTCATCTATCCATGTCCCATGCCCGTGCAGAATTTTCTCTTGGAGCACTCCACATCGTGAAGTAGGAGAAGCAACGGAAAACATCCGCCGAGAAGGTTCTGCAGAGAGGAGCGTTGCAGTGCGAGCTCTCAGAGGGGCCACCTTGTAGAGAATGAAAAGATCAAGGTGGAAGCCATAGGAGTGAAAGAGTGGAAAGAAAGTCGCTGGTGTTGAAGTTGAGATGACACAAGGTAAGAAAGTTGCCTGGTCACCCCTGTGCTCCCCTGTCTCCCGGGTATGACACCACAACTCGGGGTGGATGCACGAGCGCACGAGCTGGGGAGGTATGGCAGCAGCGTGGGGTGAGGAGGAGGAAGCAGGTGAGGAACAAGGCGAGGTAGGAGGTGGATTTGCTCCTCAGTGGAGAGAGGTCTTTACACAACGGTAAGGAGCCATGGCGTGCAGGTCTACCAGTAGCCCCTTCAAATGGAGGGTCTCACTGCTCCCCTCAGGGGTCCCGGAGGGCCTCCTCATCCTCCCCCCACACACATGCACCCCCTTTTCCAACCAAAGTGCATCCTCTTTGTACTGGCATTCCCCGTAAGACTTATTTTAGAAAAGATTTTGCAAGCAAAAAAACTGGACACCACCAATTCGGCCCAACCCTCCCACGGCAGGCCAAGGACGAAACCAAGACCGCACGGTGAGCTGGTGGGGGACCCGATGCCGCCGCGTCCTGCTGGGCGCCACGTGGAACACGCGCTCCCCTAGGACGCAGCGCCTGCAGTCAGCGCGCAGCGCGGAAACATCCCGCTAGGGCTGGTGAGTCCCGTACGGCGGCGGCCGGCAGAGCGGAGCACCGCGGGGAGGAAGGAGCACGGGCCAGAGTGGAGCCGTGGACGTCCCTGGACACCTGATAGGGACAGGGACAAGAGCCTGAGGAGGATAAATAAAGATAGGCAGGGAAGGGAGGGAGGCCGGCTCAGCAGCCACGCAATGAAAGTTGAGTTTCTGCAGCCGCTTGCTGTGCGGGACCTTAAGCCACGGAGGAGTGAATGGGTCCTGTTTATGTAGAGACTCTTTTTATAAGCTGTTCAGAACAGGGGTGGGAGGGAGAAGTAGAGAGAGAAAAATTCCCTTTGAATTTCCATTGCTTTCAGAGTCAGCAATTTAATGAGTCATGCATTCTAAATCCTTGCTTTGTCTACACGTTTTCATTTCAATATACTAAAAAACACTTTGTTTGGAACAGTGCTTATTTTTAGATCATATATCAATAGGGCACATCCATTTCTCCCCACATGAGAAAAGCTTCCTTTGGACTGGGCTGGGTGGCACCACAGTAGTAGGGCTGTTTACTTAGCTGCCGTTTGTTGAAGCCACCTGGGCATCTCTCCATTCCCTGGAGACTCTTCTAGGTGGCATCGTGTCGGCCCCACTGGCCATCCATGAGTCAGCTCCAGACCTGGTCCAAGCAGCCCAGATCCCATAGTTTGGACAAAAGGAGAGGGACCTGTTTCCGGCCTCCCGGCCAGGGAACCAGCACTGTGACAGGCTAGGGACAGCCCAGGTCTTCATGGCTTTGCTCGCTTGTGGGACTCCTCAGGGAAAGGAGTAGAAGAGAAGGAAGTCCCCATTGACAGGTCACCTCCTCCAGATACACTGTGACAAAGCCTGGCCACACCTTAGCAAAGACAGGACCGGACAGTCTGGGACTTCTGCCGTGACCGAGGCTGACAAGTGGGAGGAGAACGGTTGGGAGGAAGGCTGGCGGCAGGGAGTGTGGTGTCCTGCCTCTCCTGTCACTGTTCTCTGCATAAGGTCTCTCTCTCCACACTCCTCTGCAGTGTCCTCAAGCCAGCTCTGTCGCCGCTGCTGCTTTTGTTCCACCAGTGACAGTTCACTGACCTGGGTCTTATGGGACCACCTTCTTAAAGGCTCCAACGTAGAGCCTTGATAGCAAACACCTTACTAGCGCTTCAGGCAGTGCCAGCCAACTTCAAGAATGGGATATAAAACCAGTGTCTCCAGGAACCAGGATGAGGAGGCGCCCCACTTCCTGGTCATCGCCTCTCCCCCTTGCCATCCACCTATGTATCGAGGCAGCAGCCAGATTCCTGCACCTGGCCCTCCTCCCCTGCACACTGTTGCCTTGGTCAGGAGAGGGTGGCCATGAGCTGGCTTCCCGGGGCGTTTGGATTTGAGAGCAGGCTGATGCCCCATGGAGGCTGGCTGCCAGCTGGGCAGTTATTTGACAGTGCTCATTTCCATATGGATGAGAAACCAGAGAGATGAAGCTTTCTCGGGTTTTCTACAACCCTCTAGGCCCTCCTTCCACCCTCCCCTGGGGCCCTGCTGCATCTCTGTGCACGAGACCCCCTCTGCCCACCTCCCCCGAAGTCTTCCTGGCACGTTTCCCTTCTCACTTCCGAAAGTCCTGCTGCACTTCTGTCGCTCACAGCCACAGGGCTCTAGGTGGCCATAAAGTCGCCTGGAGAGGGAAGATAGGACACTCCAAGGGGACTCTGCCTGCTGTCTAAGTTTGCCTGCCCCGCCCGTGCCACACGGCCACTCAGGCTACTGTAGCAGGTAAGTGGTGGCAGCTCTTTGAGGCTTTGGGTCTGAGGCGCTCTGCAGGTAACCCCAATACCCATAGACACCCAGGCTGTGCTTTACCTGAAGGAAGGTCCCAGCCAAAGAACTGAAGGGCAGAGGCCATGCACGCCGACAGGCCTCACCACTGGGGCCCGGGTGGGAACACGCTCCCGAGGGTCTAAGTTCCCTCCCTCTCCCTCCGCGTCCAACTCCCCGGTGCTGAGACACTGCCCACAGAACCCCCTCTGTGGCCCCATCTCATCCTTCTGCTTTACAGCTGTCTCTGTCTGCTTGCTGCACAAAAAAAAAAAAAAAAAAAAAAAAAAACAATCTTTGAGAAATGTGTGGGCATGTCCCCAAGGAAGGAATAAGCAAAAGTGTGCTGTGTGTGTTCACGCGTGTGCACAAACGTGTGATGGGAACACAGGCCAGCAGGCCTAGAGACCCTCAGCCCTGGGGGCAGGAAGAGTTCATGTTCACCCCCAGAGGAGAAGCTGATGCCTTAGGAGAAGCAGACTGAGCCACCACTGCCCCCAGGGACAGGTGAAACTAAACTGCCTCACTCATGCTGCTAACAGCTCTGGCCAAAAAATTCGAAATCCCCAAAACACAGGCACAAATGGGGAAACGTTTTTAATGTGGGAGTCTGCCAAGCCAAAAGGGTCTTCTTTGTCTGTTTGCTGTAGGATATCTTCATCTCTACGAAGACAGACAAATGCCCTTTTCCTCTGTGGCATCAGCCATGCCTGCCATTTGCCATGGCCCCCGTGGGGCTTGCAGAACCGTGTCTCTACCCCGGTCCTTACCTCCTTCCCTCAACACGCCCCCACCCCCTTGCCAGGGGGACTGCCCGGCACCCCAACACTTGTCCCAGGCTGGGAGAGTCCAGCCAGGAATTCCACCCTTGGGCTGGACCATGCCTGCTGGGGGGTCCTCTCCTGAATGGATGAGCTGGGATGGGGGCCCCTCCCAGGACGCCCCCTGACCCCTGGCCAGCCTTCCTGAGCAGTACCTCGCCCTGAGCCCGCCCTGCAGTGTATGTCATTTCCAGCTGCACGTTGTCTGTTTCTAGACCTTTCCTCAGAGTCGATAAGAAGGGCTCACCCTACAGGTCAGCATGCCCTTGGCCAGGAGGCTTGTCAGCTCCTACCCTTGGCTTCCCAAACAGTTGTGCTGGAGAAGGTTCTGGATGGTGTCTTGTAGCGTCCTGTGCCTGGCTCTGCAGTCTATCCCCCCCAACTTCTGGTAGACATTGCTGAAAATTAGGAGCTATAGTCCCCGAAAACACTTCCCCTTCCTTTTGTCCCTCATAAGCCTAACTCTAAACTCATTGCCCCCACCACAAACACTTTGAGCTGCTGCCGGGAGCTGGTGGCAGAGAGGGCTGAAGGTCCCCCTCTGCGCAGCCGTGGGGGACAATTTCAGAACATACCCTCTTGCAGGACTCACCACACACCAGCTCCTTGGTACCAGCATCACACAGAGCAAAAGTTCCTTCCAACCAAACCCCAGAGATGAGATTCCTCTTGAGCTCTTACAGTCATGAGTGTCTCCAGGGGACAGAAAAAGAGCAAGATCAAAACCCCAGGAGAGCCTGTGGCTGGGCAGTGTGAAACCCTCCCGCGGGCCTGCCCTCCTGGTCCCTAAGCGGGCAGAGGCCGGACGGCCCAGCGGTCAGAACACGTGCGGGATTCAGAGACTCGGGTAGGAGTCCTGCGTTGGCCTTTGCTGTGTGATCTGGGGCAAGTTGCTTCCTGTTTGTCCTTATTTTCTCCTGTGAAAGTGAGGTTAATAACACCCTTATGGGCTTATTGGAGGATTCATTGAAATTATCTATACGAAGTTCCCATTTCCTTGCTGCTCTAAGTCCAAACCCTGTAAGTTGCATCTGTTGTTATTAATATTTCTAGCAAAAGCACCCCCCTCCCCGCCGATCAGTTCCTGATAGAGTCAGTTTGCAAACCCATCCCCGCGCCCCGTCCGCACATCTCAAATGTAATCGATGGAAACCTAACAGGCTGAAGAAACAGGATAAAATCTCTGTGCCCGGCTGGGACTGCTCCGCCCCCGGGAGCACTTCCCAGGTGCACTGTCCACGGATCCTGCTCTCCTCCCCGGAAGCTCCCAGACCCCGCGCCACCCCCCACCTGAGGGCTGCAAAGCAACCTCGGTCCTGGGGTTCGGGGGAGACTTGCCAGCTGGGGAAGTCGGGGGCCTGGCTCCTCCGCGGCTCCTCTCCCCCTCGGGGGGCTCCTCGGGCCCCCTTTTCCTCATGCTCAGGCTTCCCCTCTCCGGGTTGCTCGGGCAGCCGCATCGGGGGTCCAGGGCGATGGTCTCAGAGAGATTTGGGAGCACATCAAAGGAACGTCAGCGAAGACACTGAGACTCTGCAAGGAGTTGACAGAAACTTACTGCCTGCGCAGCGCTGGGCGATTTTCTCAGTCAGTCGCCTGAATAATTCACACCCTCCCTTCCGTGTTTACACAGGACAATGGTAGAAACACGATCCTGGCACAAGAAATATAATTACAATTGTGACATGTTTAGTTATTAATAAGGCCTCAATGTCACCAGAGGGCATCACACAACAACCCAATAATGTGCCTTTGGAACCAACCCTGATATTTACAGGTAATTTTCCGTCCGCGCTCCCAGGGGCTTTGCCGGGTGCGAGCGAGCGGGGAGCCGCGGCAGCCAGCGGGTTGCAGCTTGCGCGGAAGCCCGGCCCCTCCCCAGCGTCATCGGCACTAGGACAGCCACAGAAACAAAGTGGGGTGCAGAGTTGGAAAGTGCCATCTTACGGAGAGGACTCTTGCTGTCACAAGCCCAGATCAGTGTCATCCTAACTTCCTGAAAGCAGGGAACGTCTGAGAACAGCTCCAGTCCAGACCTGTGGCCCATGCAGGTAGGATCTCTGGGTCTGCTGGATGTCACCAAGTGACAACTTCCTTCTGTCTCCCCCTGACCTCGGGCTGCCCCCTACTTGCCCCTTACAGCTCAGCTCAGGTGGCACCTCCTCTGAAAAGCCGTCCTGGCCCTGGCCCTCTTCCTTGGCAGGGTCAAGACACCCCTCATCTCTGCCCACTTCTGTTGTTTGTCCACAGTCTCTGTCCCCACCCCCAGCGCTGCCTTGAGGCAAACTCCAGACAGAGGGTGATTCACGTACACACTGCGCGCGTTCAGGTTCAGGCAGGGACAACCTTAAAATAATTGGTGCTCAATAAACATTTATTGAACTAACATTTAGTCAACATTAGCTCTCTTTGGTTCCATATTGCAGTTAAAAATAATAATAATAATAAATCAAAGACTCTCCCGAGATGTGAGGTTCAGGGCGTGTAGCAGGAAGAACCTTGGTGACGACACACAGGAGGCCCGGGTCACCGCAGATGAGTCTCCTCCGAGAAAGCTGGGTGTCTGCACCCTGCGGCGGGAGGTGGCATCTCTCAGCAACGGGCGATGAATCTCCAGCTCTCGCTGCTGAACCCCCAGCGGGGCATCCAGGGACGCGTCCCCGCGCGGTCTGCAGCCCACGGTCACGCTCCTGGCGACAGGTGCCCGTCCACGCCTGGGAAGGGGTCAGCCCACGGCGGATGGGGCTCCGACAGTGACGTTAGCGAGCGGGAAGCCTGCAGCCTGCAGCCGTGTGCGAACGTCGTAGTGTTGTAGATGCGGACACACAGCCCCGCTGAATGTCTAGGCCCGGCCCGAGGCCCTCAGCCGCTGGAATGACGGAGTTAAATGACCGCACAGACACTGCCCGGGGGCTTTGTGACTTCCACCTGGACCAGAAACCCCCCTGGCCCAGCTCAGGGCTGGGCCGAATGGCGTCTGGGCACCCCTGACCTAAGGTCTCTGGTTCCCTGCGGGTTCTGGGATGGAGTTGGTCCCTCCCGCAAAGGAAGGGCTCTATCTCCTGTCATTGGGCTGGATCCTCCCACGGGCTGGGGCCGCAGGAACACCCGGCAGAGAGGAGGCTTCTCAAAGCCAGAAGCCGTGTCTCGCCGCACAGCCACACATCCGTGCGACGCCACTCGGCCTCAGACACACCCCCAGCAGCGCTGGTCTGCAGACACACGCTCACAGACCGGTTTTGAAACATTCATAGCTTACGTGTGACCTCAGCCCCCCTCGCTCACCCCCCGCACCCGTACTGCTCCCGCACAGCTGCACACAGCTGCACACCCTGTCCCCCGCAGCACGGCACCTGCACACCGCTCGCTTACACGCCCCGTGACTCACGTTCACACGCCGCAGCACCCACTTCCCCACACGCGCTGCACACCCCGAAACTCTCTGAGTCTTCTCTAGTTATCTCGGTAAGCTAAACAGGAGAAACAAGTTTCCTGTGTCATTACAGTAGAAATGCAAAAAAAAAAAAAGTGACATTTTATTTTCAGATATGCTTTTAGTTGCCATGGCAGTCCCAGCACCGTGAAAGTTGCGATTGGTGGCAAATGTAGATTTCAAAAGAGAATAATTTGCTCCCCATATGTGGAAACTTCTGACTGTGTCACATCCCCTCCCTCATCAGGCAGAATGGACACCAGGGCAGGGACCCAGTGCTACCTGGCTGCCAAGCTGGCCACCAGAACTGCCAGGAGCTCCTGGCAAGGCTGTCCAAGCTGATGGTCACAGGGCTTCAGAGCCCAATCCACTTAATGACTTGGAACTGCCCACAGCTCTGCAGGGCCGTGGCACTGGCGGTGGCAGCTCCCATGAGGAATAGTCGCCCCTGCTGCTCAGCTAGCCTCTGGTGCCCTCACTGCGGCATGCACCACGGCCAGGGAAACACAGAGCCGGGGACCAAAAGTGGCCTTGCTGCCCCCAGGCAGAAGCCATCTCCCCAGAGCCCCCTACCCCAGTCACGGCTGCCTGACGCACTGATGGGGGCAGCCAAGGGCCCTTCACAGCCACCCGCGGCCAACTACGAGGCTCCTACGTTGGCACCTGGACAGAAGACAGACCTGTGCCACCCCCAGTGAGCCAGAAGCTTCTCAAAGGCAGGAGCCTCCTGAGTCCTCGGTGGCCTTAGGACATTGGGACAACAGCATACACCTGCTGAAGATGACTCTTTGGCTCCAAATGAACTGGTTCCCTCATTTCCTGATGAGACTCCTCGGGGCAATTCATTTCCAGAATTTGTCCTCTAGGTCCCTGTGCCAGTTGTCTTTATTACAATCATCTGAAAGGTCAGCTGGGAGTTGCTGGTGTTTGAGCCCAAGCCTTGAGGTTGGAGTTTGGGCTGATTCCTGGACCCACAATGCTGTCCTCCTCAGCTTCTCCTTGCAGCAGGTGACCCACTCACTCCCTTCAGCATCTAAACTGTTCCTTGGACATAGCCAGTCGCACTTTTAGGGCCCAGACCAGCGGGAGGCGCCCTGGACTACTCAAAAAGTGATGCTACCTTGGGTGCGCTCTTTGGGTGCCCCATCAGCTCCATCACTTTTGCCAACCCGTAATATGCAGAGATTGGTGTAGCTGTGTGGTTAAGAACATGGCTAATCAAATCGGACCCTGCAGTTCAAACCCTGGCTCTGCCACCTAAGGGCTGTGTGACTTTGGACAAATATTTAACCTCTCTGGACTCCAGTTCCCTCATGTGCAAAATGGGCCTGATAATAGCAGCACCTACTTTTAGGGTCATTGTGAAGTGTTTGGCACAGAATGAGTGCCATGTACGCCAGCTGCCATTCTCCGCTCCTTCCTTGTGCACCTGGTGGGCAGTGCTGAGCACCCCTCTGCCCGGGTGGGTGCTGGGCTGAGTGTGGGAGGGGTGGGAAGGGCAGAAGCAGCCTCGCAGAGCTCAGAACCGACCTGTGGGCTCAGACACGAGCGCAGGGAACAGAGAAGAGGCTGCCCCGGCTCCTCTAGTCTGAAGGGTCAGTTTGTCCTGAGGGTATGCGAGGGGGAGGTTTTGATTGTCCCCTTCTGTGCCACCACGTATGTTCTTAGATGGGTCCCAGTGCCTGCCCCTGAGGGAGGGAGACAGAGATACAGCCTGAGTGAACTGATCAACCTGGTCATCTCACCATCCGGGGCCCTCAGCAACCACTCAGGTGCACGGGTCACAGGCAGACCCAGCGCGCCGACATCCTCCATGGATTTGGTCCCTTTTGGAGTGTCTAAAATTACAATTACTGGGTGCACGGTATAGCTGAAAATCTATTGTTTATGAACGGAGACTATGAGCCTGCACTGTCGGCAGGTAAAAACAATCATAAGTATGGGTTATGTGGTTTTATTTAACCTCTGGGAACCCCAAGGAACAGTGCATCCCAGACTCAAGCTAGAAGACCCGGTTCAAATGATCACTAAGAAATGGTCCCTCTCTTCCGACCATGTTGGGCATCAGGTTATATTTCTGTGTCTTGTGGCCCCTGCTGGATTTTACATTACTGAGGACCATATTATAATCCTAACTGTATCCTCTGTAATGTTTGACAATGGTTTTGCATATGGGTCTTTCCTCTAAATCCCTCCACAGATATGCTATCAAAAATTCGATCCATGAGTAAAATGCATTTTTGCTACAACTGAATATAATCCTATTCTGAAGCTATCTCTTGGACAAAATGCTGCGTGGAGTGGGTCACGCCCATAGCAGTCAGTGGGGTGCAGCATGGTGAGAGCAGGAGGACGGAGGCAGAGCGTGAGCTCCAGCCTGCCCCAAAGCCAAGCCCTGCATTTACTAGAACATGTGAGCCCTGGAGCGCCTAAGCATGCGGAGAGGTTGTCAAAGAAGGAAACAAAACACTCTGCTCAAGTGCTGATCAACAGCGCAGTCTCATCACACTTGTGTTTACTGACTCCGCACAGGTGACGTTCACTGTCATTTTAAATATTTTAATGCTAAGGAGCATGTATTCAAAAGCACAAATAAAAGGTAACCAAAAATCCAAAACTGCTGGTCTAAAATGCAGGAAATGTCCATTGAGCTCCTGAAAGTTGCAAAAGCACATGCTAAATCCTTAAATGTGATGCAAAAATGAAACTTTGTTTTCTCCCTATCTCTGTCCAAAACCAATGAGATATCATGTAAATAAAATATAGAGCCAGGCAAAGCCAAAATTCTAAGCACATGTCTAAAAACTGGAACTAGTTCCTCAAAAGCACCTGCATACAGTTCTGTGAGTACCACTTCCCAGAAGCCCTAATGTCATTCACATCCCGGCTCAGATGCACATGAGCAAAATATCCTAAACCCTGGTCCTCAACATGGAACCAACAACTACAGATGGCTCATGACAGTTAAATTATAGTTGGAAACCATAATAAAATAGGAAACGATGGATACTTTCTTAACATAAATACAGCCCCCCCCCACATCAGCTCAAAAGCCAGCACCCAGCTTCATACTTTCAAGGACGTATCAGAGACTTTGCTGCTAAAATCAGGAAAAAGACAAGGATGTCCCCTATAACTGCTACTATTAACACTGTATTGTGGGCATTGACCAATGTGGTTAGACAAGCAAGTAGAGGCATATGACAAGAAAGGAAGAAACAAAATAAAACTATCTCTCCTTGAAGACAATATGATTAAATGTCTAAAAAACCTCAAAGAATCCATGAAAAACCTACTACAAATAATAAGAGAATTTAGTGAAGTAGTAGGATATAGGATTGACATATAGAACTTAGTAGAGTTCATATATAGAAACAATACTGAGTTAAAAGAAATAATGTATGAGTAAACCCTATTTGCCACAGCAAAAATAAATAAATTAGAAGTTTAGCATATTTTAACAATGATATCAAAAGGAAAAATTAAAGCAATTCCTAAAAATAGAAAATAAACTAAAATATGCAAACACAATTGTATTGCAGGTTGATAACCACAGAGAGAAGAATTTTTTTCAAGTTACTTTAAAACATAATATTTTGACAGTACTTTCCAAGTGAGACATATCCTAAGGACAAAAAGAACCACAGAGAAATCATAAATAAGAGATTCATGTAATGTCTCTAGGAACCAAGATTTTCTGTTAGAGAAAAGAACTATAAATATAAAAAGCTTAAGGTTAAGTAAAAGCCTTGAAATCTAGTTTGAATAAAAATATCAGTGTAAACTCATCATATATTTTTCTCTTTTTGAAAAATCTGTATGTCCCAGTTCGGTCACTGAAAGCCTTCAAGGTAATAAAACTCAGTAGCAATGAGCACCACTAGCACCCAAACTGTGGTCGCTAAATACCATTTCCAGCTGTAAGTAATCAGTTCCACAGGAGGAAATGCAAACAGTCAGCCTGGGACTTCTGGTCAGGCCTAAAGGCATGTGAGCTCTCACTGGTGTCAAATGATACAGGAACCGACTTAAAGACATGTCCAATGGCCAAATATGGTACAGCTCATTATTCTGAAAATAATATCAATGTAATTGCTAAGGGATCAACTAATTAGTCTCTGAAAAAAATGATAACCAAAGGGAAAGAATCAATTACCCTGCCTTTTCTATATAGACTGTATTATAGGGCAACCAAATAGTTGAGGAGGCAAAGTTCTTCTTTAGAAGAAATCACAACTAATAAATTAGTAAGGAATGAAAGAATTAGAACATCACCATTTTGCCACCCCTAATGACATAATGGATCCAGGCAACGATGGTTAGACATTGTTGCAGCAACTGTTCTCAGACTGGGTGTCTCTGTGCAGTGATGTGTCAGAATCAGTTGCAAGGTAAGTGCCAAGGAAGTTGCTACTAATAATAGCAACCAAATGTAAAAGGAAGTACGTTGTGATCTGATTTCATGTACAAGGATATTAACCAGGGAGTCTTCCGCTGAATAGAAGGAAAGAAGGAAACACCTGCTGCCGCGCCTTGGTCCTCAAAGGCTACGCACAGCCATCAAGCGCCTCCTTCTCGTGGGCCCAGCAGGACATGGGGCTTGATAAAGGTACCAGCCCCAGGCTCCAGGGCTCCATCAACTCTGCTGGGACCCCGTGCTGCCCCTGCCCCCTGAACCTCACCTGGGCCCTCCGTCTCGGCCCCACATCCATCCTCGGACCCAGGATGAGGGGCTGACGTCGGAGGTGTCTTGCTTTGGTACAGGCCACGGGATGAGACTTCCCTTTCATCCTGTTCCTTGATAATGCGTACCCAATAATGCCATGTCTTATCAATTCCAAGACTCTAATTATTTTCATGTTTTAACATCTCTGAAATCAGGGTGCCTTTTACAATCACAAATTTCTTAAATTGGATGAAATACTGTGTAATAGTTAACACAAATTAAGTGCCACTCCACGCCAAGCATATTTCTCAGTACTTTCCGTGGATTTACTCAATGAATCCTCAGAAAAGCCCTAATGTTAATAATATGCCCATTTTGGAGATGAGGAAACTGAGGCACAAGGTCTCAGAGCTGGTGAGCGGCAGAACTGGGCACTCGTAAGCTGTGCCTTCAAACACCACTCCCCACCTGAGCTTCCCACTGACGCCCACGAAGTTGCTGCAAATAGGCTACAGGTGTCCCGAGCTAGTGACGCCCCTCTCAGCCCTCAGGGGGCCACCAGGGCAACTTGGCAGGGACCCTCTGGTCACCAGCTGCCTCTCTCTTTACCTGGAGTCCTGCACAAATGTTATCACTTCCCACATGTGCCATGACCTGAACGTGGTTGTCAACCACGGCACCCCGTGGCCAAAGGCAATATCTTTGCTTTTGGCTGTCAGAATCCTGTCATGAGCCCTGGTGTGGGCCCTGGTCCCCGCCTCTTCCACCATGTTCTCCTCGCAGGCGAGGCACCACCCCCAGGGCAGCCAGGCTACCAGCTGAGGCCACACTGGAGCTCGTCCCCAGACAACAAAAGGTACCCAGGTGGCTCCCAAATAAGGACACAGCATGCTGACTACCGCCTGGCCCTGGCATCAGCAGACAGCTGAGCCCACCGTGTCCTTTAGTTTCTGAGCCCAGCTGCTGGATGAGTTGGCACCAGCCCCACCGACCCTGCTTTGGGAAGACAAACTGGAACAAAAAAATGCCCCCCATTCCAAATCAAGCCCCAACTGTGGGTAAAGTCCCTGTCCCAAGCCCCAGGAAAAGTTTCCAGAACCAGTCAAATCGCAGGGCAGGGAAATTCCCTGTGCCCCCAGATCTCTCAGGAGGTTCCCCCTGACCCCCAAGAGGAAGCTCCCAGCCCACAGAGGCCACAGCCCTGGGCCGGGCATTCCTGGCAGGACAATATTCGGGGTCACACATCAGCCTCCTGGGCACAGATGGTCCTGCCCTGCCAGCTCCCCGAGGATGCTCTCTGAAGGCCCTGCTGCCTGACCCCAGCCCACGGCAGGGGTTCGGGGGCCCACCTGAAACCTGGAGGTCACCCAGGGGCCTTCCCAGAGGCAGATTCTGCTAGAAACGCACATACACACTCATATGCCACACACAGTCACACCCGCTTACACACACACATATAGACACACACTCACTCACACATACACATGTACACTTACACATGCACACACGTACACACACTCATGCACACATGCACACACAGCTGTTACACTAGTGCACAAGCACCTCCCACACCCTCACGTGCAGTCGCTCACACGCACTCCCACACACATGTGCACACTAACTCACACACTCACATAACTCCCCCTTCCTTCTGCTTCCGCGACGTCTCTGCTGTCTCCAAGGCTTTCTGTTTTGAGTCCTCTACTAAAATTACAATACTCCCGAGAGCAATTAAGCTTTGGCAGCGAATAATGTAACTATCAGCTAACACCGTGTCTTCTCCCCAGCCCCGCCAGGCGGGAGCGGTGAGGTGCGAGGTGCACCCCCACACCAGAGTCAGGCTGGGGAAGGGTCCAGGCTCCCAGAGCTTGGCCGGAAGCCCAGGACAGCCAGGAGGGGCCACAGGCCCACGAGGCTCCCCAAGTTCTGGGTCTGGATCCTTCATTTTGGGTGCCCACTGCAGTGCAGTGTCCTCAGCCAGGGCTCAAAATTATGTGGAAAAATGAAAAGTGGCCCACAAAGGAGACCAACCCGATCAATCCCGAAGTCACAGTTGGGCAGAGTGACTTCCAGGGATCACACAGGCCAGGGGCCTTCTGATGCCAGGCCAGGGGCTCCTGTGACGGGAGGTGGCAGGACCCACACCAGTGTCCCTGAGCGCACCCGACTCTGCCCTCACCCCAGTGCGGCAGCACAGGACTCCCCAGAGCTGTGACGGGACAGGAGAGACCGGAAGTGCAGTGCAGGCCGCCAACCTGGATAACTCAAGCAAATGTGTCGGGAGGGCGTCTGAGTGTCTCTCCCCAGACCGAGCGGGGGCAGGAGCTGCAGGCTGGGGACACGGCTCTGTGGCCTCAGCCTTCTCTGTTCCCAAGTGCATCCCTTTCATGGGTTTCTTCCATTTTTGTGACGTGCCTGGATGGCCTGAGACTTCTGCTGGTCACTTAGTGTCTCTTCCCCATTGCCAAATGCACATCCTGGATTCCAGGTGTGCTGTGGGTGGAATCGCAGCCCACCCCAAATTCTGATGTTGAAACCCTAGCCCCTATATGGCTGGATCAGGAAATAGGGTTTTCAGGAGTTAATTAGAGTTAAATGAGACCCTAAGAGTGGGACCTAATCCAGCAGGACCACAGCCTTCCGAGAAGAGCAAGAGAGGGACCCCTACTCGGCCACGTGGGGACCCAGCACAAAGGCGCTGTCTGCAAGCCAGGACGAGGCCGTCACCACAGCCTGACCATGCTGTCACTCCGGTCTTGGACTTCCAGCCTCCAGAGGTGTGAGAAAACAAGCGTCTGTTGTTTAAGCCACCCAGTCCATGGTATTTTGTTACAGTAGCCTGAGCAGACGACCACAGGGTATCTAGATCTTTCTCTCCACTAGGGCACTAGGGTCTGATTCATACTAGGGTGTGATCCTCTGCTGATGTGTCTGTGTCTTCTTCTTATTAAACAGGGTGTGTCAGCTCAAAGCCCTACGGGGACAGGAAGCAAGTCACAAGCGTGTCGAGCCGGGGGTGTGGGGGGATCGTGGACACTGCGGTGAAGTGGCTCTCCTTGTGCAAAGGAGGTGCACGCCCGTCCCACCCGATTCTTGCTACCAGGGGGTGTGGCCCAGCGTTGCCGGATGTCATGTTTACAGAGAAGCTGGACGTCCAGATTGTTAAAATACCAAATCAGCTGGTTGTTAAACGCTGCCAGATACTGTGAAGTGTGAAAACACTTTGTGAGAAAACGACAGCAACAACAACACAACAGACAGCAGCAAACCTGCCTGTGGGCTGAGGCGGGCCTGTGGACCCCAGTTCTCAGTCCCCGCAGAAGAGTCTCCGGGGACAGTGCTGGAAGCCTGAGTCGTGCCTAGGGCGGCGGGGCATGGGCAGTGGGCAGACCCCACGGGTGTGGTGGGTGTGGGGCACAGAACCATCTGACCTTGGCATGGTGACCCAGTCTGGAGGTGCCACCAGGCTCTCTCGCCTGGGGCTTCCTTGACCAGCTGTCATCCAGGTGCCTCTGCTCTGTTCCCGGGGAGCCAGCACCCCACCTCCAGAGGCAGCACAGAAACAAACAGCCCCCACCCCATACTCAGTTTCTTTCATGTTGTAGGGAAGCTGAGCTCCGATGCTCGCCCGGCCCCTTCACCCCACCTTTGACACTTTCCGATCTCCACCTGCAACGCTGGCACCCAGCTGAGGACGGGGCCAGCCTGGGCCTGGAGGCCGAGAAGCGCAGGGCGCAGGGTGGCAGGAAGAAGCCACAGGGAGCCAAGGCCAAGTCCAGGGCAAGCCAGCTGGGGAAAGGCAAGCTCAGCCAAAACATGCCCCAGGCGTCCAGTTCAGCTACCAGAAGGAGGCTCAGCTGCCCAGAGATTCCCAGTAGGGCCTGTCCTCACCCAGGCACAGGCACCAGAGAGGTGCTCAGTCAATACAGCTGGTGGGAGGTCCCAGCCGGGACCCGGAGGCCAGAGTAGTAACACAACGGTGGCGGTGTGGAGGCGCCACGGCTGTCTGGCGTCCTCACCTTCCGAGGGAGGACCTGAGCCTCACATTCGCGCAGTGGGATTGGCCAGGGCCCTCCCGCTCTGTGGGCTCCGGGGCTGGGGGGGCTTTGGCTGCTTCAGCGGGCTGAGGGCTTTGGCCACCAGGCCACCAAAAACATCCCACATCCCCCGCTCTGCCTCTCCATCCCAAATGATGCCAAGATTAAGCACCAGACAAAATCAGGATGCAGGAACCACAGCCGGTGTGTGTAGATGAGCCTGAGTCAGGGTGGGAGGAAGTAACTGAGGACCTAAACCACAAGTGATAGGGAAATCGATCACAAGCCTGCAGTGGCGTCCGCTTCCGGGCTGGCCACCGTGGGCCCACGCTCTCTCCGCATCGCTCTTGGTGACCAGCCAGCAGCCTTTACCAGCAGCGCTGGTTCCTAAGTGACTGTTTAATCAGGCATTGTGTGTTTGGATGTATTCATTATATTTTAATATGATTATGTTCAATCCAGTAGACTGAAACAGATTTGTCCAGATGTATAATTATTTCCTAAATGCCTGTTATTCTTGGTGGCAGAGTTGGCAGTGGCTTGGGGACTGGAGAGGAGTCCATTAGCTCTCCATGCTCAGTAGTCATGGATGTGGGGGCCTCCTCAAGGCATCAAGGTAGTCCTCGCTGCCCAAGGACACTGGGCCTTCGACACCGTCCCAGCGACCTGTGCTCTGAGCCCCCACCCAGCGAATCACTGGGTCTCTGAGTTCCACCTGAGCTTGTCCCTTGCTGGGCTTGTCCTTCGCCAAGTGGTGACTTTGCTTTTTGGTTTGGCAGACCTCCACCCACCGAGAAGCCTAGAGCCTAGAAGTTCTCCAGAAACACTTGGTCTTCCTTCTCTGGTAAGCAGGGAACCCTGGGGCAGGGCATTTGGCTGCCACCTTTTCCTCAGCACTCATGTCTGGGGCTGCTCGGGTAGTCCTCTGCGGCTGGGATCAGCTGGTGCTGGGCATCCCTCTTCACTCTGGCTCCGTGAATACTGGTGTTCCCCAAACCCCGTTTTCCCCAGCTGGCCTTAGAGTCACCCGAGGACCTGCTCTACTTCCCCGGCATCCCCAGGTGGGTATGCGGGTCAGGTGCTCACTGTAACCCTGACCCTAACCCTCACCCTGGGGTCGTACGAAGACGTGAATAGAAAAAAGTTTGGGAAAATAAGGCCAGATGTAGCCAGATGCACAAGATTCACACACGATCTAATGTGGTCCCCAGGGGCTTTGCTGGAGCCCGGCATGAAATAACTACCTGGCCTGGCTGCAAAGCCCACAGGCAGCCCTCCTGTTGCGACTCCAAACAGGTGCGGGACTCGCCAGGGAGCTGCTGGTTAAGAGGCTTCATCATTTCACATGAGCCCTGAACCCGGGGCTCCTTCACCCCAGCCCCCTTGAGGAGGAGGGATGTGCAGAAGGAGGGGAGCCGGCGCTCACCTGAGCACCTGGGCCCCGTGTTAAGGGAACCACCTGTTCTCCCTTTTATTGATATATAATAATTTACATATTTATAGGGTATTTGTGAGTGTTATGTGCGTAGAATCAGTAATGATCAAGTCAGGGTAACTGGGGTATCTATTACCTTGAATGTTTGTCATTTATATGTGCTGGTGTCATTTTGAGTCCTCTCTTCTGGTTACTTTGAAATATACATAGTATTGCTGTAACCCTAGTCTGCTATCAAACATTGGATATTAAAAACAATTGATCTCATAGAGACAGAGAGTAGAATGATGGTTACCAGAGGTTAGGGTAGTGGGGAGGGGGATAATGTGGGGATGGTCAATGGGTACAAAAATACAGCAACTAGTCACCCTAGTCTGCTACCAAACGTGGGAACTTATTTCTTGCATCTAACTGAATGTTTGTACCCATAACCAATCTCTCTTCCTTTTACTCCCTTCCCCCACCCCCACACCAGCCTCTGGCAAGCACCATTCCACTCTCTTCCTCCATGAGATCAACTTCATTAGCTCCCACATGTGGGTGAGAACATGCAATATTTGTCTTTCTGTACCTGGCTTATTTCACTTAGCCTAGTGACCTCCAGTTCCATCCATGTTGCTGCAGAAGACATGATTTTATTCTTTTTTATAGCTGAATAATGTTCTACTGTGTGTATATACCACATTTCTTTATCCATTTGTCTGTTGATGAGCACTTAGGTTGATTCCATATTGTGAATAGTGCTGCAATAAACATGTAAGTGCAGTAATCACTTTGATATATTCATTTCTTTTTGTTTGGATAGATACCCAATAATGGGATTGCTGGGTCATATGATAGTTCTGGTTTTAGTTTTTTGAGATACAGCCATACTATTTTCCATAGTGGTTGTACTAATTTACATTGCACAAATGGTATGCAAGAGTTCTCTTTTCTCCTCTTCCTTGCCAGCATCTATTTTTTTCTTTTTAAGAAATTTTTAATTATTATGGGTACATAATAGTTGTATATCTTTATAGGGTACATGTAACATTTTGATACAGACATACAATGTGAATTAATCAAATCGAGATAATTGGGGTATCCATCACCTCAGCCATTTATCATTTCTTTGTATTAGGAACATTCCAATTCCACTCTTTTTGTTATTTTAAAGTGTACCCTAACTTATTGTTAATTATAGTCACTTTGTTGTGCTATCAAATATTGTTCATTCTAATCTAAATATCTAACTTTATTTTTGTACCCATTAACAACCCCCAGTCTCTCTCCCCCTCTCTGCTCTCCTTCCCAGCCTCTGGTAACCACCATTCTACTCTCTGTCTCCACAAGATCAATTGTTTCTAATATTTAGGTCCCACATATGAGTGAGAACATGCAAGATTTGTCTTTCTGTGCTTGGCTTATTTCACTTAACATAATGTTCTTCAGTTCCATTGATGTCATTGCAAATGGCAGGATTTCATTCTTTTTGTGGCTATATAATATTCTATTGTATATATGTACCACAATTTCTTTATCCATTCATCCATTGATGGACACTTAGATTGATTCCAAATCTTGGCTATTGTGAATAGTGCTGCAATAAACATGGGTGTGCAGATATCTTTTCCATATACTGATTCTCCTTCTTTGGATATTTACCCAGCAGTGGTACTGTTGGGTCATATGGTAGTTCTATTTTTAGTTTTCTGAGGACCCTCCATACTGTTCTCTATAGTGGTTGCACTAATTTACACTTCCACCAACAGCGCACGAAGGTTCCCCTTTCTCCATATCATCAGCAGCATTCGTTATTGCCTGTCTTTTTGATAAAAGCCATTTTAACTGGAGTGAGATGATACCTCATTATAATTTTGATTTGCCTTTCTCTGATGACTAATGATGTTGAGCATTTTTCATATACCTCTTGTCCATTTTTATGTCTTCTTTAGAGAAATGTCTATTCAGATCCTTTGCCCATTTTTTAAATTGGATTATTTGATTTTTTCCTATTTAATTGTTCAATGTCCTTATATATTCTAATTAATCCCTTGTCATATGAGTAGTTTGAAAGTATTTTCTCCCATTCTGCGGGTGTTCTCTTCCTTTTGTTGATTGTTTACTTTGATATGCAGAAGCTTTTTAGCTTGATGTGATCCCATTTGTCCAATTTTGCTTTGGTTGCCTGTGCTTTGGGGTTATTACTCAAGAAATCCTTGCCCAGACCAATGTCCTGAAGCATGAAATAGATCAC
Organism: Lemur catta; assembly: GCF_020740605.2. Lineage (NCBI taxonomy): Eukaryota > Metazoa > Chordata > Mammalia > Primates > Lemuridae > Lemur > Lemur catta. The sequence continues at coordinate 33,171,005 of NC_059129.1, forward strand.
ATCCCTGCCTTGCTTCAAATCCTGCGGTGGGCTCTCATCCTGCTCAGAATAAAATCTCAATGCCTGCCACGTGCCCAGCTGCTGCCCAGTCTCTGCCTGCCTTCTCCCCCGCTCCCTCTGCCTAGGCCCTGCCCCTCCAACAGCAGAGCTCCTTCCTGCAGGAGCACCTTTGCACCTGATGTTCCCCGACCTGGAGTGCTCCTGGCCCAGCCATGCACAGGTGGCCTCCTCGTCGTCCAGGCTCAGTGTCACCTCTGCACTCAGCACAAGCGACCCCTCCACACACACACACACATCAGAGCCTCTCTGCCACGCTGTTCTCCATCACACCATTGGTCACCATCGAGAATGCTCTCGTCTGTTTCCTTATTTATTTGCTAAGTTTTAGGTTCTAATAAACACAGAGTAGCTCATATGTGACCAACTCTCCTACAAAAAATAATCATAAATTCTGGACAATATATAAAAGACAATGCTCGAAAGGCTGGGAAGTGGCCCAAAGCGGGAAGACACTAACAGAAGGGGAGTTGGGTTTTGGAAGAGGGAAAAGCATGGGGTGACTTCCTGTTTTTATGGCTCTCCCTGAGGGCAGCCCCCAAGTCAGCACCGAGTGAGGCCAGAAACCTGAAGTCCCCTGTTGAGGACTCCGAAGAGAGAGCTGAGGGCCACACCAGCAGCTAGAGAGCCAGAGGGACACACCGGAAAGGACAGCATCACAGAGGGGGACCCAAATTTGTGAATGATTCTGCCAAACCTCTGGTTGAGCCTTAAACTACACACATATGGGACAGACTCCAAGCACCCCAGCTAAGCCTAAGGGAACTGAATAGAAATTTCCGCTGCTGTCAGGGTTAACTTCCTGCTAAAACAAGAACCAACAAACGAATCAATACTCTTTGGATGAGTCCGACAGAAACAGGGTCTCCCCAACATATCATTCACGAAGTCCAGGGTATAATGCAAAGTTACTACACATACAAACAAATAACGTAGTCCATCTTCAAGGAAAAAGTCAATAAAGGGACAGCAACCTCAAGTTGATTCAGATATTGGGATTAGCTCAAGGTCCTAAGAGAAAATATTTGCTAAGTTTTTATTGTTTGTTTTTCACCATTAGAATGTGAGCTCTGTCAGAGCAGGAAACTTATTGGTTTTGTTCTTGCTCTATTCTGGCATTTAGAATAGCAAATGGCACCTAGAAAGTGCTCGCAAATATGAATGTGGTGTAAAGCAAGATGACTTGAGGCCCCTCCTAGACAAACTGAACACTGACAGAAAACAGAACGATTACTCTTCTCTTTTCAACAGAGGGTGTGGTTTTACATCATGAATTAGTAGTGGCTGTTATAGACTAGTGGGTTTGCTCTCTAATAACTGCTGAAAAGAAAGCACGTAGTAGATCAGCTATTTGGAAACCCAATGTCATCATTTTGCAAAAAGCATTCTCACATTCTTCATTATTTATGTGCTTTAGAATCCAAAAATATACATACAAAGTTAGCTCATTCTAGGACCTAGATGTTTAATTTGTGGCCAGTTTATATCAGAGAATACACAAGGAAATTGTGATATTTAAGGTTAAATGCAATGGATTTTTATAGGTAGGTTAATTATGTAGATGTTTAGTTCACCTGCTTTACATTTTTTCTAGATGAAGAAAGTTTTTCTGCTACGGTCAAAGTTTGGAACGTTGTTATACACGTTGGTCTTCACATGGGACCCCAAATTCTCTTTGAGGCGCTTCTCAGCCGCTCACAGGCAGGGAGGGACAGGGACAAAATATTTCACTACCTGTGGAGCACAGGTACTGACCAATCAGAATGGAGGTGAGCTGAGCACCAGCCAATCAGAAGAGACGCCCTCTCTACTGAGATGGTCCAGCAGTCGCTGCATCGTGAGTCGCGCTCTGTTCCAGAAGGTGTCCTGGTCACCTCTTCAGTTTTCATAAGAGGATTTCAGTGCCACCTCCAGCTCTACCAACTGTTAAAGCATATGGGGCTGTGCTCCACCCGCAGCCCAGGGCAACTGCCCTCCAAGTGCTTGTCAAGGAGAATTACCTCAAAATTCACTGCCCCGTGTGCACACTGTTGGGAGAACAACCACTGTGAAGTTAAGATGATCCACTTTTCTGAACCATGGGTTTAACGCTATTATTAGTAGTGGAGGACCCTTTCCTTATTTTACTTAGAAGTAAAATCTTATGAGGAACCTCAGTATGAAAATGACAGAAACAAAGCTAAGGGTTTGGGGTACACAAAACCTGCCTGGTCTCTGCACCCCCATCCTTTCCCATCCCCCTGCACACACATGCACATGTGCACACACACACATGTATATGCACCTGCACACACGCACTCACAAATCAATACTGCAGCAGCCTCTGATGCCACTCCACGGAATCACTCATCACGGAGGATGACTTGGAGGAAGGGCCTCATCGTAGGTAATCTGAACTCTAAGATTAAGCCAGACCTTCAGAGAATGTTTTAGGACAGCTCTATCCTGTAACCATCTCCCAACCCTGAGGAATATTACAAGAGGCAGCGCTATTAAACTCCTTCCCATAACGGACTGTAAAGCCATTTAGGACGCTGCCGTGGCATTATTCTGTGGCTTTTCTTTGAGGACCCATGGACAATATTTTTCTCTGCCTCTAGGAACAGGAATAGCTGTGGACTCCTGAGTAGCTGGTTTGCTTTTATTGCATCCATGCTGGGCCTGCAATAAGAGACTGTTTCCCTCTCTGTGTTGGCCTAATGAGCTCAAGGCCATCCCAGAGTTCTACCTCCAGCAAATGCACAGGGTCTGATGTCACGAATTTTGTGTCCTAACCTCATTTCCTGGCTCCATTCTCACTTTCCCAGTCTTGTTTTCCCTTTGTCTTATTTCCTTTGTCCATTTATTTTTCATTTAATTATGTCTTGCAGTTGGATATGCATCTTTGCAAACCGCCTTGCATCCTTTCTGGAACAAGGTGGAGATATATAAATGGATCCTAAATGTTGGGTTTCTGCAGTGCACCACGGCTCTCATAAGTTGGCTACTTTACGATCCACTTCAGCAAGCAGCAGCTCTCACATCAGCAATTTCACTGTCTTTTGAAACTAGGAAGTCACTCCGCCTGGCCAAAGAGACAGTGATGATTAGTTAACTAGATTTCACTTTATTATCTTGTTATCTTCTGTGCATACGGTACCACCATGCCAAGGGGAGGCAGGAAAGAAATGAGGCCATTGCTCTGTTTGAATCTAAACATTTGTTACTCTTCTTACACTCCCCGTGGACTATCTTTAGATTCAAGGGCAGAAAAGGGAAGATTCAGGGTGCTGGGCAATCTCCTTGGAGCTTAGGTGTCTTAAATTTATGCTGGTGTAATTTCATTTTCCTCCAAATCAGTGACTGCAAGAGAGAAAGGAATCTTCACCATCCAGCAGTCTTTAAGATATTGGTTGCCTTCCAGCACCATCCCTCTCAGGTGACAGCCTAAGTGTCTCAGGGTCAGAAAGATAGATTAACTGTTGTCCAAGAAGAGCAGTCTGTCCACAAGAAAGCAGAAACTCAACCAAAGGCTGTCTCCCCAGATCTCAGTGTGCCAATGAGCTCTGAAGTTCAGGCATCAGCTGTGCTGTATAAACAGAAACTAAACAGAAACAGGCTAGAGGAAAATCTCTCCCAGAGGAGACTGTAGAACCAGAGAGTTCTCTCCTACAGGGTTTTCTGTTCACCGAGGACCCCACAGATAGATCACGGCGAGGCTGGGAGCTCCCGGGATCAGAGCCCCGCAGAACCCCATCCCGGTGCCTGTGGCTCCCGGTGCTCCAGTGGACACCCCCGGGCTGTCAGTGGAAACCCCAAGGACGGCTCCACGGCACAGCAGCAGAGACTCAGGAAAACCCTCAGCCTTGGCATTTGGGAAACATTCTGAGCTTTTCTTTCCTACTCCTCAGCAGAGGACTTCAGGTGTATTTACAACCTAGCTGGTCTCAGACTGGCCATAAGGACCCAGGGCCGGTAAACCAATGAGGACGCTGCCATTGGCTCTAAGACAGGTCCCAGGGGATGGGAGCCAAGGCGGCAATCTGGGCCGGTTCAGAATGCACGTCGGAGTCAGGGCCCCTCCATCCTGAGGTGCCTGCAGGGCGTGTCTCTCTGCGACACGGCACCCCCGGCTCCCCCCAGAGAGCAGCAGCGGGGAACACGCTCGCCTCCTTGCTGCGCTGCCTTGGGGACCGCGACAGCACGGGGACCGGCTCCCTGCTGAGGGACCACCCTGGAAACCGCCCTAGTTGAGCTCAGGAAAACTTGGCTCCTTCTTCGGGTTCTCGGAAGGCAGGGTAGGAAGCAGGCCCGCGGGGGGCTGTCGAGGGGAGGACGGTCGCGGGGTGGCGGACGCCTGTCCGCAGCAGCTCTGCGGAGCTGGAACATCCGGCCCAGGCTGAGACAGGGCGAGTGGCCGCCGGGGGCGCGAGCCTCATTCGCCACCCCCGGCTCGGCCTGCGGGGGCCGCTTGCAGGGGACAGATGCGTCTCCCTCCCCTGGGACGGGACTTGCAGCCCCGGAGCAGAGCGCCGTGGGCGGCGCGGGGACAGGCTGCAGCATCCCGAGGCGGCGCCGCTCGGTGATTTGCGAGTTCGCGTCCCGTCCAGGGCTCCCTGGAGGATTCCAGGAGCGACTCCCGGCCTCCTGGTGACAGAGCCACTTTTCATCTTCCTCGGCTTCCGCCGCAGGCAATGCACACGGCGAAAATCAGTTAATAACTACAGGCGTTTTATAATAAATTTTAACAATTTAAGAGCGCGGTACAGCTTTATTATAGTTTTTATTTCACTACACTAATTCAGCGAGTAATAACCTGCCAGAGACACAGAAGTCACTTGACGTATGCTCCGGGCGCCGAGATAATGGAATCAGCTGGGAGGAACCTGGGGTCCCGCCCAGCTGCGCCCCCTTCCCTCGGGGCAGCGCGGGGCGCAGTCCTCGGGCGGCTGCGGGGACGTGAGCTCTGAGAGCCCCCAGCCGGGTCCAGCAGGGCTTCCCCGGGGCCCTGCCCCGCAGGAGGCAGAGAGACAGCACACACCGTGCTGTGTTTGAGGACAGCCGGACTGTCGGGGGCTCAGCCTGCCCCCCGGCATTCCTGGGGTCTCTTGGTGGCTGGAAGGCAGAAGGCTCATCCTCTGGGGACTGGCAGCTGGCCACCCCCGCCTCATTCAGGCCTGACCCAATGGGAATGAGGTCAGGCCGAGGGACACGCTCCTGGCGCCCAGGTCTAGCCTTGTCCCCCCTGCCCCCCACCCTGCCACGGCGCCTCTTGAACACTGGCCTCCCGCGTGGCCCCCAGACCAGCAGCCTCAGCATCACCCGAGGAAGCTGTCACAGGCGCACATTCCCCGCCCTGCGAGTGGGAAACCCAGAGCCGGCGGGGCCCAGCGAATCTGCATCTTAACAAACCCTCTGGGGGAGTTTGGCACTCGCTGAGATTTGAGACACACTCGGGCTTTAGAGGTTAGGAGAGAGACTTTTGGAAATGCCAGTTGATGCTATGGTCAAGTAGTCCAGAGATCTGAGGTTTATATGCTCCTCCACTATCTCACCTTCCCAGGAAAGCTGGGGCCTCAGTTTCCACATTTAGAAAATAAGAACACAGACTGGATACTCACTCAGGCCCCCTGCAGCCTTGACACTCTGGGATGGAAGATTGAAATAAAGTTGACAGACGCCCTACAGTGCCCCTCTCTCTAAAGAGAGGATCAGTCCTAGAGTTCCCCAAGGAGTGTGTTGTTATTGCCAAGGACCATCTTAGTGTCAAAACACAGGAGAATAATGGCCAGGAGCTGGATCTACAACCAGGGAAAGTTAAAGAAGCGGAGAAACCCAGTCAGTTTGAGTGTGGTTGAGCATGTGTACAGGGGAGAATCTATCTGGTTCTTGCCTTTTTTTTTTTCCCCAGAGACAGGGTCTTGCTCTGTTGCCCAGGCTGGAATGCAGTGGTGTCATCATAGCACACTGCAACCTCAGACTCCTGGGCTCAAGTGATCCCCCTGCCTCAGCCCCTGCAAGTAGCTGGGACTACTGGCGTGTGCCACCATGCCTGGCTAATTTTTTCATTTTTTTTATAGAGATGGGGTCTCACTATGTTGCCCAGTCTGGTCTTGAACTTCTGGCCTCAGGCGATCCTCCCACCTCTGCCTCCAAAAATGCTGGTATTATAGGCAGGTCGTTGCTTCTTTAACTATCTTTTCTCTCTCCTTTATTTTTTTGCCTCTATTTCTCGATTACCCATGTCTCTAAGAACATGGCAAAGTCTCTCCCATTCTATTGAGAAATAAACAAAACCCTTCCTCAGGTTTTGCGGTTTCTTCTGCCTGCTGTCTTTTCTCTCCTTCCCACGAGAACCACCCCCTTGAAATAGTGGTCCCCACTCAGAGGCATCGCACCAAACCTCCCATTCCTTCTTTGATCCCTCCCGCAATCTGGCTTCTACCTTCATAGCTCCAGGAACCTGGCTGGCTGCCTCCCGCTTTCCAGCTCCGAGGGACGCTTGCAGACCTTATGCTGCTTGATCTCTCTGGCATTTAACACGCCGTCCTCTCCAGGTTTTACCTCCTGACTGCCCCTTGTCAGGCTTCAAATGATGTGAAATAACTGCCACTCTTTGCCTTTTTCTATCCTAAGTTTACAATTTTATGTTTTATGTTTCATTACATACATACATGTATTTGTATACTATCCAAAATATGTTATGGGAATAGACAAGGGATGGCCACCTAATTTTTTCAGCAATCTTTAAATGAAAGCCCAGAAGAAAATACAGTTGACTCTTGAACAATGCAGGGGTTAGGGGCGGCGACGTCCCATGCAGTCGAAACTCTGAGTATAACTTTGACTCCTCAAAACTTAACTACTAATAGCCTACTGTGGACCGGAAGCCTTACTGATAACAAAAACAGTTGCTTAACACATATTTTGTATGTTATATGTATTATATATTGTATTCTCATAATAAAGTAAGCTAGAGAAAAGGAAATCATATGGAAGGGAAAATATATTCACTATTCATTCAGTGGAAGTGGATCATCATAAAGCTCTTCTTCATCCTCATCGTCTCCACGTTGAGTAGGCTGAGGAGAAGGAGGAGGAGGAGGAGGAGGAGGAAGGGTTGGCCTTGCTGTCTCGGGGTGGCAGAGGTAGAAGAAAATCTGCATGTAAGTGGATCTAGACAGTTCGAGCCCATGTTGTCCAAGTGTCCATTGTACTTCTCTGACTCTGAAGTTTCTGAAGAACTGAGACCACACTTTGCTCACATTCATTCAGTGTCAAACCCTCGCAGTTCAAACCTGTGTCATTCAAGAGTCAACTGTATTCTTTCAGAATTAAATGCCAGAAAACTTTTGTTTTCTTTGAGAAATTAGCATATCATCTCATGGACGATGAAACTCAGGAAGGAATTCCCAAAAAGTTTGAAACGGGCAAATGGAAAATGTCAGTCCCTGGGGACGGTACCAACTGGAAAGGACCCCAGAGGGTGGCCCTGTGGTAGAGATCATGTCCTATTTCTTGATCTGGCTGCAGTTAGACAGGGTGCTCAGTTTGTTAAAGTGTTTTGAGCCATATAATTATGACATGAGAACTTTTTTATCTGTATATTATATTTCAGTAAATTTTTTAAAGGAATTCCCATTTTCCATTTTTTGACTGGGAAGTTCTGATCAGATTAGTGGCTCAATTACAGTCTCACAGAACCTTATGACCTTTATTCCTGCATTCTGTTTGGTTTTTTTCTGTTCTTGTTCTTGTATTCTAAATTCTATTTCAGAGTACAAATACAATTTTTTGGCACAAAATTTTTCATGCTTCGTGTATGGTTATATATTTTAGATTTCATTTTATATACACATCCAAAATGCTATTCCGAATGTTTTATGGAAGTAGACAAGGTATAAATAAATAGATACTCTTTCAAGTATGGTAAAATCTGTCTTTTGTCTCTATGTCCTCTATGCCGGGCATGGAGCAGTTGCTTGATTAATGCTGAAGGAAAGACAAATTTATCGATAAAGAAAAAGAGAAAACCAGGGTGAAAGCTAATGGAGTTTGTAGGGTTAGGGGAGGGTTCTTTGTGAGATGGGAAAGATCTGAGCAGGTCTACAGGGAGGTGGGAAGAAGCCAGAGGAAAGGGACAAGGTGAAAATGGGGAGAATGATCTAGGAGTCCTGGTCCCAGGAAAAGAAAGGACACAGAGAGCAGGAAGGGAGTGAACTGTCTTGAACAAGAGAGACGCCTCTTCCCAGGCTCCTCGGTTGGTTTCTCATCTCCGTAACCCGTAGCTGGCCGTGACGCCTCAGATCTCAGTCCTTGCTTATCGCCACCTCCCGTCCGTCTCCGATGATCTCATCCGAGATGGCTTTCAGCACCATCTGTGCTCCGATGGCTCCCAAGCCTGTCTCCAGCCCAGCTCTCTCCGTCAACCCGGGACTGCCCACTCAACGTCTCCGCCGCGAGGCTCAGCAGACGTCCCCGAGTCAGCACGAGAAACACCCAACCCCTGCTCTTCTCCCAACCCTGCTCCGCCCACAGCCGTCCCCATCTCAGGCCAAAGAAGCTTGAGTCATGCTCGACTCATCGCTTCCCCTCACACAACTGTCCATCGCCTCCATCCGGAAAACAGAAAACAAGTTGAGAATCCCAGAGCTTGTCCGATCTCCACTGGTTCCCCCTTGGCCAGCCACCGTCACCTCTCACGTGCAGTGTATGTTCGCCACCCTGCCCACCCACAGTCTTTCCTCAGCACAGCAGTTAGGAGGATCGTTTACAAATGTTTCTCCTCTGGGCTGGGCATAGTGGTTCATGCCTGTAAAACCAGCACTTTGGGAGGCTGAGGTGGGAGGATCACTTGAGGCCAGGAGTTTGAGACCAGCCTGGGCAACATAGAAAGGACCCATCTACACAACAAATGTAAAAATAGCCAGGCGTGGTAGTACATGCTGGTAGTCCCAACTACTCAGGAGGCTGAGGCAGGAGGATCACTTGAGCCCAGGAGTTCAAGGCTGCAGTGAGCTCTTACTGTGCCGCTGCACTCCAGCCTGGGTGACGGAGCAAGACCGTGTTTCTAAAAAACAAATAATAAAGAGTTTTTCCTCTGCTCAGAGCCCAGTCCTGGCTTCCATGTCACTCAGAGAGAAAGCCAAAGTTCTTACAACGCCTCCAAGAGTCTTCATTCGGATGCCACCTTTGTTTGTTTAGGATTGCACTTTACACAGGACTGCGCACACATGCCCGTGTGCCATCACTGTCCCTAGACCCCGTGCTCCTCCTCTGCTTTGTTTCCTGCGTAGTGTGCACTCCCACCCAGCATGCCACGCATGATACAATCCGCCTTCCTGCTGCTGATTTTGTGTGTTCTCCGCTGCGGGAGAGTCCCCCTAGAGCAGGGGTTTCTGTGTGCTGGGTTCACGGGCACCTCCCCGGGGCCTGGAACCCAGCCTGGGACTGGATCGATGCTCAAGACGGATTTGCTGAGTTCAGTTTTCCCAAGCAGTTCTTTATCTCCTTCAGAGTGAAGGCCCCTCCTCTCAGGCACCCAGGGCCCTTTGGGGTCTGGCCCCTGCCACCTCGCCTTTCTTGTCACGTGGCCCCTGATGGCAGCCAGATGCAAGTGCCACCGCCCCCCCCCCCCCGGCAGGCTCTCACACACGGGTTCTTGGCTTGCACCCCTTCATCACCCTAGAAAGATCTCCCAGAGCCAGCTCTGTTGGGACTCAGTTTAGGGGTCACCTACACGAGACCACGCTGTGGTAGGCCCCCTGCTGTGTCCCAGGGTCCGCTGGTCCCACCGCTCTCCAGCCCATGCGGTCTGCACGGAACCGCTTGTTTGTGCGCCTGACCCCGACGGGAGAGCCGCACCCCAGCCCCGGCCAGGGGGTCCTCAGTGGGTGTTGGGTGGTAGTGGTGGCATCGGTTGTGACGATGGGGATTGTCTTTGACAGATAGTTATGAAATCAATGACTCCCCCCAGCAGTTACTATTTCCACCCGGATCAACGTATTGGCTCATCAGCTGATACAGGGATTGTGTTCTGCACGCCAGGGCGACACACGAAGCGCCTCCTTCCTCCCAGAGCTAGCAGCCCTCTCCACAGCCTCTTCTCTTCTTCCAGAGCAGGTGGCACCTGGCGAGGGGAGGAAGTTGGCCACCATCACGTTCCTCAGCAATGAGGACGGCTCCAGGGACACTCCCGGCACCTGGGACAGGTCCCAATGCAGGAGGCAGGTTTTTATTACAGATCAAATTTGCCCCCAAAATGGATATATTTTAGTCCAAGTTTATTACAGTCACGGGGCTCTTGGATCTGCCTGGCTCAGCTGTATTTCTTAAGTAAACTGAGTGAGGAGCGGTTTTGCTTAGTCATTAAAAATCACCTATGTTGAAGGTTAAATGGCCACAGACCAGCATGTATGCAGTCAATCAACCTTTATGCGGCTTCCGTGCCCAACCAGGCCCTGTGCTGGCCTCCGGGAGGGGGGTGACACAGAAGAGGCCACCCCTGCCCCGAGAAAGGTTCGGTCCAGCGGCCAGTGAAGGAGCCACTGTCACTATTTAATCAGTCCTGTCCCTCGTGTGAACGTTTGCTTAGCTGAAGGCAGCTGCAGTTGAAGGAAGAAATATTTCTCTGTACCCGCTGCAAACACAGCCTTCTGCTCAACGATCCCATTTAATCCCGCCTGTGCCGTGTCACGGATGAAGACACTGAGGCTCACGTGCCCTTACATGGCAGGGTCGGGATGCCACTGAGGGTCTGACCTGCCCGAAGGCCAGGCCTTTCTACCCAGCACCCCAGTGACCCGAAGGCCCACCAGGGCCATAAAAGGAACATCAACGAACCACAAAACTACACACAAAGTTGCCACATCTAAACAAACTCCACTGGGACTTGCTCAAAGCTCCTTGAAAGCTAGCAGCCACCCAGCAGACTAAACACACACACGCGCACACACACACACACACACACACACACACACACACAGCATTAAGTCACAAAGACAATTTGACACAAAGGAACAGTCTACTTAATTACTTGTTGTTAATGGCCCCCTAGCCAGCCCAGAGACACAGTTAGTGGCGTCTATCTCAGGCCTCTGTTGGCCTCCCCCAGAAAGTGGAGGAAGGGGGTTGATCCTTGAGCACGAATGCATGGAGAGGCGGGGGCTATGGCCTTTGAGCCACAAGGCGGTAGAGGAAAAGGCGTCACAGCTGTCTGGCCCCTCTGCCCTCTGTGAACTCAGGGAACCACCCATGGCTAATCATGGCCAACTCCAGGTGAGACCCTGACCCTCAGTGAAGCCATTCACAGACGAGCTGAAAGCAAAACCCTGGAAAAGGCCCCGGACCCCCAGTGCCACCTTCCCACAAGACTCCTCTCCTCATCCCGCATGACCAAAGCCTCCTGCTGACTTTGTGTTGCAGGAAATGGTTCTCCCTGGCTTCCGCCTTTGGAAATCTTCAAATCACCACACAGACCCGCCAAGAGGCACGGTGATTAGGAATCCCATCTAGTGCTTCACTTGCAGGCTTTGAATAGTCTCTCCTAACCAGAGAGTTTCTGCCACGGCTGAGAGTTTTTTATTATTCTGAGAATACGAATTGCACGGCCCCCACAGCGCCTGGGAAGCAGACAGGCTAACTTCCACCACATTTTACCCAGGGAGACTGCCCATCCTTTGCTGGGGCAGTGGAAAGGCTCTAGCTGCACGTGTGATAACTACTGACCATGCAAACAGCTTAGGACTCTGCAGGCAATAACTTTTGGGGAGAAGCCCCGCTCATGTAAGTGGTGTTTTGACTCATCCCTCTCAAGACTTGAAAGATGATGGTAACCACTCAGCATGTTTTACAGCCCCTGCGAAAATCAGCAAGAGTGCCTTCTCTCCTAAGCTCCTCTGGGGCGGAGGACGGAGGGGACTGGAAGCCCTTGGAAGCCCCTCCCGAGCCATGTGGGCCCATGCCCTGGGACCCTAGGGGCTGTCACTCAGAACAATGCAAATGGCTCCCTCTGCCAGGACCTGACTTTCAGGGACATCTGTGAAGTCACGTCAAGATGATTGAAAGGAAACCTTTCCTCTGGGCATGACTCGAGAAGAGTATTTCACCCAGAAGGAAGCCGCAGGGGCGAAAACAAATCAATGAAGGACTTGCAGATAGATGTTCCCTGGGCCCGAGTACAGTTCACACAATGCAATGTACAGAGAAGATAAATCTACTCCCTCTCCCTGCCAGGCTAGAGCAGATTCCTGAATAAAAACAACACTTTGCAACAGAACCTGAGACTCGGCTGGAAGTGAGTTTCCTCAAAAGGCACAAGGGACAGGGTTAGGAATTCCTGAAGTCATACTGCAAGCGTTTGAAGCCAGCAGCATTCAGAGCAAGGGAAGGGGAGGCTGGGGACGGCAGGGGAGACAGGTGCAGGCACGACATTCCTCCGGGACCGTTCTCAGGGAGAAAGTTGTATGGAATGAGTTTTCCAATAACGTAGGAGAGCAGCCGCACAACCATCTTCAGACTGAGTGGCAGGTCATCGATTTGAGAAACAAGTCAAGTCAGGGTTATGCTCTTTTCATTATAACGGGGGGTGGGGGGGAGGGACCTGGCCAGGAGGAAATGGTTTTGCATGGGCCAGAGCTCAAAGAAACACGTTTCCGACTCCTGCAGACCACTTTGGCAGCAGGGTAGAGCCAGGGCCAAAACAAACACATTAGGAGCTACCTCCACATCTCCCACCCCTGCCCGCCCTCCCCAACCCGTGAAAACTTGATTTGTCTCAACTAAACATAAGCTGGGAACTGGAGAGCAGGGAGGGGAGAGGAAAGCAAGGGGAGCCAGGCAGCGTCCATGCAGTCAGTGTGTGATTGATTTAGAGCCACACCAGCCTCAGAGTGCCATCGGCAAGATCATACCTCCTGCTGATCTCGGGGGAAATTCTCCAAGATCCATGGCTGGGAGTTAAGGAGAATCTCTGAGCCTTCAGGAAGGAGCAGAGCTCTGCAGCTCCTCAGAATGATGGACCGGGGCGAGCTTTAATTAACAGGGTCTGATGCCTCTTCTCTTTTGGTAACTGAGCAGATTTAAAGGGCTAGAGCCCCAATTTGAAGGGTGCCGGTGCCGGCGCTGGAGCTGCCGTGCTCTGCCGTGGCTGCTCCGGCTGCTGCTGCCGCTGCTGGAAAAGCTTCCTGCAGACCTCTCGCTTCGGCAAGGAAATGGGCTGCGAAGGTGGGAAAGTTGGAGTGGGAACGCTGGGGTCTCTCGGGCTGTGTGATTTGAATCAAATCAGAACCGCAGGGCTGTGGCCCCAGGCGCTGCCCACGCTAGTGAGTGCCAGCGTCCTGCAGGCTGTCTCCTAGGTCAGGGAGAAAGGGCTGGGCTCAGGGGGCATCGGTGACACCCTCTCCAGATATGGGGCTGGATAGGACGCTGCCCAGGCAAAGCGGAAAGCTGGGTTTCTGCTGTGTGCTTCTCTCCTGAGAGTACTGCTTGGCGACAGCCACCATGTAAGCTGCACACACACACACACACACCTGCCCATGTACACACACCTGCCCATGTACACACACATGCCTGACCATGTACACACACGCCTGACCATGTAAACACACCCCTGTCCATGTACACACACATGCCCATGTACACACACCTGCCCATGTACACACACCCCTGTCCATGTACACACACATGCCCATGTACACACACACACCTGCCCATGTACACACACACCTGCCCATGTACACACACATGCCCATGTACACACACCTGCCCATGTACACACACACACCTGCCCATGTACACACACCCCGTCCATGTACACACACATGCCTGACCATGTACACACACCTGCCCATGTACACACACCGGCCCATGTACACACACCTGCCCATGTACACACACCCCTGTCCATGTACACACATATGCCCATGTACACACACCTGCCCATGTACACACACATGCTTGCCCATGTTCACACACCTGCCCATGTACACACACATGTCTGACCATGTACACACACACACCTGCCTAAGTATACACACAAGCCCATGTACACACACATGCCTGACCATGTACACACACCTGCCCATGTACACACACACTTGTCCATGTAAACACACATGCCTGACCATGTACACACATACCTGCCCATGTACACAAACATGCCTGACCATGTACACACACACCTGCCCATGTACACACACAAGCCCATGTACACACACATGCCTTACCATGTACACATACCTGTCCATGTACACACACCTGACCATGTACACACATGCCTGCCCATGTACACACATACCTGCCCATGTATACACACATGTCCATGTAAACACACATGCCTGACCATGTACACACACATACTTGATGCACACAGACATTCCTGCCCATGTATACACACGTGCCTGCCCACATGTACACATATTCCTGCCCATGCACATACATGCCTGCCCATGTATACACATACTTGCCCATGCACACACATGCCTGCCCATGTACTTATACATGCTTGCCCATGTACATACACATACCTAGCTATGCATACTCATACCTGCTCATGTACACATATGCCTGCCCATGTACACATACATGCCTGCCAATATATATACACATGCCTGCCCATGTACATGTGTCTGCCCACATACACACACACCTGCCGAAGTTCACATACATGCCTGCCCAGGTATGCACACATCTGCCTATGTACACACATATATATGCCCACATACACACACACCTGCCCATGCACAAAGATATGCTTTCCCATGTACACACACATGCCTGCCCATGCATGCACAGGTACCTGCCCATGTACACAGACACACTTGCCCATGTACATGCACATATCTTCCCATGTACACACATGCTTACTCATGTACACACATGCTTTCCCATGTACACTCATACCTGCTCATGTAAACACATGCCTGCCCATGCACACTCATACCTGCCCATGCACACATACTTGCCCACCTTCCAGACATCTGAACACAAAGCCATATGGCCTACACCCAGCCAGACCCCTGCCCATGGCAGGTAGATGACCAAGAAAAATAGTTGTGACACAGCATGGCCAGGAGAGGAACCTGGGGTAAGGTGGCCACAGGGATGAGGGGAAGAGCAGACCCGTGTTGGAAGTTCCCTGCCTCCCTGGCTGTCTCTGACAGAGCACGGATCTGGGGCAGGGAGAGTTCCTATGTCAGGGATAGACCACCACCCTCAGAGGACCCCTTGCCACATGGCCTCATCTACTGGCTGTTGCTCGGACAGCTGCCGGTCTCCCTGTGAGCTCGTCTTGGCTCAGACCTCTGAGACTTTTCCTCAGAGTGGTCTGCTGTGCTTGGCGTCCCAGACCATGAACTTGATTTTTCTGCGATGCTTCCTTAGTGCTCCTTGCGTGACCTTTTTAATACCATTTTCCCCTCCTAAGCCGGCTGGTGCTCAGGAGCCAGAGGCCATCAGGGAGCGTGCTGTGGCTCTGTGCCTGGCAGTGCGTGCCGGGTGTCTGGGAGGGAGCGGGCTGCGGCATGCAGGTGAACCTCAGGTACCACCCCAGCTCTGATCCCGCGAGCCAGGTTTTCTAATTTGTACAACAGAGTTGAATGAAGCCAGTAATGCTCTTAACAGAGAAAGGAGAGAAGGGGATATTCAGGCTTTTAGAAACCTTGTGCCATTATCTGAACACTAAACTTGACAGAACCTTGGCCAAAGGGGACAGCACATTGCAAAGGACATGCCCTAAAAACCTGGAGAAACCCCATGCAGGGTCGTCTCCACTGGCCTCAGAGTTGGGGGAGGATTGAGTGGCCGCAGTCTCTCCAATCCCAGCTGCTCCTTGGAGAAATGGATCCTGCCTGCAGCTGGCTTAGACTGGTAGTGTCAGAAAGAGTTCAGATCCCAGCGGGGCCTCGGGCAAAAAGTTCCGGAACCTTCCTTGCACACCTCTCTCTGTGCCCACCCTACCTCTGCCCAGCCCCCACCTTTGGATGCCCAGAGCCTTCACACCCACTCGCAATAAAATCTTTGTCAGCAAAGAATCTGCTGTCGCCATGCAGACATCAGTTGAATGCCATTTCTCCTCCTCCGTCTTTGGAGAGGTTTGCATATTCCATCCTCTGTCACCCTCAGAGAATGCTAGCAAGGTGAGATCGGCGGGGACAGGCCCCTGGCACGCAGCGTGTCCCTGCAGACTCACAGTCCCAGAGGTCCCCACCCCCAGCACCTCGTGGGGCGTCTCCAGGGAAGGCGGACTCTGTGGTTGAAGGGCGGGCACAGCAGGTGCCCAGCAAGGACCACAGGACAAGGAGGTGGCCGGAGTGGAGTTCCAATCTCTATTCCGCTACCTGCCCCCAAGACCTCAGGTCTCTTTCCTGGTTTTCATTAATAAAATCAAGCCTCCATTTTTTTGAGGTTGGCGACAAGGTGGGGTCTCACTTGGGACAGGAACAGTGGCCTCAGCGCTGCCTTTCCTCCAGGCCCTTGGTGTGCTCTCCCCACCTTCCCGTAGCCGCCACCATGATGGCCTCATGGGCCTCAGTGCCCCGAATGCCACGTCTTCCCTCAACTGTGTCTACAGCCCCTCAGAACAGAACTAAACCCGGGCTGGACGATTAGGATAAAAGTGCCACGAACTCGGACGGTAGCCGGGAGCTGGTCACCTGGGCAGAGACAATGACCCACCTCTACCGGGCCCCCCACTCTCCTGAAGGCTGGGCAGGTGGCCCACAGCGTCCACCCGCGGGGCGTGTTCTCTCAGCTGCCCTGACCTCTCGGCGTCCCCACAGAGGAGACTAAGGCCAGGGAGGAGACGGTGTTCCCTCGACCCCTGCCTGGGGTCCACCGTCTGCACCCTCTGCCCAAATGCTGACCTCCCGGGCCTGGCGACTGACAAATGGAAGGTCCACCTTCTTCCTTGCTGACCTTCCACCTTCTTCCTGTCTGCAGGAACTGAACTCGATCGAGCTTCTTCTACGAGATAAGCTCATCACACCACAACCCGGGAGGCCTCGTCTGTTTCAGGTGGAGAGACTTGGCGCAGGCCGGCCCTTGGCCTGCCCATAAATCTGCTCTGCGCTGGTTAGTCGCGAGCCCCCTCGGCTCCAGGAAACCCACAGAGACTCTGCCGTGCTGGGGCCGAGCTGTCCGGACCCCTCGCCCAGCTCCCGGCCTGCAGAATCCCTGTTAGGTTCAGTCAAAGGAGGACTCGGGCGGGACACGGGAGGGGAGGAGGAAAGAACTCAGCAGAGCGTTGGCCCAGGCCCCCGGGTCGCGTCGGTACCGTTAGCGCCAGCCTCACTGTACCTCTCGGAGCTCCAGCCCCAGCTTCGCCCCCCATAGAGGATCTGGCAGCAACCGTGCCAGGACCCTCGGCAGTGGCAATACTCACTGCCACCTCCCTCCGAGGTCTCAGCGCCAGCCCATGGGGCCCTGCTCAGGCCAGCTGAGACCTTCCCTTTAGTTCTCCGGTCCTAGTGGGAACAGCCACTCTTGCAATTACTAATGTGAGTGTTTTCAGCTCTCTGTTCCTGGGCAACTGATCATCTGAGTGAAATGCCATCTGGTTGAGACATCTCGTGTAGCTTTTGTTTTCCTGACTGGACAAGAATATTCCTTGGCGATCCCAAATTGGAGTGTTCTAATAGTCACGATCGAGCCCCAGTCTGAACATTCTGGCACATAGAACGCACGTTGGAGTATAAATGTCAACATTCACAAATTAAAGGAAATTATCCAGCTTGGGCAACATAGAGAGATCCCATCTCTACAAAAAATGAAAACAAAAATTTAGCTGGGTGTGGTGGCGCATGCCTGTAGTCCCGGCCACTCGGGAGGCTGAGGCAGGAGGATCAATTGAGCCCAGGAGTCAGAGGCTGCAGTGAGCTCTGACAGTAACTGCACTCCAGCCAGGATGACAGCACAAGACCTTGTTTCTAAAAAGAAAATAATTTTTTTTTAAATGAAGGAAGTTATAAGAGGGAGTGAAGTTTTACAGTCATTCCTCGAGTTGGAGCCCGTTGGCACATCCTTTATTACATATTTGTCATTTATTCCACCAAATTTATAGCTGTCAGAAAGAAAAATAATCCTGGTCCAATTGTAGATCCAGTGAATTCAAAACAAAAAAATTAAGAGGCAACTAAGAAACTTGGCTTTGGGAGAATTGAACTGAATGCTCACACGGCAGAGAAGGACGATGGATAATGTGCGTATTATCATTCCGCCTGTTCTTTAGTACACCAGGTGTGTTAGGTAAATGTTGGTGCATTTTACAAATATTTTGGAAACTGAACAGTGTGAGTTATTAGGGAATTGGAGGGTCTGAATTCCGCTCTCAGCTCATCCCTGTGGGATCTCTGCCCTGAGAAGCACACAAAGCTCTGGGCAGAGCCTGCGAAGTTGCCCAGGGCGGGAGGGGAGGGGAGCGCTCTGGTGTCTTCTCCCTCTGCATTGGGAGGAGGGGGAGGGAGGTCACCAAACACGATGAGACCTGGAGAGCAGGCTTGGTCGGACACCCCCCAGACACAGAGAGACGGACAGCACAGAGGGGCTGGCTTCCGGCAACGCCCTGTCACGCGGGGCTGTGTGCGACAGCCAGGAAACTCAACAGGCGCCTGCGTGGCAGTGCAGCTTTGACCACGCAGGCCAGACCCCGCCCCCAACCCAGATCCCGGTCAGGCCAGTGACCCACAAGTCCTCCTTGTAGGGAGGAGCTGGCAGAAAGAAGAGCCTGGAGAGGAAGACGGAAGCATTCCCTCTTTGTGGGCAGGGCTGCGGCCGGGGGGAGAGGGAGCAAAATGTCTTTGGGGGGCAGGTCCTTCTCACCCCGCCCCACTCTCCCGGTGCCCACATGCAACGTGACTTATTTGTGCTGCCCTGGAAATCTGGCCCCGAGCCGTCTCCTCCTCTCCGTCCCGCTGCTGCTGGCTTCCAGCAAGCCCTTTTGATCTCTGGTCTCTTAGAAGAAATTGGTAAATGAATAGCCTGCCTCATCCCGGTGGGCACAGGAGACACAGTGACAAACTAGGAGGACAAAGCCCCAGCCCTCCTGGAGCACAAGAGCTGGCAGAAAAGACAAACATCAAACAATTGCAAAGGCAGCGAGTGTCTAGAGAGGAAATGCACAGAGCGGCTGTGGGTTCTCACGGTGAGGACCAGCTACTCTGGGGCTGGGGGCTCCTGGGGTGGGGGGGACACTGGGACCTGGGATATGACAGGTGTTGGTGAGGTGATGGGGAAGACGGCTCCCCACACACAGGACGGGCTCCAGGGCTCCCGGGCACTGGGCGGGCAGGGCATGGAAGAAAGGCCAACACTGATCCAGCCGGAGACTGGAGAGGTCAGGCTGGAGGGGGGAGCAGGGGGTCTCCAGGAGGCCGCGGACATTGTGACGAGGGAGAGAAGAGGAAGCCGCCACCGGGCCACCGGGATCGTGACATGGCGAGATACTGCTGTAGAAGACCCTTCGGCTGCATGGGATATCCACGGGATCTAGTGCACAATCCAAGCGAGCGATGAAGGAAACTTGGACAAGTCCCAGCAACCGAAGCACGATTGGCTCAACCTTCCCACGGTGTTTGGAATAGAAATCAGACTCCACGATCTGTTGTGAAGGCCCTTCGTAAGCCGCTGGCTCCAAACCACCTTCCACCGCCTTCGTGCCCTTCCAGCTCCAGCCACAGGAAGCCACTCGGAACTCCCAGAAGAGGTCAGCTTGACAGGTCTCTGGGCCTCAGCACATGCTGCTCCGCCAGCTCGGAACGTCCTTCCTGGCGGCCCCAGTGAACTCCTGCCTATCTCTCAAGGCCCTACTCAGATGTCACATTCTCTGGGCCACCTTCTCCCAAGGATCACCTTTCCCTCCCCCTCCCGCCTCCTGCATGCAGAGAGGGCCACCTTTTCTCCCAAACAGGACACTGTGCAGCCGCTTTTCCTGCCACACGACTGTCTCTCACTCTATAAGGGTGATGTCCCTCCATAGGAAATAGGTGTCCTTCCCTAAGAGACAGGTGTCCCTTACCTTCCTATTCTTAGTGCCTAGTACAGGGTGGTCCCACAACAAATTCTGGTTAAAATGAATTGGGGATATATTTCCATATCAATAAGCCAAATGAGCTTAGCCCTCTGGAGTACAGCGCAGAATTTGTAAACCTCACACCTGTGAAATTCTAATAAAATGTCAACATTCTAGCCACTAATAGCCTGTAATCAAGGGACAGTCTGTCCAATAAGTAAATAGTTGTCTTATCTGTTAGAATAATATACAAGTAATGATTTAGTGGCATTTTTCTGGCATTAGCCACGTTTCCTGGAATAGCTTTACTGCATCTGTGCCCGAAGAGGAAGGCCTCAGATGCAGGTTTTCCTCCAGTCTCGCCCAAGAGCTGCCAAATCAAAGGAAGTGTATAGTTCTAAATTAAAGAAAAGGCCCCAAGGTAAAGAAAAAGCAGCCCACACGACACAGTGCCCACGTGTGTGGAACATGGGTGTGCAAATCACAGCCCCCAGCTTGTGCCAGCGCCAAGGTCAAGGCGCCAACTTACAGCCGCCTCCCACGCAGGTGGGAAGACGCCGCCTCACTCTGCAGGAGGGAAAGCGGAGATGGCGATCCACGCCCTCGCTGCCCGGCGAGACCTCTGTGACTACAGACACGGCATCACGGGCGTAGCCTTGGGCGGAGTCTGCTGTTGGCGGCCAGGTCTACGTTCCCGTTCTCTGCCCTATCACGGTCGGCTCTGTGGCCACGTTTACCTGTGAGTGTGGCTTTGGAAGGTGCCCCCGTAGAGGTGTTGCGTTCTCCTGCAGTGGACAGAGAGCCCTTTCTTCCTGAGTCGCCCCGGAGTCTGGGCTCAGCTCCACAGCTCTGAAGTTCAAGTTTTCAGAGGATTCGCAGACCGCAGAAACAGCACCCTGTTTGGGGCTCTCCACCCATCCCTGCTTCCTCTCTCCCCAGCTTTCCCTCTCCTTCCTCCTTCCTCCCATCCATACTGCAGTCCCCAACCGCCGGGCTGTGGACCAGCAGGGTCTGTGGCCTGCTAGGAACCAGGTCGCACAGCAGGCGGTGAGCAGGGGGTGAGTGAAGCTTCATCTGTATTTACAGCCGCTCCCCATCACTCACGTCACCGCCTGAGCTCCGCCCCGTGTCAGATCAGCGGGGGCATTAGATCCTGCATTATGGTGAGTTGCATAATTATTTCATTGTATGGTACAATGCAATAATAATAGAAATAAAGTGCATAATAAATGTGATGTGCTTGAATCATCCAAAACCATCCCCCTCACCCCTCCAGTCTGTGGAAAATTGTCTTCCATGAAACCAGTCCCTGGTGCCAAAAGCTTTGGCGACCACTGCTCTCTCCCACCCCCTGGGCTGGGGGCTGGCACTCCTGCACCATAGAACACCTCCCAGGAGGGCACGACAGATTCAAAGCATGAACTGGAGCGTGAAGGATAAAAGCATCATGGGTGAAATCCCAGAGCACAGGAACCCAGGCCTCGGGAGACCCCTCCAAGCCCAGACACAGCGGCGTGACCCGTGCAGACGCTGGGTTCCCTCGCTGGCCGCCACAGCAGCCCAGGGAGGCCAGGAGGCGTCCCCAGGTGAATTTCTGCAGGTGATGAGCGGCTCACAAGCAGCTTGTTGGATGGTCTTGCTCCACGCACCTGGCCTCTCTGAGCAGAGGCTGCCCCAGCAGGACACGCTGGGTAGTGCATGTTGTGAGTGACAGTGTCATTTCCCTAAAGCAGGTCGCTGTCACTTGGCAAGGCCGTCTCCTGATGCTCAAAGGCCCAACTTCCTCTCCTTATCTAGTAGCCTCAGGAGATGCCAAGCTCGACAGTAACGCCACTGGCTTCTAAGAAAACACCTCGGTCAGACGAGCCTGTGGTGCAGACACCGTGGGGCTCAGGAGGGGTGCGCCAGGGCGACATCCACAGCCCCCGGCATGGTGCGTCCTGCTCTGTGGCAGAAAACGCCGCCGAGAGAGGGCTACCGTCAAGCTGTGAGTGCTGGGGATTTTGAGTGTGAACAGCCCCCAGCCAGCCCTGCCACCGGGCTCCCTCTGTCTGGCTAAGGGTGGGAGCCAAGCAGAGCAGGGTGGGGCCGCACTCGCCCCCTGCCCCTGGCCACAGCCCCCTGTGTAGTTCACACCGGCCCAGCCACGTGTCGTAGTCCGCTCTGAGGCTGGGCTGCATTTCGTTCTTTCCCTGGCTACAGTCCTTGTTAACTTACACACAACTTACACACAACTATGTGTGTGCATCATAGAAAATCAGAAAGCACAGAGAGGTAACCTCCCAAAATGTCACCGCCCAGGACTCACCACTGTTAGAGTTTATTTCCAGTCGTTGCCAACAACAGCATGGCAAAAGCTTCGCTCTCCACTGCCCGTTTCTTTACACAACTGTGACCAACCCCACCACTCGGTGACGCTCTGAGCTCCAAGACTCTCCGGGCCTCTCCTGCAGGGTCCAGCCTGGTGCGGCCCCGCCTGGAGAGCACGCGGGGCAGAGGCTGGGTGACACTATGCTCAGCACCTGCTTTGACAGGCTGTCCTTGGTGGCCGAGACCAAACCTTTCATCTGCCTTCTCAGGCTGGAGAAGTAGCACGTTTTCATGAGGTGAAAACCAGCCTGAGTGAACCACCATTGCTTCCAGCTTCTCAGAGAACTCCAAGAATCCAGCTCAGAGGGGGGTGAGGAATCCGACTATAATATTAGGAAGGCCTAAAGGGCAAAAAAGTGGAAAGACGTGGGATTGCTGAATCTGATTTGATTGGGAACAGGACAGATCTCATCTCTTACCAAGGCCCTACCTTAGCTGCTGGTTCCAGCAGACTCGCCCTCCAACCCCACTACCCCAGGGCGGCTGGCGCAGAAGGAGCAAATGCTCCCATGGTCCCCCGCCACCTAAGAGAGAGGGAGTGGGACACTGATAACGTGATAGGACCCAAGTACAGAAAGACAGCAACGTCAAAGCTCTGATGGGTCTTCGTGTAGCCGTGAACAGGTAGGTATCTCTTTATTGGGTCCCATATGGCGTTGGACTCAGGGACACAGCTAAAAGTCAAGGCAAAGTAGGATGAATACTACTTTGCAAAATAAAGAAGACACTATTCCTACTTTGCATATCATGTTCTATTCCTTATAAGAGTTTTTCTGCAAGAGGCACTATTCGTAGTGGTGCTCCCTGAAGTCGTGCGACATGGCAGCTCTGAATATTGGTTTCTTCATTAATGGCCCTGGAATGCATTGTCTCTGAGAATCAAATGGGTCCTGAGAAGCGTGTGCATATGGGGACACACACGTGTAGCTATGCCTCCCTCCGCAAGATTAGCTGTGATGCAGAAAACCCTTTATTCAGATCCTCACGCTGATGGGAAGATCTCAAAGCCTTTGCACTTGGAGAGCAAAACTCCCTCCTGAGTCATTCTGCTGGACTTCAAATGCCATGGCCCACCCCAGACTGTCCTTTGGGAGTGTCCCTTGGTGCTGCCCAAACTGAGGAGTGCAGACTTTGGGAACGGCTTTGCTGAGGGAGGGATGGGTCCCAGGACAAGACCAGCCTGAGGTTAGAGGGCAGATTTCCCTTTCAAAGGGTGGATATTGGCTTCTAGATGGTTGAAGGAGGTAAGTCTCTGGAGGAAGACCTTGAATGGCAGATTAGCAGCACACAAAAAAAGAAAGCAAGTCCATAGTGGACCTCTCTAAGGGTCTTTTCATGACTTTTCCCTAGCGCTTTGGTGACAGATGGATTGCATGGTTTTAAAATAATCATACCCTTCTCTGTCGTATGTGCTTTTGCTTATCCCCCAGTCTGGTGTGGAGGCAGGGGGAGTGACTAATGGGGTAGGGCAACGGAGAGAAAACTCCACGATACTGTCGAGGAGGCTGGTGACCAGCAGTAAAGGGGACACAGTTCACAGCTGGGTTGGACGGCAGGGAGGAGCTTGCGCCATGAGGTTCACCGGCCGGGTGGGAGATCCAGGTGCAGATGTGGGATGAACTCCCCTTTCCCCAGAGTACTAGAGAATAGTGGCCCTTGAGGAGAAGACTCACACATGGGTTACACACCTGAGTTCACCTGTGACTGTGCCACTCCCTGGCTCCAAACTTGCCGGGCACGTCCTTCTCTCCGTCCAGACCATGACCCCTGCCCAGAAGCCCTCCTTTTACCTCTCAGCTGTTCACATTCCCCATCCATCCGCACTCTGCTCAAGTCCCCATCTTTCATCCATGAGTATGGCCATACCTACGATAACACATACCGATTAGCACCTGGCACACACGCTAGGTGAAGTACATTTAATCCCTAGATCCATGCTATGAGGTAGATACTATAATCTCCATTTTTCAGGTGTAGAAACTGAGGCTCATAGAGCCAGAATGGTCTGCATTTTAAACATTTACATTTTTCTGGGAGCTGGGCTTCGGAGGCACCAACCACTCAGAACACTGTGGTGCCCCGCTGGAGCTCTGCCTGCTGAAAGAAATGGGTTTCTCAGCATGGAACTAGAATGGACTGTCTCTGAGTATCGACACTGCTCTGACTCCAATGCCCCTGGATGATAAGAATCCCTGGATAATACGAATTCATGTTCCAGTGGTGGCCAAATGGCCAATATCAGGTGTATCCACCCAAGGGCAGGTTGCCCACTGCCAGTCCCACATGTTCCTCTTGCCCTCTGTCCCACGTGGTCAAGGTCCCACCAAGCCCTGCATCTAACCCTTCCTTACAGTCACTAAGCCCATCTGGGATCCTTCACTGCCCTTGGAAGAGCAAAGCTCACTCCAGACTCGGGGGTTGCAGCTGCCCCAGGTAAGAACAGTGTGAGCGACTCCAGCTTTGGGAAGTTGGTAAAGTTAAAGCAACATTCCCAGGCTGCTTCCTCAGTCACAGGAGGATCAGGAGCTGCTAGGAGGCTGATGAGTCCCACTTGGACTCCTGTTGTAGTCATGGGAACAGATGCCACATAGCAAAGGTGCTGAAAGCAGAAGCCACCAACGTCGTTTGCCCCAAGATGGGACTCAACCCACACCTGAGAATCTCCCAGACAGAAATCAGGGGTGAAGCCACATATGTCAACCCCATGGCTTTGCAACAACTTCCAGTCCCTCTTGACGTCCCAGCGATGCCCAGGCCCAGCCTCAGGGGACCAGAGCAACCCCCACAGGTACTCTCAGCCCAGCTTGGACTTCAGGGGCCAGAGCATCAAACCCAAGCATCCCGGACAGAGCACAGGAGGGCTCTCATCTCAGATGCACCTCTCTGGTCTCCCCAGAGCCTGAGAGAGAGGAAAGAATTTGGGGGTCAGGGTGCAGGTGGATACACCGCTGAACAGCTTGTACTGCTCATAGCTCGATGCAGACATCACCTCATCTGAGGCGGCTTCCTTCCCGCCAAGGTTAGTTTCCCATTCCCCGTCTCTCCGAGCACCACGCATTCCCCATGCAGACCTATCACACCATGTCGTACATTCCTGGTGCTCTCTGCTCCCAAATGCATGTGGAATGTGCTTTTGAGCTTACAGGCTGTGTCTTTCTCAGCCCTATGGCCGCCTATAGCAGTGGCCTCCTGCATCTGCCAATGTCCTGGGCGCCCCTAACCCCAAACGGGAGCTTTAAGACGTGGTCTGTGTCCATCCGTCCCAGGATTAACATCTTTCCACTCCCCCCTGCCCCCGACGGCTGCAGCCAGGAAAAACGAGAAGCCGGAGTTGACAACAGCTCTCCAAGGCTGAACCAATAGGAGAGGACTTGGTAAGGTCACAGTCAAAGTCGGGAAACAGACAGACACTCTTCCAGCATAATAAAGTCCAAAAATTATGCTAGCGGGAAGACGTGACTCCTTTGCGTAGATCATTGAGGTCCGTGGGCAGGAGATTAACACTTGCAATATCAAATGCCTGGCTTGTTGTTCAAAACAGATTGGGATGATCATAGAGAATCAGAAAGAAAAGCCAATCTTCCACCCAGAGTCTCTTCCCCTACTTCCGGGCTCCAAGCTTCCCCCTCACCCTGAGAAGAAGTAAAATGAATGGGGACTCTCACACTGACAAGGGACTGGGACACCCCACCCAAGAGAAGAAATGAGACCTGGGACAGGAAGAATGAAAAATGGAGTAGAATTAGGACGGGAAGCAAGGTCCACGTGGGAGCTGTGGCCGGCCATGAAGGCGTCCGTGTGCGGCTGACACTCTGAAGGTCTAGGCAGGGAGGCCCGAGCTTGGCATGATGCAAAGGCCACCGTCCCTCTGCACAGCCACGCCCACCACAGTTCTGTGTAGTTTAGACTCCATCACAGGGACCCAACTGGAGAACAGAGAAAGCTCTCCTTGAGGTCATATGTGTGAGTGCACACGCACACACGTGTGAACAGGCACTTGCCTGGCAAAGGAAGGGAAAGGACTAGCCCTCCCTCCCCAAGGTCAACAGGGGCACCTGTAGGGTCGGGAACATGGAGGTAAGTGGAGCCCCCAGAGAAAGGCCCCCCAGCCACAAGGGCATCCACAGTCCAGTGTGTGTGAGGAACCAAGAGGTCATCAGGTATTTACAACACAGGGTAAGAACATGCTCGGTAGGAAGTGGAGGATGTTTTCAGGGCAGAGAGAAAGGGCACTTTAGGGTTCAGGAAGGCTTCCTGGAGGAGGTGATGTCTGTGTTGAGCTCTGAGAATCAAGAAGTTATGCAGAAGCATGTTCCTGGACTCCCTCCCTCCACCATCCTGGAGAAGAGCTGCAGACCACCCCCCCCCATCCCCCGCCATAGGTCTAAGATAAGGAAACTCGCGCTCGGTCACAGTCAAGTCCGAGACAGCCTGTCACCCAGGTGAGTCCCTGGAGCTCTCAGGCCCTCTCACTTACCTGCGTTCCTGGGTGGTTCCAAGTTCCTTCCCTGGAACTGCCGAAGGGGTCCTGATCCTGTTAGTGGGGCTGAGAAGGTGATTTGCAGCATCCACACAGCCGGAGGGCCCCACCCCAGAGCCGGCCCTGGCCTGGCCCCTGGAGCCCGTTGAAGGTGTGCCAGGCCCCGGCCAGGCTGCCTGCTCGGACTGGAAGAGGGCAAAGAGTGCTGCCAGCTCCCTGGAGCCCGGCCAGGCCTCCCCAGCCTGCCAGGCAGGTGGAGGAGGAGCCCGAGAGAGCCTGGTAAAGCCTCCCAATGATCGCATTAACTCCTGACAAGCCACGGACACAGCTGGCTGATGGTGGCCTCTGGGCCCACAGCAGAGCCCCATCCAGGGCTGTGGGGTCCATCCCCCCACTGTAGTCTCTGGACAAGTGCCTGGGTAACTTTGACTTGCCCCTGCGTTTGAAGCTGGCCACCGTGCCACACCCCCACCCCTCGCCCCAGCCACACGGCGTGGGCAGCATCCTCTGCTATGGAACTGTCTGGTGTCTGGCTTGAATCTTTTTTTTAATATATCTTTTATTGAGGCAAAATTCACACGACATAAAATTAACCATCTTAAGGTGAATAACTCAGTGCATTTAGTGCATCCACAATGTTGTGCAACCGCCTCCTCTAGCTGGTTGCAAAACACTTCATCACCACAGAAGGAAACGCTTTGCCCACTGAGAAGTTCTTCCTGTTCCCTCGGCCCTCAGCCCCAGTTTGCGTTCTGTCTCTATGGATTTACCTATCCTGGATATTTCATGTAAACAGAATCATACAATATGTGACCTTTTGTGTCTGGTTTCTTTCCCTTAGTACAATGTTTTCAAGATTCATCTACAGTGTTGCACATATCAGCGCTTCATTCCTTTTTCTGGCTGGTCCATTGCATGTGTACACATCACAGTTTGTTTATGCAGTCATCTGTTGATGGACGTTTGAGTTCTTTCTTCCTTTTGGCCACTGTGAATAGCCCTGGTATGAATGGTTGTGTACGTGTATTTATTTGAGTACTTGTTTTCAATTCTTTCGGGGGGTATTCCTAAGAGTGAAATTGCTGGATCACATGGTAATTCTGTGTTTAACTTTTCAAGCCACCACCAAACTGTTTTCCACAGTCATCGAACTATTTTACATCCCCACCAGCAATGCACAAGGGTTCCAGTTTCTCCACATTCTCACCACATTTTTTTTAAAAGAGCTGTCATCGCAGCTATGAAGTCATAGCTCATTGGGGTTTTGATTTGCATTTCTTTAATGACCAATGCTGTTGAGCATCTTTTCATGTGATTTTTGACAAGTTTTATATCTTCTTTGGAGAAATGCCTGCTCAGATCCTTTGCCCATTTTTAAATTGGGTTGTTTGTCTTTTTGTTGTTGAGTTGTAAGGGTTCTTTCTATATTCTGGATACTAGACCCTTATCAGATATATGACTTGCAAATTTTTTCCCCATTTTGTAGGTTGTCTTTTCACTTCCTTAATAATGTCCTTTGATTCTTAGAGGTTTTTAATTGTGATGAAGTTCAATTTATCTATTTTTTCTTTTGTTTATTGTGCCTTTGGTGTCATATTAAAAAATCCATTGTTTATGAATCATTGATCATGGATATTTACCCCTATCTTTTCTTCTAAGAGTTTCATGGTTTTTACCTCTTATGCTTATGTTTTTGATCCATTTTGAGTTAACTTTTTTATATGACGTAGGGTAGGGATTCAACTTCATTCTTTTTCATGTGAATATCCAGTTGTCTCAGCACCATATGTTGGAAAGACTATTCTTTCTGTATTGTATGATCTAGGCACCCTTGTCAAAATCAATTGGCCATTGGGGTTTGGGTTTATTTCTGGACCCTCAGTTCTATTCCACTGATGAAGCTATCTATCCTATCCCAGTACCACACTGTTTTGATTACTATGGCTTTTTAATAAGTTGTGAAATCTCTTTCCTTAATCTTGCCTGAACCCCTTCGAGGGAAGATGACTTGACTCAGTTCCCCCTTTCCTACCTTGATATCGCATAAGGAGCCCCCTAACTCTCAACTCTCCCTTAAAATTCTGATTCTGATTCTGAATTCAGGCTAGCAGGAAGGAAGGGGCAGTGGGTAGCCTGGAAAGCCAGTGCAAGAACTGGAGCCATCAGTTCTCCATAAAGAGGAGGGGGCAGGATGCAGTGAAAAGAGGACAGGCGTGTGTAGGTTACTAGCCCACTCTGGAGCCCACCAACCGTGTAGTTTGAGCAACTTATCCTCTCTGACCCTCAGCTTTGCCATGTGGAAAATGGGTTGTTGTGAGATCTACATATGTCCAATAATGTACATAGAGCCCAGATGAAGCTGGGCATGCCGGTGCACACGTGTAGTTCAGCTACATGGGAGGCTGGTGAGGGAGGATCACTTGAGCTCAGAAGTTTGGGACCAGCCTGGGCACATAGTGAGACCCTGTCTCTAAAAACAAAAATTAACGCTCAGATGTACCCACATAATGTACATCTGGCCAATAAATAGCACAAAATGGCACTGGGAGATGATCATGGAAAGATGGGATGTCCCGATTACTCCAGGATCAGATACACCTTCTCTGGAAGTGTGTGAATGGAGGATAGATCTCTTGCTTTTAATCAGCCACAGGCACGTGCAGAGCCAGGCCAGGCAGTAGAAGAGACAACAATTAGTCCTTTATATGTCCTTACTTTCTTTGCTGTAAAATGAGTTCCTTGGTTTAAAAAAAAACAAGAGTATGTGTGTTATGCCGGTTACCATAATGGTCAATAAAGCTTTCTGTAAGTCCGCAAATAGTGTAGTTGGCAGAAGCAGAGCAGCAGGGAAGGCAAATCCATATCCAGAATGAGTGTCTATTTCAGGGGCAGCCAATCACAGCTCCCTCCTGATGGAAGAGGGCCAATACAATTAGTCATCCTATACTTCTAGCAAAGGAGCAGGCAAGGCAGAGCTTACAGGGCTTTCCAACTGCTCCTTGGAATTCTTTTTATGTGGGGCATCTCTAGATGTTCCAGTATTGCCGTTGGGTGAGACAGGCATATTCATCTGGGATCTCCTTTGGGGAGACTGGCCTGGCCCAGGCGCTACCTGCATCAGTGGGTCCTCAGCCATGCACCTCCCTGGGGGCCACACCAGCCCCGTCGCCGGCCCCGGCTGCCCCGTGCTGCTTCTGGAAGCGGGTGTCTCTGCACCACCCTCACCAAAGTGGAGTCCATGTGCTCCCTGCCTCTGTGGGTCACTTGCTTCCAAACTGAAGTTTATCCAGGTGCCAGGGACAGGGCAGAGGCTCAGTCACATGCCCACCTCCGGCGGCAAGTGTAGCAGGGGAAGCTTATTTCTGAGCTTTATTTTGGGGAGAAGCTGACACATCAAGTGGGAAATTCTCCCAACACAGACTGGGTGGTCGAAGGAGCCAAGTGGGAACAAGAAAGACAGTTGTCCACCACGTGGGGTGCCCTACTGAGGTCCTATTCAGGCCTGGTAAACAGGATGCTGCCCCTCTGCTTCCAACTCCACCCCATGAAGGCGGGGGAAATTGACATCAAGATGGGACAGTGCCACCTTCTCACCCAGTCACACAGACCTCCCCACCTGCAGCGTCTCTGTTCCTGAGCCTGGCATTTTGCCCGGCAAGGCATCCTCATCAAGCAAGTGAATGAATGCATGGTCGAATGGCACAACATGGCACCTATTAGTTGCCTCGGGTACAATGTCTGGCGTGTCTGGATTGAGACCCACGACCCCACATGTTCCTTCCCACTCTCACCCATTGGCTGGATCTGAAAGGTGGAGCTTTTGCTCTGTTTCTAGTTCCCCAATGGAACGTGTGTCCCTGTGGCCCGAGCACCTTGCTAGCCTCCTGTAGGGGACCGCGTCAGCTGACTGTACCCTTGGATGTCGGCCAGCTGTTGGCTCACGTTCCTCCCTCAGATTTACATCTAGCGATACAGTGCAGTAGGAGGGACGCTGACCATGACATGACCTGCTGCAGAGAAGCCCTCCTGCCTGTCCCATCTGCTGGGCCAGAGCCCACCGGCCCCAAGCAAACTGCGTGCGCCCGTGCTCAGCTGACTCGACTCCCCTGGCTCAGGGGCCGCCCGGCTGTGCCTACCCCCCCCCCACCGTCAGCCAGAGCTCCCGAAGTCCCAGGGTGCCCATCTGAGCAGTGAGCCCTCCTTACCAATCCTCACCGCAACATTTCCAGCTGTCTGTGGTCCCCTGCGCCCTGTCCCCTGTCAGCTACGCTTCCCAAGGCTAAGACAGAAAATGCCCCAGGCTTCCCAGTTCTATCACTAGCTCTTTCACAAGGATTTTTGCCTGAAAAATCACCATCAGAGGAGGATTTTCAAAAAAGTTAATAACATGGCTCTCGTGCAAATACAGAGTGAACACATGGCCAAAGATTTATTTAACTGATTAATTAATGAAACAGTCAGAGGGTTGGGTAAAGCAGTTTCAAAAGTGAATAAGTAGACCGGGCAAGGTGGCTCACGCCTGTAATCCTAGCACTCTGGGTGGCCAAGGCGGGAGGATTGCTCAAGGTCAGGAGTTCTAGACCAGCCTGAGCAAGAGCGAGACCCCGTCTCTACTAAAAATAGAAAGAAATTATATGGACAGCTAAAAATATATAGAGAAAAATTAGCCGGGCATGGTGGCGCATGCCTGTAATCCCAGGTACTCGGGAGGCTGAAGAAGGAGGATCGCTTGAGCCCAGGAGTTTGAGGTTGCTGTGAGCTAGGCTGACGCCACGGTACTCTAGCCCGGGCAACAGAGTGAGACTCTGTCTCGAAATAAAAAAAAATAAAATAAAAACAAATACAAAAAATGAGTAAGTAAAGCTGATTCAAAAAGCATTTGAGGAGCTGGGTAGTTAATGGTTTCTGAAAAATGAATGTTAGAATAAAGTTGCGCCTGGTGCAGTGGCTCACGCCTGTAATCCCAGCCCTCTGGGAGGCCGAGGCGGGTGGATTGCTCAAGGTCAGGAGTTCGAGACCAGCCTGAGTAAGAACAAGACCCTGTCTCTACTAAAAATAGAAAGAAATGATCTGGACAGCTAAAAATATATATAGAGAAAAAAATTAGCCGGGCATGGTGGCGCATGCCTGTAGTCCCAGCTACTCGGGAGGCTGAGGCAGGAGGATTGCTTGAGCCCAGGAGTTTGAGGCTGCTGTGAGCTAGGCTGACACCACGGCACTCTAGCCCGGGCAACAGAGTGAGACTCTGTGTCAAAAAAAAAAAAAAAAAAAAAAGAATAAAGTTGCTAGGTGAGAAACAAAACTAGTTAACGTCCTGACAGGGCAGTAAGACCGTAACATTGGGAGTTATCTTTCTACTAGACAGAAAGCAATTACATCTCCCCGAGGAAAACATCATCAACTTAACATGTAACCCACAACGTCTAGGCTTTTAATCAATAGTGAGTCAAGCAAAGGTTCCTCCCCGTAATTAGTCTGCGGGGACTGTTGAGCAACGCCCCTGTGCAACACCGAAAGAAGATGCTGTTCTTTCTTTCCCTTATTTCTTACTTTTTCTTAGCTCCACGTGGAGTTGTGAACCCAGGCTCCTGCGGAAGTGTCTCTAAGACACAGACGTGCACTGTTTAAATTCTGCAGTGTCACCGCACTGTTCGTCAAAGGCATAAAGCCTGACCCTTGGGCAGGACACACAAAGCCCTGTGTGACTTGAGACCTCTCCAGCCTACCTCTTGCCACTTCTGCACAGGTGCCCGGCACCGTGGCCTTTGCCAGTTGTTCATCTGGCTTACTCGGTGCTCACTTCATGCCATGCCACAAAGGGGTGCTTTCTCTAGAAACCCTTCCTTGACACCCCCCAAACCCTCCTGATACAGTGTCGATAGCAGCAATTGTGGCAATACTGCCAATGGCTGGGATCCTAACTTGCACTGGGCTTTGTCCTGAATCACTGATCCATCCTATGCAATTGAAATCTTTGAACAAAGGTTGAACAAAGATAACTTTATCCCACTTTCCACATAAGGAAAGTGAAATTCAGAGAAACGAAGTCATCTTCGAGAGATCCCACAGCTGGAAAATGGTTGAGGTAGGACTCACACACAGATCTTTCTGATCCATAACTGTATTTGTTCCTGTAATCTAGAGCTCTTTCCTGTTCACAGCAATCTGCAGATTTTCATGAGTTCCTGATGATGAAATGAGTTTCATGGCATCTATCTTCTTGCACAGAATGCCCAAGCCAGGATTAGACAAGCCTGGCTCCCACAAAAAGATATTAAGGATGTCATAGAAGAGCATTCGGTGTGTAGATGGCTGATAGCCCCTGGGAATTCTGGGGTGACCTCAGCTGGCGAAGCCTAGTCCTCAAGCAAAGTGTAGCGGTGTTGAGTCACTCCCAGGTCCTCTGAGATAGTGGAATTCTTCTGGACATGCCCACATCATTTCTCAACCCAAGCCTGCCAGTGCCCTGGGGTCTGGCACAACCCAGCCCCTCAGCCTTCAAACGCCAGCAGCCTACAGTATTCAGGACTGATTTCCAGCTTCAAACTACGCATGCATTCACTCATTCATTTATTCCACACAAAGGTACTGACACGTGCCATGTGCCAGGCACTGTACTAGGTGCTGGAGGTGGCAAAGGTTAGCAAATCAGACAGGGGCAGTCCCCTGCTGGAGATTATGCTGTACTGGGGAGAAGAAAGCAACCAAAGAAATGCATACGTAAATGTGAAATTACAGTTGGGGTAAGTGCTAGAAAGAAAAGGTGCATGTCCTGAGAACGTGGAAGAGAAAGGATCTGTTGGGCTGAGATGGGAAGGGTAGAGTCGTATGGGGGGGTGCAAAGAACAAGCTGGGGGCGAGGGTCAGTGAGGACGCATGAGAAGCAGCCCTAGGAGACTAACTGATGTTGCTGGCGGCCACCACCTTTTTATTGCCTTGCCACTTGGTGTCCCCTGGTTTCTCCCAGGCCAGCTTGCCCTTATTCTCCAAAAATCTCTGCTCTCTAATCTCCCTTATTTCTGTTGAATTCACATCGCACTTTCCTGATGTCCCTACATGACCCACTGTTTACGAGGACCCATTAAGACAGGAACTGTGTGCTCCTCGTCCTTTTATCCTCAGAGCCTAGCACACTGTTCAGATCAGAATGGACATGCAATAAATGAATGAATAAAAATAAATGATGAGAGTACAACTCTGGGACCTCTGTACCCAGTACATACCTGCCATAAGCAGCCCGGTCACTCTGGGCAGAGTCATCCCAATGAGGGTAGCAGCTCAGAGAAGGCCCCTACATCCCAGGGCCTAGTGAAGGGACCCAGTCTGTAAATGACTGATTCTCCTGCCTTCCTCCGTGTCCTGACACCCTGGTGTGCAGGGATGAACTGTGAGTGGGTCATAAATAATTGGATACCCAAGATAAAATCAACATTAGCAAATAATCTAATTAAAATAATTCATTAGAGGGGGGTGTTTTAATTTGCAAGTCTCTAAAGACTGATGTATTGATCACTTTCTGACAAGTTTATTTGCCACGGCTGTGAGTTCTTGGTGAAGTGTGTATTCATATATTATATCCACTTTAATGGGTTATTTATTTTCCTATTATTCAGTTTTGAAAGTTCTTTATATATTCTGGATACGAGACTTGTATAACATATACTTTGCAAATATTTTCCCCCACAAATATGTCTCCCTGCCTTGTCTTTTCATTCTTTTATTGGTACCTTATAGACAGATAAATTTTTTAATTATGATGAACTCTAATTTATGAATTTATACTTACTTTTTTTTTTTTTTTTTGAGACAGAGTGTCACTTTGTT
Organism: Lemur catta; assembly: GCF_020740605.2. Taxonomy (NCBI): domain Eukaryota; kingdom Metazoa; phylum Chordata; class Mammalia; order Primates; family Lemuridae; genus Lemur; species Lemur catta. The sequence goes on from NC_059129.1 coordinate 33,205,720, forward strand.
GCCCTGGCTAGAGTGAGTACCGTGGCATCAGCCTAGCTCACAGCAACCTCAAACTCCTGGGCTTAAGCGATCCTACTGCCTCAGCCTCCCGAGTAGCTGGGACTACAGGCATGCACCACCATGCCCGGCTAATTTTTTCTATATATATTTTAGTTGGCCAGATAATTTCTTTCTATTTTTAGTAGAGATGGAGTCTCGCTTTTGCTCAGGCTGGTCTCGAACTCCTGCCCTCAAGCAATCCACCCGCCTCGGCCTCCCAGAGTGCTAGGATTACAGACGTGGGCCACCGCGTCCAGCCTATACTTACTTTTTATCTTGCTTTTGTTTTGTTTTTTATTTTAATAAATTTAGGGGGTAAAAGTGACTTCTTGATACATAGATGAATTGTAGAGAGGTGAAGTCAGGGCTTTTAGTGTACCTGTCACCCACATAGCATGAATAGTACCTGAGAGGTAATTTTTGATCCCTCAGCCCCTCCCACCCTCTCACCTTCTGCGTCTCCAAAGTCTGTTCTACCACTCTGTAGGACCATGTATACCCGTTGCTTGGTTCCTGGGATACTTCACTCAGGATAATGGCTTCCAGTTACATCCAAGTTGCTGCAAAAGATGTTATTTCATTCTTTTTATGGCTGTGCAGTGCTCCATCATGTATATATACTGCATTTTCTTTACCCACTCATCAGTTGATGGGCACTTACGCTGATTCCATATCTTTGCAACTGTGAATTGCATTGTGATAAACATACAAGTGCAGGTGTCTTTTTGATTTCATGACTTCTTTTCCTTTTGGTAAATACCTAGTAGTGGGATTGTTGGGTCAAATGGTAGCTCTACATTTAGTTCTTTGAGGAATCTCCACACTATTTTCATTGAGCTTATATTAATTTACCTTCCCACCAGCACTGTATAAGCATTCCCTTTTCACTGCATCTGCACCAACATCTACTGTTTTTTGACTTTTAATTAATGGCCATTCTGATAGGGGTGAGGTGGTATCTCATTGTAGTTTTAATTTGCATTTCCCTGAGGATTAGCAATGTTGAGCATTTTTTCATGTTTTTTGGCCATTAGTGTATCTCCTTTTGAAAAATGTCTGTTCATGTCTTTTGCCCACTTTTTAATGGGTTATTTATATTTTTCTGGCTGATTTGTTTGAGTTCCTTGTAGATTTTGGATATTAGCCTTTTGTCAGATGTATAGTTTGTGAGTATTTTCTCCCATTCTGTAGATTGTCTGTGTATTCTGTTGGTTATTTCTTTTGTTGTGCAGAAACTTCTTAGCTTAAGTCCCATTTATTCATTTTTGTTTTTGTTGTATTTGCTTTTGAGGTCTGAGTCATAAATTCCTTGCCTAGCCCAATGTCCCAAAAGAGTTTTTCCTATGTTTTCTTCTGGAAGTTTTTATGGTGTCAGGTCTTAATTTAAGTCTTTCATCCACCTCAAGTTAATTTTTTGTGTGTGGTGACAGGTGGGGATCTGGTTTGATTTTTCTGCATGGGGCTCTTCAATTATCCCAGCACCATTTATTGAATAGAGTGTATGTTTTTGTCTACTTTGTCAAAGATCGGTTGGTTGTAGGGTTTGGTTTTATTTCTGGATTCTCTATTCTGTTCCATTCATGTGCATTCTACTTTTATACCAGTACCAGGCTGTTTTGATGACTGGTAGCCTTGTAGTATAATTTGAAGTCAGGAAATGTGATACCTTCAAATTTGGTTTTTTTGCATAGGGTTGCTTTGGCTATTTGGGCTCTTTTTTGATTCCATACGAAATTTAGGATTATTTGTTCTAATTCTGTGAAAAATGACATTAGTATTCTGATGGGAATTGTATTGAATCCATAAATCATTTTGCGCAGAATGGACATTTTAACAATATTGATTCCTTCAATCCACGAGCATGGGGTGTTTTTCCATTTTTTTTTTTTTTTTTTTGTCATCAACGATTTCTTTCATCAGTGTGCTGTAGTTCTCCTTGTAGAGATCTTTCACCTCATTAGTTAAGTATAGTCCTAGGTGGGGTTTTTTTTTTTTTTTGCAGCTATTATAAAAGGTATTGAGCTCTTGATTTGACTCTCAGCATGGCTATCATCAGTGTATAGGAATGCTACTGATTTGTATACATTAATTTTGTAACCTGAAACTTTACTGAATTTATTTATCAATTCTATGAGTCTTTTGGAGGAGTCTTTAGGGTTTTCCAGATATAAGATCATATCATAAGCAAATAGGCATAGTTTGGCCTTCTCTTTTCCAATTTGGATGTCCTTCATTTCTTTCTCTAGGCTGATTACTCTGGCTAGACCTTCCAGTACTATGCTGAATAGAAGTGAGCATCCTTGTCTTGTTCCAGTTCTTAGGAGAAATGCTTTCAACTTTACTCCATTCAGGATGATGCTGGCTATGGGTTTGTCATATACAGTTTTATTATTCTGAGGTATGTTCCTTCTATGCCTAGTTTGTTAAAGGTTTTTTATCATGAAGGGTGCTGGATTTTATCCAACACTTTTTCTGCATCTATTGAGATGTTTTTAATTGTTTTTAATTCTGTTTATGTGGTGAATCATACTTATTGACTTGCACATATTGAACCATGCTTGCATCCCTGGGATGAAGCCCACTTCATCATGGTGAATTTTTTTTTTTTTTGATGTGCTGTTTGATTCTGTTTGTTAATATTTTGTTGAGTATTTTTGCATCTATGTTCATTCTATAGGTTTCCTTTATTTGTTGTGCTGTTTCCTAGCTTTGGTATCAGGGTGACACTGGCTTCACAGAATGAGTTAAGGAGGATTCCCTCCTTCTCAGTGTTATGGAATAGTTTCACTAGGATAAGTACCAGTTCTTCTTTGTAGATCTAGCAGAATTTGGCTGTGAATTCAGCTGGTCCTGGGATTTTTCTTTTTGGGAGGTTTTTTATTACTATTTCAATCTCAATACTCATTATTGGTCTGTTCAGGGTTTCTGCTTCTTCCTGATTCAAGCTCGAGAGATTGTGGTTTTCCAAAAATGTATCCATTTCCTCTAGATTTTCTAGTTTGTGTGCCTACAGTTGCTCTTTGTAGTATCAGATGATCTTTTGTATGTCTTTGATATCAGTTGTAATGTCTCATTTTTCATTTCTGATTGAGCTTATTTGAACTCTCTCTCTTCTTTTTTTGGTTAGTCCAGTCAGTGATCTGTCAGTTTTATCTTTTCAAAGAACAAACTTTTAGTTTCATTCATCCTTTGTAAATTTTTTTATTTCCATTTCATTTAGTTCTACTCCGATCTTTGCTATTTCTTGCTCTCTGCTAGCTTTGGGTTTGATTTGGTCTTGTTTTTCTAGTTCCCTGAGGTGTGACGTTAGGTTGTTAATTTGTGATCTTTTTGTCTTTTGATGTAAGCATTTAGTGCTATTAACTTCCCTCTTACTACTGCTTTTTCTGTATGCCAGAGATTTTGGCAGCTTGTGTCACCATTGTCATTCAATTTGAAAAATTTTTTGGTTTTCATTTTGATTTTTTCATTGACCCAAGGATTGTTCAGCAGCCTGTTGTTTAATTTCCATGCGTTTGTATAGTTTTGAGAGTTCCTCTTGGAATTGGTCTCTAGTTTTATTCCACTGGGGTCTGAGAAGATACATGGTATGATTTCAATTTTTTTAAATTTTCTGAGACTGGTTTTGTGGCCTAATATATCACCTATCTTGGAAAATGTTCCATGTGCTGATGAGAAAAATGTATATTCTGCAATTCTGGGGTAGAAATGTTTTGTAAATGTCTGTTAGTTCCATTTGTTCCAGAGTCCCATTTAAGTCCAGTGTTTCTTTGTTGACTTTCTGCCTTAATGATCTAACTAGTTCTGTCAGTGGAGTTTTGAAGGACCCTACTGTTATTAAGTTGCTGTTTATTTAATTTCTTAAATCTAATATTATAGAATTTGTTTTATGAATCTAGGCACTCTGGTGTTAGATGCATGTATGTTTAGGATTGTTATGTCTTCTTGTTCAATTGATCTCTTTATCATTATGTAATGACCATATTTGTCTTTTTTTTTCTTTTTTTTTACTATTGTTGATTTAAAGTCTGCTTTCTCTGATATAAGAATAACTACTCCTGCTCACTTTTGGCTTCCATTTGTGTGGTCTATTTTTTTCTCACCTCTTTTCCTTGAGTGCATGTGGCTCTTTACAAGTTAAATGAGTTCTTGGAAACAGAAGATATTTGAGTTGTGGCTTTTTTTTAATCCATTCCATCAATCTATATCTTTTAAGTGTTATATTTACACCATTTACATTCAATGTTAATATTGATAAGTGAGATACTATTCAAGTCACGTTGATTGTTACCTATTTGCTTTGTATTCTCCTTTGTGTTACTGTTTTATAAGAGCTGTGATTTTTTTACTTTTGGGTGTTTTTACATGGCTGAATATTAACTGTTCTTTTTGGTGTGTAGAGCACTTTTGAGCATTTCTTGTAGGGCATGTCTAGTGGTGACAAATTCCCTTGGTGTTCACTTGTTGGGGAAAGATATTATTTCTTCCTCATTTATGAAACTTATTTTTTCAGGATATAAAATCCTTGGTTGACAGTTATTCTGTTTAATGCTGAAGATGGGACCCCAATCCCTTCTGGCATGTAAGGTTTCTTTTGAGAAGTTAGCTGTTAGTCTGATGGGATTTCCTTTGTAAGTTGTTTGATGCTTTCATCTTGAAGCTTGTAGGATTTTCTTCTTCACTTTGACTTCTGTCAGACTGACGAGTAGGTGCCTTGGTGGTGTCCTATTTGCAATGAATATTCCAGGAGTTCATCAACCTTTTTGTATCTGGATGTCTAAATCTCTTACAGGACCACAGAAGTTTTCCTTCATTTTTCCCTCAGATAGGTTTTCTATGCTTTTTGCTTTCTCTTCTTCTCCCTTGAGGATACCTAATGATACTTATGTTTGGGCATTTTACATAATCCCATATTTCTCAGAGATTTTGTTCATTTATTTTGATTCTTTTTTCTTTCTTTTTGACTGACTGAGTTAATTTGAAAGCATTGCCTTCAAGCTCTGAAATTCTTTCTTCTGTTTGGTTTAGTCTCTTGTTAAAATTTTCCACTGTGTTTTGAAATTCCCTAAATTAATCTTTCATTTCCAGAAGTTCTGATATTTTTTAAAAATATGTATATATCTCTTTAGTGAATTTTTCATTCCTGTCATCAATTACTTTTTAACTTCTTTGTGTTGGTTTTCAACTTTCTCATTGATCCCATTGAGTTTCCTTGTGATCCATATTTTGAATTCCATATCTGACATTTCAAAATTTCCTTTTGTTGGGAGTCCATTGCTGGAGAGCTAGTGTGATCCTTTGGGGAGGTTTAAGGATCCTATTTTTTTTTCATATTGCCAGAGTTTTTATCCTGATTCCTTCTCATCTGTGACCTCTTTTCTCAATTCAGAACTGATAGCTTTGTGGTTCACCTGTTCTCTTCTGCCAGGAACTCTACTGCTCCATGTAGAGAGGGAGAGATACACTGCCTTTTGCCTCATGCAAATATGGGCCCATGATGGTGTTGCTGGTAATTTGGGTCAGTTGGACCTCAGACCCATGGGAGACTATTTAGGTATTATTAGTTGTGGACTAGGCTAGGTAATCTGCAATTCCCTGGCCTCTGAATGGCACATTTGAGTCCTTGCAACACCAGACTGAGACTAGGATGGCAAACTTGTCCTCCAGCCTCCCTGAATTCAGGCCCTGGATGTGATAGTGAGTGGTTGGGTGATCTCCTGCTCCAGAAGAAGGCTCAGGCAGGAGAAGGGCAGATGCACTCTGATACTGTGACAGAAGGTGTGGGCCCCTCTTGATGAGATTAGTAGTGGCAGCAGCTGTGGGACACACAAGCCACTCACACCTCCCTCTCTCAGCAGTGGTTTCTGTCCTCTGGGGACACAAAAGCACCCAGATTCCCAGCTCCCACCCTGACCCAGCTGAAGCAGAGGTCATGGAGGCAGCTCAACCCACTATGTGCAGGGCTACCAGACTGGCTGTGGGCTGTGGCTGAAATGCTCCATCAGGGAGGTGTGGTTGTGCCAGGGACTTGCCTCCAGGGAGGGTATGTTCCTCCCAGAAGAGACAGGATGCTCAGGGAAAGGCCTGCTAGCCCTACCCTCCCTCACAGGAGGCAGTAGCTTTTGTTCTTGGGGCACACAAAAGCACTCACTGCAGCTTTTTAGAGGGAAAGGAGTGAGCCCCAAGCTCCATGGAATCCTGGGTGTGATAAGTGCTCTGTCCAAGGTGGGCCAGCTGCTCACAAGTGCCCTGGCTTAATTGATCCCTGTGGAAACCTAGCTGGTCCCAAGCAGAAACAGCCACACCTGCCTTGGCAGCAGTGGGTGGTGAAAGGGAGGAAAAGGAGAAGACCCCAATTAGTGATGAGCTGATGCCCTGCTCCCCTTTGTCCTAAGTGGCCCTCTGGCATGCTACACTCTCCTCTCTGCTGAAAGTGGTCTTCCCTGAATACCCAATCTCTATTTCCCTGGCACCCACTGGTCTCCCAAGGATGCCGTGGTCTGATTGGGTGGTGGGGATGCATTGGCTGTGGATCCAGTAGTGTAGAGATCCAGGGGCTGAGATTCTAAGGTTGGGACAGCTACAAAGACACTGCCTATCTGTGAAGGGAGGGAAATGAGCTGCACCCTCCGTGCCCAACCCAGGTGCAGTGAGCAGAGTTCTATTGGGTGTGTACACCACCCCCAGCAAGACTAGAACTGGCTGTCCCACAGTTCACCCACACCAAAAGCTCATGCTTGTGAGCAGGGGCAGCTATGCCTGCAGCATTGTGTGGTTGGAGGAGGGGAGGTCCCTGTCTCCATGTCCCCCCACCCTGAGCTGCCCATCTTTAAACTTCCAAAATGGCACCTTGGGCCTGTGACCCAAGAGGGTGTGGCCTCTTCCAGGCAAAGAGCATAGGCAGGATGCAGTGTGTAGTGCCATCTGCACACGTCTCAGTCTCAGTGCAGCTTATAGCAGGGTGGTGGGAATTGTCCTAGGAGTAGGTAGGAAAAGGAGAACTTGGGCTCCTTTGTCCCTCCTTAGACTCCCAAACTAACACCCTGGGCTTGTGACCAGAGAGGGTGGGCCCCCTTCCAGGCAAATAGTGTACAGAAGATGCGAAGAGGAATGCCATCTTCTCACAACTTGGCCACACAGCAGCCCATAGCAGGGCAGTGGGAATTGTCCTAGGTGTGTGTAGGAGAGCTTGGGATCCCCTGTCCCTCCTCAGCTGAGCAGAGCATCATCAGCCTGGATTCAGCCTGAGGGCAGGATGCTGCCCAGCTTCAAACTCCCAAATTAGTGCCCTGGGCCTGTGACCAGAGAGAGCAGGGCCCTTGTCAGGCAGGCTGCAGTGGTGGGAAACTGTGGGAAGTGCAGTTTGCTTGAGGCTTAGTCCTACAGAAGCATGGGCACTGTCCCAGATGCATGCTGGAAAGCCTGGTTTCTCTGCTACTCCCCAGCCTGGCAAGGGCTACCACTTCAAGCCCACACCAAGTCCAAGGAGGCACAGTGTCAACCCTCAAAATGGCACCTTGGACCTATGACTGAAAAGGCTGGGGCTTCACCTAGGCAGTCAGCATGGGCGAGAAACTGTGGAAAATGCTGTCTGCTCATATCTCAGTTTCAATAAAAGCCCAAATCAGGGTAGTAGAGATCTTCCCAGGGGGTTGTAGGAGCACCTGGGCTCCTCTATTTCTCCTTGGAGCTGCACAGTGGCTGTGGGCACACCCACAGTTCCCTGGTGTCTAGGCTCTTGAAATGGAACCTGGTTCAAGCTGCTCTAGACTCAGATTCCAGGTTAGTTCCCTTTCTGGAACAATGTCTCTGTGCAATCTACAAACAGCTCCCTATGTTAGGCCCAGGACCTGTGTGGACTGGGGGGATTCTCTTGTTGCCAATATTGCAAAAGCTTGTCTCGGAGAGTGGAGCCTGGGGCCTTCTCTCTTACTGTTTCACTGCATCCAGGAGATTGTCCCAGCTGTTAGCCAGCCCCTAGCCAGGCAAGTTGCCCCAAAACCTCTCTTTACCCACTTCTGGTGCTTCCCATCATTTCCCTGGTCTATCTTAGCATAATCTCCTAGATGTACTGTTTGAAATGTGAGAATCTGCTTGCTATTCTTGCTCCTTTCCGTGGAGGAGGCTCATACTCCCTGTGTCTAGTCAGCCATATTGATCCTTCATGGTTTTTGTGTTTAAGAAATTTTTGTTTCACACAAGGTCACAAAGGTTTTCTCTTATGGTTTCTTCTAGAAATGTTATAATTTTAGGTTTTATATTTGGGGCTTTGATTCCTTTTGACTTAATTTTGCATATGATAGAAGGTATGGGTTCAAGTCTCTTTTTTGCCTATGAATATTTAATTGTTTTAGCACAATTATTAAATAGACTAGCCACTGTCCACTGAATTGCCTTTGTACTTTTGTTGAAAATTAATTGTCCATATATGTGTAGTTATATTTCTGGATTTTTTTATTCCAGTCCATTGACTTTTTTGCCTACTTGTATGCAATAATACATTACTTTAATTACTGTAGCATTATAGTAAGTCTTGAAATCACGGAGCATTAGTTTTACAACTTTATTTTTTTTCAATGTGGATGCCTTTTATTTCTTTTTATTTCCTTATTGCCCTGGCAAGAATCTCCAGTTCAATATTAAGTATAATGTTGAGAGTGGACATCCTTATCTTACTTGTAATTGTAGAGGAAAATACAGATGTCCTTTATGAAGTTGAGAACATTACCTTCTATTCCTCAATTTCTGAGTATTTTTCAGAAATGGATGATAGATTTTGTGAAATATTTTACCGCATCTATTGAAATTGAATTACATTGGTTGATTTTCAAATGTTAAACTAACCTCTCATTTTGGGGATAAATGCCAAATGTTTCATTTTCTTAATATTTATATATTTGATTTGCTAAAAATTTGTTTAGAATTTTTGCATCTTTAGTCATATGGGATATTGGGTTATAGTTTTTTTCTTCTTTTTCTTATAATGTCTTTGTCTTCTTTTGGTATTAGAATAATGAGTTCGGACATATCTCTTCCTTTCAATTTTCCAGAAGAATTTGTATGGCATTGGTATTATTTCATCATTAAATGTTTAGTAGGATTCACCAGTGAAGGTGTTTAGGCTTGGAATTTTCTTTGTGTGAATGTTTTAAACTACAAATTCAATTTCTTCACTAGATATAGGGTTTGCAGATTTTCTATTTCTTTTTAAGTGAGCTTTGATAGCTTGTGTCTTTCAGGGAATTTGTTTCATTTACATTGTCAAATTCACTGGCAAAAATTTGTTCATAATATTTTCTGTTGTTCACTTACTATATATAGAATCTTTAATGATGTCACCTCTCCCATTTCTGTTTTTCTCCTGATAAGTCTGTCTAGGTATGTATCAATTTATATTGATCTTATTAAAAAACAAAATTTTGATCTTGTTGATATTCTCATTGGTTTTCTGTTTCCTATTTCACCAATTTTTCACTCTGATCTTATCATTCTTTTTTTAAATACTTATTTTTGGTTTATTTCACTCTTCATTTGCTAGTGTTTTCAGGTGGAAGCTCAGGTTATTTATTTAAGATCTTTTTTCTCTAATATAGGTGTTAGTGCTATAAATGTCCCTCTAAATACTGCTTTCATGGTATCCCACAAATTTTGACATGTTTTATTTTTATTCACTTTTAAATGCTTTTTAATTTCACTTTTGATTACTTCTTTGACCCATAGGTTGTTTAAAAGTGTGTTATTTGTTTTCCAAATACTTGGGGATTTTCAGGAGATCTTTCTGTTACTAATTTACAATTTAATTTGATGTCTAATTTAATTTCATTGTGGTCATATTTTATGATTTGGATACTTTGAAAATTGAGACTTGTATGTTCTATAAATGTCATTTATATCAACTTATTTGATGCTGTTCAAATCTTCTACATATTTATTTATTTTCTGTCTCCTTGTTTTCTCAAATATTCATATAGGGGTATTAAAATCTTCAATTAAAATTGTGGATTTGTTTATTTCTCCTCACAGTTATATCATTTTTTGCTCCAGGTATTTTGAAGCTCCATTATTGGGAGCCTAAACATTTAGAATTATTATGCATTCTTGAGGAATGAACATCTTTGTTATTGTGAAATAAACTTTTTTAATCTATGGAAATATTCTTTACTCTGAAATCTAATTAGTCTGATATTAATATAACACTTCATCTTTATTTTGATTAGTGTCAAAAATCATTTGCTTTTAATCTCTTCAAATTTTTATATTCAAAATGTATTTCTTATAGGCAGCATATAATTGGATCTTGCTTTTTGAGCCATACTGAAATTCTCTGCCTTTTTAGTGTAGCATATAGACCATTGACGTTTAGTGAGATTACTGATATGCTTAGTTTCAAGTCTACTATCTTGTATTTGTTTTCTATTTGTTCTATCTCTTCTTTGGTCACTTTTTCCTCTGTTTCTACCTTCTTTTGAATTGATTAAGTTTTTTTCTCTGATTCCATTTTAATCCTCTTTGTTGGCTTTATTTTGTTACCTTAGTAGTTGATTCATGGTTTATAGAATATATCTATCTTTAACTTATGACAATCTACCTTCAAATGACATTATACCATTTGATATATAAGAACATTATAGTAGTATTCTTCCATTTCTCTACTCCTGACCTTTGTACTATTGCCATATGCTTTACTTTTCCACATGCTATCAACTCAGTACTACATTATTAATATTTTTGTTCAGTCAATACATTTCAGAGAGATATAAATAATAAGAAAAGTATTATATATGTACTTATGTAATTACCATTTCTATTAATATTAATAGTACTCTCCATCCCTTTGTGTAAATCTACATATCTATCCAGTATCATTTTCTTTTAGCCCAAAGGAATTCCTTTTAAACATTTCATGTATGAAGGGTCTGCTGATGATTAATTTTTTCAATTTTCTATGTCCAAATAACTTTCTTTTACTTTCATTTTTGAAAGATTATTTTTGCTGGATATAGACTTCTGACATGAAAGTGTTTTGTGTTTGTTTACTCTTTTAGTATTTTAGAGATGCTATTTTGCTGCCCTGTCACCTACTTTGTTCCTAACAAGAAATCCACTGTCATCTCTATCTTGTTCTTTTATGTATAACATTTCTGTTTACTCTGGCTGCTTTTGAGATTTTTTTCTTTATCACTAGTTTTAAGTAGTTTGATTATGATATAATTTGGTATAGTTCTTTTTCCCCCATGTTTCTGTGCTTTGGGTTTATTGAGTTTCTTGGATCTGTGAGTTTATAGCTTTCATCAAATTTAGGAATTTTCAACCACTATTTCTTCAAATATTTTCTCTGCAATCCCTTCTCTCCTTCCCCTAGTTACACATTTATTAGGCTGCTCGAAGTTTTCTCAATAATTCACTGATTATCTGTTCTTTTTTCTCTCTCTCTTTTATCGCTGTGGTCCCCTTTGGATAATTATTTTTAAGTTTAATTTTTTATTCTGAAATGTTTAATTTACCATTAATCTTATCCACTATATTCAGTGTATGCATCTCAGATATCACAGGTTTTATTTCTGGAAGTTTGATTTAGGCTTTTTATTATTATCCCCCATGTCTCTTTTGAACATGCGGAATATAGTTATTAATACAATACTTGCTTTATGATCCTATCTGCTAATTCTAACAGCATTTGTCAGTTCTGGGTTGGTTTTCATTATTGATTTTTCTTCTTATTGTGGGTTATATTTTCTTGCTTCTTTGAAAGCATGGTAATTTTAGATTGGGTGCCAGACATTGTAAATTTTAGCTTGTTAGGTGCTGGCTATTCTTTAATTCTCATAAATATCCTTGATGGGCTTTTGTTTTGGGATACTACTATTTGAAAATGGTTTTATCCATTTGGGTCTCTTTTTTAGCTATTGTGTTGTTTGCTTGTCTATTTGTTTGTTTGTTTGTTTGTTTGTTTGTTTTAGAGACAGGGTATCACTCTGTCACTTAGGCTGGGATGTAATGGTGCAATCATAGCTCACTGTGACCTTGAACTCTTGGCTCCAGCGATCCTTCTGCCTCAGCCTCCCAAGTAGCTGAGACTACAGGCATGCGCCACCATGCCTGGCTAATTTTTTTATTTTTTATAGAGGTGGAATATCACTGTGTTGCCCAGGCTGGTCTCAAACTCCTGGCCTCAAGCAACCCTCCCACCTGAGCCTCTCAAAGTGCTAGAATTACAGGCATGAGCCACCATGCCCAGCCCATTTGGGTCTTGATTTTAAGATTTGTTATGTGGAAACAGAGCAGCACTAATCTAGTGTTAATTATTATCCTACTGAGGAAAGACCTGTGAACTCTACCTTCTGTCCAATGAATCATGAAATTTTTCTTCTCCAGCTGGTGGGAATAGGCACTATTCCCAGCTCTGTGTTAATGTCCGGCATCGTTACCCCTAACCCCTTCAGGTGGTTCTTTTCACAGCCTTCAGTAATTTCCTCACATCCATGCACTAATCAACATTCAGCTGAATATTTGAGGGCTGCCCTCTGCAGATCTCAGGATTCCTCTGTGCAGCTTTCTTCTCTCTTGTGCTTGGTCCTTAGAATTCTAGCCACCTTTATCTCCCCAGACTGCCAGCTATGCCATCGCAGCTCAAGTTTTCCCATCTCCGCTTGGGTTTCTCATCCCTGTAACACTCACTGCCTCGATACTCTCTGAGGGAAGTAAGCCCGGCAGCTGTAGGGCTCCCCTTAATTGTTTTTCATCTTTTAGGGATAACTGTCCCTTTTTGTGTGTAATATCCAGTGTTTTTAAACTGATTTTTACCTATTTTGTCTGTTTTGTGTGTTCAAGTCTGGGTGGTAAATCTGATCCCTGTAACTCCATCTTGACCAGAAGTGAAAGTTCTACACTATCTAGATTGGGAGAGAAATGAGTGGCCTTATGCCTGTCCTGCAAGACAGGAAAATAACATACAGCCTCTCTTATTTATGCCACAATTTTTGATGTGCCATTAATAGTTGTGATCATGAATCATTACAAAATTTGAGATTTTTTTTGCTATTCCAATTAAATCCATTTTTATTTTATTTATTTATTTTTTTGAGACAGAGTCTCACTCTATTGCCCGGGCTAGAGTGCCGTGACATCAGCCTAGCTCACAGCAATGTCAAACTCCTGGGCTCAAGCGATCCTACTGCCTCAGCCTCCTGAGTAGCTGGGACTACAGGCATGCACCACCATACCTGGCTAATTTTTTTTTTTTGTATATATTTTTAGTTGTTCAGCTAATTTCTTTCTATTTTTTTAGTAGAGATGGGGTCTCGCTCTTGCTCAGGCTGGTCTGGAACTCCTGAGCTCAAATGATCCACCCACATCAGCCTCCCAGAGTGCTAGGATTATAGGCGTGAGCCACCGCTCCTGGCCTAAATCTACTTTTAAAACCTATGCATAAATTTTATTTAGATGTAAGGAATTGGCTGAAGCAAGTTTAAGTGGTTCTGTCTACATACACACTGTGCATAAGCTAGGTAGATCTATGGTTATTTTGTTTAATTAGAAAGTTAACTATTACTGGGCCAAATGTAGATACACAGTCATGTGTTGCTTAATGATGAGGATACATTCTAGAAATGCATTTTTAGGCAGTTTCATCATTGTGCAAACATCATAGAGTTCACCTACACAAACCTAGATGGTACAGCCCACTGCACACCTACGCTAGATGATATGGACTATTGCTGCTATGCTATAAAGCTATACAGCATGTTACTATACTGAATACTGTAGGCAATTGTAACACAATGGTAAGTATCTGTGTATCTAAACATATCTAAGCATAGAAAAGGTGCAGTAGGGCCGGGCGCGGTGGCTCACGCCTGTAATCCTAGCTCTGGGAGGCCGAGGCGGGTGGATCGCTCGAGGTCAGGAGTTCGAGACCAGCCTGAGCAAGAGTGAGACCCCGTCTCTACTAAAAATAGAAAGAAATTATCTGGCCAACTAAAAAATATATATACAAAAAAAATTAGCCGGGCATGGTGGCTCATGCCTGTAGTCCCAGCTACTAGGGAGGCTGAGGCAGTAGGATCGCTTAAGCCCAGGAGTTTGAGGTTGCTGTGAGCTAGGCTGATGCCACGGCACTCACTCTAGCCCGGGCAACAAAGTGACACTCTGTCTCAAAAAAAAAAAAAAAAAAAAAAAGAAAAGGTGCAGTAGAAATATAGTAGTATAATCTTAAGGAACTACCATCATATATGTGGTCCATCACTGACCGAAAAGTTGTTACGTGGCCATGACTGTAGTAACAACGCAAGTGACATTCTCAACAGAGGTACTATAGTAATAACATACATAAATCTGTAAGTCATCTATATATACTGTTTTTTACAATACAAAAAGATTTGGTTATGCTATCTCTTCACTCATATGTAGGTAAAAAAAACTGTTTTAAAAAATAAAATTTAATGTTTTTAAAATTTATATTAAAACACCATTTATTTTTCCAGCAATTCCTTCCTTCCTTCATCCATTCATTACAAATATTCACTGATTGTCTACTATGTATATGCTAGTAGATTTCCTTATAAAACACCAAATTTGATTATTTTTATCAGATACTTTAATTACAAAGTTATAGAGTACATCTGGGCAACATTTATTTTGCTTCCATAAAAAATTTTTGAAGGCTTCAAAATCCGGGCACATCCAGGCGAGTGTTCTGCACACGTGCGCATTATGCATCACGTGTGTATCATGCTTTAGAACCGTCATAGATGTGGGTGTGTCTCCACTTGCCCTTGATATGGGTAAGGGATGGACAACACTTTGCAGGGATAGACAGTTGAGGACAGTGGTATGAAAAAAGAAGGCTCCGGAAGAGGACCAAATTAGGAGATTCTAGAAGTTTGACACATATGACAAAGACTGGGGGAGAAGCTTCATGTGGGTGTCAAGACCAGGAAAGGAAACCCCCAGCTGGGATGAGAAAGTAGAGAGCCGCCCGGAGAGCAGCATTAGCCGGGTTTCAAGGATGGGTACCTTGGAGACTGCTGGAGGGTGAGGGGCTACGGCTCTTTCCCCTTTCCTCCGGGGTTCCAGCTGATAGGAGAACACACACGGAGTGGCCAAATGCATACCAGAGAATCATCTCTATTGATGGGCCAGATGGTACCCAGTGATCCCAAAGACTAGGGCTCTCTGCTAAACTGTATCAGAGCGTGTGCCATGAACCAGATACCTGGGGGGTCTCCTGCTACCCTGCCAACTTCAGGAAGGATCACAGTCCTGTGTCACATACCCAGTTACTTCTTGAAAACTGGTCCCTTCCCTGGCCCAGGTGTGCTTACTCATGGGAGATTAGGAGAGCCCGTGGACTCTCGTACACACAGTGAGACAGACTCTCGAGACAGATAGGGTGGAATATTTTTTGCACCTGACTCAACACCCAGTGATGTGGTTCAAGGATTGCTGGGCTCTGTGTGTCCGTCAGCCACCCTCCACCCACGCGAAGAGGCGAGTAAGCGGTGGGAATGGGTGTGAAGGTTTTCACTGCAATATTCTTCCTCCAGGCCATGATCAGACGGTGTCTCCTCTTTGGAAACATGCAGAAAAGGAGAAATCATTCTCCCTTTATCATCATAGCTTTTCTGAATTCAATTCGAGACATGTGCAAATTACCTGTGATCCCAGCCCTCCTGAACAATCTTATCTGTAAATATTCTTAGCAAAAGTAAGAAAGCAGAATTGGAGGTTTTTTGTCTTTTATACACATTTTCTTTATAGGATTTTTCTCACAGCTTAAGTCTGATGTCCTCTGAGGTGTGCGGGACAAGGCCCAGGACAGTCTGACCTCGGGGAAGAGTCTCTCTGTCGAAGTGACCGAGCCCATGGAGCGGGCTCACCTGCTGCAATGGCAGAGCTCGGCGCTGCCTCTTCCCTGCGCCCCTCCAGTGAGCCTCTTGAAAGAGCCTCTATGTGACGTTCCTAAAAATCGAAAGCAGCAAAAAGAAAAGGTGAGAGGGGTGGGAAGGTGCAATGTTGTGTGCTCCAAGCCTTTGTACAGTGTGTCCCCAAAGGATGGAGACTACAAAGGAAAAATTTTGTAAAATTTTATAGTGAATATTTTGTAAATAAAGGTATGTTTAGTTACAATTTCCCATTTTCCCTGTGTATGGCAACTTTGGGGACACCCTGTATGAGGACAGGAGGGAAAGGAACCACAGGGGAGTGCCATGCTCAGGGGGCAAGTCCTGTGGTACCCCAATCTGCCACCCCATGACCGGGCAAGAGATGGCTGTACGCACTGTCTTCCTCAGGGTGGAGTCTGGCTGCACCCAGAGCCTTCCCTAGCGCTGCCCAGCTGCAGGCTGCGGGACGTTTACCCCACTGTCTTCCTCGTGTAGCTCTGATACCAGGGAGTCCGCACATGGCTGGATGCCTTGAAGTCAGGGCTCCTGACTCCTCGCCAGGGCTCTGGACAGCCCGGCAGAGACCATCCCGGATAATGATCACCCTGTTTGGGGCCTTTGCTTTCTTAGGCAAAGGAATGTCAAGTAAAGCTTTAAGAGATTAGGGCTGAAGAAAGATTGAAATGGAGACCATGCCTCCTCCTTGCCAAGCAGAGAAAGCCCTTCCGCACTGGGCTAAGAGTCTGCAAAAGAGTCCTCCGGAAATGGTTTTGTCCACAGTGTGAATTTTTGTGTAAATTTAACACCCAGGAACCTTTAAAGGCTTGGGGTTCTGGCAAGGGGAAGACCTCTAGAAAACACAATTCTTTGTATCATATGACCTCAGTTATGCAAGGATAAAACAAAACAAAACAAACAAAATCTGTGTGGACAAAAAGGCTGGCGGGAAATACTACAAAGTGTTAAGAGGGAAGGTTAAACATAGTGCAGTGATTCTGGAGTCAGTGAGACAAGGAGTTTCATCTCAGCTCGGCCGCGTCCCAGCTGTGCTGCTGGGACATGTCATCCAGCTTCTCTGAATGTCCCTTTCCTTCTCTACATGGGAATCATAGCGCCTGCCTGAGAGCGCCGTTGTGAAAATTACGTTGCATGATACGTATAATGCTTAGTGCTTAAAATGATGCTCAAATATGGGTGCTCGGCAGCCTGACAAGAGTTCTTTTTTTTTTTTTTTTTTTTTTGCAGTTACATCAATTCATTCATTCATTCACATGACAAAAATTTAACTGAGTGTTTGCTATATGGCAAGCACTGGGTTGGATGATACTAATACAAAATAAATGATACATCTAGCATTTACAAAACTTTATGTATGTTGAGTCTTTTTTGTTGTCGTTTTGTTTTGTTTCTTTTTTTTATTTCAGCATATTATGGGGGTACAAAAGTTTAGGTTATGTATACCTACATAATGAGTGCAATGCGCACTGTCTGGGGAATGGACACGCTTGAAGCTCTGACTCGGGGGGTGGGGGGACATGGGCAATATACATAACCTGAACTTTCGTACCCCCATAATATGCTGAAATAAGAATTCTTTTTTTCCGGCTCATTCAGTGAGGCTCCTCACAGGGGTCTAGCGGCCTGTGGTGTGCAAGCCCCGCCCGCTTCTTCAGGGGGTCTCTGCTCTGCCACTAGCTGCAACGGGGAGGGTGCCGGTGAACTGAGAGCCAGAGTAGGGAGGAAGGCCGCCGCCCACAACTGCACTGTTTCCCTCTCATCAAGTGACCAAAACCCTGAAAGAACACCAAGCATCATTCTTCTGTGCGTGCAGCAAACACAGAGACGCTGCTGCAGGCAGTTTGCAATCAGAGCCGCTGTGAGTTGCATTCGCGCCACAAATGCCGCATAACGGGTAGACTCTTCCCTTTAACTGAGATGTGGTGCAGACCAGGGAGACCAACCGAGAGAC
Source organism: Lemur catta (assembly GCF_020740605.2). Classification (NCBI taxonomy): domain Eukaryota; kingdom Metazoa; phylum Chordata; class Mammalia; order Primates; family Lemuridae; genus Lemur; species Lemur catta. The sequence continues at coordinate 33,223,612 of NC_059129.1, forward strand.
TTGAGCTCTCAAAGGCGGCTTCCCCGGTGCCTCTTCATGCTCCCGGCCTCCTCTGCCCCGTCAGGCGCTAAGGATCAGACTCCCCAGCTGGTGGGGGGCGAAGTGAGCACAGCTTTTCAAATTAAGACTATTGCAAACAGCAGACAGGAAAGGCACAGGTGGGAATTTGCAACCTTTTCTGTTGCCCTTCAGTGGGTGAAATACATTTGTTCTCAGGAGTGTGAACCAGTAAATAGCTCATGGAATTGAGAACTGAGAATGACCTAGCAGGTCTCAGCCTTGCTTCGCCGTAAGAGGCCGTATTTACTGACGTAGCCAAGGTCAGAGGGTTCGTGGAGTGATCTTGGTCAATTCAACCGGCAAAGCCAAGTTTGGAAGCCAAGGCTCCTGATTGCCAGCCAAGGGGGTTTCCTCTAAAGGTGGATTTTGCTGTGCCCCATATTTCTGGGAGGATTGGTTCCACCCTCTGGGAGGTGCTCGCTAGAGGGGCTGCCGTGCAAATTGGAAGAAGGCAGATCTTGGATGCAAGTTGAGTGGGAATTGGCCGCACAGCTCTGCCACCTGTGCAGCACTGGGGCTGCTGTTTCTCACAGCCACAGGCTGTCACAGACCCCTGGCGACTGCCAGCAGGGCTGGAGGGCACCGTGCCAACCTCCAGGTCAGCCCTCGTGGCTCTGACAGTGGGACTAGTAATTAGAATGAGAGTGCTGACTCTATCCAGACCTGGTCATTATCTGTGAATGAGGACGGCAGATGAGCCCCTCACAGCACCATGGCAACGATCAGAAAATAGACCGGCTGCCGGGCACCCGAACTGTCGTGTTCCTCCGGTGGATCCCGGCTGGCACGTGCCATCCCGGACGTATGGGCGATGGCATGTTCAGTCCTCAGAAAATCAGCATCTCTATCACAGATGACTAACACATTTGCAGAGACTAAACCATGAGGATAATAAGATAAATGTAAAAATTTAGCTGAACGTGATTAATCTTTCTTACAGCTTTGAGATATAACTCACCCATTTAAATTGTACACCTCAATGGTTTTTCAAATACTCACACAATTTTGCAACTATCACCACAACCTAATTTTAGAACATTTTCATCACCCCAAAAAGAAACTCCACACCCATTAGCTATCAACCTCCAGTCCTCTGTCTTCCCAAGCCCTGGGCAACCCTTTCTGCCTCTACACATTTGCCTATTCTAGATCTTTCATAGAAAAGGTGTCATACACCATGTGGTCCTGTGTGACTGGTCTCTTTCATTTAGCATCACATGTTCAAGGTTTGCCCACGTTACAGACTAATTCTTCTTTTCATAACTCTGTGGCCTCTTCTCTAGACCTTGAAGTGCCTCTGGGACATCCTCAAACATTTTGGTTACTGTTGGAAGTCAGAATGGAAATAAATTCTATCTACCCAAGCGTTCAGTGTACTAATGTAGGTGGCATTGTACTGTCAACGGAAAAGAAGCCAAACTCTGTAAAATAATTTAAAGAGGTTTATTCTGAATGAAATTTGAGGACCATGGCCCGAAGCCACGCCTAAGAAGCCTTGAGCAAGGGGACTCACTGTGGCTGGGTCACAGTTTGGTGTTATGCATTTCAGAGAGACAGGAATTACCCGTAAAGTCGTAAGTCGATACTTGGAAGGTGTACTTTGGTTTGGCCGGGAAAGGTGGAACATCTCAGAGGGAGGTGGGGGCTTACAGGCTATAGGGGAGTTTAAAGACTGTGATTTGTAATTGGTTAAAGACATGAAGCTTTGTCTAAAGGCTTGGAATGTTTTAAGCTGAGATAAGGAAATCTGTACCCAGACTCAAGTGATTTGCTCAATAAACTGAGGACCTGCAGGTGCGGTTTCAGCGTAGTCTTGCACAGCCTTAGGCCATGAGTTAAGGACATCTCCAAGGAGGAAGGAGGACGTGTCTAGGCAAGTCTGACCTCCCATCTCATGGCCAGCAACTCAGCTTTGGGTACTTCTGGGGTCCCCTTGGGCTGAGAGGGGGGTCCATTCAGTCAGCTGGGGAGGTCTTAATATTTTATTTTAGTTCACAATTTTATTACTAAGATGAGGTAAATCAATTTGTTTGTCTGTATCAACAGCCACCAAATGCTTGGCTTAAGAAATATTTAGTTGTGTTTTGCGGGTGTAGTTTTCTGGTCATGTATAAGTCCACGGCTTATTGCAAGAAGCAATTATCCCCCAAATAACAGAGCCATGGAACGTGGAACAGCTCCCTATTTCACCTGATGCATTTCGTGCGTCTGAGGGATGCACAACACTGCCCTCTGCTGAACGGTGCGCCAGGGAGACTGAAAATCAGAAGACTGGAAAGACGCCCGAGGGCGAGGACCTGATTCTGACAAACGCACCTTTATTTGTTCATCACTCAAAGAACGCGGGGAGGGCACCGTGCCAGGCACTGGGCTGCTGGGACCACAAGGATGGGCCAGTGATTCTTGTCCTCCAGGAACTCCTTGATTAGAGGAGAAGTGTTTTCAGTCCCCTGCGGGGACTCCTGCTCAGCACAGCCTTCCCAACTTCAGGAATTCCCTGGGCCTGGACACTGCCCAGAACCCCAGGTGCCACGTCAAAGGCAGCCCAAAGGGAGGTGACAAAATGTAAAAACAGCACGGATCATTAGAGCCGCAGAGAACCAGGATGAGATTCCACAGCCCCCAATCCCAAAGGTTACATGTAACAAATCAGCCTCAGCGTAGTGGCTTAAAGCAGTAATAGTAGTTTACTGTCTCTCGTAGTGTCCGTAGGGCAGCAGCTCGGGAGTGATCAGTGGCTGATTCTGGCGCAGGGTCTCACTGGGCTCACAGTCAGGTGTTGGCTGGGCTGGAGGATCTGCTTCCTGGGTGGCTAGGAAAGAGGGGAAAGCAATCAATAAAGTAGATACACAAAAAAACCCATGTGTTGGAATTAGGAAGAAAGGACTTTAAAATAAGTGATAAATATGTTAAGGAGTTTTACAGAAAAAAAATGGATAGAATGGATGAAGGAGAAAGAATCTCAGAAAAGATGTAGAAACCCTAAAGAAGTAGCAAGTAGAAAGCTTAGAACTGAAAAATACAATATTTAAAATTTAAAAAATCATTGCATGAGATTAACAGAAGATTGGATTTGAGAGGAACAAAGAAAGATTATGCATTTAATGGTAGATAAAGAGATAAATTATCCCAAATGAATTGGAGAGAGTAAAGTATTTTAAAAAGATGAAAGCCTCAATATCATTAAATAATACCAATTATAAAGCCTCCAAAAAGAATCAATACAACAAGCAAACAAAACCCCTACATCTAGCTATATCATAGATAAAAAGCAAAGATAAAGATCTCAAAGGCAGTCAGACAAAAAAGACATGTTACATACAAGGGAACAGTAAAATAACAATTGACTCCTCACCCAATAAACAGAGTCCAGGGACAATGAAATGACATCTTTAAAGTGTGAAAAGAAAAAAACATCAACTATGGCTGCGAGTTATTAGATCCATTATAATATTCTTTAAAAGATCCAAGTAAACATTATAATTACTTTTTAATTGCTGATCATTGTTTCTTTGTCTATGTCCAATAAAACCATTCTTCAAAAAATGAAAGCAAATTAAAAGAGAGATTTTTAGACAAATCAAAGTGGAGATCATTTATTTTGCCAGCAGACCTACATTTCAAGAAATGCTAAAGGAAAGTCTTTAGGCTGAGGGGAAATAACACTATTTGGAAATCTACAAAAAAGGAATAAGGAGTATTGGAGATGGCTAATATATGGACAAATAAAAAGAATAATTGTCTAAAAATAATGATTTTTTTTGAGTTCACCATTAATTATGATTTTAATTATGATTTTGGCCACACATTTCTAGCTAGAACTTTCTGTGCCTCTCTTTTCTGGGTCTTGTGGACTCCTGCCCCTCCCTGCCTTGCCTTCTTTGTCGACCCCTCTCCACTGCTCATATAACCTGTCGAACTCCTGTGACTACTGGTGTTTATTTGTTTAATTTAATATGTAACATCTTAGTTCTTAAAATTTAAAAAATGCCTAAAGCAAATATGAAAACACATTCCCATAATTTTGAGTGGTAAGGCGCTGGTTGTATTATCTTATTCTTTGTCCATTTCTACTTTTAAATATTTTGTTTTAAAATATCCAGTTATTTTCATTCCAGATCCACTGTTTGAGTCAAATTATCTTAAACTGATTTTTGAAAAATAATAATTTATATGAATAATTTATGAGAATGTTTATATGAAAACATTCAACGTGATAGTACCTAAATTATCATTTTATTTATTTATCATAATGAAGAATTAGTTAATAAAATTCTGCATTTATGACAAGAACAAAACTCATTAATTAATGAATATTCCCAGGAGTCTTCTCTTTTTTTAACCCACTGAGAACAATTCTGTCTTTCTCTCTACTGATATCCTCCAAGACGAGCATTAGTGATACAAAGTCAGGAGAATGGGTAAAAATGCACCAGAATTGAAGGTTAAAAGCTGAGAGATAAATCGGGGTAAAGAGTGAATAATAGTGGGAATGTAAATTAGTGCAACCACTATGGAAAATAGTATGGAGGTTCCTCAAAAAACTAAAACTGGAACTACCACCTGACCCAGCAAGCCCACTGACAGGTATATATCTCCAAAAGAAGAGAATGTGTTATATCTCATGTTTATTGCAGCACTGTTCACAATAGCCAAGATTTGGAATCAATCTAAGTGTCCATCAACAGATGAGTGGATAAAGAAATCGTTGTACATAACACAATGGAATATCGTGCAGCCAAAAAAAGAATGAAATTCTGCCATTTGCAACAACATGGATGGAACTGGAGGATATTATGTTAAGTGAAATAACCCAAGCACAGAAAGACAAATCTCTCATGTTCTCACTCATGTGTGGGAACTAAATATTAAAAACAATTGATTTCATGGAAACAGAGAGTAGAATCATGGTTACCAGAGGCTGGGAAGGGTAGCAAGGAGGGGGGGTATAAAGAAGGGTGTGTAATGGGTGCACAAATATAGTTAGATACTGAATGAGCGATATTTGATAGCACAATAAAGTGACCATAATCAGCAATAAGTTAGGGTATACTTTAAAAGAGTGGAATTGGAATGTTCCTAACACAGAGAAATGGTAAATGCCTGAGGTGATGGATACCCCAGTTACTCTGATTTGAATAATTCACACTGTATGCCTGTCTCAAAACATCACATGTACCCTATAAATACATACAACTCTTACATACCCATAATAATTAAAATTTAAAAAAATTTTAAAAGAGTGAATAATAGTTTCAAGAATGGGTGGCTTCAGAGGAGCTAAAGGTATGAGAAAACTGCAGAGGAGGAGAAAGAACATTCTCAGAACTGTGGCTCAGAGCTATTATTAGATCCATTACAATATTCTTTAAAAGATCTAAGTAAACATTAGAATTACTTTTTAATTGCTGGCCATTGTTTCTTTGTCAGTCCTTAGGGCCCCAAGCTTTATTTAAGTTACATATTCATAAATTACTGAAATTTATTTTCCTGCTCTATTATTAAAAGAAACCTTAGGAGGGGAGAGGTCAGGATATTACATTCTCATTGCTGAATTGCTTAGGGGGAAAATTATTTCATTTAAATACAGTGATAGTAGAAGAGATTGGCTTTAGAATCTTTAGAAAATTTTATGATTGAATTCTGAAAATAGAAAGTATAATTTCTTAAACATCTGAGCATTTTGACCTATGTTTCACACTGTGACATTTTCTCCAACTCTACTACATATAGACATACTAGTGTGTATCTATAATATGTATTGGATAATAATTTATATATTATTAAGACACCCTATCATGCCTCTGTTTACCATTATAGACATTTAAAAATTTAAAATAAACCCGCCTGTCCCCCATTCTCAGAGTAGTCACTGTCACCATTGGTAGCTGTCTGCAGACATGTGCTCATCTTCACATTATAGGATTTCATAGTCACACTACTGTTTCTAGATTTTTCAGTTTTGGGTATTAACTATTGACTTCCTAATATGGAAGACAAGGATTTAACTTTCCTATACCCCTTCCCTCATCCTTCCAGTATAGTTATATTATAATTTTTGGTTAAATAAATATTCAGTGCCTACAACAATATTATTCATGGCTGAGTGATGTACTGTGAAAGCCATTTCTCCCTTATATGGCATTGTCTTTACCTGGGAGTTCATAGCTGTCTCATTCCATGTGCTGGTTTTCCATGCCAGGTGTACATAACTGTGCAAATCCGGCTGTGAGTGGTTCTGAGCCTCAAATGGGTTTCAGGGACTCGGACGCTGGCACCATCCAGTGCGTTCATTTTTACCTGATCCCCTGTTTTCATTGCAGCGCCCTGGCCCTCCACTGTGTCCAGGGTCCCTGAGTCCAGATTCCATGCAGATCAAGACCCCCAAAGAGGACTCTTTCAATGTTCTGCAAAGGTGGACCGTCACCTTACGTCGTGGGCTTGGGCTTCCAGGGTCCTGTTTTGAACCCAGGCTGTATCCCCACTTTCAGAACTGCCTGCAGCCCTCTGGGGTCCAGACATGCAATTCAGCTGGCCTTCAGCTTTTGCCCCCTGCAAGCTGCAGTCTCTCCAGCTTGCTGTTCATTCCATTTCCATTCATTCTTCTTATTTCCAGCTTCCCAAATTTTGTTTCTGTCCTAACTTTTCCTGAAAACCTATTAAGCTCGTGCCAGCACCCTTCTCCGAGTCTGTTCCCCCACCTATCGAACCAGACAGCCCGGCCTCGAATCCGCAGCATCCTCGGTTCGCGCACGTCCCGGCCCCCGCGTGCTGCGGGTCCCCGAGGCGCTCGGGCCGAGGGAGGGTCTGCCGGAAACGCTAATACCCCCCCCCCCCGGGCTGTCAGTCAAGGCAAGGATGCTTTGGTTTATTAATGACTCGCGGGAATTTCACGAAGACATCATCGTTTCATATTTTTATGACTGCTCCTATTTCTAAGACCTATCGAAATAAATCCGGTCACCCACGGAGGGGTGAGGGTGGAGAAGGGGCGAGCGCCCCGTCCCGACCCTCACAGACGTGCCCGTGTCCCCGCGGGTAGACCCCGCAGCAGCGCGGGCGCAGCAGAGGCTGAGGATCCTGAAGCACGAAGGTGAAGGTCGTGAAGGCAAACTGATCGCGCCGCCTGGGCTGGTGGGCAATAAATCCCACGTGTCTTTGATCCTTCTTCCTCTGTCCCTGGTGAGTCTATTTTCATGATGAAATGTCATTCCACAAGCCCAGCCGGCTGATGGATTATGCAACGTACAAGACTAACTCCGGGGAGTCCTTTGAAGTGGATTGAAACACGGGCTTTGCAAAAACGGATGTTATCCGGGCCCCGTATTTCAAGGTTGGCAGCATAATTTTCTTTCCTCTGTGGAGGTCTTCCCTCCGTACTTCAGACGACTTGGCCCCTGTCTGCACGTGGCCTCCCGCTCCCGCCCCGCAGCTCGCAGCTCCCCCTTCTCTGCCTCGTCCCAGCCGGGGACTGAGCAGGGGCCGGTCCCGCAGCCCTGAGGTCACGCAGGGAGAGTAGGGGGCATTATCTCAGGCTGCCCCGATGTGGAATTCGGGGGAGAAGTTCACAAAAGACACCTTGAAGAAGAAAAAGAGTAATAAGGAGGCAGTAGGAGCTGAGAAGGGGGAGGAAGGCAAGTGCCCCCAGATCTGTGGTCTTCTGGGCCATCTAGAGTCAGGCTTCCTCATCAGTCTCCGCCGACTCCTGAGCAGAGGGACCCTAGGGGGCCTGGGCACGGGCATCCCCTCAAATAGCCACGCTGGGGCCACTCTGCCACCCTCTGGCGTGGCTTCCAGAGGTCTCCCTGGAGCCAGATGTACCAAAGGCAAACTGGAGGAACAGAAAGAGGAGGGCTAGAAGTTAACCTGAGTTCTGTTACTGAGGTTACAGAATTCGTCCAACATTTTCCAGGTCACCCTTGTACCCAGAGCCTCTGAGATACAGCCCCACCATCTTGCCAAGACCACACCCAGCATCCTTGGAACAAAACAGAGCCTCAGTTCCACATCCCGAGAGATTCCATCCTTCCCAGATCCATGTGTACACCAGAAAACGATTGTAAAAAAAATTGCATTAAACCATTACTTAGGATCACTACACATTTTTTTTTGGCCTGAAAAATAAGCTTACAACTAATTGATGGGAGTGAGGAAAGAAAGACAGGACAACCTTCACACTGTTATTAATAATCTAAAAAAAATAATAAAGAAAAAAACCCCACAAGTGTAGCAGGTAGCTGCATGAGCAGTGTATCCAGGGGAAGTTGTCCAAAACACAGTGTGAACCAGTGGAAATCTCTCTCTCACTGAGGAAGCAAAAGCCGAAACCCCAAAGTCGTCAGGATTGAGGTGTGCCTTAGACAAGTCTCACTTGCTCAATGGCATTGGATAAGTGGACAAAAAATAAGTAAGGATATAGAAGAAATGAACCTTATAATAATTTTAAAAACATAGACCTTATGCATATGCATTGAACCTCATCCCTGATGAGAGCGAATCCGTCTTCTCAAGCACACATGGAACAGTCGTAAGACTTGATCATATACGAGGTCACAAGGAAAATATCATTAAATGATAATGAACTTCATGTGGAAAAATGAGCATTCAAGAATAGCTGGGAAGACACTACAGGTAGGGCAGTGAGGGGAAACTAGCCCTTTTAGCCCCAAACTACAAATCTGTGGTAATTAAAAACGTGTAGTGCTGATACATGAAACATAGACAAACAGATCAATGGAATAGAATAGAATACTCAGAAATAGATGCAAGTAATGTGGAATTTTAGTGTCTGATAAAGGTGACATCTCAAATCATTGGGGCAAAAATGGATTTTTTATATAAATTGTGCTAGAACAACTGGTTAGCCACTTGACAAAAGATAAAATTAGATCTATACTTCATGCCATATATAAAAATACATTCCAATGGATCAGGGATTTAGTTTTAACCTGTCCAGCTTCATTAAAAAGCTTATTAGTATTTTTCATTCAGATTGCATTGAATTTATAAATTTGTTTGTGTGTGCATACATATATGTCCATGTTGAGAAAGTAGTCATCAATTTCTATTTTCTTGAGTGTGTTTCTTAGGAAAGGCTGATGAATGTTGTTGAAGGTATTTTCAGCACTTATGGAAAAGGTCATGTAATATTTTCCCTTATATTTCTTAATATGGTACATCGTGGTATGGATTTTCCAATACTGGATTCCAGGAATTTGTGGTGAAATTGTATTTGTATTCCTGGGATAAATCATGCTCGGTCATGGTGTATCATTTTCTTAATGTGGTGTTGAATTCTTTCTGCAAATATTTTATAGAGAATATTTAAAGAAATATTTGCAAGTGAAGATAGGTATACAATTTTCTTATTTGTACTGTCTTTATCAAGTTTTGGTACCAATGTTATACTTGCTTCATAAAAATAATTATAAAAAGTAAAAAAAGAAAAAAAAGACAAACGCCAAATGTTCTCCCTAAATTTCTCTTTCTCTTTCTAGAATGGCTAATAGAGGGATACTGGACTTCCTGGATTGTCTCTTTATGTCTGAAATGTATCTCATGTTTTTAATTCTCTCATTCCTTTTCTTGGCAGACTGTTCTAATTTTAGGTTCTTACCCCATGCAATATCTCCTCTTGTCTCTCTGACGATATTAATAAGAATTATGTAATTTCTCCTTTCACCAGATCATCCATTTATCCTGGGTTTACTTATTCTGTTTATTCATCGTGGTCTTTGCCGTTAATGATGCTGATCTTCAGACACGTGGAGATCCTTGGCCATCATTCCCATTTGCAGAGAAAGGCCTAGGTTGCTTGACAAAGGAAGCTGATCTGACCTCTTTGGACATTGGTTGGTTTATTGCCTTTTGGCCAACTTTCCCCCTGTGACTCACAAATATGAGCAACAGAATACACTACAGCCTTCACTGGAAATGCATGGGTATGTCACAGGCAGGCGGGCCGGGGCCTTCCAGGAGCCACCAAAAAGAGGGTTTTACACCAAGATTGTGAGACTGTGACTCCAGGCTAGTTTGATCATACAGCTTACACAGCCTCAGCATATGTGCATTAGTTATTTGTAAATCACATGTACAATTGTACTAGTTTATTATGTATGTGATGAAAATACACAAATAGAAATTATAAACAGATTTGCCAAAGATTAGACAAATATGACTAATTTTTGAATGTGTATGTATAATATAAAATCTGTTTCTTTGCTACTTGTCATAAATGATCACAGCAAAGGAACTGAATGTATCAAATCCGACGTGATTGTTATTATTCTTACTCGGTATTAAGTACCGGTTCTGCCATTTTGTTGTGGGGGATATTCCTCGTATTTTTAGTATCATCTTCAGTCTGCAGTTTCTTTGAAGAACATTTTTGAAGCCACTTGTCCATTTAGTGAAGGTTGCAGGAGCTTAAATGAGACCGTATAATCCACCTGTCCACCCAGCCAGCCCACGTGCACACGGCAGAATGCCACCGTGTTCCGAAGTGAGTAACTGAGGGAGGATCCGAAGGCCTTTGAGGATCTGATCTTCTTTCTCCCCTCGGGAGTCCTTGCGTGGTGCCCACGGCCCACGGCCGTCAGACACACGCAGCTACTGAGGGTGCCAGGGTCAATCTGTATTGTAATTATCAGTAGAGTCTACTTTTGTATTTTTATAAAAATGGATATAAATAAAGGCCCTAGTACTCCCTTCTCACAAGCTGGTGGGTGGCCTTGAACTGTGCCTGGGATGCGTCTTCTCCTCTCTGGTGATCAGAGCTCCAGGGTGCCAACACCCTCATGAGGAACCTTGTAGTTCCCCAGAAAGTCATTCCATTTTATTTCAATTTGGATTGAAAGTCTGCTTCTGCTCCCTCCAGTGCCTGCCCACCCATACACACTAAGCCAGATAGAGCCACAAACATGCTGTTGGGAAAAAGCTAATAATAGGAGCCCTCTTTGGCCTATACTCTCCAGCTTTCCACAGTCCCCACTGCTCTCTAACGTCTTATGCCCACTCATATGTTTGAGTTTTCCACCCCTGCTTCAAAGTCTGGTTGATCCAGTTTGTAGCCAGGAGGTAAACATCATTGTTTCCAAGTGCTCTGCACATGGATTCCCTTATTCAGCAAAAGCAAATTGAGCGTCTACTACATGCTGGTCCTTCTAAACACAGGGTACAGCAGCTAATAAAACCAGTGTCTCTGCTGTCACAGAGCTTGCACTCTAGATGGGGCAGAAGGTGATGTTGGTGGTGATAGTATTAAACTGAAAAATTCAGAAAGAAAGGAGACAGAGGGAGAGTTGGGACAGAGGGAAACTCTTCCAGACCAGCTGGGCAAAAAGCTCTTTCCAAGAAGTGCTGTTTGAGCAGAGACCTGTACAAAGTGAGGGAGGGAGTCCTGTAGGTGCCTGGAGAAGAACACCCCCAGCAAAGGGGCCACAAGTGCAAAAGCTCTGAAGGGGGAATGTGCCTGGAGTGTTTGAAGAGTGGAAGGAGAGTGGCCAGAGGGAGAGCTGTAGGAAATGCCACCCAAAGGAATCAGATCCCACATAGGCTTGAATATGCTAAGGGGTGTGGATTTTATGGCGACTGAGATGGGAAGTGAGCAGAAGGTCTTGGGCAAAGAAGCAACATGATAGACTTTCTGAGAAGTTCACTGTGGCTGGGTGCAGTGGCTCACACCTGTAACCCCAGCACTTTGGGAGGTTGAGGTGGGAGGATCACTTGAGCCCAGGAGTTTGAGGCTGTAGGAGGTGGAGCTATGATGGCACCACCACACTCCAGCCTGGGCAACAGAGTGAGACCTGTCTCTAAAAAAAAAAAAAGGAAAAGTTTACTGTGATTGCTATGCAGAAAGTATACTTCCAAGCAAGTATTGAAAAAGGAAAAGGAAACCAGGTGCCATTCTAAGATATTCATTCTTTTCACATTTTAAGTTCTCTAAAATCAATGTGCATCTATAGTTGAAGGCTCACAGTCACTCTCAGCGAGTGGCACACATGGCCTAGTTGTCCTGCCCTGAACACACTGAGACGTTAAAAGTGCCTACAGCAAAACTTTCAAGACAGGTGTCAACAGCATATAAGAAAATTCTGACAACATGACAATGGAGTACTGTCTCAAGCCATAGGTAGCAAAGGACTGAGGACAAAGCAGGTATGAAGGGAAGCAGAGGTGAGTGACAGCATGCCCAAGCAGGAGTCAAGCGGGGGCAAACTCAGCTGGCTTTTTTGCAGAAATTGACAACCTGATCTTAAAATTCATATGAAAGTGCAAAGGGACCCAAAATATGTAAATAATCTTGAAAAAGAACAAAGTTGGAGGACTCACAGCTCCTGATTTGAAAACTTACTACAGTGCTGGAGTAGTATGTTTTGCCAGTAAGTGATACTGGCATAAAGGTAGACAGATCAATGGAATAGAATAGAGATCCCCAAGATAAATCTAAGGATCTAAAATGTAAACATTTACAGTCAATTGATTTTAAACAAAGATGTCAAAAAAAATTTCAATGAGAAAAGAATAGTCTTTTCAACAAATAGTACTGGGAAAATTATATGTCACATGAAAAAAAGATAAATTTGGTCAACTAGCTAACACTGTATACAAAAGTAAACTCAAATGGATCAAAGATCCAAAGGTAAGAACCGAAACTCAAAACTCTTAGAATGAAACATAGGAGAAAATCTTCATGATCTTGGGCTCAGCAATGGTTTCTTAGACACGACACCAAAAGCACAAGCAAACCAAAGAAAAAGTAGATAATCTGACCTTTGTTGAAATTAAAAACTTTTGTGCTATAAATGGTACCATCAATAAAGTGAAAATGCAACCCATAAAATTGGAGAAGTTTTTGTAAACCATATATCTGTTAAGGGATTTGTATCCAGAATAAATAACAAACTCTTACAACTCAGTAAGAAAAAACAACCTAATTTAAAAATGGGCAAAGGATCTGAACAGTATTTCTTCAAAGAAGAGATACAAATAGCCAATAAGTACACAGAAAGATACTCAACATCATTAGTCATCAGGGAAGTGCAAATCAAAATCACAATGAGAAACTACTTCACACCCACTAGGATGTTTATGATGCAAAATATACAAGCATTGGCCTGGATGTGGAGAAATCGGATCCCTCATGAATTGTACGTGGGAACATAAAATGGTGCAGTTACTTTGGCAAACAATTTGGCAATTCCTCAAAATACTAAACATAGAGTTACCATATCACCCAGTGATTACACTCCTCATTTTACACCCAAGAGGAATGAAAATATATGTCTACACAGACCTGTAGTTGAATGTTCATAGCAGCATTATTCTTAACAGCCAAAAACTGTGAAAAACCCCACATGTCTATCGACTGGTGCATGGATAAGCAAAACATGACATATTCATATATTAGAACACTATTCAGAAATAAAAAGGATCGAAGTAATGATACATGCTATAACATGAATGAAGCTCAAAAATACTACGCTCAATGAAAAAGCCAGACACGTAAAGAACACATATTTATTTTATAGTTCTATTTATCTTGGATGTCCAGCAAAGGCAAATCTATAGCGACAGAACGTAGATTAGAGGTTGCGTAGCGCTGAGCGTGGAAATGAAGGGAGATTGTAAATGAGCATGAGGTTTCTTTTTGGGGTGATGGGAATGTTCTAAAATTAGATTGTGGCAATGGTTGCATAATTCTGTAAATGTACTAAAACTCATCGAATTATGTACTTAACATGAGTGGACTTTTATGGTATGTAAGTTAAATCTTAATAAAGTTGTTTTTAAGAAGTGGACTGGCTCTATAACTTCAAAGGCAGCTGAAGAGCCAGCATCAGCGGCCCTCATCCTTTTATGAGCAATTGTAAAGAGTCCTGCATCACCTACACTCTTAATGGTTCACAAAATTGGGTAAAAAACAGGCACATCAATGACTCTGAGTTAAAAGGGACTTCAGTAGAGTGAACTGTGACTGTTAAGAAATATTAGCCACACCTTAATCCAGTGGCTCCCAAAGTGTGGTCCCAGACTAGCAGCGCCGGTATCAACTGGGAGTTTCTGAAAAATCCAAATTCTTGGGCCCCACTGCATCAGACCTAAATCAGAAACCCTGGGGGCGGGGCCCAACAGTCTGTGTTTTAACAAACCATGCGGGTGATTCCGATGCACGCTCAAGTTTGATAATCAGTGATGTATCCAATTAGTCCACTTATAGTTTTCTTCTCATATATGTGTAAGAATAAGATAGGATTTTAAAAATCTATATCTAAAAGCTCTAATAAATCTTTGTATAAGTATAAAAATAAGAATTCTAAATCCTAAGAAAGCACTATGACATCTCTAATCTTTTTCTTTTTCTTTTTTCTTTCTTTTTTTTTTTTTGAGACAAGTTCTTGCTCTGTGGCCCAGGCTGGAGTACTATAGTGGCATAATCATAGCTCACTGCAGCCTTGAACTCCTGAGCTCAAGTGATCCTGCCTTAGCCTCCCAAGTAGCTGGGACTACAGGCACACACCATCACACTCGGCTAATTTTTAAAAATTTTCTTTGTAGAGATGGGGGTCTCACTGTGTTGCCCAGGGTGGTCTCCTCCTGCCTCGACCTCCCAAAGTGTTGGGATACAGGCATGAGCCACAGCACCTGGCCATAATGTCATTTAATTAATGCTACCTGAGGGGATGGTAGATCTGACCATCAGTGAAGTCTCGGGCTGGTGAAACCACAGGCATGAGGGGCAGGGATGGGCAGAAGGGCTGGCAGGCCACTGTGCTGCACATCCACAAATGGACCTTCAGGTAGCACCTGGATTTGCTCACCACCTGCACTCTGGGCTCGGGACTTCTGTGGGGCCCGGTGAGCAGAAGGGCACCCCGGCCCAGCACCTCCCAGACCAAGGCTGAGAAATCCCCCAGCGGCTCCTCCACGTGTCTGATCAGCTAAGGCTTCTCTCCGCCCCTGCGCCCCGACCCCAGTGTCTGCATCTCCTCGCACTTCTTTACTCTCATTTCAAGAAAAATTAAGTGACAGGAAAGGAAAACGTGAGCTCAGTCTATCATCTTGAACAAGAAAGCCTTATACTTTTCAAGAATAAATGGTTGTGAGCCTATACAAACTCTTTCAAAGAAAAGGAGGGGAGAAAAAAGCTAGAAGCCTGATATCAAAATCTGAATAAAAGTATGCAGAAAGAAAGAAAACTCTACCTAGACCCCACTGAAAAATGTAGAATAAAAAATACCCGCAAACCAAATCAACAATACGTGAAAAGAATCATGGCCACCGAGAGCTTACCCCAGGTATGCAAGACAGTTGAATAGTAAGATGTCTAATTTTATGAAATGAGACAGAAGTTAGGTCCAATAAAAAAATTCATATCACAATTGCAAAAGAAGCTTTGAAAGACCTATGCTACTTAATAGTTTTTCTTGATAAAATATAACAACTAGAACTAAAAGGATTCTTCTCCAGAATGATAAAGATTTTACATCTTAATCCGACAGCCAACGGTATAAATTACAGTAGAGAACCCTTTTGACCGGGGCATTTCCACAAAATCAAGAATTAATCCAAGGGTCCCAGCAATCATATGATTGCTATTCCACAGGGTTGTGGAAATTCTGACTGATGCAAAAAGATTTGAAACAGACACAAAATATACAACAATTGGAGAAAATAAAATAATAAATATGCATACATATTATCAAATACCTAAAAAAATCTAAGTGTGTCAAAAACAAATTCTGAAAATTAACAAAAAAATTCAGTAAAGGGGGATGAACTTGTAAATTTCATAGCTTTTCCGTTTAGGAGAAACAGAGGGTGAGGAGAGACTCTATTCAAAATGATAACAAGAAAATATCTAAAATAAAACAAAAAGGAATTTCTCTGAGATATTGAAGAGCATTGAGGTTGAATGTTTTTTAATTTTTATTTATTTATGTATGTATGTATGTATGTATTTATTTATTTGAGAGACAGGATGTTGCTCTGTCTTCCAGGCTGGAGTGCATTTGTGCAATCATAGCTCACTGCAGCCTCGAACTCCCGGGCTCCAGTGATCCTCCTGCCTCAGTCTCCCAAGTAGCTGGGACCACAGATGCACCATCACATACCACACCAGGCTAATTGTTTTCTATTTTTTTGTAGAGATGAGGTCTTGCTATGTTGCCCAGGCTGGTCTCAAACTCCTCGGCTCAAGCGATCCTCCTGCCTCAGCCTATAGGCCGAATATATTTTTGATGTTGAATTGTGTTTAAACGTTTTATTTTTACTAAAAAAGTGTTATACGTACTGCTTAAAAAGTCAAATAGTTTTACAAGGTCCTACCTCATCCTCTCTTCCCAGACACATAATGACTTCTTGGCTTTTTCAGTTTTAGGTGTTTTTAGGGATTTCCCACCATGAAATCTGATTATTTGCTTTTTATGCCCCACCCCACAATGCTCTCAATGTGGTTATATCATAATTGGGGTTAAATCACCATTCCATTTGCACAGGTATTCCCTGCCATAAATTATGAATCCTTTTCCCTATAGAAACAACTTCTGTTTCCCCCAGAGTTAACATATTGCTTGATTTTTTTTTCATTACACTTTTTCTTTAATTAATAGACTTTATTTTTTAGAGAACTTTTAGAGTTTTGGAAAAATTGAGTGGAAAGTACAGAGAGTCCCCATATGGCACCCCTCTTCCCACCCTGCCCCGCCCCCCATACACACACAGTTCCCTCTCTATTAACATCTTGCATTACATTTGTTATATTGATGAGCAAATATTAATACTTCATTATTAACTAACTTCCATAGTTTACATTAGGGTTCATTCTTGGTGTTGTACATTCTGTGGGTTAGGACAACTGTATAAGGACGAATATCTACTATTGCAGTAGTAGGTGCATGTGAATAGTTTCACACCCTAGATATCCCCTGTGCTCTATTTTATCCTTCCTCCCCTCCTTGAACTCCTGGAAACCACTGATCTTTTTACTGACTCATTGCACTTTTTTATCTACTTAGCAATGATTCAAAACTAAACACTCCTCTAATTGTCTAAAACTCGTCTCATATTGTGGTGCAACAGATACTTACCAGTTTCACATTATTGAAAATAGAAGACAGATTAATGGCCAATAAACATATGAAAAAATGCTCTACGTCTCTAATCATGAGGAAATGCAAATCAAAACCACAATGAGATATCACCTAACTCCAGTGAGAATGGCTTTTATCAAAAAGTCCTAAAACAACAGATGCTGGCATGGCTGTGGAGAGAAAAGAACACTTACACACTGTTGGTGGGATTGCAAACTAGTACAACCTCTATGGAAAGTAATACGAAGATACCTCAAAGTAGAACCACCATTTGATACAGCAATCCCAATACTGTGTATTTACCCAAGAGAAAAAAAGACATTTTATAAAAAAGACATCTGCACTCAAATGTTTATAGCAGCACAACTCACAATTGCAAAGATGTGGAAACAACCCAAGTGCCCATCAATACATGAGTGGATCAATAAAATGTGGTATACGTATACCATGGAGTACTACTCAGCCATAAAAAAATGGTGAACTAATACCTTTTGTAACAACCTGAGTAGAACTGGAGACCATACTCCTAAGTGAAATATCTCAAGAATGGAAAAACAAACACCACACGTACTCACTATTAAATTGGAACTAAATGATCAACACTCATGTGCACACATAATAGCAAAATTCAATGGAAATCAAGCAGGTGGGAGGGGGAGGAGGGGAAGGGTAAACTCACACCTAACGGGTACAATGCGCACTATCTGGGTGATGGACACACTTATAACTTTGGCTCAAAGTGTACAAAAGAAAGTCATGTAACCAAAACATTTGTATCTCCATAATATTCCTAAATTTAAAAAAAAAAAGTTAAGAAAAAGAAAAACTCTCTCCGAGTGTCTTGTGACCTGCTCTGCTCAGGACGGGTTGCCTCTGGCCCCTGGGCGCAGCCATCCATGCGGGGTCTCCCAGCACCATCATTCTGGACAGTTCCTCCACCTCTCCTGTGGGATCCCCTATTTTCTGGGTGCCACGTCCTCTTATTTGTTGGTTTTCTCCCTCATGTTATTGGAGTGCACTCCCTGGCAGCACTACGAAAGAGGGCCCATGAGCTTGTGTTCAGAGAACTTTGCATGAAACAAATATCTTTATTCCCCCCTCACTGTAACTGGTTGCTTATGGAACGCACGGCTGCTGTTTCACAGTGTGGTGGACGTTCTGACCAGTGCAAAAGGACTTCACACAGACTCCAAATACACAACAACAGGAGCAGATAAAATGATAAATAGTGGCTCATATTATACATCTTAAAAATCCAATGGATCACTGTTTAGCAATTTGAAAAGAAGGAAATTCTATCATTCATGGCAATGTGAATGAGCTTGGAGGACATTCAGTGAAATTAGCCAGGTGCAGAAGGATGGATACCACATGTTCTCTCTCACACGGGAGAGGTAAAAAAGGGATCTCGTGGAAGCAGAGAGTAAACTAGTGGTCACAGAGGCTGGGCAGGGTGGGGGGCTGGTGTGGGCATGAAAGTGCAGCCAGAGAGGAGGAGTAAACTCTAGTGTTCTGTGGCACTGCAGGGTGACTCTAATAAACAATTTATTGTATATTTTCAAATCACTTGAAAAGCGGATTTTTAATGTTCCCAACACAAAGAAATGATAAATGCTCGAGGTGATGGACACGCCGGTTACCCTGACTGACGCCTTACACCTTGTATATGTGTATTGAAATATCTCACTGTACCCCATAAATAAAGTTATTATGGATCAATTAAATTTTTTTTAAAAGTCCAAGCATATCAAAAATAAATCTTGCTACAAAATTCTATATTGAGAGTTGTTATAGACTAAATTGTGTCACCCCAAAACTTATATGTTGAACCCCTAGCCCCCGTGTGACTGTATGTGGAGACAGGGCCTGTGAGGGGTAATTAAGATTAATGAGGTCACATAAAGGTGAGGCCTAATCCAACAGGGCCGGTGCCCTTATAAAAAGAGGAAGAGACCCCGGATCTCTTTCTCTTCTTCTCTCCCTTCCTCCCCCCTCCGTCCCTCTCCTTCCCTCTCGCCACACACTCACGGAGAAAAGGCTGCTGTCCCCAAGCCAAGGAGAGAAGCCTCGGGAGAAAGCAACCCTGCGGGCACCTTGATCGCAGACTCTCAGCACTCGAACTGTGAGGAAACACACGTCTAAGCGCCAAGTCTGTGGTATCTGGCGACAGCAGCCTGAGCTGACAGATCCAGCAGTCATGCCAAGTTTTCAAAGGCGTCTTCCACTTGTTTCCCAGTAGCTAGTTTTACTACAGAGAAATCCACAGCCATTTCCTTTTCTCTGAAAACCTCTGGGATCTTATTGTCATTTTCAATGTCCCACAATTCCACAGTCAAAAGGTAGCCTTCCCTGTCCACTCATCTAAAATTTCCGCCCCTTCCTGCCACTTGAGGCTCCCTTTCGTCTTCATTTTATTTGCTTATCGTGTTGATGCTGTTCTATGCTTTCCGCGAGGGCAGGGACACGGGTCTGCCCTGCAGCCTCTGCTCCCTGCAGCCGGACTTGTGGATGAAAGGTGACAGGGGCCTGCTTTCATGTGTGTCTCAGTTACAGAAGATGCGCTGGAGTTGTCTCTCTCCTTGTACGTGCCCTCATTTCTCTGTGCTTTATCCCTGGAACTTCCATCATTTGGATATCGGCCCTCTTCAAGCAGTCCTTGAATTTTATCTTTTCTCTCTTATTTTCCATCTCCTTTGGCTCTGTCTTATGGAAATGTCTTCAATTTTATCTTCCAAGCATTCTATTAAGTTTATTTCTTCTATCATGCTTTTTAATTTTCCAGGAGTTCCTTTTTGTTCTCTGAGTGCTCCTATACTTTTATTTAACAGCACATCCTGTTCTGTTCTTTTTTATGAATGTATCGTGTTCTCTTATTTCTCTGAGATTATTAATGGCTATTCTTTTTAATGTTTCCTTTTTCCTGAATTCTCTGTTTCCTCCCAGGTGCCGGCTGTCTGTTTGAGTCATAATTTTCCATGTTAGAGCATTTTCTTAGCGATCTGATTCTCGTTGGTTTTCTACTCATGTTTGGGGTTAGGGCCTAAGAGGCTGGCTGGCACCCATGAACCCTCAGACCGTGGCCTTGCATGGAAGGTGGCCCGACTGGGTCACTGTGAGCCAGGGAACTGGCAGGTACTGCTTTGGGTACGGCATTACTGCAGGCGATGTCTGGGGCACTGCTTTGGGCATTGCCTGACTGAGTCTGGAAGCCTCCAAAGTTTCAAATTGCCCCGATCAAAAGAGGACTGGGTCATGGCAAGTTCCAACTGGTGAGAACCAAGATGGTGGAGAAACACCCCTGCCATGAATATCCCTCCCCTGTTTAGCCTGCTGCTTAAATAGAAAGACAGCAGGAGCCAGGGGCTGGTTCTCCTCTGCAGGGCCAGCCTCTACTCTTTGTGGGGTAGACTTTCTAGAGTTTCCACAGGGGGTGGGTTCTCTTCTGCAGGGAGAACTTGCATCTGCTCTGTCTGTGGAGTAGACTTTCTAACTTTCTAAAGTTTCTGAATAAGTCTCGCTTTCACTTTATTTTATTGGCTGCTCCTGAATCCTTTCTTGTGCGAAGCCCAGGATCCCCTTGGATATCATGTGGCTCCCAGCATCAGTTGCCTTGAAAATACCCAGGTGCGGGACCCTTAAGTCTTTTCTCTGGGCTGCTCAGGGTCACTGGCAGGAGTTTGCCTGTAATATCCGGACTTAGGTAGAGGGCTGGGTGGGTCTCCGCTATCAGAATGTAAATGTTTGCTTTATTTCTATTTATTTATTTTGAGACAGGGTCTTGCTCTATCGCCCGAGCTAGAGTGCAGTAGTGTCATTACAGCTCACTGCAGCTCCTGGACTCAAGTGATCCTCCTGCCTCAGCCTCCCGAGTAGCTGCGAGTACAGGTGCACAGCACCACACCAGCTAATTTTTCTGTTTTTTGTAGAGATGGGGTCTCATTCTCGCCCAGGCTGTAAATGTTTGTTTTATTTCAGCAGAGTTCACCAGCCTTCAACTGGGCTAGTGTCCCCCACCCACCCAATTCACACTCACTTTTCAGATAATAAACCTTGGTCTTCTGCTGGGGTGCGGGAAGGAAGTTTCGGGATGCTCAGGGTGGGAGTGGGGAGACGAGAATCCAATTGTTGTACTGTATACATTTTTAAAAATTACTATTTTGACATAACATTAGATTTCATATTCGAGGTGTTAAGTGGTAGAATTAACCAATTATAATTGTATGTATTAATGTGGTACAAAGTGATACTATGCTAGATGTACAGAGTATTAACATATTATTAATTAACATATCCAGCACCTCAAATACTTATCCTCTTGTCTAAGTGAGACTTTGTATCCTTTGACTAATCTCCTCCCCACTCCACCACCTCTGGTAACCACCATTCTGCTCTCTGCTTCTATATGTTTGATTGTTTAAATTCCACATATAAGTGAGAACATGCGGTATTTGTCTTTCTGTGCCTGGCTTATTTCAATTGGCTTAATATCCTCCAGGTTCATCCGTATTGTAATAAATGACAGAATTTCCTTCTTTTTTTAAGGCCAAGTGATACTCCACTGTGTGCACATACCACAGTTTCTTTATCCATTCATCTGTTGATAAACACTTCTGTTGATTCCATATCTTGGCCGTTGTGGATGATGTTGCACTGAACATGGGCATGCAGATGTCTCTTCAACATACTCATTTCAGTTCCTTTGGACATACACCCAGAAGCGGGATCACTGGATCATGCGGTAATTCTATTTTTAGTTGTTTGAAAAACCTCTACACTGTTTTCCATAATGGCTGTATTAGTCTACATTTTCACCAACAGTGTACAAGGGTTCCCTTTTCTTCAAGTCCTCACCAAGACTTTTTATATTTGATCTTTTTGATGGTAGTGATTCTAACAGATGTGAGGTGATATGTCACCATGGTTTTAATTTGCATTTCCCCAATGATTAGTGATATTGATATATATGTTTGCCATTTGTATGTCTTCCTTTTAGAAACATCTAGTCAGTTCCTTTGCCCACTTTTTAAATTGTGTTATTTGTTTTCTTGCTATTGAGTTGAAGATCCTTATGTATTTTAGATAGTAACCCCTCAGCAGATGTATGACTTGCAAATATTTTCTCGCATTCCATAAGATGCTTCTTTACTCTGTTAATTATTTCCTTTACTGTGCAGAAGCTTTTTAGTTTGATGTAATCCCGTTACCTATTTTTGTTTTTGTTGCTTGAGTTTTTGGGGTCAAATCCACAAATTCATTGCCCAGACCAATGTCAGATAGTTTTACCCCTATTGATATGGAACTTCAGATTATAGTTTTAAAATCTTTCACCTTTTCTGATATAAGCATTTACTGCTATAAATTTCCTTCTCTACTTTGCGTTAGCTGCATTTCACAAATATTAATGTGTTCATTTTTAATTCAGTTCAAAAATACATTCTGCTTTCTCTTTTAATTTCTTCTTTGACCTGTACCTTATTCAGAAATGTGTTTAGTTTCCAAATATTTGGGGTTTTCCAGATATCTTTCTGTAATTAATTTCTAATATAATTCCAGTTTAATCAGAGGCTATATTTTGTATGATTTGCATCTTTTTGAACTTATTAAGACTTCTCAACCAGAATATGGTCTATCCTGAAAAAGATGTATAGTTTTGTTATTTGATGGAGTGCTCTATAAATATCAATTAAATCAAGTTGATTAATAGTGTTAAGTTCTTCTACATCCTTACTGATTTTCTGTGTACTTGTTTTTTCAGTTATTGGGAGGATTGTTGAAATATTCAACTACATTTGTGACTATAGCTATTTCTGCTTGCATTGCTATTAGTTTTTGCTTTATATTAGGTCATTAAATATGAAATGTCCAATTTTGAATCAAAACTGTAGTTTATTATATCTCAAACAAGAAGCAGTACAATTAATCAAAGTATGTGCCTAAACTATCAACACAGTTTTGCCATCTTAATGGTAGCTTGTATATGCCAGCAGTGAAGAAGCCTGGAGAGCAAGTGGCAATGAAATTGCAAATGGTGTTTTCCACAGCTTGTTGAGAATTGAGTATTTTTCCTTGCAAGAAGTGGTCCAAAGCCTGGAAGAAGTGGTAGTCAGCTGGTGCAAGGTCTGGTGAATACGGTGGATGGCAGAGAGTTTCCAAGTCCAGCCTCTGTAGTTTGAGCAGCGTTGTTTGTGCAACACGTAGTCTAGCGTTGTCTTGCCTGTCTCTAGTGACCAATCTCGGCTGCTTAATTGCAAGCATCCTTATCATTTTGTCCAGTTGGTTGCAGTAGACATCCGCTGTAATCAGCTAACCAGGTTTCATGAAGCTGTAGTGCATAGTACCAGCGCTGAACCACTAAATAGACACCCTTAGCTTTTTTTGATGAATATTCAGTTTTGGACCATGTTTTGGCACTTCATCTTTATCCGACCATCACGCCGAATGCTTGAGATCATCATAACCAATCCATTTTCATCACATGTAGCAATATGGTATAGAAATGGTTTACCTTTATGTCATGACAGCAAAGAAAGGCAAGCTTTGAGACGACTTCTCTTCTGGTGCTTGTTTAATTCAGGCAGTACCCATCTATCCAGCCTCTTTACCTTGCCCATTTGTTTCAAATGGTCCAATATTTTTCGAATAGTAATTTCAGACCTTGCTGCTAATTCACGTGTAGGTTGAGATGGATTTGCTTCCTCCACAGCTTTCAGTTCATCATTATCCACATTGGTCTCAGGTATCCCACGTGGCTCATTTTCAACATTAAAGTCACCAGAACGGAACTTCTCAAACCATCAACATACTGTGCATTCATTAGCCACATCCTTCCCAAACACCTTGTTAATATTTTGAACTATCTGCATTGCGTTGCTTCCATAATGTAACTCATATTTTAAAATAACACAAATTTTTTACTTATCCATGGTTTCACAAAAATTGCTCTAAAAATTTTTTTGAAAGATAATCACAAGGCTGGGTGTCGTGGCTCACGCCTGTAATCCTAGCACTTTGAGAGGCCGAGGCAGGTGGATCATTTGAGCTCAGGAGTTTGAAACCAGCCTGAGCAAGAGCAAGACCCCGTTTCTACTAAACATAGAAAGAAATTAGCTGGACAACTAAAAACATATAGGAAAAATTAGCCGGGCATGGTGGCACATGCCTGTAGTCCCAGCTACTCAGGAGGCTGAGGCAGGAGGATTCCTTGAGCCCAGGAGTTTGAGGTTGCTGTGAGCTAGGCTGACGCCACAGCACTCTGGCCCAGACAACAGAGTGAGACTCTGTCTCAAAAAAAAAAAAAAGAAAGAAAGATAATCACAAGCCAAAATATGTGTTTGAAAGAATGAGGATGTACCTTCACAATAAAAAAAAAAAGCCCAAGAAGTGTCACAGTGAAATGTCAGAGAAATCAACTGTCAAACTTAGTATTTAAGGAAATCAGACATTTCATACCTAATAACCTAAGTATTATATATTTGAAGCTCTTTTCCCAGATGCATAAATGTTTAGGATTGTTGTGTCCTTCTAATTAATTGAACTCTTTATCATTACGAAATGACCTTTTCATCTCTAGTAATATTCTCTAGTCTGAAATCTACTTTGATGTTAATACAGCTACTGCAGCTTTCTCTTTAAAATTAGAGTTGACGTGGTACATTTCTTTTTTTTTTTTTTTCACTTTTACCCTATTTGTGTCTTTATACTTCAGTTGAGTTTCTTGAAGTCAGTATAAAGTTGGGTCATATTATTTTTGTCCAGTCTGATAATCTCTTTTAATTGAAAGCATGTTTATACAGGCTGCTATGAACTGAATGTATCCCCTTAAAATTCATATGTTGAAACCCTCTCTCCCGTGTGATGGCATTAAGAGGTAGGGACTCTCGGAGGAGATTAGGTCATGAGTGTGGAGCCCACATGAATGGGACTTGTGCCCTTAGAAGAAGAGATGCAAGAGAGCTTGCCCTCCTCCCGCGCCACGTGAGGACACAGCAAGAAGACACTGTCTGCAAACCGGGAAGAAGGCCCTCCCTGACCACATCTGTCAGCACCTTGATCTTGGACTTCCCAGCCTCCAAAACAGAAGGAAATATATGTTTGTTGTCTTAACCACCCAGTCTGTGGTACTCTGTTACAGCAGCCTACATTGATTAAGACACGTACCTTTTAATTAAGCAGTTATTTATACTATTTACGTTCAATGTGATGAATAGTATGGTAGAATTTAATTTTATCATTTTGCTGCTTGTTTTCTATTCATCCCATGTACTCTTTGCTCCATTCTTCCTCTCCACTTAGGTCTAACCCTTCTTAGTACTGTATCCGATGTTTTCATGGCCAGTGGGAAGAGGAATTATTCCTGGTCCTGTTTGAACTCTGAGGATTGTTCCCACAGATCTTTCCAGAATCAGGTAGTTTCTCGTATGTACACAGTGATCGGTTCTCAACTAAAGGCTGGTTTCCCTCTGCAGGTCTTGGGGGTTCTTTCCGCAGCTCTCTTCTGCCCAGTGCTCTGCCCCTAAACTCTGGACACCTCGGCTTCCCCTCCCAGCCCTATACCCTCAGCTCAAGGAGCCTGGAAACTTGCCTTAGGCAGGAGTTGGGCAAGCCCTGGCTCATCGCGTGTCCTGCCTCAGGGATCTCCTGGGTGCTCCATTGCCTGGTGTCCCCGGTCTCGAAAGACATCACTTCATATATTTTGTCTGATATTCTGTCCAATGTTTGGTTGTTTCAATAAAGTGGGTAAATGCAGCCCCTGTTACTCCTCCTTGACTGATATCGAAAGTCTGCAAGTCAGGCACATACAAATTTAATCTATGATAAAGGGAGCAGTTCAAATCCAAGATAAAGTGTTACTATGTCGTGAATGGTTTTAGAGAAAGCAGCAAAACATACGAGAAAATATCAAATTTCATCTTAATTTTATTCCAAACACCAAAACAAGCTATAGCTAGACAAAGGAGTAAAATACAAAATCTTAAAATATAAAAAAATTAGGGGAAAATACCAATGAATGTATTCATAATCTCTATACGGACAAAACTTTCTAAGTATAAAAAATGGAAAGAAGTAGAAGTAAAAAATTTAAAGACTGAGTTTTTGTTTTTAATAAACTTTTTACTTTGGAATAATTTTAGATTTGCAAGAAAGTTACAAAGATAGTACACAGAGACCCCATAGGCCCTTCACTTACCTACCCCAAACGTTATCATCTCACGTTACCTCAGACGTTTTGCCAAAACTGAGAAATCAGCATTAGCATGTCACTATTAACTAGATTCCGTACTTTATTCCAATTTCACCAGATCTGCTGCTAATGTCCTTTTTCTGTTCAATGTATTCAATCCAAGACATACTTGTGTTTAGAAGACATACTTTGTGTAAAAATTCTTCAATTATTTATTTGAAAATGCAAAAGCAAAATAGGAAACTAACAAACTGACAAAAAATTCTAAGAAAACAAAAAATCAATTAGTTCTTAGAAATCAATAGATAAAATACTAACCTACCAATAGAAAAATAGGCAAAGGATGTTGTCGCGCCCGCCTCGCCAGCAAGGAAGACGCGGCAACAGGAGTTCTTCTACAGCGCTTTATTGGGGATCCCTCTAAGCTTCAAGATGTGGAAGACCCTGAGCACAAGCTCTCACACAGTAATATACCCTCAGGGAAACAGGAAGTAACAGAGATAGGTCAAAGTCAATCACAAGCGGTCACCAATAGGCCAAGCCAGAAAACCTCATATGCATACTTATATAACAGATCTACAGACGTACTACGCATGCGCCACACTTGTTTACCTCAGCCAGGCCACCGGAAATCGGCGCCATCTTGCAATGGCGTCCGCGCTCCCCACATCTCCCCCTGCTTTATTAATTAAGAAGGCCTGCCAGACTTGAAACCACCTCGCCTCGTGCAATGAGCGAACTCGGAGGCGTGCAGAGGCTGGTTATAAAGGCGGCCGTGGGTAAGGCCTCTGTCTTAGGCTACGTGGGCTGCTCCCCGGCCTGGCACCAACCGGTGTGCCTCCAGGCTCGGGACCCACGCATTCCCGTCATGGAGGTACCTTACAGCCGAGAAAGGGGGGAGAGCAGGCAAGTCGCGGAACGCCTATAACCTGGCCATCCACACGTGGGGGTCCTGGCCGAGTTGCAGTGCGGCAAAGGCTTGTTGCAGCAACATTTGGTTGCGCCGATTGCGACGCGCCATACGGGTAAGGGCCACAAATCCTATCAGGGCCACAGTCGCGAGCAAGGCTAACAAACAGCCCATTCCCGCCCACTCTTTCACATGGTTAGCCACTTGCCACACCCAATCCGACAGCCCCTGGGCAAAGTTCACGTCGACTCGCGTAGAGTTGATGTGAACTATACTAGCCTGCAGCTGTTCCAGCAGAGTCTCAAACTCACTGGACCATGTACCCAACAACTGCTGCGACAGGGTTTGTGATAGGTTAGCTGCCCGGGAAGCGTTCTGAAAAGGGATAGAGGGGACACACATGCCAGGCAGGCGCCACTCGCATCCGAGCTGCATGACCTGCATCAACAAGTCCACTTGTTCTTGAACCAAGTCCACTCTTTGATTGAGGATCATGATGCCCCCTTTCAGCTGAGCGTTGACGTTGGATTGGGTCGCCAGGGCGGTCACCACCCCCGACGATAAGTTGTTCAAGGTGGTGGCCGTATGCACCGAAGTGGTGAGCGCAACTGCAGCCGTCGCCGCGGCAGCCACCGCGGCCGCTATGGCGGCAACTATGGCTGCGGTGACGCCAAAGTCGCGTCGCTGCCGATACAGCGCCGCGGCCGAGGGAGCCTCCACGGGGACTGGAACAAAGCGGGGTAAGCGGGTTACAATAGCAGTGGTATGCCGGCTAGCGTTCCAGCAGGTGGTGTACAGGCAAGAACTGGCCATTAGCACCACACAGAAGCCATAAGGCAAAGGGGTTGGCGGTGCCCTCTATGTAGGGGCTCTGCCCGGTGAAATTGACTGCTGGGTCAGTCTCATTACAAAAGACACTCATACGGGGAGAAAATGTAAAGAGGCCCTGCACTGCGTAACTGGCGTATCTGCTCTGGCAACCCGTCCAAGGGAGCAAGCCGTCACGCTTCCCTCGGCACCGAGGTGCCCACTTAGGTTGCGTGACAATACTCCCGTCCGCTGCAGCGGGCCAGAAGGCCACCACGCCAGTGCCATTGGAGGAGTTAGTAGATCCCTGGGGCTTATCTAGCCAAACCCCGGCATGCTTGCGCAGGCGGATGCATTCGGGTACCTGCGTCATGTTACAAGTCCGGTTAACCTCAGATACATGCAGAAGGGTGAAACACAAGGTACCCAAGACAGTGATATTGGCCACATGTGAAAAATTGGCCTCCTCACTATCAAACGGGAGGAAAGGTAAGTCTAGAGACGCATTGGTGGTGAAGAAGCGAGGGAAAACTGTGGCGTCATGCCGGACGGGCATCGGCAGAGGGAAGACATCCATCAGGGCCCAGCGCGCTTCCGGTACCGCCGTCGCCGTCGTCAGGGCTCCCGCCAGCATCAGCATTTGCAGTAGCGCCATCTCGGTCCGCAGGACGCTCGTCCTCCTCAGCCGTGGGGTGCACCGAGCGGGTCAATCGCGCCGGAACCCAAATAGGGTCCTCACGATCCTGCGGGAAAACACAAACAGCTCCCCTGGATCTGGCTATAACTGGATCCGGGCCTCTCCACTGGCTCGTTAAGACGTCCTTCCATTTTACCACCTCGCGGCGAGCCACCGGGGGGGACGTGTGTCTCTCTGCCGCAGAGCGGCCGGTCACGTCCAAAGTCAAAAAGTTTAAAGTAAAAAGGACAAGGGAAATGGTACCTTTAGGGGACCTCTGTATGGCCTCCAGGGCATCTCCCCCTTTCTGTTTTTGTAGATAAGCCTTGAGCGTGCCATGGGCACGCTCCACAATGCCTTGTGCCTGAGGATTGTAGGGGAGGCCAGTGAGGTGTTTGACTCCGAGGCGAGCACAAAATTGTTGGAAAACTCTGGAGGTATAAGCGGGGCCATTGTCTGTTTTAATAGTACTTGGCTTGCCCCAGGCAGCCCAAGCCTCCAAGCAATGGATGATGACATGACTGGCTTTTTCCCCCGTTAGTGGCGTGGCGTGGAGGACACCAGAACAGGTATCTATGGAGACATGAACAAACTGAGTTTTTCCCAGAGAGGGAATATGAGTGACGTCCATTTGCCACAATTGTAATGGTCGCAGACCCCTGGGATTTACTCCCGTATGCGCGACATTGCGAAAAGGAGCACAAGCGTGGCACTGCAAGACAATCTCACGCGCCTCGGCACGCGAGATGTGAAATCGGAGACGCAAGGTCTCAGCTGGCACATGGTAAAGTGTATGAAAATCTTTGGCGGCAGCAAGATTATCGGCCACCCAAAGAGCGCGGGTGGCCCGGTCTGCCATTGCATTTCCCGCCGCCATGGGTCCAGGCAAGAGAGAGTGTGCTCTGATGTGTTGAATAGAGAATGGGCTGGTCCTACTCAGGATGATGTTCCTGAGGTCCGTGAATAAGGAGAAAACTGTACTTCTAAGGAGGATACAAGGGGAAGTTTCCAAAACCTTCACCGCGTTAACCACATAATGAGAGTCTGAGATGATATTAATGGGACCGGTGATGGTGCTAAGGACCAGACCAACTATAGCACACTCCACCAGCTGAGGGGAAGTGTAAGGAAATTGCTTAGTAAACACCTGGTCCTGGATAACATAACTCCCAATGCCTGTTTTAGAGCCATCAGTATAGACATCCAGGGCATTAGGCAGTGGGTGTGCCGAAGTCACCTTCGGGAAAATGAGGTCATTCCTCATAGCAAATTGCAATAGGGGATGTTTGGGGTAGTGATTATCAATGCCTCCTGGGAAAGCGCACCGCAGCACTGCCCATGCATCAAGAGTGGCACATAAGGTGTCTATCTGGTTAGAAGTGTATGGACAGATGAGGCTCTCTGGGTAGCGCCCGAAGTGGGAGAGAGCCATGTGAAGGCCCTTTAATGCGAGGTCAGCTACACAGGTCGGGTAGTGATCAATCACCTTTCCCGGAGAGGCTTGAGGATGTACCCAGAGAAGGGGACCATCCTGCCAAAGCACTGCTGTAGGAAGTGTAGGAGAGGGGAGCAGGCAGAGAAGAAAAGGGTCCTGGTGACGAATGCGTACCAGATGCGCATTCTTAATGGCTTCCTCAACCCTATGCAAGACCTTTAGGGCTTCCGGAGTCAAGGTTCTAGGGGATGTGATATGAGGGTCTCCCTCAAGAATCTGAAATAAAGGCTTTAGTTCAGCGGTGGTAAGACCCAGAAAAGGCCGAAGCCAATTGATGTCTCCTAATAATCGCTGGAAATCATTTAAAGTTCTCAAAGCATCTCTTCGAATGGACAGCCTTTGAGGTACAATTTTATCGGGAAGGATGCTACTGCCAAGAAATGAGCCCACCGCCCCTTCCTGCACTTTATCGGGAGCTATGGACAGCCCCCTTTCCTTTAACTGAGCGTGAAGGAAGGCAAAGACCTGAAGCAACAACTGGGCATCCCGATGGCATAGTAGAATGTCATCCATGTAATGGATGATTCTTACCTTAGGGTACCTCTGTCGAACAGGCTGGAGAGCCGCGCTCACGTAAATCTGGCATAGAGTGGGACTGTTAGCCATGCCCTGAGGCAGGACCCGCCAGTGGTACCTTTCATCAGGCTGCTCATGGTTCATGGAAGGGAGTGTAAATGCAAATCTAATTTTGTCAGATGAGTGAAGGGGAATAGAGAAAAAACAGTCTTTAATATCCAAAATGATCAGATTCCAATGCTTGGGCAAGGCAGAAAGAAGGGGCAACCCTCGCTGGACAGGCCCCATTAGGCGCATCTGGGCGTTGACTGCCCTTAGGTCCTGCAGTAAGCGCCACTTTCCTGACCTTTTCTTAATCACAAAAATAGGGGTGTTCCAAGGCGAGTGAGAGGGTTCAAGGTGCCCAAGAGTGAGCTGTTCCTGTACCAACTCACGGGCTGCAAGCAGTTTGTCGGAGGGTAATGGCCACTGAGACACCCACACCGGGTCCTCCGAAACCCAGGGAATGGGCAAGGCAGTGTCAGCGGCCCCTAGGAAAAACCCAGTCCCTGTCTACCGGGATTGTGACTAGGCCTAAGTGGTGTTGTCCTGCCTTGCAAATTCTTTCCTAATCCTTTACCTGGGACCCATCCCATGTTACTCATCATGCCTTGGCTCTGAGCAGAATACTCATTTGTCAGCTTAAGGTTTAACTGTCTCAGGACGTCTCTGCCCCAGAGATTCACTGGTAAGGGGAGAACAAAAGGCTTAAAACTACCCCTACCGCCTTCAAGATCACTCCAAGACAGAGTTTGGGCACTCACGGCTGGGGCCGAAGCGTAACCCAGGCCCTGTAAAGTTGCCTCTGAGCGGGTGAGTGGCCAGCCTTTAGGCCACCACCGCTCAGATATGATACTAGTGTCTGCTCCCGTATCCAGCAAACCCTCAAATTTCATTCCCTGAACAGTCAATACAAGGGTCGGACGGGTGTTTAAATCCAAAGACAGAAAGGTACAAGTGCCTCCGGACGACCCGAACGCCTTACTACCACGTGGCTCCTGCTTGCTGGGGAACCAAGCGTGAAGGCTAGGGAGGAGCAGAAGCTGAGCAAATCGGTCTCCGGGGTGGATGGAGATAATTCCCCGAGGTGATGAGCACATGACCTTTATTGGCCCCTGGAAGTCTGAGTCTATAACCCCCGGGTGGACAATCAGCCCTTTTAAGGTAGCCGATGACCTCCCAAGCACTAATCCCACAGTATGATTGGGCAGAGGTCCTTTAAAGTCTGAAGGGATAGGTTGACATCCTAACCCAGGTGTCAAAACTGTGAGGGTGGTGGCACGGAGGTCCAATCCTGCGGAACCGGGGGTGGCCCTCCTAGGTTCCCCCCCGGTAGCGCCGGATTCAAGGAGGGACGAGTCCCCGGGGTCAGCAGAGACGGGCCCGGGGGCCCCTGGGGGCTGTCCTGCGCCAGCATCGCCCCATATGTTTGCGGGCCCTGGAGTCGTGGGCCCCGCCTCCCGTTTTTTGGCAGTGCAACCATGCTGCCGCTAGGCCCTCGGGAGATGGGCCGGCCTTCCTTGTCTTTAACGGATCGGCACTCTGCGGCCCAGTGCCGACCTTTCTGGCACACGGGGCAAACCCCCGGCTGTGAAGATGATTGCTTCACCTTACTTGGCGCTCGGCACTGTCTTCTCAAGTGACCGGGCTTGCCGCAGTTGTAGCAACAGCGTTGTTGCTGGGCTTGTGCCGCTATGACCGCGGCCGCCAGGCCTTGATTAGTCAGAGGACCCCCAATCTCCCTGCAAGCCTTCAGCCATGCATTTAATCCTTTACTTTTCCATGGCGTAATAGCATTCCGACATTCCGAAGTGGCCTGCTCAAAAACCAGTTGCTCAACCAACGGCAAGGCCGTGTCTACGTCCTCAAAAATCTTTCCTGCGGCATCCATCATGCGAGCCACAAAATCCGAAAACGGCTCTGCCGGAGCCTGGACAATTTTTGTCAGATTGCCACGCACCTCCCCCCGTTTGGGCAAACACTTCCAAGCCTTAATGGCTATCTGATTTACCTGGACATACACCTCCTCCGGGTAGGCCGTTTGATTATTGGCCCACTGTCCCTGTCCGGTGAGCATGTCAAAAGTCCACGCTGCTCTGCCGCCTCCCTGGGCTGCATTCGCACGGGCCTGCGCGGCACACCCGTCATGATACATGGACTTCCAGTCTAGATATTGGCCCGTGGATAGCGCCGCGCGCACCACCTGCTGCCAATCCGTGGGCGTTAGGGCACTAGCGGCAAGCCTCTCCAGCAGTACTAAAGTGTAGGCTGCGCTATGCCCCCAGTTGCGGACCACCTCTGCAAGGTCCTTTAATTCCTTATGGTCCACGGGTTGCCAATATCTCTGCTGATTATTGTCCACATACACAGGGAAAGCAAATCCTAGCTCTCTCCGTGCTTCTGGGGGGAGGAGAGACGCTCCACCCCCCGGTGCGGGCCCAACGAGGGGCGCTGTAGGTGGGGGCAGGGAATACGGGGGAGGCCAGGTCTCTATATCGAGCCTGGGCGGGGCCTGCCTTCTCGGCTGGACCACATCCTGTTTTTTAAGTCCCCGTATTTCCTTTCTCAACTGCTGAAAAGAGGGGGTAGCTTCTTCCTCCTCCGAGGCGGACGATTCACCTTCCGCCTCGGACAAATGCAAATCTGCAAATTCTGGCAACAGCGGGTCGTCACCCGTTCGCCGGTTCTCTACCTGACATGACTGATCGTCCTTAACCGTTGCAACTCCTTCCCCTCTCCCTCCTTCTGAGAGCTGAGACTGCACTTCCGCAAGCTGTTCTGCTGCACTCTGCGAACCCTGCGGATCGCACTTTAGGCAATCCATAACTAACCTATGAAGTATCAAGATGCCAGGCCTTAAATCTAACGCCTCGTGTAGATCATGGCCCACCTTCCTCCAAGATGGTATGGTGAGCGAGCCGGAGGCTAGGAACCAAGGGGATACCCGGTCCACCTCCCTCAACAATCTCTTTAGGTCATGATCGTCAACATGGATTTTATTTTCAGCAAGCAGAGTTTTCAGAGGCCACAGAAACCGGCGTAGTGGTATGTTGCCCATGTCTCTCTTGGGGGCGGGGAAGTTGGCCGTCCCACACTGTAGTTCTGAACTCACCTCACAAGAGGTCGTCTCCGCTGGTGCCCTGGTGGTACAGTTCCCGGGTTTCGGCACCACTTGTCGCGCCCGCCTCGCCAGCAAGGAAGACGCGGCAACAGGAGTTCTTCTACAGTGCTTTATTGGGGATCCCTCTAAGCTTCAAGATGCGGAAGACCCTGAGCACAAGCTCTCACACAGTAATATACCCTCAGGGAAACAGGAAGTAACAGAGATAGGTCAAAGTCAATCACAAGCGGTCACCAATAGGCCAAGCCAGAAAACCTCATATGCATACTTATATAACAGATCTACAGACGTACTACGCATGCGCCACACTTGTTTACCTCAGCCAGGCCACCGGAAATCGGCGCCATCTTGCAATGGCGTCCGCGCTCCCCACAGGATGTGAACAGATAACTTTATTTTAATATAAAGGGGAGGGAGTGAGGAGAGGGGTTCAATTTCTTTTTTCTTTTTTTGAGACAGACTCTTACCCTGTTGCCCCAGTGTCACTGTAACTCACTGCAGCCTCAAACTCCTGGGCTCAAAGGATCCTCCTGCTTCAGCCTCCAGAATAGCTGAAACTACAGGCACATACCACAATGCCCAGCTGATTTTTTCTATTTTTAGTAGAGACAGGGTCTCACTCTTGCTCAGGCTGGTCTCGAACTCCTGAGCTGAAGCGATCCTCCCGCCTTGGCCTCCCAGAGTGCTAGGATTATAGGCATGAGCCACCATGCCTGGCCCAGATAATTCTTTTTGAAGAATTACTATTTATTGCCTAATGAATGTAACTTTGAACCTTACTAGTAATTAAAGATTTTTTTTAGCTATCACACTGGCAATTAGTTAAGGAATGATACTAGTCAGGTGTTATTAGACAGGTCTCCTAATACGCTGATAGTGGGAGTACGATGTCACACAACTGTTCTGAAAAGCCTTAAAAACACCCACTGGACCATTAAATCTATATCCAAGAATTAATCAAAATTGTGGGCAAAAGTGACTGGGCACACTGCTACCAAGCCCCCGGTGGCCCCCAACTTTCTTGCCTGCTTCCACAGCCACTGGGGACACCCCACTAATGCACTGCATGTCCCCTACGCCCTTGTCGATTCTGCTTCCCCAGGAGAGGAGGGGAAGGGACACGAGAAAAAAAAAGAGAAGGGAACACAGGAAGGAAAGAGAACATGAAAAGAAAAGAGAAAAAGGGAAATGAAGAACAGCATTCACATTTAATGAAGAAAAGTCAGAAATAATCTAGAAATCCACCAACAGGCAGATGTTAGATATATTTTACATATATCTCATACAGAGTCATCAAAAATAGGTTTTTAAAGAATACTTGCTGTCATGAAAAAAATGTTCATAATAAATTTAAGTGGAAAATATAGGCCAAAATTTATCATTCCATCTGTGTACATTGGGTTATGAGGAAAAAAGAAAATAAAAATTATCATTCCAATTTTTTAAGAGTTAAAAAGTGTATGTCATATAAGCATAGAAACTATGCATGGTTATATCTAGATAATTGAATTTATTGACTTTTTTGTGTTTTTACATATTACCCAAATATTGTACAATAAATATGATTTTAAAAAACACTGAGTATTCCCTTTTAACAAGTTCTAATTTCTGCATAATTTGCATGTGGCTTATGGGACTGGAAATATGTTTTTCTTGGTTCAATACCACATTTTTGGTCTCAATGTTCCTGTCTGTCAGGAGCTTTCCTGCTGTGCGGATGATTAAGTACATAGATTTTCTTTTGAACCAAAAGGAAATGTTTTTGAAAGGTCTTAGGAGATCAATCCAGAAGAACAGAACTAACTCTCCAAAGAAGAAAGAGACGTAAGGGACCGTCTGTATTTGCTGGTCTGTCCAGCCCGTGTCTCAGACGCGGAGCAAAGCTCGGGCGGAGGCCGGCAGGCTGCTCTGCGGGCCTGTTCGGTGGGGGATGGCGTACGCAGGGCCCCGGCAGGGACACGGCAGGGTCCCCGGCAAGGACACGGCAGGGACACGCCGGGGCCACGGCGGGGCCACGGCAGGGTCACGGCAGGGTCCCCGGCGGGGCCACGGCAGGGCCACGGCAGGGGCCACGGCAGGGCCACCGCAGGGCCCACGGCAGGGCCCCCGGAGACCGGGAAAAGGCAGGGGGTCGGTTTCAGAGCTATGAAAAAGAGCAGGCAGAAACAAGACCTCAGAGCGCCATCTGAGGACACGTGCTGTCCCAGGAACCAGGCTGGCGTGGGCTGGCCTCCGTCTTTACGGCATCCTGGAGAAGAGACCCTGCCCTACCTCACTTGAAGTCACAAAGAGCCTTCCCCGACACCCAGGCGGTCTGGGGAGACGCCCGCGCACGCCTGTCCGCAGCCCTTGGCTGTCTGAACCCGCGTTTCTCTAGGTGGCCTGCGGGCCACCATTCCGGGTGCTGGCGCGAAACCCCAGCTCCAGAGCCTCATCCCAGTCAGATCTGCCAAAGGGGCATTTCCGGGCGGGGGAGCCCGGGGACCTGCACTTTAATGACGCCGAGGAGTCGGACACGCGTCGCCCTGCGCTCCGGCCTCCGCATCCTGCCGCTGCCGGCGGCGGGGGAGAGTGGGCGGGACTAGTCGTACGAGCAGAGAATTCATTTTTCCAGGCATCGGTCAGTATGTGCGCATAGTCCCTATGATGTCAGCGAGCTCAGTGCCGCCAGTCCTAGTCCGGGGGGACGGCTGTGTCTGCTCAGAGTGGGGGCAATTAATTTTGTTTGGGAAGGTTGCGCCAGTGCAGACGTATTCAGCCGCAAGTCACAGAATAGCCAACCAAACGCAGCTTCAGATCACAGATTTCTAATTATCTATTAAATGAAAAAGTACAGAGGGCAAGCGTTCTGGATTTGCTGCGCGGATCAACAGCAAGGCTCTTGCCCCTGGCCGCCATCCTCGGCAGCTGCCAGAGCGGAGCAGATCTCACCTCCTTTGTCCTAGACATAATATTTCTTTTAATTCAGCCTGAAGTCACAAGTCACATTAGCACTTTTCTGTTTTTTTAATTTCCTTTTTTTTTTTTTTTGGCAGCCATATCCACTCTGACTCATTTGGAGTCAACTAATACTCTCACTTTTTTTTTTTTTTAACATGTGCTGCTGCTAAGCTATTTCACACTGTCTTTATTTTGCACAGACTTTGCTTTATTTTGCTGTGTTGTTTTTGAAGGTAAAGATAAGCTTTTCCCAGACCGATCCCTTGCATGGTGGCTTTGCAGAGAAGGAGTCAGTCTCCGGCAAAGCTGCGGGAGAACATAGCACAGCGCAGTACTCACGGCAATCAATCCGGTTCAGCCGCGCGGCTTGGGGCGGAAGCCCTGGGCGTTCAGTAGGGGAGGAGGTGCCCTTTCAGCTATGAGCTGTAAATCCCACAGAGGTTCAATCGGCCTCCTGATTATGCCAGCGCAGGGCCTGATGCCCACCCCCCAAACACACATCCCAGGCTGGAAGGCGGGGGCTGAACCCAAGATTCCGTCATGTCATGGTTATTTTATCCTGGCCCCTGAGTACATAAAGTGTGTGCTGGTACCTAACGTTTTTCTAATTACGTAGCTTAAAAATTCCTCAGACTGAGAGTGTGGGGAGCTGAAGGCAGGGCAGAGTGCAGGAAAGGAGAGCTGCAGAGAGAGAGAGCCCCGAGGGCCGCAGACAGTTCCCCTGCAGAATTCAGCCACGTGTGGATCAGCACGTTAGTGTGAGGAAAGCTGCCCAAGGCTGGGAAAGAACTACCCAGAACGATTAGACTGAGCAGTGCCCAGAGCTCACACCGGGCCAGTTCCCACTAGTCAGACTAGAAAAAACTCATAATGCACCTGGCGTGGGGTAGTGTTTGGGAAAGGTCTTGCCCTATGGAATAGTGTTCTGGCTCCACTTAACAAATCCTAAAAGCAAGACCCTAAAGTATAGAAATGTTTTTAGTTACTTAACTATACGCCAGAAGAAAGGTCACAAATGTATGATTATAAAAACACCCAGTATCCACTGAGATGAAATTGCATCCAATCAAAGACTACAAAGCATGCAAAGAAGCAGGAAAACAGGATCCCTAGTGAGACGAAAAGGCAATGAAATGAAAATGACCCAGAACGGACAGAAGTATTAGAATTAGCAGATGGGGAAATTAAAACAGTTACTATAATCGTATGCTCTAAGTTCAAAATGTTAAGTAGAGACATGGGAGATATAAGAAGATTCTAGAGCTGAACACTGCCATGTCTGAGATGGAAACTACAGTATCTAAGATGAAAAGCATAGTGGATGGGATTAAAGGAAGGTTAGATATGGCAGGAGGAAAGAACAGTCAGCTTGAAGATGTAGGGAGAGAAATTATCCAAAATGAAACATGTGAGAAAAAAGAATTTTAATAAATGACAAGAGCATCAGTGACCTGTGGGACAACTTCAAGTGACTGATAACACATGTAATTGTAGTCCCGAAAGGGGGAAGGGACAAAAAAATTATCTGAAGAAATAATAGCTAAGAATTTTCCAACTGTGATTAAAATTCTAAACAAGAAACATAGAGAATGACACCAAAGCATACCATGATCAAGTTGCTCAAAACCATGGATAAAAAAGAAAAACGTAAAAGCTGCTGCCAGAAGGAAAAAAAGACATGTTACATATACAGGAACAAAGATAAGAATGTCATTGGCATCATGATGATGTAAAAAGTGTACATAATGACCAAGTGATGATTAATCCAGGAATGCAGGGTTGGTTTAAGAATTTGGAAAATTCTTAGCAATCTTGCAGAATACAAGATCAATATACAAAAAACAATTGTGTGTCTGTATACTAGCAATGAACAGTTGGAAACTGAAATTAATAAAATACAATTCCATGTACATCCAAAAATATGAACTAAGGGGTAAATCTGACAAGACATGTGAAAGGCCTTGTCTGTTGCAGGCTACAAAGCACTGCTGAGAGAAGTTAAAGAATATGTAATAAATGGAGAGGTATATCTCATTCAGGGGTCAAACCTCAATATTATTAGTATGTCAATTCTCCCCAAATTGATTTATAGATTCAATGCAATCCCCGTCAAAGCTACATTTTTTGCAGAAACGGAAAAGATGATTTTCAAATTTATATGGAATTGCAAGAGGCCCTGTATAGCCAAAACAATATTGAGAAAGAAGGAAAAAGCTGGAGGAATCACGTGTCCTTGATTTCAAAACTTATTATAAATACACCATAACCCAGATAACATGACACTGGAGCAAAGACATACAGATAGGTCAATGGAACAGCAAAGAGTCTGGAAACAGACTCACATACATATGGACAGCTTATTTTTTTAAAGACAGTTTTTTTAGAGCAGTTTTAGGTTCATACAAAATTGTGTGGAAGGTACAGAGATTTCTTATATACCCCTGCCTCCAGGCATGCACAGCTGCCCCGTTGTCAACATTTCCCACCAGAGTGGTACAGTTGTTACAACTGATGAACCTGCACTGACACATCATCATCACCCCAGAGTCCACGGTTTACATTGGCGCTCCCTGTTGGTGTTGTACATTCTTTGGGTTTAGACAAATGTAGAATGACATGTATCCACCATTATAGCATCATACAGGGTATTTTCAATGCCTCAAAAATCCTCTGTGCTCCACCTATTCATTCCCCTCCAACCCCCAGCAACCACTGATATTTTTACTGTCTTCAAGTTGCCTTTTCCAGAATGTCATATAGTTGAAATGTACATATGTAGCCTTTTCAGCTTGGCTTCTTTCACTTAGTAATATGCATTTATGTTTTCTCCATGCCTTTTCGTGGCTCAATAGATCATTTCTTTTCAGTGTTGAATAATATTCTATTAGCTGGATGTATCACAGTTTGTTTATTCAACCACCAACATTTTGGTTACTTCTAAGTTTTGGCAATTATGAATAAAACTGCTGTAAATATCTGTGTGTGCAGGTTTTTGTGTGGACATAAGTTCTCAACTCCTTCGGGTAAATACCAAGCAATGCAGTGGCTGGATCATATGGTCAGAGTATGTTTAGTTATGTCAGAAACTGCCAAACTTTCCTCCAAAGTGGCTGTACCATTTGCATTCCCGTCAGCAATGAGTCAGAGTTCCTGTTGCTCCACATCCCTGCCAGCATTTGGTGGTGTCAATGTTTCCAATTTTGGCCATTCTAATAGCTGCATAGTGGCATTTCATGGTTGTTTTAATTTGTATTTCCTTGATGACTCATGATGTGGATCATTCTTTCACATGATTCTTTGCCATCTGTATAGCTTCTTCGGTGAGATGTCTGTTAGAGTCTTTGGCCCATTTTTTAATAGAGTTGTTTGTTTTCTTATTGTTGAGTTTTAAGAGTTCTTTGTATATTTTGGATAACAGTTCTTTATCAGATATGTCTTTTGCAAATATTTTCTTCCAATCTATGGCTTATCTTCTCATTTTTCTGAGAAAACTGGCTATTTATAAAGGTACAAAGGCAGTTCAGGGAAGAAAAGATAGTCTTTTCAACAAATGGTGCTGGAACTACTGGATACCTATATGCAGAGGTGGGAGAGGAAAGAGAGAAAGAGAAAGGAGGAGAGAGTTTGATCCATACCTTGCCCTATATGCAAAAATTAATTTAAAATGAATCAGAGACCTAAATGTAAGACCTAAACTATAAAAATTCTAAGAGAAAACATTGGAGAAAATTCTTTGTGACCTTGAGTTAGGCAAAGATTTCTTAAATACAATACCAACAGCACGATCTATTTAAAAAAATTAATAAATTAAACTATCAAAATTTAAAACTTCTGCCCAAAAGCCATTATTAAAAGAATAAAAAAAAAATCCATAGACTGGGAGACAATATTTCCAAAGCATATATCTTACAAGAGACTTGTATCTAGATATATAAAAAAAACTCTCAAAACTCAACTATAGGCCAGCAAACCCAATTTTAAAAACTGGTGAAATATTTGAACTTGACCAAAGAAGAGCTATGAGTATACAAATAAGCAAATGAAAAGATACTCAACATCATTAATCATTACAGAAATTCCAGTTAAAACTACAGTGAGATACCACTACATACCTATTAAAATGACTAAAACATAACACGTGTGGGCAAGG
Source organism: Lemur catta (assembly GCF_020740605.2). Classification (NCBI taxonomy): domain Eukaryota; kingdom Metazoa; phylum Chordata; class Mammalia; order Primates; family Lemuridae; genus Lemur; species Lemur catta. Next base: position 33,264,597 of record NC_059129.1, read on the forward strand.
CTGTGGAGGAACCAGAACTCTCACACACCAGGGGTAGAAATGTCAAATGGTGCAAACACTTTGCAAAGGAGTTTGGCAATACACCTTCCTTAAGATATAGCCATTCCATTTCTCGGGATTTTTCCCAAAAGGAAAGAAAATATATGTCCATAGAAAAGCTTGTACGTAAATGTTCATAACAGCTTTATTTGTTATAGGCCCAAATTGGAAACATCCCAAATATCCATTAACAAGTAAAAGGAAAAAAAAAACTGATATATCCATACAATGGATTGCTACTCAGCAATCACAAAGAACTGTTGATATACACAACACGTATGAATCTCAGAATAAATACTCTGCATGAAAGAAAGTAGACCAAAAAAAAAAAAGAGCACATAGGATATGATTCCATTTACCATAGGCTATGACAGCGCCATGTGTATGTTTGCCCCTGAAGACCTTCCCTGGGACGAGAGGTGGAGGTTGAAGACAGTGACATTGATGATTCTGACCCCGTGCAGGCCTAGGCTGTGGGTGTGTTTATGTCTTAGTTTGTAACAAAAAAGTTAAAAAGTAAAAAATTTAAAAATAGAAAAAATGTTACAGGATAAGGATATAAAGAAATTATGTTTGTATAGCTGTATGTGTTTGCATTTTATTCTAAATGTTATTATAAAAGGTTAAAAAATGAAAATGTTTATAAAGTAGAAAAGTTACAGTAAGCTAAGGTTAATTTACTATTGAAGAAGGAAAATAATTTTTTATAAATTTGGTGTAGCCTGGTGTGCAGCGTTGGGAAAGTCTACAGCAGGCGACAGCGATGTCCGAGGCTTCACATCCACTGGCCACCCACCCGCTGGCTCACCCAGAGCAAAATCCATGGGAAGTGCCCTAGACAGGTGTACCATTTTTATCTTTTAGGCTGTATTTTTATTTTACCTTTTCTATGTTTAGATATGTTTAGGTACATAAATATTTGTCACTGTGTTACGGTTGCCTATGGTATCCAGTACAGTAACATGCAGGTTTGTAGCCTGGGAGCGACGGACTGTCCCGTCTAGCGGAGGTGTGCGGGAGGCTTCCATCGAGCTCTGTGCAGGGCACTCTGTGATGGGCACAACGATGGACTCTCCCAGCAAGGCATTCTAAGAACGATCCTGTCGTTAAGTGATGCATGACTATTCAATTTGTTGAATGCCTCACTTCCAACCCAGTTCAGAAAATTAGGTCATTATTAACCCTCATCATGCTGTCTCCCATTAGAAATCCGGAAAGCTGTTTTGGCAACGATGTACCTGCCGTCCAACCAGACCCTCAGCAGCGGGCTCTTTCCACGGTCACAGCGAGAAACCAAGTAAACCAGCATTGTGGTGCCCAGCCCAGGTCCTCGTTCTCCATGGAAGAGAGACGAGAATGTTCCCTTGGATTCCTAAGACGGAACCACATTGCCCATCTCGGGATGGGAAAAACACCCTGGACATCTCGGAACGGTCGACGCCCCACGATCCCGGTGACTTGACTGACGCCTCCCCCCGGGAAAACAGACAGGAAGACACTGATTGAAACTGATCCCAAACGGGAACACAATTCTCTTGGTTTTCCTTTAGAAATAACTCAACGCCTGTCAATGAATTTACGGAATCCGTCTATTTGTGACAAAGTGGGAAAGGCTCCCTCAAGGCCGTGCTTGGGTGTTTGTGATGAGGAAGGCCCGGGACCAAATCCCCGCTAACGTTTTCACGTTTTGTTCTGCGCCAATGACGAGAGGATCCGACTCGGAGGGCTGCGGGGAATCAAGTAGAAAAACGCCAGATAACCCCAGGGCGCCTCACCCCATCCAGTTTCCATCTGCGCCGGCCGGAACGTGTCCGCACCCCGGGCGAGCGCAGCCTCAGAGAGGGGAGCGGGGGCCTTCCGGGTCCCCGGCAGCGGCAGGCTGCGTCCCCGCGTCGGTGGCCGTGGAAGGGCCTCCCGGGCCGCGTGACAGCCGGGCAGCCCTGGGAGGCTGGAAGGGAGAGTCCGCCAGCGCCTCCGTCTGCGTTTGCTGGGCAGCCTCGGGCCTCCCCCGGCTTCTCTGCCCCGCGGGCCCCGTGGCCGAGCCCTGCGCTCGCCAAAGCCAAGCTGGCAGAACCGGACGCGTCCGCACCGCACCGCTGCGCGTCATCGCTCCCACCCGCCCTGGTTCTGTTCCGAGTCAGGTGTGCGCGTGGAGAGGTATAAGGCCATTGACTTCCAATGCCCAGGATCAAATCTTCTCTTTTAAAAAATTTAGGTCCATCTCTTTGGTGAAAAAGAATCGACCACCTAAACCAAGGCTTCGATGCGAGAAGGGAAGGGCGAGGGACGAGCCCTGACAGACAGGTGGGCTGTGGGCGCTGGTTTCGGGTCAGCGCAAGTGAGTTGTCAGAACGTTCGGGGGCTGCTGGTTCAAGGATGTGGGTGATCCCAGTGCCATGCAGGGAACACCCCCATCAAGCCCCACACCCAACAGGGCACCACCTCGAGGGGGACCACCAACCACCGGCGGAGCTGCTGCTCTGTGCACAGTGGTGGCTCAGCTGGACTTGGGGAGCCCCCCACAGATGCAATCCCCTCCCAGTCGAGCCTGCTCTGGGGGACCCTTCCCCCCTTCTCCCCCAGCTGCAGCACAGGAACGCCTGACACCCCACATTTCCTCCCATGGCGGTGGATCCCCGTCTACACACCCCTTGGTTTTGGAGCATTTCACTTCCTCCTACCACAGACAGCGAAGTTACAGAGGAGGAAGTGAAAATTGTTTCCTCCATCCCTTTGAGGATATTGTAGCTCCTGTCCCAGAAGGTGCGTTGCTATGGTGATGGGAGGACTAGATGCTGAAACTGGGAGATGGTGACAGGGTGCAATGGGAAAGTGGAGTTTTGGGGGGTTGAATGAGTCATCTTCACAATGTAGGCCCTTTTAGCAGTCTGCCCAGGGTCCTGTGACTCAGTGGGCTAGTAAGAAAACCTCCTAGAGTCTCCAAGACACATAAAGGTCTGTCTTTCCTGCAAGACCCTAACAACCCGTATCGGTCAGCTTTGCCAGGTTCTGCTGTGGCAACAAACAGTTCCCACATCTTGGGAGCCCATAACCACAGAGTGTTATTCTTAGTCATGTTCTGTGTTGGCTTGGCAGTGGCTCTGGCCCAGGTGTCTTGCTCCTTCTAGAGAGACAAGCTGAAGTAGTCCCAATCTGGGATGGCCCATTTTCTCGGCAAAGAGCAGAGATAACTGGCAGAAACACTCACTGGTTCTTAAAACTTTCTCGGGGGTGTGATGTCTGTCGTGTCTGTCCACACACCATGGGCCACAGTAAGCTGGACAGCCAGGCCTGACGCCAGCGCGGCACGAAGAAACTGTACCCCTCCCTGAGGGGAGGCGCCAGGGAGGACACGGAAGTGACTGGTCCAGAGAGGGTCAGTGACTACTAGGACAAACAACGTGAACTGCCGCACGTCCCAGGGGGCCCCCTGAAAGGGGCCCTTGTCTGCCGACACCACAGAGCAGACAGAAACGTCAAAGATCCTGAAATATTTTGAATCCACCTGAAGAAAGCTGCACTATAGATGTCGTGACTCATTCAGAAGTGTCCTCGTGGCGGGGCGGTGTACCTTACAGGGATAATTTGGTCCTGCTCAAACTCAGAAAACCACTTAGGGCCTTTCGAAACCGGAAGAGGTGCCAAGGCACTTTGAGAGGGGCCATTAGTGAGCGACGTGGCAAGGCACCTCCGACTTATTAAAAAAGAAAATGATTCTATAAATGAGTCCATTACGAAGTATTCATGAGATATTAGGGCTCTGAGAACTGGGTGAATAGGCGGGAAGGGAAGATAATTAGGGCAGTTAGAAACCTGCTATTTGGTGAGCTTGCCAAAGGAAATAATTCCAGCGTTTGCTCTTCAGCAGACATCACGCTGGTGCTGCATGGGGCCTGCGCAAAGCCGGGCACTGCGAGAAACAAGGCGATGGGGACACCACCCTGGCTTGGGGACTCACGTCTGGGTGTGGGGGGGAGGCAAACATTTAAACATAGCAATGCATAGCAATACGTGCGCTATGCACGATACCAGAAATACTACAAAGCACAGAGGTAGCCGAGAAAGATAGCGTCCCCCCAGAGGATACGGAGGGTTCCTTAGGGGCTGTGATGTCTCAGCTGTGTATTGAAGCTGCCTAAGCAAGCAAGGAAAGGGGAAAGCCGGAAGGGAATTCAAGGTGAAGGGAACAGCAAGTGCAAAGTCAGGGATGTACGAAACTGCACAGTGTGTATACATATCTGAATCAGAAATGACACCAGCTTTATATAATTTTAAAAATTTAGTTAGGAATATTACCATGGGCTCTCCTCAGCGTGCGCCTGTGAAGGTTTATGTGGAAGGTCTGCCTCTGTGCTCTGGTATAAATCAGTGTATGTCCATAATGTGAACCTCTTTACATGTAGCTCCCTTGTTTGGTGCACATCCTGAACACCTGTACACACAGGGCCTTGTTGGCAGGACTCTAAGCATTTGGTATTGCTAGAACATAAAGTAAAACCAGAGGTGGCTGGGGCCTTGCGTGTAGGGGAGTGGTGAGGCAGAGAAGAGAAAAGAGTGGTGGGAAATCACTAGATGTGGCTAGAAAGGCGGGTGAGTGAGAGCGTGAAGGGACTTGCGTGCTTGCTGATAGTTGACGGTGGAGAACCAGGGAGAAGAGGTGTCCAAGAGCCATGTTCAGAAGCTCAACCCGGCTGCAGGGAGGGCGTGGGAGGCTGACTATGGCCCCCTTCAAACACCCGGGTCTGAATCCTTGAAACCCTACCTTATGTGGCCAGAGGGGCTTTGCAGATGTCCGTGCATTAGGGAGGGATATTGAGACGGGAAGATTCCCCTGGATCATCTGTGTGGCCCAAAGTAATCAGGAATGTCCCTATAAAAGGGGGGTAGAGGGGGATCAGGGTGCAGAACGAGGACAGGGACAGAGAGGGATGTGAAGATGCTTCGCTGGGGCTGTGAACGGGGAAGAGGATCCAGGAGCCAGGGAGTGCAGGGAGTGCAGCTCTAGAAATGCCCCCCCTAGAGCCCCCAGGGCCCCCAGAGGGAGTGTGGCCCTGCTGACACCTCCGGCTGGGCTCAGTGAACCCGTTTCAGACTCCAACCTCTAGCACAGTTAGAGAATAAATTTGTGCTGTTTTACGGCTCTGTGTGGTGCTTTGCTGCAGCAGCCGCAGGGAACGAGCACGAGGGCAGGTCTCAGGGCAGCCGTCCCAGCCTTCGGGCACCAGGGACCGGTTTCATGGAAGACAATTTTTCCATGGGGGGTTGGGGGGCAGGCAGCAGGGCTTTGTGGCCCGCTACCTGGTCCCTGGCTCGGGGGTCAGGGACCACAGTCTTAGAGCAGCACCAGAGGATTCCAGGCAGTGTGAGAACCCCAGCGCTGCCAGAGAAAATTCTAGAACTTGTATTTTTATCTATTTTGTACTGCATCCTTTTAAATGTCTATTTGGCGAATGCTTCATAGTATTAGTAAAGCGTTTATGCACATTATGTACAAACACACAGATATGTCCTGGGAGTGCCTGCTAGAATTTTTTTTTCTGATACAGATGCACAACCAGCAACACTGTGGGGGCCCCTGGCCCAGAGGCAGGGAGGGCAGGCCCAGCCGGGGCGGGATGGGGCTGCACCTGAGGTGGCGGCCGTGGTCATGAGGGCCGGGAAGGGCACGAGATCAGATTTGCTGGGCGTGAGGAGCCCAGGGCAGCTAAGGCAGTTGGATACACAGGTCTGCAGTTCAGAGGAAAATCGGGCTTGGGGACATCCATTTGAGAGTGATCAGGACCTGGGAGGGCCAGGGTGGGAAGCTGAGGTCACAGCGTGCAGGGGTGGGAGAGAGAGGGAGACAGCCGGGGAGGGGCAAGCGATGCCTGTCACCGGGCAGGAGAGGGCAGGGCGGGGCACGAAGACCGGGGAGGGGAGGGCAGGCACGCAGAGTCCCTTAGTGTCAAACGCTGTGGAGAATCTCGTGGGCTGCTCTGTGGCTTTGGGCTTGGGGAGTCCACGGGGACCTTGACCAAGGTGGCTTCATGCAGTGGCTGGGATGGAAACCAGGCAGGAACGGACTCAGCAGGGGAGCGACCCGAGCTGAGAAAGGGCTACCGAACTTTGCCTGCCTTTTTGTTGGTCCGAATGGAAACAACGAAGTTCTCATTAGAGAAAACCATCCAGTTGTTATTTGGAGGAAATCTGAAGCGCTGAGTGAGGGCCGGGGCCGGGGCTCCGGGAGTGGGGATGCTGTTTGAAAGCCCTTTTGCAGCAGAGGGAGGGACGTGGGGCCCCAGGGAGAAGGGGGCACAGGCCCACCCGCGCCGGCCTCCTCCGCCCGCTGCGCCCTGAAGCTGCTGTCCGGGCCCCATCAGGCTGGGGAAGTGGCCCCTTAACGAGACAAAGTGTACAAGCCTCAGAAACACACCCTTTACTTTATCGTAGGCATGTTCGTGTGAGGCGGTGATTTTTGTGTGTGTGGCGTCTTGTTATTTTCTGGTAAAGTTAAATAAACACACTGATTCGCTTCCGTAGATACAGCACAGTGGAATGAGTGTGCAGGGGAGAGGGGCTGTTCTGATGAAGTAAACTTTGGTCCTTCCCCCGCCCCACTGCAAACAGCACTGAGATCCCACCCCCCACAGTAACATTAAATATTTGTAACACCATGAATGACATCAGCACCCCCCGTTTCTGGAACCACAGGCTAACTCTTTCGGAGGGGTCACTGGGACGAGTGGGACAGGATGCAGGGGCCAAAGAAACGACCCATTTGAGATTCTGAGTCATGAGCTGTCATAATTAGGAGGCAGACAGAGTGTATTGCTGTTGCTGTATTTGCTGCCCATTCCCTGTAAAAAGCTTCGGGAATTAAAACAATAGGCCTTTAAAAGAAGGCCCGAGTAGGGCTCTGTGTAGTGGCCTGTACGTGGCATGTTAGCTGCAGACAAACCCAGACAGACCAGACCAGTGGCCAGACTGAAATGTCGCCCCCAGCAGCCTCGCCCAGGGCAGGGGAGGAAGGAGGAACCCAAGCCAGGGGACCCTCATTATTCGCCGGAACAGGCTGGGAAGGGGTCCCAGGGAACCTGCCTGCAAGGGTTAAGCACTCAGGGTGAGGTGTGCAGAGAAGTGTAACTTTGCAGTTACAAAGAGACGGCCGGCACTCAGGACAAGCACACAGAGCCCACTCTGACCACCGCTGTCAGAGGAGGGCGTTAGGGTGGGACTCGTAGCTCAGGATGAGAAAGAATTCTCCACACGAGGATTAGGATAGAAAGAAGCAAAGGGTTTATTTTACTTTCCCAGAGAGAGGAAAGGGCAGGGCACGAAAGAAGGAAAAGAAGTGCCGGTGGCGAGGGTAAGGGGTTCGGGGTTTTTACTGGGGTAAAGGGAAAGAGAAAACAAAGAGCAGTTATTGCTGCTGCGGGTAGCAGAAGGCAGCTGTGAAGCGGCTGCATTTGCTTTTCCTTTTGTCCCCCCCCCCACGAGGCTGTATCAGCGCCTGGGGGTGGGGGAGGGGCTCGCACCCCTACTGTCTGCTTGGGGACTCTTCAAGTGCTGTTAAGACAAACTCTCAAAGGCAACAAGTTAAGTTAAGCCACAGGTGGTGAATCAAACAGTTACCTTTTCTCTCTTTTTTCTGTTTGTTAGCTAGTTTATTAGCAGTGCTGTCCTTTTGCAGGGCTTGTGGAGACAAGGCACAGAACGTTGGTAAGAGGTTGCCACGGTGGCCCCAAAGACACCCTGGCCCAAGGTCGCAGTTAGTTTCCTGAGTCTCCCTAGCAAGGCAGAAACACGGCTGGCCCATGAAGTTAGGGGACACAGGCCTTTCTTCACGGAGCCAGCCAGGGACAGCCTCCAGGGCACGCCTCGGCCGGGGCACAGGGGAGAGCAATGCTGCAGGAGTGGCAGCCGCCCCGTGGCTGCCATGGGGTCGGCCACTGCATCTGAAGCACGCAGCGATGCGTGTCGTGATCTGAAGGGCTCAGAGGCCCACCTCACCCCAAAGAAGTCCCGCAGGGGTGTCTGACATTCCAGCACCGTCCGTTAATTCCTTAGAGTAAGCAGTGTCCTCTTTCTGTGTCCCCTTTAAACTCTACCAACCCACACAGGAGCAGTACAGTGAGTGCGCCTGCCTCCTGGGAGGTTTGTGTGGAAGAGAAGTCACCAGAAAGCTAAAGAGAGAAGGTGGAGCAGGGTCTGTAACTTTTCTGCAAAGGGCCGTGTGGTCTGTGTCCCAGCTGTTTGTGCTCGGCCACCGTGGCATGCACACAGCCACAGAGGGCTCACAGATAAACGGGTGTGGCCGTGTGCCAATAAATCTTTAGATATGGCCACTGGAATGTGAATTTCATGTAATTTTCACACGTCATGAAATAGTATTCTTCTAATTTTGGGGGGGCCACTTAAAAACGACTACTGTGAGTCACACAGAAACAGGTTGCAGGCTGGGTTTGACTCGTGGGCTGTCCCTTGCTGGTGCTGGCACAGGAACCTCGGGCGGGGGGGTGGTCGCATGCAGGAGAAGAAAACGTGGAGCGAGTGGTCGTTTCTCTGAGTGTGGGATAATCTCCGTGATGAAGGCTCCGAAAGCCCCCGCTGGGCCGGGCTGCCCGGGGGAGGGAGCCTGCGGGTCCCTGGGGGGTGGGAAGCTGCAGCGTGCCTGCCCTCTGTGCCCCGGCCCAGAGCACTCCTCCCAAGGGACCAAAAACGTGGAGGGAATTTATTGCCCACCACCGCTCCAGCAGCCTCTGGGGGCATGGAACGGCGGCGTTGGCACCGCGATGTAGCTGTAGGCGGGAAGGTCGCTGCCCCACGTCCCCGGCTGCTGGAACCAGAGGAGCCACGTGATGGTGTGAAGCGAAGGCAGCCACGGAGGAAGGTGCTGGAGAGACGAGAAGGGACGCCGCGGCTCCAGGCTTCCCCAGGAGCCGTTTCCTTCCTCCAACCAGCCTGGGCAGGGCAGAGGGAAGGTACCACTGTGACGGGGACACGCTCAGAGGGTGGCAGGGGCAGCCAGTGGGCTTTGCTGAGGATGTGCGATTATATTACATTAGTCAAGACCATTGCAAGTGATAAATCCAGTTCCATGAGCCCCCAGTGAGAAAGGCGATGTCTCCCCGTGACTGGCGTGTGTGGCAAAGCTGTGCTCAGGGCCACCTGGTAGGGGATGGCGACCTCACAGGCCCCCGCTCCACCTCCAGTCCAGCCTCTGCGCACAGCCAGGGACAGGGAGTTGGCTCTGACCTCCCGTCCTTACATTTGTGTCCAGATGGGGAGAGAAGCCCTTCCTCTCTGTTTGACTTGAAGGGACCGAAGGAGGGTGCCCAGCCAGCTCACCTGAGTCCTGCGCACGTCTGCACCCCCCAGGACAGGGTGGCGTGGCCAGCGTCAGGGCCAGGACGCGCCAGGGAGGCTGAGAGCGCTGTCCCCACCGGCCCCGCGGCAGTGAGTGAGCGAGTGTAGCCCCCTAAGGGCCTCTGTGGTCTGAACAAAGCATGAATGTCCCCACAGCCGCCCGTCCCCCCGCTGCAGCTCTGAAGGACTTGAGGCATCCCTGGGCGCCGTGAGCAGCTCTCTGCCGCTCTGACAGCAGCCAAAGCAGGCCGGGAAGCTGGGCGCTGACACCCGCACAGCCCGTGCAGAGCGGGGTGTGACGGAGGTGGCAGAAAACTCAGCGGGGTGGTGGCGTCGTCCAAACCAGAAACAGGCTTTCTGGAGCTCTGAATCCGCCCTGCCTGGCTGCGGGCCTTACGTGGCCTTTCCTTGCTTTCCTCCTCTGGCGATCTCCTATTCCTTCAAGACACGGCGCGACTGTCCCCTCCTCTGGGAAGCTGCCTCCGTTCTCCAGGACAAAGCTGTTTCTCATTCCATTCGCCTCACCGGATTTCAGTCTCTGGCTCGTGGGCCCTGCCTCCCTCCCCAGCAGCGCAGGGACTGAGTCTCACCATGGGAAGTTTTCCTTTCAGCACCTGGGGCGGGAACCTGGCCTCAGCGGGGGCTCTGGCCTGTTTGCTGGGTGGATGAACTACACAGCAAGGTGTATATTCTCCGTGGCAACTGGTGTTGGTTGCCCACCTGTTTCTCTCCCAGTAGAACCCACCTCCCATGATAGAGGCTGAAAGTGCCAGATACTTGCGCTCCCAGCCTCCCTTGCAGCTGGGGATTGGCAAGAGACCCATTTATGGTTAATAAAACTTAAGAAGTCTTCAAGGGGCTTTTCCTCCTCCTTGATATAAAGAGCACCTCAAGAGAGAAGAGCTCTCTGTCCTGTCCTCTTCCTCCCTGTCTTGGAACACAACTGTGAGAGAATGTGATGCCTGGAGCTGTGGCAGCCATCTTGAGACCATGAGGCAACAGCCTGAAGACAAAGGCCAATGTGTTCAAAATGATGCAGTGGAAAGACAGAAACATGCCTGATCTTTTATTATTCACCCTTAGATCCAACCTGGGAAATATCTACTTCCAAATTGCTTCTAAGGTACAATAAAAAACCCTTTTGTTTAAAGCCACTTTTAGTGGAGAATTCTGTTACTGGCAGCAGAGAGCATGCTGACACATGCTTTCCTGCCCATGACACCAGGTAGGGACTCTACAGTAGAAACAACATCTTTTCCCATCTAGTACCGGTTTAGAAAAGTAAGGGCACAAAACCACCTCAAAATTTAAAATTATGAAGGCATTGTCCAACTCTCAATTTATTTAAATTAAGTACAAAGTGAATAGTAATGTGCTATGGCTTGAGCTCAAACCCAGAAGTCAGGCCTCCCGGTCGGCCACCTGAGTACGTGTGGCTGAGTCACTGACCTGTTTTGTCCTGCTTCTCTCGCTTGTGAAGCATCACAGCCCTCCCCAGGGCTCTGACCCTGAAGATGGGGCACCATGAATAAGGATGCTCTGCCACCAGGGTGACATTTCACTCAATAATAGACTCAAATCTATGAATTATGCAAATATGTTGAAAAGCTGTGTGCTGAGTTGCCTTAGGTGAAAAAAAATCAAGGCAAATGTGCATTTCAACAACCCCGTCACACGACGGTCCGAATAACTCCAAACTTTGCATCTGGAAGCCCAGTAGAAGCCACGGAGGCCCCGCGTGGGCCGGGCCGCAGGACGGGGAGTGAGGTGTGGCCGAGGGCGGAGGTCGGAGTGCGAGGGCCGTGGGTCATGCTGAGGGGTCTGGCCCTGCCGGGTTGGAGCAGACACCGGAGCGTTCGGTGGAAGAGCCACGATCGAACACGCGCTGCAGAGCCACCAGGCAGCGGCCTGGCTGGGCGAAGGGAGGAGACGGGCTTTGGGCCACAGAGTCGCAGAGATACGGCTCTGATCGTCGCCTGCCATTCAAGCGCTGAGCCCACGGGACGCGGGTCATGCCTGACGCAGGCTTTACCAGGGGCCTGTCTTGGCCCGTGTAGCTACCATGACGGAACACCTGAAACCAGGTAATTTATAATGAACAAAAATGAATTTCCGACAGTTCTGGGGGCTGGGAAATCCAAGATCAAGGCAGGGGCATCTTGCCAGGGCTTTCCTGCTGTGTCATCCGGCGGCTGACGGTGGCAGGGCCGAGAGAGGGTGCGAGAGAGAGTGAAAGGGGGCTGAGCCCCTTATAATGAGCCCACTCAGGCCAGGGCAGCATTAACCACTCATGCCACCTCCCAGCACTGCTGCACTGGGGACCACGTTGCCAACACGTGCTTTTTGGGGGGGACACATTCTGACCACAGCAGGCCCCGTGTCCCCTGTGCTCATGTCTTCAGGATTCCTGCTCCGCTGCTCTGAGTGAACTCGACGCACTAACGCTCCCGGGCCCTCCTGTCTCTCTGCTCCTCAAGGAAGGAAGAGGTTTAATACTGCTGAGACGGGCGCTTCCCAATCCCCACCTGAGCAGGGGTGAGGCCGGCACTTCCCAGTCCCCACCTGAGCAGGGGTGAGGCCGGCGCTTCCCAATCCCCACCTGAGCAGGGGAGAGGCCGGCGCTTCCCGATCCCCACCTGAGCAGGGGTGAGGCCGGCGCTTCCCGATCCCCACCTGAGCAGGGGTGAGGCCGGCGCTTCCCGATCCCCACCTGAGCAGGGGTGAGGCCGGAGCTTCCCGATCCCCACCTGAGCAGGGGTGAGGCCGGCGCTTCCCGATCCCCACCTGAGCAGGGGTGAGGCCGGCGCTTCCCGATCCCCACCTGAGCAGGGGTGAGGCCGGCGCTTCCCGATCCCCACCTGAGCAGGGGTGAGGCCGGCACTTCCCAATCCCCACCTGAGCAGGGGTGAGGCTGGCACTTCCCAATCCCCACCTGAGCAGGGGTGAATTTGCTGAAGGGCAACTCAAGCCCTCTCACCTCCCAAGTCACAGGCACAGGGAAACTGCAGGCTCCTCCTTGCAGGTCGGGCTGGGGAGGGAACTGTTGGTTGGAAAAAACCATTTTGACTTTTCAACAGTCCCACCTGTTTTATCCAACTTCTCTGCAACCAATAATCAGAGTATAAATTTCTAGTTGTCCTGAGTAAGAGACAATTAGCTACTTAATTAATTAGCATCCTCAGTAGGGAGAAAGGTGAAGACATTGTCTGGGGCTTCAGTGGCTTTGATAAGAATTTGCAAAAACTAGAGGAACCCCAGAGAATCGCAGAATTTGAATTGTTGAGATGGCAAAATTGCAGTCAAACAACTGCAGAATTGTGGAGATTTTCTGCAAACGCACTGTCTTTGCTGCCCCAGAAGCGGCCATTTCTCCGGCATCACGTGCATCCCTGCATCCCTTACACAAAGGTCTGGGGTCACTTCCTCTAACGTCACAGTCAGAATTCCTGAAATCCACGGGTATAAATCTGAACACTACAGGCTTCCTTCCAATCAGGAGGGGGTTTTTCCCTCCAGAAAATGCAATGAATTTACAACACTGTACCAAACATCTTGAAAACCGAGTCGTGAAAGTCATATGCTTTATTATATTACATAAAAAGAAGTCACTGCGGCACAAAAGCACCAGGCAGGCTAACAGCCAACAAGATCAGTCACTGCTAAGTTGCATTAAGTCAACGGTGCCCTGGGAAGAGTTCATCAATTTATATTTAAATAAAAAGTGGGAAAACAACCCAGTGCACTGAAAGTACAAACAAAAAGATGAAATAATCTTTCAGCTGACAAAATATGTTATTTTGAATATATTTTGACTCCAATGGTAGGCTGAATGCCAGTTTCCAATCTTAAGGAAAAAGCTTGGGGGCTTGCTGGTGTCTTGGCCCTTTGCTCAGGTGGGGCAGCTCCAAGCCCGCCGTGCAAAGTGAACTCAAGCCCTCCCCCCGCAAGCCTGGGGACCGCACTGTCCTCCCTCCGTCCTGTTCTCGGGCCAGAACCCAGCAGTCAGCCTTAACATTTTATTTCTCCCCCCGTCTCACCAATGTGTGGCCAAATCCATTAAGGGTTCCCTCCTAGGTCTCTCCCAAATCCGTCCACTGCTCTCCGCCCCAACCACCAGGGCCAGCACAGGTGGCTGCGCACTGTGCAAATGCCACCACCCAGGTCATTACTGTTGCCTGTTCTATGAGAATACTCACCAATGCTCTCCTTCCCTTTGGGCCTCTCCAAGCCATTTTCCAACCTACAGCCGGAAAGTGCTCCTCTAAAATGCAGATCTAATCATGTTGTTCCTTTGCATAATTGCTCTTAGGGCCTGGCCTGGCCTTCTCTCTCTGAGTCACCACCCATCATGTTCCCAGGCGTCCCTGTGTGGCCTGGTCCTCTCCTCACCTCTGCCCTGTCCTCAGCTCCAGCCGCTGGGGCTTCCCACGGCCACTCAAGCCTGCCGGCACAGTCCGCACCCGCCGCCTCCGACAGGCCCATCGTGCCCTCACCCTGGGACTGTCTCTCTCCTTGTGGCACTTGCCGTCACGGTGTGTTCCAAGTATCCCATTTATTTCTGCGGATCTGTCTTTGATGAGTGTCAGCACCATACGACAGGAACTATGTCCTCTCTGTTTTTACTTGTAAATAAATCCCCCATAACTAGAACAAAGTCCATGTTCAATAAACATTTGTTCAATGACTGAATTATCCAAACAATACGGTGTAATATAATAATTGTGGCATCCTTTCAAGAACTATTAAATGCCTACTCAATTTTACATTAAGGTTTCCCGGTGTTTGCTATTATTAAATGCTTTAATAAATGATTTTAAACATAAAACTGTTTCTTTCAATCAGTAAACCCAAAGTTAAAGATAAAGGCTCTTAGTATATATTGCCAAACTGCTTTTGAAATACCTATATTCTACCTTAATATAATAATTTTCTGTCAATTTTGCTAATTTGATGAAAAATATTAATTTACATTTCCTTGGTAAAGTGAATAGTTCATATTTTGTAGCCATCTACATATCCTTATTGATAACATTTTATTTATGTCCTGTGTCCTTTGTGCATTTAACCAGTGGAGTCTTAACATTTTTTTAATTCAACTATATGAACTTTTCAGGTAAGAATTTGTCTATCACACTTCCAATTATTTTTCCCGATTTTTGCCTTTTTAGCTTATGTGATGTTTGATATATTAGATACTTAAACATATTCTACAATCAAAGGTTTTTTTGCCAATGTGTTCTTACCTTGTGTTTAGATCTGCAAGTGGCACTCAGAGTGTGGTCTGTGGGCTAGTCACAGTACGGTCACCCAGGAGCACGTCAGAAATGCAGATTCTGCTCACTGTAGACCTAGGACTTCAGACACTCTGCGGTGTGGCCCAGCAGTCGTTTTAGCAGCTCTCTAGGTGACTGATCCAGGGGGAAATCTGGGAGCCACTGCTTGAGAAAGACCTTCCTCACTGCCTCACCGAAGCCTTCCTCTGACCGTTATGTTCCACTTGACTCCTTTTGGTATACAATATAACAGAAAGGAGGAAATGAGTTTTTCTCCCAAACCCCCATTGATTTAGGAGGCTTCCTTTAAGTTTTATAAACATTCAAATTTCCCTCTTGACTTTTTCCTTTTTTTAAATTGCTTTATTGAGATATGTTTCACACACCATAAAATTCACCCATTTAAAGTATACAGTTCAAGGGTTTTTGGTATCTTCAGAGTTATGCAAACATCCCATTATCCCCACATTCATATCTGATTTATTTTCATCTTCTATTTTTTTCTCGGTGAGTCTAGCTTAAAGGTTTGCCAATTTTGTTGATCTTTCAAAGAACCAACTTATGGTTTCACTGATTTTTCTCTTTTTTTTTTTTTTGAGACAGAGTCTTGCTCTGTTGTCCAGGCTAGAGTGCCGTGGCATCAGCCTAGCTCATAGCAACCTCAAACTCCTGGGCTCAAGCGATCCTCCTGCCTCAGCCTCCCGAGTAGCTGGGACTACAGGTGCAAGCCACCACGCCGGGATAATTTTTTGTTTCTATTTTTAGTTGACTGGCTAATTTTTTCTATTTTTAGTAGAGACGGGGTCTCGCTCTTGCTCAGAGCTGGTCTCGAACTCCTGACCTCAAGCAATCCTCCCACCTCAGCCTCCCAAAGTGCTAGGATTACAGGCGTGAGCCACCGCAACTGGCCTTCTCTATTGTTACTTAACGATTATTATTTTTTTCCTTCTGTTTGCTTTGGGTTTAGTTTGCTCTTCTTTTTTTAGCTTTTGCTTTTTTTTTTGTTTTTGGAAATTTATTTATTTATTTTTTATTGGCAAGTATATAGAACAAAGGAAATTTATTTAAAACTAGAATACTATGCTTGATTAATAAACTATCAATCACATGTAAGATTAGAATAAAGGTATGTTTAGAGTTTCAAGATCTCAAAAAATTTACCTTTCGTTTACTCCTTTCTCAGGAAGCTACTGAAGGTTGCATTCTCCTAAAATGAGAGAGTAAACCAAGAAAAAAGAAGACACAAGATACAGGACACAGAACATTCAACGCAGGAGAAAAACGAACAGAGGTGCCCTGACAACTGCACTAGGCTAGGCATAGGCTGGTGCTTTTTCTAGATTCTTAAAGTGGAAGGTTAGGTCATTGATTTGAGATGTAGCTTCTTTTCAGTGTAAGCAGCACAGCGGTAAATGTCCCTCAGCACCGCGTTAGCGGCGTTCCGTAACTGTCGGTACGCTGTGTCTTTGTTTAGTATTTCCGAAGTTCCCTGGTGATTTCTTTTTTGACTCATCGGTTACTTAGGATGTTGGTTAATTTTTACATATTTGTGAATTTCTCGAATATTCTTGTTGTTGGTTTTTAATTTCATCCCATTGGTTGCAGAACATATTTTGTGTGACTTTTAATCCTTTTTAATTTATTGAGACTTATTTTATGGTCTACCTTCGAGAATGTTCCATATGCCCTTGAGGATAACATGCTGCTGGGGGTCTGCTATGACGGGTGCCGCTGGTTCATAGTGTTGCTCAGATCTTCCATTTCCTTGTCAGGCTTCTGACTTCTTCTATCCATTATTGGAAATGGGGTGAGTCTCCAGCTGTTACTGTTACATTGTCTTTCTCCTGTAAATTCTGTCAGGTTTTGCTTTATGTATTTCAGGCCTCTGTTGTTAGATGCATGGACGTATATAATCATTATATCTTTCTAGTAAATAGGCCCACTTACCATCATAAAATGTCCTTCTTTGTTTTAGTAACAATTTTTATCTTAAAGTCTATTTTTTTAATATTGGCATAGTCACTATGCAATCCAAACACTGAAGATCTACACACTAGAGAACATCTAAAGTGTGTCTCTTGTGGACAGCATATAGTTGGATTATTTTTTTATCCATTCTTCCATCTCTGTCTTTTGATTGGGGCATTTAATCCACTTACATAATACAGTTACCTAGAAGGTAGGGTTTATGTCTGTCATTTTTGCTATTTCTTTTTTTAATGCCTTAAAACTGTTGTTTTATTCCTCCATTACTGACTTTTTTTGTGTTCAATAGATATTTTCTACTGTATCTTTTTAAATTTAAATTGTTTTCTTTTACTATATTTTAAAAATTTATCCTCTTAGTGGTTACCCTGAGGGATATAATTAGCATCTTAACTTAAAATGGTCTATTTTGGGCCCGTGGAGTGGCTCACGCCTGTAATCCTAACACTCTGGGAGGCTGAGGTGGGAAGATTGCTTGAGCCCAGGAGTTTGAGACCAGCCTGGCAATAGCAAGACCCTGGCTCTAAAAAAAATAAAAAAATTAGCCAGACGTGGTGGTGCACGCTTGTAGTCCCAGCTACTCAGGAGGCTGAGGCAGCAGGATCACTTGAGCCCAAGAGTTGGAGGCTGCAGTGAGCTATGATGATGCCACTTCACTCTACCCAGGGTAACAGAGCAAGACTCTGTCTAAAGAAAAATAAAAAATAAAAAACAAAAAACTATTTTGGATTCATATAGTTAATTTCCACAGTGGTTGTCATTAGTTGCTCCAGTATACCTTAATTCTCTCCTCACTCCTTTGTGCTATTATGATCATACAAATTACATCTCTATATAAGCCCATCGACACAGTTTTATAATTACTGCTTTAGGCAGCTGTTTTTTAAAACAGAAGCAAAGACTTATAAACAAAACTGTGTACGTTGTCTTTCGTAATACCTGTGTAGTTACCTTTACCAGGCTCTTTATTTCTTCATGTGGATGCCAGCTAAAGTCTGGTATCCTTCAGAAACTCCCCTCGGTACTTTTTTTGGGCAGGTGTGCTAATGACAAATCCTTGTTTTGTTTATTTGGCAATATCTTAATTTCTCCTTTATGTTTAGAAGAAGGGCTTAACTAGACATAGAATTTTTGGTTGAAAGTCTATTTTATCCCACTGTCTTCCAGCCTCCCTGTTTTCTGATGAGAAGTCAACTGCTAATTTTATTGAGTTTCAGTGGTTTTAACAGTTTTTTTTTCCTAAAGTTTCTTCACTATTCTCACCTGTTTGGTCAATTTTTCAGCTGACTGTTGGAACTATTTGCTCAAGCTCCCAAAAGTAATTCCATTGGAAATTAGAATGTTATTTTATAAACAGACCATCTTAGAACATTCAGGCCTCTCATTCTCTTCTACTTTTATACTGCTCAGCAAACTTACCAAATATTTTCATGTAGATTCCATTGTATTTTCCTTAGACATTTTGAATTTTCTGTTGTGGCTCTGAACTCAGCTTACTGTGCCATGTTATTTTAATATGAAAAAAATGCATCAATATTTTCTGGGGTGAAAGAAAAACATTTATGTACCTACAGTTAATGGAGTCAGGAAGGCTCATTCTGTAGGTGAGAGGTTTGTTACTTTCCTTTTCCTTTGAAGCAACAGAGTATCTGTTCGAGTTACATCTTAAGCAGAACCTCAGTTCATGAAAAACCAAAGCAGAGCTGTGTGGCTGAAGAAGAGGCTGAGGAGCGGCCCAGAGCCCGGCACACTCGGCCTCTTGCCGCTTCTTACGTGGCCCCTGGGGAGCTTGGTCAACTGTCAGTACATGGGCCCGTCCATGGGCTCCTTTGCAAGCTCTTGCTTTTCAACACTGCATCCTACTAGCAGGTGTTTTTCCATTTCTTCCAATGACCACTAACACATCTGAGTCTCAGTGAGATCCTGCCTCATCCGCCTAGACCCCCTGTCTCTGTCTCCTCAGTCAGCAGAACCGGACACTGGACAGAAGCTTGACGATGTGGTGGTTCAAGAAAGAAGACAGGATTTCTGTGATGCTCTGTCATTGTCCCATCTGTGACATAATAAAAAATATACATTTGGTCTTTGTCCCCCGGGCCTGGCATAGAGCTCCTAAGACCCTTGGAGTAATCTGAGTGACAGGGGTGCTGTGTGTATCTTTTATTTCATATTTGGTCTTTGACCTGGTTCCGGACACAGAGCTCCTAATTCCTTGGGATTCCCTGGGTGACAGGAGCATCTTTTGTTCTAACGAGGTGGGCTTGTTCTTGGTGGGCTCTGGGATGGGGGCTGGTCACCAGAAAGACCAGCCATGAGTGGAAGTGTGGAGCTTGCAGTTCGCACCCCCAGCTTCCGGGAAGGGCAGAGAGAGGCTGGAGACCTGCTGTGCCTACAAGATGAAGGTTCTGTAAAAACCCCTCGACTACGAGGACCGGAGGAGCGCTTCCAGGTTGGTGAATAGGTCAGCGTGCTGGGAGGATGGCATAGCCAACCCTACGGAGACAGAGGCTCCTGCATTCAGGATCCTTCTAGACCTTGCCCTGTGCATCTCTCCATCTGGGTGCTCAGCTGTATCCTTTAAAACATCCGTTGTAGTAAATCAGCAACAGTAAGTAAACTGTTAGCCTGGGTTCTGTGAGCCACTCTAGCAAATGATCAAACCCAGAACAAGGTCGTGAGAATCTTCAGTTTAAAGCCGAGTCAGACAGAAGCTGTGGGCAAGCCGGGGACCTGCCACCTGCAGCTGGTGTGTGAAGAGAAAGGCAGTCTGTGGGACCGAGCCCCGCACCGTGGGGTCTGCGAGAACTCCAGTCAGTGTGGGAACTGAACTGAACTGTACGACACCCAGCAGGGTCAGAGCGCTGGTCTACGCAGGCAAAACCCCACACATCTGGGGCCAGAGGTGACGTCCTGAGAGTGGCGTGAGCAGAGGGAAAAACAGCTGGTTTTCCTGTACTCACCAACCCACTTAACAGACGTGTTTTGATTCTACTGCTTAGAAGTAAATATGGTGCCCACGTTTCAGCTAAGTAGCTGGGTAGATTACACTATCTACGGATTGTACTTGGGCACAGATGGAGGGGGTTACAACACAGCTGCTCTGTGACGAAGGCGGGTCTGACAGGGCTCAGAGCCACCGGACTACAACCATCTTTAAAATAAGCACTTAGAAGAAAATGTGTGCTCCAAGTCTTACAAAACACTAATTTATTAATTCAAACTTTTAGATAAAAGTATTTTAAAATAACTTGGACAACTTGAAAAAAAATTGAGAATTTATGATATTTTTAATTTGAAAAAACTTGAACCTTAAAGTACAGATTGTATAAAGCAGCGAGGCCTGCAAGAGTGAAAGAAGATGGGACCTGCTGTCTGGGTGGTGATAAGAGGCCCAAACACGACCTTGGGAACAGAAAGCAAATGAGACTCGCTGTCCCAAAGTGTGTTTGTGAGACTGGCTTCCTCACTGCCGTCACGCGGCCACCCCCCACAGACAGGGCACTTGCTCTGATCCAGCCCATGCGCTACCTTCTGGGTAATCTGTATGGGAACGGGGTGAGGTCTGGCACAGTTTTATTAAGTAGATTCAACGTGATTTCATAAAGGGTTGGTAATAAACAAAAATCTAAAGTAACCTCTGCAGTATTTAAAAGTAATTGAGAATTGTGACATTGTGACAACTTAAATTATTTTCAGGAGGTGTTATCTTAAGATATAAGAAAGGGATCAGGTTCTTAACCCCGGTGGGAGCGGACACACTGAGCTCCAGGCGGTCCAGTTCCATGCTAAGTGGCCACTCCACGGAGAGCCAAGGGCCCAGAGAGGCCACGAGGCCTGCGTGTCTATTCCCTGTGCAACACTCTCATGAACAGCCCTCCAGCAAGCCTTACTAACTGCAGTACAAAACCATCAGTTATATTCTCATAACGATCGTTTTACTTCCCCCACAAAAACAATTTTCCTCTCAGAAGGAAGAGCAGGAGAGGGACCGAGCTCTGTAATGAAGTGTGGGGCTGTGTCCCGAGCTTTCCGAGTGTGGATGCCGTCTCTGTGTCCCCGTGTTTGCCCTCCAGTCTCCTTTATATGAAATATCATTTGTATAATTTGTCCTTGGAAAAACTGCAGTAGAGTCCAAGAACCTTCCGAGGCCATCCGCTTTTTGTCCTTTCATATCCTGAAGACAGATAATCTCAACATCCAGAAATATCCTTTGATCTGTTCTTTCTCTGATATCTTGTGTCCTTGGGATCAAAGCCTCTTTCACTGGCACCAAACAGCGCCCAGTGAGGAGTTTTGGCCATGTAATCCTTTGCGCCGAAAGTTTTTGATCCGCCGCTATCTTCATACTCCTGGACGAGCTCCTGGAAGCGGCTGTAATCGATCCACGTCCACCATTCGCCATCGACCTTAAACTGCAGAGAAAAGAAACTGTCAAATCAGAAGTAAAAACGTCCCTAGAAAAAAATATAAAATAATTATTTTTTAAATCACAGATTAGCCTGATCTTTTCTCCCTGTCGTGCTACAGAAAACTCTTTCGTGTTCCAGGCCACAGTCAGCGGGAACTCGCCTGCCCTTGGCACTGCCGCCCTGCTGAGGCCGGGACACGAGTCAGTCTGTTCTGCACAACACTGACAGAGGGTCAGGTGTTCTGATGTGACCATGTGATAACGGTCAGGCTGATTCTAATTCCTGCTGTTGCTGCTTTTTATCTGTTACGAATTTTTATGGTTACGTTAGCAGCACCTGGTGGAACCCCTTTCGTTACTAAACTTTGCTTATCAGTGAGGATTTAATCAATGACTTCTAATTCTCAACTGCTAACTAAATGACTCACACTAACCTTTTTAGCCTAACATGGCTATAGTACCTCATTAGTGGAAAGCCTCGTTAAGAATTTCAATTCAATAAAAGAGAATAATCCAATTTGCACTCTGTTAAGAAAACTGCTTCTCAAAGGTCGCTGTGGAATAATGACCTGGAATGGAGAAAACAATGCACGCTGAGGTGGCTCTAAAGGAAATGGTCACTGAACTGCGAAGGCCTGAAAAGCGTCTGTCTGGCGTGCGTTCGTGTAAACGTATTAACTGATACGTTGACAGCTGACCTATAAACAGACGAGTATTTCTGTCATGCCACTGTGTTTAAAAACAAAACCCTGATTATCTCTGTGAACCAAGTTAAATAACAATTTCCTGTTCTAGCCGAAAAAAATATTGAATATATACAGGCTCTTGGATTTAGAAGATTATAATGTGTTGAATTTAAATGACATCTGATTTTTTACCCAACAGCTATGAGGTCCCTAGGGGGGGAAATGCCAAATAAATGGAAAAGTTTAATTAGTCAATCTATGAATTATGAGTTTTCTTCTAATTAGACCATTCTTTGAAATGGTGCCTCAAGGGCTCTATGAACTCTACAACCCAAGATGTAAAATGTATTTCTTTCTATCTTCCCTGCCAAGATTGACTGTCCCCGAATTGCTCCCTATTACTGTGGAAGAAATCACTGTCATTCCCAGGCGCTGAACCTCAAAACTGCAGAGTCAGAGGCGACCTCCCTGCCCCTGGCCCGTGCATCGGGAACATGGCCAGACCCGGCTGCTGCTTCCCGAGCGGCACTTCTGCCACAGTGGCCTGCGCGGCCCTGACACAGCCCCTCGCTCAGGGACTCGGTGACACTCTTCCAACTGATTAATCCGACTTCTACAGACCGCCTGAGATTACACCGCAGCAGCAGAGATTCCCCTTATCTAGAACAGAAAATCTAAATATGGAATCTGCACTGGACTCTTCCCGAGCTGTCCCCGCTCACGTGACTCCCATGCTGCTCCCTCTGTCTAACCAACGACAGCTTATGCCTTAGGCGGGTCTCCCACGTCCTTTGCTCTGCGAAGTCTTCCCGAACCCCTTTAGACTGTGACAGTTCCCTGCACAGGACCTCACTGCGCCTGCGCTCGCCTCTGCAGGTGCCTCTCACTCCACCCCCCGCCGGGACTCCCGGCTTTCCCAACAGATCGGACTTGACAGTTTACGCTGTCTCTTAGGACACGCAAGGGCCCAGCCCCTTCTTTCCTACCTCTTAACAAAGCTACGAGACCATATGATGCATCAAAATTGCACCTGTTCTGCTGACATCCTGAGACACGATGACAATTTGCTGCTGCTGGCTCCACAGACTAGAGCGGACTGCTTCGCAGTGTATTCATGACAGTCAGCACGGTACACTGGACAGGACAGGGGTGACCTCCTAACTAGCGCAGGAGTAGACATGGCACTAACATGTATGTCATTAGAATGAGTCCAGTAATGATGCCCTTTATTCCTTCCTCCGATCAACATTTATGGAGTGCCAACTATGAACCTGGCCCAGGCACAGACATTAAAAAAATAATTATAATACAACATGGTATGTACAGCAAGTGAGGTTATACACTCGAGGGTACAGAGAAAGATGTGACAATCACCCCCCAACCGTGGCCCTGAAAGATGGTCTTCTTGGGGCTCCCTGCTTTGCTTGCTGAGAGAAACAGATGACCATATTCTCTTCTTCCCTATTTTTCCCCCTTTGGGGGGTCTAGATCTCGAAGACTCTGGTCCATAATCCTGATCTTCCTTCTCCCTCAAACTCTGCCAGTAATGATTTGTCACGGATATTCTAAGAGGGACTAAAAGATTAGTGTGCACCAGAGCAATATACTTAAATTTTTTTTTAACCACAACCTACAGTAAGAAATACATTTTATATCTCAATCTAGTCCACCCACAACACACGCACACGTGTGCTGGAAACATAACTTCACAAAACTGTATGCAATGCATTTCATTTAAGCACATTCCTGGCTGCAACCCATTAAGTTGATTTCCTAACTCCTAATGCCAACAGAAAACGTCTACACTAGAAGACCTGATCTCTTCTGACTCTAAAACTCCACTCTGGTTTAGAACAGAAGGAGAAGCGCAGATATGGCAAGGGTAAGCTGAAGTCTGACAACTGACCACTGATTCCTGCTGTCTGAGAAAATGAGCTGGGAGACCAAAGAAGTAGATGTGGCAGAAAACAGGAGTATTAGCTCAGCTGCCATAACAAAACACCACAGACTGAGTGCCTCAGACAATAGAAATTTATTTTCTCACTATTCTGGAGTCTAGAATTCTGAGATCAAGGTTCTGGCCAATTCAGTCTTTGGTGAGGGCTTTCTCCCTGGCTTGCAGATGGCCGGCTTCTCGCTGTGTCCCACCTGGCCTTTTGTTGGTGTGCACGTGGGAACTTAGCTGGGGGGGAGCTCTCTGATGTCTCTGCTTCTAAAAACACTAACCCTATCGGATCAGAGCCCCACCCTGATGCCCTCATTTAACCTTAAATACTTCCTTAGATACCCCATCTCCAGATACAACCACACTGGGGGACAGGACCTCAACATAGGAATTTGGGGGGGGGACACAAATGCCGAGTCCATAACATTAAGTTACTCTGAAATTAACGTTGCGCCACCAGACCCAAAAGACAAAACTGACATATGCCCCCTCAGTGTCTGAGACTAATCACACTGAATAATAATAGCTCAGAAAAAGTCAAACTGTTTCATGCAAAAGGCAGAAGCTAAAAGAGCAAAACTTGGTATGACTGACACACAAATAGTGCTGAAAGACAGCTGCATCAACAGAGGTATGCAACCCAAATCAAAATCTGAGGTTAAGTATCCTGAGACATGAGGTCACCCTGTTTCAAGAATTCTTCAAATCCAGTAATAGTAAGGGAAGAAATAAATCTGCAGAGTTACAAATAAACTCAAAGGTCAAAAGTGATCTCAGAAACACACCGTGAGCCCGGTAAGGTGCAGCCCTGACCAAAGAAAGCCAGGCGGCTCAGGCTCTGTGCCTGGGGCCAGATGGGCAGCACGGGCTCCCGCTACCTTCTGTGCAAAGGGCCTTCTCATTGTGTCTTGTATTTCCCCAGGGAAAATTTCACTAAACAGAATAATGACAACATAGGTTCTTTATTATTGTAAAGGTTTTAAAAGATGCTGGCTGGGCCTGGTGGCGCAACGTTGGGAGGCCAACTTGGGAGGATTGCTTAAGGCCAGGAGTTTGAGGCCTGTGTAACATAGCGAGACCTCATCTCTATGAAAAATAAAAAATAAATTTAAAAAGCTAGCCAGGCGTGGTGGCACATGTCTGTAGTCCTAGCTACTTGGGAGGCTGAGCCAGGAGGATTGCTTGAGCCCGGGAAATGGAGGCTGCAGTGAGCTGTGATAACACCACTGTACTCCAGCCTCAGTGACACAGCAAGACACGATCTCTTTAAAAAAAAAAAAAAATGGCAGATTAAACACATGCATTTGCTTTTACTTCCTCTTGAAATCCCACTTAAATGACAGTAAGAGCATTTTAAAAAGACACATAATATAAAAAGAAAGAGATAGGAGAAGAGAAAACAGTATCAAAGTTTTAAAGCTGAAAAGATGAAGGATGAGCAAACTGGTTTAGCGGGTCCAAGAGAGACGAATCCTGAGCTAGCAAACAGAGAAACCAGGATTCAGCCCAAGTTATGCTTCAGAATTCCTCAAAGGCTCAGCAACTGGTTGCTCCGGTTACCCCAGAAGTGGGACTGAGTAGGCACCAAACCTACTCCCCCTAAAAATTCCCAAGGCGGGTTCACATTGTTAAGAAACGGCTGGAATCCCAAGTGCTTGATTCCGAGCTGAGCACCCGCCCACCTCACCCCGACAGATGACTGGGGGTTTATTCCCCGAAGACAACGTGCGGGAGGATCTAGGGTCCATGGCTGCAGTCCCCAAGCCCACCGCGCCGTCTGTGTTTGCCGTGGCTTCCCCGTGCTCTGTCGCCGTCTGAGCTCCACGTCCCGTCAGACCAGCCCCTGCGGCAGATTCTCAGAGGAGCCGTCTCCTGGTGACAGTCTGGTGCCTGATGATCTGGGTGGCGCTGGGGAGCGGCCGCAAGTGCAGACTGTCACTGGCAGAGAGGTCTGACTACTGCACACCAATGTGGTGCGCTTGGGTCACCCGCGGACCGGCCTTGCTGACCCCTGTCCCCCGTTCCCTCGGCCCCGTCTCCCGTCCCCATGGAAGGACTGTCTTCCATGAAGCCAGTCCCCAGTGCCTAGACGGTTGGGGACAGCTGGTCTGTGGGATAGTGGGTACAGCTGAGGAAGGGGCTACAAACTGAAAATACTCCCCTTCCTGCTTCCAGGCCACCGATGGCTGTGGGAGCTGTGGAAAATGAAAAGACCCTTCTGATCAGCCCAAGAGGACAGGCTGAGAGACACTGAGTTTGGGGCTCCCTAAGGAAATGACCCAGCTAGATCACTCCAAGACAAAGTCAAGCTCACACCCTTAGCACTCCCAGTATGCCTACAGTCCCCCACTCTCGAATACGAGCAGGTGACCCATGACCACCAGGCAACTCAGGAAAACTTCTAACACGAAAGAGAGATAAAAAATAACAACAAAAAAGAATAATAGAATAAACTAAGCCTATGCAGGGAGAAAATGACAAAAACAAACACATAAAAAAAACACCAAACTAAAACAATTATTACTGATATCCTCAGAGAAATGAGAGAAGATACTGTATTAATTTAAAAGACATGCTATAAAAAGGAACATTAGAAAAATTTAAGAGTCCAGACATGGTGGCTCATGCCTGTAATCCTAGCACTGTGGGAGACTGAGGCAGGAGGATTGCTTGAAGCCAGGAGTTCGAGACCTGCCTGAGCAAGACCAAGACCCTGTCTCTGCAAAAAATTAGCCAGGCATGGTAGCATGCACCTGTAGTCCCAGCCACTTGGGAGGCTCAGGGAGGAGGATCTCTTGAATGCAGGAGTTTGAGGGTGCATTGAGCTATGATGACACTACTGCACTCTAGCCTGGGTGACAGAGTGAGACCCTGTCTCAAAAAAAAAAAAAAAAAAATTAAAAGACCTTAGATTTTAAAAATATGGGAGCATAAATGAAGAATTCATGAGAAAGCTAAGAAAGTTATGAACCTAGAATGTACAGTAAAAAAGACCCAAAGACAGAAAATAGGAAAGAAAAGATAAAAAAAATTACAGGACTAGTCTAAGAGACTCAATTTTAAAAATTTTCTTTCTAAGGAATTCTAGAAAGAAAAAAGAAAAAAATAGAAGGGGGAAAATCTTCAATGAAATGATTTTGGAAAAATTTTAAGAAGTGAATGTCATGTTTCCAGAATAAAGATGTCTATAACAGATTAAAATAGACACACTGTCTGAGGCACATAACAGTGAAATTTCAAAACAATGGAGACAAAGAAAATCCTACAAGAAAAACATGGTCGTATATTAACACAAAGGATTAAGAATCAGAATGCCTTCAGAGTTCTCAACAACTGCACCGAAAGCTGAAACATGGTGATTCCAACCTCATAGGGAGAATAGTTTCCAACCTAGAATTCTATACCCAGTAAAACTATCAGCCAAATGTGTAGGGAGAATAAAAATATTTTTAGATATTTAAAATCTCAATAAACTGTACCTCTCACATACCCTTTTCTAAGGAATCTACTGGAACGTGTGTTTCCTGTGAATGAGGAAGTAAATAAGAAAGAAACACAGGATCCCAGACACAAGGCGTCTCTCTCAGGAGAGGCCGGGATAACAGCTGTGAACCAGCAGAGTGAACTGTCCAAGGCGGGTGGGTCAGAAAGTGCCTCTGGACAGACTTTTTTTAAAAAGATGAATCTGATAGAAAATCCAACACATCTGAAAGTGTGAGAGGCAATACAGACGATGGCAGAGAGTTTGAGAGTTGAATTAGCTAAAGAATATAGAAAGCTGGACAAAGAAAAAATAAAATAATTATTAACTTAAAGGAAACCAAAAGGTTATGCTGGAAACAGACAGCAATCAGGAGATTACATGGCTCAGTGGTGAACAGTACTCACATGGCCATATCAACGCCAAAAAGAACAGTAAGTAAAATTCTGGCAGGGGAATGTTGGGAGGGAGGGAGGGGAATGGGAAAGGGTGTTGAGGGAACAGGTAGGAAAGATCTCGATCCTCATATTCCACAGCGCACAGTGAAGACACAATGAGCAAATTATTAATATGGAAGAAAACAACAGCAGCAATATAAGTATGTTATTTAGCAATATACTGATAAATACCAAAAGAATCACCTAGAAAATTTAAAAGTGGCTGTCACTTGAGCGGGGGGAGTGGAGGTACATTTGTGTTTGAGGAGGGTACAAGAAACTGCTGTTTTGTAATAAACTTTGACTCTCTAAACTGTCCATGCAAAATATTGACAAAACGAAAAGTAAGGTTTAAAAGAGTAGTGACTGTATCCAGCCAAGAAAGCAAAAAGCATCTTATTAACAACCTAAGGCAAAAAATGTAAGATGGAGGCAGGGAAGTGACCCGTGTGCAAATGGTAGTGACAAATTCTTGTGCGTGTGCTACTGTGAACTAGGCACCACGTCTGGTTCTCTATTTTGTGCTATCCACTTAACAAACATGTTGTGGTTAGATTCCCATTTCCAAATGAGAGCAAAAGCCAAAAAGAGCTAAGTAACACATGTGCTGCAGGTCACATCCTCAGTTAGCAGAAGGGCCAGGATTCAACGTTGAGGGGATTACAGAGCCCACGGTCACACCAGCCTACGGTATCTGTTAGCTTTCAACCTCGAAAATGACAGAACTGACAATCACCACGTCTTTCAAGTACTTCTGGGACAGAGGGCAAAGAGACCTTTTTTTTTAAATACCTGGACTTATTTATGTACAATATTTATAAGTTAAGCCCCATTGTTTAGCTGATCTAAAAGTTACGGAAAATAATCTGTTTATTCCATATTCTTAGGGTACTTCAACTTCTCTTGGCACAAAGTCTAAACAGCGAGCACACTGAGGAGAGACATGCTATTGAATGTCTCTACTTGTGCATAACTCAGGGAGACCTTAACATTGTCCCAAGGCAAATGCAGGTGAAACAAAAGCTATTTATGGAGACCTCTAAAGTCAGTCTGCTCTGCCTTTGAATGGTTAGATTTTATTTACACAGATTCCATCCCTTCTGACAAAATAATAATTGAAAAAACAAAACTGCAATATTGAAAGATTTTCCTTCCATTACCTTAACTGCTTCCTGACAGGTAGGCAAGCAGGTTGCTCATTTTTTGTAGACTAAGACTGACTTCCCATTAGTTTCAGTTGTAACTTCTACGTAGATGCATCTAGTCAGGTGATCGACAGCTACCTCAAGCTCAAAATGTCACAAACAAAAATTCTTGTCATTGGGCCTGCCCCCATCCTGTCTCAACCATGTTCTGCTGAAGGTTGTTGTTCCAGCTTTTAAATTATAAATATTGTATAGTCACTGAAAAAGTTCTAATCATTCAAAGGCCTCATATTTCTACACATTTAGGAGTTAAAATAAAAAAAAAACCTATATATGAGCTGAAAAAAGAGCAAATCAAGAGCTATTTATTAATATCAACATTTGGAGGTGTTTTGTGTGAATAATCCCTCCATGTGATATTATACTATTCTCTATTTAAAAATCAAATGGTCGGCACCTTTAGGAAAAAGCCTTTATTAAGAGTCTGCTATAGGCAATGTATGATTGATTCTAGATGTTTTATATACTTCATTCAGCCAACTCAATTGCCCCATAAAACAGAGCTAATCCTATATTGCAGATAAGGAAAATGAGAAATGGTAAAACTGGGATTTGAAAACAGATACACCAGTGAAAAGTTCAGGGGTCTCCAAGACCACCTTTCAGATTTGACAACTCACTAGTAGGACACATGGAACACTCTGAAAGCTGTTATAGTACGGACAGCAGAGAAGGGAAGAGGCATGTAGGATGGAGCCTAGGAGAGTTTCGTGCTTGGAGCTTCCAGTTGTCCCGTCCCAGTGGGGTCATAATGTGTGACAATATGCATGGAGTGCTGCCAACCTGACCTCACCCAAGCCTTGGCTTCTAAAGTTGTCATTGGGGCTTAGTCACCTAGCTGTGACTGACTGCTACGTGTCTGCCCTTAGTCTCCACCCCCTCTAGAGGCTGAGCCAATACTCTTGCCCAAACTCCCTACCCTAAATCATATGGTTGGCACAGACTGGCTGGTGTGGCCCAAGGCCTACAGATAAACAAAGACACTCTCATCAGGCAGGACATTGCAAGAGCTTAGAGATCACCTCCCAGCAGCTGAGAGCAAAGGGCAGCCCTTTCTTGGGTAAAATTAATCCTCTACTGCGCAACCATATTTCAAAGTCCTTGTATAATGGACAAAATGGAATAATAGCAAAATAAAAAAAGAGCACTAATAAAAAGAATCATATACATTATTTTCATTTTTGTACTCTTAAGAGCTTTTACATGATCTTAGTGTCTACTCTTATTTTCTAGATGGGTCTTCCAAACACAGAGTCATAATTACAAACCAAACAGCTGGGGAAGTACTGGGGAGGAGGGGCTGCCAGACCTTCTCATAACTCAAAAGCACGAACTTAATAGGGTAGGAGTACAGGAAGTCCAGGGGTAATTGCAGGAAGAAGCAATTTTGGAATACTGGGAGGTCATTTTTTAAATTAAAAAAAAAAAGAGTGCTACAGCAGTGGCACCTTTGAATTTCCCAGATTTATAAATTTTGTTCTTGCCTGCAGTAGCTACGACTGTGTTGTTTGTTCCCTGGTAAGAGGAGCCGGAGGTCACACAGCCAGACTCAGAGAGCGCCTGGCGGCCTGCAGTGGCGGAGCGCCGAGCCGTGCTGCCGCCCTCTTGCGGGTTCGCTGGTGCCAAGTAGCATGTGCCTGGCAACAGCGGCCTGTGGAGCCCTTTTTGAGAGATAAAACTACAATAATAAGATTAAATTCTAGATATATCCAAGTATAATTAAAAAAATTTTTACCTGGAAACTCATTTTCTGAAGTTTCCATCTTAATCTCCAATTTTGTTGGAGTGGAGCTAAATCCTCTGAGCAGAGTCACCACAGGGCCAGTTTCCTCTGCTACTTCTCTGAAAGCAAATGCTGCTGGGGACAATCAGGCCTCTGAAAAGGGTAAGTTCCACATGTACCACAAGAGGAAAACATTCAGTCAGTAGGTTTTGTTAAGAGAACACTGCACAAAACCTAAACGGAGACACAATCTCCCTCTTATTCCAAGATGAGAGGGTGTGGGGAGGTGACAGCTCTTCTTTATCCCCCCTTTATGGATTACAAGTTTATGTATCCAAAAAGAGGGCCTCTGTGATCAATGCCTAATCAAATACAGGGTCCTAAATCTGGCAAAACTCTGAGTTGATGACCTTGGAGACCAAGGAGATTGCCGCTGAGTGAACTGAGGCAGGAGAATCTACGTGCTGTTCCCAAAGGACACTTCTCTTTCTCTCCCTCACTGTGCAATGTAGTTGTTCAAAGTAGGCTTTGCATTTGAAACATTTGGGATTGAATTCTAGCTGTGCCCTATTTCCCCTCGGGTAAGACTTGTACTCTTTTAGCCTCAGTTTCCTCCTTTGGAATACGAGGAAAAATAGTATCTACAATTCAAAAGGTTTTTGTAAGGATTAAATGAGTTAATACATAAATAGTGCTTCCCACAGTAACCTTAATAAATGTTACTGGTTGCTGAGTTTATCAGCAGACTTCAAAATGAAGGAAAGATACCAGACATTTCATCAGTGATGAAAGACGCTAGAAGATAATGAAAAAATTATGCTAGAGGGCAACAGAGCAATATCTTCAAAGTGCTAAGAGGAAATACCTCAATTTGGAGTCTTCTACTCTGATGATCTATCATTCAAAGACTGAAAGTGAAATAAATATGTTTTGGAGAGGAGAAAAAAGACTAAGCTTACCACTCAGTTCAGTGAGAAGGAAACTGTATCCAGCAAGAACAACTCAGAGGCAAGAAACAAAGGTGAACCAAGAAAGTGGTATTTATATGGATACACCTAAACAAGTATCTGAAAGGATGGCACTGCTAGTAAATCATCTAACATAAAATCATCACTGCACACAACGGTGTGCTGGCCCCCACTGCTTGCTTCTTCCTTGACCACCTGTGGCTTAACTTTTTTTTTAACAGCTTGTTTTAGAGAACTGGGGATATATAGCCCCTCAGCATCTGTAAAACTGCATTCTGAGAAGTCAGATAAAATCAGCCCAACAGAAAACAACTTCTCTGGAGAACCACCATCTTCTGTTATTTCACATCAGCAAATGCTCTGGAAAACAACCACTTTTCATTATCATTTCGCAACAATTGCTGCTCTGCTTTCTAGAACCCAATAAAAGCCCAGGCCACTCATCCTTGGTGCCAGCTTTCTCTCTTCCTTCCATATCATGCCCTTTCTCCCTTGGAAAGTAAAATAAACTTCTTGCTTCAAAACCTATCTTAATCTTTGAATCAAGAATTCTTTCTCAGCCCATGGTGGAGCACCCCTAACAGTATTAATTATAGGAGAGAGCACAAGAAAGTCCTTGTATTGTGTTGAAGGAGCATAGCAAAGTTGATTAACTTCAGAATTCAACTAAGTATAAATTTTGAAAGTATAAGAGTAGAGGATTCTGGAAAGATGGTGGAGCAGAAAGCACCAGAAATACTTCTCCCCACCCAGACAAAAATTATACCTGCACAATTTATTTGATGTAGCTGTTCTGGAACTCTGGAGTCTATTGAAGGCTTGCGACATTCAGGGGAAGGCTTGACAGTGAACTGCAGCTAATTTTGGTGAATTTCAGCTCTTAGCTCCAAAGTGCCTGCCAGGCCCCGACCCCCCACCCCTTACAGGCAGCTGTGTTCGTGTTGCTGGAGCAGCTTGCACGCAGCTTGTGGGAGCCCGTATAGGAAAGAAGAACCCTGTCTTCAAAATAACAAGGATGTGTGTTCTGATCATGGAGGTGTAGGCATGGAGGCAGCCAGCCACTGTTGGTGCAAACTCCCCGCCCTGCCCCTGGCTGAAGAAGTGACTCCCAGGAGATTCCAAGGGCCAGTGCTTCCCCTACATCCACCTTTCATTGTTCTCTTTCCCTCCTTTTGGGAGACATACATTGAAGTCTAGGATATGAAAAAACAACCACATACATGGGGGAAATTAGAAAATCACCAAGCATGTCAAGGGGAAAATGTAGGTTTTAAAAGGCCTAAAAAGACCTTAACTTCCTACCTCAGGCCAATCCTTGGTACAGAGATAATCTTCAACAATGAAAAAAACCAAACCAAACAAAATAAAAACCTCCAGCAAACACCAGGAAAGGCAGAGAATCTGATTTCCAGAGTTACTGCATTATTAGATAGAAGTGTCCAGTTTTCAGCAATAAACTCACAACACATACAAAGGATCAGGAAAGTATGGCCCATTCAAAAGAAAAACACAAATCCAAAAGAAACTGACTCTTAGAAAGACTAGACGGCAGATCCACTAAACAAAGATTTCAAAATAACTATCTTAAAGATGTTATAAAAACTAAAGAAATACATGGGAAGAGCCAAGAAAAGGATATATGAATAAAACAGAAATATCAATAGACAGAGAAAACCTAAAAAAAAAAAAATTCTGGAGCTAAAAAGTGTAATAACTCTAATAAAAAATGCATTAAAGGGATTCAAAGGCAGATTTGCACAAGCAAAGAATCAGTGAACTCGAAGGTAGGATAATGGAAATGACTGAGTATGAGGAACAGAAAGGAAAAAGAGTGAACAGAGGCTAAAAGACCGGTGGGACACCACGAAGTGGACCAATATTTGCATGTGGCCATCCAGAAGGAGAAGAGGGAGACAGAGGGCAGCAGAAAGGATATCTGGACACATTATAATCAAACTGTTGAAAGTCAAAGACAGTGAATACTGAAAGCAGGAAGAGAGAAGCAACTTGTCACATACAAGCAATCTTCAATAAGGTCATTAGCAGATTTCTAACCAGAAACTTTGGAAGCCAGAAGGCTGATATATTTAAAGTGCTTATAACAAAACAAAACAAGACAAGACAAGACAAGACAAAACAAGACAAAACAAAACAAAACAAAACAAAACCCTTTCCACCAAGAATCCTATATCTGGCAAAACTGTTCTTCAAACATAAGGGAGGAATTAAGACATTCCCAGATAAACAAAGCTGAAGGAGTTCATCATTACCACTAGATCTGCCCTGGAAGAAATGCTAAATAGAGTCCTGTAGGTTAAAACAAAAGAACACTAGGCCGGGCACGGTGGCTCACACCTGTAATCCTAGCACTCTGGGAGGCCAAGAAGGGTGGATTGCTCGAGGTCAGGAGTTTGAGACCAGCCTGAGCAAGAGCAAGACCCCGTCTCTAGTAAAAATAGAAAGAAATTATCTAGCCAACTAAAATATATATATAGAAAAAATTAGCTGGGCATGGTGGCGCATACCTGTAGTCCCAGCTACCCGGGAGGCGGAGGCAGGAGGATCGCTTAAGCCCAGGAGTTTGAGGTTGCTGTGAGCTAGGCTGACGCCACGGCACTCACTCTAGCCTGGGAAACACAGCGAGACTCTGTCTCAAAAAAAAAAAAAAGAACACTAGACAGTAACTTGAAGCTGTATGAAAAACTAAAAATTACAGTAAAGGTAAATACATGGGCAATTATGAAATATATTATTATTATAACTGGTTTGTAATTCCACATTGTTTTTTTAAATTAAGGAATTAATGCACTTAAAAAAAGCAATTATTAGTTTATGTTTTGGGGCACACAATGTCTAAAGGTATAATTTTATGACATCAACAACTGAAAGATGTGGGGACAGGACTGTAAAGGGGCAGAGTTTTTACATTACTGATGTTAAGGTGGTATATATTCAAATTAGAGTATAACTTTAGGATGTTAAATGTAATGCCCCTGCTAACAACACAAAAGGAAATGAGAAGGTAATTAAAATGTTTCGCTGCAAAGAATCAACTAAACACCAAGATGATTATTCCGGAAATAAGGGACAAAAAGGCTATCAGGCATATAGAAATGAAATAACAAAATGACATAAGTCCTTCTATATCGGTAATTAACTTAAATATAAATGAATTAAATTTTCCAATCAAAAGAGAGAGGTTGGTAGAATGGATAAAAAGACACGATCCCACCACATGCTATCTGCAAGAGACTCACTTTAGATTCAAAGACACAAATAGATTGAAGCCTGACAGCTTCCTAGTTCCTTGACCCACGTGAGTTCATTGGTGAATCCTACCAAACATTTAAGAAAGAAATAACACTAATTCTTTACAATCTCTTCTAGAAAACAGAAGTAGCGGGAACATTTCCTAATTCATTCTGAGACCAGCATCACCCTTATACCAAAAGGAGATAAAGACATTACAGGAAAGGAAAACCACAGAACAATAACTGTCATAAATATAGATGTAAAATCAACAAAATATTAGCAAATCAAACCCCATAATGTATAAAAAGAATTATACATCATGACTAACTCGGATTTATTTCAGGTATCAAAGGCTGGTTCAACATTTGAAAATCAGTTAATGTAATCCATGACATCAATGGCCTAAAAAAGGAAAAAAAATCATATGATCATATCAATGGCTGCAGAAAAACCATTTGACAAAATCGAAGTTTATGATTGTAAACTCTCAGCAAACTAGGAATAGAGGAGAACTTTCTCAACCTAATAAACAATGTCTACCAAAAACCTATAGCTATCATCATACTTAATGGTAAGAAACTAGATGTTCTCCCACTAAGATCAGAAACAACGCAAGGATATCATCTCTCATCATTCCTATTCAACATCATACTGGAAGCCCTAAGATAATGTAATTAAGACAAGAAAAGGGAATAAGAGATACACAGATAGGAAAGGAAGAAATAAAACTCTCTTTGTATGCAGGTGACATGGTTATATAGGTAGGAAATCCCTGAAAAATCACAAACCCACAGAACTAAAAAGTGATTATGGCAAGGTTGTAAGATCCAGGGTTAATATACAAAAGTCAATTGCTTTCTTATATACTAGCAATGAACGACTGGAATTTGAAATTAAAAACACAATAGCATTTATATTCTAGCATCAAAAAATTCTGAAATACGTTATGTATAAATCTAACAAAACATGTACAGGATATATAAGTAGAAAACAACAAACTGATTAAAAACAGAGAAAATCTAAAAAAAGAAGGGATATGACATGTTCATGGATTAGAAGATTCAATATTATTATGTTGTCAATTTTACCTAGTAATAATTTGATCTGTAGATTGAACACAATCCCAATCAAAATCCTAGAGAGCAATTTTGTAGTTATTGATGAACTGATTCTAAAGTTTATATGGAGAGGCAAAAGATCTAGAACAGCCAACATAACAGTAAAGAAGAACAAGTTAGAGGACCAATACTACTCAACTTCAAAACTCACTATAAAGCTACAGAAATAAAGGCTGCATGGTACTGGTGAAAGAACACACGCACAGATAAATGGAATGGAATAGAAAGGCCAGAAGTAGATCATACAAATATGGTCAACTGACCTTTGACAAAGGGCAAAGGCAATTTAATGGAGACAATACAATCCTTTCAATAAATGGAACCTGAACAACTGGATGTCCACATGCAAGAAAAATAAATCTAGATACAGATCTTAAACCTTACAAAATGAATCTTAGCCTTAAACATAAAACTGTAACACTTCTAGAAGATAACACAGGAGGTAATCTGGGTGGCCTTGAGTTCAGCAATGAGTTTTTAGATACAACACCAAAAGCAGCATCCATGAAAAAAATTGGTAAGTTAGACTTTATTAAAATTAAAAACGTTTGCTCTGAGAAAGGCATAATTCACAATTAAGAGAATGAAGAGTCAAGCCACAGACTGGGAGAAAATATTTTCAAAACACACATCTGATGAATGATTTATACTCAAAATATATACAGAACTCTTAAAACTCAACAATAAGAAAACAATCAACACAATTTAAAAAGTGGGCAAAAGATCAGAACAGACTCCTCAAAATAGAAGTACATATGGCAAATACGCATATGAAAAGATGCTCATGATCATTTTTCATCAGGAAATTCCAAATTAAAGCAATAGTGAGATACCATTACATGTCTATTAGAATGGCTAAACCTCAAAAAACTGACAATACCAAGTTCTGGCAAGGATATCCTGCAAAAGGAATAGTAATTGCTGGATGGAATGCAAATGGCACAACCAGTTTGGAAGACAGTTTGGCAGTTTCTTTACAAAGCTTAACAGTATTCTCACATGTGATCCAGCAGTCGCGTTCCTAGGTATTTACTCAACTGACTTGAAAACTTATATTCCCATAAAAACCTGCACATGAATGTTTATAGGAGCTTTGTTTATAATCACCCCAAACTGGAAGTAACCCAGGTATCCTTCAATAGATGAATGAATAAACAAACTGTGGTGCATCTATACAAGGCAATAAAAAGAAATGAGCTATCAAGCCAGGAAAAGGCACAAAATAATCTTAAATGCATATTGCTATGTGAAAGAAGCCAGTCGGAAAGCCACATACTGTACAATTCCAATTATATGACTTTCTGGAAAAGGAACAACCGTAGACACAGTAAAATGATCAGTGGTTGCAGGAGTTCCATGTTTGGAGGAAGGGATGAAAAGGGGAAGCACAGGGGATTTTCAGGGCAGAAAATTATTCTAAGTGATACTGTAATAATGAATTATGCACTTGTTAAAATCTATAGAACTTTATAGCACAAATACCGAACCCTAATGTATGCAAATTTTTAAAAATTCAAGAAGTCAGGGGATCCCAGGAAGGAGTGAAGACTATGACAAGAGAATGGAACTGCATTACCAATGTATGAAATGAACTCACTGAACGGGGTGGAGGAGGAAGGGAGATGACCTAAATCATTGTGGAAACGAGGGGACTCTGTAAGACTAAAGGCAAAGGAACTGCACATCGCACTGTATTCTAGGGTTAGAGATTCCAATCCTGAAATACCTGGACTGGAATTGAACAATTAAGTAAATGGATGACTGACAGTGGGAGCCGGTTTCTTGCTGTTGGAGCAGGAATTACAGATAAACAAGGGAAGGAGGCTAGAATGACCCATGTGGTAGTGAATTAGAGCTTGAGACGTCAGTGTGTTTACCTTAACATAGATACAGATAGAAATACACAGATGTGTATATACACATATACTTCTTTGCTCTGTCAGCTTTTAGTTGGCCTAAATGATAACCCAACAACGAGCATGCCTTTACCCAGATCTTGGTTTTTCATGCCATTCTCCAACATAAGAAACCATGGCTCCTGATAGAAAGGCCTGGGGCAGGAAATATAGATGCTCCTCAACTTTCAATTGGGCTACAACCCAATAAAGCCACTGTAAGTTGAAAATAACATTAAGTTGAGAAAAGTGTGGTTGACTGAGAGCTGTGGGTCCCTGCCACTGCACAGTATGGCAAGAGAATGATTTCTACTGAATATGTATTGCTTTTACACCATTGTAAAGTCAAAATATCATAAGTTGAACTATCATATAAGTCAGGACTGCTTGTATATAAGATAATCTGGAGCATCTTGTAATGCCAGAAAGTAAGGAAGTATGGAAAACAAACAAAAACCTATGCTGATGGAAGTATGTTAAAGAAATACAGGAGCCAACTGAAAGAGCTTCTAATGGCCAGTGCTGGGACAATTTGATCAACAAAACAAGAAGGCAGTATTGGATGATAACCCAAGGTAAAATCCAGGTTTCCAGTCCAAAGTTTCCAGAGGGGAGCCTGGACTTCTCCCTCTACCTGGAAGTAATGAGGTAATACCCTCCCATCTCATCCCCACTGGTACAGTGTCAAAGGAGGACTGCTAGAACAGTAAGTAAGACCCAGAGTCTTACATAGAACATAATAACCAAAACGTCCAGGATACAACTGAAAATCACTTGTCATACTAACAAACAGGAAAATATCAACTTGAATGAAAAAAGACAATCAAAAGATGCCAACATCAAGATGACACATATGTTGGAATTATCTGATAAGGATGTTAAGACAACCATCATAAATATGCCTCTATGAGCAATTACACACACAGTTGAAACCATTTAACAAAAGAAAGTTAAAAAAAAATAATCAAATGTAAATTTTAGAACTGAAAAATACAGTAACCAAAATAACAAAATTCAACAGATGGGTTCAACAGAAGTATGGATGAACTAGAAGACAGATGAACCTGAAGTTAGAATAACAGAGTCAAGACAAGCAAACAAAGCCTCAGGTACTGGTGGGACCATAACAAAAGATCTAACATTTGTGTCATCAGAGTTCCAAAAAGAGAACAGAAGGAATGTGGGGCTGAAAAAAGTATCTGAGAAGACAATGGCTGAAAATTCCCCTAAATTTATGAAGGACATAAACCTACAGATTAAGGAAGCAAAATATACCCCCAAAAGAATAAACTCAAAGAAATCCTAGCCAAAGAAATATTAGGCCAAGACACACTGTAATCACACTTCTGAAAACTAAGTATCTGGAAAGTAAAAAAATCCTGAAAGCAGTGAGAGAGAAACAGCATCTTACCTAAAGGAGAAAAACAATTAAATGACAGAGGATTTTTCATCAAATACCAGGGAAGCCACAAAGATGTCTTTAAAGAAAAGAACTGTCAATTCAGCATTCTTTACCTAGCAAAAATATCCTTCACAAATGGAGAAGAAACCAAGACACTGCCAGATGAAGGAAAACTAAGGAGTAGTTGGCATCACACTCGCTCTAAAAGAATTGCTAAAGGAAGTTCTTCAAATAGATGGGGAATATTCTGTAGGAAACTTGGTTTATCAAGAAGAAAGAACAAACAACCAAAAGAGTCAAAATATGAGGAAATATAATAAACTCTTCTCTTGAGTTTTCCAAATTATATTTGATGGTTGAAACAAAAATTATAACATTATCCCATGTGGTTTTCAATGCATGTGCAGGAAATATTTAAGATATTATAAATGAGGGAAGGTTAAATAACATTAGGTTAAACACTTCACTCAAACTGGTAAAATGTTAATACCAGTAGACTGTGATATATATGTATCATGTAATATCTCCATCAACCACTTAAAAAGTCTACACAGAGATACACTGAACAACACTACAGAGTAATCAAAATGGAATTCTAGAATAGACTGGCAGAAGAGACTGAAATGGCACGACAACTGTATGTTGCCTCTAAGTCACTCACTTCAAATGTAATGATATAGGTAAGTTGAAAGTAAAAAGATGGAGAAAGATATACCATGTAAACATTAATCAAAAGAAAGCAGAAGCTAGCTATCATATTGTCAGAGCAGACTTGTGAAAATTACAGAGATGGAGAACAGATTAGTGGTTGCCAGAGGCTGGGGATAGTTTCGGGTGGAGGGTGGGCTGGACTGCAAAGAAGTAGTATGAGAAGGATCTTTGTGCTGGTAGAATAGTTTTGTATCTTGATTACGGTGGTGGTTATATAAATCTATACATGATAAAATGGCATAGAACTACATACACACAAATGAGTGCATTTAAAATTGGTGAAATCTGAATAAGGTCTATGGGTTGTACCAATGTCTATTTCCTGGTTTTGATAATGTCCTATAGTCATATAAGACATTAACACTGGGGAAAAATAGGTGAAGGGTACACGAGACCTTTCTGTACAATTTTTGCAGTTTCCTATGAATCCATAATTATTTTAAAGTAAAAAGACTTAGTGTTCAGTTTTCCTTTGTGGCTGTCTTGGTATGGCAACAGGAAAACAGTCCTTCACCGTGACTGTGCTTACAATCAATAAAAACTTTCATCAAGCAAGAACCACCCACGAATGCTAAACTCTGGGGAAATCTTGGTGAGAAGCAGGGTGTTTGCACTGCCCTAAGGTGCCTTTTCAAAGATAGCTTATTAGCTGCAAGGGAGAAAAAAAGTAATTATACAAGAGAGGAACTGGACAACACAGTGACTAAGTGAACAAAACCATCACCACCAATGAGGGAGAAGGGACATCATGTACCAGGTGTGACAATCTGAAAAGGACATGTCACTAATGCAGTATTCCATCTGCCAATGCATAACCTCAATCTAATCACAAGGAAAATCAGACAAATATGAAATGAGGAATATTTCTATTAAAAGAAATGGAGGGGAAAACTGTATTCTTTAAAAATATCAACATCAGAAAAGACAAAGAGGGGCTGCGAAAGTATTCCAGATGAAAGGTGACTTAATTGGGAATGACAGTAACAGGAGTTAAAATGTTAAAAAAAAAAAAAAAAGAAGAAGAAGAAGAAAGAAAAGAAAGGTGACTTAAGAGACATGAGAACAAAATGTACTATCTGACCTAGACTAGGGGTTGGTTAACTGTGACTGGTAGGCCAAATCTGGCCAAATTGATCCCACAGCTTGTTTTAAGGATGATCTTTACCAAAGGTGGGGAACCTGTGGCCTTCTAGGTCCTTAAGTGCAGCCTTTTGACTGAAACCAAATTTTACAGAACCAATCCTTTTATTTTTATTAATACATTTGTTTGTCTTTTATATTTTTATTTTATTTTTGAAATGAATGTATTTAAAATACCAAAGAATAAAATAAGTTTCAGCAAAATACTTCTCCCAGCTTGACTGGCACAATTAGAATTAGTAAACTATACGGGCTAAATTGACAGCTGCTACACTCATGATCTAGTTCTAACTCCCCCCATCCCACCAACCGGTGCCACCAACCAGTGCCACTACCACACCAAGCTGGTTGACGAGAGTTTATGAGGGTCAAGTACGCCAGTCTGTTATCAGCTTTTGACAACAGTGCACTGTGTTTCTATTTGAAGTGGAATTTGTGAGCAGATGCACAGCTCGATAGTATTTTTTAATTCTGTCTGCTTAACAGCCCGTCATGTCAAAGAAGACCAAAAGAATGCTGAAGGAAGAAAACAGATTTGTTAATGAGGATTGGGAATTGCAGTATTATCTTGTTTCTGCTAAAGATAAGATGATTTGCTTGCTTTGTGATACTGCAATATCAACATTAAAGAAATACAATGCTCAGTAGCATTATAACACTCATAAGGACTACAAATATCTTAAATTAGAGGGAGAGGCGCAAAAGGGAATTAAAAGACGAAAAGCAAAAGCAAAGACAATTCTTTCAAACAGCAATTAAGACCTGGAAATAAGGCCACTGAAGCAACTTATAAAGTCGCTTATATACTCGGGAAAAAAGGGAAGCCATTCAGTGATGTAGAAATTATGAAAGAACGCATTGGAAAAGTGGTAGGATGCTTAGACCCCAATAACGTTTCAAAGTACAAACAACTACCTTTTTCAAGGAGAACCATAACTGATGGGCAGCATGAATTAGCCTTCAACTTAACAGAAAAATTTCATGCAATACTTCAAAAGGAAAATATATACTATTCAATCACTTTGGATAAATCAGCTGATACTACTGACTTGGCACAGGTTTTCTACTTCATTTGGGTCGTAACAGAAGGTTTTCTTTGCTATGAAGAGTTACTCACTTTGGGCACTCTTGCAAATAGAACACAGGGAATAGACATCTCCAACAACTTTCAAGATAAATGTCGTGAAGTTGGACTGAATTTGGTAAATTTAGTGAGTGTATGTACAGACAGTGCACCTTCCATGACAGGAAAACATGGAGGGTTGGTTTACTGCACAGATAAAAAGAGTATTAACAGATCCAGATGCTCTCATTTCTTTTCACTGGATCTTGCATCAGCAAAATCTCTGTGCTAAAGCTACTATTTTAAGAGACATTTTACAACAAGTTAACAAGTATTGTTAACTATATTCATGCAAATACAACACAGTATCATCAGTTGGGTAACATGCTAAGTTGAACTAGGAGATATTCAGCGTGGATTTGCTGTATCATTCTAAAGTGCATTGGCTGTCGCAGGGACAGGTGTTAGCCAAACTTTTATCTCTGTGAGAACAGATAGTTAAATTTTGTAAAGAACAGAATCAGCAATGTGAATTATTGAAAGAAGATTTCTATAGGAATGCAGCATTTCTGTGTGATATCATGTCAAATCAAAATGACCTGAATATTTCTTTGCAAGGTAAAACTAAGTCTATATATGATATGTGGCAAAAAAAAATCCAAGCATTTTAAAAAAGCTATCTTTTTTCAAAACACTTATTCTTCAAAAGGAAATTTCAGATGAAGATTTTCCCCAGTTAGCAAAGGTCATTGATGAGCAGGATGATATATATGAATCATTTGAAGAATATACAGTTGTTATAGGCATATTAATTGGAGAATACAATGAAAGGTCACTGACTTTGAGGCTCATGACATCACACTCAAATTAGCATTTCAGCCTCACCTAGTTGATATCACCAAGGCACCTAAAGAACTGCAGATGGAACTGACTGAGCTCTCAGCAGATGACATTTTAAAGTCATTGTCTGATGCTAATATGGAAAGATGCAGTAGAACACCCACGCCTTCAGCAACATGCCCAAAAAATGCTTTCTTGCTTTTCACCACTTATTGCTGAGAATCTACATTCTCCTACCTAACCCAAATCAAGATGCACTTAAAGTCACAAATGACTGATACCCATCTAGAGGATCAACTGAAACTGTGGACCTCCATGCTACAACCAAATATTCAAATGCTTTCCAATAAAAACCAGATACAACAAAGTCATTAAAAGGTTAGTTAACTTTAAAATTAACAAACAGTTTTCACTTTTTGAAATTATTAAGTACATAGTAGGTAGATTTTTATAAAATAATGTACATTTTTAAGTATATCTAATTGAAGTTTCTTGAATGCCGCCTTATTTAATTATAGCTAAATTAATGCAGCCTTCCAACATGAAAATGTTCCCCACCCCTGGTCTTCACATTCTTAAAAGGTTGTAAAACAAACAAGTTAGAAAGTATCTGCCAAAGATGATATGTGGTTCATAAAGCCTCAAGTATTTACACAGCCTGTATAGAAAAAGTTTGCTGACCCCTGCAGAGCAGATCCTGAACTGGAGAGGGCAATGCTATGCGGGATGTTATAAGGTGAACTGACAAAATTTGCATGTGGATGACAGATTAAAATCATGTATCAATTTAAAGTTTTAAAGTTGATAACTGTATTATGATTGTAAAAGAATATTCCTAGTCTTAAAAAATTCACACTGAAACATTTATGGGTAAAGGACCATGAGGACCATGAGGAATGTAACATAATGGCTCAGAAAAGAAGGAGTGTGTATGTGTTGAGAGAGAGAGAGAGAGAGAGAGAGAGGGAGGAGAGGAAGAGACGGTGAAAGCAAGTGAGAAAAAAAAGAGAGCAAGCAAATGATACAGCAAGTGGGAGAAAATGGTATTAATAACAGGTGAATGTGTGAATCTGTACCAGTTTTATTATTGTACCTTTTGTAAATTTGAAATAATTTCCAAATTTAAAAGAAAAGGAAAGAAGGATGCAAGGAAAGGAATGTGGGCTTTGGAGTTCAATGCAAGGGCTTAAATCTCATCTCTACTGTTTACCGGCTGTTTCATCTTGGACAAGTAACTTAACCCCTTGATGTGTCAGTTTTCTCATCCATGAAGTGGAGATCTCAATAGTCCCTATGTTTTAGGGTTGTTGTGAGGATTAAAAAATACACTTCACATATCCATCTCATATTAGGCACTTACCAAATTAGCTGAAACAGCAATAACTGAATCTTACTATAAGCCAGATGCTCACAACAGTAGTATTATGCCCATTTTATTGTTAGCTAGTATTATGCCCATTTTCCAGATGAAAAGCTAGAAGGAGACTGGGGCCACGATTCAAACCCTAATCAACCTGACTCCACACATAACCTCTTAACCATTCATTACACTATAGAAAGTTCAACAACTTGCACAAAGTCCCCTCGTTAACAAGTGGTGGCATAAGATTTGTGCCAAGTTCTTTTTTC
The DNA here is from genome assembly GCF_020740605.2 of Lemur catta. NCBI lineage: Eukaryota > Metazoa > Chordata > Mammalia > Primates > Lemuridae > Lemur > Lemur catta. The sequence continues at coordinate 33,309,143 of NC_059129.1, forward strand.
AATAAACCCTGTGTGCTTTGTCTTCTTCATGTCTGAAGCATTGTGTCCTTACTGCACAGCCTGGTGTCCAGAACTTGACAGGTGTCCAACAAATGCTTAGAAAACAGAATTGGCCTGACTTAGATAAAGTACAATCTAATTCCTCTATCCCCACCCATGTCTACATTGGGAAGAGAGAAGAAATTTTATAGACTGATGTAAAGTATTGATCTAAAATAAAATTTCTCTGTTTTAACTGTTCCTTTGAATATGGCTAGTGGTTTCAACCAAGATGCCCTGTAGTATAAGAAAGATCAGTGGACTAGGGGGTGGAAGGCTATGGTTCTAAGATTGGCTCAGCAATTTAAGCAAATCTCTTTATCCTTCAGATCTCATCAGTTTCTGTATGGAAAAAGTGAGAAGGTTAAATCATACATCTCTAAAATCTCAGAAGAGATCTTCTGATCCCAGGCCTTGCAGGATTTCTACAAAGAATTTTCCAAATACAATGTACAGAACACCACCAAAGATAACAAGGTACATGAGAAGACAAGGCAACATGAATGAGAACCTGAAGAAATGATAGACAACAGAAACAAATCCACAGCAACTTTACATACTGGAATTCCCAGATACAAACAATGAAACGACTCTATTTCCAATATTCAAGAAGATAAAAGCCAAGTTTGAAAACTGCAGTGGAGAACTGGAAATTACACAAAATGACACAGCATATTTGAAATAAACAAACCAACCAGAAATTATATATTTGAACACATAAAATGTAAAATTAAGAAATTGACGGTTGAATTTAATAGCACATCAGACACAGATGAAGCAAGAATTAGTGAACTGGAATATAAATCAAAAAAGAAACTGTCCAAAATGAAGTATGTAGAGACAAAAGAATAAAAAATACAAATGGAAAGGCAAGAGACAGAAAATACAGTGAGGTCTAACATATGTTTAATTGAGGTTCCAAAGGACAAGAGATAATGGGGAAGAAGAAATATTTTAAAAAAATAAAGACTGAGACATTTTCTGTAACTGAAAATTAATAAACTATTTTAGTGGCCCACCTCTGTCAAGAACTGGATTTTTCCTTTGTTAGGCATTATTTACTTAAGAAAGACACCACATTCGTGTACTTGTCCTGTCTAATAAAAGCGCTAAGGGGGAAAAAATGGAAATAGTGTCATAAACTAAAATCCCAAACAAAATTGTCCAGATGCCAAGATTCAAGGCAATCTAAAATTTGATAAATACCTCAATATTTCTTCTGACAGCTAGAAACTCTTTGAGGGTTGTTTACTACTTTAGTTTTTCCTCGTTGTTCCAGGAAAGGACTAGAGGTTATTACAAGGGTATTTGCTTTTGTTTGTTTTTAGCACAAACCTTCCAAAAATTACAAACCAGAAAGCACTTCAAGACATCTAGATGGAGGATAAAAAAGAAGCAATTTCACACACAAAAAAGAGTTTATGAGCCCAATAGACAGAATTTAGGTCTTTCTTAATGTGTGTTTTTATAAAGGTAGCAAACAAGCAGGTAATCACTGTAACAAAGTAAGGGGAAAATAAAGAGAAAAGAGAAGAAAGGAGCAGTGAGGATGAGGGGGACAGGAGAATGCAGATTTGAGTCATTCTTACCTTCTTGTGCGCTATCAGGAGGCAATTGGAATGTTCGTGTTCACACGCGATTTCGTAGTCGGGGATCAGCTCCGCCAACTCCCGAACAAACCGTACCACTTCCTCATGCCAGGGCACGTTGGCCATGGTGAGGCTGCTTGCTGAACTTTCCCCACAGTAGGTCACACCCTGTGGAAACATCACGACATCAGAGATGATTACAGACCTACTTGAAAGTCACAGAGTGAGACTTTCAGAGCCAGACAAGCTTCTTGAGGTCATCTAATCCAGTCCGATCCATATTTTAAAGTGAATAAAGTGATACAAAGATGATAAAATTTGCTTAGGAGATCATACAAATAGTGAGTGACAAAGACAGCAGGCTGATGTTCTTTCCGCTCTATGACAACAACGGGGCTTGAGTACCCGTGCTTTATGCTGTGTCACCATCTATGCATCTGGCCACAATGATGTATGCGAATCAACAGCTTATCTCTCCACACAGATTCTTGTGTACTATAACAGATTAATTCTGGAGGGCTTATAACCTCCTAGAAGAATAATGGGGACATAGTAGACACCCATAAAAAGTCACTGACCAATTAACTGACTCACTGTGAAAATAAGCTGAGCTTCCATTTTCTAGTATAATCGAGATTGAGATTGGCAAACTTTTTCTGTAAAGTGCCAGAAAGGGAGCCTTTTGAAATTATTCTTTAAGGAGATCACTTTATAATGCACTTTGACTATGAATGTATATTCATGCCTAAAGGGAAATATATCTGTGCCTGTACATACATACCTTTACACACACCTACACATACATATAGCTCACCAATATAGAAACTCCTTTTAAGTATAACTACAGTAAGATAAATTGGCTTTTAACTCTTTTGAACTCTACCTGACAGCCTAGGCACTGAAGACTCAAAAGTTTCCTAAATAAGTTCTTTATGTGGTAAATTACATAGTGATAAATGATTAATTTTCTAATAATATCTTAATGCTGTGGGTTCTTTAAATACCCCCAAATCAAACTTTCTTGACAACTGGTTTGAATATCCTACACATGTTTCTACTAAGTGGGGAAGAACTAAAATAAACATAAAACACACGCACCACGCACACACATTCTTTCACACACACACGCAGACGCGAGCACAGACCCAGACACACACCACACGCAGACTGGAGGAGGCAGAACGACACTGAATTACAAAAACAAAAACAACCCACAAATGGGCACTGCTGATGGCAGAGGCGGGACTCAGCCAAGGACTGACCTGAGCTCTGCAAAACGCTCTACTCCAGACGGCCGTTCAGAAAGATTAATGGTACGCTAAATGAGATGGCCTTTGTGGAATAAAACTGTAGGCTGCCCAGCGTAACTGTAATAGACAAGAGAATCTTCCCTTCTCTATTTGCTCAGTGATTCAGAGAATTCATTAAACTGAGTGGGAGCTTTAGGTGAGTAAAAAAACCAAATAATAATTTAGTTCAAAAAATCATTAGGAAGATATGGCTGAAAAATTATGCTAAACTTACCCAAATGCATAAAAAAACATGAAAATGATTTATTCATGGCTGAATTAGTCATAAAAACGTTCTTTAATTCACTTTAAATACTGTTTATAATGTGTGAATTATACAAACAACCACGTATGTAGTAGCTAGTTCAAAGGAATTTCTTTTTAATATTTTAAAAGTTAGTTTGCTGAAGCACAGGTTTTAGATAAGATCTTATATTTATGACAATAACTTTTGAAAATATTTTAATATTTTTTATTCAGCAATAATAAATCATGAAACATTACGGGGAGGTTTGGTTTGGGAATGGAATGAGAGAATGAATACGCAGTTCACTATTAGGTCTTCCCAATTCCTTACAATTATACAATGCTTTGGTTTACAAGACACTTTCACGTAAAAGTTCTCGTTTTAGCCAGATAAAACCCTCGTAGGGAAGCAGTGCTGGGTAACACCCTGAGTCAACCACAGAGCCAGGGCTGTCACTGTGACAGAAACGCTCTGGGCAGAAAGTGGTCTCGGTGAATCAGACTGCAGGTCACCTTCGGGAACCCGAGCCCTCACTGCCCGGGGCTCCCTGCTTCGACCACTTCATCCTACAGTCTAGTCCACTGCGGAGCTGCCCAGACTCTACTCCTGAGCACGGCCAACCCTCAGTTCTTCCCTCGTATCACAGCTGTCTGCCACCTTCTTACCTCTCCACGTCTACCCCCACCCCACTCTTCGCCAGCAGCAAGTTCCTTCCCTACAACTCAGGAAAACACATGGGTACGATGTGGCGATAGAAAAGCAAAGTCATTCACTCCAGAATCTGCAGGCTGAGTAGTGACAGGCAGACCCAAAGAAAGTTCCTGAAGAACAGGACTACTTATGCATCTTTGGGTTTGCAGTGAAAAGCATAATTCGTGCCATTACAGCCTGGTGGCTTCCTGATGCATCACACTACCTAGGAGATGGGGCCAGAAGGGCTTTTTCACCGGCTGCTTGGGATGTCTGCCTTGGGATTCATGGTCTGCGGGAAGAGCACTATTTCGGCAGTTTAACTATGTGATACTCCAATTAGACCAGTTTGATGAGAAAAGAAATGTTGACTTCCTGATTTTTTTCAGCAACATATCCAAAACATGTCACTTCTTCATCCTAAAAATGCTTCAACAGCTCCCCCGCCAAACAGCGAAAGCTCCGCAGCGTGGCACAGGCCTTCTTCCCCTGCCTCTGAAGCCTGTCCTAGTGATGGACCAGTAATGAGCCCTCGCTTTGCCCAAGCACAAGTGGCTCTAGAGCTGGACCACCCCAGTCAGCATCTAGTCCTCACCCGGCTAAAGCGCCCCCTCATTGCTTCACCCTCCAGTCAGGAACCCCCACCTCGTCAATGTGTCTGAACTCTGAGTCTTAGAGACACGGCTGCACCTTGTTCTCCGTGTTCCCAACCAATCTGTGCTGAATGAAGAAAGATCGAGTCATGCATTCTTCTATGACATTAAGCTCCAGAACTCCTTTCTGATCTAATATGAAATTTCAGTCATATTATTCAGGATTTTTCTACTCTTTAATAATTATGAAACGACTCATAAACATTGGTTAGGTACTTCCGTGTACATGAACTACTGGCAACATTCTTACCTTTGTGTGCAGAAAGGCAGTGAGGCTATGCTAAGACAATCGCTGTGCAAGGTGCCTTCTGCAGGGATGGAGCACGGCAGACAGTCGACAGTGCTCACAGTAAGTGGCTTTAAATCATTTGGTAACAAATTACTGAGCACTTGCCAGTCTCAAGGTGTAATGCGAGGCAGAGAATACAAAGGCAGTATTTCATTGACAAATGGATTGTGTTATAAAAGTTTTCAATAAAGCAGATGTTTGTAACATGAAATACATTTTCACAAACAAGCAAGCAAATAATGATAGTTAAGATTCTCAGAGTGGCAAATAAAAGCCTATTTAAGCCTAATGAAGATAAAATATATGCTAATTTACAGGGAATATAACAGAAAAATATCTTACAAGACTGGCAATGACAGAAAAGAAGAAATCAATATAATAAAAAAATAGCTTCCTTGATTTACTTTAAATAAATGTGCTTAATGGAAAATGATCTAAACATTTACTGAATCCAGGTGTACATTAGCTCACTGAATTCTCAAAACCGACCTATTAAATAGATATTATTCCAATTTTAATATTGAGGGAGTTTAGGCTCAAGGAGGATAAGTTACCAGTCCCAGGCAACACCTGCACATCTTAGGTAAGTATCAGAACTGTGCTCCTCCCCTGCCCCACAAGACTCCAGCGTGCGCAGACTGCGGAGACCCCAGGCCCCAGATGCACACCCGTCCAGGACAGGAGGTGCTGAGGGCACCGGCTGGCCATGACACCACTCCCACATTGACAGTCTCCCTTCTTGACCTGAGAGTGTTACTGCTACAACCTATACAGTCAAAGTGAGGGTGACTTTTTCCCCTTTGGCTCACAAACATCAAAAGAGAAGCTGTGAAGAGAGTAAACAGAAAAAGGAAGACAGAGTTTCCTAAGTCCGATTAGGTTAGTGCTAAAAAACAAAATGAGAAAAAGAAGTTGCATAGGGAACATGCATTCCTAAATTTACTCAAAGAGGATTGAGTAATTTGTAGACAGTTGAGTACAATATTCTAAACACACAAAACATATGTGTTTCTATTTTAAAGTCCTAGAAATTAACAATAAAAAGACAAGGAATTCAACTGAAATACAAAGGACATGAATAGCATTGTGTTTGCTTCTGCAGGGAGCTCCAGGCATGTCAATTTGCATTATCAATTTCACATCTCGGGGGCATTTATATGACCCTGAGGTACCAATAAATTTGAACTCCAAACCCCTTTGAGACTTAGGCCCTGGGGAGACTTTTCCTTTTCCCAAAAGCATAGGTAAGGAACCAGCCTTCCAAGTGTTACTGTGTCAGTGGGTAAATTTTTTCCTCATCCATCCTTTCGCTAAGGGGGAGGGGCTAGTCTTTTGTCCTTTAAACCCAAGTCCTGTCTACTGGAACCATGAAATGTCACTACGATGGTCTCTTTTCTTCTATCCACTAAGGGTCTCTCTTACAGACCTGACAGATCAGCTATGTTCTTAAAAGTTGCCCATCAATCCACGAATGGATTAGTAAACTGTGGTATATGTATACCATAGAATATTACTCAGCTATAAGAAATAATGGTGATACGACATCTCTTTAGTTCTGGAGAGAGCTGGAACCCATTATATTAAGTGAAGTATCCAAAGAATGGAAAAACAAGCATCACATGTACTCACCAGAAAATTGGTTTCCCTGATCATCACCTAAATGCACATCGAGAAAGGATACCAATTGGATATCAGACTGAGACCGGGGGGGGGGGGGGGGGGGGGGGGGATGCATGCTTACATGACGAGTGCGTTGCGCACCATCTGGGGAATGGTCATGCTGGAAGGTGCAGACTCGGGGGAGGTGGGGAGTGGGGGGAGGGGATGGAGGTATGACTGCATGGTGAGTGCCAGGCGCACTGTCTGGAGAATGGTCACGCTTGAGGCTCGGACTCAGGGGGATGGGCAGGATATGGACAATGTATATAACCTGAGCTTTTGTACCCCTATGATGAGCTGAAGAAAAAAAAAAAAAGTATTGTTTTCCATAACATACTCACTTCTAACTATTTATTTTTGGAGAAATTTGAGGTTATCTTAGTCTGCCATATTGCTAGTTCTTATCAAATGTTTTTTGGAAAGAGCTTATTATTATTTTCAAGACTCCTCTGTTTTAGAAAATTTTAACTGTAATTAATAAGACAACAACAAAAAGATGCCTTTTCAGACATTAAGTGGTTTAATCCTACTGAACAGGAAAGCATGCCTTCTCCATTTACTGATTTCATTTCAGCCTTTTGAATTACAAAAGTAATGCATACTTGTTATAATAATTCACACAATATAGAATTATGAAAGTAAAATTAATAAGCCTTTTCTTCCCTTTCTCCCAAAGAGAACATGGTTAACAATTTTATATATATCCTCCCATACTTTTGTGTAAATACATCTAAATATAAGCAGTTGAAAATGTAATCAAATAATAAATATTATTCTACCATTTGTTTTGCCTCTTAGTAGTATACTATATTCTATAAACATCCCTTTTGCTACTTCAACTTAAAAGGAAGACACTTCATTAACCTGCTGGACAAATGAGAGGTGAAGTTAATGAAGTGTGTGATCTAACCCTGCCGTGGACCAGGTACCCGACACTGCAGGCAGGATAGTTCTCCCGCAGGTCTTCTACAACAGACAAGACATGACTACGCTGTCCCCTGATGTAACACAAACTATCTGTTACATTATATTTTATCATTCAAAAATTATTTTTAATTTTAATTAGATTACACATTTATCTAAGAATTTTTAATTATACAATTTCTCAAAGTAGCTCATTGTACTTTTATAGATTTTGCCTATTCAACAAAACATTCATTTCCCAAATAACACATTCATATCAAATTTTTTATCTCTGGTGCTTTAATGAGGACTGGCACATGGAGAGAGCTCAAAAATATTGTGGAATGCAGGGATAAAACGGTAAGGTGGAAACTTTGTTGTTATAACATCTCAGCTATAGACAGAAGGCTTTATTTATTTCCTAGTGATGTTAATAGTTTGCCAAACTAAAAAAGATCCATCAAGAATTACACTGTTTACCAAGTACCCATCTTCCTTTAAAAATAATGCTGACTGATTTTTTTACAGCTTGTAAAGTACCTTGTTCTTTATGGAAAACATGACTGCAAGAAGGGAGGGAGGGAGGAAAGGAAGAAGGAAATGAAAACAGGTATGATTCAGCCAAGTTGCTTTATAATATCAGAGGTTTTACTGCAACATAATCTGAGGCAGCATTCTTTAATAGCTAAATCATAAATTAAAATGCCACTAATCTCTGATGTTGGCAAGGTTTTCTTAAGCTGTCACTTATGTTTTCAGATGTTGTTTGTATCTTTGCATCATTAGAGTTCTTGCCAAGAGTAGCCTTTTGGAATTAAGAGCAATTTCAAAAGAAAAGAGTGTCTTTGACCTGACCAGAGACAAGATGCTTCGCACTCAGACAGCAGCCTTTCATCTGTTCCCATCTCCCCACCCCTCCCGAGTACAGTAATACAGAAAGCTGAACTCATTATAAGGCAGCTGTGAAACTCTGAAATCTCTGACATGACATAGAGAGCATTCAGTTTCAAAAACATAAACTGAAAAGAGTAGAGTTGGCTCTCCAAGCCTGGGTACATTTTCCCGTTACTTTCTCTCATTTTGTGGACTCGTACTTGCCAAAAAAAGCCATTTGCCTCTTAACACGCCATAGCTTTAACTGTCTTATGCTGAGACTTCCAAAGTATTATTTCCAGCCCCGTCTTATCCCAGAAACTCCGGGCTTGTATAACCTGTGGCCTATTTGAATCTATCCTTGGATATTTAAAAGATACCTCCAATTTAATATGGCCAACAGGGAACTCATAAAATTTCACTCCAAACTTGCCCTCCGCCACCACTTGTTTTCTCAGTAAACTATTTTACCCTCCACACAACTGCTTCAGCCAAAACTGCCACACATTAATCTAGCAACAAACTTTATTGGTTCTACTTCCAAAACGTATCCCAAACACACTCACCACTCTCCAGCTATGTTACCACTGACCTTCCTCAAACCACTGTGTCACGTGCTTGGATTAAGCAATGATTTTGTAACTGGTCTACCTATTTCTGCTACTGCCCTCTATATCTATATCAAGTCACAACAGAGCAGCAGGGTGATCTTTTAAAAGCATAAATCATTTCACTTCCTCCCCAGCTTAAAACTAGGTGCACCTAGTATATAGAAAGCTTACCATTAAACTTAGTTTAAAATCCGATTCCCTTATCTTTGCTTGAAAGGCCTAATAAAACCTGCCCCCTGCCCACCTGTCTGATTCATCTTGCACCACCGCCAACCCCAGCCGCTGCACCAGGACCGTGCAGGAACTTTGTGCGCTCGCTGTGCCAGGCCCAGAATGCTGCTACGTTGCTTACTATTTAGGTATTAATTAAAAAATAAAAATCTATCTGCTCAGAACAGCCTTCCTAAAACAGTCAACCACAATATCTAGCAAAACAATCTATGCATTTACCCTTTGACCCAGCAATCTGCTTAAAGGAATCCGTCCCAAAGCAACATTGGCCGAAATGTGAAAAAGACAAGCGGACGTCACCTGCCTCCTGGTGGAGGTGAGCGACACCATCCACGAAACATTCTTGAATACAAACGAACACACCCACACACACACACTCCTGTATCCAATCAATCTTCTTCTTCTTTTTTTTTTGAGACAGAGTCTCACTCTGTTGCCCAGGCTAGAGTGCTGTGGTGTCAGCCTAGCTCACAGCAACCTCAAACTCCTGGGCTTAAGCAATCCTGCCTCAGCCTCCCGAGTAGCTGGGACTACAGGCATGCGCCACCATGCCCAGCTAATTTTTTTCTATATATATCTTTAGGTGTCCACATAATTTCGTTCTATTTTTAGTAGAGACGGGGGTCTCATTCTTGCTCAGGCTGGTCTCGAACTCCTGAGCTCAAACAATCCACCCGTCTCGGCCTCCCAGAGTGCTAGGATTACAGGTGTGAGCCACCGCGCCCGGCCCAATCTTCTTTTGATATAACTATGGGCATCAATCCACAGGAAATACAAAGGAAGAGGAACATCAATAAAATCTAGAAAGAAAATGATAAATTTTTCTATTTATATAAAAACAGCTAGAATAAATGAATCATTTTCTATAACAAAATAAATTACAAGGGGAAAACATGGAAGAGGAACTGATAGATTAAAAGAAATTTAAGAGAGACATACTTCAATTATAATGTATAGACCTTATTTGGATCCTGATTTTAAAATACTGTTTAAATAAAAAGAAATAATCAGTAAAATTTGAAGCCTCTATGTTCCAGTTAAAAATTTTAGGGGTGAGTCTGGTACTCTGAATACATGTTTAAAAAGAGTACTTACCATTTAGGGATACACGCCAAAATAGTTATGGGTGAAAGATATAATGTGGGGGGTTTGCTTGAAAATAATCTGGGTTAAGAGCAGAGAAAATGAGCAGGGTATGGTTGAAACAAGACTGGTCACGAGTTAGACCAGTCTCTCTGCTTCTGTCTGTGTTTGAAATTTCCCATAATAAATGTTTATTTAAAAGCCAACCAGTAACTCACTGCAACACTATTTCATTTCTCAGCACATTAATGTCACTACATAGTTTTTAAGTACTCATTCTGTGTTGATTGTCTACCACCCACCAAAATATTAGTGCTACAAGAGCAAGAGCTTTGTCTTCTTTACTGGTATTACCCCCATGCCTAGACAGTGTCTTGATGAATACTGCTAAATGAAAAAGTAAATACAACTCCTGGGACCTCCTTTAGAGTTTAAAAGATTTTGATTCTACTATGGCCAACAAAGCCAGCAGGGCTTACCTTCACTTCAATGAAGTCAGGATTTCCCAGGGACACGAGCTGAGCATAGGCCTGGAGCTCATCTACATTCCATGCTTTCACGAGCGTCAGTCTGTACACAGTGCGTTGTTGCTAAAACAAACAGAAAGCCAACTTTGTTGTTATCTTGGTGGAAGCCATATTAACCTAGGAGATTGTCAAATTTTTTCACCCCAGAGAGAAAGAATCCCAATCCGGTGATACCCAGCATAAACTTTTGTAAATTAAAGCTACGTTCTAGAGAAAGATGAAAAAAATCTAAACAATGTAGTAAGATTCTCATGTGCCTTATGAGGGCACATGAGATAGTTTGACAGATTTCTTTTCTCTCCCTCACAGTGTCTAAAGATTTCTTGACACAGACACATTGAATTAGATAAGTAAGGAATGGTAAAATTGATCCAATAGTTTAAGGCTATGGAAAATTAATTCAAATAACCTTTAAGCTTTCAAGTAATAATCACTCAAATTGTTAATGGCAAGAATTGTTAATTACCCTTGTCCTCTTTTCAGCGTTCTCATTATTTAATGATCTCTTGGCATTTCTTGTTGGCAGAAAAGGCGCAAGTATGGACTGTCAATGTTGGTATATAACCAGAAAAGCTACTGGCTTTCTCAAAAGCAATTAAGCAGTAAGGCATGAAAGCCTTTAAAAAGCTTATACGCTTTGACTTTGTAGTTCCATTCTAGGACCCAATATAAGTGATTAAAAATTCAAAGACATTAAAAAATCTCAGAGCAACATTAGTAATGATACCTTAAAATCTGAAGTAACGCCTTCCTGTTAAGTAGGGGCAGGACCTGTGACCTGCCTTTAAGCAACAGAATATGGCAAAGGTGACGGGCTGTATGTGGTTACGTACACAAGATTACATGCATCTGTAGCAAGTGCCAGGTAATAATACCTATGCTTCTAAACCTCAAGCCAGATTTTAAGTAGCAAAGATCAAAATATTCGAGAGAAAAAAAGTGAGAGATGTACAAAATGATACCAATCTCTTTTTGCTATGTGTGAAAACTTCCATCATTAATAAAAAAGAAGAAACACTTGAGATCTTTAATGAAGAAAACTAAGAGATCTTTAACGAAGAGTATTAGGCTGCCATACCAGAAATTGGTATTTTCCAAGCATATTTACTCATATGTACTCAAAAGTTCCTTTTAAAAAGCAGTACATAATGCAAAACAGAAATCTTCCAGATTCCCTTGACATAGTTAGAATTCTTCCAATGCCAAAACCTAACAAAAATAGTAGAAAACTGCAGATCAATCTCACTTGTACATACATATGCAAAAATCTTAAGGAAATTTTAGCAAATAAAATTTAGCACTAAAGTTCAGCAATTAAAAATTTTAGGAATTCAAAGATGATCCAATATTACTATATAGTAATAGAATTCATCATACTAATAATTTAACACAGAAAAATCATGCAATCACATTCACAGATACCCAAAAGCATTTGATATAGTTTAAAAGCCATCCCTGATTTTAAAACAAAATAAGCAAATCAAAAACCATTTGGTAAATTCAAAAATTAAAAAACGCATCTTTAATGTAAACAAACAAAAACAAAACCCACTCTCCAATCAAGAGTAAATATCATTCTTAGTTGAAAATAGAGGCCTTCCCATTTAGTCACCCTAACAGAAGAATGTCCACTCTTCTTTTTAAAGCAACTTCCTGCAAATTATAATCAAAGCAATAAGGCCAGGACAAGAACTAGTGGAGAATATACAAAAACTAATTAATTGTAAAGAACATAACTGGCTTCTTGGAAACCTAAGAGAATCGGCTAAAAAATTCAATTAGGGAAAAGTGGTCAGTTACCAAATAAAAATATAAAAATCAACAGTTTTCTTAGCATAGAGTAGTGAGTAAATGTGGACTCTGGGGCCAGACTGAATCCCACACCATGTAGTAGGAATCTTTACCTCTCTGTTTTCAGTTCCTACTTGTGTAAAATGGGGGTTGTGCATAGGATGAAAAGTGTTAATCCACGTAGCACTTAGAACTAAGCCTGGCAGTAGCATGTCATACCACATGTCAGCTATTATATGCCAGCAATGACCAATGACAAAATTCAAGGCAAAGAGTATTCTACTTATAATGATAAAATATAACTATAAAATACCTAGTATATAACTCATGAAATAACATGCAGGACAGTTGAATAAAATAAACTTTTATAAGAGACCTAAATAAAAACTCATCTATATGGAGAGCCATAATGGATTTATAAAAGCAACATAATTGCAATGGGAGTTTATAATTCCTCTGAACAAATAAATTGGCAATGGTACCAATAATAAAAACAATAGCAGGAGTTAGCAATTAGTCAGCATTTACTATGTGCCAGCTGTTGTTACAAAGTGCTTTGTATCTTGGCAAAGATGCCAATATTACTCTAATCTTCACGCCAAATCTTACAAAATAGATTGGATTATTATTTGCACTTTACAGATATGAAGTGGAGGCCCACGGCTGTTAAGTAAATTGCCCAAAGTTACACAGCTGGAAAGCAGCAAAGCTGGGACGTGAACCCAAGCAGCAGGAATCCAGGGCAGGCTCTCTGGCCTCACTAAGCCTTTTAAATTTGTGAGATAAAACTCACAGAGAAATGTACACAAAACTTAAATGTATAGCCCAAGGGATTGTCATAAAATGCCCATCACGCAGATGCCCTCCTGTTCCTCCCAGTCACTGTCTACTCTCTTCACCCTAAGGGTATCTCATGTCCTGACTTTAACATTATAGCTTAGTTTTTGCCTGTGTTTGAAATTTATGTAAGTGGAATCATATATTCTTTTGTCTGGCTTCTATCACTGAACACTGTGTTTATAAAATTCGTCCATGTTGCTGCATGTTGAGGTTTGTTCCTATTCTTTGTTATCTAGTATTTCATTGCATGAATATACAACAAGTTATTCAGCCATTCCCTGTTGGCAGGCATTTGGATAATTTCCAGGTTTTAGCTAGTATAAAACAATGCTGTTATCGCTTATAAAACTAGATTTTAGTTTTGTCTATTTAAGGAAATTATATGAAATGCTATTGTGACATATATTGTTTTGTATCTGGCTTCTTTCAATGAATTGATGTTTGTGAGATGCATTCATGCTGTTCTATGTAGCTGAAGGGGCTCCAGTGGTGCAATTGGTTAGCGCATGGTACTTATACGTAGCTACAGATACAGCTTTATAAACATTTTCCATTGTATAAATATACTGCTAGTGAGGGATGTCTGGGACTCTCCCCCCCCCCACACTTTGGGACTCTTAAAAAATAACATTGCTGGGCCAGGCGCGGTGGCTCACGCCTGTAATCCTAGCCCTCTGGGAGGCCGAGGCGGGTGGATCGTTTGAGCTCAGGAGTTGAGACCAGCCTGAGCAAGAGCGAGACTCCGTCTCTACTAAAAATAGAAAGAAATTAGCCAAACAACTAAAATATATATACAAAAAAATTAGCCGGGCATGGTGGAGCATGCCTGTAGTCCCAGCTACTCGGGAGGCTGAGGCAGAAGGATCACCTGAGCCCAGGAGTTTGAGGTTGCTGTGAGCTAGGCTGACGCCACGGCACTCTAGCCTGGGCAACAGAGTGAGACTCTGTCTCAAAAAAAAAAAAAAAAAATCAATAACATTGCTGGCTGGGCGCAGTGGCTAACGCCTGTAGTCCAAACACTTCTGGAGGCCAAGGAAGGAGGATCACTTGAGGCTGCGAGTTCAAGACCAGTTGGAAAACATAGTGAGGCCCCCATCTCTACAAAAAATTAAGATATTAGCCAGGTGTGATGGTAAGTGCCTGTACTCACAGCTGAGGTGGGAGGATCACCTGAGCCCAGGAATCCTAGGCTGCAGTGAACTACAATAGTGCTACTACACTCCAGCCTGGGCAACAGAGTGAGACACCATCTCAAAAACAAACAAACACACAAAAAAACTCACTGCTATGAGTATGTACTTGTCTCTTGATGCATAAGTAGTACACACATTTTCTAGGATCTACCTAAATATGGAAATGCCTGGTCATGGGATATGTTTTCATTCAACTTTAGCAGATATTGCCAAACTGCTTTCCAAAGTCATTCTGCCACACTTCTACCTGCATTGTAACAGGGTTGTTTCTCATCTTTAATAACAGTTGGTGTTGCTAGTACTATCTTTGCTGGATAGAAGAGCTCTGTTATAAATGTACTAGAAATATTTTTATCTACTTTATGGCTTTCTTTTTCACAATGTCTTCTGATCAACAAAAATTCCTAATTTTAGTACATTCCACTTTATCATTCTTTTGTTTCTTTATTAGTGCTTCTGGGGTCTTTTTAAAGAATCTTTCCATACATCAAGAGTATGAAGATAATCTCTTATATTCTTTTCTAGAAGCTTTGTTGTTTTGTCATTCACCTCTGTGCCTAAAATCTACCAAAGGTGGTTTTTGTTTATGGTGTTAAGAGGTTAAATTTATTTTCCATATGGATAATCCACTGCAATAAGTATGATAAAATCAGTGTCTACGCATGTGAGGGTCTACTTCTGTTTTGGTTTTTTTTTCCTATTCTGTTCCATCAATCAAATTGTTTATCCTTACCCCAATACCACACTGTTTTAACTACCATTGCTTTATAATAAGAACTGATATCTAGTAGAGATGGTGGTTCTCAACTGGGTCAATTGTGCACCACAGCAAGGGACATTTGGCAACATCTTGAAAAAAATTTTTGGTTTTCACAAATGGGCCAGGTGCTACTGACATCTAGTGGGTAGAAGCCAGGGCTGCTGCTGAATATCGTACAATACATAGGACACTCTCCCTCACCCTTCCCCTACAAAGAACTATCCAGTCTAAAATGTCAATAATGCTGAAGTTGAAAAATCCTATGGTAGAGCAAGTCCTTTTATCGCGTCCTTCTGCAAAAGTGTCTTCGCTATTCTTAGCCCTTAGCACATCCATATACATTAAAATCAGCTTATCGACTTCCACAAACATATACAATCCTTTGTGATTTTTATTGATCTGGCATTGAATCTATAATAGAGTGTTGCCCAGTAAAAATATAATGTGAGCCACAAATGCGAGCAACACGTGTAATTTTAAATTTTCTAATTGTCACATTGAAAAAGTAAAAAGTTAACAGGTGAAATTAATGTTTAAAATATATTTTAATTATATATATCCAAACTATTATCACCTAAAGAATTAATCAGCATTTAAAAACTACTAGGACATTCTTTTTCCTATACTAAATATTTGAATTCCAATGTACATTTCATACGCATAACACGGCTCAATTCAGAGCAGCTACATTTCAAGTGCTCAACAGCCACATGTAGCTTAGCTAGTGGCTACCAGAACCAAATATAACCAGTTGATGGAGAGATGATACTTTTACAATCCCGAATCTGCCAAAATAATGCCGTTTACATAAGTCCTTTAAAATTTCTCTAAAAAATATTTTACAGTTTTCTGAGGTCTCAAACTTCTTTTCATAGATTTATTTCTGGATAATATACATTGATGCTTTGTTATGGTGGTATCATTTATATTTTTCCTCTTTTAACTAGTATTTAACTGATATTTTCATTGCTGGTATACAAAAATATAACTGATTTTTGTAAACTAACCATATATCCAGTGGCCTTGTAAAATTTTCTTATTAATTCTAACAATTTAGCTACAGATTTGGGGGGGATTTTTCTATATACATATATACTGACTCAGAATGACATCTCCTTTTCCAGTCATAACTTTCCCCCAACCCGCTCCGTTTCTTACCGTTTAGCACTAGCTAGGACTTCTGACTCCATTTTGAATAGAAGTGGTGATGTGGCCAGCGGGTATCCTTGTCTTATTCTGGACACTAAAGTTTTAAACATTTATTCAAGAAATATGACATTTTTTGTAGATATCTTTACCAGATTAGGGAATTTCATTCTATTCCTAGTTTACTACAAGGTTTTAACCATATATAGTATTGAATTCTATCAAATTCTTTTTTGTATATATTCAGCTTATTCTATTATCTTTTTCATTATGTAATAAATTATGTTTGAATATGAAACAAAATTTGCATTCTTAGAATAAAGCCAATTTGTCATGGTTTTATATACTGCTGTATCCAGTTTGTTGACGTTTCCTTTGGGATATTTGCTTCTATGGTTATGAATTAAAATCACTTTTTTCTTATTCTTGTTAGAATTTAGCATAAAGATTATCCTGAACTAATAAAATGATTTAGAGAGTGCTACTATTCCTCTCTGGAATAGTTGTGTAAGGTTAGTGTTAGTTCTTCCAAGAATGATTGGTATAATTCAACAGTGAAACCATCTGGGCCTAGAGTTTTCTTTGGGCAAGTTTTTAAATTACAAAATCAATGTTTTAAATAATTATAAACCCATATAGATAATTTTAGTATTAATTTTCTTAAGCTTCATTTTCTAAGAATTTGTACATTTCATCTAAATTTCCAAACTAGTATAATTGGTATAAAGTCATTCAAAATGCCCTATTTTTTAACATCTTTAGGATCTATAGTGATGTTCGCTTTTTATTCCTAATAATTGTTTATTTGTATCTTCTCTCAATTTATTAAATGAATTTGCCAGGGAATTATCAATTTTATAAGACTTTTCAAAGAACCAACATTTGGGTTTTATAATCCTCTCTATTTTATGGATGCTTTGTATTTCATTAACTTTTGTTATTTCCTCCAAAGTATTTACTCTGTTAATTGGCTACTCTTTTCTTAACTTCTTATATGTGTTTAGCTTATTAATTTTTAGCCTATTTTCTTTCCTAAAATAGTTATTTTGTCTTCTTCAAAGCATATTTTTTTTCCTCCTTCACTCTTGGAGAATATTCTCATTGTGAACAGAATTCTAGGTTGGCAGCCCATGGCAGATTTCAGTTCTTTGGAGTTGCACGGTTTGTGCCTTCATTTCTTTTGTGAAATCAACTACTGGCCTATTGTTGTTCTTTTGAAAGTAATCCTTTCTTTCCTCTGCTTGCTTTTAGAAATTCCTTAAAATAGTTTCTTTTTATTTATCCCGTTTGGGTTTCTTGACTATGTTTTCCTGCATTGCCCAAAATTTCGATAAGAAATGGGTAAAAGTTTTGTAATGGGAAAAAAATGCTATGTAAAAATGTTAATCTGATAAATACCACAAAAGTTGTAAGTACAGGATATTCCATGAGCATCAAGGAGGGGAGGCTAACTGACAGATGCCCCAAAGAGTCTAATTACAGGCATCTTGGCTATCAGACAAAAGACTAGCAATATATAATACATCCTCTCACAATTTCCCACTAAAATACTCTCAGAAAACCCACAAAAAGAAAAAACAGGCAACAGCTTAAAAAAGCACTGGATGAAAAGTGAGTGGAGGGGATTGAGGAGAAAGTGCTAAGTCAGAACAAGTGAGTGGAATCAAGACCTCTGGGGACAGGGCTGATATCACATCCTCCCCAGTTCTGGCATGAAGTTCTCGGAAGGTTTGGCTACATTATCCTCCATGTTGGACAAAGATGGCTGGAAAAGACCCTTGCTGGTGTGTTCCCTTTGGTTAACTGAACTAAAAATAATTTTAAAGTATACATGATACTTTTTGTAGCAAGTTTACATTGCTGGCAAGGTGTGTCAGGGATTCATCTCTGTGATCGGGGTCCCTGTCTGCCAGGACTGCTTGCGTTACCCTCACATGGGGGTAGGGAGGCACTGAAATGAACAGGCAGTCAAATCTGAAGCATAACCTAGAGATTCAGGCCTGTGCTAGAAAGAATGAAGGGTAAACTATAAATTACTAAACTACAAATTACTTATTATTGAGTTGTCAATTTAAGCTGTATGTTGTACACTTTCTTTAGGGCAAAGAAGAGAAGATGAGGTGCAAATATACAAGAAATGACCAAGAACATAGGCCCGGCAACTCCTCTGGAAAGCTCAGCCAGATGACAGGGCAGGCCTCCTGTTCCCCCACACCCCAGTGAGGCTGAACGGTGGTGGACCCCTTGCCAGGGTTAAGCCTGGCTCTGGTGGCTGAGCACCTACATGGGGACTGAACTCAGAGAAGATCGTGCTGTGTTGAGCACAGGTAATTAAGTAGGAGAAAGTTAAGAGTGGCACTGTCTGTCCAGGCGTCTGTAACAAGGCTAAGGAGAGGCCAGAGTCTCAGCGATTGCATGAGAATCCCAAACAGAGGAATGAAGAAAGGCAGGGGTGGGAAGGAGATCTTAGGATTCCTCTCTAGTGCTTCCTTGGGAAGCAAGAGTTTCCTTCTCCAGGGGGAGAGAAGGAAAGAGGTCTCCCTCAAAGGCACACAGAGATTCAAATTTCCCTGTTCCAATTTGAGTTAAACTTTCTCTGGTAAAGTATGTTTGCCTTGGGGAAGAAGAAATTTTTACAAATACAAAAATTTTTAAAGTCTCCCTTAATTTCAAGCATGGATTGTCTGAGGATTATCCTTAGACAATACTGAAACTGCTTGGCTGTGAAGCGAGCTTTCATCATGTAAACTGCAAAGAATTTTTGACTACACATACATGACCACATCGTTTTGAAATTAATGATTAAATGCAGGTAAGAGGGGCTAATTTTCTTTTGAATGTGAACTTCTACTTTGGTATATTTTGCTTAATAATTAATGATTATTTTCAACAAAAGTCACAGTACTTAATTTACCTTTTTATCTATAGCACACTCGTGTTCAGAATCCCAAGGACAAAGAAAAGAAGTATGATGTTACTGGAAAAGGAATATTACTAGGTTTTATTAAATCAGATTTTATTTCAAATTACCAACTTCACATTCTAAGTTTCACTGTATCTGTAGAGAGCTTGCTCAATGAAATAGTTTCAGAGACTTTATTTAAACTCTGTTTAAAATTAAAGCAGTTCCTAATGTGTAAAGAAGAAGAAAAGTATGCTAGACTCCAGTTACATTAACTTAAAACAATAACTGGGTATAGCTGTTACTTGGAAGGTGAGAGCTGGAATTTCCTTTGTAAAGGAAATACTTAACATTATTATTTCACATTTCTTTTTGCTAAAAAATTAAAAAAACAGTACAAATTGGATTACATTAATTTCATTTGAATTAAAACTTTTTTTCAAGTTTAGAGAGTTATTTAGTTAGCAATTTTAATTTGCATGGATTCTAGATTGGTTTTTACTGTGGGGTTTTCTGACTATGGCGTGTTGTCTGGTGGACAGAGGTGGTGCAACACTGTGGAATATAAAGATGGGGGTGTAGGTGTTTAATCCAGGCAAACAGTTTGACTGCTTATGCTTCAACAAGTCAGTCTGTTATAATTTCATGTATTTTTCGTTTCTGTTTCATATGAGAGCCTGGGACTTTTGCCCCAAGTGGGGGCCAGAAACACAATATGGGGAGGAGGGGAGAAACTGAAAGTCACATGACACCAAATTCACAGGTGGGCTGCAAGTTAAGAGAGCAGGATGTTCAGCTTTAAAATTTAGACCAGGTCTTTGTGACAGATTTTCAATTTGGGTTGTGGCTTATGTTTTTTTCTTAGAGGGAAGCAATATATGGGCTGATAATTGAGGTCAAAAGCCCATGTAAATGCTAAATGCTTACGAAAGGGAACTAAGGAGAAACGGTGTAAATATAAAGTAGAAAAGGCCTGAGTAGGAAGGAAGGATAGGCGAGAAGAGGAAAAAGAATCAGGAGAGGAAAAGGGTACACAGTAGCAATGAAGCTACTGGGCTCTGGAGTCGGCCGTGTTAGTTTACGTACGCTGTCTGTGCCTCTGTAAAATTGGAAGAGTAATAGCATCTATATTTCATAGGATGGTTACAAAATTAAATGAGCTAAAACAAGTAAACTGGCCTGGCACATACTGAGCCTAACATACCTGGAGATTAAATAACACACTCCTAACAAACACATGGTCAAAAAAAAAAAAAAATCAAGAGCAATTTTAAAATATTTTAAACTAAGTGAAGATGAAATATAACTTATCAAAATTTGTGGGGTGCAGTGCATACAGGGAAATTTATATAGCATTGAAAACATATATTAGAAAAAAGGAAAGATCTAAAATCAATAAGCTTCCACGTTAGTAAACTAAATCAAAAAAAGCTAATTAAATCCAAAGTAAGCAAAATAAAAATAAATAAAAATAAGAGCAGAAATCAATGATATCGAAAACAAGAAATCAATAGAGAAAATCAACAGAACCAAAAGCTGGTTCTTTGAAGAGATCAATAAAATCAATAAGCCTCTAGTTAGGCTTACTAAGAAAGAGAGAGGACACAAATTACTAATATGATACATAAAAGAGGGGACATCACTACAGATCCCATAGACCTTAAAAAGATAATAAAGGAATATTATTAACAAATCTATGCCCAAAATATGATATCCTAGATGAAATGAACCAATTCCTTGTAGATGAAATGGACTTATTCCGTAAGAGATACAATTTGCCAAAACTCAAACAAGAAATAGACAATGTGCATAGGCCTGTATCTATTAAGGAAATTGAATCAATAATTAATGACCTTCTAAAACAGAAAACACTAGGCCGAGATTGGTTCACTGGTGAATTCTACCAATCATTTAAGGAAGAAGTTATACCAATTCTTTACAATGTCTTCCAGAAGACAGAATAAGAGGGAATACCTCTTAGTTCATTCTACAAGGCCAACATCTCTCATAAACATAGATGCAAAAATTTTCAACAAAATATTAACCATCTAATTCAACAATTTATAAAAAGAATTATACACCACAACGAATTGTGATTTGTCCCGGGTAAGTAAGGCTGATTCGACATTTGAAAATCAGTTAATGTAACCCATTACATCAACAACATAAAGAAGAAAAATCACATGATCATATTGATAGATGCAGAAAAAGCTTTTAACAACATTCAACACCCATTCATAATAAAAACTCTCAGCAAACTAGGAATAGAGGAGAACTTTCTCAACTTAATAAAGAATATCTACAAAAAACCCGCAGCTAATAGCATACTTAATGGTAACAACCTTGAAGCTTTTCTGAAAAGATCAAGAACAAGGCAAAGGATGCCCTCTCTTACCACTGCTTATCAAAATCATACTGGAAGTCCTACTTAACACAATAAAACAAGAAAAGGAAATAAAAGGAAAATAGATTTGGAAGAAAGAAAACTGTCTTTGCAGATAACATGATCATTACATAGAAAATCCACTAATCAATCTTAACAACCAGATGTTGTGTACCACTTGATTAATGCTTTTGGAAATAAACACAGCAAGAACTGTTGAACTGAATATAACTTCAACCGACACATTTATGGTCAAGTGACTTCGACAATGGTGTCAACACAATTCAGTGGGGAAAGAACAGCCTCTTCAACACATGGTACTGAGACAACTTAGCTATCCACATGCAAATGAAAGAATTGGGACTCTTACCTTACATTGTACGCAAAAATTAACTCAAAATTTCCCACAGATCTGTATGTAAGAGCTAAAACAATAAAAACTCTTGAAAAAAAGCACAAGGTAAACCTTTGTGACCTTGGATTAGGCACTTAGATATGACACCAACAGCACAAGCAACAGAAGAAAAAAATAGATAAATTGGACTTTATCCAAATTAAAAACTTTTATGCTTCAGTTTGGCAGTTCCTCAAAAAGTTAAATGTAAAATTACTATACGACCCGGTAATTCCACTCGTAGGTATATACCCAAGAGAAATGAAAACATATTCACACTAAAACCTGAACATGAATATTCACAGAAGTATTAGTCATAATAGTACAAAGCTGGAAACAATGCAAATGTCCATCAGCTAAACAAAATGTGGTATATCCATACAATAAGAAATTATTCAGCAAAAAAAAAAAAAAAGGTGAAGTTCTCACTCATGTTATAACATGGATGAACTTTGAAAACAACATGCTAACTGTAAGAAGCTGGACACTACTAAAATGTTCTGAAATTAGATAATCCACATGATTGCACAGTTTTGTAAGTAAACTAAAAGCCATTGAATTGTATATTTTAAAAGGTAAATTTTATGTTTCATAAATTATATCTCAATTTAACATGTTAATAAAGATTGAACATCGATGTGGAAACAACCCAAGTGCCCATCAATCCACGAATGGATTAGTAAACTGTGGTATATGTATACCATGGAGTACTACTCAGCTATAAGAAATAACGATGATACGACATCTCTTTGGTTCTCCTGGAGAGAGCTGGAACCCATTATACTAAGTGAAGTATCCAAAGAATGGAAAAACAAGCATCACATGTACTCACCAGAAAACTGGTTTCCCTGATCATCACCTAAATGTACATCAGGGAAGGGTACCAATTGGATATCAGACTGAGATGGGGGGTGGGGGGAGGGGATGGATGTACGCCTACATGATGAGTGCATTGCACACCCTCTGGGGAATGGTCATGCTTGAAGGTGCAGACCCGGGGAGGTGGGGGGAGAGGGGATGGAGGTATGACTACATGATGAGTGCCAGGTGCACTGTCTGGAGAATGAGAACGGACGCGCTTGGGACTCTGACTCGGGGGGATGGGCAGGACATGGACAATGTATATGACCTAAACTTATGTACCCCCATGATGAGCTGAAATTAAAAAAAAAAAAAAAAAGAT
Organism: Lemur catta; assembly: GCF_020740605.2. Lineage (NCBI taxonomy): Eukaryota > Metazoa > Chordata > Mammalia > Primates > Lemuridae > Lemur > Lemur catta. The sequence continues at coordinate 33,332,418 of NC_059129.1, forward strand.
TGAACATCTATAATTTAATATGTACCACAAGATGTTAGAAAGTGAACAGTAATACAGGAAAAAAATTAAAAAGCAGAAATTAATAGAAGAAGAAATAACCATAAAATAAAGATGAACAATAATTTCCAAAAGTTATTTGTAGAAAAATTTAATAAAATGGACAAATTACTAGAAAGACTAGAAAAATACAAAATAAAAGCATGACTAAGACTATTACTAGGAATGAGGAGGAAACAACACTACAGATCCTGAAGAAAGTACAGAGATGACATGAGAATATGATGAGCCCCTATACACAGCCATTTTGAAAACTGAAATGAAATCAATAAAGTCCTAGGAAAATACAACTTAATAAAATTGATAAAAGAACAGAAAATCTAAATGGCCCTATAAACATTAATGGAGTTTAATCTGCAATATTAAATTCTTCCAGAGAACAGAAAAAGAGGGACCATTCCCCCTTACTTATTTCATGAGGTCAGCATAATACTAGCACCAAAACTTACAGTCATTAAAAGAAAGAAAATTACACTTCAGCATTTCTCATGAACAGAAATGGAAACATTTTCAAAATAATAATATACAAAAGAACCTCAATGATACATAAAATAGATAAAACATAATGATCATGTTGGGTTTCTTTCAGGAACAGAATGTGGTTTAGTATTTGAAAATCAATGTAATTCATCATATTAGCAGAATAAAGGAAAAATATCATATAATCTCAATAGATGCAGGAAAAGCATTTGATGAAAACTCAAAAGCCATTCATAATAAAAAATTATAGAAAGCCAGGAATAAAAGGAGAGGAGGCCTGAGTCTGATGAAGACCATTTACGAAAAATCAACAGCAAAATTCATACTTGTGGTGGAATAGTGAAAACTTACCCCCTATCTTGAGAAAAGACAAGAATGTCAGTTCTCACAAGTGTTATTCTACGTGCTCTCAGAGGTCAAAGCCAGTGCTATAACATAAAAAATAAAAGACATTACATGATTCCAAAAAAATCTATACATAAAATATTAATGCCATTTTTAAAAGTCTCTAGATACAAGGTAAATATACAAAAATCAATTTTATTTCTATCTGTAGTAATTAGAAAATGAAATTTTAAGAATATCATTTACCAATGCCATCTGATATTATTACACATCTGGGAATAAATCTAACAAAACATATGCATGACCTCTATAGAGAAAACTATGAAACGTCACTTTAAGAAATTAAAGAATACCTAAGCAAATAGAAGAATATGAAATGTTTATAGATTTTTGTTAATATTATAATGTAGGGGTCAGTAAATTATGGCCCACAGGCTAAATCAGGCCCTCTGACTGTTCTTGTATGGCCTTGAGCTAAGAATTGTTTTTAAGAATGAGCAATTATAATTGATTTAGTAACATAGAACAGTAATTGTAAAGCCCAATTAAGCAAAATATTACAACCCCCCAAGATATTTCAATACATTCATCTCTTTAGTAGACCTGTATAATAAAAAATTGTACTCAATCATTATTATTATATTTTGAATTCTGTAAATACCAATTTGTAAAAATGTGTTTTCTCTTGTGATAGCAGTATCTACATATCTTTCCATTTGCCTCCTGGCATTCAAAGCCTAAAATATTTGCCTATCCCTAATATAAAGATGTAATCTCACCCCATTTTGGATACAGAGTCAGTACAATCTCAATCTAAATGTTAGATTATTTTAATTAACAAGATGATATTAAAATCTATATGGAAATATTAAGGGTCTAACATAGACAAATTACTCTTAAAAAGGAACAAAGTTGAAGGACTTAAGACTATTGGGGTGTCAAGACTTTTTTTAATTTCTTTTTTTTTTTTTTTATAGACAGAGTCTTGTTCTGTTGCCTGGGCTAGAGTGCAGTGGTGTCATCATAGCTCACTGCAACTTCAAACTGCTAGACTCAGGCAATCCTCTTGCCTCAGCCTCCCGAGTAGCTGGGACTACACACATGTACCACCAAGCCCACCTAATTTTTCTATTTTTTATAGAGATGGGGTCTCGCTCTTGCTCATGCTGGTCTTGAACTCCTGACCTCAAGTGATCCTCCTGCCTCAGCCTCCCAAAGTGCTACAACTACAGGCAAGAACCACTGTGCCCTGCTAGATATCAAGACTTAATAAAGCTACAAAAATTAGGTATTGGCCTAAGTAGAGCAGTGGAACAAAACAGCCTAAAAACAGAACCAAACAGGTATGGGTACTTAATTCCTGACAATATTGGGCACTGTAGAACAGGGAGCGAGAGGATGTTCTTTTGAAAAATAAACAGTTTTGGATCAAATGAATACCCATGCAGGGGAAAAAATCCTCACTTCAATAACTTTTTTTATTAGTGGATTACAGACTTAAAAATGTGAAAGGAAAAATAACAAAATGTCTAGGAAATTACATAAGAGAATCTCTTCATGACTTTCTTAAAAAGGATAAAATGTACTCAACAGAAAAGGATAACTGATAAACTGGACTACGTTAAAACTCACTACTTCTTTTTATCAAAAGACATGCAACAACAGAAAGACAAGGCACAGACTGTAAAGAGACATTTACTCTTATTTAGAATATATAAAGAAATCCTACAAATCAATAAGAAAAAGACAATGCTAAAGAAAAATTGACAAAAGTCTTGAATATTCTTGCACTGCTTTGAGTAGGAATGGTTTTTACAGATGAACAACTACAATCAATTTGATGATACAGAACCTTAACTTTGAAGCAATTAGCAAAGTATACCTCCCCTTATAAGAAGGTATCCAAATGACCAATCAACAGAAATGCAAATTAAATCCACAAAAAATACTACTTCCCGACCACCACAAAGACTAACAAAACCAGGTGGCAGCCAGGGTGCAAATTAACCAAAACATACACACATGGCTGTTAGGAGTAGAAATTCACACACAACTTTAAAAATTGTGCGGCCCTATCTACTAAAGGTAAGTGAATGCTGCACACCAAATAACCCAGCAGTTCCACTCCTAGATAGATAGCAAACGTAGATGAACACAGATGTACATCAAAAAACAGGTACAGGGATATTATTAGAATTATTCATAATAGCCAAAACTGGAAATAATGTGAATATTCTTCAATGGTAGAATGGATAAATTGTAGCATATTCATATTTTGACATATAGCAATGAAAATGAATGAATTATAGCTGCACCCAACATCATGGATGTATCTCACAAACATACATAAAGGAAAAAATAACACTTTTCACAAAAGAATTAAATTGTTATTATTCTATAAAGTTCAAAAACAGGTGCTAACAAATAGTGATTATTCTTAGAGAGGACAGGAATGATCAGGAGGAGACTTTGAGGGTGCTAGTAATAGTCTATTTCTTCAACTGTTTGCTGGATATATTAATTTTGTAATAATTCACCCAGCTGTTAATGTAAAATCTATGCACTTTTCTGTATGTGTAATATACTCCAATATTAAAGCCTATTATTAATAAAAATAAAAAATATATATGTAAAGTGCTGGGAGGAGGCATTCAAATTTTAAAAAGTCTGTATATCTATACAGAAGTACTTATGGATAAAAAGACATTATGTCTGTTACTGGATTTAATATATTCCAATGCCTCCTCCACCCCCAAAAGTAGGGAGACATATAAAACAAGAACCACAGAATGCTCATAGTTGTCAATGCTAAGATGATGGGTACAGGAATTTGCTATATTATTCTCTCTTCTCTTGGATATTGCAAAAATCTATAATAAAAAGTTTAAAATATATAATTATAAGTTAGAATTCTATTGCTTCTAATTAGGCATCTCTCAGTGTTACATATTGTGGATGAGGTTAGTATATTCCAGGACTACAGCTCTTAATTTCAATGATTTATCTTGACAGTTGCAATTCAAGGCAAAATCTAGTTGAGGTTGTGTCAAAACAAGATAAAACGGTCTCCGAAAATATGGTACTGACTTACTAGTAATCAAAGAAATGCAAATTGAAGCAGTAATGAGGTGCCATTTTGGCTTATCAAATTGGCAAAGATTTTTTAAAATAGCAATATTCAATGCTGCCTAGAGTTTAGCAAGACAGGCATACTCATTCACTGATGGTGGGAGTATAATTTGGTCCAAACATTTAGCAAAGTAACATGGCAACATGATTAAGGAATCTGAAAAATATTCAAATCTGTTGACCTGGTAATTGCATTTCTAAAAATTTAGCCTATGAAAATGATAAAAATTGTGAACAAAGACATGAGTAAGAATTTATTTATAATGTTCAATCCCAAGGAATGGCTAAATGATTTATGATACGGCCATTTAACTAACACTAAAGGTGACACTTCGGAACAGTTGTTACAAAACCCAACATATTTGAGGAACATAATCCTAACAACTGAGCTATACATAGATGTGATTCTCTGAAAAGGGAAGGAAAGGGAGAAGAAAACCTGTTTTTTTGTCCCCTTGTTCTCATTGAGAATAACTATTTTAGAAGAGGGTTTAATGATAAGGGGTAATTTTTATGTTACAATGCTGAATTTTTTAAAAGCTAAAAACAAAACCGTGCATGCAGCATGACATTAATGGCTAAAATATATATGCACAGAAAAGAAGGCTTAGAAGGAAATACAACAAAAGTTATGGGATCAGAAAACTCCTCTTCGCACTTTAATAATATTAACTCTTGAGCTGAGATTGCCTCGGTTTAGCAGTCCCCTGCTATGTCTGATCTCAGGTACCCATCGTAGTAGATACCCTAAACAAAATTCTCCTGCTCAAGGACCAGAAATTTGGTAAAGGGAGTAGAAAAGATTTGCCTTGAGTTCATTTAGTAAGGCCTAAAAAATCCGGGCACATCAACTGGAACGTAGGACAGTGTGGCCAGAGTTTGAAGAGTCATTTACCTCTACCAGTTACTGCAAATAGAAAACAGAAAAGGAGAAGCTAACATCCACCTGGCAACTTGGTTAGTATGCAGAAAGGTGTGTGAAGGAGTAAGAGGAGAGTGAAACCACAAAGAGATGAGCACAAGAAAGGTGAGAAGTACAAGATGCAAAGGTAAAAGAGATGTGATAAAGAGGGATTACAAGGAAATCCCATGCAATAGAAGTAAAATTCCCAGCAGAGCCCAAAAAGGGGGTGGGGGTGGGGAGTAGCATTTTCACTTCTAAAAAATCAAATGAACAATATAGAGCAGTACTTCTCCATCTTTTGAAGGTTGGAAGAGATTAGAAGGGGTTGCTTTATTGACATTTTGAATAAGACAGTCCACAGTGTGAAAATGACCTGTGCCCTAAGAACCACTAATACAGAAAATTTACAACACGGGAATCGCAAGGAAAGGGACAAAAAATGAGAATACTCAAACTAAGATAACTAATAAAGAAAACAAAATGTAAAGAGCTAAAGATAAAATCAAAATAACCGAAAGAGAATACGTAAATGATACAGTTTCCAGAGGAAGAATGATCCAACTATAAAATTGTAAGGGCTACTCTATATACTTCCCATTCAGGAGAAGATCTATAGGAAAAATCTAAGACTACCACCACAAGATAAACAAGAGAGTGCCCTATCTACAGAATAGTAAATAGAAGTCAAAGAAACAATGTCATAAAAATCAATGAGTAGGAGATCCTGTTACAGCCTAAACCAGGACGTCGACACAGACTCCCATCACTTAAAGCAACATATCGACCTGGATGTCTGAGGATATTGACAAAAAAGTAAAATCTCTGGCAATGTTCCTGCAGGCAAAGTGTATCCATCATTCCTGCAGCAGACATAAATGAATAGAAACAATTGGACCCAAAGGGTGCGGAAGACGGGGTGTGAGAAAGATATCTCAAGATAGCCAAAATACATCTCACAAAACTACTGAGACAAGATAAATTTGAAAGGAGTATGGGACAGCCAAAAACCATACCTCCCTAAAATCAATAAACCCTATAGCAGGTCTGTCTCTCCAGAAACATTACTTGTACCGATCCACAAGTTCAAGTCCGAAATAGTATAGTAAAGACTCCCTTCCTGGGAAATTAATTGTTCAAATGCAAAAACATTATAGTCCAAGAACATTCAGATTGTTTTTAACCTATCAATTAGCCTTCCTGTGTCTAAGCATGGCTCCACAAAAAAAAAAAAAAGACAAAAACAGAAAACGACCAGACTCATTAGAAGGTGACTCAGTTCCTGAAGTAAGTCTATAAAGTTTCCTCCACAGAAGGTTATCAGAGGCAAGATGTACTTGGTGTCTGCTTCGTGTCTGATGCATAAGAAAGTGAATCTGGAATGATCACCAGCAAGATAAGCCTGGACAGAAGGAAAGATGGTAGTTAATATACAAACACTAAAGTACCAAAAATTCTTTCACCCAAAATCCTTCTTTATCTAATTTGTATTATTTACTAAATCATGCATATAATGGACACTTGGTAAAAGAGTGCTATAAATTCATCTTTTGAGCCATCCCCACTGCAACATAGATGAAATGAAAAATGAAAATTAAATAGATAAAACTGACTAAAAAATATAATGAAACAGCCTCATGACCAGGAATTGGACCTGGTTTTCTGTTAGAGCACACACGTGAGCAGGAATAACACCCACTCCAGATGAGCCTGCAAACCAAAATTCCAAAAGATATGTGGTAACCTAACATTTCACAAAGAGAGCCAACATAATCTATAATTAGAACACAAATTTTACTGAAAGAAAATTAAAGTGATAAGGGACAGGCAACTTTAAAATAAGAGAGAAGTGGAAGACATGACTTCATAAAGATGGTAACTTTCCCAGTTAACCTACAAATTCAATGTATTCTAATCAATATCCCAAAATTGTGTGTGTGAAAACAGAAAAGTGAATTCCAAAATAAATATGAAAATGCAGTAAAGGGCTAAGAATAGGAAAGGCAATTTTGTAGAAAAGCAATTTTGAAGAAGACAGCATGTCATTTACGCTAGACATCAATACATTATAAAGCTATACTAACTTAGTGTGGTAATGAGACAGGGTAGAAATATTAACCAATATAACACAGTAGAAAGCTCAGAAGCAGATCCATGAATATATGGAAACTTGATTATGACAGGTAACCATTACAAATCATTGAGGTAGAGAATGAAATATTCAACAAATCATGGTGGTTCAATTAACTATCTACACTGGGGAAGGGCAGAAAAATTTGTCTCACACCATACTTAAAATAATTCATATATATAGATAAACACATATATGTGTGTGTATATATATGCATATGTGTGTATATATGCAGATCTTAAGTGATTAATAAATAAAAAGCATTTGCAAGTCAATAAAAATCAAAAACATCTCAAAAGAAAAATGGTAAAGAACCAAAACAGGCATTTCAAAAAAAAGTAGGAATTGTTAAGAAAAATATCACAAATTATTTTTAATTTCATAAATACACACTAAAACAATAATTGTTTGTAAAAAATATATTCAGAGTCGTAATGTTCATAATACACAAAACTGAAAACAATCTCAATGTTCAACAGTTGAATTAATTTAAACATTTTTGTGACATTTTTACAATGGAATTCTACAGAGCAATGAAAAAAATTACTATTGCTATAAACAACAATTTGATAGACATAATGCTACTAAAGAAAGTAGACAAAATAAGAGAGTACACTGAATGATTCAGCACAGTGGCTACCTTTGGGAGTGGGGGATGACAGGGAAGGGACATGAAAAATCCTTTTGGGGTGTTAGTTACACAGGTGAATTGACTATCAAAATTCATCAAGCTGTACACTGAAGATTTGTATATTTTAATGATATATGTTATATATCATAAATTAAAAAATTAACATTAAAAATTAGACTTAGGTATAAGTTATTGTTTATAAAGCTGACAATAATGGATATTAATATCTGCAGTTGGTAAGAATATACAGAAATGACAAGACTGTGTGACACAATTTCCAGTAAGAGCAAATTTAGTAATACTTGTTACAAACCTTCATAACCATAGCCTCATGCCCCAGGAATTTCCTTTCAAGAATTTACTTTAAGTAAATAATCAGAAATATGTGCAAGGTATACATACATTTTCACAGTGATATTTAATAGTGGGTGGGTTAAGACAATCATGACAAACCCACTTGATGAATGACTATGCAGCAATTAAACTGGGTATAACAGAATACTTAGACAAAGGATCATGATATATTCCTAAGTGAAAAAAAATCAGTAACTGAAGTCTCCACTTTAGGAAAGTAGAAAAGGAAGAGCAATTTAAGCTAAAGCAAGCAGAAGAATGATAAAAGAGCAGAAATCAATGAAACTGATAACAGAGAAGTAATGAGAGAAAAATCAACAAGACCAAAATCTGGTCCTTAGGGGGAAAAACAATCAATAAAATTAATAAACCTCTGGCCAGGCTAATTGTGCAAAATAAAAAAGAGAGAAGACACAAATTACCAATGCCAAAAATGAAAAGAGGGATCATGACTGCTGAACTCATGGATAATAAAAAAAAAAAGGAATACTACAAACAGTATTCCTACAAATTTGATAATAAACACAAAATGGACAGGTTCCTTGAATACAAACTACCAAAACACACAAGCAGCAGCAAATAATCTGAATAGGCCTATACAGCTTAAAGAAAATAAATCAAGAATTAATAACCTTCCACAATAGAAACCACCAGGCCCAGATGGGTAGACTGCAGAATTCTACCAAACATTTATGAATGAAATATCAATCCAACAAAATCTCTTCCAGCAAATAAAAGCAGAGAGAACATTTCTCAACTCATTTCTATGAGGTTACTATTGCCCTAATATCAAAATCAGATAAAGGATTTTAAAAAAGGAAATTTAGAGATTAGTATCTCTCATGAACACAGATACAAAAATTCTCAACCAAATATTAGCAAATTGAATCAAACAATGTATGAAAATAATATTAAACCTGCTGACCAGTGGGGATTTATTCCAAGTATGCAAGGCTGGTTCCACATTCAAAAATCATTCAAGATCACATATTAACAGGCTAGTATGGAAAAATCATATGATCATATCAATCGATGAAGAAAAGCATTTGACAGAAGTCAATATCTATTCATAATAAAATTCTCAGCAAACTAGGAATTAAGAGGACTTTCCTCAACATAAAAAGAGTATCTACAAGAAACCTACAGCTAATATCAAAATTAACAGTGAGAAACTGGACACTTTCCCCCTGAGACTGGGAATACGGCAAGGCTGTTCCTTCCTACCACATCCTGGTAGATCTAGCTAATGTAATAAGGCAAGATAAGGAAATAAAAAGTATACCGATTGGAAAAGAAGAAATAAAACTGTCTTTATTTGTGACTGCCTACAGAGGAAATCCTACAGAATGGACAAATAGAAAGGCTGCAAGATACCAGGTTAATAGAAAAAAGTCAATTGCCTTCCTATACACCAGCAATGAACAATCAAAATTTGGGGGAAAAAGCATTTAGAATAGCACCCAAAAAAATTTACATATAAATCTAACAAAACTATGTGCAGAATCTGTATGTAGAAAGCTATAAAACTAAAGAAATTAAAGATCAGCTAAATAAATGGAGAAAGATTCCTATGTTCATGGATCACTTCTTCCCAATGTGATTTATAGATTCAACACAATCTCAATCAAAATCCCATAAAGCTATTTTGTAGATATTGGTAAACTGATTCTAAAGCATATATAGGAAGATAAAAGACCTATAATAGCCAATGCAATACTACAGAAGAACAACATTGGAGAACTCATACCATCCAATTTCAAGACTTACTATAAAGCTAAAGTAATTAACACAGTATGGTATTGGTAAAAGACAACACATAGATCAACAGAATAGCCAAAAAATGAACCCACACAAATATAGTCAACTGATCTTTGACAAAAAAGTAAAGGCAACTCAAAAGAGAAAAGACAGTCCTTTCAACAAATGGTGCTAGAAAATATTGGGAGTCCATTAAAAAAAAAATGAACTGAGAGATCTTACATTGCTCACAAAAATTAACTCAAGAGGGATGACAGAACTAAAAGGGTAAAATGTGAAACTATAAAAACTTCCAGCAGAAAACACAAAAGAAAACCCATGTGACCTTTGGTTTGATGAGCTTATAGATACAACACTAGAAAAATCACGATCCAACTTCTGTTTTTGTTAACAGATCCAATCAAAGACAGAAGGGACTCTCAACTGCCGAGGAAAGGTAAGCAACAGACCGCCCAGGGGTCTACACTCCCACCACAGACCCCCGTACTCCTAGCCGCAGAAGAGCAGCACAGGCCCTGAGCCTAGTAGAGGGAGCTGCCTGGGGTCCACGCGACTGCACTGTTGCAGAGAGGGAATTCACACCGGGTCCCATTCTCGCCCCAAGCCCCAAGCAGCTTCAGCCCAGCATCATTTTGAGAGACCAGTCCCCACCAGATTACAACCTGCCCTGGCACCTACCATTCCTGTACCTCCACATCCCTGGAGCCCCTGCTGACATCCCTCCTGTCCTCCCAGAGGGCTGCAGCACGGTGACAACTGCTGGACCCAGTGGTGTGGCCAGGTTCTCAGCACTCTAGCCCACACAGTGTCCTACACCCCAGGGAACAGCACACCAGGAAGGCTGCCCCGGGAACAAAGGGAGCCTGGGAGCCACCTGCCTGGGGTTGCTGACGGTGGCATGGCCACCACACACCTGCACTCACCTTCAGGGGACCTAAAAACAGGCCCACCACATCTGCTCGATGCCACCTGTGCACACCTCCCAGGTACCGAAGGAGAGATTTTCAGGAGTAAACTGGTGATAAGGAAGGTGGAACAGTACTGAGTTCAGGAGGGTAAACTAGGACGCAGTCGTAGATAGGCAATTCATGACCAAAGCCTCCAGTAGAGCAGTTTTCAAGCATCCTAACAGTGAGTCTAACCCAGGGACCAGCGAACGTTTTGTAAAGAGACAGACAGTAAGTATTTCAGGCACTGAGGGCCAACTGGTCTCTGTGGCAACTACTCCACTCTGCCAGTGTGGCAGGAAAGCACCATAGACAATAAGTAAATGAGAAGCATGGCTATGTTCCAATAAAACTTTATTTACAAAAACAGGTCAAGCCAGATTTTGCCCAAGGTCTAGTCTGCAGTTTCCTAACCTGCTGGGAAATAATTACTTTCAGATTCTGCCACCAGATGCTGTAATCCTTGTTAGATCACCAGTTTTGTTTGCAAAAGTCTACTTACTGCATTTAGATGTACTCTTGTATGTATTTTCCTTAACTGTAAAGATTTAAATGCAAATGTACCGGCATTTTGAATCACTACTAATGGAGACAATATAAAAAAGAAAGACCTAAGTATTCGTAAGAGAAAAAGGGACATGGGGAGGTGGGGGGGGAGGGGATGGAGGTATGACTACATGATGAGTGCCAGGCGCACTGTCTGGAAAATGAGAACGGACGCGCTTGGGACTCTGACTCGGGGGGATGGGCAGGACATGGACAATGTATATGACCTAAACTTATGTATCCCCATGATGAGCTGAAATAAAAAAAAAAAGGGGGGGACATAAAACAAAAGGTAGAGCAGTGGAAGGTTTTGGATTACAGTCCCGAGTAAGAAATAAAAGACAAAACAAACCCAGGCCTTAAAATGCACTTTAGAATCTATTAGGAGGAAAAGACCAAGCTGAATTAGAGCAGCACTGCGGAATTCCGGTGTGAGGTCTGGTGTAAAGTGACCATGGGTGGCGCTACAGCTACCTCACTTACGTGTCAGGGAGTGAGTTTGAAATAGGACGAATTAATTGGATTTAAAAAGTTTGTTCACAGGTTTTTAATTCAAGCATTAAATCCTCCAGGTTTCTTAAACCCAGTGGACTCTGAAAGTCAACAATTTAGTAATGGGTCGGACAGGGAGGGGGTGCGAAGAAAAGCAAACACTTTATTATGCACAAACACAGAACAAAACAAATTTACAATTATCACGCGCATACTGTCAGGGAATCTGAAAATTTAACTGTAAGGAAGAAAAAGAAAAGTAGAAATTAATTAAATAGTGCCCATTACTAATTAAAGATTTGTAACACATTGCCAATATTCTCTATTCAATATGATTTCTTTAGTCCTTTTATTTAATGACTATAATATTTAGAAGGGCTTTCATTAATTCGCTACAATTTCCAACTTTGATCTAAATTTTCTTTTAAGGTGCTAAATTCTTCAAACTTGACTTCTCCTACCACATGGATTTTGTAGAATATAATGCTTACGTTTCATGAAAAAACAAAACCACTGTGTTCAAATTGCAATTCCACTAAATGGGAACCTCTGAAGAGATGGGCAGGTGGTAGTTTTGTGGACTTCTCTACTTCCCTCTTAGAGAGGAGGAAGTTCTAGAAAATTAGGTGGTCTCTATCTTTCCTTCAATTCCTGTCCTCAATCCTACACCCAGAAATTGGCAACTGGGAGTCCGAAATAATCATCGCTTTTACCCTGGGAAAAATGGTGATATATACTTAAATTGTAATGAGTTATAAATATATAAATACACATTTACAAATATATGAATACTTAGAATTTCTCCAGTGTTCTCTAGTGTTTACCAGATATTTTCAAAGTATATAGAGTCAAAAGATAGTAATTTTCTATCATGAGCCAGGAACAGAAGAGAAATGTTCTTTATGGTAAAATAAATCTTTACATAGTCAGCTCTGAAAGTCTGTGGAGTCAGCAGACAAGGGTGAGTGAAAATGAAGCAAAGGCTTCCTTGAGCCCCTGGACCAGGTCGGAGTCTCCCTACATCTTGTGACAAGATGCCTGGCATATCCCCTTCAGGTTTTTAATACAGACAAATACGTATAGATATCTCTTCCTTTTAATTTTTTTTTTACAAGCTCCAGAACTAGAAAAATATCTCAATAGAAAGACTCTAAAACTGGTAAAGATAAAGCTAACAAACTCAAAGAGTTGCTCAAAATTTATTTATATGATTTTTAACATTTCTAACACGTAACACATTTTTTCCCCTACTGGGTGGCTGGAGAAAGGGAAGGTGCAAATGGCTAAATGTAAATGGTATTTACTGCAATCTAATATCTCAGACCAGGAAGGAACTAATGACATAATTTTTTTTATTCCTATAAAGGTAGCAAATGAATTTTTGTCACATATACCATCTTCTTATGGGCCCAGGTCAGAGGAGCAAGTTATCTTCACATTGCCATAAATCAAACAGAGCCCATAAACAGTTCCTACTATCTTCATTTCCCAAATGCACTAATAAAGGTTTTCAAATGTCAATTTGAGAAAGTGCTCCCTTCTTTCTAGTTTCAATGAGCCAAAGAAATTAGCTTCTGATCATTTTCTTTAATTTCGCTTTCCTTCCAACTCTTCTTTTCATAAATCAAACACAATGATTCTCATAAAAGGGTTCAATTCTAATCTCCAAAATGGCAATTGCTAAGCTAAAAATTTTAACAGAAGCCATGAGATGAATGGCCTTGAATGATTCCATTTGGAGGAAATCTCCCAGGTGACAGGAAAAAATGGCATTGGTCTCCCAGTGACAGGGAGCTGATGACTTCTTTGTTACCCATTCGTGGCAATGGGTCTCAATCATTTTAAACCCCAAATCACTTTTGATAAACATGAAACTTTTTCTTTTAATGTTATTTGAAATTTCAAAGTAAATATCATTAAAAATAAACTGAGAGCAATGGTTATTTTTGAAAATATCTGTTCAAACCACCTGGGTACCCTTTGAGTGTCCCACCCCAATGCTCTGCCAAGTGAAAATCCATGATCTATGCAAACTAGAACAAATAAAAATAACTCTACCTCTCAAATAAACCTTGTTAGGTAAACTTAGTTCCAACTTGGCGCCTAGGACCGAGACTAATTTTTTTTTTAAGTCTTACTAGCAACATTCTGCTGAATGAGTATAAAGAATATACACGTGTCACAATAACCCAAGAATCCTGAGGCACCAGTAAAACCATTTATTCCAGAAATTAAAAACAAAACATACCTCTACTAAGATAAAAATCAACTCTTACATTTTCATCTCTACCTATACATCCACGTTCACATCTTCCCCACTTCAAACTGACTGACAAATAACCACCCCCAGCCCCAAACAAACCTCAAAGCCTTTTGTCTCTCTCCCAAGATGCCATTTGTTCTCTTTCTTGCAAACGTTATTGCCATCTGCCTTCCATCACCACCAAACCATTGAGATTACTTTGGGAACAGTAACCTCCTATATATGTCAAATATTTGGGTTTCTTTTTTTTTTTTTTGTCCAAATTAATTGAGCCCTTCTTTTATCTTCATTAGTTCCTTTTAATTTCTGTAGGCTTACTTTGCCGTCACTTGTTTAACTTTTGCATTTAATGCTTAGTTCTCTGAAGATAGATTGCTAGTCACCTAGCAGTCCCTATTCTCCCTTCTTCTTTATAAGCAAAATGCCTGAGCTGCTTGTGCAGTAATATACAGTCATCCCTTGGTATCTGCAGGGGATTGATTCCAGGATCCTCACAAATACCAGACCACAAATGCTCAAGTCCCTTAAATAAAATTGTGCAGTATTTGCATATAACCTACACACACCCTCCCATATACTTTAAACCATCTCTATACATGTACACCTATATACAATATAAATGCTATATAGTCATTATACCGCATTGTTATTTGTATTATTTTTATTGTGGTATTGGTATTTTATCACCCCACCCCCACCGAATATTTTCAATCTATGGTTGTTTGAATTTGCAGATATGGAACCCATAGATACAGAGGGCTGACTGTACTCTGCTAAAAGAGTGCATTTCTCAGCCCCCTAGCAGGCTGTGGCTAAGGAACTAACTTCTGGCCAACAAGAGTAAACAAAAGAGTTATGCAAATCATCTTAAAAGAGAGGAGATGTGCCCTTCTTGTACCCATCCTTGCACTGCCTACTCAAAATGAAGGCTAGAATGCCAACATGATGGCTGGAGCTCTAGTAACCACCACGAACCATTAAGTTAACTTCAGAATGAAAGTCATACGTTGAACGTCAAAGCAGAAAGGAATCTGCGTCTTTGATGACACTGTGAAGCTACCACATCAGCCCCTGGCTCACCTACATTCAGGCTTCTGTGATGTTAGAAGAAGACTTTCTAACCTGATAAACCCATTCACTATTTGGGGATCTCTATTATTAATATATGTAGCTAATCTGAATCCCAAGTGATACAGTTCACCTTTGGTTCAATTCTGGATATTGCTATGTAGTATTCTTTTTTTTTAGACAGAGTCTCGCTCTGTTGCCTGGGCTAGAGTGAGTGCCGTGGCGTCAGCCTAGCTCACAGCAACCTCAAACTCCTGGGCTCAAGCGATCCTACTGCCTCAGCCTCCCGAGTAGCTGGGACTAAAGGCATGCGCCACCATGCCCGGCTAATTTTTTTTTCTATATATATATTTTTTTAGTTGGCCAGATAATTTCTTTCTATTTTTTAGTAGAGATGGAGTCTCACTCTTGCTCAGGCTGGTCTCAAACTCCTGACCTCGAGCAATCCACCCGCCTAGGCCTCCCAGAGTGCTAGGATTACAGGCGTGAGCCACCGCGCCCGGCCTGTTATGTAGTATTCTTATTTTCACTATTTTGTAAGTATCTGTAATTATAGTTTTGACTTCCTTTCATCTAACGAAAATTAAAAGTTACTCTTCTGAATGCTAAGTGGCTAGGCTTTGTTTACACTTTTGTCGGTCTTGCCACATTGTGCTCAGTGGCAGCAGCCTATAAATGTTACAGCTTTATTTGTTTCTTTTCTGTCTCTCCTACCAGAGAACAGGGGTCTTATCTGCCTTATTCACTGGTCCCCAGGGGCTAGAATAATCTTTACCAGATACTAAGCACTCAATAAATATCTGTTGAGTGAATGAATACAGTTTGTGTAGTTTACATATTTTGAACATTTGTTCATGGTCCAGTATATTAAATTTTAAGCAAAAATAAGATAGCATCATAAAGTTAAAAGTATAAGGGAAAACTGTTAAGTTTTAGAGAAAGGCAATCCATCATTATGAAGAAATAACAGAGAAAGACTGTGTCATAGGGTGGAAAAATACTCACGTTGCAAAGGAGATAAAGTTACACATATAGTATGATTACAACTATGTGCCCCAAATTCAAACTTATGCCTAAGTAATATAAAGATAATAAAAGAGAACATAAAAATGCTGTACTAAATACTATAAATTTAGAAAATGAAATTGAAAATCTAATGGGCAACAGGAAGACATTCAGAAAAAATGACCATAGGAAACACATACCCAACACATTTCAGGAAACATCATGTCACTAGTTAATTAAAAATGATGAAACAATATTACAGTCATCTCCTAGTCAAGAACAATAATCTGTTCTTGAAATTTGACATTACGTATATAAATGTTAAATGAAGTATATCTGCCATTATTTTAAATGGGAAAAATTAAAATTTGTTGTACATAATCTCAAAACCTCCAAAGAGTTTCTTAAAATGAAAATAAAACAGGGTAAAATGCTTATGTGTAATAACTGTTGTGTTAGTCTCTAACTATGTAAAACTGCATCTTGATCTAGCAACTGAAAACAAACAAACAAGGTTAACAGCAACTGCTCAATACAGGAAAGTGACCTCTCTCAGTGCTGGCACCACCAAGAAGCAAATCCCCCTTGGTGACATTTAGGCTTTACGAATCGTCCACATCTGACTCTGATGATTATATTTGCAATGGCGTTCAAGACTCCTGCATATCATTTTGTTTAAAATGCTGTATTGTATTTTTGGAAAATAAATATAAATTTTGCCTTTGTAAATATCAATTGAAAACATTGTATTGAAAGATTTCTATGCTGTATAAAGTTTAGATATTAAAGACAAAATGGTGTTCTACTGGACAACCAACAGCCTACAGGGAGATGATCTATAGGGCATGTCTATATTTGGAAGAGAAGGCTGTTCCCATACCTTTCAGACAATCTGATTATATATGAATCAAAAGTCAAAGGGTAGAAAAAAATTCTATTAACTTGTGGATAGCCGTATCTTTAAAACTGCCTCTCTTTTTTTTTTTTTTTTTTTTGAGTAGTTGTGTGTCACTGCTACTCAAGCCACAATCTACTTAGGGCTGACCTTAATACACATTAGCTTCATATAAAAGATACTTTTCTCAAATGAAAACTAGGCTTTGGCCCTGAAAGTCACCCTCCCAAAACATAAAACTACTCTGTGTATTCGGTCATCTAGACCATCAAGTTCTAAAAATTTCTACTGAATAAATTGTCTACTGCGACATTAGGGACCTATATAAAATTTCAGCAAACTTTTAAAGATAAAACATAAATTGTTTTTCTGTAATGTTATCATAGGTTTTGTTTGTTTTTGACGGAAACTGGAAAACATGAGAAAATATTATCCATGACTCAATAGTTATACATTTATTAGAAATGTTTTTGTTCAAGATAGTTTTCAATTTAAAAACATTACCTAATTAGCATACACATCAAAAAATGCTTTTCCAGCTTTTGTCAAATGACTGAATGTTTTTGGAATCCCAATTATTTCAATGGATTTTTAAAACCTCTGTTGGTATGCCAGGCACTATCAACTTGTGGTGGATAGCCAGATCTTTAAAACCATTTCTCCTTTTGGATTAGTGTAGATTTGTTTTTTACCATGAAAGCCAACAAGCCTCCCTCCCAACACTCCAGCTGTACCTGCTGTCATTCCACTCCGCACCCTACCCTACCCCGGTGCCCTCGGATTCCAGTGCAGCTGAACTGCTGAACAAGCCACACGGGCTCTCCCAAATCTCCATGCTCTGTTCTTGTTTCCCCAGCTGGGAAGGTAACTTAGGAATCAGTGGTGGCACTCGAGGGGCACTGAGCAGCTAGGGGGCCAGCTCCATAGCACTCTGTCACATTTAAAGTTTAAACCAAGTGAATGAATCGTGCACCAAATAACTATTGATTTTTAAGTCTCAGTCCAGCTATCACCTCTTGCAGGAAGCCTTTTCTGATCCCAGCTTCTCTCCTTATGCTCTTTGTAGCCCTTGCACATACCAGTAACTCAGCACTTGTCACCACGTGTTAAATTGTCTATTTGTCCCCAAAAGACTACAGTTCCTCTAAGGCAGACCACATCCTAGTTGTAATTATTAATATATCCCCCTGCCTGGCACAGGACTTGAAACATAATAAGCCTGACATAAGAATTGGCTGAAATGATGATTCCAGGCTGGTCCGAAGGTGGTGAGTTATCTCACTCGATTGTTCAGTCGGTTACAGACTGAACTCCTTGTTCTACTATTTTCCCCTCTACTTGCTACTGCACTTGACAGTCTTAAAAAAAAAAAAAAGAAAAGAAAAGAAAAAAATAATAATTCCAAAGTCTCCAAAATATTGAGTCACTTGTAATCAAAAATTATTGTAAGAGGCCACTATTTAAGTGTGAGTTGATTTTATTAACAAGAGCACTAACATTATTGAGTTCATGTGCCAACCGTTGTACTAAGAGTCTTACATCTTACACGTTATCATTTAATTCTAAAACAGAATCCGGCCAGTTAGCGACTACTTTACGGGGGAGGAAACAAAGGCCTTACAGAGACTCAGTAGATTGGCCAAGACCACATGGCTGGTGTGATGCCATGGTGGAGTCCAATTCCTCCACTCTGCTCACTTTCTGAGGAGTAGAAAGATCCCCCAGGGGTTCCAGTCAAAAACTTTGACTAGATAAACACCAACTGTAAAATCAATCTCTGCTTGAAAGCTTCCAGAGGGGGAAACAAAAAACAACTGGAGATGGAATATGAAAGAAAAAATATCAATGTTTTTCAGTACCCACTGTGCCAAACAGTGGTCAAACAACACATTCAAGATGAGCAATAACTAGTAGCAATCTTGGGAAATCATTTTATGTATTGGTTAGAATATTTAGAAAAAACAAATATATGTAATTTGAAGAAATAAGAGCTCAAAATGAAAATTTTTGTACATGAGACAATTAACATATCCTATTTATAACCCACTATGATCTAATTTGTCTCATATTTCTGCTCTCTGGTAGCAGCTTTTTGGCTTCTACAATACCTTTTGTGCTTTGCTCAAGCTCCAGTAACAATTTTTAATACTAGAAAGATAACTATAAAATTGGCAATTCTTTTCCCTAGAAAAGCAATCTTCGGGACAGCTTCTGAGAGTTGTCCTTTCTAAAAATAAGTAACACACTGAAAAGGTACCAAGAAGAATACAGCCAAATGTCTCCCTCCATCCCAAGGTCAAAAAGAATTCAATGTGTGAGTGTACTGTAATTTATTTAACTGGTTTCCTACTGATGGATATTTTGTTTGCTTCCAGTCTTTTGCTATTATAAATAATGCTGTCATGGCTGTGCACAGTGGCTCACGCCTGTAATTCCAGCACTCTGGGAGGCCAAGGCGGGAAGACTACTTGAGTTTAGGACTTCAAGACCAGTCTAAGCCCTAAGCAAGAGTGAGACCCCGTCTCTACTAAAAATAGAAAAAATTAGCTGGGCACCATAGCGCATGCCTGTAGTCCCAGCTACTCGGGAGGCTGAAGCACGAGGATCCCTTGAGCCCAGGAGTTTGAGGTTGCTGTGAGCTAGGCTGATGCCATGGCACTCTAGCTCAGGCAAAAGAGTGAGAATCTGTCTTAAAAAAAAAAAAAACCCATGATGAATCTTGTATATATTTTACTTTATGTGGATATGAGTATGTCTCAGTATAAATTACTAGGTAAGAACCACTCCCTCAAAGTGCACGCACATTTTTTATTTCAATAGAGACCACAAAAGTGACCTTCACAGGTGAGGTTGTAGTGAGAATACTTACTTCCTTATTAATATATTCATTCATATTTAGGGGCCATTTGTATTTTGTTTTCAATTAAAAATTTATAGTTTTTGCTTATTTTTTATTGGTTTATAGGTCTTTATTTAAAACCAATCCCTGTGGATATTAAGGGACAACTGTATATACATATTTATATATGTGCATATATATGCATACATGTATATACACATATGTGTGTATAGGTGCATGTATATATTTGTTTCAAGTATAAGAAATATTTGTTCCATTTTAAAACTCAAGATAAAAAAGGATCCACTAATAACTACATACTTTGAAGGAAGGCACTAGGGAAGTTTATCTACTACAGATATTTGTATCAAAATTCTTTTTCAGAACCTTCTTCATGCATGGAATTTCTCTGCCTAGAAGAAGTTATAGAGTTTTTTAAAAAAGGTAATTTCTGGTTTTACGAATAAACAAACATCCAAAGCAGAGAGCTGAGGTAAATGTGGAACACTTTAAAGTGTATATATCCAAAACAGATATGAATTATAAATTTCAGTCAGTGTTTTCACTGAATAACAGAATATATTTAAAAGAATACGTTTTTAAAATTTTCAGGACATATAAAGCTCTCGGCCGGAAACTTTATAAATTATAGATTATAATTATACGTTATAAATTTTCATCAAACCACTTCTGGAGAGTTATAACAGCGACCAGTTAAGCCTTACTCTGTGCCACAGGCCAAACCAGTTAGCATTTTACGTAATAACTCACCTATTGCTTACAACCAGTCTAGGCCATAGGTGCTCTATTATCCCATCTTACAGATGAGTGAACGAAGTGCAGCGATGCTGCCTTAGATCACAAAATTAGGAGAGGTGGAGGCGGTATCCAACACAGGCAGTGCAGCTGGGAGTGCAGGCTCTTCAACGACAATGCTGCCAACAGAGGGCAGCAGGCCGTGCACACCCACATCTACTGCATTGTCTTACCACCGCATTTCAGTGTTGAGAGTCAGGACTGAAATCTCAACAGGAGTTCACTGTAACAAGCGCACCCAGCGCTCACTTCCTGCTAATAGCCTCTTCCAGCCTTCCCCACCTGACCGCGTGCACTGCAGAGCACCTTGCCAGACACAGGAGGGCCGGGGTTTGAGCCACGCCTGCATGCAGTGGGGTACAACCAAACGGAGCTGCCTGAGTGTCAACCATGCCTACCAGGGCTGGTTTCCCCATTTATGTCACTCTCGTGGCTTTTGATTTTGGTTAAGGACAATTGTGTGCAAGCATTTGACTCCTTCCTATGCTTGTCAGATTTCAATGACCAGTTTCAACTGGGATTCTAGGGCTAGAGACTAGACAGAGCCTATTCTTTAAAAAGTCTCCTAAAGAGTTCAGTATGGATGAACGTAGCTGTCAGCAGTATCCGGAGATTTTCAGAAATCACTGGATGTCCCTGACTGCCCAGAAGAGTCACCACTTCAACACCCACATTCCCTGTTTTGGCACCATATGGATGGCTTGGTTAAATACAGTACATTTCCTAGGGTTCATATGGGAGGGAACCCCCTTTTCTTCTCTATAAAGTGCAGAATGTGGGCAAAGCGAGCTCTCAGCCACAATGAGGTAGCTGCCCGGTGCCATTCTCAGGAAGCTGTGTTGGCCAATTAACAGAAGCACAAGGCCTAGTCCAGGTCAGCGGCCATCTCCCAGGTTTCTTAGTCCAAAAGTATTTCTCAGTACCCCGAGACCAGGAGGAAAAGGTGCATGAGGCAAGAGTGGGGGCCTCTCTCTGCTGCTAAGACAAGGCTGTTTTCAGCAGCGGCTGTGATGCCTCTTTAGGGGAGCACTTACTGAGCACCACAGAGAGGAAAACACCAGGCCCTTCTGACAGGATGCCTGATGCAGGGAGTCTTCATGGATTCCTCCTGTAGATTCTACCTCAAAGATTTATTTTTTTAAGGTCAGGTCTCAATCCAACTTCTACACACACAAATCTATCCATAAGGAGATGAAGAAGCTGAAATGTGCAGCCATGCAGATTGTCACCCCACCCAACAGTGCCTCCCGGAGGGCTTGCTTACACTGGCAACACAGCACTGCCATCATTCCACTCCAACTAAGGTTGAATTCCTTAAACGCGTGTGTAGCAGCATCTCACCCAATGGAATTGTTTCCTGTTAGGTAGGGCTAGCAACCATAATCTTGGAAAAAGCACAGACAGAAATTTTCTGTAATTCTCCTTAGAAAGGGATATCTAGTCTTAGAAGAAAAAGAGTACCAATGAATGCGGGATGAACTGCAAGTAAGTGGGAATTCTGAGGATTGCTTAGAATAACCTTTAGTTCAAGCTCCTTTCTTTCTAGAAAGTGGTGGTGGAAGGAGTTTGCTTGAAGCAACCAATTCTTAACCAAAAACCTTTAGGAAAGTAAGAAAACAGGAATTACTTATTGAGTATGATGCATACTACTCGGGAGACAGTACACTAAAAGCCCTGACTCCACCACCATATAATTTATCCATGTAACAAAAAATACTTGGATCCCCTAAATCTATCAAAATAAAAAAAAAAAGAATAGAATATGAACAAACAAAAAAAGAAAATAAGAAAACGCAATTTTTTCAATCGCTAGGTCAACAGGAAAAGGATGAATATACTTATTAGTTTTGATAGTCAATTGTTTTAAGTTTTCATGCTGACTTCACTAAATACAGTGATCAGTATATAATCACATACACTAATATTCAGAACAGATGAAATCTCCCCCAGTACTAATAATATCTTCGCAATGGATCATTACAGAATTATATAACTGTAATATTTTCATAAACTCATGCTAACGCATGAAAATCTTTATATCACATTATGTAACAGAAATGCGTTGTACTGTTCTGGTTCAAAAAACAAAGAAGAGAGGGAAAGATAACTTTGGTTAGCAGGACTAACTCCAATCTTCTGGAAACAGTAATAGTTAACAAACTGAAGCATTCTGGGGCTAAATAGGGGTTCAAATATTAAATACCCATCTGGTTTTAGAGGCTAGTATTCAGGTTCCCAGAAAGGATTACCTCCACCTCGGGCTACATGGCATAAACAAATGCTAAAAGATAATAAAAGAATACCATAAAACCAAATAACTCTGCGACCTTCAACTTCCTCATCTGTAAAATAAGGGTAACAACAATATCTACCTCATACAAAAGGTGTGACGATAAAATAAATGACACATATAAAGGATTAGCAGTACTAGAATTTAGTAAGAGAACATCTAAATATGTTACTTATTAGAGCTATCATTATTAAATACAAGAACTTATAGTAATAATGCTCTCTGCAGGACCAAACGTCTGCCTTGCATTTAGTTCCTAACTGAAATTGTTGGCCTACGGTCTCCATGGCAGCCTTGGGTGGCACCATGACCTGGGCTTACAGGGACAGATACTCCAGGAACTGGTGGAGTGTTGCACCTGGGCTGGAGAGGTTTGCTGGCCAGATCTTGGAACAGCAGCAGCCCTGTTTATGTATCATGCCCTTGACAGAGCCAACCCAGTTAGTTGCAGACCTCAGCATGAACCATAAAGGCTCTTAAAAAAATGTTTTAACATTATATTCAAAAAGAAACTTGGTTGGGGTGATGAAAATGTTATAGAATTAGATAGTAGTGATGGTTACACAACTTTGTGAATATAGTAAAAATCATACTTTAGAAGAATAAAATTTATGATATGTAAATTATATCTCAATGAAAAAGAAAAAGAAACATAGACAAAGCACACTTGCCTCTCCATTCCTATGATTCTGAGGTTTTACCCCGTTGTGGTGGGGCAGGGTGCTTGGCAGAATTAAGAATGGCTACCTGCATGTGTGTCAACTTCAGTTGCCTGGCCTAGCAGAAATCTTTTCTGCTTCTCCCTGGGCTCTCTGACAAGGTGAAGGCATGCACCCTGCTGAGGCTCACAACATTATTTGGAAATATGTATCCTTTCATTACCATTTAGCACTTTTTATTCACCCGCCCCCTCCCCCCAGGCATCCCAGAGACAAGGTCTCACTATGTTGCCCAGGCTGGAATGCAGTGGTGCCATGACAGCTCACTGCAGCCTCGAACTCCTGGGCCCAAATGATCCTCCTGCCTCAGCCTCCCAAGTAGCTGGGACTACAGGAGTCCCACCATGCCCTCTTGTTTATTCTACATAGCCCAAGGTGGAGACAATCATTCTGGAAACCTGAATACCAGGATGCATGCATTCTTATATTAATTCCATAAATATTTATTAAACATATGCTGCAGGCAAAGCACTACTCTAGGCATGGAAGATATAGCAGAGAATGAGACAATGTCCCTTCTTTCACAAGCTTACATTCTAGTTGAGGGGAAAACAATAAAACACAAGTCTGATGGTGATGCACGAATACTATGGAAAAAACAAGCAGGGAAGAGGGATGGGAAATGCTGCTGAGCATTATTTTACATAGGATGCTCAGGGAATAACTCTGATAAGGTGATATTTGAGTAGAGTCCTAAAGGAAATGAGAAAACAAACCATATTAATGTTAGGAAAATACCATTACAGACAGAAAGAATGAATTCCAAAAATCTAGACAAAGGCAAACGACCAATGGAGAAACACACAAGGTATAGAAATGCTATTTTAAAAATAGCCAAAAACATGAAACAATGATCACCCACTCATCAAAGAAATACAAAACAAAACCTCAAATCAGATTTGCAAAATGTAAAAAACTGATAGTATCAAGTATTCAAGAGGACAGAAAATGGAAATACTAGTCTCCAAAGTACAATCATGTAGGAAAGTACTTTGTCAAAATCTAGTCAAGCTGAAGATGCGTATATTCTATGATCAGCAATCTCTAAGCATAAGTATGGACCCTAAAGAAACTATTGTCCATGTACACACAGAGACACTCTCAATAATGTTCACTGCAGGGCTGAAAACTGCGGAACAACCCAATGCCATCTGTAGGAGAACGGATGGAATGCTAGTACACATAGCAGTCGCAAAGTTGCAAAGCTAAATGTATCAGTATGAATAACTCACACACATAATATCAAATAAAAAACAAGTTACAGGGAAGAGGAAATGGGGCGGGTATGTTTAATGGGTACTAAGTTTCAGAAAAAGTTCTGGAGATGGTGGTGGTGACAGTTGTTGCACAATAATGCGAATGTACGTAATGCCACTGAACTGTACACTTAAAAACAGTTAAAATGCTAATTTTTATTTTCTAAATATAGTCAAGAAATAAATCAAGTTGCAAAAGGATACATATACATATAGGATTATGCTATCATACAAAGTTTTAAAACATGGAAAGCAATATGCTCTATTGTTTATGGAGTTATACATATAGAGTGAAGTATAAAAACAATATGGAACGATAAATGCCAAATATAGGATACTTATTCCCTCTGAAAGAAAAGAAAAGAAATATTATAGAAAAGAGGTTCACAGGGACTACAACTGAATTTATAATATTTTATTTCTTAATCTAGATGGCAGTTATTTATATTGGCATTTACCATCTTAGTCACTATATCTTTTCATGTATATACAATATTTAATCATGTACACAAAAATTGTGATAGAGAGCATTTTTTTTTAAGAGTCAGAGTCTCACTCTGCTGCCCAGGCTAGAGTGTAGTGGTGTGATCACAGCTCACTGCAACCTCAAACTCCTGAATTCAAATGATCCTACCACCTCAGCTTCTCAAGTAGCTAGAATTACAGGTGTGCACCACTGTGCTCAGCTAATTTTCAAAAATTTTTTGTAGAGGCTGGGCGCAGTGGCTCACGCCTGTAACCTTAGCACTCTGGGAGGCCAAGGGAAGAGGATCACTTGAACTCAGGAGTTTAAGACTAGCTTGAGCATGAGTAAAACCCCATCTCTACTAAAAACAGAAAAATTAGCCAGGCAGTGTGGTGTACACCTGTAGTCCCAGCTACTCGGGAGGCTGAGGTGGGAGGATTGCTTGAGCCCAGGAGTTTGAGGTTGCAGTGAGCTATGATGATGCCACTGCACTCTAGTTTGGGCAACAGAGTAGAGAGTCTGTCTCAAAAAAAAAAAAAAAATGGAGACAGGGTCTCGCTATGTTGCCCAGGCTGGTCTCAAACTCCTAGCCTCAAGTGATCCTCCCATCTCAGCCTCCCAGACTGCTGGGATTACAGGCATGAGCCACCATGGCCAGCCTACTTTTAAAAAATCTAAACACAATTACTTTCTATGATGTTTTTTGATGTTTCTGTCCAGACCTATGAGGCAGGCACTGTTATTTACCTCATTTCACAGGTGAGAAAACTGAGTCTCTTGCCCAGTGGGACACAGACAGTAAGTGGAAGAGCCAGGATTCACACCTCGGTGGTCTGCTTCAGAGTCCCAAGCTTTCAGCTGCTACATAAAGCAGGCTATTGGGAGACAGGTAAATATACATCAAGAAGGGAATGGATAAATTTCATTTGCTCACTGACCAAATCTTGTCAAAGTGTGGCAACTGCGTTTCAGTCACTGGGATAAGATACCACAGTAAACAAAAAACATAACACACACTGTACCTTCCCTCAGGGACCTTTTGGTTCATAACAAGGACAATTAACTAAGCAATTACAACCAACCCTGCTGCTATGGCGTGGCACAAGAAAGCACACACACCGCCAGAAGTGCCAAATACAGACTGTGGGAAGGGAAGGGGAGTCAGGGAAGATTGCCAGAACAACAATTGTAAGGCTAATTGTTTTATCCATATAATTAAATATTATCCAGACAATAAGAACAGTGTTGTAGTGTTATATTTACTACTGTAGAAAGATGTGACGCACTGTTAATAGAAAAAAAGTTAAAAATCAGCACACATAGCATCTTCTTGGATTGTACCAACACAGATATCAAGTTTAAATATGTAATAATGGTAGCTTATCAAATCAGTACATAAAAGATAGTTCATTAAATAAGTGGTACCGGAAAACAAAATAAAGCTGAACACTAAATCCTATCCTGACTAGATTAAAGAACTGGGATGTCAACAATTAGGCCAAAAAAGAACAGGAAAATACACCTAATGGGGGCCGTGCGCACTGTCCAGGGGATGGGCATGCTTGTAGCTCTGACTCAGGAGGGGCAAAGGCAACATACGTAACCTAAATATTCGTACCCCTGTAATATTCTGAAATAAAAAATTAATTTAAAAAATAAACAATACAATAAACATAATACAAATTTAAGAAAAAAAGTAGAATTCACAAAGATTACTAGATCTTGAAAAAAAAGTTGGAAGACTTACACTATTGGATTTCAAAACTTAAAATTAACCCTGATGAGACTTCTGGTTTCTAGTCCAGCAGGTAAGAAGCTTTCAAGTCACCACTCTGTCCTAACAACATGTAAAAACCTTAAGAAACTGAAAAATCAACAATTCTTATCAGGTCCAGCAGAGAAGTGGGGTCACGGGGCGAACCTGCAGCCCTCCGAACTGGAGAGAGAGGCAAGGACAGGGCATCATGACTTACAGAAGCAGAAACCCAGGAGCAGACACTTCTGCAGGAACCGGGGCCAGGACAGGGAAAGCCAGACTGTAATCGGCAATCACGGGAGCCTCAGGGTGGGCAAGTCTGAGCCATAAAGCTCCAGGTGGACACAGGCCTAGGGGCCCCATACTGCCGTGAGTTCTACCTCCTGGAGTTCCACCAGATTCTCACAGTGTACACAGGACAAAAACCCCCTTAAGATTCCAGTAAGGGGAGGAGAAAAGGAACCATTTTGAAATATGCCAGAGCATTCTGTTCTTAACAAGACCTGCTCTCAGGAGAAACTATTTAACCAGAACTGAACCTGTTGGGGTTTTATCAGAGCCCAGCTGCCCAGGAGGAAAGGGAAACACCTGAGTCCAGCCGAGCAGCCTTCTACAAAAAAAAGGGGGAATATCCACCTCCAGCTTACTATACCTATCCTGTCCTGCCTAGGGGACAGAAAAAAACTGAGAAATACTTGAGAAGTTCACAGTCCAGAGGTACAGGCTCGCTAAAAGACTGAGACCTAATCACACAACTACAGAAGGCTTCCCCTCCCCTGACACCTTAGCAACACAATACTAAAGGCCTAATTATAGCAGTTCCTTTTACCCAGTATATCATGTCTAGCTAACAAGAGAAAGTTACCAGGTATACTAAAAACCAAAAACCAAGGCTGGGCATGGTAGCTCATGCCTGTAATCTTAGCACTTTGGGAGGCTGAGGCAGGAGGATCACTTGAGGTCAGGAGTTCAAGACCAGCTGAGTAAGAGCAAGACCCCATATCTACTAAAAATAGAAAAATTAGCTGGGCATCATGGCACTTGCCTGTAGTCCCAGCTACTTGGGAGGCTAAGACAGGAGGATCGCTTGAGCCCAGGAGTTTGAGGTTGCTGTGAGCTATGATGACACCACTGCACTCTAGCTGGGGTGACAGAGTGAAACTCTGTTTCAGAAAAAAAAAAAAAAGCAAAAAACAAAGTTTAGAAGGAGAAAATAAGCATTGAAACCAGACTCAGACATGGCAGGGATGTTGGGATTGTCAGACCAGGAATTTAAAACAACTTTGATTAACATGCAAAGGGCTCTAATGGATAGCAGACAGAATGTAAGAACAGATGGGCAATGCAAGCAGAGAGATATCCTAAGAAAGAACCAAAAAGAAATGCCAGAGCACAAAAACACTGTAACAGAAATGAAGAATGTCTTTCAGATTAGACATGGCTAAGGAAAGAATCTCTAAGTTTAAGGATATCTCAACAGAAATCTATAAAACTGAAAAGCAAAGAGAGAAAACTGAAATAAACCAAAATACCCAAGAACTGCGGGACAACTATAAAAGATGTAACATACATGTAATGGAAATATCAGAAGGAAAATCAACAGAGATAAGAACAAAAGCAGTATTTGAAACAAGACACCAAATCACAGCCCCGGAGGCTCAGAGAACACGAAGTAGGATAAATGCCAGAAAAACTACACATAAGCACATAATTTTCAAACTACAGGGACAAAGAAAAAATCTAGAAAGAAGACAGAAGATAGAAGACAAAAAAACAAACACAGGAATTACTTTGACTTCTCCTCAGAAACCATGCAAGTATGAGAGTGGAATGAAATATTTATAGTGTTAAAAGAAAAAAACCACTATCTGGAATGCTGTACCCTATGAAATTATCCTTCGAAAACAGAAGGAGAAATAAAGACTTTCTCAGACAAACAGAAATGGAGGGAATTTGTTGCCAGAAGATTTGCCTTGAGAGAAAGATTAAAAGAAATTCTTCAGAGAAAAGGAAAATGATATAGGTCAGGAACTCAGAACTACAGAAAGAAAGAATTACATCAGAGAAGGAATAAGTGAAGATAAAATAAAAACTTTATTTTTTTTGCTCTTAATAAATCTAACAGATAACTGTTCAAAACAATAACAATAGCAACAATGTACTCAATTATGTATGCTTATATATAACTGAAATGAATGGCAGCAATGCAAGGGACGGGAAGTATTAGGTTGCACTACTCATGAAGTAGTGTTATTTGAATATGGACTTGGATTAATTATAAATGTATATTGCAGACTCTGGGAAGCCACTAAAAACCATAGCAAAAGAAGTATGATTGATATGCTAAGAATGGAGAGAAAACCAAATCATATAAAATGCTCAATTAAAACCACAAAACACAGAAAAAGTGTTAAAGACAAAAACAGGGACAAAGAACAAGGGCAACAAATAGAAAACAGTAACAAATATGGTAGATATTAACCCAATTATATCAAGAATAATGGTATAGCTGTGGTACTGTTGTAAGAACAGACGAAGAGACCAATGGAAGAGAATAGAGAAACCAGAATTAGACCCATGTAAATATATAGTCAACTGATCTTTAACAAAAGAGCAAAAACAATACAGTAGAGAAAAGATCATTTTTTCAACAAATGGTGCTGGAATAACTGTAAATCCATATGAATGAAGGGCAGGGAAGGGAAGAAAGAGACTCTAGACATAGACTTTATATCCTTCACAAAAATTAACTCTAAATGGATCACAGAAATAAATATAAAAGGGAAATCTATAAGAGTTCTAGAAGATAACATAGGAGAAAGTCCAGATGACCTTGGGTTTGGTGATAACTTTTTAGATAGGACACCAAAGGTATGATCCATGAAAGAAAGAATTGGTAAGCTGGACTTCATTAATATTAAAATTTTCTGTTGGCAAATGACACTTTCAACACATGAAAAGACAAGCCACAGACTGGGAGAAAATATTTGCTAAAGACATATCTGATGAAGGACCATTCTCCAAAATATACAAAGAACTCTTAAATCTCCACAATAAGAAAATGAACAACCCAATTAAAAATGGGCCAAAGTCCTTAACAACATTTCATCAAAGAAGATACACAAATGGCAAATAAGCATATGGAAAATGTGCCACATCACATATTCTCAGCAAAGTGTAAAATAAAACAAATGAAAAAATGCTCCACATCACATTTTGTCGGGGAAATAAAAAATAAAACAACAGTGAGATACCACTACATACCTATTAGATTGGCCAAAAATTCAGAACACTGACAAAATAAAGTGCTGGTGAGGATGTGGAGCAGCAGAAACTTTCATTCATTGCTGGTGAGAATGCAAAATGATACAGCCACTTTGGAAGACAGTTAGGTGGTTTCTTACAAAACTAAACATATTCTTACCGAATGATACAGCAACTACACTCCTTGGTATCTGCCCAAAGGGGTTGAAAACTTATGTCCACACAAAAACCTGCACACCAATGTTTGTAGCAGCTTCATTCATAATTGACAAAACGTGGAAATAAGATGTCCTTCAGTAGGTAAATGGATAAATAAACTATAGTACAGACAGCCAATGGCATATTATTTAGCACTAAAAAGAAATGAGCTATCAGGCCATGAAAAGACATGGAGAAAACTAAAATGCATATTGTTAAGTGAAAGAAGTGAATCTGAAAAGGCTACATATATGATTCCAACTATATGACATTCTGGAAAACACAAAACTGTAAGGACGGTCAAATGATCGGTGGTTGCCAGGGCTTACAGAGGAGGGGGGAATAATAAAGCACAGAGGATTCTTAGGGCAGTGAAAATACTCTGTATGATACTATAATTGTGGATACATGTCATTATGCATTTACACTTACAGAATGCCCAACCCCAACAATGAACGCTAATGTAAAATGCAGGCTGTGGACGATAGCTCACCGATTATAACAAACGCACCACTCTGGTGGGGGATGTGGATAATGCATGTGTGGGGTAGGAGGTATATGGGAAGCCTCTGTACCTTCTGCTCAATTTTGCTGTGAACCTAAAACTGCTCTAAAAAGTAAAGTCCATTAAAAAAAACTGACCCTGACCCCCTACCTTACACCATACACAAAAATTAGAGATGGTTCACAGACCCAAATATGAAAGAAAAAGTAATAATGCTCCTGAAAGAGGAAAACATAAGAAACTATCTTCATGACCCTGAGGCAGGCAAAGATTTTATAAATCGAAAATGAAAAGTACTAAACATACAATTTTTAAAAATTGATAAGCTAAACTTTGTTGAAATGAAGAGCTTCAGTTTAATAAAAAATATTATTAAGAGTTTAAACTGGCAAAGACAGACTGGGAGAAGATATATTCAGTACCTACATCTGATAAAAGGACTTGTATCCAGAAACACTGTTTGCAACATCATGGGGGACTCTCAAACCACAACATTGAGTGTTGCTATAATATTGCAAAATCAGATGCAAAAGCATACATAATATTAATAAATGATTTCATTTATATAAAGTTCAAAATTAGGCAAAACAAAAATAAATTTAAAAGTTTAGTAATAGGCAAAATTAATCTAGGATGTTAAAAGTTAGCATATTTTATATTAAAAATGCAGTTGTAAAACTGTACAATATGATCTCTTTTATAAGTGAAATACATATATTTATGAACATGCATAAAAGCTGTAAGAGATATATATAGCAATGCAGTAACTGTTTATTTTTGAATTCTGGTAAAGTATGAGTCATCTTATTTTCTTCATTATGATAATATTTATTTTCTAGGTGGCTTTTAGTAATTTTTTACACTGATAAAAGGAAATGCCTTTGACTTCTTCATTAAATAATATTAGTACTCTGGGTTCAAAAGGTTAAGACTCATTGCATTCAAATATATTGGTCACTCTTCCCACTTCCATTCTTCCCATTCATTCCACTACACACACAATGGCTCCTAAAGACGGCAAACACTTCTTTTTAACATACTCATTAAAGACCAACTAATAAATCAAGTTTCTTTTTCATACTACCTTGACCTTTACTTCATTATCTTTCTGGAAACTCAAACTGTTTCCTTGAACCGTATGAAACTGAACTTGCATGGAGTTAAAACAATATCTTTATCTGATTCTTCCCAGACTCACTCTCCATATGCTCTTCACATTGAAAGCTTCAAAATTTTTGTTCCCAAAGGCTCTTTCCTTGGCCCTCTTTAAGCAATTCTTGAGTAATTCCATCCACTTCCTTGCCTTCAACTACAATCTATTGCTAAGGAGATGAATTTCAAATCTACATTCAGTATTCAAACCCCAACATTCCTGAGTATCCTGCTCATATAAACAACTATCTACTAGACATAACCTGATGCTTAAACACGAACCTACTGTGCGATATATTCATATTTTCCTAAAACAAGATGACATAGCAGTCAGGTCTGGAGGAAATCAACTTACTAGGAAATTTCCTAAGACTGGAGAGAAGTAACCACCTTGCAGACACTGGCTTTGGTGATACCCATGGACAGATCAAGCATAGCAGTCTTGGTCTGATTTCAGAGGGGCTAAAACCAGAATATCATTTTAGCGAAGCAGAGCAGGGTGAAATGGCATTAAGTGTAAGCTGGATGGGATCAGCCTTGAGAGATCTAGGCCTACGGAAAGGGGTCCCATTGGTTGCGTGAAAGAAAAGGCCAAGATAAAGCTTTCAAAAAGGTGATAAGAAACAGAGACCCAGACCAGCCAGATGGGCTAAGGCTCAAGAACAGACTGTGGCATCAATGATGGGAGGTGGAAATAAACAAAATAGGTCAAAAAGAAGGGGAACTGTCAGAACCATGAAAGAGAGATTAGTTAATCTTTAAAAAGAGGGAAGGAAGAAGATATAATATTTCACTGAATATTTCATATTCATCTAGATTATGATATACCATGATTTTATGTACCATTAATTTATGTCTTTCCTTTAATGAAAGCAATAATGCTACCAATTAAATAGGACATGCCATCTCCGACTGCACCTGATTTTAGAAATGTTCAAAAGTGACAAAGTGTGCACTTGGAAACTCAGGAGCAGCAGAGGGGCTGAGACTCCCTCTCAAATGTGTTAAGGACAGGAAACCTATCAGTCCCCCAGGATGGGAAGAAGCGTGCAGGCACATCATACACTCCTGCTGCTGCTCCCTGCTACTGGTCCACAAGCAGAAAACCAAGCAAGATGAAAGACTAAGCTGTCTTTAAAATGATGGTCGTAGAGGAATTTAAATGACATGGAAAAATGATTATGACATGATATTAACAACAATGAAAATAATATACAAAATTGAATCATATATGCAAAAAAAGCACTTCTTCCATAAAAAGGATTACATATAAGTACTTTAAATGTTAAAGTACTTGTTAAAGTTATTGTCTAAAAGTGCTAGAATTATAAGTAATTTTTTCCTTGTTTCTTAATATTTCTCTTTACTTTCCTCAAATTTCCATAATCAGCACATAACATTTTTATAATCAGAGATAAAAAGATCCTGTATTAAATATTTGTTTTTTAATTTGCAAATATTGGGCCACATGCATACATGAGTTTATTTAAATATTAGACACAGCTATCTCATTAATGTACAAAAAGGCTTTCTTAACAATGGAACAACCATTACTCAAATAATGATGTCAGGTCAGAGCATCCTAACATCTGTAGCAAGAAGGCCAATGTTTATTTTTGATATCTAAGAATGTGTAATGCAAGAAATTATTTTTGTCTTTTTCTTTTTAAATATGAGATTTTAAGAATGTCAATGTTACTACTTAAATTTAGAAAAGGATTAAATACTTCAATTTCCTACTAGTGCTTGACCTTGACAATTACATGGAGACAATAGTGACTTATATTTAAGATGCTCATGGGTTAGAAAATATTATAGAATTTTAAATTACTGTATTACTATCAATGAGTCAACCCAGAGTAATTACAATTGAATCGGACGTCTAAAGGCAACAAAGTGATTTTAGAAACCCCAAAAGCACTTAGCCTGCTAGATAGTAACTTTAAAATAAGATTTCAGTTTGTGGAAAATTTTGGCCAAAGAAAAAAAGTAAGCTATTATGCTATTCAACTAATGCCTGCTTGTCATCTTGCACGCTGACTCAGAACACAGCCTAGGTAACAATCTCAGATGTATCTGATATTGCCAGCTCCTGCTGGTTACTCCCATTTTAAATCTATTCTGATTTTTATGCTATCTATCTCCCATTTCAGCAAGAAGTGAGGACAATACGGCTGAAGGTAAAGTCCAAAAACACAGTGATTTTAGGAACCTGAAAAGCACTTAGCCTGCTAGCTTTATAAATAATCCAAGGCAGCTTAGAAACCAAAGTATTGCCTATGTGCATTTCTTAAATAACCTCAGTGTTAATAACCAGAAAAGGCATTGATTTAACTTCTCAAACATAAAATAGCAAAACCCCCAGAAGATTTAATCAGCTGAACAGTCAGGAAAATGCATACAGTGTAAACTACAAATCTGAGTTTCTACTCATTCATACTTTTAAGAAACATTTATCAATTATCATAAAATGTGCTGTGGTAGACATTGTGTGGAATTCAGACATGAGTAAGGAATACAGTTCAGGAGAGAGCAGCTAGGATAAAACAAAAGAAAAAAATTATTTTTATAGATAAAAAAAACTTGGGAAGGGAGAAAGGGCAGCTAGTTGCCACTGGGAAAGGCTCCACAGTAGAAGTAAGAATGAAGCTGAATCTAGAAGGGTGCATAGAATTTCTACAAGTCAAAGAATGAACTGGAAGGACTGGAGAGAAAGTAACCAAAGATCTGGAGAAAAAATAACCAAAGACGAGAGAGACAGAGAGAGAGAGAGAGAGAGAGAGAGAGAGAGCGCACGAGCCCGTTGGGCACGTCTGCAGAAACAGCAATGTAAGCAGAGACGTACGGCACTCTGGGGAATGCAGTGAACAAGGATTCTCAGAAATGTACACTGCAGCCAGACGGTGATGGGTTAGGAATGTCAACGTCAGTGCTGGGCAAAGGAGAAAGGGAGGTTTTCTGGGACAGTGACTCCCATATCCAGCTGTACATCAAATGTCACCGGGGATATTTAACATGCAGATTCTCAGATGTCACCAGGAACAGAAAATTGTAATATTTTAAGCACCTGTGGTGATTATCATTATCAGTCAGATGTGGGCAGAGCACCAAGAACTACTTAGAAAAGTGACAGAAAGCAAGGAAGGAGTTATATTTGGAGACTACTGAACCAATCTAGGCAAAAAATGACAGGGTAGATGCAGAGACACACATAGAGAAGAAATGATTACAAGAGAAATATAGAGGCAGAACTAACAGAAAGTATCAACTATTGAGATGTGCAGTTAATGGAAAAGAAGAATCAGAAGACTACTTAAAGTCAAGAAGATCAGGAATGAAGGTATACCACAGGAGAAAACACAAGAAGGCCCAAATGTTTGCAGAAAAAGACTAAATTTGGACATTCTGAGGTTGGGTTACTTATGGTGCAGGAGGTTTGGTTCTAGAAATTCAGTAAAATTAACTTCATATTTAAACAAACATATTGCCGATCCCTCCTCTCAGTTTGCTATGTACAGTCAACCCTCCCTGCCCACAGGTTCCACACCCACGGATTCAACCGACTACAGAAGAAAAACATTTGGACAAAAACAAAAAAAAATTTATAAAATAACAATACAAAAATAAAAAATAATACAAACTATAAAAATACAATAGAACGACTATTTATATGGCATTTACATTGTGTTAGGTAACATAAGTAATCTAGAGATAATTTAAAGTATATGTATGTAGATTATATGCAAATACTATGTTATTCTATATAAGGGACTTGAGTAGCTGTGGATTCTGGTACCTGCAGGGGTGAGGCAAGGAGAACCTGGAACCAGTCCTCCCAGGACACCAAGGGACAACTAACTGTAGTGCTACCTAACCATGTCTTATTAATTAACTTAGGGAATATATGTCTCTCTCTCCTTAAATACATTAAAGGCCAGTGATATATATTAGGCATAGTGCTGTAAACTTAAGAGGAACTCAATAAATATTTATTGAATTGTAAATATTCCATGTTCCTCAAAAGAGGAAGTCTTTAAAAAGTTGTAGACTGTAGTGTTAAAATTTTAAAGAGAAAAGAGGCCGGGCGCAGTGGCTCATGCCTGTAATCCTAGCCCTCTGGGAGGCCAAGGCGGGTGGATCGCTCGAGGTCAGGAGTTTGAAACCAGCCTGAGCGAGACCCCATCTCTACTAAAAATAGAAATAAATTATCTGGACAACTAAAAATATGTATAGAAAAAATTAGCCGGGCATAGTGGCGCATGCCTGTAGTCCCAGCTACTCGGGAGGCTGAGGCAGTAGGATCACTTAAGCCCAGGAGTTGGAGGTTGCTGTGAGCTAGGCTGATGCCACGGCACTCACTCTAGCCCAGGCAACAAAGTGAGACTCTGTCTCAAAAAAAAAAAAAAATCTTTAAAGAGAAAAAAGTATCTCTCTCTTTTTTTCCTTCTTATTTATTTATTGATTTATTTTTAAGATGTCATAATTCTTACCTTTGCTGCCAACGCTTTTAAACTGTCAAGAAACCTTTGCCAGAAATCCTTGAAGAGTGGGCGATCAATCTTCTTCAGGCTATCTTTGGTGCTAGCATCCACACTGACATACAGCTGAGTAACTGGCTTGAGGTTTCTTGGTAATTTTTTAAAAAGGAAAAAAAGAAAGAAAGAAAATTATGCCTATATCAGGCTTTCTATGATGTAAAATTTACAATCTATAATAGATGTGGTAATTAAACATTTCACTGGGTCTAGAGGCTTCTGCTTCTCCCAGAAAATTGAACAAATGATTTTTATAATGTAACAAAATGGGATGTCCTCTGGTTACTTTCAAATGATTGCATACCATCCCCAATAAACTGAAAACATTCAATTACTTAAAATTGATCCTTCTTCAAACATTAGGTTTTAATGGAAAATAAACAAAATAAGATCAAACTTTAGGCCTGGCTGTATCAGCCCAGCACAATTAGAGAAAGGTTTCTCAGAGCTAACTTTCCCCATAAACTCTGCCGCTCAAGACTTGCACACGGGAAACTTCACAGTCATGTGGGCCCAGGGTTGACAGGCTAATTCCCATCATCAACTCACTGACAGAAGTCTTCTAAGGCACCAGAAAGAACCCCAAAAGCTCAAGCCTTATTTGAAGGGCACAGAGCCACATCTATGCTTCCAAAAGTGGGACTGGGTTAAAAGTCAAGTCAAACAATGACCTATTGGAGGAGCTTTAAGCAACGCAAAGCCAGAACAACACAACCCACAAGCAAAATGGATATTGCAGATTCTTATATTTCTTTACTTTTTCAGTTTCCAGGAATCCCACTCATTCTCCACTTCTCTCAAATTCATTCACTCATTTCATAATTTTCTTCCTCTCTACTAGATTTCTTGCTTTAAACCTAGACTGTACCACTTCCAAAGACTCTCCTCTTCTCCCTTCACGTACCTCGTAATTCATTCTCTTCAGTGAATTTAGAAATAACTAGAAGAGAAGAAATTCCCCCTTAATAATCCTCTCATCAAATTCTCCCACTATTAATTTTCTATAACTAATCCACAGTTTATTCCACATTTACCTGTAGAATTTTATGCATTTCTGTTTCAAAGTGTATGCATTTTTAAAAATGAAGATATAATTCATATGCCATAAAATTTGCAATTTTAAAGTGGTTTATGTGTCTTTTATATATATCAGTATCAGCTTTATCAATCTTTGAATGTAAGACCCTGAAGGACAGGAACCGTATTTTTCTTTTTATCCAGACACACAGGCAGATATTAAAGCTACTGTTTAGTAGATATTGTTGTTCTCAGGAAACAGGACTTTTAAGGGAGTGCAGGCCAAACAAATGCTTGCAACAATATGGCTTAGTGACACACAGAAAAATCAGAAGTGTCTAAACCCAAAGTTATAAAACTAGAGATGCTCCAAGCCAAGGAAAGAGCCAATTAAAATATTAGCAGACTCTCATTATTTTAAACCCCTCGATACTGATATACAAAGGGAATCCTTCACAGTTGAGTAATGAGTCACTACAGAGCAAAGCACAAAAATTAGTGAAAATGAAAAACAAAAGCATCAGTAATGGCAACATTCTCTCTCATCACCTCTTTGTTGGAGGCCTCTTTAACTATGATAAACTATGCTGTCTTACCTGGTCTTAAGACAATCTTAAGATTCTCTTAATGGTTACTGCTGGCTGTCATCACCTGATACTTACAGACTTTGTCAGTGAGCCTCCTGATGTAAAATGGGAACTGGCCTGACCTTTTCTCTGTAATTCCATAACTACTTAAGATTATAAAATTCCGAAGTAAATTCCAAAGGCCATACTTATTTTATAAATCTCTAATGTTTATAAGAAAGGAAGCCCTGGACACTGATAGTACCAGTAATGAATTCTAGTCAATACGAAATGTCTGAGAGGCTACAATCAGGGAAGTTTATAGATCTCTTGCCAGGGACCAAACGAAGAATGGAAAAGAGAACAGGTCCCTAGGAATCACAGAGCTCATTTCTAAGGAGCTTAAAAGCAGCAAAAGGACCTTGGAGAAATTTTCTGATCCTCGGGATCTTATTTCTGCCTACTACTGGCCTCTATTCAACCAGAACAGGCAATTAGGCTCCTAGCATGGTCATTTATCTGTCTCCATTCTATACAGAGATAACAGTTTAGTTCCCCCAAAATAAGAGAATGTTATATCTTAAAATCATCCTAATAATTCCTGTGTCTGAGAACCTCCATCACTGCTGAGAACAATTAAAAAGGACAACATAAAGATTACATTATGCAACCTTAAACTCAGTCCCCAGCAAAAGTGCCCAGTGATTCTTGGTATGATTATTGCGATGAACCTTTGTTTTCATTTTAAAAATGAGTTGAAAATGATCATAGAAATGTACTGTCAATTGAACATAAAAATCCCTCTCCCTTTTCTCCTTTCCATAGAGATTATGAGGCCTAATTCTACCTTCCAAAGAACGTAGCTCAGAAGGTATAATGAAGTCTAACAACAGCCACAGAAAGGCAAAAAAAAAAAAGAGAGAGAGATTTGTTTGTAAGAAATCCAAGTAAATAGTAACTCTGATGCTCCTCTTGGGATAAAAAAATAACCAAGAGAGTGACCCAAACATCCAATATTATTCAAACCCGAATCTCTAAGACAATCTGGGGCTGTCAGATTGGGGCAAACAATTCATGAGGAAGAGAGGAGGAGGAGGAGGATGAAGAAGAAGGAGAAAATTATTTACCATTCACTGAGTATTCATCATGCCCTGTGCTATGTGCTTTACCCTTTTCGCTCTGTTCACTGAATCCTCACAATAAAACAATGAGACAGTTGCTACTTACGTCCATTTTAGAGATGATGAAGCTGAGGTTCAAGTAGGTTAAGTAACTTGTGCAAGGATCCACAAAGAGTGTCAACAATGAGATTCAAGCCCAGGAATAACTCCAGGGCCTGTTCTCCTAACTCTGTGTCACAATGGCAAAATTGACAGCGTGGCTCAGTATTCAAATCACTGCAGTTTAATGTAACAAACGTTATTCCATAAAATGAAAAATCTAAGAGAATACAGATGATTTAGGGAAGGCATATTATGATTGCAGTCATAAGAGAAGCCAAAACTACGAGTCTTCAGAAACAAATGCTGAACTTAATTAATTCCTTTTCACAGGCTTATGTACTTCATTCAACATTTATTTTGGGCCTGCCATGAACTGGACACTGGGCACAAAAGGCTCAGCTCTCAATACTTAGTACGTGCAGCAGGCAATGAGAGGTGGGTGAGCATCCTACCAAGTGCTCAGGCCATGATTAAGGTGGGTAAAGTGCAGTGCGAATACATGAAGGAGCAAGTTGATTTTGCCTGGAAAAATTATACAAAAGGCACAACAAATAAGGACAAAGTCAAAGCTGACCTTTGAAGGACACAGAGTTCATCAGGGAGATAATGAGAAGATCATTTCTGGGGAGGACCAAAGGAGAACAGCAAGCAAAGGCTCAGACCCATAAGATGCATCAGGATAAAGGAATCACAAATTATCCCCAGTGGCTCTAACCAGGCAAACAGGACTGGGGATGCCCTGTGGCCAAGTCTCATGTCTTGCCAAGGTTAGGCTTGGCTCACCGAAGACTTAAGTAGCCAAGGACACAATCAGATCAGTGTTGAAGAAAGGAAAGTGGATTCAGTGTGAAGGACGGATTAAAATGGCAGCACACACAGCACCGTTCTGCACCTGGCCTCCTCGCCACCCTTACTGCCAACCCACCAACCCCTCACCCAACAATTCCAAAATCCAAAAAGCTCTACAAACCAAAAGGTTATTTTTATAAGTTTGGAGCCAAACCCACTTGGAAATAAAATTAGACTCATGAAGCTGTTTGTATTCTTAATTTTTCCATTTATGAGAATAAGCATACTTTATTGCAAAACTAATTGTATGTGTGTGGCTCTAGGGTGCTGGAAGTGCAACATAAAATATGCTATACGTATAGTATTGCCTTTCTCAAATTCAGAAACAATTTGGGGCACAAGGGATAAGAGATTGTGAACACTACCTCGTGGAAATCATTCCATATCAATACATAAAGAGTTTTTTTACTTTTTTACTCTTTCTTCCCCCTTCTCTCTCTGCTCTCCTTCTAGAACTCCCAATGTAAGTATGTTGGCTTGCCTAAAGGTGCCCCACGGGTCTCTGGGGCTCTTCACTGATAGTCTATTTGATGAGTCATCATTCTCGTACTTTTCTTCGGTTCTTTGGAAATACTTTACTGCAGTTCTTTTAACATACTTAAAATAGCTAATTTAAAGTTTTTGTCTAGTAAGTCTAACATCTAGGCTTCCTCAAGGACAGATTCTATTAGCTGTTTTCTTCCCTGTGTATTAGCCATATTCTCTTGTTTCTTTGTGTATTTTGTGATTTTTTTTTTCCTCAGTGAAAACTAAACATTTTAAATAATATGGTGTGGCAACTCTAGAAATCAGATACCTCTCAATCCAGGTTTTGTTTGTTTGGGTGTTTTGTTTTGGTTTTGTGCTTGGGGTCTTTTTTTTTTCTTCTTCTTCCCCTGTTTGTTGCTATTTTTGTTGTTACTAAACTCATTTTTGTAAATTCTGTATTCTTTGTTGTGTTTGGCCACTGAAGTCTCTGTTCCATTACCTTAGTGGTCAGCTAATGACTGGACAGAGATATCCTTAACACATCAGCTGCCATATGAGTTGTATTTAACTCACTCTAGTTTTGACCCCAGAGCCTCGTGAAGCATACATAACTCACAGACCTTGAGAACCTCGCAGTGTGTAGGAAACTGATGCTGCCATGCTGCAGCATACACGCTATGTGCTGGGTGGCCCCCTGGGCAAATCCCTGCAGAAATTTTTCATTAACTTAGAAAGGATCATTTTGTTTTCTAAGTTTTTATTCTATTTTTGTAATAAAACACCATAGCCCCAAGGAAAAAGTTTGGTTTTTCTGATTGGCAGTCAACGTGTTAAATGTTTACAACCAATAAGTCTCCCAGCCTTTGTCTAGGGTCTATGCATGTGTGTTAGGCATGCTTCATCACCCAGGCAGGCAATCTGCAACTCTGCCTTGGTTTTCACTGGCTGCCTGTTCAGGACATGAGAAGAAAGCACAGGGCCTTCTGAGGTCGTCACTGGCATGCCCACAACCCTGCTCATATGTATAGTATTCTAGATTCCCAGGGATATGCTGGAATTTTTCAAAGTCCCCTATGACATCTCATTCCCTAGCTTTTCCTTTTATATTTTTTGGTTAACTTCTTGTTTGCCTTGTTATTGCTACCTCAGGTAGCTATGAAGTTAAACAACTGCCTATAATGTTTCCGAGAAACACCCCAGAGAAATGCTTTTTGCATCTGACAAACCTAAGTAACTTCAAATAAAGACAAGCCCTGTGAGTGAAGGTTCCAGATATACCACACAAGCTATATAATGACAGTTTTCTGGGAAGGCGCTGTTGAAGGAGATCTAACTTTGTTTTGCCCTCCCCGTGGCTGCCAGGCTGCTGGATTTTCCTGTGGTTGTGCGCTATTGGTT
This sequence comes from Lemur catta, assembly GCF_020740605.2. NCBI lineage: Eukaryota > Metazoa > Chordata > Mammalia > Primates > Lemuridae > Lemur > Lemur catta. The sequence continues at coordinate 33,374,737 of NC_059129.1, forward strand.
TTCAAGGCTACTGCAAGAGCTGGGGAAGTCGGATGGAACAGGACACGTTAATATCACAAAACTCACTGTTCTTACTGAGATTCGGCCATTTTTCTTGATTCTTGCATGCTTTTGGTTAATTTTCATAGTTAAGAAAAAGTTGATTCTGATCATTTTTGCCAGTGTTCTCACTGTTTTCATAGAGGATCAGCTTTTTTTAAGGTCTATACTTTGCTATTCCTGCTGATATCTAACCCACATGTTTGATTTTTATTTCCATCACACTCAACACCATTCATCAAAATATTTTGTATGCCCACTATGATTTCTTCTTTGACCCACAAGTAAATAAGAAGTGTGTAGCCTAAATTCCAAAATATTGGAATATTTTAGTTATCTTTTTGTACTGATTTCTAGTTTAATTCTGCTGTGTTCAGATATCATGCTCTATATGATTTCGATACTTTATTGAAACTTGCTGTTAATGTTCACCATAGGCTATTTGGTAATGATTCTGTGAGCAAGTTCTGTGATCTTAAAAAGAATTTACATTCCAAAGTTTTTGGTTGCCATGCTCTATTTCTGTAACATAGGTTAAATTTGTTAATTCTGTTGTTCAGATCTTCAACACTGCTATTGATTTTGATTTGCTTGTTTTGTCAGTTTGAGAGAAGTGAGTTAAAAACCTATTTCTCCTTGCAGTCTGTCAATTTTGAGACTATGTCATTGAGTGTTACAAATTTTGAGTTGCTACATGGCTTTATGTTCCTGGTGGGCTTAATATTTTATTATTAACAAATGTCCATCTTCTCTCAAGTAATGGGTCTTTCCTTAAAGTATATTCTGACCAATATTATTTAGCCTGCCTTTGCAAAGGTAAAACTTCTAAGTGTTTTTCAGGTATTGTCTCATACACGCACAATGCCACCATAAGGTGGTCATTATTATTATTATTATTTTACAGAAGAGGAAACCGAAAAGTCATCCCCCAATATCAGAAAGACAGCAGGAGATCCAGTCAAGATTCACACCCAGATCTCTTCTAGCCTAGAGTCCAAGCTCTTCACCACCTTGCTGCACTGCCTCTCTTCTTCCTAAGTGCATCTAGACATGCACATTTCTGAAAAGTGTTCCATCAATTCATAGACACAAGAGAAGACAATATTTTAAACAACACATTTAGTACAAACAAGATAGGCTGGGCGGGGGGCGGGGGGACTTCCATTCAAAGGACCAGATGGTATTTATAGTCAATTTTCATTTCATTGTAGCTATTTTCTGTAACCACTTTAAGCTAACACATATACGAAAACTTTGTTTTCATTAAAATTCATCCACTCTTCAAACATTTACTAAGCATCTAATATCTGAAGAGCCATCCAATTTATAAAAGTTCTCTAAAACAGGGTTCCCAACCTATTGGTGAGTTGTATAATTATTTCATTACAATGTAATAATAATAAAAACAAAGTGCACAATAAATGTACTGCACTTGAATCATCCCAAAACCACCCCCTACCCCAGCCCCATCCGTGGAAAAACTTCCATGAAAACAATCCCTGATGGCAAAAAGGCTGGGCACCGCTGCAAAAGACGTGGTGGTGAATGTCTTAGCAAAAACTGAAGAAAACAAAACACAAAGTGAACAAAATAACAGAAATACCAAAGAAGCAAAGAAAGAGGTGAAGCGCATACACAGTGTCAGTGAAGAAAGTACTGAAACGTAAATACACATAGCGATGACATCTGGTGGGGGCAGGCCAGGAAGTTAAATGTTAATCAGAAGTCATAGCCAAATGTCGAACACAGCTCTGCCTTCTTATGATAAACCTGCTAGCAGCTAAAAGCTACAGATTTACAGTATTTACCAAAAAAAAAAAAAAGACAAGATTTTAAATGAAAGTTTAAAAATAATATAAAATAAATAAAAATTATGATAAAAATAAAGGTGGACTAAAGATGAAGCTAACAGTGAGTCTACAAATGACTATAACTCTGACTCTAAACTCTCCAGCACACTGACAAAGAGGGAGACACTGTTATAGGATTCAAATGCCCACAAGGTAAGAAACCGGGTCCCCAAGGTTCCTCAGAGGGAAGAAACTCTTCAGTGTTTGCTACAATGTCCTCAGCTGTGATACACCGCTCTGGTCACAGAGCTGGATGCAACCACAGAATGTACAGTCTCTACAACAAAGTTTCAAACTCACATGTCTGTGGGGGCCAAGGACATAACCTGAGTCAACTTACGGGGGGGGGAAGTTCTTTGTCCACCACAATGCAGATCACATAGGAAACACACAAGGACATTCTTTCCTTACTCAAAGTGACACGCTTTCTTCCATTTTTCTTGGACTATGTGGCATTCTCGGTCTACCTTTTATTACTTCACTTTTGTTAGAAATAGTGACAGAAATTTCTCTGCTATGGGAAAATCAGCAGTGCAATTCCTCTGACAAGTGGCAGATGACACTCAGCCTCAGTGCTGAGCATAGCGAGACGGGGAGGCATGTGGCAAACTGAAAGGCACAGGCTTCATGGAAAAGATGACTATTACTTGGCTCTTGACAATTTTTGCCAGATCATCTTCTTTTCAAAAATCAGAAACCCAGATTCTATGCAAAACCTCTTGATTTTAAATGCTGGCTCAAAAAAAAAAAAAAAAAAGTTCTGAAACATGCTACAGGAAATACAAAACCTACTTGTTATCAGCTGCTGGTACAAGGCCTCTGGCCTTAAGGATTAGATGGATTACATATCCTTCAGCAATCCACATAATTATAATTTTTTTTCAACTGAGTTCCTGAAAAATACTGAGCCCCAGTAGGTTCAAGGTCATACTTCTTGACAAGTACAGCCTGTAGACTGCGAACACAGCCACAAATTCCTCCTCTCCGTGTATCCATCTCCCCTTGCCCTGCAGCCTTGAGTGCCCATGTCTCACTGGCACTGAGCTCAGCCATGTGACTTGCTTTGGCCCATGGGAAGTGAGCAAATGTGATACAATCAGAGGCTTAAAAGAGGCTCGTGCACTGAGGCTTGCTGCTCCTTGAAACCCTGCCACCATGTGACGAAGTCCAGAGCAGCCTGCTGGAGGATCCAGTGTCCCGGCAAGGCCACCATAAACCAGGCAGCCCCTGCAGATCCACCAACTGACTACACACAGGAGCAACACCGACACTAGCAAAGCTGACCAGGACCAAAAGAACTCTAAGCTGATTCGCAGAATTATGAGCTAAATAAATGATTGTTAGTTTGAGCCACGCGGTTTGAGGTGGATGGTTACAGCAAAAGATAACTGGTACTTACTTGAAAAATGGCTTTTTTCTTATCCAATCACCACCAGGCCCATTATTAACACTAAGTGTCTTATATATATTCTTGTCACTTTTATTAACCTCTGTTTTGACAAACAAAATCATAACGCTACTCAGAGAGCAACAGCTTTCTCATTTGCCTAAGGTGCTTGCCTGAAAACTGCAATCACCAACCAAAACGGATCTGCAAAATGCTGGCGACGCCCATAAGTCCCGGAGGAACCGCCCCTTTGTGGGAGAACTGTCAGGTAAAAGCCATGTGTTCTGAAGCTGAAGCGGGGACTGAAACCCTGTTAGGGAAAAGTTAAGTACTCTGAAAAGGCCACTAGCCTGATGGAGAGCTTGCACATGGGCCGAGGGAAGACCAGTCAACAAAGCCAAGATTCTCCTCAAAAGACACCAGAACATGGGTAGTATTGCAGTTACTAAGAAAAAAAAATTTTTAATTAAAAATAAATAAAAAATAAAAACTTAGTAAGCCACCCACCCACCCACCCGGAGAGCATTATTACTTCCTAGTGTATGCTCAAAGATAAAATGGTTGCAGGAGGTTCACCTAAAGGCTGAATTGCATGGCATGACTTGTTGCGTAGAATTAGCACTATAAACATTAGGGGAAACTTCCAAAATTCATGACCTCTGAGTTATATTAGTCAATCTATAGCCTTGTTTTTCTGAAAGCAACTACAATACCAGAGACAAAAGGCATTTAGATTTCTCCTAATTCACAGAAATAAGCAATATTATCTGCACTTAGAGAATGGTTTTACTTTCCATTTTCTCTTGGGCCATTGGAGTTGGGATGGGAGAGCCCGCAGCAAAACTCAGGGAGGTGTCAAGTCATGAAAATTAGTGTAAAAGCAGGCGCAGTCTCGGGACTATCTTGTTTCACTACTCTATGGTCCAGAGTATGGGAAACGTATAGTTTTATGACACATCATAGTATCTGGCAGGGCAACTCTCATCACTCTTCTTTTTAAGTTTTTTCTGAACAATTCACATCTTTCATTCGGAAAATGTGGGGTAGGCAGGTTGTCTTATATTTAGGACCTCCTAACATTTGGGCACATACATTATTCCCCAGCCAGTAGGAATGCTCTGTTTCAGAGAAAGTTACATCTAAAGATTAAGTTTGTTCCTCAATCCACCTCTGTCAGACACTCATTATCAGAAGTTCTTCCCAGATTCTAGCAATAATCTGTAGATCTCAGCTTTGGTTTTGTACTTCTCTATATCTAGATAGGTATTTCAATGGATAACAAAGACATCTCAACTTTTCGAGGTCCAAACCTAGAATGGCTACTTTCTACATATTCTCTCTTGTGCCCAGGGAAGGATATAACTTAAAAAGATATGCAACACGACTTCTATGCCTGTTCCCTGAACCATGTCACCCTTAACATTAGGAGCTTTAAGAATGCTTTAAAAATCCAAAAGAGGAACTTCCCTTTCCTAAGAATCCCTTCTTTCTCAATTATTCCTCACAGAATAGAGAATGAACTCTTGTTTTCAAGATCTGAGAGATTTTTTCATCTTCCTATTTCCCCAATCCTGCCACCTCACTTCTTCCTTTTTGTCTCCATCCCAATTTACCAGTCAGTACCCACCCTAAAAGACTGGGTTAGTCAATAAAGAAATATTTGTTTGGAATCATATGTCCTTTGTTGGCTGAAGATGGCAATCAAAACTAGTACCAACATCTTGTCATACCATGATCCCCCTGCGGGCACAAGAAAGCTCACCAACAAGAGAGGAGAAGAGAGACTCAGTAACATTGACTAAATGTTTACCATGTGCTGATATTTTGCTGGATACTTTCAAGTAAATATCTTATTTCATGCTCTATAATTGTTCTCAGTCTATGATGTCATTCACAAGGAATTTCATGCATGATCAAACAATGAATTATCCTCTCTGGTTATCATTTTGCAAAGAATTACCTACATCCTATTCCTAGCAAATTCAGTTCTTTTTAGACATTTATTCCTTAAATTTGAGATAGACCCCCCCTTTTTATACATATATCCCACCCTCTATCCCAATGTCTCCCCCATGAGCCATGTGAAAATTGAAAGATTTTAAATTTAACAAAACTTTTAAAAAAGGAATGGTGACCATATGTAGAATATGCACATTGACTTTTTAAAACCTTTTTCTTTTCAACCTTAACCTTTTTATATAACTTTAAAAAGTAATAATATAGCTATCTTTGTGACAATGTACCAATTTATATATTATTGCCCGGTAGCTAATAATTTTAATCAACTCTTTTATTTTCTAAATTTTAAACTGACTGTGTGTGTGTGTGTGTGTGTGTGTGTGTGTGTGTGTGTGATCATTCTTTCTAGAAATAAGGCGTTTTTTTTATTTTTTACAATTATTTTCACCTTTTTTTCATGTCACACCTTACCAGCCAGTATTTGGAATACAAATGTGAATTCAAAAAGATCACTGATTTTTATTCCTATTTCCCCAATATTTCACTACCCTTTACTGAGCACCTACAGTGTGCCAGGCACTGTACTAGTGGCACAAAGATAAATAAGCAAGAGTCCTGACCTCAAGGAACTTACAGTCTAATGGGAAAAGCACAGATGAATAACAGCTAAGTAAGAGTTAACACTTTTGGTGCTACAATATGTGCACAGTCCAAGTACAATGCAAAACAGGTCATTTCCAGGCCTCAGGGGAAACCTCTGGTCATCCTCATCTGGAGAGTCCTCCCCTGAGCCACCGTCCTACCACCTAAGCCTGATCCTTCCCCACATGATCTCTCTACTGTCAGGGCCCCATAATCCTGATGATCAACACGCCTGGAACCCTCAGCATAATTATTCCGTCCTCCTCTATGCTGGTCTCTCAGAGCCACACAGTCAGTTTGCCAATCTTATCTGCTGTGCCTCAACAATATCTTCCTTAACACTCCTCGTTCTCTCTGTCTTAATTCCATCCTTATAACTCTGACCTAAACGAACACCATAATCTCCTGTCCAGGTTCTGCTGCTTGTCACTCCCATTTCTGCCACTCTGGCAGATCACTCTGCAGGAAGCAAGATCTTTCTAAGGAGTAGAAGATTGAAGTCCCCTACAATCTATTCCCAACCTTTCCAACTTGATCTCCAGCTGCCCCCTCTTAGGCACATTCTGTGATCCAAATGAACTATATTTACATAACAGTTATCACAAATACCCCCAACTCCGTGCCTTTCTCAAGAAATTCCTGATAAAAAAATATAGTTTCCTACCTCCCCAAGTACCAATCCCAGCCATATTTTAAGATCCAAATTAAATGACACCATCCCTGGAAAGTTTTATGCTTCTCCCATCTGGAAAATATTGCATTCTTTTAATTCCCCTAGCAATTTACCTCTGCCTCTATTCTTTTTATTATGTGAATGGATTTTACTAATAGAATGGATTTTTGAAGAGCAGGAATATCTTCATCTCCCAAAGACCAACATTTATATGTAGCAAGTAATCAACAAATCCTCTTTGAATGTACTAGTGCCTATTAGTTTTACTCTGCAAACATAGATTCCAGCAGCATGTCTCAATAGGCTGAATTACTCACCTGATTTCCATGGGGAATTGTGCGTTTGTGACCAGGAAACTGGAGATTTTACAATGGTGGAGTAGCTTCAAAAACCTGTTGATCTCTGGGTACATTATTGGTTCTCCCACAAGGGACAATGCACAGTGCTTTACCGCCATTCCTTCCTCAAAGCGCCCTGCTTGGACACCCGGTACCCCTGCAGTGAAAAGGAACAAGCTAAATAAGACACAGATAGAGGATGCCACTTACATTTTTCTTAGTGATTCTTTGATTTTACAGGGCAAATTCATTCAGTCAAAAAATACAAAACAAGGGTCAGAGTGGGGGATAAAACTAGAATTACTAAATCAGAAGTCAGCAATCTCATCCTTAGTTTTGGTGCTGATTAAACTACATCAATACAAGCAGGCAAAACTAACTGTGTTAGCTATTAATAATTATTTGGAATGCAGAATACATCACTTTCCATAATTTGCTTAGCTCTGCCTTCTTTCATGTTGGTCTAAGAAAATCAACTCAATATATCCACATAAGGAAAAGCCTCTTCTAGACCAATTATCTCCCTATGCATTCTGCCAGTACCCTGAATTGGGTAACTAAATGTAGTTGGTCCAGAGGCATAGAGAAGAGAAAAAGAAGAGATCTGTAGTTCTCACATTTGGGTTCACATTGGAATAACCTGAGAGATTAAAAAACTACTGTCACCTAGGTCTATCTGCAAAGAGTCTGTTTCATTAGAACACACGCAAGCCAGAACAACAGGAGTTCTAAAAGTTCCCCAAATGATTCTTATGTACAGCCAAGGTTGAAAACCACTGTATGAAACCAGAGGACCCCAAACCTTGTCTACAAATTAGAATTGGCTGTGTATCTATAACTTCCAAAATCCAGGCTGAAGCTCAGACCAAATAAATCACACTCTCTGGGGAATGGCACAGGCATCAGTCGTCTCTGAGGCTCCGCAGTGAGTCCAACATGCAGACAAGTTTGGTAACCATGGGCACACACCACTCATTCTCAACCCGAGATGGACATTGGAATTACCCAAAGAACTTTTAAAATCCCAGTGTCTGGTGGCTCATGCCTGTAGTCCCAGCTACTCGGGAGGCTGAGGCAGTAGGATCGCTTAAGCCCAGGAGTCTGAGGTTGCTGTGAGCTAGGCTGATGCCACGGCACTCACTCTAGCCCGGGCAACAAAGTGAGACTCTGTCTCAAAAAAAAAAAAAAAAAAAAAAAAAAAAAATCCCAGTGTCCAGGAAGTATTCCAAACCAATTAAATCACAGTCTCTGGGGACAGGATTCAGGCATCAGGATTTTTTAAGTGCTCCTCGTGTGATGGGAGTTTAAAGCTTGTTTTGACAAGCACTGCTCTTGACTCAAATGTAGAAGACATTCAGAGACAGCTGTCCTAAAAGTCCCACAATCTAAGAATGTGAAAGACTTGGAAAGAATATGCACAGGCAAGTAAAAATATATCTCCTTTACTGTAGATATTTCTAAATCAATTATCTCTAGGATCTTTTTGAAGACTATATTCTCTCTGAAGGATACAGATTCCTCGTGGAGATTGGGGGTGGGGTGAAGCATGTCCATATGTTCTTACAGTCACTTATTAGCCATCTTTCAAACTTAATTTTCTTAGCTATGAACTGTACCTATTTCAAAAAATTTTTGTTAGTTTTAAATGAGATGATGCATATAAAGGTCTTAGCAGAGCACCTGGCACACAGGGACCATTCATTACGGATTTACAATTATCACCTTTATCCTGGTTTATTAAACTGACGAAATCCCAGTAACTGTCATCTTAATACAACAACAACAAAGAACCTGTGGAAAATAAAGTTAACTTGCATTGCTCAATTGTGCCTTAATGTTTACAAACTGACTTTATTTTATACACACAAATACAATCTACTTAGAAATAAGCAAGTGCAAGCACATTACCAAGAGGTCAAACCAACAGAATAGAGACTAAAATGAGAATACTCTAAAAGTGACAGGTGATATCTTCTTTTATGACTAACTGCAATCCTAAGAATGTATTTCATGTCAGTATTTTTGGATGGATGAATAATTTTTTAGGTTATTGAAATCTAAGATCTTAACTCAAGTGAATCAAGGTTTTAAATAAAACTTGATCCTTAAACTCATTCTGTGCTGCCAAGACAACTCAGCATGAAGTATAACATTTCCTTTTTCAAAAAAAAGTATCATTAACTTTAATCCCCACAGGAGTAGCTGAGTAGAAGGTAGATTTAACCTCAACTCCAGAATTAACCTAAAACTCAGAAAGTAGAAGTCCTGGCCACTGGGAGTCAGATGTACTGGGTTCAAATTCTGGCTCTAACACTAAGCTAGTTTTGTGTCCTTGGTCAGGCCTCTCACTCTCTCCAAGCCCATTCCCTTATAATGGGAATTTTACACACACACACACACACACACACACACACACACACACACACACCCCACATTATTAAATGAAATGAGCTACAGGAAATGCTTAGTGGAGTGCCAGGCCCAGCACCTCCACCAAGTGTTCAAAACATGTTAGCTGCCAATATTTTTATTTTATGAGCTGAAACAGAAATATAATTATTTTAATTACTTAAAATAGTAATTGTTTTCAATTAACTGTATGTATTGATCACCTACTATGTACCAAGCACTGTTTTAGAAGATTTTTCTATCAGTAAATAAAACAGAGAAAGGTCTGTGCCTTTGTGGAGTTTATATTCTAGCAAATGAGATAGAGACATAAAATATAGTGAATCAGTAAATTCTATAGCAGAATAGTCCAGTGGAACTTTCTGTGATGATGGAAATATTCTCTTTTTTTCACTATCTAAAACAGTAGACACTAGTCACACATGACTATTGAGCACTTGAAATATGGCTAGTGTCAATGAGGAAGTGAATTTTTAATTTTATTTAATTTTTACTAATTTAAAAGGGCCATGTGTGGCTAACGGATACCATATTGGATGTACACTTCTATAATATGTTAGAAGGTGATAAGCATTTGGAAAAAGGTAGAGCAGGGTAAAGATGTGCAGTGCCAAGAGGAAACAAAGGCAGGCCGCCCTGCTACCCAGGGTGGGCAGCATGGACCTCACTGAAAAGGCGAGGTCTGGCGTGGAGATGCGGGCGTGGGCCAAGAGAGCGAAGAGTGGAAGACATGGGTGGGAGACTGTCTAATGTGTTCAAGAAATCTGAGGAACAACAGTATTCACTGTAGGGTTTTGAGAAGAAGGATGGCATGAACTAATTTTTGTTTTAAATGTATCAGATTGGGTTCCATATTGAGAACACCAGGGCAAAGAGAGAAGCTAATCTGTCCAGAGCTGAGCAAGAAATGATGATGGCTTGTACCACGGTGGCACAAAGGGATTATCAGCTGGATCTGTGTTGACAGCTTAGTCAAGAGGATTCTGGAATGGACTGGATGGAGGGTAAGAGAGAATGAGAGGTGCTGAGGACTTCCACCAAGTGTTAGGCCTGAGCAACCAGTCGCCATCAACTCAGACAAAGAAAGCCTTAGGTGTAGCAGGACAGAGAGGGGGACCAGGGACTGAGCCCTAGGACACTCACAATTCTCCGGAGAGGAGGAGGGACCAACAAAGGACACTACCAAGGAGCAGCCAGGGAGGAAGGCGGAAAACCTAAAACCAAAGAGACCAACTGCTATCTTTTCTGTAGAGCTGCAACTCAAATTTCCATAAACATACTTGCCCATTTAGACAATCTAAAACCCACAAACAAACAAAAAACAAGACCAAAAAAATCCCCCAAACCCCCATGTGTAAACTTTTTAAAGTAATGGATTCTGAGATTTAAAAATCATCCTGATTCTTTCAAAAGTAAGGTGTTGAGAAAGATATGCAAAACCTTGGTTCTTTCCTTCATAAAAGCACATTTCTATCGCATGCTCACTGCCAGAGGCTATTACAGTGGTCCTTCCAAAAACAAGGCCTCAAGGAATCAACATCATCTTCTTTCACTGTCCTCAAAGAAAATAAAACAGCTTCCAAATTTCTAATGGAAAGAACTCCTGGAGAAGAAAGAAACAGGCAACAAGAAACACTATATTTCAGTAGCAATCTATAGTGCTATTCCCCACTGTGTGATACACACACACACACACACACACACACACACACACACACACACACATTCTCTCTCTCTGTTCTTCTCATGGTTCCCAAACTTTAACCCTTTCACAACTAAACTCTGATGCTTTGTTATTCTAATTTTTATGGGTTTTTTGTTGTTGTTAAATTAAGCAACTTTTCTGACATTTCTGTTATCCTGTACAGCTTCCTAATTTTGGATAATCACAACTACAGTCAGCAGAATAACTAAGAAGCATAATTTATCTCACTGAAAGACCTCAAAGCAAGAATTTAAGGTTCCAGAAATTTTATCCTAATGTCATGATGATAAACCAAACAACATACCCAAAAAAAGAACAGTGATACATTGCTCAGCATACAGTATTCCTATGTCTAAGGTTTGGGCCAATCAGAAATAAAACACTCTCTTCTTTTTTCCCATAGCAATGTAGTTCTTAGTCAAAGATCTTCTCAACAACCTTTCCTGGCTTAAAGTCAAAAATAATAACTGTTTGATACAGTCATTTCACTGTGAAGTTTTTCATAAATAAGTCTTCAGAAAACAATTAGCAGGTGGTATTCTCTTCCCCACCTCCACATTTCTTTATGATGTGCTCTTTAGCACACCTAGTTTGTGAGAACCATCTGCTAGGGAGCTTTTGTTTTTTGCACTACTTCACTTCTAGTTTAAAGTATAGATAAAAAACACCTAGCAACAAATGATGTCTTCTTCATCTTTGCATCTTTTCCACTGAGCACATTTCTGACAAAGAATGTTCAATCACTTGATGTTAGCTGAATTGATGAAAAACTAAGCTAAGAAACCTCAACCCCATTCTCCAGGATCTGTTTCTCCCTGCCATGGAGGTGAGGGGGCAGGCAGTATTTTGAAAAGATGCTGAGTCGCGCTGAAATTCTGACCCACTTTTAATCAATATAAAGTTAATTTTGCAAGTGTATAAAGAGAAAGCTAATAAAGGTCATGAAAACAAAGATATTTTAATGACTCAGTGAAATAAGTGAAAAGACAATGATTGCCCTCAGAATTGAGAATAGCAGCACAAAAGAGAAGTACTTAAAAAATCAGAGAATTATCTTCAAAATCCGCTAAAGGCTGGCCACTTAGCTAAAGTTGGAAACTCAGAGACAATAGGCAACAATAGCCACAACCATTTCCCATCCTACACAGAAATAAACTCACAGACGGGACCAGACCCAGGGGAGAAAACAGGTGTTCATCATGGCGTGGGAAAGCAAACGAGAAAACAAAGGACTCCGAGCCGGAGTAAGGGAAATTATTAATGAGCCAACAGAGTGGAACTCTAAAAAGTGGCTGAAGTGGAGAGATCTAGAATATAATAAACTAAGAAAGAAACAGCTTTGAGGCTTTGAAAATTGCCTATAATTTCCAATTTATAAGGATGCTGTTCCTAAGCATTTCTATTTAAGCCTGAAATGTGTATTACCATAGATATATTACTAAAATGAAAATTAAGTGACCGTGCAAATTCCTAAATACCTAACTAGTCTGTAATATACCTAAATTACAGTGCTAATAAATCCATTTCAATATCACCTAAATCTAATTCAAATATTTTTTCCTGTAGGAAAATGTATTCTAAATTCCAAATAAGGAAACCAGAAATCATATATCTTTCTGATTTTTTTGTTTGTTTGTCTCTTTGTTTTTAAGCCACAGGGGACACAAGGTAATAGTATGGGGGCTCCAACAGAGAAACTCCAATATGAGTGTCAAAGAAGAGAAAGGCGAAGTTGATTCCCACAGGGCCTCTGTAGGTGGGCTTATCTCTACATCACTTGAGATGAGTCACTTCTCCAGGCCAATCTCTAGTGAGGAGTTGAGATTTGAGGAAGGTAGACAGGAGATCCTCCATCAGGGGCCAAAACAAGATCTGGAGGTACCTGTCTGCATCTTTAGAGTTCAAGAGTAGGATCCATGCCAGGCTTGCACCCAGGTGAGGACACAGGGTTCAGAAGAGGTAGGGTGACTCACCCACAGCCTGTAACCATCAGCCTCACCATCCTTATTCTGAGACTGACATAGCCAGAAACCAGGGTGAACTGTTTTATTTGTAACTATCCCCTAAGGATGAATGAAAGAACATAGAGATTTCACTTAGTGCAGGAAGAATTCAGGATTGTAAAAAAGAAAACTTTAGACTATAACCATTATAAAGCCTAGTATAAGTAATTTAGTGAAGTCATAAAATCTCACTGCCTAGTGAATGTCTACAATAAAATCAACAACCACCAATTAGAACAGTTTAGATTACTTTCTGCCAAGAGCCAAGAGAATGGAAAACACAACCAATGTTCTGAAATACTAAACTTCTATAATGTTGCCAGAAGAGCATTGTTTTAAAAGAACACATATAATATTGTTTTCTTTTAAATCTTACAGACTACCACCAATTTTCCAGAAGGGCTCTGGATTCTTACAAATTATGTATTTTACCCTTTAGTAATTAGGGTTTTTTTTCTTTTCTAATACTATAGTTTCTGAGCAAGATTTACTATGCCTATTATAGCAACAAGACAGATTTTCAAAAAGTAATGGCTTGTTGAAGCTCAGGATGAAGTAAAAATATTAAATAGTCACCACAGCCCAAAAATTAAAAATTAAGGGAGCTCTTATTCATTGTGAAAATATAAAACAAAAAGAACTCCTTTATGCCCACATGCTGGCCCAGGGGTAGGGAACCTTCAGCCTTAAGGTCACACGTAGCCTTCTATAATAGGTCCTTAAGTGCGACCTTTTGACTCAATCCAAATTTTATGGAACAAAACCTTTTGTTTTATTAATACATTTTTGTTCATCATTTTTACTTTTTAAATGAACGTATTTAAAATACCAAAGAATAAAATAAGTTTCAGCAAAATACTTCTCCCAGATTGACTGGCACAATTACAATTAGTAAACTATAAGGGCGAAATTGACAGCTGCTACACTCATGATCTAGTTCTAACTCCCCCCATCCCACCAACCGCCACCACCAGCCAGCGCCACTACCACACCAGGCTGGTTGACGAGAGTTTATGAGGGTCAAGTATACCAGTCTGTTATCAGCTTTTGACAACAGTGCACTGTGTTTCTATTTGAAGTGGAATTTGTGAGCAGATGCACAGCTCGATAGTATTTTTTAATTCTGTCTGCTCAACAGCCCATCATGTCAAAGAAGACCAAAAGAATGCTGAAGGAAGAAAACAGATTTGTTAATGAGGATTGGGAATTGCAGTATTATCTTGTTTCTGCTAAAGATAAGATGATTTGCTTGCTTTGTGATACTGCAATATCAACATTAAAGAAATACAATGCTCAGTAGCATTATAACACTCATAAGGACCACAAATATCTTAAATTAGAGGGAGAGGCACAAAAGGTTATGCTGCAGGAATTAAAAGACGAAAAGCAAAAGCAAAGACAATTCTTTCAAACAGCAATTAAGACCTGGAAATAAGGCCACTGAAGCAACTTATAAAGTCGCTTATATACTCGGGAAAAAAGGGAAGCCATTCAGTGATGTAGAAATTATGAAAGAATGCATTGGAAAAGTGGTAGGATGCTTAGACCCTGATAATGTTTCAAGGTATAAACAACTACCTCTTTCAAGGAGAACCATAACTGATGGGCAGCATGAATTAGCCTTCAACTTAACAGAAAAACTTCATGCAATACTTCAAAACGAAAATATATACTATTCAATCACTTTGGATAAATCAGCTGATACTACTGACTTGGCACAGGTTTTCTACTTCATTTTGGTCGTAACAGAAGGTTTCCTTTGCTATGAAGAGTTACTCACTTTGGGCACTCTCACAAACAGAACACAGGGAATAGATATCTCCAACAACTTTCAAGATAAATGTCGTGAAGTTGGACTGAATTTGGTAAATTTAGTGAGTATATGTATAGACAGTGCACCTTTCATGACAGGAAAACATGAAGGGTTGGTTTATTGCACAGATAAAAAAATTATTAACAGATCCAGATATTCTCATTTCTTTTCATTCCATCTTGCATCAGCAAAATCTCTGTGCTAAAGCTACTATTTTAAGTGACACTTTACAACAAGTTACAAGTATTGTTAACTATATTTGTGTAAATGCAACACGGCATTGGTATTGTCTGTTGAATGATGAGGTATTCAGTTTGGATTTGATGTTATCATTCTAAAGTGCCTTGGCTATCTCAGGGATAGGTGTTAGCCAAAATTTTATCTCTGTGAGAACAGATAGTTAAATTTTATGAAGAACAGAATCAGCAATGTGAATTATTGAAACAAGATTTCTATAGGAATGCAGCATTTCTGTGTGGTATCATGTCAAATCAAAATAACTTGAATATTTCTTTGCAAGGTAAAACCAAGTCTATATATTAATGTGATATGTGGCAAAAAAATCCAAGCATTTCAAAAAAGCTATCTTTTTAAAAAACACTTCTTCAAAAGGAAATTCTGGATGAACCTTTTCCCCAGTTAGCAAAGGTCATTGATGAGCAGGATGGTATATGCAAGTCATTTGAAGAATACGCAGCTGTTACAGATCTATTTATTGGAGAATACCACGAAAGGTTTGCTGACCTTGAGAATCATGACATCACACTCAAGGTAGCATTTCAGCCTCATCTAGTTGATATCACCAAGGCACCTAAAGAACTACAGATGGAACTGACTGAGCTCTCAGTAGATGACATTTTAAAGTCATTGTTTGATGCTAGGAAAGACCCAAGTGAAATAGGGAAAAATGCAGAATACCCACGCCTTCGGCAACATGCCCAAAAAATGCTTTATTGCTTTTCAACCACTTATTGCTGAGAATCCACATTCTCCTACCTAACCCAAATCCAGGTGCCCTCAAGGTCACAAATGACTGGTACCCATCTAGAGGATCAGCTGAAACTGAGGACCTCCATGTTGCAACCAAATATTCGAGTGCTTTCCAACAAAAAGCAGACACAACAAAGTCATTAAAAGATTAGTTAACTTTAAAGTTAATAGTTTTCATTTTTTTTAATTATTCAGTACATAGTAGTTAGATTTTTACAAAACAATGTACATTTTTTAAGTAAATCTAATTGAAGTTTCTTGAATGAGGCCTTATTTGATGACAGCTAAATTAATGCAGCCTTCCAACATGAAAAGGTTCCCCATCCTTGTGCTGGCATACCTACACCCACCACACCTCCAAACATATACCTGTTTTCTTCTGGTTTGAAGAAAAACTGCTTTGCTAACCTGAAGAGTGTTGGTGTACAAATATCAACCAGTTCCACTTTGAAAATCTTTCTAGCAAATCTACTGCTGATTAAATATTTTGCTGATATGGTCATATTTTATCAAGTCAATCAAGGTATAAAAAGAATCCTTTATGGGAATTACCAGGGTAAAATAGATACCATATAAATGCTGTTTTTATAAATGAAATTGGTGGCAGTTGTCGAATTTCTGGGGATCATTCCCTCCCTCTTACGCATTCTAACCCCTGCTCAGGATTAACTTGTCCACAGATATACTCTACTCTTTCTCCCTGCCAGCCTGTATCCAACCATCCCCCTACAAGAAAACACACATTTTAAAACTCCTGTGTCTTACACCATGGGAACCCAAAGACAAACCTTTAGAGATGCCTACCGATTAAAGTAAGCCCAAGGTTACTACCAACACAACTTTCTGCTCAGGACAAGCCCTCAAACAAGCTTGGCGGACAACAAAGAACATATGCTCACTGAACTCACCTAACACATTTTATTAATGTCAAAAAAGTCTACCTCATGACTTATTCATTACTTATTTTCATTTAAAGTACATTTGCCAAAATGCTCCTGTCAGAAAAATTACTATCAAAACTCAGATCGCCATTCTGTATCAAGGACATCTCAAACAGAGAAATGAATGTCTACTTTTCAGGGCTGCTTCCTCCCCACGCAGACTGCATTTAGGGAGATTCCAGTATGTCCAGGAAACACACATCCTCAGCCGTCATCCCATTATTTGAAGGTTCAATTGGCTCTTCAAGCACTAATTAAAAATAAATTTATTATTAATGGAATATAAAGATAAAATTACTGACATTTCCTACTTCTAATACTATTCTCTGTGATTCTTAATTTTATGTGTCAATTTGGCTGGGCCACGTGCCCAGATATTTGGTCAAACATTATTCTGGATATTTGTGTGATGGGGTTTTTTGGATGAGATTAACATTTAAATTCGTGGACTTTGTGTACAGCAGATTACCCTCCATAATGTGGATGGACCTTATCCAATTGGTCAGATTATCTTAATATAACAAAGGCTAACATCCTCCAACCAAGAACAAATTCTGCCAGCAGAGTGCCTTTGGGCTTGAACCACCCCTCTACCCTACATCTCCAACCTGTCAGTGAACTCCATCAGATTTTATACTCACCAAGCCTCCACAATTATGTGAGCTAATTCCTCAAAATGAATGAATGAATGAAATCTTCCTTGCTCTCCAAACATAAAGACATACACACACACACATACACAATCAGTTCTGTTTTTCTAGAAAGCCCTAATACACTATCCCAAAAAAAGAAGACTTTGCCTTGAAATTTATTAAAATGATATATAAAATGGTGCTGGGAAAACTGGATAGCCACATGTAGAAGGCTGAAACAGGACCCACACCTTTCACCTCTCACAAAAATCAAATCACGGTGGATAACAGACTTAAACCTTAGGAGTGAAACTATTAGAATTCTAGAAGAAAATGTAGGAAAGACTCTTACAGACATTGGCCTAGGCAAAGAATTTATGAAGAAGACCCCAAAGGCAATCACAGCAACAACAAAAATAAATAAATGGGACCTGATGAAATTAAAAAGCTTCTGCTCAGCCACAAAAACAGTCACGAAAGTAAATAGACAACCTACAGAATGGGAAAAAATTTTTCCATGCTACACATCCGATAAAGGACTCATAACAGGAATCTATTCAGAACTCAGGAAAATCACCCAGAAAAAATCAAACAACCCTATCAAAAAGTGGGCAAAGGACATGAACAGAAATTTTTCAAAAGAAGACAGAAGAATGGCCAAGAAACATGAAAAAATGCTCAACATCTCTAATCATCAGGGAAATGCAAATCAAAACCACAATGAGATATCACTTAACTCCAGTGAGAATGGCGTTTAACAAAAAGTCCCATAACAACAAACGTTGGCGTGGATGTGGAGAGACAGGAACACTCATACACTGCTGGTGGGACTGCAAACTAGTGCAACCTCTGTGGAAAGCAATATGGAGATACCTTAAACAAATACAAGTAGACCTACCATTTGATCCAGCAATCCCATTATTGGGCATCTACCCAAAAGAACAAAAGACATACTATAACAAAGATATCTGCACCCAAATGTTTATAACAGCACAATTCACAATTGCAAAGATGTGGAAACAACCCAAGTGCCCATCAATACATGAGTGGATTAATAAAATGTGGTATATGTATACCATGGAGTACTACTCAGCTATAAGAAACAATGGTGATATAGCGTCTCTTGTATTTTCCTGGAAAGAGTTGGAACCCATTCTACTAAGTGAAGTATCCCAACAACGGAAAAATTAAGCACCACATGTACTCACCATCAAATTGGTTTCACTGATCATCACCTAAGCGCACATTTAGGAATAACACTGATTGGGTGTTGGGCAGATGTGGGTGGGAGAAGGGATGGGTGTATACATACATAATGAGTGCCATGTGCACTGTCCAGGGGATGGACACATTTGAAGCTCTGACTCGAGGGGCAGGGGGGCAAGGGCAATATATGTAACCTAAACTTTTGTACCCCCACAATATGCTGAAATAAGAATAAAAAATAAAATAAAATAATAAAAAAAGGATATATAGCTTCTATGAAGATCAACAATCAATAATATTAACTAAACCAACAGTGAGTCTAAGAAAAACTAATCAAATTCCAGATGTGGGGCTTACTAGTTCTTTACCAATAGTTTCATTAATTTTCCAAAAGACTGCTAAGAGACATTGTATTATTCAAATAAGAGAAAGTGATTTGTTCCCCCAACCCCCAAAAAAGTGCTTGAAACTAAAAATCAAAGTGAAAAATTATGTACAGGTCAACTTTCCCTAGAAAATTCATGAAGAATAAAATAAAAATATAATCATTGACCAATTGTCTTTTGTATATTACTATTGATTTTGAACCATTATTTCCATTACTTTTCTCCATTTCTCATAAGAAATAAGAACAGTAATAAGAAGTACTATAATCTTAAGAATGAGTGATCTGAACAGAACAAATTTCATTACATAAAAGAAATGCCTGACCTTGAGAATGCTAATTACTGGGGTTTATAAAGATTCCTGTATATGTTGTTAACACCATAGAGTGCCCATATCAAAACAGCCTTGGTTGGAATTTTTTTTTATTGCTGCATGTAAAAGTAAAGGAGACTACAGGAGAGGAGTCACCAGTGGTAGGTGGAGACAGGAGCATACAAAGTTAACAGGGAACCTAACAAATTTCAATTCATCGGCTACAGCTGTTCCTTTATAAAGCCATTACTTTATGAGTCCACTATATCTAGCTATAGTACTGGTTCTCAAAGTGTGGTCCTCCATTCAACAACACCCAGAACCTGTCAGAAATACACATTCTTAGGCTCCACCTCAGGCTTAAAGAATTAATCTCTGGGAAAGGAAACCAACAATCTGTGTTTTCACAAGCACTCCAGATGATTCTGATGTGTGATCACTGGTTTGAGAACCAGTGATCTCCAGTAAAGTCAAGTATTTTAAGTATGAGACAGAATTGAATCAGGGAATTCTAGAAACTGAGTGGCAGAATTTTTACTACATCACTATGGATCATAAGGAAGAAATTTTTATTAATATCATTCCTCCTTTTTTTATAGGGTATTCATTCAAAACTGCTTTCCCAACACTAACTGACATTATTTAAGAATTCTTCAATAACCTAAAATTTCCAATGCATGCATAAGGCTGCTTAAGCTCACTAAGACAGGACAATAGCAAAGGTTTTTAAAAAGGATGATGATACTTTCCCAGCAAAACTTACAGATCAAGTGCACCACACTGTAAGTTGCTACACTTTGGATTAAATTTTTAATTCTTCCATCACATGAGATATAAAAGCTAAAAAGGCCAAAATAGATATAATATTTCTACAAACGTTTCACTTCTTTATAGGAAAATTTGCCAGTGGGGACAAAATCCTACCAAAGAAGCAATTCCTCTGCCAATTTGATTCAGGCTATTAATAGGTAACAACATTTCTTTGTAAAGGGAAGATAAATACCTTTAAACTGCTTAATCATGTTCTGATGGTTTTCGATGGCTTCCTTTAAGATCATTTCAGGCTGGTCCATCTTCCACCGCCATTCAGTGCCCACTGGATTGGTATGGTGCCTAGGAACAAGATACAAAGTTCTAGAGCTGAGGTCCCCAGCCCCTGGGCCAAGGCCTGGTACCCGTCTATTAGACCTAATAGTGGCCAGTTAGGACCTGGGGCTGCACAGCAGGAAGTGAGCAGCAGGTGAGCAAGCAAAGCTTTATCTGTATTTACAGCTGCTCCCCATCGCTTGCATCACTGTCTGAGCTCTGACTCCTGTCATATTAGTGGCAGCATTATTCTCATAGAAGTGTGAACCCTACTGTAAACTGCGCATGTGAGGGATCTAGGTTGCAGCTCCTTATGAGAATCTAAAGCCTAATGATCTGAGGTAGAGCTGAGGCGGTGATGCTAGTGCTGGGGAGGGGCTGCAGATGTAATAAATGCAATGCACGTGAATCATCCTGAAACCATTCCCCCACCTCCACCCCCAGTCCATGGAAAAATTGTCTTCCATGAAACCGGTCCCTGGTGACAAAATGGTTGGGGACCACTGTTCTGAAGGACTCCTTGTAATGAGATCTTGGCTAGTCACCTGCTATGAAGTAGTCCATAAAAATCACAAAATCAGGATTGGTTTCCTCCTAAGAGCTCAACTGTTTATAGCAATATTTTCCTACTTGTTTTAAGTCATGACACCTAGCAGAGAGGAGTGAATAGAGAAGAGAAGTCACTCAACATCTCTGCCCAGCCCCGGTCCTAATTGAGTCAACTCCAGTAACAAACTGACAAAACACTCTTTCTTGCTAATCATGTTAACTATGTACATACACAAACAAGGCAACGTGTCGCCATCATGTTATTACATTTCATAAAGTGAGTGAGGAATGCTGGAACACTTAGGTTTGGAAATGACACTGGGAGGGCCAGAGAAAGAGCACTTGTTGATGCAGGCTTGAGAAAAGGCAAGAAAGAAACTCCTGGAACCTTCTCTCCTATATCCCTTATGGAACAAAAGTAGGGAGAGATCAACTTTCAATGAGATCATGAGTGTGGACATTTTCTTCCACTCTGTTCAAGCAGGAGAAAACTGCAGCCATAGCCCCAGCCATATACGTTTTGCAATTAGTCGCATCCTAAATCAGTATGCTTAGACAAAGAATGATGGTTATTTCTGTAACTCTCCTTTTTTATACATTTTTGTGGTTGTTTGAGTTCCACTCATAATGATGCATCATTCTCTTGTTATGTTATTAGTACTATATATCTCATCAGTCAAATCTTGGAGGTTGACCAGTCACTGGATCTCCTTGAGATGACTCAGTGTGTCTTATTCCAACATTTCCCCAGGTTTGTTCTAAATGACGCTACACAAAACAAAGGGGTGTGAACTTTCTACGAGCTGCATTCTACATTATCCATTATCCCGGAGAATCACAGAGTCTCTTAGATTATTTTTGATCTTACATGCTTTTACTTCCTTATTATGAACGAATATTTCCTGTTATTCATTTTATCTGGGTATTACCAGTTAAAGAAACTATAGTTCTGTGTCATTACCCTGTGTCCAGTCACTTTCTTTAATTCTCTTATAAACTGTAACTTTTCCAGTTATTTTTCTTAGATTACCTAGGTATGTAGTCATATATTATGATATAGTTCCTCTTTTACAATTTTTTTTTTTTTTTTTTTTTTTTTTGAGACAGAGTGTCGCTTTGTTGCCCAGGCTAGAGTGAGTGCCGTGGCATCAGCCTAGCTCACAGCAACCTCAACCTTCTGGGCGTAAGCAATCCTTCTGCCTCAGCCTCCCGAGTAGCTGGGACTATAGGCATGCGCCACCATGCCCAGCTAATTTTTTCTATCTATATTTTTAGTTGGCCAGATAATTTCTTTCTATTTTTAGTAGAGACGGGGTCTCTCACTCTTGCTCAGGCTGGTCTTGAACTCCTGACCTCGAGCAATCCACCTGCCTCGGCCTCCCAGAGTGCTAGGATTACAGGCGTGAACCACCTCGCCTGGCCATTTTTACAATATTTTTATTACATTTTTATTTCATGTCTCCTTACATTAGCCAGGACATCCACAAATATATTAAATAACAGTGATGAAATCTGTCACCCTGGTTAGATTTTAACATTCAATAAAAATGTTTCTAGTGTTATATCATAAAATACATTAACTTGCTCAAAATTAACAACTTACAAGATAACAAAATAACATGTTCATTTAACAGCTAGGAAAGGATTTAAAAGCTTGACAATACTCAGTATTGGTAAGCAGGGCAAATTTTCCCTCTTACGCTGCCAAGGCTAGAGAAAGAGGCCTGCCTCCTAGTGTAGGCCTGGGAAAGGGACAAGAGATGCCACTTGGAAGCTACTCTCCTAAATCCTTTATGGAAAAAAAGCCTTTATCTGTGAGTGAATTGGGGAAAAGCCTGTGGCAACCCAGCCCCCATGCTACACACAGGGAGAATTTGAAGCCCATGGTACACTAAGAATAAGCACAGAGACAACAAACCTCAGCTGGAGCCCAGCTCCTGACTAGATTTACTCAAATGCCAATAAATGTCCAACAGAAGGAAAGGGGTGCCCATTTCCATACACGCACACAAAAACTCCACCTCAGTTTTTAATGCCCTAAACTACATGTCCAACTTTAAAACAAAAAAAAAATTATGAGGCATGCAAAAAGAAAAGAAAAATAACACAATTTCAATAGACAAAGCAACAAATAGAACCAAACTCATATGGACACAGGCTGAGGCAGGAGTATTGCTTGAGGCCAGGAGTTGAGAGCAACCTGGGCAACATAGCAAGACCCCATTTCTACAAAAACAAAAATTTAAAAATTAGCCAGGCATGGTGGTACATGTCTTAGTCTCAGCTGCTCTAGAAGCTGAGGTAGAAGGATCACTTGAGCCCAGGAATTTGAGGTTGCAGTGAGCTATGATGACACCACTGCACTCTAGCCCAGGCAACACACCAAGATACTGTTTCCAAAAAAAAAAAAATTACATACTATAATCAAGCACAATTTATCCCAGGGATGCAAGGATGATTCAATACACACAAATCAATAAACGTGATACATCACATCAATGGAATGATAAGACAAAAAACATATGATGATCTCAATAGACACAGAGGAAGCATTTAGTAAAATTCAACTCTCTTCATGAAAAAACTCTCAACAAATTAGGCATAAAAGGAACATAACTCAAGAAATAAAAGTCATATATGACAAACTCACAGCTAATATTATACTGAATGGTAGAAAGTTGGAAGCTTTTGCTCTAAGAACTGAAACAAAACAGGATGCCTAGCCATAGTAATTAGGCAAGAAAAAGAAATAAATTGGAAACGAGAAAGACATATTGTCCCTATTTGCAGATGTCATGATCTCCTGTACAAAAAAACCTAAAAACCTCACTAAAAAACTCTTGGAACTGATAAATGAATTCATTGCAGGATACAAATTCAAAACACAAAATCAGTAGTATTTCTTTTCTTTTCTTTTTTCTTTAATTTAGAGACAGAGTCTCGCCCTGTCCCCCAGGCTAGAGTGCAGTGGTGCAATCACAGCTCACTGCAAACACAAACTCCTGGGTTCGAGCGATCCTTCTGCCTCAGCCTCCTGCATAGTTGGGAATACAGGTGCAAGCCACCATGCCCAGCTAATTTTTTTTTTATTTTTTGTAGAGACAGGGCCCCATATGTTTCCCAAGCTGGTCTCAAACTCCTGGCCTCATGCGATCCCCCTGCCTCAGCCTCCCAAAGTGTTGGAATTTTATAGGTATAAGCCACCATGCCTGGCCATAATCAGTATATCAAACTAAAAAACTTCTGTATAGCAAGGAAACAATCAACAGAGTGAAGAGACTGCCTGCAGATGGGAGAAAATATTAATGTTTCCAAACTATTCCTCTGATGAGGTACTAGAATATACAAGAAACTCAAACAACTCAGGAGGAAATATAAATCAAAACCACAATGAGATTTCATCTTACTCCAGTTAGAATGGCTATTATCAAAAAACAAATGCTGGTGAGGATGCGGAGAAAGGAGAACTCTTCTACACTGCTGATGGGACTGCACAGCCATTATGGATAACAGTATAGAGGTTCCTCAAAAAACTAAATATAGAACTACCATGTGATCCAGCAACCACTGCTGGGTATACATTCAAACAAAAGGAAATCAGTATGTTGAAGAGACATCTGCACTCTCATGTTTACTGCAGCACTATTTATAATAGCCAAGATATGGAATCAACCTGAGTGTACATCAACGGATAAATGGATAAATAAAATATGGTATATATACACGATGGAATATTATTCAGCCATAAAAAAGAATGAAATTCTGTCAATTTGCAGCAATATGGGTGAGCCTGCAAAACACTATATTAAGGGAAATAAGCCAGGCACAGAAAGACAAATACCACATGTCCTTACTCATAAGTGGAAGCTAAAAAGTTCATCTCACACAAGTGGAGAGTAAAATAGTTGTTATTAAGGGATGGAAAGGGTGGGGGAAGGGAGGGATGGGGAGAGGTTGGTAAAGGGATACAAAATTGGAGCTAGATAAGAGGAATAAGTTCTAGTGCCCTATAACACTGAAGGGTGACTATAGTAAACAATAATTTATAGTATATTTTCAAATAGGTAAAAGAGAGGATTCTGAATGTTCCCGGTACAAAGAAATGATACATTTGATATGATGGACATGCTGATTACCCTGATTTCATCATTATATATTGTATACATGTATCAAAATATTACATTGTACCCCACTGTATGTCACATTGTGACAACTATGTGTCAATTAAAATTAATATTTTAAAAAATTGCTTTTGAGGCAAACGTGTCATTTTGAATACTATAGTGTATAAGAATCAAATACCACTAAAGCATTGATCCAAAGTTCTCAATAAGGAAAAAATGAAATCTGACAAATGTTAAGAAAATCTCAGTTTGAGGATGGACTTTTATCAAAATTAAGACACTGCTTTGTAATAAAATTATATCATGTTCCTACCTAATACAGAGAAGGAGAGATGTTTGTGGAACACACCTGAACAACTACTTCCAAAACAAAAGGCCCTTTATATACATATTTCTTTCCTCCTGCTTTCTAAACAATGATTTAATTTAGCAAATTAAAAATCTGGTTTTAAATCTTTATGTACTTTGATATGAAAGGCTCAACATAAAGTAGGAGCAAAAAGAACAAGGTATAGAATATTAAAAAGTATCCTGAGATCTGTGTGTGTGTACACATATGCAAACCTTTAAATACATATTGATGCATAGAGACATATAAATTTGTTTGCATATGTATAAAATATCTCTGAAAACCTGGGTGGCTACAGGACATGAATGGGAAGCAAGACAATTTTTCACAGTATAACTTTTTGTATATTTTTTATTAGACGTACTGGTGACCTCTCAAAATACATTTCAAACATATTTTAAAAGCTGATGGTACTACTCAAGACAAGCATAACTTATTTTAACAACTATATTGAGACATAATTCACATACCATAAAATTCCCCCATTAAAGTGCACAAATCATTAGCTTTTAGTATATCCACAGAGGTGTACATCCATCACCAAAATCAAACTGAAACACTTCATCATCCCAAAAAGAAACCTCACACCCTTTAGCTATCATTCTTCAATTCCCACTCCCCTCCAGCCCTTTCTGTGTCTATAGATTTGTCTATTCTGGGCATTTCATAAAAATGCAATCATACAATATGGGGTCTTTTTTGACTGGCTTCTTTCACTGACGGAGCATAATATTTTCTTTTTTAATTTGTAATTTTTTTTTTCCAGAGAGATGTGGTCTTGCTATGTTGTCCAGGCTGGTCTCAAACTCCAGGCCTCAATCAGTCCTTGCGACTCAGCCTCCCAAGTCACTGGGATTACAGGCATGAGCCACTGAACTTGGCTTAGCATAATATTTTCAACATTCATCCATGCTATACCATGTAGCAGTACTAAATTTCTTTTTATTGCCAGATAATATTCCTTTGAATGAATACACCACATTTGTTTATCAGTTCATCAGTTAATGGACATTTACGGTATCTCCACTTTGGGGATATTATGAATATCTTTTCATGTGCATATTGGCCATTTGTATATCTTCTTTGGATACCTGTCTGTTAAGATCCCTTGCTCATTTTTTTAAATTGGGTTATTTGTTCAAGAAAGATATAGCTCTTCAAAATTTCAAAGAATAAAATTTTCACTTAAAGAAACAGAAATAAGAGACACACAATGGTGAATTTGTGATATCTATACATAAAATACTCAACAAATTCTGAAAATTAGTGATATAATATTTTATCTATCCATAACAGTCTACTTCACATATAGTCAAAATAAAGTAAAAAAGTCACTTTTAAAAACTCACCTATGTGTATATATCATATTATAGTTTTAAAACACTGTCATATACAGTCTTGCTTAAGCAATTAAGTCTTATAGCAACCCTATAAGGAAGGTACTGCTATTTTATTTTAGTTAGGAAACTAAGGCTCACAGGTCATTTTATAATAAGAATCTGCTAAAAAAAATCTGCTAAAAAGAAAAGGTAATAAAACATTAATGTAAGCATTTAAATCAATTTTAATGGGTGATTCCTGACATTCTTGTTATATTATTCTTCATTGAAACAGACGGTGAATTCTAATTTTAAAAGTTAGTGTATTAGTACTTCTTCACCAGAAGTCATGGTAAATGAAATATCTCCATTTACTTATATCTTTCTAAAAAATCATTAGTGAATTTAAGTATATTGTTTGCTTTTTTAAAATCTGGGTCAATTTATTGCTAAGAAACATTATTGGCTATAAACAGGTAGCTAAGGTTGAGCGGCATTACCCACTACATCCTGTTATTTCTTTTGAAACTCGACCTGCAAAATAACAACTACTTATATCTATAATCTTAAGAAGAGGTTAGGAAACATACTTACTGTAAAATGTAAAACAATGCAAACTAGGACACAAAGCACTTAATTATGTCTCCCACATCGTAAGTATCATGTGATTCAAATATTTCAGTCCACATAATCATATGGCTAATGTGCTTTTGTTTTGCAAATGCTCACCCCATAGTATTTCAAATATTGTAAGCCCATACTCTGTCCTTAAAAAGAAATATTCTATCTCATTTTATTTCAATGCTACCATGTTCCCACAATCCCCTTCACTTGAAATAGTACCTGTGGACCGACCATTGAACACAGATTATCTCAACCTTAGCACAATTGGCACTTTGGACTAGATAATTCTTTGTTGTGGAGAGTTGTCCTATGCATTATGGATATTTAGCAGCATCCCTGGCCTGTACCCATCAGATGCCAGTACTATTCTCTGCAGCTGTTAACAATCGAAAATGTCTCCAGACATTCTCAAATGTTCCACGCCTCCCTATGGGATTAAAAAAATAGCAATTTTGCCCCCAGTTGAGAACCACTGATTTAACAGAATGTCCAGAGAGATGCTTTTAGTTTTTTCACCACACCCTGGATTGCTGGAAAAGGAAATACATATGAAAGACTTTAATATGGGATGATGGTATTATGTCTATATTTTTTTTAAGAAAAGCTTATTTTTACATTTTACATTATCTGTCAATTGAAGTATGTACAGATATAACAACATAAAGGCCAGAATTTGCATCAAAATAGTGAGGACCAGGGCATAGGTAAATAGAGTATGATTTCCACATAGTAACTATTATATTAATATTATACTATTCTCTCTCTACTTATATTCAAAAAACCTCCGTAATAAGTAGTTTTAGAAAAAAGGGAACCTAATGTAGGTCTCAGTAGGTAAATGAATAACCTGCTGCTGACTAGGTCAAAAGATTACAGTTGAGGTCAACAATAAATAGCTAAACGCCCAGGAGAAAAAACTAGAAAACAGATATTTTGGTGAATTAGGACACTCACATATACCTGGAAACAGACAGCCTCACACAGGACAGGATGCATGCTTAAAAAAAAGGGGCTTGAGAAGACCCTCAACTTTCACCTATGTCTCATCTTTAGGCTCAGCACTAGCAGGAAGAGAAGGCTAAGTTGAAGTTATAAATAGCCTGGCTAAATTTTAAAAGCGTGCCCCAAAAGTCAATCTGCAAGGACTCGGAGAGGTTTTTCAATTTTTTTTTTCCCCTTTGGCTCCCTGCACTCAAGGAAATCTCTGTCAAATCATTAGCTGACCACTAAGCTTAAGAGACAGACTTCAGAGACAATACAAAACAAAGAAGAGTCTTTACAAACACAGTTTAGAAAACTCACTAAAGAAATATCAAGGCCGGGCACGGTGGCTCACGCCTGTAATCCTAGCACTCTGGGAGGCCGAGGCAGGTGGATCGCTGGAGCTCAGGAGTTCGAGACCAGCCTGAGCGAGAGCAAAACCCCGTCTCTACTAAAAATAGAAAGAAATTATCTGGCCAACTAAAAATATATATATATAGAAAAAAATTAGCCAGGCACAGTGGCGCATGCCTGTAGTCCCAGCTACTGGGGAGGCTGAGGCAGTAGGATCACTTAAGCCCAGGAGTTTGAGGTTGCTGTGAGCTAGGCTGATGCCACGGCACTCACTCTAGCCCGGGCAACAGAGTGAGACTCTGTCACAAAAAAAAAAAAAAAAAAAAAAAATATCAAAACCTAGGGGAAGCAATAAAAACAAACCCTGAAGAGTGAGAAAAATCTGCTTTCCAGATCTAATACATTATAATAATCAAAACATGCAGTTTTCAACAAAACATTACAAAGCATGCAAAGAAACAAAAGAAGTATGGCCCATTCACAGGAGATTAACAAAAACTGTCCCTGAGAAAGCACAGACATCAGACCTACTGGAAAAAGACTTTAAATCAACTATATTAAAGAGCTCCCTTTGTCAAAGAGCTAATGGAAACTGTAAACAAAGAGTTAAAGGAAACCAAGAGAATAATGTCTTAACAAATAAAGAATATCCGTGAAGAGATACAAATGATAAAAAGGAACCAAACAGAAGTTCTGAAGCTAAAAAGAATAATGTCAAATGAAAAATTCACTAGAAGGTTTCAGCACAAGATATGAACTGGCAGAGATTTTTTAAAAATCAGTGAAGGTGAAGACAGGTCAATTTGAAATTATTCAGTCTAAGGAGGAAAAAAAAATGTGAAGAAAATTGAGCAGAGCCTTATGACACCATCAACTTGAACAGAGCTATTGGACACTATTAAGCATATCAACATACACATAAGAGTCCCAAAAGGAGAGAAAAGAGAAAAGGGGGTAGAAAGAATATTTGGAGAAATAATGGTTGAAAACTTCCCAAATTTGATAAAAGATATGAATTCACACAACCAAGAAGCTCAATGGATCCCAAATGGGATAAAATTAAAGAGATGCTACTACTACAAAGACACATTATAACCAAACTGTTGAAAGAAAAAGATACAAGACAAAGACAAAGAAAGAACCTTGAAAGAAGCAAGAGAGAAGACATTCACCACATATGAGGGATCCTTAGTAGGGTTAACAGCCAATTTCTCAGCAGAAACCATGTAGGCCAAAAGGCAGTGGGATGACATTTAAAATGCTAAAAGGAAAATATTGTCAATTAAAAATTCTATATCTGGTAAAATTATTCTTCAAAAATGAAGAAGATATTAAGATACTGACAGATAAACAAAGCTGAGGGAGTTCATTGCTAGTAGACTTGTGTTATAAGAAATGCTGAAGGGAGTCCTTCAGGCAGAAATGAAAGGACACTTGGCAGACTCAAACTACATAAAGAAATAAAGAACAACATAAAGGTAAACTGTACAGGTAAATTTAAAAGACCAGCATTATTATATTTTTGGATTGTAACTCCTCTTTTTTTATCTTGATGATGTAAAAGAGCAATGTATGAAGCACAATTATAAATCCATGTTAATGGGCACACAGTATATAAAATTGTAATTTGTGATGACAACAACAATAACAAAAAGGGAGTAGGATAGAGCTATGTATAAGCAAAGTTTTTGACTACTATTGAACCCAAGGTGGTATCAGTTCAAAAGAACTGACCCTCATTTTTCACTGATTTCCTATTTGTAACATTACCTATTTGCTAAAATGCATTTGTAACCCTCAAATCAAAATAACATAACATTGTTTAAAAATAACTTTAAAAAATTATCACCCTGGTGCCAATATGAAGATAAATTAAGGAATGACACTGCCTGAAAAGTAGTAAATCATTTCCATTGTTAAAGGGAGAAATAATGAGAACCTGAAACACAATCAATGGAATTAGATAAGCAAATGGATACACTGAGTTAGAGAAAGGGAGAAGAAATTTCTAACCTGAGCCATTAGACAGCTAATGGTGTCATTACCTAAAACAGGAAGAACAGGTTAACACAGAACATAACAAATTCCACGGTAGACAAGTCAAGCTTGAAGTAACTGTGGATCATTCAAGAGAATATATGCAACCGGCAACTGGAAACGGGGATTGAAAACTCAGAAGGAAGACTAGAACTAAAGATGAAATATTTAAAGGTGCCAAACTACAGGAAGTCAATGAAGCAATGGAAATGGTTTACCACTCCTACTCTTATAATATAGAGTGACAAAAGAAAGCCAAAGGACAGAATCAGAGACAATGCATCCAGCAAAGAATGAGTAAAGAAGGGAAATTGAAAAGAAACTGTCAAAAGGCCAGTGGTCAGGGGTGAGGGGGTAGATGGTACTAGAAGAGACTGTCGTATCTGAACCCAGTAAGAGTGGTCCTTCTCTAGCATGCTTCACTACAGTTCAACTAAGATAAAAATTAAGTCACTTCTATTAGATCTGATAGTAAGCAAGTCATTACTGACCACAACAAAATGAGTTGCAATGGAGACATGAGTCTGCCTATAGAGAAATGAGGAGTTGAAGAGTAAGCATTTGTCAGTGAAGGAGAAAAATCGGTTAATAGCAAGCACCAAAGAGAGAAAAAAAGAGAGAATTCTGCATTCTTTTACTTAAAATATTCCCAATTTCCATAAAAGATTCAATTCCACATATGATGGGCTGTAGCCAGCTGAAAGACAACATTCAGGGCTTGTATTTCCAGCCAGATAAACAGACAAGCGTCCAGCAACAAAACAGCCAAGTTGATACCTTAGCATAAAAGTCATCCCAGATAGGACAACAGATAAAGATAAAAATATAGGGAAGCAAGATAAACAGAAACCACAAAAAGAACAAAAATAAATATTTACCAACAATTTATCAATAATCACCGTAAATAAGAACAAACTCATCAGTTAAAAGACATATTGTTCAAATGGATTTTTTTAAGATCCAGCAATTCCATACACAGGTGTTTATCCAAGAGAAATAAAAATATTTGTCTACAAAGGTTTTATACACTAATGCTCACAGTAGCTTTATTCATAATCTAGTCAAAATCTGGCAACAATCCAAATGTTCACTTAGAGGTAAATGAATAAACAAACTAGCATAACCACACAACAGACTATTATTCAGCAATAGAAAGGAACAAAAGGAACAAACTACTGATATACACAGTGACACGGATAAATCTCAAAACCATTTTACTGAGCAAAAGAAACCACATTAAAAAATGCATACTAAATGATTCTATTCTGCAAGCCTAGAAAAAGCACACTAATATATAGTGTCAGAAAGCAAATCAGTTTACCTGGGGCAAGGATGAGGTGAAAGAAATTGACTGGAAGCAGGTACAAAGAAACGTCTAGGAGTGATGAAAATGTTCTATGTCTTGACTGTGGTTGTAGTTACATGGTGTACAAATTCATCTACACTCACTGAACAATACATCATTTTAAACAGGTTTGTTTCATTGTATGTAGATTCAACTTCAGAAAAGTTGATTTTAAAAAGCTGATCCAGCCAAACACTTATTTATAAAAGCAACACGCTTAAAATATAAGGTTGAAGTTACATAAAGGAAGGAAAAAGACATGGCAAGTATAAATCACCAAAAGAAATGTAGTTAGCTATATTAATAGCAGACAACATAGGCTTTAAGCCAAAAGGCATTATTATAGATAAAGAAGACCACTAAATAATAAAATAAGCACATAATCAATAACAGGGAATAGATCTGTTGCTATTTTATTACACAACAATTAAAACATATACTCTTGTCATGTACATATGAATAGATTTTTAAAAACTGGCCATACCCTAGGCACACGGTATTTCTCAGTAAATTTGAAATAATTTGTTTTATAATACAAAGACTACATTCTGTAACAATAATACAACTTGGTTGAAAATAAACAGCAGAAATATAACCCCCCAAAATCTGAATTGTAATTAAAAATAAGTAATCTTTGACCCCTGAGTTACATAGAAGTCACATAGATATTAGAAAGTATTCATAATTGAATGATAACATACTAGTAAGCAAAATCTATGTAATGATTAGAAGCTGAAAAAGTATACAGGGGGAAATTTATAATTACTTATAGAAGACTGAATATTAATGAGCTAACAGTCCAACTTAAGATAGAAAAAGAATAGAAAACAGAACAGTAAGAGATTCTTGAACTACAAAACAAAGACATAATGAAGAGGATCCACAAGCTAAAATCTAGTTCTTCAGAAAGAATAAAAAAATTGACAACCTCCTGACAAAATTGGTCAAGAAAAACAACCAAATGCATAAATATATCATGCTAGGAATGAAACGGCAGAACTTTTAGGTAAGTTTGAGTGTGTGCTGGGCACAGATTGATTACTACACAGCATTACATATTTGGTCACTATGACCATTCATTTTTACTTACCGCCAACAGAAGACACATTTATTTGCACATGCTAAGCTTGGAGTGGTTTCCATGCAGCGATGGCTTTCAATGCCATAGAATGTATGTTTATAGCAACCTCCTCTCCCTCGAAGCATCGACTATGACAAGTAAACAAATCATAATTTAAATAAAATTGTCAAAACACAGAAACAAAGCACCAAGCCATCATTTTTAAGAAGAAACCATGTGTTTCATAACCATAAATATCCCTACTGGTATCTGCACGGTGCAGAAAATTA
Organism: Lemur catta; assembly: GCF_020740605.2. Taxonomy (NCBI): domain Eukaryota; kingdom Metazoa; phylum Chordata; class Mammalia; order Primates; family Lemuridae; genus Lemur; species Lemur catta. Next base: position 33,408,141 of record NC_059129.1, read on the forward strand.
ACATTATAGCATTATAGTGTTTTGACAGTGCTTTGGGTTTTTTCTAAAACCCAATGAAATAAACCTATGATTCATTAACTCTGAAAGCTCTATAGGGAAAATCATTGATGCTTTCATTTTCAATCCATCTAACTGCCTCAAATATTAGCACAATAACATCTAATGCCAGGGGATAGACAAGAGAGGCTCCTAAACAATGCAGGCAGCGCTCAGATCCAAGAATATCTCTGCTTTGAATAGGGAGGTTTGAATAAGGAAATGCATCCTGGACTATATTCTATGTCAATGGAATGGGTAGAGTTTGAGCATATTTGAGACAGCTGAGGGGACAAGCAGCAGGTATATAAGGAACAGATTATTTCCAAAAAGAACACTATTTAATATGAGGGATAAAACCATATATCACATGAGTCACATAAATCAGTAAGTATAGTAAAGAAGGTAATTTAAAGAAATAGATCAGCTTAAGGTAGGAACCAAGATAATATCAAGCTTTTCAAGGTATCATCAGAAAGATTTGTTACAAAGCTCTGTGCAACATGGGCTTGATTTCAGTAAAAGTGGAAGCAGTGAAGGCTGTGAGGAGGTTATGCGAGAGAGGCAATGGCGACTGGCTTGTAAGATTAGTGGAGGAAAGAGGCAGGATACCAAGAGGCATTATCAGTGTCATTCCCCATTGAGGGGCAAAACAGAGGAAGATGTCCAAGATAATTCAGATTTTGAGGCCGAGTGACTGAAATAATATGGAATTAAAAACAGCAACAATGAATAAAGAGAAAAAAAAAGGAGACACAGACGGGTAGCATTTACACATAGAAAGATATAGAGATATCAGCATACTAATATCATAATGCAGTCCACAATGAAAGAAAATTACATAAAATCCTATCAGCTTAATTATTATGTCAGTTGACCATGAAGTCTTTTAATTGTTTGTTCTGACAAAAAAGTTTCCCTGCCTACCTGACTTAGTACTTGCATTTGAAAAAAAAGGAGTGAAGTAAAAATATTGCTCAGCATAGCTATGCCTACAAATTCTCTTCCAAATTCCTAATAAAATATACAAGGCAGCAAACATAACATTCAACTCTTGCAAATAGCACTGAAAACTAAAAAGTCCACCAAATGCCAAAGTCAGAGTAATTTCTAAAAAATAACATGCCGGTGGAGAAACAGAGTTGAAGAACTATATGTTTCATTATTTATTGAGAAGTTAATACACATTGTTATGAACTGAATTGTACCACTCCCAACTCATGCTGAAGTCCTAACCCTCACTGCAACTGTACTTGGAGAAAGGGCCTTTAAGGATGTAATTAAGGTGAAAGGAGGTCCTATGTGTGGAGCCCTAATCTGATAGCACTGCTGTCCTTATAAGAAGAGGAAGAGAGACCAGAGAGCTCTCTGTGGGTGCGTGGAGGAAAGGCCAGGTGAGGACTGGAGACCGCGGGATGAAAGAACTGCAGGCAGTCTCACAGGACCAGCGAGGGCTTCCCAGAGGTGTGACATCCATACTGAATACTGAAGGGCTAAAAGGATTTTTCAAAGTACAGTGACTTTGCAAGGTACAAACATAGAGATGTGTGAGAAGAGGATGGCATGTTTTTTGTTTTAAAAATGTTGTTTCCAAAAGTTTATTTAAGTCTATGATGTATTTTGAATTTTTTTTTTTTTTTTTTTTTTTTTTGAGACAGAGTCTCACTCTGTTGCCCGGGCTAGAGTGAGTGCCGTGGCGTCAGCCTAGCTCACAGCAACCTCCAACTCCTGGGCTTAAGCGATCCTCCTGCCTCAGCCTCCCGAGTAGCTGGGACTACAGGCATGCGCCACCATGCCCGGCTAATTTTTTCTATATATATTTTTAGTTGTCCAGATAATTTATTTCTATTTTTAGTAGAGACGGGGTCTCGCTCAGGCTGGTCTCGAACTCCTGACCTCAAGTGATCCACCCACCTCGGCCTCCCAGAGGGCTAGGATTACAGGCGTGAGCCACCACGCCCGGCCATGTATTTTGAAATTTTTAAGGTGTGAGGTTTAAGACAACTTTGTTTTGCAGGGGGTTTTACTTTTATTTTTTTGATATGTGCCTTCTGGGGTGTTTCTGTTTGGCCAATGGACACTAATTGCTCCAGCATCATCTGTTGGAAAGGTTATCCTTTCACTGTGGAACTGCTTTTGCACCTTTGTAAAAAAAAGTTAAGCATATTTTGTGAGTCTATTTCTGGAAACTCTACTCTTTCCTTTGATGTATGTGTCTGTCTGTCCCCTAGCCATTACCACACTGTCTTGATCACTGTCGCACTACAGTAAGCTACAACGTCAGATGAATGATTCTTCCCATTTCTTTCCTGTTTGTCAACATTATTTAAGCTCGTCTAGGGCCTGTGTCTTTCAAGTTTTAGAATAAGTTTGTCTATTTCTACAAAAGCCTTACTGGTATTATTATAAGAATTGCATTAAACCTATAGATTAATTTGGGGAGAACTGACATTATATTAAGTCTTCTATTCCATGAACATGATATGTCTCTTTATTTAGATTTTCAGTGATTTTTTCATCAGCATTTTGTAATTTTCAACATCCAGTCTTGTGTAAGTTTCGTTAAATGTAATCTATTATAAGTATATAATTTTTTTGGAGTGACTGTAAATGGAATGTCTTTTTAGTTTTGATTTTCATATGTTTATTGTTAACACACAGAATGCAACTGGTTTTGGGGTGCTGATACTGTATCCTATGACTTTGCTGAACTCAATTAGCAGTTCTAGGAATTTTTTTTTTTTTTGCCATTTCCTTGAGATTTTCTATGTAGATAATCACGTCATCTGCAAAATGGGACAGTTTTATTAACATTTCTGCATTTCCAATCTGTATGCATTTTCTTTTTCTTACTTTATCAAAGTGGCTAGAACTTTCAGTGCTACATTGGATAGGAGTGGAGCGGACGTACTTGCTTTGTTCCCAGTCTTATAGCAAAAGCATTCGGGCTTTCACATTCGGTATGATGTTAGCTGTAGGAAGTTTGCAGATACTCTTTATCAAGCTGAGGTAATGTTTCTCTATTTCTAACTTGCTGAGTTCTTAATAATGAGGTGTTAGACTCTGCCAAATGCTTTTTCAGCATCAATTGATAGGATTAAATGATTTTTCTTCTTTAGTTTGTTGATATGATAAATTACTTTGATCTTTGAACTGGACTTGACACTTTGACCTGCTGTGCATACCTGGCATCAGTTCCACCTGGTAACAGTATACGATTGCTTTTATACCCAGCTGAATCCTACTGGCTAGTATCTTGCTGAGGGTTTCTACATCTAAGTTCCTGACAGATACTAGTTCTCTTTTACTGTACTGTCTTTGTCAGGTTTTGTTATCAGCTTAAAACTGGCCTCATAAAACAAGTTGAGAAGTATTTCCCTCTCTTGTACTTTTGCGAGGACATTAGGTAAAATTGGTGTTAATTCTTCATTAAATGTTTGGTAAAATTCTCCAGTAAAATCATCTGAGCCTAGAGATTTCACTTTGGGGAGACTTTTAATTACAAAATCAGTTTCTGCAAGGATTATAGGACTATTTTGATTATCTATTTCATTTTGGTTGAGTTTTGTTGAGTTTGGTTGAGTTTTGATAATGTGTGGTTTCCACGGAATGGATCTATTTCATCGAAGTTGCCAAGTTTATCAACATAAAATTGGTTGTAGCATTTCCTTATTATCCCTTAAATGGCTGCAGGATCTGTAATAATATCCTGTTTCATTCCTAATACTGGTGATTTGTGTCTTTTTATTTTGCCAGTCTTACTACAGATTTATTGATTTTACTGATGTTTTCAAAGAACCAGTTCTTTTGTTTCGTAGCTTTTTTAAAATTTTCTTATTTTCAATTTCATTGATTTATACTCTTAGGTCATTTCCTTCCTTCAGTTTCCTTTGTGTTTACTTGGCTCTTTTTGTTCTAGTTTCTTGTGGTAGGAACTTAGATTGCTGATTTGAAAACATTCCTCATTTATAATGTAAGAATGTAAATTTTTGTATTTTTGTAAATTTTCCTCTGAGCACTGCTCTTGAGCTGAATCTTATTGATATCTTTCATTTTCAATTTCATTCAGTTCTACGTATTTTTTAAAGTTTCCTCTTTGATCCATGGCTTATTTAGGAACATGTTGCTTAATGTACATATTTAGATGTGTCTCTGATATTGATTTCTAGCCTAATTCCATTATGATGAAAGTTTCTTTTAAATTTTTGAGGTGTGTTTGTTCTATGGCCTGGGACACAGTTTTATCTCGGTGAATGTTCCATAGGCTGTTGGGTGGTATGTTCTATTAATATATAAGTCAATTAGATTCTGTTGATTAAATGTGTTGTTCACATTTTCTATATTCTTGCTGGTTTTCAGTCTAGTACTTCTAGCATTTCCTGAGAGGGGGCTTTGAAGTCCCCAACTTTTTAAAATTTTTTTTAAAATTCTCTGTTCAATTCTATTAGTTTTTGTTTTGAGGCTATGTTTGGTGTGTACTCATTTTATAATTATGAAATGTCTCTCTTTGTGTCTAGTAATTACCTCTGCTCTGAAGCTACTTAATCTGATATTAATACAGGTATTCCTGCTTTTTGGATACTGTTTCCATGGTGTATATTTTTCCATCATTTTACTCAACCTATCTATGTCGCTAAATTTGAAGTGAGTGTTCTTATAAACATCATATATTTGGGACATGTTTTTCACGTACTCTGCCAATCTCTAACATTTCCTTGGTGAATTTGGAATATTTACATTTGATATAATTAGTGCTATATAAGCACATAAGTCCACTATTACACTGTTTTCTGTTTGTTTCCTCTGCTTCTCATTCCTGTTATCATTTTCTTAACTGCCTGCAGGTTATTTAAACATTTTAAGGATTCCATCTTAACTGATCTTGTGTTTTTGAGTTTCTCTCTTTGTATAGTTTTTGTCGTGGTTGTTCTGGGTATTACAGCATACATACGTGGCTTATCATAGTTTTCTGCAATTAACATTTTATCACTTCCAGTGAGGTGTAGAAACGTCACTTCCATTTAGATTCCTCAAACTGTCCCCTTTTTAAATATCGTGTTGGATATCACATGGTATTACAATTTTTGTTTCACTCAAAAAATATGATCTATGAAAGAAATGGGAAAAATATTCATCTGTTGTATATACCCACAGTTGTGGTCTTTCCATTATTCCCGCTTCCTTCCAGATGCTCCAAGAATCTTTTACCATTTAATTTAGTTTGAAGAACTTTCTTTAGCCAATCTTTAAGGGTAGGTTTGCTAGCAACAAATTCTTAGTTTTCCTTCATCTGGTAATGTCTTGATTCATCCTTAATTCTTGAAGAATAATTTTGCCAGATATGCAATGCAGGGTGGACAGTTCTTTTAACATTTGAAAAATATTGTAACACTCCCTTCTTGCCTGTATGGTTTCAGATAAGAAATCTCCTGCCATTCAAATTGGCATTGTCCTATATGTGATACACTGCTTCTCTGTAGCAGTTTTCCAGTTTTTTTTCCTTTTTCAGTCTTTAGATCATTAATTACATAAGGTATCTTGGTGTGAATTTGTCTTTGGTTTTATCCTGTTTGGGTTCAGTCAAATTCTCGAAGCTGCAGGTTGGTGTCTTTCATCAAATCCAGGCCATTTTCAGCCATCAGCACCACTCATTTTCACTCCCGTTCTGCAGCTCTGATGACATAAATGTTGGATCCCTTATTACAAGCTGACTACCCCTTATCCAAAATGCTTGGGGGATCAGAAGTGGTTCAGATTTAGGATTTCTGTGGATTTTGGAATATTCTCAATATACTTTCTAGGTGAGCATCCCTAATACAAAATCTTGAAATCTCAAATACTCCAATGAGCATTTCCTTTTATCTTCATGTCAGTGTTCAAAAAAATTTCAAATTTTGGAGCATTTCAAGATTTCAGAAATAGGGATATTCAACTTGTACATACTGTCCCACAAATCCCTAAGGCTCTACTTAATGTTCTTTTCCAGTCTATTTTTGTCTCTGTTGTTCAGATTGGGTAAATTCTAGGGCTCTGTCCTGTTCACAGATCATTTCATTGATCTATTAAGGACACTGATTCTGTTCTGTCATCTCCACTTGACTACGGAGCCCATCAATGAGTAATTCCCTTATTTCTGTTACTGTACTTCTCGATTTTAGAATTCCCTCTTGGTTCTTTTATAAATTCTATTTCTTTGCTGAGATATTTTATTTTTGAATTTGTTTCAAGACAATTTGTAAATGATGGCTGAAGCATTTTTATGACAGCTATGTTAAAATCCTTGCCAGTCGATTCCATCACCTGATTCATCTCGTGCTGCTGTCAGCTGATTATCTTTTCTTATTCAAGCTGTGATTTTCTTGGTTCTTAGTATGACAGGAGATTTTTTTGTTGCACCCCAGACACTTTGTCTATTATGTTAGGAGACTCTAGACCCTATTTAATTCTTTTATTTTAGTAGTCACTTTGTTTCCATTTAACATGCAGGTCCTGGACTACTGTGTGCTATGGTTCCAATGGCAGTTTAATTTTCAGAGCCTTTGCAGTGTAATTTTTCTGAGACTCACATTGGTCCCTGCTGGTGCTGTCTGAGGGGACAGGAGGGGCTCCTGCAGGCTAGTGCAGTGTGCCCTTCTCCGTGGAGAAGGGAAGTGTCCCAGCAGACTTCTAAGGCCAGGCTGCTTGTGTGGCAGAGTTCCCCTCGCCTGTGCCCTCTGGCAGCCCAGTATCTCTGGGTGGAGAGGCAAGTCTCAGACCCACAAGGACAAAGAGGCTCCCCTGGCTGGGCCACTTGTTATGGTGGGGTCTCCCTCACTAGTGCTACCCACCCACCTTAGTGTCTCTTGGTGGGGAAAGAGTCTCAGCTTAGCAGGGACAGCATTTCACAGGCCAGGCCACTTGTTGGGGTGTAGGGTGGAGTCTCTCTAATACAGTCACATAAAGCAAATCAGTGTTTCTGGGGCGCAAGAGTAAAGAAGAGAAGGATTACAAACAAGCACAAGGAAATTTTTACACTGTTCATTATCTTGATTGTGGAGATGGTTTCACTGGTATATTCATGTGTAAAATTCATCAAATTGTATGCTTTAGATACATATAATTTCTTATATGTCAATTATACCTCAATAAAATTGAAAATATTTTTATTTAAAAATAAAACACCGAGGAATCAGCTGAAAAGTTCCCACCAGGCAAAGTATGAAAATTTGATGATAGAAAAGAAAATAACTATTATGGATTGAACTGACGAAAATACATCTTCCTTCATGCTTTTTCTTGGAAAAAAAGAAAAAGGAAAAAAAACTTCCTTCATGCTTTTTCTTGGGAAAAAAAAAACAAAGAAAATGCATATTACATAATGATATTCAAAAACGAGGTGGAAAATGTGTCACCATTGGAGGTGGCTATTAAAACAACTCCTACTTTGAAAATCTATAGTTACAAAGAAATCAGTCACTTATACTGCCCTGTCAATAGGAACTACATTTCAGAGTAACTAAATATCCTCAGTTGATAAAACAGCTCTCCTTTACAGAATAAGGCTAGCTAATAAATATAGAAGAAATGACAAATTTAAAAATATGATTTTACAAACCAACATTAAGTATTATTTCAGGCAAGTATATATAGAAGAAATGACAAATTTAAAAATATGATTTTACAAACCAACATTAAGTATTATTTCAGGCAAGTATATATAGAAGAAATGACAAATTTAAAAATATGATTTTACAAACCAACATTAAGTATTATTTCAGGCAAGTATTATCAATAGGGTTTAAAAAAAAAAAAACAAACATTAGTTGAATGGCTGATAGCAAACTGGATGTTTTAAGTAAAATTCTAGCAACAAGGAGAAAAACGTAACTGCACAAAGGAGGGAGCAGAGTGCCATCACTGTTTCAGTTGTGAATGTCAGCATTACTGATCGCGAGTGCAAGACAACTGGCCTCGCTCTTAAACAAGTCAGTGCCATTTAAAAAAATAAAAAGATTGGTCTTTATTATAAAAGAGACTTAACAGACATAACCAGATCAAATGTGAGGTCCTACACTGGACACTCGTTTGGACAAACCATTTATAGTCACTGGGGGTCAAGTCAAGAAATTTAAATATGTTCAGAAATGAAAATTGAAACTTGAAATTATTGACTATTAAAAAAACAGGTTATAAAACAGTATAAACATCCTATATTTATAGAATGACCTCATTCAGGTTCAAATGCACACAGACATACTGAATGTATGTGCATTAAGGTGTTAAAAGTATTGATTTTGCTTGGTGGAAATATAATGTCTTACTTTTTTATTTTTATTTGTCTAAATTTTCTAACTTTCTACAATGTACAGATGTTATTTCTGCAATAATAAAAGGTTATTTTAAAAAATGAAACAAAACATATATTCCAATAGGAGCAATGAGGCATGCACATAACATTTGTATTATGAAGGAGAAACTGATAACTGCTTTCTGAGAGATGCAGAAAAGAGATTTGGAATCAAAAGTTACTTCCCATTATGGGAAACATGTGTGGCCCTGTGTGGCTATTTAAATTTAAATTTAATGAATTAAAATTAAATAAAATTTAAAATTGTGTTCCTTAGTCACACTAGCTACATTTCAAGTGCTCAATAGCCACACTTGGTTAGTGACTGTATTAGTTACGTTGTTAGGTATTTGATATTAAGTACACAGTTAGGTAGTAGACATTGGGCATTAGGTATCAGCGACATCTTTCCAACACTATGTGCTCACTTCATGTTTCTGTGTCACATTTTGGTAATACTTGCAGTATTTTAAACTTTTTCATCATTACTGTATCTGTTATGGTGATCTGTGATCAGTGATCACTGATGTGACCATTGTAACTGTTTTAAGTCACCACAAACTATGCCCATATTAGATAGCAAACTTAATCGCTAAATGTTGTATATGTTTTGATTTTCTACTGGCCAGCTGCTCCCTGCCCCCCTCCTCAGGTTTCTGTATTCCCTGAGATTCAACAATATTGAGATTAGGCCAAGTAATAACTCCACCATGGCTTCCAAGTGTTGAAGTGAAGAGTCCCACATCTCTCATTTTAAATCAAAAGCTACAAGTGATGAAACTTAATGAGGAAGGCATGTCGAAAGCTGAGATAGGCCATAAGCTAGGCCCCTCGTGCCAAACAGCAAGCCAAGTAGCAAATGCAAAGGAAATATAATACTTTAAAATAGTGAGTTGTATGGTATGTAAATTATATCTCGATAAAGCTGTTAAAATATGCATACAGCAGAAATTCACAGGCTGATTCTAATTTACATAGAAATGCAAAGGACTTAGAAAAGTGGAACCACTTTTCTTGGAAATGAAAAAAACCAAGATGGAGAGCTTATACTGCATAACTTCAGACTTACTACAAAGCTAAAGTAATCAAGACAATATGGTATTGTCATAAGGATAAATATATCAATGAAACAAGATATGAAGAATCCAGAAATAGGCCTAACCATATATGATGAATGGATTGTCAACAAAGGTCTAAAAGTAATTCAATGATGAAAGGAAAGTGTGCAAGTTGTCTGAATCAAAATGGAATCACTAATGTTAAGAAAACCCTGACAAACAGAGCTGGGGAAGGCCATGAAGAGAGGGTTCTAACACTTGTATGCTTGATAATAAAAAAGACTACAAAAACGACAACCTTGCACACAGGCCATAGCAGCTTTACACAAAGATATTTCTGCAGGGACATCTGCCCAATATCTGCCTATCCAGCCTTGGACTGGTGTCACCCTTGTTGATCTTTGTAGCCAAGGATAATTATTTCAAAACAATTATGTAATCCTCCTCATTTTTTTCCTTCAAAGTTGGATACAGTGGCTTTAAAGGAAAAAATAGCCTGTAGTCCCAGCTACTCAGAGGCTGAGGCAGAAGGATCAGCCCAAGAGTTTGAGTCCAGCCTGGGCAACATAGACTCTGTCTCTTTAAAAAAAACCTTTCTCTTCTTTTATCTCCCTGAATATGCATGCAGTTTACTATGGCATATGTATTCCCATGGCAATCCTCTCTTCCCAGATGAATATCATTTTATTCTAGAGAAAGGCCTCTGTTAATCAGGTTGACATATATGGTGTCAGAAACAGGACCTGAAAAAGATCACTAACAGAAGGAATCAGCGATTCTTGGAAAGCGTGTGGCACTCACTTGAACCCTTTGAGCTCTCTGCCTCCGTGGCTCACCTTTTCTGCCCCAGTGTGACTCTTCCCTCAGGTTGAGCCTCCCTCCTTTTGACAGAGGCTTTCTTACTTTATTTCGGATCTGGTTTGGATAAGGTCACCTTAATAAAGAACCATACATCTCTCCTGGGATGATACACGTTTTGTCTTCCTGGGAAGTCCTTTCTAGCATAAAGACAAGTTTCTTTCTGGGTTGAGTACTCTTGGTTTCTGTAGAACTTACATTCTGTCTGTGAGGCATGTCGTCTCTGGTTTGCACACCAAGTTTAATATTTTGTTTGATCTGCACACCTAGGTTAAAATTTTTGTGAACACTCTTTCTTGGTTTCTTTTCATTTGATTTGACTCTTTTCCCTTGCTTGTTTTTGAAAATCTTCTGAGACCAAAAATAAACTTCTGGGTGGTTATAGCACAAGATGGCTAAGTAACAACTACTAGGACAGTTGCCAATATCTAAAACACCAGTCTAAACTCCTGACATTCCCTGATAGGATTTATAGGATTTTCTTTGCATTTGCACATAATAAGAAACAGAACGGAATTCTCAAATATTAAGGCATGCCAGATTTTATGAGACTACAGCCAGCTACATACTATGACCCATTCTTCTGGACATTTTTAAACTGATAGGCAAATTACTTCAAGGAAAATTCAGAGCTCAAATGATCATTATTCAAAAAACATGCAACTGTAGACTTAACAAGTAGACTCTTCTAAGTTCTCTCTCTATTTTTTCACTCTACCTACTTTGTACCTGCTGACTTTTCTACTGGTATTGAGATAAAACTCACTGCATATGGCATTATAGCAAAGATTTTTTTAAAAACAGAGAGAAAGAAGTCTTAAAGGGCTTTCAAATTAATTGCTTTACAAATTATAACAGCTCCATGGTAAGCAACAATCAAGACACCTTTTAGAAATATAAATTTAGGTTTGCCCAACTAGCAATTATATATGGTGATGGAACACTTAATTGAAAATTAATAATATAAAAGAAAAAGAACTAGACATATGTTTATAAAAGTTAGGCTCTCAGACCAAACAAGTCAAAATCTTCAGCTCAAAGCAATAATATAAGGTATCTCTGTCCAACACAAAAATTTTGCTTTTTCTGCCACACAGAGACCAAAAAGAAAAAGCCAGAGGGAAAAAAAGAAACTTCTACAATTCTTCCCTGCCCATATTTGCTAATTAAACAAACTAGACAGGCAAACAAAAGATTTTTACCAATTCAAGCTACCTAGAGATTTTGTTTTTCTTATACAATTCAGGCAGTACCACCTTAAAGGTAAACATTGAAAATTTAACCCTAAACTCATTTGAAGTAAAAAAAAAAAAAAAAAAGAGGGCCAGGGGATTAAACCGTTTTTTAAAATCAAACTGCCATGGAAACTGCTTTACCTAAAATTTTTATCCACAGCCCTTCATTAGATTGCCAATCAGGGCAAACAAAGCTAGCCATAGGAACAAGTTCAAATTTTGTCAAAAATATAGTTTGGATCTAACATTTTTTAATAAACTGATGAGTTTGTATTACTATCTCATGATTAAAATCCTGAAATAAATGCTGTAAGAACTCACGTGTATGTATGTGTTTATGCGTATGTTCATTTATTATATATTGTGTCTACATGATAAAATCTGGCATAGTTGGGCAGAAAGCACTCATAAAAAATATATAGTGGTTAACTCAAATGTCTTTTAATTCATATGACTTAGGTAAGTCTAAGAAACAGGCTGGTTTTAAAATTATTGGTAAAATAGAAATGTTTTCAAAATTGTCAGTACACGTTTTTGCCTAGATTTACTGGTCAGTTTTATATTTGCCTCTGATAGATATTTTAAGGTGTCCGGGTTTGGCACTAAGGTTATAAAACTATAACCTAGTCTAAAACAGAATGATCTTTGTGATAAGTAAGATTAATTTAATATTGTTGGTTCAATGAAAACAGCTGTCTCTTCTGAGTTATCAGCAAAATACCTATATATTTAACTCTGAGGTTCTTACGTAAGTCAACACCTGATATTGGGGAGGGGATGGGGGTATACCTACATGATGAGTGCAATGCGCACTGTCTGAGGAATGGACACGCTTGAAACTCTGTCTTGGGAGGATGCGGGGCGCATAGGCAATATATATAACCTGAACTTTTGTACCCTCATAATAAGCTGAAATAAAAAATATAAAAAAAAACCACCAGATATTTAGAAGCTATAAAATGTTGGATAGGGAATTAACTTGAAATGATGACTACCTCTGTCTAATATCTCAGTTCTCATAAGCAATCTAGATAAACTTTTAAAACTAAATAAATCAGGTAAATGTAACTGGGATAAACACTTTTAAATGAACTTTTGAAGTAATCTTAAATCTTAAGTTTATGTTCAATTACATAATAGACACTTAGGAAATGGGTCATTGCCAACTAAAATAAAAAAGTTATAGGGAAACATGTTTCTAAAAATTATGAAATGGTTCTTATCTATAAAATACTGGTAAGTGACAGACAATTAAAGATTCTTGCTTCCTAAGTTATCACTAAAATTTAAGGTTACTAACAGTTTAAAATTCTAATTAATGTATATAATTTTGTATGTAAAATGTGCCCAAAAAATATTTTCAATAAGAAAAAATTATAAGAAAAGTATTAAAATATGCTCTTTATTTATTCTAAAGAATAATTTTCTCTAATTCAGAGGTTATTTATAGGTTGTTATAAAGATCTATGAAGGAAATAGAAATAAGAAAGGAACTAGTAAGTAGAAGAGAAAGAAGTGAAGAAAATTATGAATATGACAATGTATTTTTTGTAAGGTTAAAAAGAAAATAATTTTGTATGAGAAAGAATATTGTATGGCCGGGCGTGGTGGCTCATGCCTGTAATCCTAGCACTCTGGGAGGCCAAGGCGGGAGGATCGTTTGAGCTCAGGAGTTCAAGACCAGCGTGAGCAAGAGTGAGACCCAGTCTCTACTAAAAAATAGAAAGAAATTAGCAGGACAATTAAAAAATATACAGAAAAAATTAGCCAGGCATGGTGGTGCATGCCTGTAGTCCCAGCTACTCTAGAGGCTGAGGCAGAAGGATTGCTTGAGCTCAGGAGTTTGAGGTTGCCATGCGCAAGCAAAAGTCAAAGCATGTTGTCAATGGTCCAAGTAAAATCGTGATATGGTCCTGAAGAGAGAAATTATGAAAGGAGTTTAGAGTGTGCTTAAATTGGCTATAATTAAAAGGGGATTATTTATAAGAATGAGCTTTGATATTAAAAATACCCTAATACAAAACTAAAAAATTTGGTTGCCTATGTTAGAACAAGGTTTTCTGAAAGTCTTGATTTACCCTTAACAAATCAAAAAACTGCAAGAGGTTCTGATTTTTAATTCTAAAATCTCTTTTATTAACAGCCATCTTCTCTTGCTGAGATCTAATTAATTTCCCCAGTTTCAGGTTGGAAATACTGCCTTTTTCATTCAGAATGGTAATTTCATTTCTTGAGGTAAAATTTGTTCTTTTTGGAACTCCTCAGGTTTATATCTCAGAAGTTAAATTTTGCTGTACCTCACTGCATGTGATTTGCAGGTCATACGTACCTCATAGGCCTTCTGTTCTTTCTCCCCTTAAAAAGGTGTATCTTTTTGCTTGGCAGGGGCGAAACCCCTCTCCTTCAACCTTTTTGTCAACTCCTATAACTTTTCTCTTTTTTCCAGGTCTAACTCTGCTGTTATGGCCTGAAGCCAAAATGTTTATCTTAAAGGTCTAGAAAAGCAATGTTTTCCTCCAGTACAATTTGATTCTGTACTCTTGGCTTTTCTTAATATGTCTGAATTATTCCACGTAAAAAAGAAAACTTCCTATGCTGTTACTAAGAGCCATATATTCCCCTGCTCAAGATACTAGCTTTCTTGTTTACATTCCTCTACAATATCGTCTACAGTGCTGACTCTGGACACACTTTTCCTGTGTCTGATTAAACTCAAGTAGCCTTTTCGCCAGGTCTCACTTCCAGGTTATGTAAAATTGCTTCCCATTAGCAGAAGCAATCAACTACAAAAGGTTGTTTTGTTTTTGTTTTTGTTTTACCTTTCTGGTAACTGGCCTAAAATTAAAAGCCAAAGATTTTATATTTTTTCAAGATAATTTCCTATGTTGTTTTTGTTAGGTTTTTGAGTACTTAGGAAAACTAACCTTTAAAAGGATTAAGGTTTTTACATCCATGTAGCTTTCCATGTTGCTTTTAAAGTCTTTTGATTATCACTATGATTAAGTAAATATTATTTAATAGTGACCTGTGATTCTGTTTTGATCAAGTGTTTTGAATCTTTTGATATCTTTGGCAGGTTTCCTCAGGATCAAAATCCTAAATTAATTGTTTCTGACCTAAAATTAACTTTAGGATTTTCTAGTTGGGTTGGGCCTCTGGAAAGTCTCAAAGGAATAATTATACATATTTGGTAAATTGTATGGGAAGTATTGCCAAAAATAATATGTGATACTAGATCTTCTCTTGGTTATATGTATGTGGATATTATTGATATAAATATCCTAAAAATTATATAAATTCATAAAAATCTAATATACTATCAGTCATAATTTTTATTTTTATGTTAAATCTTTTCTAAAGTTATATTTGTATGGATATGTTATTAATGTATTCTAAAGATTATATAAAATTTATAAAAGTCTCATGGTCATCATGTGATACTGTTGGTCATGATTCTGGCTGTTATCTTAAAATGCTGCATGTAATAAAATTAACTAAATTTCCTTGTATTGAGAACTTTCATCAGATCTTAACCATGGTCATTCTAAGTTTTTGTTATCTACAGTTACTGTTCTGAATTCCTCTCTAAAAATGTTGGCAATTAGCTAAAGTCCAAACTACTTTTCAAGGAAAAGACTCTTGAACATAGATTTCTGATAACTTTATGATCAATGGACTAAAAATAAAAATAAAATTAAAATTAAAAGTAAATATAAAAATAAAAATTTCTAGAACTCTAATAAAAAAACTGATCGGTTCATAAAACTGCTAATCAGATCAAGCAAACAAAAATTTAATTACAAGAAATTAAGGGCCAGGTGCAGTGGCTCACGCCTGTAATCCTTTGAATCTTTTGATATCTTTGGCAGGTTTCCTCAGGATCAAAGTCCTAAATTAACTGTTTCTGACCTAAAATTAACTTTAGCACTCTGGGAGACCGAGGCAGAAGGACTGCTTGAACTCAGGAGTTAGAGACCAGCCTGAGCAAGAGAAAGACCCTGTCTCTACTAAAAACAGAAAAATTAGCCAGGTGACATGGTGCACATCTGTAGTCCCAGCTACTCAGGAGGCTGAGGCAGGAGGATTGCTTGAGCCCAGGAGTTTAAGGTTGCTGTAAGCTATGATGACGCCACTGCACTCTACCCAGGGTAGCAGAGCAAGACTGTCTCAAAAAAAAAAAAAAAAAAAGAAAAGAAAAAGAAATTAAGTAATTGATAAAGATAATGCTTTTGACTTTTATTTAAATCATTGTTGGTTCGTTATTTAAATGTTTTGTTTTCCAGGTTTAAGAAATTTTTCTCTCATAAACTATCTAGAGTTTATACCAATCTGGTAAAGTATACTTTTGTGAACAAAGGTGAAGGCATTTGCTTTTTCTCCCTAATTGACTCCTCTAAAATTCAGAAACTTTTGTGAGTACTCTTATTTTTATCTACATAAATTCAATAAAAATCTGCTCTCTAATTATAAGCAGGTTATAATGGGACACATTAGTTATATTACCTAGGCTTTGACTGAAATGTCTCGTGCATGACTTCAAGAGTTCCCAGCCTTCCAGTGACTAAGTAAAAAGTGTCACTTCCTGACAGGCCCAAGAACCTTAAGACTATAAACAAAATCTAAAGTCTGCTTTGGTTTGGCTTCCTAGCCTTACGAGGTTTTTAAATCTGAGATTCCTATGTGATCAATATAGAGAGAAAAAGGCCAGGTGTGGTGGCTCACACCTATAATCCTAGCACTCTGGGAGGCCCAGGTGGATGGATCATTTGAGCTCAGGAGTTCGAGACCAGCCTGAGCAAGAGCGAGACCCTGTCTCTATTTAATAATTAAAAGAAAAAAAATAAAAATAAAATAAAAAAATAGAGAAAAAGTTATGTTTCTAAAACAAAAACAAAAACCTATAATACACCTGTTATTAGAGTGTAGCCCTGTGCACTGTCAAGTCTTTGTCTAACTGCAGACTAGACCAAATCCTGAATTCCCCTAATTTCCTCCAATATTTGGTACTAATTGTAAAACTCTCCAACTCAAAACAAAAGCTGCTCTGTTCTAAGGCACCATAAGCTGAAACAAGATGAATTTAGGCCGGGCGCGGTGGCTCACGCCTGTAATCCTAGCACTCTGGGAGGCCGAGGCAGGTGGATCGCTCAAGGTCAGGAGTTCGAGACCAGCCTGAGCAAGAGTGAGACCCCGTCTCTACTAAAAATAGAAATAAATTATCTGGACAACTAAAAAAATATATATATAGAAAAATTAGCCGGGCATGGTGGTGCATGCCTGTAGTCCCAGCTACTCGGGAGGCTGAGGCAGTAGGATCGCTTAAGCCCAGGAGTTTGAGGTTGCTGTGAGCTAGGCTGATGCCACGGCACTCACTCTAGCCAGGGCAACAAAGCGACACTCTGTCTCAAAAAAAAAAAAAAAAGATGAATTTAAAGGAACAAGCCTCATGCCTGATATATGGATCCCACAAAAAAAGTTCATCAAACTGTCCCAATGTCAGATATTCTAATGACAAACCAGGAGAAAAAGTTGACGTATTCACACTGTGAATAGCCTTTCCCAAGACAAGGGAATAAGACTTCACATCACAGTGAGACTTTTACCCCCTTTAATGTTACCTTTTCCACTTGGCTGGATAATGATGTGATTGAAATTTTACAATCAATAGTTTCCGCTGGTATTTAAGAAACCCTTTAGTATACATTGGTTAAATAAGAAAATGTCTGTGTCATTGCTAACACTACATGTTGTACCTGAATAAATTCCTCTGACAAAGTGGAGGCCGATACACACAAAATAACAAAATAGGTCACAGGTTACAACAGGTCTCACCTAATTCCCTATGGTAATTTGATTTATTCAATTGGTTATCTGTAAGCCTAGGTTCACGGCTCACTGGAATTGTCATATTACTATTAAGTTCACTTTGTATTTTCTCTTTTTATACTTTGTATTTGTTACCTGTTAAGTTTTTGCAGAAGTACAACTCCTAACCAAATAATGCTGGCCCAGCACTTTAAGAACTTAATAATGGACTTCAGGTAGACTTAGCCTAAGAGTCACTCCCTTCCTCTTTCTGTTCCAATGTGGTTAAAAGGGTTCTGACACCAACCCCTACTCAACAAGCACAACTTCCAACATGGGAAGAGACCAGAATCGGGAAAGGCCCACCCCAGCATCCAGGGACATCAAAACCTACTACAGGATGATTGATCAGTGATGCTTTGGAGAAAGATCTTGATTAAAATAGGGAAGTGTGAAGGCTGTCAGAATCAAAATGAGTCACTAATGTTAAGAAAACTCTGACAAACAGAGCTGGGGAAGCCCATGAAGAGAGAGTTCTCACACCTGTATGCCTGATAACAAAAAAGCTTCTACAAAAACTACAACCTTGCACAAAGGCCATCACAATCTTACACAAAACCTTTTATTTTTGCAAGGACATCTGCCCAGCAACTGCCTACCCTCAGGTTGGCATCACCCTTGTTACTGACCTTTGTAGTCAAGGATAATTATTTCAAAACAATTATGTAATCCTCATTTTTTCCTTTCAAAACCTTTGTTTTCCTTTACTTCCCTGAATACACACATAGTTTACCATGGCATGAATATTCCCACTGCAATGCTCTATTCCCAAATAAACATCATTTTCTCTTAGAGAGCCTCTCTCTGTTCTGTTATTTAGCTTAACAAAAGTCTTCAACGAATCATGCTAAAACAACTGGATATCCATTTTGGGGGTAGAGGAATGAACCTTGATCCTTACCTCTCACCATTCATAAAAACTAATTCAAGGTGAATCACAGACCTACACGTAAATATTAAAACTACGTATGAAGCTTCTAGAAGAAAATCTAGAATATCTTTGTGACTTTGAGGTTGGCAAAGATTTCTTAAAATATAAAAAGCACTAACTATAAAGGAAAAAAACCAATAAACTAGACTGTAACCAAATTAAAACTTTCAAAAGATATCATTAGGGAAATGAAAAGGGAAGCCATAAACTAGGAAATAGTCACAATGCATATCCGACAAAAGATTCGCATCAACAATATATAAACAACTTCTTGATATCAATAAAATAAAGTCAAACAACTCAGTTTGGACAAAAGATTTGAACACTTTATAAGTATGAAGGTCCAATATGAACATGAAAAGGTGTTCTTCAGTCATTAACAATCACCACCAAAATGTAAATTAAACCCACAATGAGATACTATTTCATACCCATTAGAATGGCTAAAATTAACAGATAATACCACATGATGGTGCGATGTGTAGCAACAGAACTTTCCTAAATTGCTGATACAAGTATAAAATAGCACAACCACACAGAAAACCATTTCGGAGTTACCTATAAAGTTAAATATATACCTAGCCTATACCCAACAATTCCATCTCCAGGTATTTACCCAACGAAAATTGAAATATACGTTCACAAAAATTTCTTGTGAAAGAATATTCATAGCAGTTTTATTCATAATAGCCGAAAACTAAAAACAGACCAATGTCTATCAAATATCAAAAAACTGTGGTGTATTCATACAACGGAATACTACCAAGCTACAAATGAATTATTGGTACATGATACAACATGAATGCATCTCAGGAATATTATATTGAATTTAAGAAGCTACTTGCAGAAGACTGCACATTGTATTATTCCATTCATATGAAATTCTAGAAAGGCAAAACTAAGTGACAGGGATAGCCATTGAAATAATAATTGGGTGGGGGACAGAGTTACTGACTAGAAATGGGAAAAGTAAATTCACTAGGGTGAGGAAAACAGCTTACGTCTTAATTGGGGTTAGTGGATATGGGTTCTACATCCATCAAAATTTGCTGAACTCGTTAAAAAAAATTCATTGAAAAATCTGTACATTTTATTAAATTAGACCTTTAAATGGTAAATTTATTGGCTGCATATAATAGCCATATAAAAGCTGCACATCATAGAAATAACATTTGAATAAAAACAAATAAATACCTTTGTCCACCTGCAAAGCTTCACCCCAGAGTGGCTCCCAATCAACTGATAACCTGAATGGAAAAGCAGGGAACACAAAATTGAACAGACCCAAAGCCTTATATCAAAAGGTAATAATTAAAATTTAGCAAAATAATTTTTCTTTGCTTAACTTATGGCAGTCAACAACCCCATGGCAGAAAACATTAAAAGTTTAATTCCACAGGATGAGAAAACAATTTAAAACGTATATGCATCTAATGACATAGACTCAAAATACATAAACAGTATGGTAATCCAAAATCATACAGGGAGATTTTAACTTCTCAGTATCTAACAGATCTTATAGGCCAGAAATCAGTAAAGCTCTAAAAGATTTGAGCAACACAATAAATAAACATGACCAAGAACACTTAGAGAGCACTGCACTGAACAACTACAGAATATACATTCTTTTCAAGGACCTATGGAGCATTTATAGAAATAAACCATATGCAAGGCAATAAAGCAAGAGTAACAATGTATTTCAAAGGAATGACTGGGGAATTATCATCATTAATCTTTGTAAAAAGAAGAAGAATCAAATGGGCACCAGGAGATTAAAACCAACAAATGTTAACCCAAAAGGAGAAAAATCAAATGCTAGAAACTATAACCTAATGTGAATTTCTTGGTACCACTCCATAACCTATCACTTAAAAGTTTTGAGTCACATAAAACATAAAAAGCACAAAAAAAGTCATGGCAAAGTAATGTCATTTCCTTTTTAAACAAATTAGTAAAATAAATAAGTAGAACATTCTGATTTCAGAAAGCATCCAATAAAGTTTCACATGAGGCTTCAAGTAATAAGCCACAATTATGAGTCTCTTGCACAAAAAGAGTCTTGCAGGCAAATGAGGCAAATGGAGAAATACAGTCTGGATGACGGCATAAGTGGATCAGAAGCTGGTTAAACATCTATATTCACAGTGTGATGACTACTGGAACAAAGTCAATTTGGATTACAAGTCTCTAGTGGCAATATTTATAGCGCTTTATCTTTTATCCTCTTCCACATTTATGTAAACATCGTGCATATAAATAAAGCACTGCTTATCTACTTGAACATGGAACTGAATCCAACTGAACTGACTAATCTCTGATATAGAATATGGATTTAAAAGATTCCCAGAGGAAATTCTAGTTCTTCTATTGGATTCCCATATTATGTTGTTCATACATTATATTAATTCTTTATATCTTTTTCTCCTGAGATACATAAGGTTCTATAAAATTTTGCATTTAGGTATGGAAAAAACTGCACATTACAGAACAAAAGAGAACTAAGGTTGACCACAATACAAAGATAAGCGAACAGTATGCAGTGGCTGAAAATCATAGTGCAGAATATGCTTCTAGCACACATGGAATAACAGAGAGGATTTACTAACCTACTTAGAATACCAAAAAATGGACAAAATTTATGAAACAAAAGTTTTCAGGACACAAAACAACAGGCAACAAAGGACGGTGATTCCAGAGAGATGGGAAACAAACAAGGTGAGGCCTACCACTACCCCAGCTTACTGTCTGGAAAGTTTCCAGGCCACGTAGCAAAGAGAGGGAACTCAAGCAAAGTCCAGTGGATTCCCCGAGTCAAGGAAATCGAGTTGAGTCTGAGGAGACAAAGGTGGCTAGAGTTTGCAGGACTGATGAAAGCTACACAGAGAGACTCAAGATTCTGCAGAAGATTCTTATCAAGTATTTGCCTGAGTACTGACCAGTGTACACGTGACAGAAAAGCTACCCAAGAATGGGAAAGAACCATTTAAAAGGATTAGAGGTATGCCTGGTGCTCATAGCAGGCTGGGAGTTGGACCTATTCCTACCAGTCATACTAGAAACCTCAAGACACATAAGGCATTGGGTAAAGCACACAGAAATGTTTTGCCTCAATAGTAAGGAAGAATTAGCCCTATACAGAGGTGGCTCTGGTCTCACCTAACCTTATCTAAGTCATAAAAGTGAGACTCAAAGCTCAAACTATTTCCATGTAATTTGCCTTTGTCCCCCCAAAAACTCAAAAATGTTTGTAAAAGTGTTTACACAAAAATATCCAGTACCTAATAAGGTAAAATTAGGTCTGGCGTCCAAAGATTACCAGACGTGCAAACAAGTAGGACAACATGACCAATGAGGAAAATAATCCATCAACTAAAATTGACCCAGAAACGACACAGACATTAGCAGATAAGGACATTAAAACAGCTATAACTGTATTCTGTAGGCTCAGAAAGTTAAAAGATGTGAAAGATATAAAAAGACCAAAACTGAACTCACAGAAATGAAAACTATAATGTCTAAGTTGAAAAATACACTGGATAGGAATAATGGAAAGACTAGACATTAGAGAAGAAAAGACTACTGAACTTGAAGACATAGTGATAGAAACTATCCAAAATGAACAGTGGGACAAAAGAAAAAATTTTTAAAAATGAATAGTGCAGGCCAGGGGCCGTGGCTCACGCCTGTAATCCTAGCGCTTTGGGAGGCCAAGGTGGGAGGATCACTTGAGGCCACAAGTTTTGGACCAGCCTGAGCAAGAGACCCTGTCTCTACAAAAAAAATAGAAAAATTAGCTGGGTATGGTGGCCCGTGCCTGTAGTCCCAGCTACTAGGGAGGCTGAGGCGGGAGGATCACTCAAGCCTAGGAGTTTGAAGATGCAGTGAGCTATGATGACACCACTGTACTCTAGCTCAAGCAACAGAGCAAGACTTTTTTTGTCTTAAAAAAAATAAAGAAAGAAAGAATAGTCTATCAGTGAGCTGTGGATCAAATTCAAGCAGCCTATTATACAAGTAATTGCATTCCTCAAGGAAGCCTAGGGGCACGGGGGTGACAGAAAAACATTTGAAGAAATAATGGCCAATATTTGTTCAAAATTGATGAAAACTATAAATCCACAGAGCTAAGAAGTTCAATGAAACCCAGGTTAAAAACAAAAAATGAAAATTACAGTGAGGTACATTATAATTAAATTGCTCAAAATCAGTAATAAGGAGAAAATCTTAAAAGTGGGGGTGGGGATTATATTTGAAGGAACAAACAAAAGGATGACGACTGCTGGGCTCTCATCAGAAGCAATGTGAGCAAGAGGACAGTGGAGCATTATCTTTAAAGTGCTGAAAGAAAAAAATAAAGCTGTCAACCTACAATTTCTATGTCCAGTAAAACACATCCTTCAAACGTGAAGGCAAAATAAAGCCTTTGCAGATATACAAAAGCTTAAAGAACTCATCAGCAACAAGCCCGTACTACAAGCAGTGTTGAAAAGTTCATTGGGCAGAAGGAAAAGGATAACAGATGGAACACAGATTCAACGAAGGACTGAGGAACACGGAACGTGGCAACTAGAGTAAATATGCACAACTCCAATTATGTAAATCTTTAATAGATAATTGTTTAAACCAAAATAGTAATGTAGTGTAGGGTTTATAACACATACAATAGTAAAATGTATGATAATAGTTCATAAAGGTTAAGAAGGGAAAAATGGGAATATACAATTGTAAGGTTGTACTATACATGAAGTGGTATAATACCACCCAAAGACATACTATGAGATGATGAAAGTGTAGTGTAAAACCTCAAGCAACTACTAAATAACAAAAGTATCATAGCTAATAAGCCAACAAAGATATAAAATAGAATCATAGAAAAAATTAAATCTAAAAGAAACCAGAAAAACAGGAAATAGCAAATCAAAAAATAGGTAAGTAGAAAACAAATAGCAAGATGATAAATTTAAATCTATACTATTAATAAAAATCACTTTAATATAGTCTACCCTAATTAAAACAGTGATCACAGAAACAAGAGGGTGAATCTTTAGGCAGTTACATCTGCCATTGTAACACAATTGCTGAGCTAACTAGGGAAGAGACTTCATTATCTTTTTTCTCTTAGCAATGCCGATTTTATGCTTCGTCTCTTAGGAATTAAATTAGAATGCCTAAGAGGACAGCAACATAACAACGTCAAGGATTTTCACCTTGTTTAGTAAGGGCTTCTCGGAGAGCAGGAGTTATCATAGCTCTTCTTTCACCATCTTCATTCTTCCCTGTGTTCCTGAACAGACTAGTTTTTTCTTCCTGCTGCTCCTTTTCTTTCTGCATTAAAAGAATCCACAATTGGCAATGTGCAGTGAAAATAACAACACAGCAATCATGAACACCGACCATCAATATAAGGGCCCACTGGGAACCGCAGCCCACAACTCAGTCCTCTCCAAAGTGATCACATTTCCAGTTAGGCAATGATCTAAACACCTGCCAGGATTTATTTTAAAGTAACTTTAGCAAATTACTTATTTTCTCTGAATTTCAATTTCTTCACCTGAAAAAGGAGAAAAATAGGAGAAAAAAAATCTATGAAATGAATATGTTAAAGATTAAATAAAATAAAAACACCTGGATGCCTGATACATAACTGGTATTCAATAAATTATAGTTATTGCTGGTATTACATCTGCAAACCTCCAAAACAAGTGAAAAAAGTGCTCCAAACTGCCCTGAGAACTATCAGCTCAGAGACCAAGTTACTCCACTACCACCAACAGTCACCTCAATGACCCCTTTTAGAAGATCCTGCGGGGGAAATTTCTCTTTAGTGATATGAAAAGATATACTTAAGAAATCTGGAGGACAATATTAACATAAAACTTACTGTGTTTCCTGTTGACTTTGGCCACCAGAAAAATCTAGCAGCACACCTTTGATCACCGTTACAAGCACTGTGCTTGTCTTATATTCACTGTAATTGGCTTCATATGACAAGATGACCCTCATTCACTCTTTCCACTGATTTCTTCCTCTCTTTTTAAATCTTATGTACATTTTTTATGTTATCTCCACATCTTTTTGGAAGATGGCAGAGTGCTAAGCAATAATTTCAGAGACAACAGACAAAGTCTGTGTTACACTTTAGAGGAGACATTCATCAAATCCTACTAAGAGCTGCAGAAATTCAAAATGACTCACCTTGGCAGTGGCCCTCCCACCAAGCCCAGACCACCCTCAATGCCTGTCCATTTTAAAGGTCCAGCCATCCAGCCCCCAATCAGCGAGTGGACTCACTGTAACACCCTTGCTACCTAAAAAGGAAAATACCTCACAGATGGTACACTGAGATCTGTGTCAAACTAACACAGAAGGGCTGTATGAAGGGTGGCTGAGGCCCACAGGTGGCTGGTGTAAAACTGAGCAACAGGGAAGAAGGACTTGCTATATTATTGTCTAATTTGTGACTATTCAAAGTTCTCCACACATAAAGTGTAAAACAAGATTAAAAATTTAGGCCGGGCGCGGTGGCTCACGCTTGTAATCCTAGCACTTGGGAGGCCGAGGAGGGTGGATCGCTTGAGCTCAGGAGTTCAAGACCAGCCTGAGCAAGAGCGAGACCCCATCTCTACTAAAAATAGAAAGAAATTATATGGACAACTAAATATATATAGAAAAAATTAGCCAGGCATGGTGGCGCATGCCTGTAGTCCCAACTACTCGGGAGGCTGAGACAGTAGGATTGCTTGAGCCCAGGAGTTTGAGGTTGCTGTGAGCTAGGATGATGCCACGGCACTCACTGTAGCCCAGGCAACAGAGCCAGACTCTGTCTCCAAAAAAAAAAAAAAAAAAAAAATTTAAACACACACAGAAAGTGAACCAATGAAATCTGGAATTAGTTTCTCTACTTTCTTTCTTGCTTCAGGGACATGCTCTGAAAAAGCACTTTGGAGAGTCAAATGCACCAAATGAGAAAAGTAAACCTAATTAAGTCCTATCTGTCCTAAAAGTCAGCATTCCAAATTACTAAATATAATCAAAAAGCAAAGCTAATGAACAATTTTGTTTCCGCTAATAGAGTTTTTAACTACACATTTCTGGATGGAACTGAAAAAATTTATAAACAAACAACAATCATTTGTTCTTTTCTATTATAAAAGTAATCAGTTTAATGCTAGATATTTTATATTTTAAAAAGGGCTCCAGTTATTATTTTGTTAAAATATTTTAAAATAAAAAAAATAATCCTTTGGCTCTTTTTTTTAAATCTAAAAGCAAAGGTGTGAGCTTGAAAAGGAAGTCTTGTGGTGGAGCAAAATGAATTAACCTTGACCTTGAAAGCATTTAAATGTTTCTGAAGTAATTCCACAGCAAGTTACTGTGATTCCACTACTAATCGTGTAAAAATTGGCAGGAGGTGGCAGTACTTGTCTTCAAAAGCCTCTGTCACCACAAAACATCACAAGCTTATCTGCTTGCCCCGAAGGCCATGTAAATCTACAACTGGACCCAGCCCATGACACTGGTCTCTGACCACTATGACCAGGGCTCCACAGACGCCCTCTTGTGGTTTTAAACAAAAACTTCTGCCCCCTGTGAAATGATGTACTCTAAAGCTGTGGTCCCCAACCCCTGGTCCGTGGCCTGTTAGGAACTGAGCACATCGCAGGAGGTGAACATCCAGCCAGCAAGTGAAGCTTCATCTTTACTTACTCCCCATCGCTGGCATCACCGCCTGAGCCCTGCCTCCTGTCAGATCAGCAGCAGCACTAGATGCTCATAGGAGTGCGAACCCTACTGGAAACTGCACATGGAGGGATCTAGAATGCGCACTCCTTATGAGACTCTAATTCCAGATGATCTGAGGTGAGCTGAGGAGGTGATGCTAGCGCTGGGGAGCAGCCGCAAATATAATAAATGCAATGCGCTTGAATCATCCCGAAACCATTCCCCATACCCCAGTCTATGCAAAAACTATCTCCCATGAAACCGGTCCCTGGTGCCAAAAAGGTTGGGGACCACTGCTCTAAAGCACGGCCATGGAACACTGTCCATGTCCCATCACTTGAGAAATTATCTATTTTAAAATGTGAGTTCTGCTACTCCATATTCAATCATAGGGCTATGATTAAAGGTCTTGAGCACTCAGAATGAACATTTATCATTCCCTCCCTCTATGGCAGTTTAGTCCCATCTTCCAGATGCAGTAGTAACTTCATTTCTGAAAAGAAATGCAATGGTTCATAACACTCTCCAAGGGAGTTAAATGCACCATTCAAATTCTAATCTCCTAGGTGCAGACGTTGTTCACTCTCTGCCCAGAATATAACAATATAACAACCACATAAGACCCACATATTTTTAAGTATTTATTTATAGTTGTTACATAGCCTAAGCAGAATAAATGTAGAACCCAGAATCAGTCAACTTTGATTCCTCCCTCTCCTGTACATCCCATTGAACAATGAGGGAACAAGTTCTAGGTTTTCAATTCCCAACACAGCAGTTCTCTCTATCCACAAAGCTCCTGCTCTTGTCCAGTCTTGGCTTCTCCTAAGGGACAACTGCAATAGCCAAACTAAATGGTCTCCCTATCTCCAATCTCTCTCACCCCTTCCCATTTCCCTCACCCATCACACTTGCCTTGAAAGAAAACTTGTGCCCTCTCCAAGCTGCTGTTTCCCAACATGCAAAAAGGAAAGCCGATTGTGAAATAATTTCTTAAGCACTTATGAGAATGACAATGAATAAGTGAAATGTTCTTTATAAATTGACAGAACTATATGAATCTTATGTAATAACGAGAGTAAAACAGTGGTACTAATTTTCTCTTTTTTAAGATATCATACAATACTACCTAATTCATTTTAACACCATCATCTCAAAAATTACACTACCATCCCAATTTTGCCTAGGATAAAAACAAGGCCCAAAAAAAGTGATCTGCTAAAGATTTTAAGATAAAAGGCCACGTAGTTGGATAACTGCCAAGCAGGTGTTTTACAAAAATGAGCTTTTCCTTATCAAAGCATGACTTTCTTCTGGGAAAGTCTTTCTGATTGTTTTATTGATCCTTTTAATGATCAGGTGATTCCCTTCCTCATCAATTCATAGAGAAAACTTTGGATGTAGAATCCCCAGGTTCTCCAGAGGTTTTCCGTACAGGGAACCTGCCTGGGCCTGGAGCCATGCCAGCACAGGCTGGGCACTCAGTAAATGTTGGCTGAATAAATGAATGCCTTAAACTACCAGACAGCTATTTCTAGCCCCAGAAAATTAGACCCTACTTCTTTCAGTAACTAATTCCAGACCTGGCACCTTTCAATATTAAAAACTCCTCTTCTTCATGTTTTGTTATACATGAAGAAGAGGAGTTTAATCTTTAACAACTCCTTCTGCTACAATTTAACCCCATGTTCAGATTCCTATTTCTTTACTAACAAATCCCCTATACGTCACTCACCTGTCATAGCTCAGTTTTAAAATGAGCAATTTTCATCATGACTTTCATCAAGCTTTTCATAACATATCAGGTTTTTTGTTTGTTTGTTTTTTTATTTCAGCATCTTAAGGGGTTCCAAATGTTTGAGTCTGATCAGGTCCCATTTATTTATTTTTGTTGTTGCTGTGATTGCCTTTGGGGTCTTCTTCATAAATTCTTTCCCTAGGCCAATTTCTCTCTTTTTTTTTTTTTTTTTTTTTTGAGACAGAGTCTCACTTTGTTGCCCAGGCTAGAGTGAGTGCCGTGGCGTCAGCCTAGCTCACAGCAACCTCAAACTCCTGGGCTTAAGCGATCCTACTGCCTCAGCCTCCCGAGTAGCTGGGACTACAGGCATGTGCCACCATGCCCGGCTAATTTTTTCTATATATACTTTTAGTTGTCCAGATAATTTATTTCTATTTTTAGTAGAGATGGGGTCTCGTTCAGGCTGGTCTCGAACTCCTGACCTCGAGCGATCCACCCGCCTCGGCCTCCCAGAGGGCTAGGATTACAGGCATGAGCCACCGCACCCGGCCCAATTTCTATAAGAGTTTTTCCAACAGGGGACAGAAGAGGTCAAACTATTGCTCTTTGCTGATGATATGATCTTATATCTAGAAAACTCCAAAGATTCTGCCATGAGACTGCTGAAATTGATAAACAAATTTAGCAAAATCTCAGGTTACAAAATCAATGTACAGAAATCAGTAGCATTCCTATATGCCAACAAAGTCAAACTGAGAACCAAACCAAAGACTCAATACCCTTCACAAGAGCAACAAAGAAAATAAAATATCTAGGAATATATTTAACTAAGGAGGTGAAAGACCTCTACAGGGAGAACTAAGAAACACTGAGGAAGAAAATAGCAGAGGACCTAAACAGGTAGAAAACCATACCATGCTCATGGGTCGGCAGAATCAACATTGTTAAAATGTCTATACTACCCAAAATGATCTACAGATTCAATGCAATCCCTATTAAAATACCAACATCAGTTTTGGCAGATCTAGAAACATATTAGATTTTAAGAATGCCTTTGGAACTTGTGGAAAAGCAGTTTGACCATGCATGTCAAGAGCTTTACTCTGAACACAGTGATTTTATTTTGGATAACCTAACTTAAGGAAATAATTTTGGAACTCACTGTTAAGTGCTCCTAGCTGCATGGGCCATGGCTGAATCAAGATAGTTTAAAGGCAGCATGTTGGGGTTGAAGGAATGTCACCTCGTTTCTAGGTGAATTAAATACTCAAAGCCTTAAAAATAATCATGAAACCTGCTTCGTGTTATTCCACTGCAATACCAATGTAACTTTGCAATTAGAACTGGGCATACTGAGATCCTTCTGTAATTTAAATAGCTGGTAAATTGAAATGTTTCTCTAGTGAGTAATTAACAAGCATTTACCATTTATTTTCAAAACTAATGATACTGATGTTAGTTAGTGTTTGTCTGCTTAGCCAGAACATGCTGTGGGGAGTATTTAGCAAAATTTATTTACTGGGGAAAAAAAAAGTAGCAATAGGCTTTACATTTACAAATCACGACAAATCTCATAAAAGAAACAGAAAATAAATAATCTAAGAACTGTCAGGCTCTTCCTGACTCCTGGTTCTCTAAACTCTACAGCTTCCCTTCTGAGAACCACTCCTTCCCTAGGGAGGCAGCCAAGGGGTGTGACATAAAGAGAGACAGTTACTGACCAGCCATTTGACTGTGGAAAAATTGCTTAACCTCTCTAAGCCCCAGCTGCTAAAATGGTACGATGGAGATGATAATAGTACAGATATCTCAGGGTCATTGTGAGGATTGAATGAGATAATCCAACGTGTACTTTGATTTCTCCTGATACTCTAAGTCAGGGGTGGGGAGCCTGGCCTTGGGGCCACATGTGGCCTTCCGGATCCCTGAGTGCGGCCTTTATTAAACGGATTTGTTCTGTAAAATTTGGATTCAGTCAAGGGGCTGCACTTGGGGATCTGTAGGTCTGGAGTGTCAACCTACACTGGAACTGCCCCCTCTCCCTATGCCCCGCAACCCATTCTCCTATTCAGTCAAATCACATTGCTTCCCACTGCCTTTGGGATAAAGCTCGGACCTCCACTGCAGGACACGATAAGACCTCTAGGACCCTGCCCCTGCCCCTGCCTTCCTTCTCTGGGTCACTTCTCCAAACATCCCCACCTCCACGCAACTCTTGCTCTTGGGAATCACTCCCATGTTTTAAATCCTCTTTATTCCTAGAATTACTGTCTTAGGCATTATTATAGAGGAAAGAAAGGAAGGTTACCAGGGTGTTATTCTAATTGCACCAAATCTATCCCATTGGAAGACATCTTCCTATATTAACATACAATAATAGTGAATGTTTATCAAGTATACTATGTGGATAGATTAACTTTTTTAATCTTCATAACAACTTTATAAGGCAGATACTGTTATCTTCCATGTTTCATTTTTAAAATGAAAAAACTTAAGCACAGAGGAGTGAAATAACTTGCCCATGGATATATATACTGAGACAGTATGACTCCACGAAAGTTAGCGAACACTATTCAAAAAGGTGTAACAATGAGAGTGCTTTGGCCCAACTCTAGAGCAAAGACTCTTAAGTACTA
The DNA here is from genome assembly GCF_020740605.2 of Lemur catta. Classification (NCBI taxonomy): domain Eukaryota; kingdom Metazoa; phylum Chordata; class Mammalia; order Primates; family Lemuridae; genus Lemur; species Lemur catta. The sequence continues at coordinate 33,438,546 of NC_059129.1, forward strand.
GACATACTGCTTCACTCTACAGTAACAACTAAGGACATTTAATGTGATGTGTGTAATGATGCTCATGCAGAAAGTAGTCTGGGAATATGGGCTAACCAGCCCCAAAGAAGACACACACACAAACACAAAGAGATACATATATATATATATATATACATATATATATATATATGAAAAAGAAAAGCCAATCAGTAAAAACCTCTGTCACCAAATTTAGTATACTACATCCATGATAAAATAAGAACAAAAGACATTGGAAAACTCTACTGGAGCCTAACAACAATGAAAAATAAAAACCGGTAGCTTATTTTCATGTCATATTAAAGTTGGAAAAAATACATATTTTTCCCACAGATCTGATGATTTTATGAGGGATTTTTATGAGCAAGCTGGAATATCATAAACCAGCTGCTCAAAGCTCATAAAGTCCAAAATTACTTCATTTCAAAAAAATAATTACATGGATGTCCAAAATTTTCATTAGTGCCTTCTCCAGTGCCCTCTAATGGCCATAAGATGAAAAAGCAAAGAAAAAAATGCATCCACAAATTATCCCAAACTCTTCAGCCACTAAAAACAAAGCTTTAAATAGGCTTAAGTTAGTAGAAAATCCAGAAATCTATCTAAATCAGCTACCTCATGCACATTAAGACAGTTTCACCAATGAAAATTACTCAGATTTTTAATTAAGAGCCATAAAATTATACATTCACTTTGACCCAGTGTACCAATTTGGGGAAAGTATAACCTAAGAAAATATTCATACATTTTTAAAAAGCAAAAAAGGTCTCAGACCAGTGCTAATTATAACAGCCAAAAACTTGAAAACTGACCAAATGGCCAACTCTAAGCTGTATCAGCCAATTTAAAAGCAAACTTATTTCTGTTCATTTCAATGCCTGTCAGGCTTTTAGAGAGTATAAAGCATTTTTATACACAACAACTCTATGAGGAAGGTAGTGGTTGCAGTCCGTGTTCCTCAGAAAAGGGGATCAAGACTAGGAGCGGTTAAGCTGTACTCTTAGGTAACTGAGTTACACACTGGCTCGGCCAGGCCTTGAACCAGTAGTCCGCATTCTTGTCATTCTTAGTAGCTCCTCCTCCAGGGCTTCTAAATACAAAAGCTACTAAAAATGACAAAGAGACAACACAGACACACGGAAATACAGATTGAAGATAACTCTTATCCAAAATGCTTGGGACCAAAAGTGTTTTGGATAGATTTTTTCAGATTTTGAAATATTTCCATCATCCTTATCAGTTGAGCATCCCTCATCTAAAAATCTGAAATCCAAAATGTTCAAAGGAGCATCTCTTTTGAACATCATGTCCATACTCAAAAACTTTCACATTTTAGAGCATCTGGAATTTTGGATTAGGGATACTCAACCTGTATTAGGAAGTAAGTAATAAAATGCTACAAGAGAAAGATAGTAATTTTAAATTTAGAAAATAATCTAGGATATTATAGTTTAGAGTACTACATTCAGAGTATGTTTTTATTATGAGCATTACAAAAGAAGCCAAATAACCCATTATAAAAATAGATGAAGGACAGTGTATAATAAAGAATAAGATGTCTGGCCTTTGTCTCTAGCTCCTGGAAGGCAACCTCTAAACCCTTGGAAACTCTCAAGGATAGGAGTATCTTTGTTATTCACGGTAGGCCCCTCAGACCACATCTGATAGTTTATGCCCATGAGGTATGTCCCTAGGGCCCTGTGGTGTCAGCCCAAAATTCAGGAGGAAGAGGGGTGCATAAGACTGAGCCGAACCACAGAGGCCATCAATCAATCAGGCCTATGTAATGAAGCCTCAATAAAACTCTAAACACCGAAGCTCAAGTGAGCTTCCCACTTGAGCTTCCCAGATTGGCAATACTCTGCACATATTGTCACAAATCAATGTTGAGAGGGGAACATGACCTGAGGACAATGGGAGCATCACATCTGCAGACAATGGAACCTTCCCAGACTTTGCCCTAAGCATGTCTTTCTTTAGCTGGTTTGCTGTATCCTTTCCCTACAATGAACTATAACCTTGAGTACAACAGCTTTCAGTGAGTTCTGCAAGTCTTTTGAGCAAATTATCAAACCTGAGGGAGGTTTAAAGACCTCAAAAAACTTGCAGTTGGTGTCAAAAGTAAGAGCAGTCTTGGGGACCACGCCATCAGACAATGCAGTCTGTCTAACTCCAGGTAGACAGAAAGAGATGATTCACAGAAAGAGAAGAAAAAGGCAAATGGACAAAAAGCATATGAAAACACATTCACTCACTCAAAATTAAAGAAATGCAAATTAAAATGAGGTTACTATTTTTCACCTTTCATATTGGCAAGATTTAAAAGATTGATAACACCTGGCACGTACAGAAATAGGCATTCTCATAGATATGTGAATACTGTAAGCAGAAGTGAAAATTTTTTCAACTTTTTACAGGGCAATTTGGAAATATCAAAACTATAGAATTCCCTTTGACCCAGGAATTTCAATTTTAAAAATATATATTCTTCAGATAAATTTATACCAGCCACAAAAAATACAAGCAAGAGTCTTCATTATAGAAATGAGAAAATACCCAAATGTTAACCAACAAGAGCCAAATAAATTATGGGACATAATTATAGACTATAACATAAACCTTAGAATGAGTTAATCTATATGACAGGATTGGAAAGCTGTCATGTTAAATGAAAAAAAAAAAAAAACAGTCTGTAGACTAGGAGTATAAAATGATCCCACTGTGTGGCCAAAAAACAAAATTATACTAAAATGTAAATGTGTTTGTAAAGGCAGTAAAATACCTGGAAGACTACTGTCAACTTTAAACTGTGGTTACCTGTGAAAAGTAGATTCAGAATAGGGACACAGGGTCTGTAGTCTTTGAAATGTTTTTAACATATCTAAACAGGATTTTAAATTAAATGAAACTACAAAGAGATGGCCAGATCAAGTTAAATCAGTCACATCAAGTTAAACCGTTTCACAACTTTAAAAATGCCTCCCCCACATCAAGGATATAAAAGGATGGAGAGAATGGAAGTCAAGGAGAGGGGATTTTGTAAGATTTCTCTGGAGAAGGTTGATAAAGTCCTTTGAGTTCCTCCCACTCCCTCAAATGGAGAGAGGCTTGGGGCACGGGAATCAGGGTGACTCTCACCTCAAGCCCCACAAGATAGGCTCCAATTGGGTCCCTCAAAGGAGTTCCTATGTATCCCCTCCACTCAGAGAGCAACACAGACTCTATATGACTTGCATGCAGAAAATTCAGCGGCAAAAGGACCAGCTAGTTGCATTAGCAAGTGAGCATTGCTGCTGGGTAGGAATCAGCCTGTCCCTTCAGAATAAAGAACTCAGGAGTGGTCCCTTGACAGCATGGTGGGGGCGAGAGAGATCTTAGATCCTGACCCACTGGGCAAGTAGAGAGGAGAGCAGATGACAGACTTCAAAGAGAGGAAACCGGAGGTACAGGGCCCAGAGGAGGGAGTAAGTGGCCATCAGAAGTGCACTTCTCAGAGTACATTTTGCTCAGTGAAAGGGACCTGGGGGCAGACAACCATGGAAAATGTCCCCAAAGAAGCTGTGAAAATGCTCCATGGAAATAGACTCAACTTTAAACACCTGACTAGGAGAGAGAGCACAAAGTCATCTTATGGCAGTACCAATCAAATAAGAACTTCCTACTTCACTCAATCTGTCCTCCCCCACCCCAACCCCCTATCACCTGCTCCACAAACCCTAAGGAGAGCCAAAACAGCAGCTAACAAATAGGCCAGAAAGTAAATGACAAAGAGGGGAGAAGTTTTACTTTTGAATTAAACTGGAATCTTTGACCACTATATAGAATTTGACATTCTACTATCAAACTGAGACTGTTTTGTCCTTTATGTGCCTGTATTACCTAAGAATGACCAGAAAAGTCATGGAGTCTGCTAGAATTGTCATCCCAAGACAGGGAAAATGTTATCCCTACTGTGCTGGCTTAAAGGGACAGTGAAATTCAAAGTAAGCCAGCTTTTATGATCTTCCCAAGAGTAATCCTTATTTAATACACAGGTTATACCAGTATTTATTGGTTTTTAAATGATTTTTTATGATTTATAAATAAGGCTGTAAGGACTATCTGAGAACATAAAATATATTTTTATAATAAAACAAAGATTTAGGTGCATATGAAACAAAAATGAAGATAAATACTCCAAATACGAATAATAAGTTTTCCTGGGAAACAGTTATTGTTGGGTTTTTCCCATTTCTCTCTTTTCTAAATTTTCTTTATTACAGGTATGTTAATTTAGAAAAAAAGTTAACTAGACAAAATTAAATAACTTGTTCAACTTATTTCCTTAAATTACCATTTGTTATATATAATATGGGGCCATCCAGAGTAAAAATAGAAGGTCCTCATGCTTTATGTAGGAATAAGTTCTTGAAGACTTTATATCATGCAAAACTATTCATTCACAATTAGTCCTATCATAAAATGGGAGATATTCCCATATGGCAATATCATAAATAGTTTATAATTAAGCTGATACTAGTTTGGGTCTGTAGTCCTCATACTGCCCCCAGTACTTTTTATTTCAAACCCTCATAAGAGCTGTAAGGTACAATGAAGACCCATATTCCCTCTGCCTTGATTCTCCACTGCTGTTTGAGCATTCTCTATTTATCTACACATGCACATGCATACATATGTAAATATATATGTACATGTATGCATGTGTGTGTATATGTAAATAAAATTTTGCTGAAACACCTGAAGGTATGTTGCAGATACCATGAAACTTCCTCTTAAATACTTCAGAGGAAGTATTTAAAAAAATGTCCTAAAAATAGCACATGATCCTACAGAACCACAATACTATAATTACAACTAAGAAATTTAAGAAAAATTGAATATTACCTACTAAAAAGTCCACTTCAAATTTCTCCAAATGTCCAGACAATGGCCTTTTCTCTTTGACCCAAGATCAAAGTTTAAACAATATATTTGGCTATATTTTATTGTCTTTTTTAAACCCCGCTCTCTGTGTTTTACTGTTGTTATTGTTTATGACACTGACATTTAAAGAGTCTAACAGACTGTCTCACATGAATAGACCAGTCTAGATCCAAGGGGAAAAAAAACCCTATTGGAATTTTTTACTGAGACTGCATCACATATTTATATTAAGTGAACTGGTATCTTTACCATACTAAGTCACCCTGTCTAAAACAAGGATGCCTTTCCATTTGTTCAAGTCCATTTGCATATCTTTCAGGAATGTTTTAAAGTTTTCCAATATAGGTTTAGGGCACTTCTTTTTACGTTTATCCATATGCAATTATTTACCTTTTATGTGACTACTCTGAATGAAGTCTCTTTCATTATACCTTCTAACTGGTTATTGTTTGGAAATATAAAGGCTGTTGACTTACTTCATGACTATATCCTGCTACCTTACTGAATTCTTTCATTTGAATTTATATAGGTTTTATCATTGATTTTTTTCAGATTTTCAATAGTTTTACTTTTTCTTCTAAGGCTTACAGACTTGATATATTTTTAGTTAAGGGAATTCTCATTTTCCAAAACTCATAATTAAATTAACACTTTATAGTTTTTGGTACAGTATATGTAATATTTCAATTTTAGATCATTGGAATCTGCATAAAACCCTACCACACTGTACATTCTCACATTCATCTAATAACTGAGACAATCACAATCAGACACCATTTCCTGGATTCCTAAGGCCCCCACCCACACTGATCTCAACACCTACAGAACAGGCTGTCATTTCTAAGCCCCCAGACTACTCTGCCTATACAACAGGGAAGCAAATTGGTACCACAGTTCCACCTGGAACCTCAACAATAATAAATCCTATCATGCTGTTCATCCTTACACAGCCCTGAATAAAGTCTCTCTAGCCATCCACCCTCTCCTAGGCCCTTATCCTAAAATGTCCTGCTTATCCTCCTGTGAGCTCATTTTCACAAACTGGAAGGTCTTCACAAAGCTCATGAAAAAATGGCAAAAAATTATAAAACTCTCAAGACAGGAACTAGAGAAATGAAACTCTGATTGTGAACTCAGATGGACTACACAGCAACACAGAATACTGAATGGTAACCAACTGCAAGAACCAAGTTCAATATTTCCCAAAATAATGATACCTTTTCTTTCTTCACACGATCCATAATCTTGCCAAGATCCTCAACATCAACAACAGAATTTAGGCCCTGACGATCCTCAGTACCAAACTCTTCCTCGCTGGAGCTCTCACAGGGCTCTTCCTCCTGGAAGACAAATTCTTCATAAATATGTTGTTCAAAGCAGGAAAGTTCTCTTACACTCTCTCCCACACAGGGAGTTCACTCCTTTTAAATTTTTTATTAAAGAGAAAAATCTTGGGTCATTGGCATCAGACTAATCACTGTGAGAGGGCATCACTGAGTGAGAATAACTCACACCTCACCTGCCCTCCCCGGTGACGACGACATGGGCAGGGCTCAGGAGGAGACATGTGCTAGGCAGAAATAGAGGACACATGAAATCACTGTGAAAAACACTTCCTGAGTATCTCTTAGGTGCCCAGTGCAGTGTTCTCCACATATTCACTTGTTGAATCCTTAACTACTTATGATGTAGATATGTTTAGCATCATAAAGAGAAAAGGAAATTAAGGCTAGAGAAGTTAAGAAATCACAGCTAATAAGTGGCAGGTATAGGCACAGCCTTCAACCCTTTCTCCAAGGAGATGCTAAGGCAGAACTGAAGGATAAACAGATTTTTAAGAAGTGAGGTAGTTGCTTATTCTAAACAACAAGTACTTTCTGAGTAACTCAAAGATCACTTTGAAGTTAAAAGAAACAAAATGTCAATAACCTTCATGTGCTGGCCAGTATGCCCTGGGGAATAGCAAAGAGACAGCATATAGTCAGATGTACTGATCAAGTGTTCAACACAAAATAAAACAGCCCCTCTTCAAGGTCACTCCTTGTCCTGCCCCAGAGGATAGGACCATCATGATGTTCTTACCTCTCCTACTTGAAACCAAGACTGATACTACAGAAGCAGGGGCTATAGCTGGCTCACTGGTGTAGGTTTTGCTTTGCTGATAAATGAGTAGAGTCTTCTTTGCCTTGCTTCCAGATGACAAACTGTTTGCAGAAACAGGTGTATGGAGGTGTTCAACTTAGCCCAGCTTCAACAGAAAATCTCTGCCAGTTAAGTCCACCCTCCCAGCCTCATGCCCAAACTACCAAGAACAGCAATGAAAACACCATCTGAAACATACTTTCTAACAGCTAGTCAACTGTTTAAATCTTTAAGTCCAGTGATTCCCAACCAATGTGTCTAAACATGTAAGTATACAGTATTGGCCTCTTTTGATGTACTTATTTTCCTAGAACTGCAATAAAAATCAGTATTGCCTATGTCCTTGTGCTACTACCTCCTCATGTCCAATAAATTATAGAATCTTAGACGCAGAAGAGACAGTAGGGATCATCTAGTCCAATCTCCCCATCTTATGCTAGACCAGAGGTCAGTAAACTGTTCATGTAAAAGGCCACACAGTAAATATTTCTGACCTTGCAGGACATAAATCTCTGTCTCAACTATTCAACTCTGCCACTCTAACACAAAAGCAGCTATAATAGATAAATAAATGAGCACAGCTGTATTCCCAACACCTTTTTATTTAAAAACAAAACAGTCAGCAGGCTAGATCTGGCCCGTGAGCCAGTTTGCTGATCCCTGTACCAGACTCTCTTCTACAACTTCTCCTTAGACCTTCATAGTTTTTGACAGAAAGTCTCATCTCAGGAATGCACTGCCTCCCACACACACCCATTGCATCTTCACATAAAGTATAACCACAACTGCTACTAACTTCGCTCTGTGTGACCTTGGGAAACTTCAGAAGTTCTCTTCAATAAACAATGGATACAATTCATGATAGTCACTAGGTCTAGAAAATTAACTTCACACATTTCCCTAGCCCCCAGGGAGATTCCAATCCAGTAAAACAGCAGTCCCCAACCTTTTTGACACCAAGGACCAGTTTCATGGAAGACAATTTTTCCATGAACCGGGGGCGGGGGGTGGCCAGAGCTCAGGCAGTGATGCGAGCAATGGGGAGCAGCTGTAAATACAGATGAAGCTTTGCCTGCTCGCCAGCCACTCACCTGCTGCTGTGCAGCCCCCCATTTCCTAAGTTACATGGAAGACAATTTTTCCAAGGCCAGGGGCGGGGGGTGGTGGTGTGTGGAGGCAGAGCTCTGCCACCCAGTCCCTAACAGAGCACACACCAGTACCAGTCCACGGCTGGGGGGTCAGGAACCACAGCAGTAAGAGACACATAGATATATAAAGTGGTAATGCTTTAATGAAAGGGTTCAGGAATACAAAAAGGAGCCACATAGCCTGGCTCAGAATCCATGGGAGTCTGCCTGAATGAGACAACACCTGAGCCAAATGTTGAGGCTAAGGAAACTAGCCTGCCCAGAGGAACACAGGTAGGAAAGCAGTTGAAAGTAGAAGGGCAAAGTCACTTGGGCAAGCAGCAGGAGGCATGCGCCAACTATAAGCAACTCAGAAATTACCAGCAGATAAAGAATAAAGCACACAACACGGGGAGAAAATGCTACAGAGGAAGATGTGGACCAGACTGCATAGGGTCTTATATGCCCCAGGGGGAGAGCGTAGGAAGCTTCTAAAGTGGTCTAAACAGAGAAATAATATAGACCTGTATCGTAGCTCACTCTACTGGGAAATTACAAGATAATTTAAGGAAGACAAGACAGTAGACAAGGATAACTGTGAACAACTTATTGCAGTACTCTAGGGAAGAGAAGATATTGGCCTAAATTAAAGAGTAACAGGAGAGCAGAAGATTGGACATTCAAACTCATTTGTCTTTTGGCAAATATTTTCAGCACCAAGGACCCTGGTGTGGCTAGAGCTTGGTAAGAAAGAGAATAGTGGGATATGAGTGGAGAAATTCAAGAGTCAGACTAGATGCTAAGGTCATGCTAAGAAATGTGGCTTTTATTAAAGCAAAATGGAAAATCTCTTAAGGCTTTTAAACAGGAGAGTAGCATCATCTGACTTGCGCTTTTAAGAATACCCTGAATATTGGGTGGAGAAGAGATGGAAGGAGAAGAGGGGAAATCAGACAGGAAGGAGGTTCCCACAGTAGTCTAGTCAAGAAATATGGCTTAAACTTGCAGGTTAGCAGTAGAGATGGAGGGAAATTGATGGATTTGAGAAATTTTAGGCCAGAGATCAGCAAACTACGGTCCACAGGCCAAATCCAGCCAGCCTCAGGCCAAATCTCAACATGAAAATTCATTACAAAATTGCCTATGGCTGTCTTCTTGATACAGTGGCAGAGTTGATAATTGCAGCAGAAACCAGGTGGCCCACAGAGCTGAAAATATTTACCAACTGGCCCTTTACCGAAAGTTTGTTGATCCCTGTTTTAGACAAAGAACCAACCAAACTTACTGAGAAATTCAATGCAGGAATGAGGAAAAGGAAGGAATCAAGGAGGGCTCTCCAGTTTCTTTTTTAAGCAATGGAGACAGTGGTGTTGTTTACTAAGACAGGAAACACAAGGGGGAATAGACTGGGAGACTGGAAATGACAAGCTCCATTTTGGATCTGTGAAGTATGAGATGTCTTAAACATACAAGGATAAGTTTTAAAGAGGCAGCTACACATATGAGAATAGAATTCAGGATAGACCTTAAGCTGGAAATACAAATATGAGAATAACTGGCATATAGACAGTGTTTAAAGACATGAAACTAGATGAAAGGAAATGTCAACAAAGAAACAACCCAGCACCAAACCTTGAATCACTCCAACATTTAGAAACTGAATAAAGGAAGAAGACCGAAGGCCGGGCGCGGTGGCTCACACCTGTAATCCTAGCATTCTGGGAGGCCAAGGCGGGAGGATCGCTCGAGGTCAGGAATTCGAGACCAGCCTGAGCAAGAGCGAGACCCCATCTCTACTAAAAATAGAAAGAAATGATCTGGACAGCTAAAATATATATATAGAAAAAATTAGCTGGGCATGGTGGCACATGCCAGTAGTCACAGGTACTCGGGAGGCTGAGGCAGAAGGATTGCTTGAGCCCGGGAGTTTGAGGTTGCTGTGAGCTAGGCTGACACCATGGCACTCTAGCCTGGGCAACAGAGCGAGACTCTGTCTCAAAAATAAAAAGAAGAAGACCCCAAGTAAAAAAGGAGGAAAACCATGAGAATGATGTCATGAAAGTCATGAGAAGAGTGATTCAAAGGAGTTAGTTACATCAAACGCTGTTCAGAAGTCAAGTAAAATGAAGACAAAGAAATATCCATGGGGCTTGGCAGTCTTAAAGGAAGAAGCTGAGGCACAAAATATAATTTAAAGAGTTTACTTGACCAAAATGAGGACAGCTGCCCAGGACATACTTCCCAGTTGCCTTGGAGAATGCTCTGTCAGATTTTGTTACATGCAAGTTAATAAAAAGTTAAAGGCAACAAAGAGTGGGCTGATACAAAATTACCCAGGTATTCTGTTACAGCAGCACAAAACACTGTCCCTACTTCAAGTCAACTGTCTTAAATATGCTCAAAGTTAATCTGTTATGGAATTCGATTTTTAAAAGAAAATGCTCAAAAGAGCTAGAGGAAACCATAGAGGGCCAAAAGAAACAAGGAGAACAATATCTCAACAAATACAAAATATCAACTCAGATATGGAACTTATAAAAAGGAAACACAAAGACATTCTTGAGCTGAGAAGTACAATAACTGAACTATAATATTCACTAGAAGGTTTCACTAGCAGGCATGAGCAAGAAGAAGAATCGGCAAATGTGAGGCCATATTAGTTCAAATTGTCCAGTCTGAAAAATGAACAGAGCCTGAGAGACCTGTAGGATACCAACAAGAGTACCAACATACATATAAGGGGAATCCCAAAAGGAGATCAGTAGAAATAGAAAGAATATTTGAAGAAACAATGGCTGAAAACTTCTCAAATGTGATGAAAGACAAATCTACACATCCAAGAAGCTCAACAAACTCCAAGAAAGAAATCAAAATGGCACACCAAATCAATCAATCACAAAAGAAGGTAGTAATAGACTGAGTAACAAAAAGCCATTAGATATATAAAAAACATAGAAGGATAGAAGAGTTTTCTTATCAGTAATTACCTTAAATGAAAAGGAATTAAACCTTCCAATTGAAAGACAGAGAGAGACAGAATTTAAAAAAAAAAAATGAACCAACTCTACGTTATCCGCAAGAGACTCACTTTAGATCTAAAGACAAAAAGGTTAAAAGTGAAAGGATGGAAAACAAACATTCCATGCAAATAGTAACCAAAATAGAGCTAGGGTGACTATTTAAGTCAAAAATAGTTACAAGAGGTATTATATATTAGTAAAAGAGTCAATATATCAAGAAGATATAACACTTTTAAATATATATGAATCTAACAACAGAGCCCAAACATATGAAGCAAAAATTGACAAAATTGATAGGAGACATAGGCAATTCTAAAATAGTAGTTCAAAACATCAACATCCCACTTTCAATAATGAACAGAACTAGATAGAAGATCAACAAGAAAACAAAGGACTGGGACAACACTATCCAATTAAACCTAACAGACTTATTCAGAACTCTCTGCCCAAAAACAGTAGATTACATATTTTCTTCAAGTGCACATGGAATATTCTCTAGAACAGACCACATGTTAGGCCACAAAACAAGTTGCAGTAAATTTTAAAAGATTAAGATCATTCAAAGTATCTTCTCTGACCACTGTGGAATTCCAAAACACCCCAAAAAAAAAAAAATCTAAGAAAAATTCAGCCAAGGAAGTGAAACACTTTTGTACACTGAAAATTCAAAACACTGCTGAAAAAAATTAAAATGAGCTAAATGAATGGAAGATATATCATATTTGTGGACTGAAAGACTTAATATTGCTAAGATGATAATACTACCCAATGCAATCTACAGATTCAATGCAATGCCTCACAAAATGCCAATAATGTTTTTTGCAGAAATGGAAAAAGTCAATCCTTGAATTCTTATGGAATTACAAAGGATTCCAAATAGCCAAAACAACATTGGCAAAAAAAAAAAAAAGAACAACAACAACAACAAAGGTAGAGGACACACAGTTTCCGATGGCAAATCTTATTACACACCTACAGTAATCAAAACAATGTGGTATTGACATAAGGAAAGACATATAGATCAATGGAACAGAATAGTAAGTCCAGAATTAAACAAATCTAAAGACAAATGACTTCTGACAAGGATGCAAAGTTCAATTCAATAGAGAAAAAAAAGTCTTTTCAACAAATGGTGTTGAAACAATTGGATACCACATGCAAAAGAATGAAGTTGGGCCCCTACCTCATACCATATATAAAAATTAACTCAAGATAGGATCCAGACGGCCAATTTGACACAGGTAGCATACATCTCCCCCGTGGAGAGGAACCAGAATAATAATCGGATTCTCACGTTTTGAACTGGTCATCTAGGAGAGAACACAGGATTCACCAGGGAAGTGAAAGGAAGCACCAAAAGCGGGTAACAAGAGGGTTCATGGCAACTTGCCAGGCCAAGGACTGGATGCTTGGAAACAGTAAGAGAGAAACCCCCAGGGCTCCACACTCCAACACAAGCTTTTACAATCTTGGCTATAAGAAAACCCCATGAACTACACAGGTCTTGGGCCTAACATAGGGAGCTGCCTGGAGATTGCACAGAAACACTGCTCCAGAAAGGGAACCCACATGAAATTCCACAGGCATCCAAGCCTAGAGCAGCTTGAGTTGGATGCCATTCTAAAAACCTAGATACCAGAGAACTGCAGGCATACCCACAGCCACCTGCGCAGCTCCAAGGAAGAAAAGAAGAGCCCAGGTGCTGCCATGCACCCCTAAGAAGGTCACCACAGACCTGCTGCTGTTGAGACTGAGACATGAGAGGGACCATATTTTCCAGTTTCTTAAACACACTGCTTGCCTAGGTAGGGCCCCAGCCTTTTTGGTTGCAGATCCAAGTCACCATTTCGAGGGTTTAACACTAGGCTGCGCTTTGCCCTCAGGCGAAGTCTGGGCTGATGCAGCTGTATCCACCACCCAGCTGGGAAGGGACCAGGAAAACTAGGCTTTCCACTTTATATCTACGACAATACCTGCAACCCTGCAATGGGCTGCTGTGAGACCAAAACATGAGTGGAACACACCTCCCCCCTAGCATCTTGCCCACTGTTGTTTGCCTGGAAATGGCCCCATCCTCTCTGGTCACAAGCCAAAAGTGCCACTTGGAGAGTGTAAAGCTGGGCAGCAATCTGCCCTGGCAATACAGTGGAAGTTCAGCAAACCACAAAGACAAAAAGGGAGAGAAAAAGAAACAAAGAATTGATAAAACAATTAGAAAACATCAACAATATGACAGAAACAAAAGCTAACATATCAATATTAATCTTGAACAGAAATAGATTAAATGTGTCACTTAAAGAAACAGATTGGCAGAATAGATTTAAAAACATGGTCCAAATATATGCTGCTTACAAGAAACTAACCTTACCCATAAAGATACATACAGACTGAAAGTAAAGGGATGGAAAAAGACAGTCCACACAAACAGAAACCAAAAGCAAGCAGAAGCTATTGTTATATCAGATAAAGCAGACTTTAAATCAACAGTAAAAAAAAAAAAAAAAAAAAGACAGTCATCATATAATGATAAAGGGATTAATTCAGCAAGAGGATATAACAACCCTAAATATATATGCACCCAACATCAAAGCACCCAGATTCACAAAAATATATGTATATATTAATAGAACTAAAGAAAGAGATAGACAGCAACACAATAATAATGGGGGACTTCAACACCCCATTCACAGCACGGGGCAGACCATGGAGACAAAACCAACAAAGAAACATTGGGTTTAAATTGAACTTTAGACCAAATGACTTAACAGAGATTTACAGAACATTCTACCCAACAAATACAGAACATACATTCTTTTCATCAGCACATGGAACATTCTCCAAGATAGATCACGTTAGGCCATAAAACAAGACTTAACAAATTTAAAAAATCAAAATAATATCAAGTACCTTCTCAGCCCACAGTGGAAAAATGCTTGACATCAATAAAGAGTAACTTTAGAAACTATACAAACATATGGAAATTAAACAACATGCTTCTGAATGATCACTAGGTCAATGAAGAAATAAACACAGAAATTCAAAAATTTTTTAAAATGAATGAAAATAAAAACACCACATACCAAACCTGAGGGATACAGCAAAAGCAGTGCTGAGAAGACAGTTTATAGCATTAAAGGCCTACATCAAAGAATGTAGAAAGACCACAAATTAGCAATCTAACATCACACTTCTAGAAACTGGAAAAACATGAACAAACTAAACCCAAAGTTAGCAGAAGAAAAGAAAAAACAAAGAACAGAGCAGAACTAAATGAAATAGAGTCCAAAAAATATATATATAAAGGATCAACAAAATGGAAACTTAGTTCTTTGCAAAGATAAACAAAATTGATAAACCAGCCAGGCATGGTAACTCATGCCTGTTATCCTAGCACTTTAGGAGGCCAAGATGGGAAGATCACTTCAGGCCAGGAGTTTAAGACCAGCCTGAGCAAGAACCAGACCCTGTCTCTACAAAAAATAGAAAAATTAGTAGGGCATGGTGGTGCATGCCTGTAGTCCCAGCTACTTGGGAAGCTGAGGCAGGAGGATTCCTCGAGCCAAGGAGTTTGAGGTTGAGTGAGCTATGATGATGCCACTGCACTCTAGCCTGGAAGACAAAGCAAGACCCCGTTTCCAAAAAAAAAAAAAAATGATAAACCACTAGGTAGACTAACCAAGAAGACAGATGATCCACATAAACCCAATCACAAATGAAAAAGGAGACATTACAACTAATATCACAGAAATACAAAAGAGCATCAGAGACTATTATGAGCAACTACACACTCACAAACTAGAAAACCTAAAGGAAATGGGTAAATTCCTGAAAACATAAAACCTCCCGAGATTGAACCAGAAAGAAACAGAACTCCTGAATAGACCAATAATGAGTAGCAAGATTGATTCAATAATAAAAACCATCCCAACAAAAAAAGCCCAGGAACAGATGAATTCACACCCAAATTCTACCCGGTACCCAAAATACAGAGAAGAACTGGTGCCAATCCTACTGAAATTGTTCCAAAAGATAGAGAAAAAGGGAATTCTCCTTTACTCACTCTACAATGCCAGTATCACCCTGATACCAAAGCCAAGAAAGGATGCAACAAAAAAGAAAACTACAGACCAATACCTCTGATGAACACAGACACAAAAATCTTCATCAAAATATGAGCAAACAGAATCCAACAGCACATCAAATGGATAATTCACCATGATCAAGTGGGTTTCATCCCAAGGATGCAAAAATGGTTCAACATATGCAAGTCAATAAATGTGATTCACCATGTAAACAGAATTAAAAGAAAAACCATATGATCATCTCAATAGATGCAAAAAAAAGCATTCGATAAAATCCAGCATGCCTTCATGCATGATAAAAACACTTAACAAACTCAGCATAGAAGGAACATACCTCAAGATAATTAAAGCCATCTATAACAAATCCACAGTCAACATCACACTGAACGGTGAAAAGCAGAAAGCATTCCCCCCAAGAATTAAAACAAAACAAGCACACCCACTTTTACCACTTCTGTTCAAGACCATACTGAAAGTCCTAGCCAGAGCAATCAAACAAGAGAAAGAAATAAAAGGCATCCAAATTAGAAAGGAGGAAGTCAAACTATCTCTGCTGATGATAATAATCTTATACCTAGAAAACCCCAAGGACTCTTCCAAAAGACTCTTAGATTTGATAAATGAATTCAGCAAAGTCTCAGATTATAAAATAAACATATAAAAATCAATAGCATTTCTATATACCAACAATGACCCAGCTGAGAACTCAATCCCATTTATAATAGCTACAAAAATAAATAAATAAATAAAATACCTAGGAATAAATTTAACCAAGGAGGTGAAAGATCTCTACAAGGAGAACTATAAATCACTAATGAAGAAATAATAGATTATACAAATGGAAAAATGTTCCATGCTCATGTACTGGAAGAATCAATATCATTAAAACAACCATACTGCCCAAAGCAATCTACAGATTCAATGGAATTCCTATCAAAATACCAACATCATTTTTTTACAGAAATATAAAAAGCAATTCTAAAATTCATATGGAACCAAAAAGCCCAAATAGCCAAAGCAATCCTAAGCAAAAAGAACAAATCTGGAGACATCACAAAACCTAATCTCAAATGATACTACAAAGGCTATAGTAACCAAAACTGCATGGTACTGGCATAAAAGTAGACACACAGATCAATGGAACAGAATAGAGAACCCAGAAATAAAACCATCTACCTACAATTAACTGATCTTTAACAAAGCAGACAAAAACCGTCACTGGTAAAAGGACACACTACTCAATATGTGGGCCTGGGAAAACTGGATAGCCACATGTAGAAGAATGAAAGTGGATCCCTATCTCTCACGATATACAAAAATTAACTCAATATGAATTGAAGACTTAACAGTAAGACTTGAAACCATAAAAATCCTAGAAGAAAACATAAGAAAAACTCTATAGACATTGGCCTAGGCAATGAATTTAGTCAAGACCCCAAAAGCAAATGCAACAAAAACAAAAATAGATAAATGGGATTTAATTAAACTAAAAAGCTTCTGCATAGCCAAAGAAATATTCAACAAATTATATAGACAACATACAGAATGGGAGAAAATATTCGCAAACTATGTATCTGACAAAGGACTAACATCCAGAATCTACAAGGAGCTCAAACAACTCAGCAAGAAAAAAACAAATAACCCCCTTAAAAAGTAGGCAAATGACAGGATCAGGCATTTTTCAAAAGAAGTTATACAAACGGCCAAAAAACGTTATGAAAAAAATACTCAACATCACTAATCATCAGAGAAATACAAATTAAAACCATAGTGAAATACCATCTTACTCCATACTCCAATTAAAATGGCCATTATTAAAAAGTCAAAAAACAACAGATGTTGGCATGAATGCAGTGAAAAGGGAATACTTATACACTGTTGGAGGGAATGTAAATTAGTACAACCTCTATGGAGATTAGTATGGAGATTACTCAATGAACTAGAAGTAGATCTACCATTTGATCCTGTAATCCCACTACTGGGTATCTACCCAAAGGAAAAGAAATTATTATATCAAAAAGATACCTATACCCATATGCTTATCACAGCATAATTCACAATTGCAAGGATATGGAATCAACCTAAGTGCCCATTAACCAATGAGTGGATAAACAAAATGAGTGTGTGTGTGCGTATAATGGAATACTATTCAGTGATAAGAAAGAATGAAATAATGTCTTTTGTAGCAACTTGGGTGGAACTGGGGGCCATTATCCTAAGTGAAAAAACTCAGAAACAAAAAAAAATGCCACTGTCACATATTCTCACTTGTAAGAACACTATGGCTGTCACTATGGCTAAGCAAGGGCACACAAAGTGGCATAATATACACTGGAGAGTCAAAATGGGTAGGGTGGGGGGTGTTAAATTACCTACGGGGTACAATGTATGCTATTCAGGTGATGGGTACACTAAAAGCCCAGATTTCACCACTATGATATATACCCATATAATGGAATTCAACTCATACCCCCTAAATTTATTAAAATTTTTTTTAAAAGAAAAAAAAATTAACTCGAAATGGATCAATAACCTAAATATAAGAGCTAAAACTATAAAAGTCTTTGAAGAAAACATAGGGGTAAATGTCCCTTACCTTGGATTTGGCAGTGGATTCATGTATATAACCCCAAAAGCATGAGCAATAAAATATAAAGATAAACTGGGTTTCATAGAAATTGAGAGCTTTTGTATTATACATCAAAGGACATGATCAAAAAAATGAAAAGAAAACATTTGTAAATGATCTGATAAGGGTTGCTATCCAGAATATAAAAAAGAACTCTTACCACTCCACAACAAAGACACGAACAACCAGCTTCAGGATGGGGACTGGTCACGGAAAACCAAGCATGCTTAGAGGACCGGGACTTTCAGCCGCACCTCCCAGCCTCCAGGGAGGGGAGAAGGGCTGAAGAATGAGTTGATCACCAATGGCTGATAATTTAATCAATCATGCTTGCTTAATGAGGCTTCCATAAAAACCCTAAAAGACTGGATTCAGGAAACTTCCAGATAACCAAACACGTGGAGGTTCCCAGGTGATGTGCCCAGAGAGAGCACAGAAACTCCACATCCCTTCCCCTACACCTTGCCCTATTCATCTCCTTATCTGTCCATTGGTAGCCTTTGTAATATCCTTTATAATAAACTGGTAAGCTTAAGTAAGTGTTTCCCCAAATTCTATGAGCAAATTAATTAAACCTGAGGAAGGGGTTGGGGGAACCCCAATTTATAGCCAGTCAGTCAGAAGCACACGTAACACAACCTGGGGCTTGCAACTGGCATCTGAAGTGCAGGGAAAAGGAACAGATTTGAGGACTGAGCCCTCAACCTGTAGGATCTGATTCTAGGTAGGGTCAGAATTAAACTGAATTAGAAGACACCCAGCTGGTGTCTGCTGCAGAACTGACTGCTTGCTTGCTGGTGGGGAGAAATGCCCACACACCTGGTGTCAGAAGTACGCTGGAAAGTATAGCACAAGAACCTGAGTTTGTTTTTTTCTACAGTAAACCAAAAGGGCCGGGAAAAAGAACAGAAAAATGGATAAACAGCTGAAAAGATGTGAAATTTTATGTTTGTTTATACACAGGTGATTCCAAAGAATGTATATATTCATGGGAACAGCCTAGTAGAGAGAGAGAAGTGATAAATGAAGGAACCCAGCCCTTGATTCCACAGCATGGATGGACAGCAGTCTTTGACAGGCACCAGATACTTGGTCTTCTGAGCCATGAAAGATGGTGGAGATTTGTAGACGGGCTGGGGAGACTGTGAGTGAGTTCCCCTCTGATGGCTTCAGATGAGAGCTGGAGGAAGGAGTGTAGATAAAGAGGGTATGAAACAGTTATCTTGGAGAGTGAAAAGGGGAACTGACAAGGGAATGCTGTGAGACTGGTGGGCAGTACCGAGTGCACACCTGAGCCTGTGGTCTGCGAGGAAGGCAGATAGTAGGTGTCAACCTGGCTTGGGGCTTGGCCAGTCAGGTTGGAAGAGCAAGTAAGAGGCGAGGCAATTGAAGTTGTTTATAAAAGAGTGAGTATAAAAATCTAAACTAAGTCTAAGGAGGGAAGTGAAGTTAGCAGTTTCCCCTGTTCAATGAAAAAGGTATAGGATCAAATGAAATCAAAAGAATTTTAAAGTAGGGGCTTCAGAGTGAGATCGGAGTATGGGTCATAGGAATGTGAATTTCAGATGTGAGTGTGCAAGAGAGACCAAGGTCAGTGAAGAAAACAGTTGTAGGTATGAAAGCCAGGAAACTGGCAGGCCAGGGTGTTGGTTAGATCACCTACATGGATGTCTTAGCCACAAAGAATAATGATAGGAACAAGGGTGGCAAGAAAAACAATGAGTCAGAATTTCAAGTTGTTCCTAAATTGCCCAAGTGACCAGGCGGCCAAAAGATAACAGCTATGAAGATGATAGCAGTGATCTGGACTGAAGACATGAGCTTCAAAGAGACCAGGGTATTTAGAGGAAGAAAGAGAATTGTTTAGAATGTGAAAAAAGAAAGAATGAATCTAGGATGACTTGCAGCCTTCAGTTTGAGTGACTAATGGAGTCACTTAGGTCAGGAGGAACGTGTTCTGGGGATAATAAGATGTTATAAGCTCAGTCTGAGACATATTTAACTTCTCTGAGCCTCTGTTTATTAACCTGAAAATACAGTAAAAATCTACCTGATCCTAACAATGCAAAGATTCAAGAAGGGATCTAGGAAAGTGTCTAGCACGATGTGGCTTAACTCCTAAGACTACATCCTCTGAAACACCAACTGCTACATGAGTTTCAGATCTTCCTGCTGACCAAAGCCAATGAGATGGTTTCCTGGGGCAGAGGTGAAGTTCAGTGTCTCTGAACAGAGGAGGAAGCAGTGAGAAATGAACACACAGGCCACATACCTCAGTGTCCCTGGGATGCAATTCATCTGGAGTGTGGGGCCTTGGCTCCGTTTCCTCCGAGCCATGCTGATTAGATTCGCATTTGCCTTTTTTGCAGTTGCCACCACAGGATTTTTTTTTCTCTCCTTTACAGAGGGCCTGCAGCTGGTAGATGAACTTGGTCTTCCACACTCTGAAATCAGCTTCAATGCTGCCATGTTTGCTCCTGCCCACGTCACAGTCACCCTCCCCTCGAGTCATTACGCGATGAGCACCGAGCATCCAGAGCCACTTATCGACATTTTTGCCAACCTGCAAAAAAAAGAGACAGATGAGCTAAAAACACAATCCTTTAAACTGGAGGTTTTTAGACTGCTCTTTAGGCCCTCTGTAAAGAAGAGAAAAAAAAAAAATCCCGTGGTGGCAACTGCAAAAAAGGCAAATGCGAATCTAATCAGCATGGCTCGGAGGAAACGGAGCCAAGGCCCCACACTCCAGATGAACTGCATCCCAGGGACACTGAGGTATCCCTGGCCCAAAGTTCTTCCAGGGCCTCTGGTCACAGGCTGCTGCTGAAGAAGAGGGAACTGCTCAGCAAAAGGGACTTCAAGAGGCCTCAAGCTCCAGCTTCAACACAGAAGGGCCACGTCTTATATATTCTGATTTTTGACATAAGTTTTTTTAACAAAGGGACAACGAAACCCTTTTATTAAACAAAAGTTTAATAATAACTAAGAAAGAATTTGAAAACTACTACTCTAAATCAGGGTCATAACAAATATGCATTAACAAAACAAATTAGTTCCAAAAATCTAACAAAGCCTAGGGGGCCAAAGCCCATTTAGTAATAAAGCGCAAATGTAATCAATTTGGCAAGGCTCATGATTACATAAACTCAAAAATTTATTTCATTCAGCAATTAAGCTGAGGCACAGGGGTTATCAAGAAACACAGTTACGAGATTAAAAACTTAATAGGCTTCCTGAGTGTCAAGGCATTAAACAAAATATTTACATATTTTAATTTTCCCATTCTTAGTTGAATTCCTTTGAAAATATGTGGGAATATCTACATTGTGACATAATAAGTGAATAAAAATAAGTTTAAAGAGGCCAGGCATGGTGGCTCACGCCTGTAATCCTAGCACTCTGGGAGGCTGAGGCGGGAAGATCAATTGAGCTCAGGAGTTCGAGACCAGCCTGAGCAAGAGCAAGACCCCGTCTCTACTAAAAGTAAGAAAATTAGCCAGGCGTGGTGGCACTCGCCTGTAGTCCCAGCTCCTCGGGAGGCTGAGGCAGGAAGATCACTTTAGCCCAGGAGATGGAGGTTGCACTGAGCTATGATGACACCACTGCACCCTAGCCAAGGCCTAAAGAGCAAGATTCTGTCCCAAAAAAAATAAAAATAAAAAAATAAGTTTAAAGAAAGCTCCTCACATCCATCACTCACCCTCTACCACAGACAGGCAAGCCAGACGGGGCCCATCTCTGGGGAGAGGTACACATACAAACCACTGAGAAACTGGGAGCCTCTGTGGTTTTATTTTTATTTTTTTTTTTTTTTTGAGACAGAGTCTCACTCTGTTGCCTGGGCTAGAGTGCTGTGGCATCAGCCTAGCTCACTGCAACCTCAAACTCCTGGGTTCAAGCAATCCTTCTGCCTCAGCCTCCCTAGTAGCTGGAACTACAGGCATGCGCCACCATGCCCGGCTAATTTTTTCTGCATATTTTTAGTTGGCCAGATAATTTCTTTCTATTTTTAGTAGAGACGGGGTCTCACTTTTGCTCAGGCTGGTCTTGAACTCCTGAGCTCAAACGATCCGCCCGCCTCAGCCTCCCACAGTGCTAGTATTACAGGTGTGAGCCACCGCGCCCAGCCTATAGTTTTATTTTTTAAAGTGTTGAGAACAGGATGCAAAAGAAAAGGGGCCAGATTAATTTCATTTAGAAAAAAGGCCTAGGCACAAAGGGCTGTGAGTGTTTTTCCCTCTATTTTCCTTTAAAAATTAATGATTTAAAGAAAATGAGTTCACCTGTATTAAGAGGTTGAGCAATAAACATTCAACAACAGGACAGGCAGTTGCAAAAGTCCAAAGACCCAGTGATCTTCCATCTACAAGGTCCTGCTTGGGGACTGTGAATCCAGGCCACTAAGACACTAGACAGTATGAGGCACATTCATTCCTTTTATTCAACAAAAATTTACTGAGAACCTACTATATGCCAAGTTTGAATATAAATGTGTAGCAATTTCCAGCTGTAAAGAATAACACAATTCTTATGTATGTTTTTAAATAAAGAAGAATGTATCCCTATAATTCAACATATACCCACCTTGTTGAAGTAGCTTGCATAGGCAGAATTTCCCAGGCCAAACACGGCGTATCTCATACCCTTCAGATAAGTTTTGCCAAATCGAAAATCCCTGGATGCTTCCTCTAACCATTTGCAGAACCACTCAGCACTCTCAGTTGGTCGGCCATCAGTATATGTAGCAACCAGGAAGATGCAGACATTTTTACTAGTAACCTAACCAAAAAAGTAATGGTTTCAGAAGAATATTTAAAATATAAATGATCTCAGTGAAGCAAATTCTTTCTTGAAATGCAGGCATTCATGTCATACTAATCTCTAAGGACAATAGGAGCTTCCATGAACTACTCTTTTCAAAAGTAAAAGAAAACACAGCAAGGACACCTTGCACGGGGGAGAAAACCCAGTCCCTTGCTTCTGCCCAGTATACCCTCTGGCAGCCCTCACCGTATACTCCATTCCATTCTCTGGACTATAAATTCCTATGATCTCTGATTTGACATATTGGAAACAAAATCCAAATTAGCCAAGAAAAAAATACAGAAAGATCTCTAAAAACTTACCTGCAAAATTAAAGCAATAAAATTTTTAAACATAATGTAACTTAACACTTGGCACCATCATCTACAAAGGGAAACAAAATATAGACTGAGTATTCCTTACCCAAAATGTTTGGGACACTGTTCCGGACTTCAGACTTTTTCAAATTCTGGAATATTTGCATATATGTAACGAGCTATTGTGGGGATGGGACCAAAATCTAAACACGAAATTCATTTATGTTTTATATATACCTTATACATATAGTCTGAAGATAATTTTATAAATTATAAACAATATTTTTAATAATTTTGTGCATGAAACGAAGTTCTGACTATGTATTGACTGTGACCCATCACATCAGGTGACGTGTGGAATTTTCCACTCGTGGCATCATGTCTTATGTTTCAGACTTTGGAGCATTTCAGAGTTCGAATTTTTGGATTAGGGATACTCAACATCCTCAGTCCTGCTAGCCTAGTATTTCATCTGCTTGAACATCCTCAGTCCTACTAGCCTAGTATTTCATCTGCTTGAATGTATCTTAACAGCCCCAAGTCATGAGCAAGTTATAAGTAATCTCTTACTTATAATTATCAAAGTTTGTTAATAATTTTTCACAAATAACTTACAGCAGATTCAAGCTCACTCATCTGCACTCCAACATGTTTTCACAGGAGACCAAGAATTGGACAGAGTTACAGCTAGGAATTTTTCCACTAAAAAGGGGCTGGAAAACTACAGCCCACAAGCCAAATCTGGCCTGCTGCCTGTTTGTTTTAAATAAAATTTTATTGGAATGCAGCCACATCTGTTCATTTACATGTTGTTTATGGCTGTTTTGTGCCTCAATGGTAGAACTGAGTAGCTGCATGGCCCACAAAGCTGAAGATACTTAAAACTTGGCCATTCAATAAAAATTTGTCAACCCCTGCCCCCTGCTCTAATTGTTTCTACAATTTTAGCTGCATCAGACTCACCTGTAGCAAGGTTAAAACAAAGCCCTATACTCAGAGTTTGATTCAGTGGGGCTGGCTGGTCTAAGACTTGAAAATCTTTATTTTTTTTTTAAGAGAAGGGGATCTCACTGTGTTGCCCAGGCTAGAGTGCAGTGGCACAATCATAGCTCACTGCATCCTTGAATTCCTGGGTTCAAGCGCTATTCCTGCCTCAGCCTCCTGAGTAGCTGGGGCTACAGGCATGCACTACCACATCCAGGTAATTGTTTTTCTTTTTTTTCTGTTTTTTTTAAGAGATAAGGTCTCACTATGTTGCCCAGCCTTGTTTCCAACTGCTGGGCTCAAGCAATCCTCTTGCCTCAGCCTCTCAAGTTGCTGGGATTACAGCCACGAGCCACTGTACATAGCAGAAATCTTCATTTCTAACAAGTTTGCTGGAGATGCTGACACTGCTGGTTTAGGGACCTGGGCATGACTGGAGGTGGGAAGGGGCATTGGTCAGGTGAGGAAATTAAACCCTCAGAGATATTAAGTGATGCATTGAGGTTGAACAGCTAATAAGAGATTTCTACAACTCCAAACCCATATGCTTTCTGCTCCTGACCTTTTGGTCAGATTACCCATGATCCACAGGCGTAGCACTCTGCCATCAATAACAATCCTCCCCTGATTGTGGGATTCAAAGTAGGGGAAAGGAGGGAACTTCAAATGACACTAGCTTACCCACCCCCACCCCTGACCCAGGAGAATCTAACACATGAGAGGAACAGGCCCCATGCCACATCAGAATCAGTGTACTACACTGCACACTACATTCAACACTCCTGATTCACATTGAAAACTCAACCAACTGAAATCCCTTAGCATGAAAATTAAATTTATTCTGAGGACTCTATGTAGCCCAGAAGACAGGAGGTCAATTAACTATGAGAGTTAAGGGGGCATGGTTGTACAAGCCTGTAGTTCCAGCTACTCGGGAAGTCAAGGCAGGAGGATTGCTTGAGCCCAGGAGTTTGAGGTTGCTGTGAGCTACGATGACAAGGCTGCACTCTAGCCCAGGCAACAGAGTGAGACCCTGCCTCAGGGAAAAAAAGTTTAAAAAAAGATTAAATAAATAAATAAATGTGACAGTTGACACTGAAGAAAAAATAAGACAATTACCAACCTCTTCTACCAGAAGATCATCTGGATCATATTCTTTCAGATTAATAATTGCCACAGGCAGATCTAAGGAGGTAACTGCTTCAGCAAGAATCGTTGCAAATCCCTAATAGGAAAAAAAAAATCAAATAAAGTCTTCAATAAACCAAATAAGCAAAATACAGACCTCACTTACCCCTATAGGCAAGAGAATATGGCATTCCTCCTGAAAAATGTTTCCATTGACTAATATTTATCATCATAAACACAAATACTATTCTCTTGTCTACCGTTTTCTCAAGCACCATGATAGAGATCAATTATTCAGTCGTGTTGTTCTCATTCTATAAGGGTATAAATAGGACAAAATTGGCATTTTAACAATCCAGCTGCTTCACCACACTAGAATAAACATATAGAAGTACAAAAAGAAATAATGAAAAATGAAGAGAATGGAAAATATAAACAAGAACAGGTTGACAGATAGGAGAAAGCCCTAGGGAAGAATTCATATGCCTGACAGAACCCCAGAGAGGCTCTGGGCTGAGTCAGCCACCACAACAAAAGATGAAAGGGAATCCTGGGGCAGAAAAGAGCCAATTAGCTGAGAATTTGTATATAGGACAAATGCACACAGAAGGTCACAGAGCCTAAGCAACATTTACCGTTTACCCCCAAGCAAAACACCTGCCAGCTCTTCTCCAAACAAATAAACCAAATTTTGGGGGAAGCTAAAACTTCTAGCCAGATGTTGGTACCCCAGGTAAACACCCTCCTCTTTTTTGCTTGGCAGTCTTAATACTTGACTCCCTACCTACAAGGGCTATTAGCTGAAGCTAATTCATTTATAGGGCATCTACCATGCCAGTCTCAGTTTTGGGCAACACAGTAGGCCCTGCTTAACTGAAGTTTTACTTTCCAAGGTTGCAAGTACCCGTGGACCCACCATCCAAAAATATCAAATGGAAAATTCCAGAAATAAACAATTCAAAAGTTTTAAAATGCATGCCATTCTGAGTAGCATTTATGAAATCTCTCACGGTCCCACTCCGTCCTGCCCAGGATGTAAATCAGCCCTTTGTCCAGCATCTCCATGCAGTAGACACCACCAGCCCATTAGTCCCTTAGTAGCCATCTCAGTTATCAAATCGAAAAAACACAGCATGCTTAGGGATCAGTACTATCCCTGGTTTCAGGCATCCACTGGGGGTCTTAGAACATATCCCCTGCAGATAAGGGGAGACTACCGTATTACACAACACTGAACAAGACAGGGCTCCTGCCCTCAAGGAGCTTATGGAGAGAGAATAAACACAGAAATGGGAAAAAGTATTTCAGATGGTGATTGGTGCTATGGAGGAAAACAAATCAGCATCAGGGAAAGAGTGCAGGATTGGAGGTGAGGAGAGTTGTTACTTTACATAGAAAAGGTCAGGACACTGAAAAATAAATATATGGTCTTTGTCCCCAGCAAAAAGCTCCTAAAACCTTTGAAATTTACTGTCTTTTGTAGGCTAATGAGATGACTCACTGGGGAGGGACCTCAGGTAGCTTCAGGACAGGGGCTGGTCATAAGAAAAACCAACCAACCAGAGGTTAACCTCAGCACCTCCCACTCCCCATCCCCAACCACTGGGGAGAGAACAGGGCAGGAGATTGAGCTTAATCACCAATGGCCAGTGATTTAATCAATCATGCCTACGTGATGAGACCCCCAAGAAAAATCCCTAAAGGACAGAGGCTTCTGGGTTGGTGAACACCCTGAAGTGCAGGTAAGGAAGCAAGCCCAGAGGAAGTACATCCCTATCTCTCCTCACCTTGCTCTATTCAGCTCTTCCATTTGGCTATTCCTGAGTTGTATCGTTTATATCTGGTAAGCATAAGTCAAGCTATTTCCCGAGTTCTATGAGTTGTTCTAACAAACCTGAGGAGGTTGTGGGAAACTCCAAATTTATAGCTGAGACTTGCGACTGGTGTCTAAAGTGGGGACAGTCTTGTGGACTAAGCCATTAACCCCGTGAAGTCTGATGATAACTCCCAATAGTTAGCGTCAAAATTGGCATGGAGGGGTCAGGCGCAGTGACTCACTCCTGTAATCCCAGCAGTTTGGGGAGGCCAAGGCAGGAGGATCGCTTGAGTTCAGGAGTTCAAGACCAGCCTGGGTAACAAAGAGAGACCCTGTCTCTACAAAAAATAAAGAAATTAGTCGAGTATGGTGGTGCACACCTGTAGTCCTAGCTACCCAGGAGGCTGAGCCAGTGGAATCGCTTGAGCCCAAGAGTTTGAGGTTGCAGTGAGCTATGATCACGCCAGCACACACAAACTGGGGCAACAGACCAAGACTGTGTTTCAAAAAAAAAATTGGTATGGATAAAGGACATGTATTTGGGGTCAGAAAAACACTGCAGTACTGCAGTAGCCCTCAAAGATAAATTAAGATTTGAGCCAAACCTGAAGGAAGTGAGAGAGCGAGCCATGAAGTTATCCCAGGCAGAGGGAACATTTAAGTGCAAAGGCCCAAAACAGGGAGCACCCTTGGCAAGAAGGTTACCAGGACTGGAAAAGAGAGGACCAAGGAGCTGAGGTTAAGAGCATTAACAGAGAGCCACATGTATTGGACCTCCGGGCCATTATAAAGAGTTTGGCATTTGCAAAGTAAATGAGGGAGTCATTGTAGGGTTTTCTTGGTTTGTTTTTGTTATTTTGAGACAAGGTCTAGCCCTGTCACCCAGCTAGAGTGCAGTGACACAATGATAGCTCACTGCAGCCTCAGATCCCTGGGCTCAAACGATCATTCTGTCTCAGCCTCCCGAGTAGCTGGGACTACAGAAGGGGGTCTTGCTTTGTTGCCCAGGCTGGTCTCGAACTCCTGGCCTCAAGTAATCCTTTCACCTCAGCCACCAGAAGTGCTGAGATTACAGGTGTGAGCCACCACAGCCAGTTTAAGCAGAGGGGTAATACGATTCCTCTGAAGTTTTCACAAAGTCACTGAGGTTGCTGAGTTGAGTGCATAATGGAGTTGGGGGAGGGCTGAGCAGCACTAACGCAAGGAGACCAGTGGTAAGATGACTACCGTAATCCGGACAAAATGTCATGGCAGTGTGAAAGTTGTCAGAGTCAAAATGGAATCACTAATATGAAGAAAAACATGACAAACAGAGCCAGGAAAGGATAGGAAGAGAAGATTCTCACCATCGCAACCTTACACAAAGAATACTTCCGCAAAGACATCTGCCCAGCAACTGCCTGTCCAACTTGGAACTAGCATCACCCTAGTTATTGATCTTTACAGCCAAGCATAATTATTTCAAAACAACTATGTAATCCTCCTCATTTTTTCCTTTAAAAACTTTTCCTCTGTGAATATGCAAACAGTTCTCTATGGCATATATATTCCCACTGCAATGCTCTCTTCCCAAATGAACATCATTTTCTTTCTCTAACAGAGAATAATATTCATTTGGGAAGAGAGCATTGTGATCTGTTTGTTATTTAGGTTGACATATACAAGTGTCAGAAATGGGACCTAAAAAAGATCCCCATCAAAAGGAATTGGCGATTCTTGGAACCAGTGGACAGTATTCACTTGAGCATTCTGAGCTTCCCACTTCTACAGTTCACCTTTTTTGCCTTCTCTCTGACTCTTCTCTCGGGCTAAGCCTCCTTCCTTTTGGTAGAGGCTTTTATGTTATGTGGCATCTGATTTGGATAAGGCCACATTAATAAAGGGCCATACATCCCTGCTGGGACGATAAAAGACTTCTTATCTTTTTGGTAAGTCCTTCTGGTACAAAGACAAGTGTCTTTCTGGATTGAGCAGCCTTGTTTCTACGGAATTTACATTCTGTCTGTGAGGCATGTCTTCTGGTGAATTTACTTTCAGTCTAATCTGCATGTCTAGTTCCATATTTTTTTGATCTGCACACCTAGATTAAAATTTTTGTGAACACTCTTATCTTGGTTTCTTTTCATTTGGTTTGACTCTTTTACCTTGCTTATTTCTGAAAATCTCCAAAGAACAAAAATAAACATTCTGGATGTGGACACAGGATGGCTAATTAAAAGCCACTATGGAGGTTGCCAACATCTAAAACCCTAGTCTTAGATTTTCTTTGCTCTTGGGAAATTAATGAAAACCAGAATGGGATTCTCAAACACTAAAGTATGCCAGGTTTTCTGGGACTGCAGTCGGCTACATATTATGGCCTATTCTTGTGCACATTTTTAAACTCATAGGCATACTACAAAAAGGAAAATTCAGAGCTCAAATGATCATCTTTGAAACCTACAACTATAGAGATAACATGTAGAGTCGTCTAAGTTCTCTATCCCTATTTTTTTTTTCCTGCCTACAGTGAATCTGCTGACTTTTCTATTGGTGCTGAGATAAAACTCACTGATTATGGCATTCCAGCCAAGATATTAAAAAAAGAGGAAGTCATCTTAAAGGGCTTTCAAATCAATGGCTTTACAAATTACAACAGCTCCATGGTAACCAACAACCTGGACACTTTTTAGAAATATAAACTTAGGTTTGCCTAACAATTGTATACTGTGATAGAATGCTTAACTGAAAAATAATCTAAAAGAAAAACAACTAGATAAATGTTTATGTAAGTGTAGCCATATGAACAGGTGCCAATTTTGTTAGAAATATAATTTGGATCCAAATGTCTTTTATAAACTGGTGAAGTCTGTATTACTATCATCTGATTAAAATTCTAAAATGAAAACTCTAAGATCTTTGTGTTTGTACATTTGTTTAGATGTGTTTATGCATATGTACACATATATATATACATGGTAAAATCTGGCACAGTTGACCATAAATCTCTTAGGGATAAATGACATTCATATAAAATATGAGATATACAGTAATTAACCCACGTGTCTTTTAGTTCACGTGACTTAAGTAAGTCTGTAATAAATAACCTGGTTTTAAAATTATGGTAAAATAAAAATAGAAATGTCCTCAAAATTGTCAGCATACATTTTTGCCTGAGATTACTGATCGGTTTTATATTTGTCTCTACTAGATATTTTAATGTGTCAGGGTTTGGCTTGAAGGTTATAAAACTATAAACCCAGCATAAAACAGACTGATGTTTGTATAATTTTTTGAGAAATAAAACTAATTTAATGTTGTTGGTTTAATGAAAATAGCTGTATCTTCTGAGTTATCGGCAAAATACCCACATATTTACGTTTCTCAAGTAAACACCTGATATCCAACAGGCTATAAAAATGGTTAGTAGGAAAATAACTTGAAATGATGACCAGCTTTGTCTCAGTTCTAATAAGGAATCTAAGTAAACTGTTAAAAATGCATAAATTAAGTAAATGTAAATAACATAAACACTTATAAATGCACTTTTCATGTAATTTGAAATTTTAAAGCTATGTTAAGTTAAATAACAGATATTCATTAAATTTCTGGGTCATTTCCAATTAAGATTAAAAATTATGTTATAAAGGACAAATGTTTCTAACAATTATAAGATGACTCTCATCTATAAAATACTAGTATGTGACAGACAATTCAAGATCATGCTTCCTATGTTTCAATAAAATTTAAGGTTACTAAGAGTTAAAATTTTTAATATATAATTCTATATAAAGTATGCCAAAAATGTATTTTATAAGAAAAGCACAAAATGGTATTCTTTATTGAGAAAATGAGTAATTTTGTCTAATTTGGAGGTTATTTAAAGGTTTTTTTTTTTTGAGACAGAGTCTCACTCTGTTGCCCAGGCTAGAGTGCCGTGGCGTCAGCCTAGCTCACAGTAACCTCAAATTCCTGGGCTCAAGCGATCCTTCTGCCTCAGCCTCCCGAGTAGCTGGGACTACAGGCATGTGCCACCATGCCCAGCTAATTTTTTCTATATATATTTTTAGTTGGCCAGACAGGGTCTCGCTCTTACTCAGGCTGGTCTCGAACTCCTGACCTCGAGCAATCCACCCGCCTCGGCCTCCCAGAGTGCTAGGATTACAGGCGTGAGCCACCGCGCCCGGCCATTATTTAAAGGTTGTTTCAAAATATGAAATAAGATAGAAAGGAACCAGTAAGTAGAAGAGAGAGAGATGGGAAGAAAATTATGAATATGAAACTGAATTAATATTTGGTAAGGATAGTTAAAAAGAAAAGAGAATAATTTTGCATTAGAAAGAATCTTGTACGATGTATTTTTGTCCTAAAGTAAAATGACAGGTTATTTAAGAAAGAAGAAATATGGGACAAAGCAGAAAGTCCAAGCATGTGGTCAATGGTCTTCGTAAGCTGTAATAAGGTAAGTGAAAAGAAAATCTATGAAAGGAATTTTCATGGGATCACATTGGCTATAAGCAGAAGAAAATGATTTGTAAGTCTATCTAAAGATTGAGCTTTGATATTAAAAATATACTAATACAAACCCAAAAATTTTGGTTTTCTTAAACCAAACAAGGTTTTCTTGAAGTATTGAAGATTTGCTCTTAGTAAAATTGCAAAAGATTTTTAATTCTAAAATGTTTGTTTTTCAAACTTCTCAGATTTATATCTCAGAAGTTCAACTTTTACTGTACCTCACTGGGTGTGATTTACAAGCCAATCACCATTACCTTCTATTCCTTCTCCCCTTGAAAAGGTGTATCTTTTTGCTTGGCAGAGGTGGTAACTGTCTCCTTCAATCTTTTCTCCAACTCCTGTAACTTTTTTCCTCTGGTTCTAACTCATCCATTGTGTCCTGACACACTGAAATACTTATCTTGAAGGTCTAAAAAAGCAATGTTTTCCTCCAGCGTAACTTGATTCTATGCTCTTGGCTTTTCTTGACGTGTCTGAGGTGTTCCATGACACCAGAAAACTCTCCATGCTGTTACTCAGAGCCATCTACTCCTCTACTCAAGACACCAGTTTTCTTGTGTGCATTCCTTTATAATATAGCATATACTCAATAATCCTGGACACACTCTTGCTGTATTTGGTAAAGTATACTTTTATGAACAAAGAGAAAAGCATTTGCTTTTTTTCCCACTACTTGATTCCTCAAAAATTTGGAAAATATTTGTAAGTATTTTTATTTACATATATTCAGTAAAAATCTGCTCTCTCTCCAAAAGAATACAATTGGAAACATTGGTTATTATAACCAAGGTTCTGACAGAAATATCATCTTGAGGAATGTACACAAAATGCCTGACTTCAAGAGTTCCCAGCCTTACAGTGAGTAAAAATTGCCACTGCCTGGCAGGCCCAAGAACCTTAAGACTATAAGCAAAATCTAAAGTCTGCCTTGGTTTGGCTTCCTAGCCTCAAGAGGTTTTTAAATCTAAGATTCCTATGTGATCAATGTGAGAGAAAATGTTCTGTTTCTAAAGAAAAACTATAATATACCTATTAGACTGTAGCCCTGTGCATTGTTTTCAAGTTCTTATCTACCTATAGACTGGACTAGATCCTAAATTCTCCTGATTTCTTCCAATATTTGGCTACAACTCTCCAACTCAAAACAAAAGCTAAAGTCCTATAAGCTGAAACTAGACAAATTTTAAGGACCGAGCCTCACGTCTAATGTATGGGCCACACAAAAATTTCACCAAACCACCTGATGTCATGACCAGAGACATTCAAACTACAAAACAGAAGTTAATATTTTCACACTGTAGACAGCTTTTCCTGAGACGTTGGAACAAGACTCCATATCACAATGAGATTTTACTCCCCTTAACACTATCTTTTTCACTTGGCAGGATAGTAGTGTAATTAAAATTTCACAATCAATAGCTCCTTGATGATAACTTACAGAACCTAACCTAAAAAAATCCTTTAGTACATCCATTGGTTAAATAAGAAAATGTCTGTGCTATTGTTAATATACTATATGCTGCTGCACCTGAATAAATTCCTATGGGAAAGTTGAGACTCATATACAAAAAATAAGAAAACAGACAACATGGTTACAACAGGGCTCATCTAATTCCCTATGATCATTTGATGTATCCAACTGATTATATGTAAGCCTAAATTCATGGGTCAATGGAATTGTCATATTACTATTAAGTTTATTTTGTATTTTCCCTTTTTAAACTTTGTATCTGTTACTTGTTAAAATTTTGCAAAGTACAACTCCTAACAAAATAATGCTGGCCCAGCACTTTAAGAACTTAATAATGGACTCCAGGTAGACTTAGC
The DNA here is from genome assembly GCF_020740605.2 of Lemur catta. Classification (NCBI taxonomy): domain Eukaryota; kingdom Metazoa; phylum Chordata; class Mammalia; order Primates; family Lemuridae; genus Lemur; species Lemur catta. Next base: position 33,471,862 of record NC_059129.1, read on the forward strand.
CTGAGAGCCACTCCCTTCCAACCTCTCTTTCTGTTCCAGTGTGGCTAAAAGTGTTCTGACACCAACTCCTAGGCACTAATCACTCCCCGCCAATGCGGGTCAAGACCAGCAACTCTAACAGCTTGATTGATCAGTGATGCTTTCAGAGAAAGATCTTGATTAGAAGAGGGAATGTGAAAGTTTCAGAATCAAAACATAGTCAGTAATGTTAAGAAAACCCTGACAAACGGAGCCGGGGAAGGCCATGAAGAGAGGGGTTCTCATGCTTGTATGCCTGATAATGAAAAAGACTCTGCAAAAACCACAACCTGGCACAAAGGCCATTGCAACCTTATACAAAAATACTTCTGCAAAGACATCTGCCCAGCAACTGCACGTCCAACTTTGGACTGGCATCACCCTTGTTATTGATCTTTGTAGCCAAGGATAATTATTTGAAAACAATTACATAATCCTCCTCATTTTTTCTGTGAAAAACCTTTGTCTTCCTTTATCTCCCTGAATACATACATAGTTGACCATGGTATATGTATTCCCATTGCAGTACTCTCTTTCCAAATAAACATTTTTCATTTAGAGATCCTCTGTTATTTAGGCTGACATTGGCTTGGACCAGGACAATAGCAGGGAAGGTGGTGAGAAGTGATTGGAATCTGAATCTAATCTCACAGTAGAATAAACAGGATTTGCTGACAGACCAGATATGGGATATATGAAAAAGAGAAAAATCAAAACTGTTTTGGACTAAACAGCTAGAAGGATGAAGCTGTCATTTACTAAAATGGTAAGGATGATAAGTAGAATAGGTTTGGGTAGAAAACTGGGAGTTCAGTTTTGAGCACATTGATTTTGAGATGCTTAATAGACATCCTATGAAGACCTAAGATATAGGCAACTGGATATGACAGTCTGGAGTTGAGAGTACAGTTCAAATTAGAAACATAAATTTATAATTCATCATCTAATACAGGGGTCAGCAAACTAAGGCCCACAGGTCAAATGCAGCCCTCTGTTTTATAAGTAGAGCTTATTGGAACACAGCCATGCCCATTTATTGCTTATTGTTTATGACAGCTTCCACACTCTATCAGCAGAGTAGCTGCAACAAACACCACATGGCTTATAAAACCTAAAAAAATATACATGTAATAAAATAGCTGGCCCTTTACAGAAGAAGTTTGCTAACCCATGAACTACTAGACAATTTAAAGCCATAGATAATAAGAGCCCTTAGGAAGTGAAGTGGATGTAGATAAAGACAAAGTCTCATGGACTGTGCCTTGAGACACTCCTACCTTTAGAGGTCAAGAAGATGAAGAGAAACCAGCAAATGACAGTAAGAAGACTAGGCTCAGCACAGCAGGAAAAAAAAACTAAGAAAACAGTCTACAGAAAGTTAAATGAAGAAAGTATTTCAAGAAGAAAGAAGTGGTCATGCAGCTAATAGATCCAGTAAGATAAGGACTAAAAATTAATTAGCAACATGGAACTCACTGGAGCATGTATGAGCAGGCCAGCCTAATTGGAGTGATTGAATTGGAGTGATTCAAGATAAACAGGAATAGGGAAATTGCAGACAGCAAGCACAGACAATACATTGAAGGAGTTTTACCATAAAATAGAGTAGAAAACTAGCATGGTAGCGGGGGTGTAGGGCCAAAAGGTGACCCAGCATGCCCTGATCCTCCCTGCACAGAGCATTCAGTGAGAATTTACAATTAGAGAAAACAAGTCTGTTCACCCAGTAATAGAAAAGCCACACCAGCTATGCTATCATTCTGTCCTAAGGATGAACAGAAAACCACGGATCACCAAGATTATAATGAGAACAAACATTAGGAAAGAGAAATACCAGCAGCAAAAAAACTGAAAGAGAAAATATATCAGGAACAGTAAAAGAAATTCAAGAAGATATATTCTTAAATTATGAACAAGATACTATAAGACCTGAATAAAAAACAAAAAGCATTTTCACAATTAAAAACATAACTGCTGAAATAAAACATTCAAAAAAGGATTTAGAATGGAAATCCAAGAACCCAGGATAAAAAGAAAAAGTTACAGAAAGTATAACAGAAAAGATTTGAGACATAGAAGATCATCCCAAAGGATCAACATCCAACTAACAGGAGTTCCAGAGAGAAAGACTGAAAAAATGAAAGAGAAAAAATATATCTACAAAATATTAGCAGAACTAATGCACACAAATTTTCAAAACAAAAAAGCCCAAGTATCCAGACAATGGCTGAAAAAAGATGCAACCTAGTCACCCTCAAACAAAATTTCTAAACATCAAGGACAAAGAAATGATCCTAAAAACTTCTAGAAACAAAAACAGTCAAGTCATCTCCAAAGGAATGAGAAAAGTGGCCTTCTCATCAGCAACACTCTCTGCTGGAAGACAGTGGAGAGATGCCTTCAAAGTTGTGAGGAAAAAATTATTAATAGTCTTCTATTCACAACCAAATATGAACCAATCAAATGTGAAAGCAGAATTAAAAAATTCAGACAGCACAGCTTTAAGATGGAAGATGGCTATCTAACCCCAAATCAACTATGATGTGGACAGTAATATTAAGCCAGAGAGATCTGAGGACTGTTTGTTTCAACTAACATAAGGAGTCAATAACTTGTGTAATCTGATAAATCTAGAAACAGCGTAAGCAAGTTATACAGTTAAAGAAATCATCAGAGGAACCAAAAATAGAAATAGTTAAAAGAGGTTTTCTGGAGAGTACTTTTCACTATGAACTTTCTGTATACCTGGATTTGTTACCATCTGCAAGTATCCATTTGATCTTTTAAAAAATTTGAAAACATGCATAAAGAGGCTTCTGAATTAAGTTTTTTATGAGTAACATAAAAAGGACTTTTCTTAGGCTGCTCAGATGCCTTCTTGCCTTTTTTCAGGTTTCCTGTCTCCATTGCTTAAGATTGAACTTAATATGTGACCTTCAACTGTAATATGAAACAAAGTACCTACACCGGAGTATTAAAAACCTAAGTACTAATATTATTCTGAACATCATCCACAAGAGGGCAGTAGACCCTCTTTAGTATTAATAGTATACAAAAATATTAATAACAAGCACTGACATTTTGTATAATTCATTTTCATGTTAGCCTTATTTGGAATCTTTTCCTAGACAGAACTAAGTAGCTGTGACCTTTTTAACCCAGAAGCAGGTAGCATCTAGATGCAATTAGAGAATGGGAAGCATCTTTCAGCAAGATTTCTGCTATGTAGACCTACTTTAACACTTTTAACACCATTAGAAATCAAAACAAGTTTCACTAAATAAACGTGTGAAGTTGTGAAAACTGGGGCCCATGCTGGACACTATTGCTGCCATTCTCTTTTCATTATCCCCTACTCCTACACCCATAGGTATCACGGAGAGACCCAGAACTCTCTCCATCCTGCTGAGGCAAAAGCAAGCTTCAGAACAAAGACCCCTCTGACAGTGACCACCAGACACCACCAATCAGCTGCAATTGGGCACAGGAGATGAAACCCACCTAACATCCCAGAAAGGAAAAATGTATGATGGAAAAAGAAGGGCGAAAAGATTTAAGGAGATTAGAAGAACAATTCAGTTCACTGCTTAAGGATGCTTCTCAAGGATTTTCTTAAACTGTCAGGAAACCAAAGGAAAAGTATCATATAAAGTTTTACCTTTGCTGTACCAGTTTGGGAACCATAGAAAATCTTCACTCCAGACACAAAGATTTCCTTCTTTTCAAGGGAGACATAACCATTTGTCATCAAATCCAGAGTCGTTTTTGGAACAGATTTCTCCTGTGAGTTCCTGTCCTTGAAGACAAAATGATTGCATAAAGTTTTACCCTGGAGGAAATGGTCTTAAAAAGTAAGAACTTATTTTCTGATCCTTAATTAATGGAAAGTAAAGAGAGGACTACTACCCCTTAAAGGTGCAAAACAGATTTGTTTTTCATATAAAAGGTTCATTTTTTGCTAGGCATGGTGGCTTACACCTGTAATCCCAGTGCTTTGGGAGGAAAAGCAGGGAGGATCACTGGAAGCCAGGAGTTGGAGACTAGCCTGGGCAACACAGCAAGACCTCATCTCTAAAAAAAAAAAGTTTTTAAATTAGCTGAGAGTGGTAGTGTACACCTGTAGTCCTAGCTACTCAGGAGGCTGAGGTGGAAAGATCACTTGAGCCAGGTGTTCAAGACTGTAGTGAGCTATGATCACACCACTGCACTCCAGCCTAGGCGACACAGACGTCTCTAAAGAAAAAAAAAGGTCCATTTTCTGTTACAAAAATCTTCCCGTATCTTAAGAATGAGACATTCATAGCTATCAAAAAAACAAAAAGTAAATAATTTATTCCATAATAACTTAGTCTCTAAAAACTTAAAGAAGAAATTTATTTTAGACATTTTTTAAATGTCTAGAGACCAAACAGAAAAGTGATTTAAAGTTCCTTTTAGTTTTTCTATATTTTTCTGAAAAAAATGCCTGCATTCTAAATTCTCTATAAAATCTGATGCCTCAATACTCTCCCACTTAAAAAAAAACTCCACTTACCTGCTTCTTGATGACAATCTGGACACAAATCCAAAGGCTGATGCCAAAGGCAAGGCCCATATAAATGTAAAACCTGTTTATCCATAACGATATTAAAGATGAGGAGAGATCCCACATATCCAAGGAAGGATCTAAATTTAAAATGATACATACATGTAATTTTGTTTAAAGCTGCATATACAAAGATGTCCATCCCTGTTTTGAGAATAAAAAAATTAAACCAATCGCACACTCAACCACCCCTGGTAAGAAATCGATTAAAAAAATCAACTGTAATAAAAATAATACACTATATGATAACGTGATAAAATTATAATGATGATGCTAATTAAATACATACATATAACTGTACCCACATTTGGATATATACATTTGAAAGCAAGTGAGACACATAAAGTGAAAACACTCCATGTGGAATTATGAGTTCATTTTGCTTTGTTATGCTTGCTACAATGAGAAAACTTAAAATAGTAACAAAAGTACTCCGTTGTTTTCTAATCGTACTTACAAAGACTCACATCTACTCGTAAAGGGCTCTCAAATAACTGATTTCATGCCCCATTTTTTTGAAGGTTAATATGCATGCACCTGGTGTCAAATGTTGTACCTCGGAGCAACTTCAAAAGGCGAAGCCTGAAATTTAGGTTTTACACGTGCTGCTCCACCCTGGAGGGGACCAGAAGTCCCAATACACACGTAGGTAAAGTGGGACAGGCAGTTTTCTCTGTCTTTTATTTGGGGTTGAAACGTAGTTTCCTTCTAAACTCACCCCCTAGCCTCAAAAGCCAGGTCAACAGCGAAAATCAGTCCTCTTTGCTCCCAGCGGCCGTTGTCCCATGCCGTCAAGTCCAACAATCTCTGAAGAAACCGGCCCGAGGACGTTACACCGTCCAGAAAGGGTCTCATTACAACGGTTTCCTCCCCTCCCGCACCACGACACTAGCCTTCCGGGGGTCCTTACCCAGTCTCCTCAGAGCCTGAGGCCTGCGGGCCGACAGGAGATTAGAACCTCGGACCTGGAAATCCTGGCAGCCCGCGCGGCTACCCAGAGACTACCCGAACTAACTCGCAGCATTAGCTGTACGTTCCGAGCACGCGAAGCTGAGGGCAGCCATGCCACTCGCGGGACCGTCTGGATTGGCTCAGAGGGCAAAGGGGCGGGTCCAGAGAGATGCCCAGAGCTCCGGGAGAGGAAGCCAGAGCGCTCCCTGCCCTTCTCGGATTGGCTCCAAAAGGGAGGGGGAGGGCCCAGAGGAAAGCACCGCCTAGAGCTCTGGGGATGAAGCCACTGCGCTTCCGGCTCCTCTTGGATTGGCTCAGAGTGGGGGGGCGGGTCCAGAGAGAAGCGTCGTAAAGAAATGAGTGCCTTGAGGAAAAAAAGGCGGGGAAAGGAGGGAGGGGTAGCAAAAGAGACTAAGAATGGCATCAGCCAAGTGCAATCTGGGCCCGTTTGGATCTCAATTGGAACAAACCGTCTGTAAAAAGGCATTATTTAGGGGAAATTCGAGTAGCTATTAGATGATATCAAGGAACCATGATTAGTCTCGTTAGGTGTATGTGTTAAAGGGTATGGACTGAAGTATTTAAGGCTGAAACCATATGTTTGTCTTTAACATATTCAAAAAAAATGAGGAAGGGGAATAAAACAAGAATGGCAAAATGTTGGTAATTGTTGAATCGGGGTGATGGGCACATGGGGGTTCACTACACGTTTTTCTGTACTTTTTTATGTTAAAAATTTTCCATAATAAAAGGTTTAAGCGAGTCTTCCGCTTTAAGTCCGCGGAACTGTGCAGCGTGAGCGGTGCGTTTCAACCCGGTGGCTAAATATCGGCCAGCAGCCTGTGCGAGCTCGTTAGCTCATTGGCTAGAGTAAACCACACCCAGGAAGAGCACCGCCCTTTTCAGGCGTGGAAAGATGCCCTAAAAAGCCCTAATGCGCAGGCGTCGTTGGTCACTTTTCCACGCCCTAACTCTGTGCCGTCCGACTCCTGCACAGTAAGCCGGCCGGGTGCGTTGTCGCGGGCGCAGCGTCGAGTCCGTCGCGGCGCCGCGCGCCGCTCGGCAGTTACAGCGAGGCGCTCGTGGCCCTCAGGCCGGGCGGCGCGGGTCTGCCCTGGTTCGCCTGACGCGAAGTCCGTGAGCAGCCGGGATGTCGATCTTCACCCCCACCAACCAGATCCGCCTAACCAATGTGGCCGTGGTACGGATGAAGCGCGCCGGGAAGCGCTTCGAAATCGCCTGCTACAAAAACAAGGTCGTCGGCTGGCGGAGCGGCGTGTGAGTAACTCTCTCCCTCGGGCCCTGGCCCGAGCCGGTGGCCTCCGAGGCGGCCTACTTCTAGCCAAGTCGAGTCCATAGGCCAAGCGGGGTCTTGTCAGGGGAGGAAATGAAAAACGTAACTCCTGCTGTGAGCGTGAGATGTCGCTGCCCTTCCCTAGCTGGGCGCTTAAGCCAAGGGTTTCTTTTTTGTTTGGTTGGTTCGGATTCGGTTGTTGGCTTTGGGTCTTGTTTGGTAGGTGTCATATGAGCTACAACCGAGAAACCCCTCAGTGCTGATCGTTTTCCCAGAATAATGATAAAGACTAGGAGGCTAGTCTTCCAAATACTGTCACAGTTATAATACATCTGATGTCACAGATGTCAGTAGTCCCCTAGTGTCACCAAAGTGCGTAGTGTCTTCACTACTGCCATCTAGGGACCGGTATTCCGTGGCAGCAGCCTGCCCCGCCCCGCCCCACCCCACCCTCGTGTTTCATATGTATTCCTGTGACATTTTTCTCCGATGAGTAAATGGGAATACAAATGCGGTTCTGAGTTTTGAAAATGTTCCCTGGACACTAAGGGTTATTTATGAGTATTTGTTGTTTCTTGCTATTTATGTTGTTGCCATCTTGTATTTAAATGGCAACGAATGTCCAAGTTTCAAGTGTATTCACACAGGACTTTCTCTCCTGCCCTCACAAGGGAAAAAGACCTTGATGAAGTTCTACAGACCCACTCAGTGTTTGTAAATGTTTCTAAAGGTCAGGTTGCAAAGAAGGAAGATCTCATCAGTGCATTTGGAACAGATGACCAAACCGAAATCTGTAAGCAGGTGGGTTCTGCCAGATGTTTTCTACGAAAGCCTCCAGAAATTAAATTTTCTACTAAATTACCTAATTTTCTCCAGTTATATAACATGATATACCTGAAAATCTGATTTCAAGTATTTCATTCTTTAGACCTTTTTAAGATTGCCTTTTTTTTTTTTTCTGAGACAGAATCTTGCTCTGTCACTGGGGCTAGAATGTCCTGTCAGTCTGCCTAGCTCACAACAACCTCAAACTCCAGGGTTCAAGCAATCCTCTTGCCTCAGCCTCTTGAGTAGCTGGGACTACAGGCACGCACCACCATGTGTGGCTAATTTTTTCTATTTTCAGCTCAGGCTGGTCTAGAACTCTTGATCTCAAGTGATCTTCCTGCCTCAGCCTCCTGGAATGATAAGATTACAGGCGTGAGCCACCGTACTGGGCCTTAAGATTGCCTCTCCTCCTTCCCCCACTCAGCCCTCAATTGGTTGGAGCACAATATAATCCAGTGCATCCTTTAGGCAAAGTTCAAATCATTACCTACATATCAGTAGCTGGAGAGAAAGAAGTTCAGTTTTCTCCCCGATTATTAATTCTTGTGGTTAGTTACCAAATAGTACGTAATAGAGAAAAGTATTGCTTTCTTCAAAGTGTTGGGTTTTTTTTAGATTTTGACTAAAGGAGAAGTTCAAGTATCAGATAAGGAAAGGCACACACAACTGGAGCAGATGTTTAGGGACATTGCGACTATTGTGGCAGACAAATGTGTGAACCCTGAAACAAAGAGACCATACACTGTTATCCTTATTGAGAGAGCCATGAAGGACATCCACTATTCCGTAAAACCCAACAAGAGCACAAAACAGCAGGTGAGTGGTTTTTAACTAAACATAAATATACATAGAACTCATCTCATCTTCCTATCCAAATCAAACCTTTAAAGACAAAACTTAGGTTTTTAAAAGGTCATCTTAACAGCTCTTTTTGTTTATATGTCAGTCACATAACATAAAAGTCACCCTTTTAAAGTGTATAGTTAAGTGATATATTCATAACGTTTTGGAACCTCTCCTGCTATCTAATTTGAGAACCATTTTCATCACCCCAAAAAACCCTGTACCCATTAATAACCACTCCCCATATTCCCCCCTCACAAGGCCCTGGTGACCACTAATCACCTTTCTGTCTTTATGGGCTTATCTATTCTGGACATTTCATGTAAATGGAATCATACAATATGTGGCCTTTTCAGGGCTCACCCTGTTGTAGCATGGATCAGTACTACATTCCTTTTTATGGTTGAATTGTATCCCAGTATATGGAAATACCGCATGTTATTTATTTATTCATCAGTTGGTAGACATTGAGTTGTAGTATAGACATTTTAACAATGTTAATTCTGCCGATCCATGACCAGGACATGTTTTTCCATTTGTTTATACCCTCTGTGATTTCCTTCCTCAGTGTTTCGTACTTCTCCCCATAGAGGTGTTTTATGTCCTTGGTTAAATATATTTCTAGGTATTTTATTTTCTTTGTTGCTATTGTGAAAGGTATTGAATCTTTGATTTGATTCTCAGCTTGACTGTTCTTGGCATTTAGGACTACTGATCTGTGTACATTGATTTTGTAACCTGAGACTTTGCTGAATTTATTAATTCCAGGAGTCTCTTGGCAGAATCTTTGGGGTTTTCTAGACATAAAATCATATTATCAGCAAAGAGCCATAGTTTGACCTCCTCTTTCCCCATTTGGATACCCTCGATTTTCCTTCTCTTGTCTGATTGCTCTGGCTAGGACTTCCGGTACAATGTTGAATAGAAGTGACAGTAGACAACCTTGTCTGGTTCCTGTTCTAAGTGGGAATGCTCTCAATTTTTTCCCTGTTCAGTATGATATTGGCTGTGGGTTTGTCATATATGGCTTTTATAATTTTGAGGTATGTTCCATCTGTGCCCATTTTGTTAAGAGTTCTTATCATACAAGGGTGCTGAATTTTGTCAGATGCTTTTTCTGTGTCTGTTGAGAGGATCATATCGTCTCTGTTTTTGCTTCTGTTTCTGTGGTGAATCACATTTATAGCTTTGCATATGTTGAACCATCCTTGCATCTCTGGGATAAAGCCCACCTGGATGTGGTGATTATTTTTAAGATGTGCAGCTGAATTTGGTTTTCTAGGGTTTTATTGAGAATTTTTGCATCTATATTCATATTTAATACTTTTTTAAATCTGTACAATAAACCTTTCATGTTTTCCTGTCATAGAAGGTGCGCCATCTGTACATGCACCTACTAAATTTACCAAATTCAGTCCAGCTTCACAACATTTATCTTGAAAATTGTTGAAGATATCTATTCCCTATGTTCTGTTCACAAGAGTGCCAAAGTGGATAACTCTTCATAGCAAAGGAAATCTTCTGTTATGATCCACATGAAGTGTAAAACCTGTGCCAAGTCAGTAGTATCAGTTGATTCGTCCAAAGCAATTGAATAATATATATTTTCCTTTTGAAGTATTGCATGAAGTTCTGTTAAGTTGAAGGCTAATTCATGCTGCTGATGAGTTATGGTTCCCCTTGAAAGAGGCAGTTGTTTGTACTTTGAAACATTATCAGGAGTCTAAGCATCCTACAACTTCAACAATGCATTCTTTCACGATTTCTACATCACTGAATGGCTTCCCTTTTTTCCCAAGTATATAAGCTACTTTATAAGTTGCTTCAGTGGCATTATTTCCAGGTCTTACTGCTGCTTGAAAGAATTGTCTTTGCTTTTGCTTTTCATCTTTTAATTTCTGCAATACCACCTTTCGCTCCTCTCCCTCTAATTTAAAATATTTGTGGTCTTTATGAGTGTTATAATGCTGATGAGCATTGTATTTCTTTAATGTTGCTATTACAGTATCACAAAGCAAGCAAATCATCTTATCTTTAGCAGAAACCAGATAATATTGCAATTCCCAATCCTCATTCAAAAATCTGTTTTCCTTCAGCATTCTCTTGGTTGTCTTTGACATGATGGATTGTTAAGCTGGCAGAACTAAAAAATACCATTGAACTGTGCAATTATTCACAAATCCCACTTCAAACAGAAACACAGTGCACCACTGTTAAAAGCTGATAACAGACTAGCATGCTCAACCCCTATAAACTCTCGGCAACCAGCAAGCCATTAATTTACCCCTTGTGGCTTACTGATGTTCTAATTGTGCCGTTCAATCTGGGAGGATTATGTTAATGAAACTTATTTTATTCTTTGGTATTTTAAATACATTCATTTTTAAAAATAACATAAAAATATAAAGGTTGAACAAAAATGTATTAATAAAAATAAAAGGATTTGTTCTGTAAAATTTGAATTCAGTCAAAAGGCCACATGTAAGAACCTAGAAGGCTACAGGTTCCCCACCCCTAGTATAGACGTATATTTTCATTTCTCTATACCTGGGAACTGCCAAACAGTTTCCCAGAACAACTGCACCATTTTACATTAGCACCATCAGTGTATAAGAGCTTCAGTTTCTCCGCATCCTTGGCAATACTTGTTATTGCCTGCCTTTTGATTATAGCTATCCTGGTGGTATTTTGTTGTGGTTTTGATTTGCATTCCCTTAATAACTAATGATTCGAGCATATTTTCATGTGCTTATTGATTGTCTCTGGAGAAATCTCTATTCAGTTTCTTTACCCATTTTTTAATTGATTTTTCATTGTTGAGGTGGTTTTCTTATGTATTGTAGATACTAGTACCTTCTCAAATTTATGATTTGTAAATATTGTCTCCCATTCTGTGGGTTGTCTTTTCACTTTCTTGATAGTGTTTTTTTGAAGCACAAAAGTTTTTAATCTTGATAAAGTCCAATTTTTCTGTTTTTTTCTGTGGTTTTTTATAGTTTTCAGGTCCTATCTAAGAAACCATTACATAATCCAAGTAGATGGAAGCTGCTTTGTTTTTTAATACCTTATCAAGTGATGTAGTAGAAGAAGTAAAGAAATTATAAACATTCTCAATTTTGCCTTGATAGGCTTTGGAAGTGATAAAGCAGTTAAAGGAGAAAATGAAGATAGAACGTGCTCACATGAGGCTTCGGTTCATTCTTCCAGTGAATGAAGGGAAGAAACTGAAAGAAAAGCTCAAGCCTCTGATCAAGGTTATAGAAAGTGAAGACTACAGTCAACAGTTAGAAATTGTAAGAGTAAAACATTCTTATTTCTTTGCTTCATGTTAACAAAATAGTTTATTCTCTAGTTATAAATGTGTAACAAACATTTAGAACTTGTAAACAGATATTTCCAGAAATATCTTACCTAGAATTAGGTTAACATGTCAAGGTCTAAGTATAGAACTAAATTGTAGTTAAGCATACTTACAATTTTTTTTAGTAAAATTATTCATGATAAAATTAGGTTAGTCATGTTCATCTTAGATGAGAGAATATATTTTACAGTGAGTTTTCTGTTATGGGGCAAATACAAATAAGACTAAAAGTTGATCAGCCTCGTTTACCACAGAACATTTTAAAGAAGCAGCAAAAACATTATGTCTTTGGGTCCTCGCCCCACAGCTTCAAAAATAAAATGTAAATTCAGCTGTCTGCAAATTCATGTCTTCAGGGCTTTACAGCTTCTTTAACAAATAAATGAGCTATAGAGGATTGTTAAGTATGGTGAGTTTCCACTGTAGATGTGAAACAACACACCTGACACTGTTTGAAGTTCTACAGTCTCTTCAAAACTTTACACATGGTCTCCAAATAGGTCTTTGAGTTGCTTTTTCTCCATCATATGTGGAGGTGATTTCATTGAACTATAAAATTTAATGTTCAATTTTAGGATGAAAAGGTATAGTTTTCTAGTCTGACCCCTTCATTCTACAGCTGAGGCATCTAAGTAAGTCTTTAAACAGGGAGATTAATGCCTTGTCACAGGGGCCTACGTGGATACTTCAGGGCAGAAGTTGGCCTAGAACCCAATCTGCCACTCTACCCATCGTCTATCTGTTGCATCACAGAGCTGTAGCATTAGAGATACCTGGAAAGCATTGTTTGTCTTAAAGGAAGTTAAAGCTGAGTTTATTCTGTCACTTATCTTCATGTGGTAATCAGCTATGGTAAATGTTTCAGGTATGCCTGATCGACCCAGGCTGCTTCAGAGAAATTGACGAGCTAATAAAAAAGGAAACAAAAGGCAAAGGATCTTTGGAAGTGCTCAATTTGAAAGATGTGGAAGAAGGAGATGAGAAATTTGAATGATGTCCATCAGTCTCTCCAGCTATAAAACACTAAAGTGTTTTTTTGTTTCCAACAGCACTGTTTCATTTCTGTGATCTGCCAAATACTTGCTCAAACTGTTTGACATTTTCTATCTTTGTGTTAACCATGTACACAAAAAGACTTTCCTACATAAGTATAATAATGTGGGATGATTTAGTTTTAATTATAAATTGGAGTCTAAAACTTAAAGCAAAAATGAAAAATCTAAGATACAAAGACCAGAGTAGCATTTTGCTGCTGTCTCATGCCTTGATAGCTTTTGAAAATGAAAGTTATTTGGGCAACTCTTGTGGATAAAAAGTTAAATTTTATACAATATAGTAAGATTATTTGGAAGATATGTCTGTATGACAAAATGGGAGTATTTGCTGAAAAAGGAAACATGTCTTATTTCTACTTAGTGAAATTTGTGTATAGGGGTAACTCATGTAGAGCTTGGATGATGACTTCCTGATTATCTGAAAGGAAGATGTATGATGACTGTGTAGGAGTTAAATAATTTTCATTGAACATGCTGCCACAACTTAGATTATTCTTGGCAAAAAAGTCATTTATTTCTAATTCTTAAAGTTTATAATATATATTAATATAGCTAAAATTATATGTAATCAATAAAACCACTCTTATTTTTATTAAACTATGGCTTGTGTTTCTAGCCAACTTCCTAACTCCCTTTGTTTTCTCTGCCTTTCTGGTGTGGTTGGGGAGTTGTTAGGAGGATTCAGTTAGTCATCATGCAGAGTGCTTAGAACAAGGCCTGTTATGATAAACACCTGATAACATTTGGGATGTAACTGAATTTAATTATTTTAGTATTTGGACACTTAAATGAACAAGGTTTTAAAAATCTGTCCTTGAGATACAGTCTAGAATATAAATTAGAATATAGACTCAAAATAAACATATAGATGTATTTGTAGACAACCAATTTTTATTTTAACTGAAAACAGAGTTCTTGACTTGAACAGGTCCTGTTGGTTTTATAAGCACAGGGAAGTCCCTGCTAATATAAATTCTCAGAAATGTCCCACTTACTTTTAAATAACTTCCAAATGTTTTCTCATATTGTTAGAGGCAATATTCTTGTTTGGTAACGTGGGAATGAACCCTTTTCTGTTAATACTGCTGTTTTGATACAGTCCTTAAGAAGGCCCCCACTGCTTCACTTTCACTTGGATAGTTTGTTGTTTTATAAAGATGATCTAAACCACAGTACCGGGTCCACCGCCTGTTAAGGACCGGGCCACAGAGCTCTGCCCCCAAACACCGCCCCGCTGCAACAGTTGTGGAAAAATTGTCTTCCACTAAACTGGTCCCCAGGTTGGGGACCACTGATCTAAACTTGAAGTCCCAGGAAATAATTTTAACCAATGAAGTTTACACTATTTCAGTTTAAAGAGTTAAAGTGATGTTTCAGGTTGAAAGTCATAGTTACTAAAAATATTCAACAGCTGCATCTTGAATAGGAAAAGATAAAACAGTTAATACAACATTGCCTTAAGTTTTTCTGACTCTGATTCACCGTCTCTTCTAAAAACTGTTCCAGAAATATTAAATGTAGACCACATCTGAGTCATGCTTCTGAACCTATAAAAATTTTTCACCTTATATTAATCTCATTACCCAAAGTAGTTAAAATTCTTGTTCATGATCGTCTTCCCAGTACCACCGTATAATGGATTATTTTAAGGATTGATTTATTTTGCTTTTTGAATGCAAGCTGGTAGTATGTATATTTGGTAAGAATGATGTTTCGGAGTTGAGCCTCTTCTATCAGCGCAGCCTTTTCTGTGAAGTTTCCCTTGTACCCCATATACAATTATTTGCTCCAGCCTCTGGAACCGTGTGCCACATTAAAATTCACTCAAAGGCCTTGATTTGTTCCACCTTGTATTAGAGTTGCTTAAATATCTTTTCCATGCTAGATTGTGAGCTCCTTAAAGGGCAAGGGACTTAGCCATGTGTGTGTATCCCACCATGCTCTGGACCTGGTAGATGTGGAATAAACGTCTCTGAAGTGATAAGCATGTACTGTCTCAATGAGAGCCCACGCCATCAAAAAGAGGAGGGGTGGTGAAGAATTTGGCTAATGGCTTTTTCACATCCCATTGTTAAGCTGGGATAGTTTTTGTCAGCTAAGCCAGAGCTTCCCACCCTTCTTCATACAGCCACACCTGTGATTTTAACCTGCACGCTACCCTCAAGCCCACAATACCCTAATGATTATGGTAGTAATGAGGTTCCTTATTACCTTCATAGTTTTTTTGTGTGCCTGCTCTTATATTATTGTAATGCAAGATATTATTTGAAAATACTTTCTGCTGTTGAACAAGGGAATTGGTTGTGGATACAGAGTTTCCCACTAACAGCATTTCATGGCTGAGATGTTAGCACCCATTGATTTTCATCCTGATTTTCACCTCCACGTGTATTTAGCCACAATGGTACCTTCAAAATTAAAGGAATCTAAATATGATTTTATTGCATCACAGTTCTCAGTTAAACATAGCCTGAACTAAATCTTTATCAGCTTGGCTCTTCCAACTTCTACCCAGGAACAATTTCACAACACTCTATGCACACATAATTGAATTGCCCAGGAAGGCCCCTTCCAAATACCCCAGGAAAATCATCAGTTTCACCAGTTTTCTAATTGAGCCTGCAGGTTTTCAATTTTCCCCTGGCAGAGAATGGAGGGAAATGGTTGTGAGATTGAAGACAGCGAAGTCATTTTTACAGTGGAGAGGAGTGTGTTCTGTCTGCTATGCTCAGTACCATTCATAGATTTTTCTGCCTGGTAAGCCACTTGAAATGCCAGAAGATTCATGAGTGGCACTCCATTCCTGTGGCAGAAAAGCATAATAGCTCAGCTGAGCTTGACCAAGAGAAAAGAGCCACAGGCTTATTCCTGTCACGGGAAGATAGAATGGATCAAGACTAGGAATATCTTACATGTAATAAAAGTAAAATAGTGTGTGGACTTAAAACTACAGATCACAGAAGGACTTTGGACATATACTGGCATGACAAAAGCGTGATATCAAAGCATTTCTGGGAGAAATGTGTGCATTGAAATAACTAACGCTTGAGTGATAACTATCTGATTTATCAGAGACATAAAGTGATTGCTTGGGACTTCAATAATTTTGTTGAACATGCTGCCATAATTATGTCTCATAACAGTACAAAATGTTATTTTTAAAAACAATTGTCATCACTGCAGTTGGGATTTTGCTTTGAAGTACAAACAGTTAGAAGGACATTACTGCTATGTAAATAAAATTCTTATGAAATCAAAAACAGCGAGGTAGATCTCCAGATATGAAGGGCATAACTTGAAATATTTGTGAAACTCACTTTGGGGGCCCATGTGAGGCAGATATCCTCCAGAGCAGTGGGAAATGCAGTGCAAAGGGGCCTCTGTGACCTCAGTGAGGAAAGCTGAGCGAGCCTCTGGTCCTCAGTGGCCGGGGATGGTGAAGGCACACTGCTTACAAATATGGCAAAGAATCCAAAGTCACAAGGGCAGTCAATTTCAGGTAGTGATTTACCATAAAGCTGCTTCTCACGGGGCAACTCTTCATAGTGTGTTCTAGTGTCAAAAGGGTCAGAGGTTTACTTACAATAGTTCATCATCAACCCTGGAGAAGCCAGCTAGTCCTTAAAAAAAATATTTATCCCCAAACTCAAAAATCTTTATTCTCAAAAATAGTGCCAAAGTTTATGTTTATGTGAGCAGTTGCATAAAAACGTTTCATAAAATGTTTAGAAATATGGCAACACAGACCTCTCCCAACTCCCTGATGGGGCAACTTAGCTATCAAAATTATTGTAGTTGACATTAAGAGTCTGGAAGAAAATAGATAAAGGGTAAGGACTGCCCAAACAATTTTGAAAAAGGAAAAAATTATCTTACCAAATAGTAAAACTTTCTGTAAAGCTACTAGTTTCAAAGGAATATAAAATAGCACAGAAGTTCAATCAATATAACAGAGTCCAGAACAAGAACAAAAAACATAATATATGATAAATGCAGCTCTGGTAGGCAGAATAATGCCCTTCCATCCAACCAACCAAAAAATGCTCATGCCCTAATCTCTGGAACCTGTGAATTGAATGTTTCCTTACATGACAAAAGAATTTTGCAGATGGAATTAAGGTTACGTTAAAATAAGATTATCCTGGATTATCTAGGTGATTCCATTGTGATCACAAAATATAAACCATAAAAATGAAAGAGGAAGCAGAACTGGTTCAGGGAGATGCAAATGGAAGATGGCAGCAAGTGACAGTCCAAGCGTGAGAGGTACTTGACCCACCATTGCCTGCAATGGAGATACACTAATGGGACTGTGAGCCTGGGACTGCCGGCAGGGCCCTCAGCTGACAGCCAACAAGGAAATGGAAGGAGCTGAATTCTGCCAACAACTAAATGAGTAAGAAAACGTCCCCTGGAGCCCCTAGGAGCCTAGTGAGAGCCCTACTGGACTTCTGACCTACAGAACTGAAAGATAGTAAATTTGTGCATTTTAAGCTACTAAATGTGGAGTAATTTGTTACAGCAGAAATAAAAACTATAGATTACAGATATTTCAATATGATGAGAAAAGAAGGGGTGATTTGCTAAATGACATGTGTATACTTGGCTATATGTCTAACAAAGTTAGACTCCTACATCATAACAGAGCAAAATTAATGTTACATGAATTATAGAACTAAGTGTAAAAATAAAACTGTGAAAGTGTCAGTAGAAAATACCGGGAAATATTTAACCTAAGGGTAAAAGAGACTTTCTTAAGGAAAACAGAGACATAGAAACTATAAAGGGAAATGCTAATAGATTTAACTACATAAAAAGGTGAAAATTTTGAATGACAAAAGACCCTTCAAGAAAGTTGAAAGAAATTGTGGCTGGGAGAAAATAGGTACAACAGGCAAGGGAGGCAGAATGCCAACAGGTTAACACAAAGCAGTTAAAAGGTCTAAGGATCACCCCTAAGCACTACAAAAATGGATACATTAATTTTTAAATAGATGAAAAATAGGATATTAAGCTTCTGTCAGAGAAATACAAAATGATGAGAATCATTTTCTAGCCATCATATTGAAAAAGAGTTAAATGATTAATTCTGATATTGGCAAGGATGTGAAGGAACAGGCATTTTCGTGCATTTATTGATGGAAGTATAAATGGCTCCAACTTTTTAGAAAAGTGATTTGGTGGTATCTTTAAATTTTTAAATATGTGTACATTTTGATGCAGTAATCTTACTTGTAGGTATCTATCTGCCAGAAATAAAATTACCCAAATTCTAAGGACATATGTATTAATACAATGGTATTTTCTTCTTGTGTTAGAACTGAAAATACACTGGGCATGGTGGCTCATGCCTGTAATCCCAGCACTTTGGGAAGCTGAGGCAGGAGGATCGCTTGAGCTCAGGAGTTCGGGGTTGCAGTGAGCTGTGATTGCACCGCTTCTCTCCAGCCTGGGAGCCAGATTGAGACCCTGTCTCTAAAAAAAAAAGAAAGGAAAGAAAAAGAAAAAGAGTTAATTTAATTTTTTTAAAAGGCGGAATAGAAAAGTTCCCAGGAAATAGTGGATAGGGGGGTTTTGAGAGAGCAGTTACTTGCTGCAGATCACCTTCCTCCAGAGCAGACAGTACGTGTTGGTCCTGACGTTTCTTCGTGTCTCTCTCCTTCTAAGGCTCCAGTGGGCCAGGGACTTGGTGCCAGTGAAACAACTGCCCGATTTTGTGTACTCAAGTTTCATGGCATGGATCTCAGATTTAAGCTTTCAATCAGTCTTCAAATGTTTTGCTTTTCTCCAAATGCTGTCGTAAACCAAGAAGGCCAAATGAGCAGGCCATCATAGTCAAACATTTTTAAAACAATTCATTTTCCATTTTCCATCGTGACCCACAATATATGTGTACACATATAACTGAGACACAAGTTTTTCCAAAACATATATATATCCTTATCACATGCAATATTTTCTATTTCACTACTTTTCTTTTTTCTTTCTTTTTTTTTTTTTTTTCCTTTGTTGTTTTTAGTCCCAGCCATGACCTGCAGTTTTGAAAACATTGCTTCATTTGACATGGTCCGGAATCACAAACAAAAGCTTTGGAAAGGATTCTGGTTTTCCCATAGTTCTTTTGCTTCAAAAGGAATACTTTAACAATTTGGACTTCCCCTAGTTTTTGCGTAGCCAGGAGCCTTGGTGTAGCAGAATTTAACTTTCTCTCCTTAAGTATCTATTTTTATTCTTAAGGGGAGAAACTGCAATGAAAAAGCTGTGAGACCCTTTCACTTCTAACAGTGGCTCCATCAGGTGAGGGTTCTAGGAAGGACCTCTCTGGGGAACGGTTTTGGTCTGTCATTCTCCAAGTATAATCCCTGGACCAACAGCATCGAAATCTCTTGGGAGCTGGGTAGAAATGCAGATTCCCAGGCCGCACACCAGACCTGCTGAATGAGAAACTGGTGGTGGGGCCTGGGATTCTGTGTTTTCTTGCTTTTAAGTTGATTCGCTGCACGCTCACGTTTGAGAACCACGGCTTTTGGTGAAGTGGGATGTGTCAGGACAGTGCGATCATTACTGGACCCTGGGGTGAGACTGCTAGGGATCAGATACAGTACTGTTTGTATAACCACGGGATCAGCTCAGACTGACTAACCATTGCTTAAGTTGTTACAGGAGACGAACAGCCAAAACTGGCCAGGCATGCGCAATAGAAAGGGCTTTAACCTAATTGTTACCACTACCAGCCTAGCGGACCAGCTGGGTAGGCATCAGCAGGGGCTAGCTAGAAACGCCATAAAAGCTTGACCCACGCCCCCCAGATCAGGGAGACAAATGCGGGCATTGCCTCCTGTCTCCTTGCCCGTGGAGTCAAATCTTTTCTTTTCTCAAAAGCCGGTGCCACAGTATTGGCTGATATGCTTGTCAGGCAACGAGCCCATGGCTAGGTGACAGGGACACGTTGCTTCCTCTTCGTGCTTCATCATTCCTATCTAAGGGAATAATGACGATATCTCCCTCCAGGCAGGTTGGAGAAGTAAATGAGCTAATACACACACAGCACATGGAACAAGTAGTGGTGTAGAGTGAGTGCATCAGGATTAGCGATTAACACTTGCTCTCAGAAAAGGGAATGTTTTTGTTTTGGTTTAGTTTTTCAGGGGAGTGTTATTTGGTTTTTGTTGTTGTTGTTGTTGTTGTTGTTGTTGTTGTTAAAAGTCACTCTGCCCCATATTTCTTGGAATGTTGCTCAGAAAGACGGGTATGAGAAGAAATCAAATACGCACATGAGGGAAATAAAAAAACTTTAGGAAAAGAAGTTCACAGATGCA
This sequence comes from Lemur catta, assembly GCF_020740605.2. Lineage (NCBI taxonomy): Eukaryota > Metazoa > Chordata > Mammalia > Primates > Lemuridae > Lemur > Lemur catta. The sequence continues at coordinate 33,492,116 of NC_059129.1, forward strand.
CAGCTGTGACGGGTCATCTGAGACCCAGGTGAAGTAGACTGTTTCTCTATCACAGTACCTTGGTGTTTTCTTGTACCTCACTGATTTTGCTTCTATATGTGTTTCCCGTGTATTGTGAGTCTTCCCCACTAGAATGTGAACACCGAGTATAGCACCCGCCACATCACAGACCCTCAGTAACCACACCTTGAATCCATGAAAAAAAAAAGTGCCAAAGCTTCCAAAGGGAATTTACTACAAAACGATAACTTCAGATGTTAGCCCTACACAGACTTAACCAAGATGATATTGAAAATGTTTAAATGTTAAGTTTGTCACAGCCACCAACCAATGAAAATAGGTGGCAGATGACAAAAGTCATCGTAATTTAAGAGATGAACAAAACTTAACTCCAATACCTGGACTAGCGCTCATAGCCTAGAGTGCACAGTAGTGTAAGGGTTAAGGCCTTGGGCAAGGTTCTTCCAACCTTGAGCTCACTCTTTTCTGGGCCTCAGTTTGCTCATCTATAAAATCGGGAAAGGAATGATACTAGGGGCTTTTTACTAAAGGCCTTTACTAAGGATGATTTAATGTGTGCAAAACATGCGCCCAAATTCTGGCACATAATATTGAGTCTGCATGGCTGAGCTCAGTGGGTATTCTGGGGGCAGTGTTTATAGCAGGTGCCCAGTGGAGCCCTAGAGACAGACCTGGATTCCAGACCCAGTTCTACTGCATACCCTGGGACCAATCTACCCCTCCAAGCCTCAGTTTCCCTAAATGTCAAGAAGGAATAAGCCCCACCTGTCTCATACAGCTGTTTCTGAGCATTAAATGGTATCTGTCACCTTAAAGCCCCCCCCACAGGCTCTCAGGACATGGGCCTTACTACTAATCCGCACACGCATCTCTCTCCTTCTCCCCCTGCACCCACCACCCTGCATCATCTGACTTTGACAGAGCGAGACCTGGAACCATGAGCCTCACACCTGTACTCAAATCCAGGCATTTTTACACCAGATCCACCCAAATGCCAAACCGTGCCTGGTGTCCACACAAGAAGAGGAAACTGGGACACAGACAGGTACAGCAGAAGGAAGACTAAGTGAAGACACAGGGACACGATGGCCATCTACAAGCCAAGGAGAGAAGCCTCAGAAGGAACCAACAGTGCTACCTTGATCTCAGACTTTTAGTCTCCAGAACCAGGAGAAATCAAGTTTCTGTTGTTTGAGCGGCCCAGGCTGGCTGTGACCGCAGCCCTGGCAAACTACCATGCCGGGCCCTGTGGCCTTCTGTGTTTAACCCGTCAAGGAACTGCCCGGTGGTCTTCCTCAGTGGCTGCATCTCTTCCATGCTTTTTAACGGCTGGCTCTGTGCTATATGACCCTGAAATACTCTGTTTTGCGGAGAAGGTCGGAGAAATGTCCCTGATGAAACTGGGGAACCCTCCTAGGCCATAAGTGGATCCATAGAGCTTACTCCAAAGTCTGTCGGTGAGCACCGGGGAAGGAGCTGCCCGCACCAAAACCTGGTGGAGCTGCTGGGTTTGTGCTTCCACTCGGAAGACGCGTCTCCCCAGCGGGTCTTGGATTCTCTCTGCCTCTTCCCAGAGCTACTTCTCTCAGGTGAAGCTCTGGGGCTCCAGCTGCCCAAGCAGCGAGGGGAAGGGACGTGCAGAGCCCACACCCACCCGCACGGCGGCCGGGCCGCAGCTCCGTGAGGCTCCACTGCCCCGGAGCAGGTGGCGGTGCCCTCCCTGAAGCAAAGGCCCCAGCAGATGTGCCTCTTGTCATGAAGTCCCACTATGGCCGAGTCCTGTGCTGTTCTAGAAACAGGGCTGGCAAGGTTCCCTCCCCATTTAGACAGACGTGGACGGACTATGGGCAGAGGTGAGCCAGACCCTCAGCCTCGGCCTCCTCGCTGGTAAAATTCCCAGCACAGAGGGTGGGCGTGAGGACCGGGTGGGACCAAGGGTGTGTGCGTGCCACGTTATGTCAGGAGACAGGCCTGGGCACGTGTGCACGTCTGTCTCCTCTGCAGACAGGAGCTAAGCACGGGGTAATAAACCAACGAAGAGCCGGTGTTTCCCCTCGACCCGCGCACCCACCTCCCATTCCCTCGCGGGCTGTGAAACTCTGACTCCCCGTCGTGTTGGGTTTTGAAACTGACGGAAGCCCTTTGATTTCATCTAAGCTTGTAAATATCTGCAAAAGGGAAACTGTTAATTATAACAGTCACCTTGGAGCCAAAACCACTCTGGAGTTTTTATAGGTTTTTGCAGATGAAAAATCCAGAAAGGCGGGGAAAAATATTTTAATTCAGAACGTTCACTTCATATCAGTTAATAAGGAACCGTTACTACCTCCTACCTTAGCCAAGTATCATATCTTTTCACAATTATCAAAAACACTTTTTCTTTAATTGTTAAGATTTTTAAAATTCTTTCTCTGATTGCTAAGGAACAAAAGCACTGTTTACAAACTTTGACATTCGCAGGACTTCAGAGGTTTAAAATTATATAAAGCTCTGCACTAGAGCAATTTGGCAGTAAGAGTCTATCTCTTCACATTAGGTGGAAGGAAACACATCAGAGGAAACGACAGGGCATATTAAATTTGCTCTCACTTGAGACCTCTTGAGACTGAATCATCCGCTAGCCCAAGCTCTTTGCAGAGTTCAGAAGCTTGCAAATTTCATATTCTTATCAGCACAAATTAAGTTATTTCATAGTACAGCATCTGAATTAAAAAACACTTTGTGGTCAGAGTGATTTGATTCATAGTTTCCTTTTAATTTAAAGATGATTCCTTTCCTAAAGGGGAGCTCCTATTTCTGATCACATATTTTCCTCTTTGCAGCAAAGTGCTTATATTATTCTGTTTCCATGTGGCCATACTCTGTTACTTTTGGCCAAAAATATTTGCCAGGCCAGGGAAGTATCTTCCAGGTAAATTGCTATGTTAGATTAGGTTTCTGAACAGGAAAATATTAACATTTCAGAAGACATTTCAGTTTTTAAAGTTGGTACCTCTCCTTTGGGAATAGCAAATCGTATAAAATCAAAAGCTAGTGCAAAACACAGAATGTCTCAAGAGAATTAACTCAATTTTCTCTTTTTTAACAGCACCATTAGCTCACTGTAACCTTGAACTTCTGGGCTCAAGTAAATTCTCCTACGTCAGCCTCCCAAGTAGATGAGACTACAGGTATGCACCACCACGCCCGGGCTAATTTTTCTATTTTTTGTAGAAATGGGGGTCTGGACATGTTGCCCAGGCAGGTCTCGAACTCCTGGGCTCAAGGGATCCTCCCACCTCCGCCTCCTAAAGTGCTGGAATTCCAGGCATGAGCCGCCACGCCCAGCCAAACTCACACATTTTCCTGAGCCTTCATTTCCTTGGCTTTGTTTTCATTTGCTACATGTCAGTAGAGTCCACATTCTTCCTCCTCATAAAGAGATCGTGATTTCCAAAGCACAGCTGTAAAATCTGCAATGCAGAGTGTGCAGCGACACACCTACTATCCAACTCTCTGCCTCGTGACACCTCACATACCGTGTGTGCTTCATGCACCTCTCCCTAAAGCCGCGGTGTGAGGGGCAGGAGGGGCAGGCAGGGCTGACAGGTAATTTGCCATTTCTGTTTACTTCACACCATAATGCACCAAGGAGCAAATGGGCATCTTACCTACTTAAAGGTGTTTATAGCAAAATATTTCCCTTTTCAAAGGACCAAAAAATACCAAACGACAGACTCCCTCTCTCATATGTCTTCATTATTTTACAAATTCATTGCAGCAGTTCCATATTCTGATCCTTGCTTTCTACAGTAGGGATGAAGTCCAATTCCAAGGTTTGCAAATAATAGTAAGTGCACCCAAAGATCTTCAGAGGAACTATTCTGCACAATTTCTTTACCAAATTGTGCTCAAACTAATGAATACAGCTGAATATTCCCTGCACATGTTGCTAATTCATTACTTTCTATTAGTGCACGGCACATGGCAATTGTGTGTCTTGAGTATTTGTCAGACATCATTTCATTTACCCTAACGGTCTGCAAAGTGGACTTGGTATTATGCATCTTTCACAGATGAAAAATGTGAAATTAAATAAGGGCTCAGAGGCACAGTTCCATTTCAGGGCCCAGAATTTAGGTATACATGTTTGCCTTAAGATATTAGAACACTAATTCAGTAAGTAAAATGGCAGACATGAGCTTTCTGGTTCATTCACCTTCATTTGTGAAAAGAAAAATTTAATAACTTCAGCTTTTTTGTCAAGTGATTTAGTAGTTACCTGAAGGTGAAAACAAAGGAGAAAAAAATTCAATGAGACTATAAGTGTTACTAAATGTAGCCCAAATATTTTGACAAATGAAGCTTTGAAAGCAGGGGAGGGAGAGAAATATTTCATTACTATTTATTGCAGAGAAGCTCCCACCAGACTGCCACATATAGTCGCACAGGCTGAGCACTGCTCAACTCCCGGGTTGGCATCCTACTGTCTATTCCTACAGCGCAGCGGCCCCGGCTACCAAGATAGCTCTTTATGGCAATAACAGGCATTTATTGAAACACTTAAGTTTTTTATTAAGCATTAAAGAACTTTGTATCAGAAGGTAAGAAGAGCTAACATGAATCCCATTTATACAGGCAAACATAGAGCTTTTTATGTTTGGGGGTTTTTGGTTTTTTTTGGGTTTTTTTGGTTTTTTTCTTTAATTCTAAAACAAGACATTTTAAAGACTCCAATCTAAATAACTAAATAGACATGAAGAAATTTAAAATGTACTCCCTGCTTTAGGAAGTTTATTCATACAATAAGCATTTATTGATCACCTACTAGGTGTAAAGCATTGTGCTAGGGGCTTTATTTGTTCATGACTTTGGCTTTTCCTAGTTTGGTTCTCAAAGTGTGATCCCTGAGATACAGTATTAGAATCTCCCAGGAACTTGTCAAAAATGCAAATTCTTTTTTTTTTTAATATTTATTTTAGAGATGAGGTCTCATTCTGTTGCCTAGGCTGGAGTGCAGTGGCTAAATCATAACTAATTGTAACCTCCAACTCCTGGCTCAAGAGATCCTACCACCTTGCCCGCCCAAATTGCTGGGATTACAGGTGTGAGCAGCCTCGCCTGGCCTAAAAAATGCAAATTCTTAAGCCTGGCTCCAGACCTCATCAGTCAGAGACTCGGGGCGGGGCCCAGCAGTCTGTGTTTCAGCAAACTCTCCAAGTGATTCTGACACACACTAAAATTTTGGAACCATTATTCTAGTCTGTAAATCAATATTTTAAGCTAAGAACAGATATTCAGACAGTTTAAAGCCAGGGGGCAGGGAGGACTGAGTGGCAGAAATGCCAAGAGGTCGAATGCACATGAAGCAAACACTTCAACCCACCCAGCAAGCTCTTTCCATAACACATTTTCTAGAAATCTGATGGCCCTTTGAGGAGGCTAAAAGGCACTTAATAGAAAGTATTTGTTTTAAAGCATTAGGGGAGTAGGGAAAGTTCAGATTCTGTTTGAAACAGATTCAGATAAACAGGAATTTTAATCCTATGAGTTGTGTGAACTTGGTGCACAGCAGATACATTTGTAAAGTGTCTGTCCGGCCTGCGATCCTTCCATCCTTCCATTCCTTCTCTAGAATCTCAGTCTCCGCATGGACAGGGAGACACACACACACACACACACACACACACACACACACACACAGACTCTCACAACCACACAAGACCATATGTATGCGCCTCGTCCAACCACTGCTAAGAAGATACAGTTGTCTCTCCACAGAGTTTAGAATTGGGACGGTGAGACAACTGTGGGAGTTTTCAGGTGATGGACCCATCCTCTGTGACTCCAGGAGCTGTGGGGCAGCCATTCTTCTCCACAAGGCTACAGACGCCAAGAGAAAGAACCCAAGCTGCAGGCGGAGAGAAACAGGAGTGGCAGGGGTGTGTTTCCTGGGTTCCCTGCTCTCTCCTGACCCAGGCTCAGCACCTTCCTGAATCTCCTGGCAAGTCTGCCCCTGGGTTCACCAAAACATCCCTGGATCCTTAAAATAACCTTTACTGCCTCTTAGGGTGGGGAGTCGTGTCATGGGATGAGAAAGAATTCTCGACACAAAGATTAGGGTAGTTTTAAAGGAAGAAAGTTTATTTGCTTCCCAAAGAGGGGAAGGGTGCAACACAAGAGAAAGAAAGGAGACATGTCAGCTGAGAGGGAAGGTGTTTGGGGTTTTATGGGGGAAAGGGGGAAAAAAGTTCATTGTTGCAGACTGATAGTAGGAACAGCTACAGTCATTTTTCTTTCTTTCTTTTTTTTTTTTTTTTTTTGCCTTCTCGTTGAACCTGGCTTATCAGTTTCTCTGGAATGTGGTTCTGACAGATGTGGGGTGGGGAGCTCATGCCCCGCTGTCTGTTCAGGGCTCTTCAAGGCTGTTAAACAGACTCTCAAATAAAACAACAGGTGGTTAATCTAACAAAGGGGCAGTTGTACTGTGATCTTTCCCTGCAATTATATGCTATGAGTTTATTCCTCTTTCTTTCTGTTAGATAATTTTTTCTGTTAGATAATTTATTAGCAAGGCCATCCTATCACTGACCACCCCTATTTTTTTTTCTTTGCAAAAAGTTGAGCTCAGGTTGGTTTCTGTGACTCATACCAGGAAGTCTTTGTTAAAACATATGAGCAATTTAATCTCACTAAACGTCAATGTTTGTATTTGTGAAAGGAGGCTAGTAATAGCTACTTCATCCATTGGTGAAGAGCTAAGTGAAATAATGTTCATAAAATAACTTGGGACAGGCCAGGGGCCGTGGCTCATACCTGTAATCCCAGCATCATGGGAGGCTGATGCTCAGGAGTTGGAGACCAGCCTGGGCAACACGGTGAGACCTCATCTCTACAAAATAAATAAATAATAATAATTTTTAAAAATACTTGGGACACTGTCTAGCACACAGTAGACTCAATAAAGTTACCCTTTCAAGTCATAAGACTGAGCTCTATACTGCCCTGGGCAGCTGTAATCAGCTGTCCTGGGTCAGAAGGCCCAGGTACAGCACCCCTGGACTATTGTCCCATCTCTACTCCAGTCTACTGACCTGAAGCCTGGGCAGCCATAGATGGCTTGCTCTGACTGGAAGGAAACGATGACCAGGTGCCTTTTGGTGATTTCAATATCTAAAGATGATGTGTTTTCAAAAAGCCTCTTTTCTTTTAAAGATTATTCTTCCTAGGTTTTCTAAAACAATGCCCTAGGCCAGGCACAGTGGCTCACACCTGTAATCCTGGCTTTGGGAGGCCAAGGAGGGAGGACTGCTTGAGGCCAGGAGTTCAAGATCAGCCCGAACAAAAGCAAGACCCCATCTCTACAAAAAATAGAAAAATTAACTGGGTGTGGTGGCAAATACTTGTAGTCCCAGCTACCCCAGAAGCTGATGCAGGAGGATTGCTTGAGCCCGGAGTTTGAGGTTGCTGTGAGCTATGATGATGGCACTGCACTCTCGCTGGGGCAACAGGATGAGATTCGGTCTCAAAAAAATTAATTTTTTAAAAAACCCTTTACCTTTTACATTAGAGACCAGGAAGAACTATTTTAATTTTCTATTAAACATTCTTCCCAAAGCATTACTTTACCCCATATCTCACTAAATTATAAGAAATAACATTAGAATTAGAAAAAATAGGAAAAACCATAAATGTGGATAAAGTTATATGAAAAGGGAAAATTATAACAAAAGATTGAGAGCTTTACAAATTTAGTTAAATTAATGTGAGATTATAATTTGAAAACTGTATCTTCAAGCAAACGTTATTTGTTCAATTATTTTTAACAAAAGTTTTTTATCACTCCAATACACTGATTTTTCAAGAAGGAAACCCATTTTTTAAATATTTTTATTTTAAAAATAAGCCTATTATTCAGCTATAGATTTTTTTGTCCCCAAGCTCTGATCATATTTCTTTTGTTATTTGGGAAGAGAATACCATGTCTGATGGCATAAAATGCAAAATTTAAAAGTTTTGTAGTTTTTAAAAATCCCAGCACAGAATTTTAAGATTAAGGTCACTCAGCACACAGGACACTACCTACCTGCTAGCTACTGGTATCCTGTTTCTTCCCTAGTTGTCCCAAGGAAAACTCCTTAACTGAATATTCGAGAGAATAATCCCTACATACACTTTATAACCAAAACGAGAGCTTTTGTTTACATAGTTTTGGGGGGGTTTCACTGTTCCTGATTTTATTCTGAAACTCCTTTTTACTCCAGACCGTGACCACGACATGGACCTTGCCGGGGCGCAGCTGTCTGCAGTTCAGCAGAGCAGGCGCTCGCCCACCGCCGGCTCCGCCCACCGCCGGCTCCGCCCACCGCCGGCTCCGCCCACCGCCGGCTCCGCCCACCGCCGGCTCCGCCCACCGCCGGCTCCGCCCACCCGCGCTTAGGAGAACAGGACTGGTCACAGCCACTTAAAAACAAATCTGCCTCAAGCTACTTGCCACGTGTAGTTTCATTCCAAGTTCTGACAACGAAATATGTGGGTATATATCTCATCTTGGCTTTCAAAAGTGACCAGAGAGAGCTCTTCACAGCCTAGCTTTGCCCGGCAGAAGCTGAAGCCTTTGCAACTTCATAGCCAGATCCACGTTGCCAGGGATTTGCAATTTGCCTTGAAAGGCCGGCTGCGGATTGACCGCACCAGCCATAACTCCAGTAAGCCCGGCTCGGCCACGGAGACCGTGCGGCAGCCTTCTCGCCTGCTTGCGACAGAGCTCTGATCCTCTGCTGTTCTTGGCATCCACCACCCGGGTGGCTTCTTTAGCCCCAGGGCCATCCTTCATGTTGACACTGATTTTCTTCACAACTGTTCCCCTTCTTCAAGCTTCTTAACTTCCTTAGGTGACAAGATTTGACTTAAATCCATCAACTGCAGAAGTGGTTGGAACAGCCTCAATGGGACGAGTTCTAGAAGAACTGGCAGCTTCGGGAAAACCCATCCTGTAGCTGTGACAACCACAGCTTCTCTGAGGCCTAAATTATACTGCAGCGCTTGCACCAGAACAAGCCTCTTTCCAGCTTTCCCGCTCAGATGCAGGGAGCTCAGCACGTTGAGCGCACAGACGTTTGCTGGTTTATCATAAAGGATATGACATAGAATACACACGAAGAGGTACGCGCGGTGAGGTCTGGAAGGGTCCTGAATGCTTCTGTCCCCAGGGAGTTGGGTTCCCTGACCTCCTAGCACATGGATGTGTTCACCAACCAGGAAGCTCCAAAACAACCCTTTACGGTGATGAAGAGGCCAGGCACAGTGGCTTGTGCTTATAATGCTAGCACCTTAGGAGGCTGAGGCAGGAGGATCGCTTGAGCCCAGGAGTTTGAGACCAGCCTGGACAACATAGTGAGACCCTGTCTTTGCAAGAAAAATTTTAAAAATCTGCCAGGTGTGGTGGTATGCGTCTGCAGTCCCAGCTACTAGGGAGGCTGAGGCGGGGGGATCACTTAAGCCCAGGAGTTCGAGGCTGCAGTGAGCTAAGCTTGCACTACTACACTCAACCTGGGTGACAGAGCAAGACCCTGTCTCTCAAAAAAGGAATGACAGAGAATGAGAGCTTTTTCTACTCTGATTGAAAACAAATCAGTGAACAATGCCAGATGCTGAGGATATAACAATTAGCAACACATACCCTTTGCCCTCAAGGTAATAAGAAGATATAGCTAAAAACAAATCATTACATTACAGTAGGACGGCTATAGATTTTACTTTAAGATGCTCATGTTGGTTCTACTCTCAGAAAGCATTAAAAAAGTCAGATTGTGCCTACTTCTTTCTCTCCGTAGGAAATATTTCAGATACTGCTCCATTCAAAAGATTTATTTACAGTTATTGATGCTGTACAGTCAAAGGAATTCTCCTTTGGCATCCACACCAAGTAAAAGATCTCTGTCGTTTTTATTTTGCTGTGAAATAGTAAATTGTGGCAGATGCTAAAAATACAATTACTACTGAAATAGGGAGACAGAGAAGAAAAATATTACAGAGCTATCTAGTTTTGCTTTGGGGCAAATAATAGACATGGAGTTTCTTTACATTTTGTTTATGTGTTTATTGCCCCAATAAAGTATTGAAATGGGAAAAAGAGTTGCAAGTGTGTGTGGAGCAGATGCTTGGGTTTCTAGAATATTCCATGGCCTATTCCCCCAGCAACCCTTGGGAGCTGAGTAACCAGAACAGAACTGGGTGTGCAGCCACAGCCTGGGTGCTCGCAGCTCTGGCCCCGGCTGCAGCTGAAGAAGGAGCTGCCACAGGTACCCGGGTGCCCTGGCACATCTTGTAGAGGAAGGGGGAAGCTGGGGCCAAGTGCAGGGTGCTCCTAATTGAGTTCAAATCTTCAAAATCTGACAGCTTCAAAGAAAAACAAACTGCCCAAAGGGAATTGTTGTAAAATTTCAAGTTGACTAAAATGTGCATTTGTTAGTGACAAAAGCTTTTGGGTTTTCTTAAAACCCTGGCTCGGATTCTCCCTGGGTCCAGCTGGACTGGCCGTGAATGCCCATCCAAGGGGGGCCCCCCTCCGGGACCTGGGGAGCAGCAACTGGGGCTGTGGCCCCAGAACCGCGGCCTCCTCCTTCCCGCCACTTCCCCAGGAGGGAGGTGGGTGTGTGGGTGGGGGTCCCAGGGTCAGAGGTCAGCTTCCAGCACTGCCTCCCCCAACCCCAGCCGCGGCGTCTCACTTCCCATGCCAGAGTCGCAGTACCCCCACCCGGTGGATGGAGAGTAGCTTTGCCCAGACTATCTGCGGGCTGTGACGATCCTGAGAAAGTGTTCCGTGAAGCCCTTTGGACTTGGTGGTCACCCACGAGGCCTTTCACACGTGGTGCTTATCCCCACACAACACGCAGAGAGCAGCCCCCACGCGGCACAACACGCGTGGCAGTAGCTCGGCATTGAGAGGTGCTTCCATTCCCAGTCCCCCAGGGAATCCACTGGGCCAGGAAACACGACGTGTCCCTGGAGAAGCCCCACTGCGGCCAGACCTGGTCCCCAGGCCACCTGCAAAGCCACCTGTAAGACCTAACACACACTTGCTTCGCCCGGTCAGTGTTCATTCCCAGCCTGGAGGAGTCCCGTGATGGCCTGCAGTGACCAGGGACAGGGAACTGAGTACCATGGGGGGTCACAGACGTCTCAGGCTTACATGTGGGGAAAAACATCAAAAAGGGCCCCAAAGGAGAAAATGTGTCATCCTGAGGGAAGCAGTGTCTTCCCGGAGCAGAAAACACAGCTGTGGGCTTGGACGGCTGTGGGTAGACAGAGGGTCCCTCCCAGGGAAGGCACCAAGGAGAGGAAAGGACCTAATTTGATCCTGCAGGAAACTCTCTGCCCTCGACCTCATAACAGTCTCGGAAAACAAGTCACTCCTGGAGCTTGGAAACAGCACCCTTTCCCTTTCCCCTTTCCCCAAAATGACCCACAGGGGCCATTTCATAGGCCGCCCCTCAAACCACCCTGGGAAGAGGAACTCGGGAGCCCGTGAAAAGTTCCTGGCACCTTGAGTCAGAAATGAGACTGAGTTAAGAGGGAAATGTACTCACGGTGACAGGGAAGAAAGTGACACCAGACATTTCCGAATCTCGTGCACTGTTCAGATAATTCATCTTGGCTTCATCCCGGGAGATTAAGTCAGCAGTAACTCTTGCTGTTCCAAAAGGTCTAGGGTCTAATCTCCATAATTTTGTTTTAAAGCTATTATTGTGCCCTTAATAATATTCCTGAAATGATCAAAGCTTTGATGGTGTCTATTTTGGATTTTGTATTCATATAATAGGTACAGTATTTCTATGCCTGTGAAGTTAGGGAGAATATTTTTATATCTCAGATAAAATGAGTCTTTTCTGGAAAATAAGAGGTAGGGAGTAGTAATGTCGCTACAGTAATGCCCTACAGTTCTGACTTCATCATAGGGCAAAGACACTTTTGTATAGTGCTTCATGATTATTAAATGCTAAAGATAAAGGAACAATCCCACCAACAGGTTCATGACTGTTTATGTCTGGGCTGCACACTAGGTAAGCATAACTGTTTAAAGTAAAGAATTAATGAACTTCTGATTTTCTCCTAAGAGTTTCTGTGCAGCAACATTAATTTCATGGAAATGTCACAAAAATTAAAGGACATATCAAACAGACCTAGCTCAAATCTGGTTCTACCACTTGATAGCCCGAGACCTCAGGAAAATTTCTTAGCCTCACTAAGCCATGGTTTCAGCATTGGGGGAAAAAAAGATAGCGTTCTTAACGGGGGACAAAAATCACTATTGAGGGCCTCTTGGGTAGCTATGTTTACATTCATGTAGTAGTCGTTTTTAAAGGATTATTTGTATATCTTGGAGTCAGGCCCAGGGCTGGATGGCGCCATTCAGTAATAACCAAGCAGCAGGTACCAGGTGCCATTTTTTTGGGGTCCACTCCGTGTGGGGGACTAAGAGCTTTGGGTGGTATGGACATCTTAACAATATTGGTTTTTCCAATCCATGAGCATGGGATGTTTTCCCATTTGTTTGTGTCATCTATGATTCTTTCATCGATGTTTCGTAGTCCTTGTAGAGATCTTTCAGCTCCTTCGTTAAGTAGATTCTACTTTTTTTTTTTTTTGCAGCTATTGTAAGTATTGAGTTCTTGATTTGATTCTCAGCTTGGTTGTTATTAGTGTATGGAAATGCTACTGATTTGTGTACATTAATTTTGTAACCTGAGACTTTACTGAATTTATTTATCAACTCCAGGTATCTTTTGAAGGCATCTTTAGGATTTTCTAGATATGAGATCAGCAAACAGGGATAGTTTGACCTCCTCTTTTCCAATCTGGGTGCCTTTTATTCCTTTCTCTTGCCTGATTGCTCTGGCTAGGACCTGTTTTGGTTGTTTTTTTAGAGACAGGTTCTTGCTCTGTCACCCAGGCTGGAGTACAGTGGCACTATCATAGCTCACTGCAACCTCAAACTCCTGGGCTCAAGCCACCCTCCTGCCTCAGCCTCCAAAGTGCTGGGATTACAGGTGTGAGCCACCTTGTCCAGCCTAAACTACCCTCTTAAAACACTGCATAAACACATTCAGTAACTATCCACTGAGCTGCTACTCTGTAGCTACCACTGTAAAATAACCAAAATTCAGTATCAGAGGCCTGGACTTACAATACTGCATTTTTTCACTGATTTCTTCATCTGCTTAATTTTCTTCCTTAAGACTTGATGATCTTGTTTTAAAATATACTAAAAATACCTACAGCCTTTCCCTAACAATATTCCAGCTCCAAAAGCTCTCTCCCAAGCCAAAGCTGTATCTCCCTTCCAATCACCTTTTGCCCAAAGTAGCTGAAGTGAAAGTATGGCCACCAGTTTTTCCTGGAGTTTCGTTCTCCTTGCGTCCCTGCCAGGGGGGTCCCCATCAAGCTCTGTCTCAGATATTTTGCCAAACATTTCCAAGCAGTTACATTCTTAGTGCATCCAACAAAATCCAAGACTCCAAATAATACCTCCAGCCCTCAGTTTATGGTGTTCTTTTTCTGATTTTCTAAGTAATATATGGATTTATGAGATGGTACAATCGGACATAAAATCTTAAGCACACTTAGCAGTTTTGCTCTTGGTGCCTTCTCTCTCTTTAGGAAGGTGTATGAGTAGCTACGAACATTCAGATCTGATGGAAACTTTTCATCATATACATAATCACCGAGTACCTCATGGGCTCCCTCTTGCTCCCTGTAGAATTCCAGTATCTCTATGTGACTCTTCACAAAAGAGTCCCAAACTCCAGGAATTTGAGTCAATGCACAGAGATTTACAGATGTCTTCCAGCTGTGGCTGAGCACATTTCACGTTGCTGTGCCATAAGCATAATCAGCCTTTTCAAGCTTTGACAATTCCATCTTCTTTTTAGACCAAGTTTAATACTGCAAAAACCCTTCATCGGCCTGAATACGGTTGATTAATATTTCCTGGGAAGACAATATCTCCATGTGTATGCCTGACTCAGATTTCTGCTAGCATTTCCATGATGCAGAAGGGATAATGCATGTTGTAAGGAGATCTTTAAATAATTCATGATGCCAATATTTTTCATCTGGTCAGCAAAAGTACAGAAAGTCTCCACATTGCTTTGGGAATGATAAAACAGAATTTCACTTCTGACCTTCCAAATAATCTGTCAAAGCAGAAATTACTACAGTTTCTATATGATTTTGAAGGCAAGGAAAATGCATTTTGGTATCAGAGAACACAGAAAGGATGACCAGCTGGTCGTCCTCTGTCATAGGCCTTGTCAATTCTTCACTGAAATCACTCATCCCTGCCTGACGCAGAGCTCCTCTGCAAAGCTAAACTCAGCCTCCCTGGGTGGGTGCAGTTGGCTCACACCTGTAATCCTAGTGCTTTGGGAGGATGAGGCGAGAGGATCACTTGAGGACAGGAGTTTGAAACCAGCCTGGGCAACATAGCAAGAACTCGCATCTACAAAACATTAAAAAAAAAAATTAACCAGACATGGTGGCACACCTGTAGTCCCAGCTGTGTGGGCGGCTGAGGCGAGAAGATCACTACAGCCCAGGAGTTTGAGGTCACAATGAGCTATGATTGCGCCACTGCACTCTAGCCTGGGAGACAGAGTGAGCCCCTGTGTCATAATAAAATAAATAAGCCAGTATGGTGGCTCACACCTGTCATCCTAGCACTTTGGGACGCTGAGGTGCAAGGATCGCTTGAGGCCAGGAGTTCAAGACCAGCCTGGGAAATAGTAAGACCCCATCTCCACAAAAATTTAAAACATAACTGGGCATGGTGGTGCACACCTGTAGTCCTAGCTATGAGGCAGAGGCAGCAGGATCTCTTGAGCCCAGAAGTTTGCGGTTTCAGTGAGCTATGCCACTGCACTCTAGCCAAAGCAACAGAGTGAGGCCCTGTCTCAAACAAATAAACAAACAAACAGTCTCTGAACTCTGGAACAGTGCCAAGAAACCCTCACCATTTCGTAGCTGGTTACCTTTGGAGAGCAGGAAGGATGTAGTGATAGGAGAGCCCTGTCTGGTCACTAGGGGCTGTGTGTGTTCCACTCCCTTACTTTGGTGGTACTCGGATGTGTTCACTCTGTGATAATTCATCAAGCAGTGTACTTATGATTGGTACTTTTTTACATATATAATTTCTACAAGTAAAACCTTTAATTAAGAAGTTTTAAAAGAGTTTTCTTATTCCAAGCATATAAAGTCAAAATCTCCTCCCTCTGCTGGCCCAGAGGAACTCTGTACCCCGCCCTGGAGGCAGCCAGTGAATTAGTTTCAAGTATATTCTGCCATCACTGAGCCAATAAAAAGTGGAGGCTCCACACAAGGCTCCCCCTCACTGTGTTCGTCTGCCAGGGCTGCCCCAATACCACAGACCGCACGGCTTAACCACAGAGACGCCTTTGCTCACAGTTGTGGAAGTTCAAGATCAAAGTGTCGGCAGGGTTGGTTGCTTCTGATGCCTCTCTCCGTGGCTTGCAGATGGCCACCTTCTCACTGTCTCCTCAGATGCATGGTCTCCTCTCTGTGCATATCTGTGTCCTAATCGCTTCTTATAAGGACACCAGTCTAGTGGGTTGGAGCCCGCCCATCTGACCTTATTTTACCTTAATTACTTCTTTAAAAACGCTATCTGCAAATACAGCCGTATTCTGGGGCACTTGGGGTTAGGACTTCAACATAGAAATTTGAAGGGGGACACAGTTGAGGCCTCCCTGGTCCTCTAAAATCCACGTCCTTATCACATGCAAACACGTTCGCCCCATGCTAATGCGGGGCAATGGGCTTGCGGCCCAGCGTGCACAGAGCCCAATGCTACGCACGCACTTCCAGGAGACAACACTCAAACTCGTCTCCCTGATCTGGGGGTGGGTCAAACCTTTCCGGCATTTCTAACTGGTCCCCCAGGTGAGGCCAGCGCGGCCAGTCTGCCAGGCCGGTGGTGGGAACAGTTTCGGGGCTAAGGCTCTCTCCCACTGCCAGGCCGGGCGGACACAGCCCGCTGCTCTAGCTCTGCACCGCCTGTAACGACTGAAGCAACAAGGTTAACATGTTCGAGCTGATCTCACACTCGCAGCCCTAACAGCTTGAAGTCTTAGCCTGTTCCAGCACCAACGCTGACTCCAAAATCTCACCTACATACTATCTAAACCAAGCGTAGGTGAGACTTGCGGTATCATCCATTGAGGCAAAAGTCCTCTCCCGCTGTGAGCCCGCGAACCCAGACAGTGTACCTGCTTCCAGAACACAGCTGGGGGACAGGCACAGGTGAACACTCCCATTCCTAAAGGAAAAACGATCCGAAGGAAGAAAGAGATCGCAGGTCTCAAGCGACTTCTCATCAGTATCTGTATCAGTGAAAAACCTACTTTTCTGGGCCTAGAACTTAATTCTATTTTGTATTTTAAATACTAAGGGTTTTGGCACAGTTTTAATATACACAGAATTTTCCACGAATGACACAACTTTAAAAATCTAGGAAAGATTGTGTGGTTCATTTGTTAAGATTAAAAATATTAAGTCATCAGAAATGATAATCAAAATATTAACAGAGACTAGTTTAATTTTCCTGTGAATCCATTTCCCAAGAGGGACATGTTGTGCCTGCTCAACAGATTCCTCCAGGCTTTGTTAGAAACGAAAGAAAAACCTTTCGCTTGCAAGAGTCTCCACTTGTTCCCCAGCTGAGATCCAAGTGCGGACAGGAGCACGTTAGCACCAGTGGGCCCCGCAAGTACAAATATGTTTTTCGTCTCCATTTTGTGCTTTGAAGTGAGAATTCAACAATTACGTCTCCAAACATGAATGCCAGTCAAAACAAGTTCATAAGGAAAAAACAAGTTTAAAATGAAAGGTATGGTTCCACATCTTTGACATAAAATTTCTGATCCTCATTTTCTATTCCTGCATGTCTTTTGGGGATATAAATGCTCAGGAGAAAAATGTTAGTGTATCATCTGTCTTTGATTTTTAATTACTCTTTAATTTATTACTGCATGGGTCTTCTACAGAGCTTGCCATGTGCCAGGTAAGTAAACTGGTTAAAATATGTTCAAATAATTTAGATTAGCCATATTTTAGGTCCTTATATATACTACTGTTTCTGACACATTGAAAAATTCTTATGCTAAATACTGCACTGATTTGATTTGTAAAGATTTGTGATATGTTTTAAGTGTGACATCTATTAAATAGCAAATTATTTAATAATTCTATTAGTTTTTAAGTTGATTCTTTTTGGTTTTATAGGGTTGTCTTTAAAATAGTTTTATCTCTTTCTTTTCAAGTTTTATTGTATTACCAAAAACATGCAGAACATTGTCAAATAATATAGTGATAACAGATAACTTAATCTTGTTCCTAACTTGAGTGGGAAGGTATCTGGCATTTTCAGCATTAAGTAAAATATTAGTGATTGATTTGTGAGAGACATTATTTATCATATTAAGGAAGTGTTTTCTAGTTTGTGGGGAGTTTTCCATCAGTATAGACTATGGAATGTTGTTATATGCATTTTTGTTATCTACCAAGAACAATCACATGGCTTTTGTATTGACCTATAGAAATAGAAAACCTATATTAATAGATATCATATTATTCAAGCATTTTTAACATCTGGATAGAATTTCATTTATTTATTCACCACCATGTTCCTGAAAAGACTTAAGGGTCAATAATACAGCTGATGCAAAAAGTAGAAATCTCATAAATTGTATGATTCAAAATGTTCTTAAGATAAAAGCAAATGTTCTTGGTGTGGCAGTCTATATTTTCCAAATAGCAGCATCAATAACCTCTCCTGTCCAACACACTCTTCTAGAAACCTGCCACTCATAATCCAGAGGTGCGGTCTAGTTCCCCTCCCCTTCAGTGTGGATGGGCTTGTGATGGGCTTGATGTGTTCTTGGTCTCTTCCTTGACACCTTGGGGCCGGCAACACTGGGAGAGCAGGGTCAAGCAGAATCCCTGGCTTAATTTCCAGGACACGGGAACAATTTGTCCAGGTCAAATCTATAGATAATGGCGGAATTTTCTTCTTTTCTGTGATCCCCAGGTGACAATCCACAAAATAGGTTACGGTTAGGGTTAGAGGTTATATATTTTGGTTTAACATATATTTAATTATACAATTATAGTTATATAAATATATATAGTTTATGTATATAAATATATGTATACAGAATATATAAAATTATATATAATTGGTCATGCAATTGGTCTGGGCAGTGATTTCTTCAATAAGACTCCAAAAGCCCAGGCAACAAAAGCAAAAATTCACAAATGGGATGGCATGAAACTAAAAAGCTCTGCACAGCAAAGGAAACAGTTAACAGAGTGAATAGACACCCCACAAATTGGGAGAGAATATTTGCACAGCATGATAAGGGATACTCAAAATGCATAAGGAATTCAACTCAATAGCAAGAAAACAAATAACCCAATTATAAAATGGCCAAGAGATGTGAATAGAGATTTCTTAAAAGAAGAGACACAAATGGCCAAGAAATATATGAAGAAATGCTCAATGTCTCTAATCATCAGGAAATGCAAATTAAAACTACAATGAGATATCACCTCATGCCTGTTAGAATGAGTATTATCAAAAATATGAATGAGCCAGGCATGGTGGCTCACACTTATAGTCCTAGCATTTTGGGAGGCTGAGATGGGAGGATCACTTGAGGCCAAGAGTTCAAGACCAGTCTGGGCAACATCTCTACAAAAAATAGAAAAATTAACCAGGTGTGGTGGCATGTGCCTGTAGTCCCAGCTACTCGGGAGGCTGAGGCAGGAGGATCACTTGAGCCCAGGAATTTGAGGTTGCTGTGAGTTATGATGACAACACTGCACTCTAGCCAGGTAACAGAGCAAGACTCTGTCTCAAAACAAACAAACAAAAAAACAGATGAATGATAACAGTTGTTGGTGAGGATGTGGAGAAAAGGGAACCCTTGTACACTGTTGGTGGGAATGTAAATAAGTACAGCTATTTTAGAAAACAGTATGGAAGTTCCACAAATGAGCCAGCAATTCCACTTCTGGGTATATATCCAAAGGAGTTTATGGTGGCCGGGCACGGTGGCTCATGCCTGTAATTCTGGCACTCTGGGAGGCCGAGGGGGGTGGATCGCTCGAGGTCAGGAGTTCGAGCGAGATCTCGTCTCTACTAAAAATAGAAAGAAATTATCTGGACAACTAAAAATATATATAGAAAAAATTAGCCGGGCATGGTGGCGCATGCCTGGTAGTCCCAGCTACTCAGGAGGCTGAGGCAGGAGGATCGCTTAAGCCCAGGAGTTTGAGGTTGCTGTGAGCTAGGCTGATGCCACGGCACTCACTCTAGCCCGGGCAACAGAGTGAGACTCTGTCTCAAAAAAAAAAAAAAGAAAGTGTTATGGTGAAGAGATATTGCATTCCCATGTTCATTTAAGAGTTATTCACAATAGCCAAGATTTGGAAGCAACTGAAGTGTCCATCAGTGGATGAACGGATAAAGGAAATATGGTATATATACATGATGGAATACTATACAGCCTTAAGAAGGAAATTCTGTCATTTGCAACAACATGATGGAACTGGAGGACATTACGCAAAGTGAAATAAGCCAAGCACGGAAAGATAAATACTGCATGAACTCACTTACATGTAGAATATAAAAAAAAGTTGAATTCATAGAGAGAGTAAAAAGGTGGTTACCAGAGGCTGGGGATTAGGGGGTGGAGTAGGGAAGTGAGGACTGGGGAAGGAAAGATGTTGATCAGAGGATACAAAGTTTCTGTTAGATTCGAGGAATAAATTTTACTGATCTATGCCCTGCATGGTGGGTAACCCATTTAATAATAATGCATTATATATTTCAAAATTGCTAAAATAGATTTTTATGTTCTCACCAGAAAAAAATGATTGGTGAGATGATATGTTAATTAGTTTGATTGAATCTTTCTATAATGTATACATAGATCAAAATATTACATTGTACCCCCAAAATATGCACAATTATTATAGTCAATTAAAAGCAAATAACAAAAGCAATTTGGGATGTTTGTCACCTACTATGTAAAGTTATTCCCCATCTGAACACAGATTTTTACACTGTGACTTACTGTCTCATAAAAATTTAATACAAAATAAAAGAGTGTATGGAGTGGAAATTCTTTTTATTCCTGTCCTCCAGTTTCGACATTTTATGGGCCAGAGGCAAGGACTATCAGTATCTTCAGGGGTATCCTTTTAAAAATATTCTAGACATTTAATTTTAAGCATTTGTTTCACTAATGTACCTATATTCACTGTGATGCACCTTGCTTTTTTCATTTAACTTAGATATTTGAAATCTAAGATAAGAGATTATTTTATAAGATAATCTAAGAAATTATTATTTCATTTATCTTGATATTTCTTAGAGATCTTTCCATGTCCACACATATAGAGCTACTCCGTCATTTTCAATGACTTTTATACTATTCTATATGTAAATGTATCAAAATCTGCCACTGAGGGACATGAAATCATGTGTCAAAGATATGTACATTTAAATTTTTCATAGATATTTTCAAATTTTCACCATAAAAATGCACCAATTTAAAATCCCACAAGTAATGTCTGCCGGTTTCCCCACATCATCACCAGATATTTTAAAACTTTCTGATCTGAGCTGAGTGATAGGTATCACAATCTAGTTTAATTTGCAAGTTTTGTTATGCATAATATTGAGCATCTTTCCTGATATTTAAGAATCATTTATATTTCTCTTAGCATGAATTGCCTGGTCATATCCTTTTCCCTCTTTTCTAATGGGTGGTTG
This sequence comes from Lemur catta, assembly GCF_020740605.2. Classification (NCBI taxonomy): domain Eukaryota; kingdom Metazoa; phylum Chordata; class Mammalia; order Primates; family Lemuridae; genus Lemur; species Lemur catta. The sequence goes on from NC_059129.1 coordinate 33,512,973, forward strand.
GTCTTCTTATTGATTTTTACAAATTTTTATAACCTAGAGAATTTTTTAAATCTAGAAAAATTATGTCTATATCCAATATATGTTGCTATCACAATTTGATTTGCTCCAAAGCAGACTTTGAAATAAGGACTTGGGTGAAAGTAGTTTCCTTGGAGGAGATTATGGTCTGAATGTTTGTTTTTTTTTTTTTTTTTTTTTTTTTTTTTGAGACAGAGTGTCACTTTGTTGCCCGGGCTAGAGTGAGTGCCGTGGCATCAGCCTAGCTCACAGCAACCTCAGACTCCTGGGCTTAAGCGATCCTACTGCCTCAGCCTCCCGAGTAGCTGGGACTACAGGCATGAGCCACCATGCCCGGCTAATTTTTTTGTATATATATATTTTTAGTTGGCCAGATAATTTCTTTCTATTTTTAGTAGAGACGGGGTCTCACTCTTGCTCAGGCTGGTCTCGAACTCCTGACCTCGAGTGATCCACCCGCCTCGGCCTCCCAGAGCTAGGATTACAGGCGTGAGCCACCGCGCCCGGCCCTATGGTCTGAATGTTTGTGTCCCCCCGCTCAGATTCATATGTTGAAGTCCTAGTCCCCAAGATGATGACATTAGGAGGTGGGGCATTTTGGGGAAGTGATTGTGTCATGAGGGCAGAGCCTTTATTAATGGGACTCATACCTTTATAGAAGAGGACCAGGGGAGCTTCTCTGCTCCTACTTTGTGAGAGCACACCAAAAGGCGCCATCTATGAATGAGGAAGTGGGCCATCACCAGATACCTAATCTTCTGGTGCCTTGATCTTGGACTTCTCAGCCTAAGAAATAAATTTCTGTGCTTTAGAAGCCACCCCGTCTACAGTATCCTGTTATAGCAGCACAAATGGACTAAGACAGGAGGTAATCCCGGAAAACATAATAAGTGAGGGAATGGAGAACTGACACAGGGAAGAGAGAAAAGTCACCAAAGGGAGTATTGATAAATGGGTGACGGCTGTGGACAACTGAACCTGAAGCCCACTTAGGACTCTCTTGGGAGCCATATGGAAGGTACTTCAGAGTTTTCCTACTAAGGGACAAGAATGATGAGGTATTTATTTAACAACAACCTCAATAGTTGACATTGCCCCTAGGGGTGTGAAATCCAAGCCTTGCTGGACTGCCCTGTCCATAGGCTGAGCTTGGTCCTGCAGCCAGAGAAAACCTTCAGGAAATAAGCAGAAAAACGCAAGCCCTGGAAGTGAAGGGAAGAGTGGTCACCATGAATGACAGGCTTCCATTGAAGCTTCAGGTGAATTCAGAAATGGGCTAAGAGGAGAGGCAGGATATTAGTAGCACAGTAGCATCTGCTGCAGTCATCATTTTTCTCCACACCCCACCCGATTGCTATTTGATTTTTAACTTTTTTTTAAGAGACTCTCTCTGTATCACCCAGGCTGGAGTGCAGTGCCATGATCATAACTCACTGTAAACTAGAACTCCTGGGCTTGAGCAGGAGAACTCCTGGGCTCAGCCTCCCAAGTAACTAGGACTACAGGTACACTCCACCATGTCTGGCTAATTTTTTGAAAAATTTTTGAGACAGGAGCCTCACTCTGTTGCCCAGGCTGGTCTGGAACTCCTGGCCTCAAATGATCCTTCCACCTCAGCCTCCCAAAGTGCTGGGATTACAGGCATGAGCAACTGTACCCAGCCAAATTTTTAACTTCTTTATCATTGGTGGAGGGGGGCGGCACAGAGAAATTTTCATTCTCATATTGTTGAATTTAAAACCTTTTCTTATAAGACTTGTAGATTTTATATCATACTTTAAAAAGTCATTCACTATTCAAATTTTTTTTTTTTTTTTTTGAGACAGAGTCTCACTTTGTTGCCCGGGCTAGAGTGAGTGCCGTGGTGTCAGCCTAGCTCACAGCAACCTCAAACTCCTGGGCTTAAGTGATCCTACTGCCTCAACCTCCCGAGTAGCTGGGACTACAGGCATGCGCCACCATGCCCGGCTAATTTTTTTCTATATATATTTTTAGTTGTCCAGATAATTTTTATTTCTATTTTTAGTAGAGACGAGGTCTGGCTCAGGCTGGTCTTGAACTCTTGACCTCGAGCGATCCACCTGCCTCAGCCTCCCAGAGGGCTAGGATTACAGGCGTGAGCCACCACACCCGGCCACACTATTCAAATTTTTAAAATCCTCCCATGATTTATTCTAGAATTTTTGGTTTCATCCTTTTAAATTTAAAACATTGACACATTCTGATATTTATTTTGGTGTAAGATGTGAGGTAGGGATTTGTGTTGGTCAGCGTCCTTAGTTCCAGATGACAGAATCCATTCTAGCTAATTTAAAAAGAGAAGGATTTAATAAGGATAAAAATAGCTCACAAATCATCAGGAGGTCTGAAGAATCATACCTTAGGCTGATCTTTCTGAACCTATTCCCAAAACAACAGTTAGCTCTGGGCCACCAAGGGAGCTAATACCTTTGTCACAAGCAGGAAGCCTTCTGCTGAATTAGAATGTGTTTCCAAATTGCTAACTCCAAAACTGTCTTGGACTGTCATTACCCATAGTAGAAAGAGGAATAATCCACTCCCTGCCTCAATGTCTATATACTTTAATTCAGAACCAAAGTCCTGCATAAATACATCTGAATTTGGGAATTGAAGTTATTAATTTTCTACCCTCTGCAGTTGTAGTCCCCAACCGCTGTGCTGGGGCCCAGTACCGATCCGAGGCCCATTAGGAACCAGGCCACACAGCAGGAGGTGAGTGGTAGGCAAGTGAAACTTCATCTGTGTTTACAGCCGCTCCCCATCACCTGCATCACCGCCTGAGCTCCGCCTCCGGTCAGATCAATGACAGCATTAGATTCTCATAGGAGCGTGAGCCCTACTGCAAACTGCACATGGAGGGATCTAGGCTGCCCGCTCCTTATGAGACTCTAATAATCTGATGATCTGAGGTGAGCTGAGGCTGTGATGCTAGTGCTGGGGAGTGGCTGCAAATGTAAAAAATGTAATGCGCTTGAATCATCCTGAAACCCTCCCCTGCAACCCCTACCCAGTCCATGGAAAAATAGCCTTCCGTGAAACCAGTCCCTGGTGCCAAAAATGTTGGGGACCACTGCTCTACCGTATAGGAAAACACATTAGAAGGTAGTTGGGATGGATGTTCAATGAACCAAAGCACCATAAGATTCAACTTAGTTTTTTTCAAGACAGGTAGCCAGTTGTCCCCAAATCCTTCCTCATCTCTTCCAGCTTCTGGTGGTTACTGGCAATACCTGGCATTTCTTGGTTAGCGGAACTCCAATCTCTGCCTCCATCTTCCCACGGCTTTCTCCTCTGTGTCTCCTCTGTATCTTTAAATCTCTCTCTCTTTATAAGGATGCCAGTCACTAGATTTAGGGCCCACTCTAATCCAGTATGACCTAATTTTATTTTGATTACATCTACAAAAAAACCCTATTTTCAAATAAGTTTATATTCACAGATACCAGGGATTAGGACTCCAACGTATCTTTTTTTGGGGGGAGGACACAATTCAATCCACAACAGATTCTCCAGGAAGTCCACAAATCCCCCCCACCCAGTTTTTTTAAAAAGATCTGTTTTAGACTGCAAAGCTAAAGAGTACTAGTTAGTAGTGAAATTTGGGTTTGGCTGAGCCAGAGTTATGTCTCTGAGACTATTTTGCTTTTTTGAGAGGTTTAGGGGTGGTAAGAAATGAATGGTTCCTTTCTCTTTGTGGACCTATAAACTGTTGCAATTGGACATAGGAGATGAGATATAAGAAGAAACTTAACTGTCCTATCAGTTCAAGCGTCTCACTTAGAAATAAGGACAGACATTTAAATAAAGCCTATTGGATCCCTTTTAAAAAACACACACAAAACTATAATTGGGTGTGGCTGTTCCCTTGGAGAATGGGAATCTGCAGTTCAGAATAGCAAGGAGTAAGTGCTATAACTGGAAATTTTGATTAATAAAAAAATACAAAGTGGGTTCTTCTATCTTAGATATGTTCTTTAGCTTGAAGATTTTCTTTCATGATGAACCTAGTATTGACCAAAGGCCATTTTTATCAATAAAAGTGGTTATTTTTATAAAAGTTTAGATCTTTCTTATGTAGCTCATCTGCTAATCCATGTGGTGGGTGGAGTCAGCCCGGGTGGAGTCTAAGATTGGGCTACACAGTATACAGGAGTTATCCACGAGGTATTCAGATATTTATAGTCAAAGTGAAATGGAACTGATAAAAATTAGTAAATATGATTATTTCCTTAAGGAGAGGGACTTGAGGAGAAACAAAGGCAACCACAGAAAGGTGCTGGGTCTGACTCGGGTTTGGTGCATCTCAATAGGTTCCGCCTGTTGAGATCCTTCTCTTGGTGTTATTTACATTTGAATCATCCAGAAAACAATTTAAGCTCTTGCATTCTTGTATAACAGGGCTGTGGGGACCACGGGGCAAGTCCCTTCCCAGGAGACCCGGAAACAAGGCTGGGAAAAGGGAATACGGCCTGCTCACCTTTGGCCTGCGATGTTAAAGCAGTCAAAACCTTAGAAACAGGGGCTGGGAGGAGTGGCAAAGAGGGGATGTTGTTCAATGGGTATAGTTTCCGTCACACAAGATGAAAAAGTTCTAGAGATCTGCTGTACGACACTGTGCTTGCAGTTCAGACTGTGCTGTACACTTAAAAATTGTTAAGAAGGTTGGCCAGATGGGGTGGCTCACTTTGGAAGCACTAGCACTTTGGAAGGCCAAGGCGGGAGGATCACTTGAGGCCAGGAGTTCAAGATCAGCCTGGGCAACATAGCGAGATCCCTGTCTCTACAGAAAATTGAAAAATTAGCCAGTGTGGTGGCATGTGCCTGTAGTCCCAGCTACTTAGAGGCTGAGGCAGGAGGATCACCTGAGGCCAGGAGTTTGAGGTTGCAGTGAGCTATGATGACACCACCACATTCTAGCTGGGGCAACAGAGTGAGACCATGTATCAATATATATATACATATATATAGTTAAGAAGATAAGTTTATGTATGTGTTTTATACCACAAGTGAAAAAAACAAAACTGTTGTGGGCAGTGTTTTAAATCGGTGTGTTTAAAAAGTAAGAAGGAGGAGGAGGAGGAAGGAAGAGTACTTGTCTCTGCCAGTGCACAGACGTCTGCTTGACATCTATGAACGAGTTTCTTTACTCCGGGATGTCTCTGAACCTTTTTCTGCTGCTGTGCATCGAGACTGTGGGATAGGGACACTTGTGTGTTTCATTTCCCATTTTGTGTGTGTTTCACCGGGGAACCATTTGACCCCAAGCATTGATTACTATCCCTCTGTCGAACTCTTTGGGGAAAATTTCCTTATTGACTCACAAAAGAAGAACAAAGCACAGATGAAACAAATAGAAAAAAATGGCAATTAATAGACAGAGATTGTCATATTGGATTTTAAAACAAAAAGCAAGACCCAACTACACGCTGTCTATAATAAACCCACTTTAAATACAAACAAGAAAATTGCTTAAAAGAAAAAAGAGCGAAAAAAGATATATAAACATTAATCAAAGGAGAACCCAGAGAAATGGCTGATTCTAAAGATGGGGCAGGGAAAACCTAGACGTACCTAGGATATCTTGTAGTGCCAGAAAGTAAGGAAGTGGTTTTTTTTTTAAAAAAAAGATAAGCGCATGTTAAAAGAACACAGAGCCAACAAAAATGTTCCTAGTGGCCAGAGCTGGAACAATTTGAATGACAAAACAAACAGCAATAGTGTTGGATTATAACCAAAGAATAAATATAAATATTCATGAGTTCATATTGATAGAAATAAATAAATAAATAAAGGGGAGAAAAGGGACAAATAAAAGAAGAAGTCCAAACCATCAATGTAGAAGGAATGAGGGAAACAGAAAATCACTAGAACATCACATTAGTAATTGCTACAGGCAAGATGTGCTAACCGATTGCTCGAGGTCAGGAGTTTGAGACCAGCTCTGAGGAAGAGCGAGACCCCGTCTCTACTAAAAAATAGAAAGAAATTATCTGGATGATTAAAAATATACAGAAAAAATTAGCTGGGCATGGTGGCGCATGCCTGTAGTCCCAGCTACCCGGGAGGCTGAGGCAGAAGGATCGCTTGAGCCCAGGAATTTGAGGTTGCTGTGAGCTAGGCTGACGCCACGGCACTCACTCTAGCCTGGGCAACAATAAATAAATAAATAGTAAGTTTTAAACTAGGAATAGAGTGACACTTACTTTCTTACCATGAGCAAGATTATTCATCTCAAACTAATATACAGTTGACCCTCCGACTGCGTGGCTTCTGCACCCGTGGACTCAACCAACTGCGGATCAAAAAATGTTCAGGAAAAAAAAAAGGACGGGCCGGGCGCGGTGGCTCACACCTGTAATCCTAGCACTCTGGGAGGCCGAGGTGGACGGATTGTTTGAGCCCAGGAGTTTGAGGTTGCTGTGAGCCAGGATGATGCCACGGCACTCTAGCCTGGGCAACAGAGCAAGACTCTGTCTCAGGAAAAAAAAAAAACAGAAGAGACAAGAGGGTGTGATCTCTCTCATTCTCACTCTCACTCTCTCTGTCTCACTCATTTTCTGTCCTCTCCCCCAACCCCCACTCTCTCCCATGTGAGGATACAACGACATCATCTGCAGACCAAGAAGGGGGCTCTCATGAGAACCCCAACCTGCTGACATCTTGATCTTGGAATTCCCAGCCTCTAGAAATGTGAGAAACAGATTTCTGTGGTTTAAGTCACCCAGTCTATGGAATTTTGGTTATAGCAGCCTGAATGGACTAAGGCAGTTTGTTATGCAGCAAATATAATGGGAACAACGAGTAAATACATAGTGTAATGTCAGTGTTCTATGATGTAAGTGTTCTAAAGAAAGGCAAAGGGTAGGGTGAGTGCTCACCAGGAAAGTGACAGAGGAAGTGAATTCAATCAAATCTGTTAAGGAAGAAAAAAGCAAGCAAGAATGAAGGACAGAGAAGGAAGTGTTCCCAGTGATCTTTGCCTTGAGGTGTCCAGGGGGTGTGAGCCGCTGTGCCCAGCTTGCCTCGGGCTCACAGCCCCTTCTCAGTGGCCCACGCGCCGAGAGCTCTTACATCGTGGCTCCTAAGTTCAAGCCAACTGCTTCTTCTGGGAGCTCAGCCAATTTTCAATGATTTTTTCCTAATCCTGGGTAATTTAAGGGATTTGTGTGGGGATTTGGACCAAAAGCAATTTAATCTTACCCACTTTTTAATTTACTCTTTTGCACATGGCACAAAATTCAACAGGTACAAAAGTTCTAAAGCAGAAAGTCTCCCTCTGAACCCTGTCTCCATCCACTCAATTATTCTCCCTTGAGGGAACCCTTTTGCCAATTTTTGGGGTGTCTTTCCAGAAATGGTCTTAGCACTTGCAACTAAGCAATAGTAAACTATACCTATGGTCCTGCACCTTGCTTTCTTCCCCTTACACCTCGGTGATTTCTCCAGATCACTGCAGACATCTTCCTCATGTTTAAAGTTTTTTGTTTTGGAATAATTGAGTTTTATAGAAAATTGCAAAAACAGTACAGAGTTCCTGTATACCCTTCACTCAGCTTCTCCTAATGTTGATATCTTATACAACCACAGTATGTTTGTCAAAATTAACCTTGATATAATACTAGTAACTAAACTTCAGAATTTATTCTGATTTCACCAGCTTTTCCACTGATATTCCACTGCTTCAGAACCCAACCCAAGATACCCATAACACTTGGTCACCACGTCTCCTTCGTGTCTTCCAACATGTGACAGTTTCTCAGTCTTTGTCTTTTATGACCTTGACATTTTTGAAGAGTACTGGACAAATATTTGGTAGATTGTCCCTCAATTTGGTTTTTTTTCTGATGTTTTGTTATTATTAGAATGGGGTTATAGAATTGGGGGAAGAATACCACAGGGTGCAGCGCCCTTCTCCACGCATCACATTAGGGGCATTTGATATCAACATGACACTGACGGTGATGGTACCCTTAATCACTTAGTTAAGACTGCATCTGCCAGGTTTCACCATGGTCAAGTTAGTATTGTTCCTACTCTATCCTTTGCAAGTTAATCACTCAGCCCAGGCCACACCCACAAGGAAGGGAATTAAGCTCCGCCTCCCAGAAAGGGGCAAGTGATATCTACACGTATTATTTGGAAATCTTCTGTTAAGGAAGATTTGTCCCTTCTCCCTTCCATTTATTCATTTTTTTTTCAATCATTTATTTACATTAGTGTAGACTCAAGCATTATAACCCAACACTGTCATTTTTTGTCTGTTTTTTAAAATTGATATATCAAGTTGTATGTATTTTGAGAGTACAGGGTGATGTTTTGATACATGTATACAATGTGTAATGATCAAATCAGGGTAATTGGGATACCTATCAACTCAAATATTTACCTTTTCTTTGTGTTTGGAAGGTTACTATTCTTCTCTTCTAGCTATTTTGAAATATGCAATAGATTATTGTTAACTATAATTTCCCTGCTGTACTATAGAATACTAGAACTTATTCCTTCTATCTAACCATATTTTTGTACCCATTAACCAACCTCTCCTCATCCCCCTACCTGTTCCCTTCCAAGCTTCCAGTAACCATCATGCTACTCTCTGCCTCCATAAGATCCACTATTTTGGCTCCCACATATGAGTGAGAACATGCAATATTTGTCTTTCTGCACCTGGCTTATTTCACTTAACATGATGACCTCCAGTTCCATCCAAATTGCTACCAAGTGACATGATTTCATTCTTTTTATGGCTGAGTAATATTCCATTGTGTGTATATACCACATTTTCTTTATCCACTCATCCACTGATAGATGCTTAGGTTGATTCCATATCATGGATATTGTGAGTAGTGCTGCAATAAACATGGGAGTGCAGATATCTCTTTGATACACTGCTTTTCTTTCTTTTAGATGTATACACAGAAATGGGATTGTAGGATATATGGTAGTTCTAGTTTTAGTTTTTTAAGGAACCTCCATATGGTTTCCCATAGTGGCTGTACCACTTTACATTCCCACCAACAGTGTATAAGTGTACCCCTTTGTTTATGTCCTTGCCAGCATTTGTTTTTTTCTTTCTTTGAGACAGGATCTCACTCTATTGCTCAGGCTGAGATGCCGTGGCATCATTATAGCTCACTGCATTCTCAAACTCTTATGCTCAAGTGATCCTCCTGCCTCAGCCTCCCAAGTAGGTGGGAATACAGGCCTGCACCACACCTGGCTAATTTTTCTATTTTTTTGTAGAGACAGGGTCTTCCAACGTTGCCCAAGCTGGTCTCAAACTCCTGGCCTCAAGCGATCCTCATACCTCAGCCTCCCAAAGTGCTGGGATTACAGGCATGAGACACTGCACCTGGCCTATTTTTTGTCTTTTTGATAATAGCCATTCTAACTGGGGTGAGATACCATTGTGGTTTTAATTAGCATTTCTCTGATGATTAGTGATGTCGAGCATTTTTTTCATATACCTGTTGGCCATTTGTATGTCTTCTTTTAAGAAATGTCTATTTAAAGCCAGGCGTGGTGGCTCATGCCTGTAATCCTAGCACTCTGGGAGGCCGAGGCAGGAGGATTGGTTGAGCCCAGGAGTTTGAGGTTGCTGTGAGCTAGGCTGAAGCCACAGCACTCTAGCCTGGGCAACAGAGCGAGACTCTGTCTAAAAAAAAAAAAAAGAAAGAAAGAAAGAAATGTCTATTTAGATCTTTTGCCCATTTTTATTTTAATTTTTTAGAGATGGAGTCTCACTATGTTGCCCAAGCTGGATGGAGTGTATGGCTATTTATAGGCATGATCATAGTGTACTACAGCCTTGAATTCCTGGCCTCAAGCAATCCTCCCACTTCAGCTTCCCTAGTAGCTGAGACTACAGGTGCATATCACCATACCCAGCCTTGCCCATTTGAAAACATTTTTATTATTATGTTTAGAGACAGGGTCACACTCTGTTGCCCAGGCTAGAGTGCAGAGGTGTAATCACAACTCACTGCAACCTCAAACTACTGGGCTTAAGTGATCCTCCTGCCTCAGCCTCCTGAGTAGCTGGGACTACAGGTGTGCACCACCATGGCTGGCTAATTTTTTTTTTCTTGTAGAGACAGGGTCTCATTATGTGTTCCAGGCTTCTCAAACTCCTGGCCTCAAACGATTCTCCCACCTCAGCCACCCAAAGTGCTGGGATTACAGGCATGAGCCACCATGCCCTGACATTGCCCATTTTTAATCTAATTATTTGGTTTTTGCTATTGAATTGAGTGTTTTTAATTTTTTATTTAAAAAAAATTTTTTTTTTTAAGGAGAGGGGGTCCCAGCGAGGACAGAGGGCAGCTGGCCACCCTGGCCACCCTCACAGACTGGCCCCCGCCGGGCCCGCCCTCCACATGGCGTCACTTCCAGCGGCTGAGTTTTTATATATTCTGGTTATTAATCCCTTGTCAGGATTACTTTCTGGCACAAGATGTTATATTCCCTGCTCCAGGCCTAGAATTAGCAATTTTTTTAAGGAGCCCTGGTTTCTTTTATTGGAGAATGGTATTAAGAAACCAAGATCTGAGCACTAGGTGTGCTTGTTTTACTGGAGTGTCACTGCTTTAAGGCCCTCTCTGTAAGCAGAGTTTAGAAATATATGCAGGTGTACTGACCCATATGAATATGCATATTTATAGTTCTTTCTGTATCTATCTGCATATATTAAATAAATGTGAGGTCATACCAATATCTCTGACTCTAATCCAGCATCACTGGTTTATTATAGCTTTTCCTCTTGCTTATTTGCAAATCAGCTCCCATTATCTACAATTTATTTAATTATTTGTCCAATCCTAGGACACATATAAAGAATTTCTAACCTATATTTTGTGAGAAACATATTTACCACCTAGAGTACAGAGTTTATGTACAGTTTTTTCTTTAGCCTTATAGTATCCAGTCAAAATATCATTTTCCAGAGTTAGATCAGTTCCTTTTCTCCCCACCCTCTTCACTGAGGAAACGCACACATATGCAATACAGTTACTTTGTCAGTCTGCATTCCATCCTGAAATCCCATGACATCTTCATCAAATTTTAAAAAGTTGCATAAAGTTTACTCTGTGCGGGTTTTGACAAATTCATGGTTATATATACACCAACCCAGTACCATACAGAACAGTTCCCTCACCTTAAAACTTCCCCTGTATGTAGTGTGACCAACTAACTATGCAGGTTTACCTGAGACGGGGGGAGGTCCCCAAGATGTAGGACTTTCTGTCTTGAAACCAGAACGTTTCTGGCAAACAAGTACAAGCTGGTCACCCCACCTGCAAAGCCCTTTGCAACCACTGTCCCCTCCCCCAAGCCTCAACAAACAGCTTCACTGAGGTATAATTTACACACATAAAATTCATCCCTTATAAGTGTGCAGTTTAATTTTTTAGTAAATTTATAGAGTTGTGCATCCGGCACCACAATCCAGTTTTAGAACACTTCATCAGCTCAAAATGTTCCTCGTGTACCCTAATAAGTAATCCCCTCTAAAGCCTACTTTAGCCACATCCCATAAATTTGGATATATCATGTTTTCATTTTCATTACATTTAAAATTTTCCTTGTGATTTCTTCTTTGATGTGTGTATAACTTAGAAGGACATTGTTTAGCTTCCAAATATTTGGACATTTTCCAAATTTATTTTTGTATTTAATTAAATTTGGTCAGAAAACATTTTAAATTATTCCAATGTTATGGCCTAATATCTTTAGGATGTTTCAAGTGTACTTGAAAAGAATATATTTTGCTGCTGTTGAGTGGAGTTAACTGTCAGGTTAAATTGGTTGATAGTGTTATTCAAATCTTCTATCTTCTGGTTGATTTTATGTCTGGTTGTTCTACCAATTATTGAGAATATGGTATGGAAATCTCTAACTGTAATTGTTGAATTGTCTGTTTCTCCATACATGTGTGTCAGTTTTTGTTTCCTGTATTTTAGGGCTCTGTTGCTAGTTGTGTATACATTTATATATGCTTTATATTTCTAATACATTAAACTTTTGATCATTTCAAAATGTCCTTCTTTATCCTTAGTAATATTTTTGGTTTAAATCTATTCTGATACTAATCTAGCCACTCCAGCTCTTATGGTTACTATTTATGTAGTATATCTTTTCCCATTCTTTTTTTACTCTAATTGTGGCTTTGAATTTGAAATGTGTCTCTTGTAGATAGCCTACAGTTGGATCTTGCTTTTGTATCCGGTCTGATCATCTTTGTCTTTTGATCAGAGTTTTTAGTTCATTCACATGTAAAGGGTTTATACATGCCATTATGCTGTGTGTGTGTGTGTGTGTGTGTCCCCTGGTGTTCCCTTACTGCCTTCTTTTGTATTGAAAATATTTTTAGTGTATCATTTTAACTTCTGTCTTGATTTTTCAACTTTATTTGTTTATTTATTTATTTTAGTCATTTCTGTAGTGGTTGCTCTAGGGATCGCCATATAAATCTTAATTTATCACAGTCTACTTCAGGGTAGTGTTGGCTTGATTATGGTAAAACACGGCAACTTTGCTTGCCGGTAGTTCCATTCTCCTCTCCTTCGAACTATTACCAGCAGGTGTATCTTATCCGTACGTTACAAAACCAAAAATGCAGTGTGGTAATTATTGCTTTAAATGATTATGTGTCATCTAAAAGAACGCAGAAAAGAGAAAAACATATTCATACACTATTTCTACTTACCTACTTATTCAGCATATCTGGTGCTCTTCATTTCTTCCTGTTGACTTGACTTGCCATGTCATGTCATTTTATTTCATCCTGAAGAACTTTCTTTAGTACTTCTTGGAAGGCAAGTCTGCTAGCAATTAATTCTCTCTGTCTTTGCTTACCTGGGAATGTCTTTATTTCAACTTCACTTTTGAAGGATTTTTCTACATACAGAATTCTTAGTTGGTAGCTTTTTCCTTTTAGCAATTTGAATATGTCATTCCAAAATCTTCTGTCTCCAATGTTTCTGAGAAGTCAGTTGTTAATCGTATTGTTTCCCTGGATATGGTTTCCCTGAGTTACTTTTCTCTTGCTGCTTGCAAGATTTTCTCTTTGTGTTTGAAGTTTATGATATGTCTAGGTGGGGATTTCTTTGTCCTATTTAGTCCTATTTGGGGATCACTGAGATTCTTGGATCCATAGATTAGTGATATTTATCAAATTTGAATGGTTTTGGCCATTATATTTTCAAATATTTTTTCTGCCCATTTCTTCATCTTCTTTCCTTTCGGTGACTGCCATTTCCCTATGTTGCCATACTTAATGTTGCCCACAGGTCTCTGAGAATGTTCTTTTTTTTTTTTTTCCAATTCTTTTTCTCTGCAGTCTTTAGGATTGAATAATTTTTATGATCTATACATACAAGTTCACTGATTACTCTTCTCAGCTTTAATTGAAATTTTTATTTTGAGATAATTTTAGATTCACATGCACTTTTAAGAAATAATACAGAAAGATGCCATGTCACTTTACTCAGTTTTCCCCATGGTAATGTCTTACACAACCACAGTATAACATCACAACCAGGATATTGATGCTGACAGCAAATATGGAACGGTTCCATCACCACAAGGATCCTTCCTGTTGTCCTTTCGTAGCCACACCTACCCATCCCCATCTCTAACCCCTGACAACCATTAAGAAATGCACTCCAATTCTATAATTTTGCCATTTCAAGAAAGTTATATAAGTGGAATCATATAGTACATGACCATTTAAAACTGGCTTCTTTTACTTAGCATAATGCCTTTGAGATTCGTCCAAGTTGTTGCATATATCAATAGCATATTCATTTTTATTACTGAGTGATTTTCCATGGTATGAATGTACCACAATTTAATTAATCATTCACCCACTGAAAATATCTGGGGTTATTCCCAGTTTTTGGCTAATATGAATAAAGCAACTAGGAACATTCATGTATAGGTAAAAAAACATACATTTTCATTTCTCTGGGATAAATGCCCAGAAGTACAATTTCTGGATTGAATGGCAGTTGCATGCTTAGTTTTATAAGAAATGCCACACTATTTTCCAGAATGGTTGTACTATTATATTTTCCATTCCCACCAGCAATGTATGAGTAATCCAGTTTCTCTATGTTCACACCAGCATTTGGTATTATCACCAATTTTTATTTTAGCTATTCTGGTAGATGTGTAGTCATATCTCACAGCAATTTTAGTTTACACTTCCCTCATGGATAAAGATGTTGAACATCTTTTTGTATGCTTATTTTGTGATCTGTATATCCTCTTCCGTGGAAGCCTGTTTATGTCTTTTGCTCATTTTCTAATTGGATTTTTTTTTACTATTGAGTTTTGAGAGTTCTTTACATACCTAGATAATAGTCCTTTGCTGGATATGTAGTTTGCAAGTATTTTCTCCAACCTTATAGCTTGTTTTTTCATTGTCTTAAGAGTGTCTTTGTAGAGCAAGAATTTTACATTTTGATGAGGTCCAATTTGTCAGTTTTTCCTTTTGTGTTTTTGGTGGCAACTCTAAGGATTCTTTGCCTAGCCCTAGATCGTGAAGATTTTCATATTTTTTCTAAAGTTTAAAAAATTTTTCTACTAATAGAGGATTTCTCAGCAGAGTCTAAAAGTTTTATATTTTACATTTAAGTCCATGATCCATTTTGAGTTAATTTTTGCATAATGCGTGAGACTTAGGTCTAGGGGTTTTTTTGGTTTTACTTTGGTTTGGTTTTTTGGTCTATGAATGTCCAAATAAATGCTCCAGTGTGAATTGCTGAAATGACTAACCTTTCTCCTCTGAGCTGCTTTTGCAGCTTTGTCAAAAATCAGATGGGCATATTCGTGCAGGTCTATTTCTGGGCTCTCTATTCTGCTTTGTTGATCTATGTGTCCTTCCACCAGTGCCTCACTGTCTTCATGACTGTAGCTATCAGTAAGCCTTGATGTCAGGTACAGATTCCTCACGCTTTCTTCTTCTTTTCCAAGATGCTGTTAGCTATTCTAGGACCTGTGCCTTTCCTTATAAATTTTAGCATAAGTTTGTCTGTGTCTACAAAAAATACCCTTGCTGGAATTTTGATAGGAATTACATTAAACCTGTAAGTCAATTTGGCAAGACTTGACATCTTTATTATGTTGAATCTTCCAATCCATGAATACAATGTGTCTCTCCACTTATTTAGATCTTCTCTGATATTTTTCATCAGTGTTTTGTAGTATTTGGCATATAAGTTCTGTATATCATTTGTCAGATGTATACCTATTTTTAAATAATTATAAATGATATTGTGGTTTTAATGTTGGTTTCCATTTTTGTTGAAAACTAGACACTTTAGACAATATGCTGTAGCAATTTTGGATTTTGAATTCTCCCCCTGATGGTGGTGATGGTTGTTTGTTGTTGTTGTTGGTTGTTTTTAAGTAAATTGCCTAGACTCAATCCATAGAATGTGTTTCCTCCATGGTATGTGGCCCGTGATGTCTCTGCCCAGTTTTTAAAATTTATATTTTAATGTTTTATAAAATAAAAATCTCCCTAGGGATTGCCCCTGGGTCTGCATAGCATAGTGATCAGCCAGTGACTGGTCAGAGGTTCCTCTGCTCAAACACCTTGAGCCAGTTAGACCTTCGCCCTTTGCCAAAGGCTCGACTGGGTGGGTGGCAGGAACCTATTCAAAATTTAGTCAGTTTCAGGTCTGTCACAGCTTTTACTTTCTACCACAGAGCTTGAGCCTTCCTGGGTCTCTCTGGGTGCACAGAGCCTCCCGGTCAACCAGGGATGTGTGCGAAGCTTGACTCACCATCCTTGGTTCTCTTTTCCAGGATTTTCCCCCTAAATTTGTTTAGTCCACTGGTCCACCCCTGCCCCAAGAGGAACTACAATCTCAGGCTAGTAGACTCACCAGTTTTGTCCTTTCATTCCCTACCAAGTTTACTGTTTTTACTGACAATGACACTAAGTGTGAGTGTCTCACCCTCCCCTCCAAATTAAGTCCAACAGTGAAGCTGCTAGTTTTCAGACAGCCACACCCTGGGAGCACTGGCCTTGGGGTGGGGAGGAAGTGGAACCAGCTCCAGGCAAGAACACCACCGACTCCCACTGTCCTTTCCTGAAGGTCAGCAGTTTTTCCCTAAATAAATGTTGCTCAGTTATTTCTGTTTGCTTTTCGTCAGCTTCCAGAGCCCTGAAATGCTTAGTTTTGACCATTTTGTCTAGTATTTTTGTTGTTGTTGTTGTTTGTTTGTTTAGAGGCAGAGTCTTGCTCCGATGCCCTGGGTAGAGTGCAGTGGTATCATCATAGCTCACAGCAACCTCAAACTCCTGAGCTCAAGCGATCCTCCGGCCTCAGCCTCCCAGACTGCTGGGATCACAGGCGTGAGCCACTGCACCCGGCCATTTTGTCCAGTTTTACGGCTGGAACACTTCGGCAGAAATACTCAGACATGACTGAACCCTTCAGCGCCGGACACAGCTTGGGATCCAGCTGGGATCAGGACCCAGCTCTCACGGCTGGGGTCCCGTGAGGGAAGGCGCAGGAAGTCAGGTTTGCCTGCGGACAGGCCCGACAGTCTAGGCAGCGGCATCCAGAGTGGTGTAGGCTTAACCCAGCAGCTGCAATGATGCCCATCAATCCCTAAGGGTGTGGAAACTTGTACACAAAAATCAGACTTCACCCAGACTTAGCACACAAATTGACATCGTCACCTCGCTTGGACTCCCAGTGGGACGGTCCTGTCATGCGCGGGGTACAGCCTCCTGCAGGAGCGGACACTCCCCTCGCGGCTGTCTCGGGGGACGTGCTCTCCCCTTCTGTCCACTCGCAGCGTATCGAGAGGTATCACGTTTACATGGACTCAAAAAAGGGGAGTCACGACTTACATTATCTGGTTTTAAACTAATCCCACAACAAGGACAAACGAGTTTAAAAGACTCCTTCAAATAAATCTGATTGACGATAATACTCAAGTACAAGCAAACAGCAAAACAACGGCAGAACTGACCCTTCTCCTCCTCCCAAGTCTTCCTCAGTCCTGTCAGGAGGTAAACACAGCAGTGTTTCCATCAGGTACGACAAGAAGTAATCCAGAAAATCACGCCACATTAACGAGACCACAATTTGAAATAGAGTGACAAATTCTCTCCAGTGATGAACCTCATCCTACACCCTTTGTGTGCCTTGAAATATTAGCTAACGATATCATGATGCCATCACAATTGCCAAGGCATTTTAAGCTCCTGCATTTTATGTTTCTATTTTTATATACATTTTATTAGGCACATTATACAGTGCACGCACATAATACTCTAAGCATATTTATACCTGTTGTGTGCACTAAGGTATGAGATAAAAGCCCACTGGTCTCAAGGGTATTCTTGTGTTGGGGTCCCATGTTCATACCCATGGGGCTGGGAAGTCCCAAACACCCTCTGCCCCCAGCTCTAGCCAGGTGTCATACAGATTTGGGGCTGGCCTCACAGAACTCAATACTTACCTAGTAGGATGCTCCCTGCACCCTCTGGCAGGGTTGGGCAGCTGTGACCTCTTGACCTTGCCCCACCTCCAAACTGCCAGCACTAGCAATGGGGCTGAAGATGCAGACGCGTGACCTGGCCTTCCACATCCCCACGCAGGGAGGTCATGAGAAGTGCCACCTTTCACAGTGTTTGCCCACACAGAAGAGCAGATCACTGATGGAACCACATCAGTAGCCTTTAACTTCTCCAGGGACTGGAGCAGGCAGGGCCTGCACAGGGCAGCAGGCAGCGCTTGTGAGCCCAGCTGTTCCTGTCTCTGCCAACTGACCTGCAGGAACCATCCCACGCCCCCGCCACCTGCCCTGCACAGACCATGCGCAAGGTGCGCAGGCCGACTCCAGGCCCCTCCAGTTCCAGCAAACATTTTTCACCTACAGGCTTCACATGGTTTAGTTCATTTAACCTTCACAAGAACCCTAGGAAGTGCTATTATTATGCCTATTTTTACAGATGAGGAAATGGAGGGGTAGAGAATTCAACTGAAATTTTTCCAAGGTTACCCAAAAGTGCCAGTGCCAGATTTTGAATCCAGGCAAACCAGCTCCTGATCCTAAACTCAACCTCCTAACCACTATGTTCTCTGCCTCCCCCCATGACCTGGTCACTAGTAATTACCAGGAATCAGAACTGGCTACTGGGTAGGAAAGAACCACCATTTGCTCTAAATGAGATATGCATGTTGCAGGCTGGCAGGAGTTGGGGCTTAAGATACGCAAATATGCACTCTCGAGGGTCCCCATCTGAAAACCACACACACACACACACACACACACACGTGCAAGCACACACTCTTGCTTTCTCCATTTGTTGCCAACACTTTCAGATTCTGGGCAGACCACCTCAAGGATTTGCCTTGCTGGCCTTGACATCTCTCATTTTTCCAGAATCCAACCCAAGCCCAAATCTCTAATGTCGCTGTCACTAAAAGTTAAATATCCCACATTCTCTCAGGTATGGCACGCTTCTGGCCAACTTCTTGTTTTTCCACTGTGTACTTTTGGCTTATTCATACCACGAGCACCCACGAATCATCCAACACAGGCCACCGCCTAGTCCAATCAATGGCACGTTTCTCTGGCACCAGCAACTTTGTAGGTAGAATTGGTTAAGCCCCGGAGTATAGGCTATTATTTTTGTATCTGGGCATGGCAACAATGTACATGACAATCTATAAAATCAGGTACTCCCTCCTCTAGTTCCCACAGCGCTCTGTGCATTGCTCGTGTGTTGTGTGGGTGGGTAGGGGGAGGGTGCAGGCAGAAAAAGCGATGGGCATAAGAAGTATACACTTGTCTTGCAGCCTCAGTGCCTGGCACGTGGAACCCGGGCTTCCCCGAGTGCCAGGTGGACATCTACGGGGCAGGTCTGTCCTCCGGGGGGCTAGGAGCAGGGCAGGACCTCCTCAGCCCTCAGCATCATCTTGAGGTACGGGCCAGCCAGGAAGCCAGGGTGCAAGGGGCACAGACCACAGGGCTGGGGGCCTGGCCTGCAGAGGCCAGGAGATGACAGCTGCTCTAAGTGCCCAAGGTCAGTTTAAAGTCAAAAGCTGAGGCGAGCAGGAACCTCTCAGCCTCGGGCAGGATGCTGGAGCCTTGGTTTGCAACAGCATGATGCCACCCCCGGGGGTCACTCTGGAAACCCGGGGTTTTTCTGGTCATCACAATAGAAGCCTGCTCCTGGGATGCAGACATCAACTGTGCAAAGATCTGTCACATGGTCCACGTGGCTTCCAGCATCTTATCCAACATTCACTTAGAAATGAAAAATGTTGACTGTCATTTGAGCCTGAAAACAACTCTACTTTGCACAAGGTTATTTTGCAGTTTTAACACACATTGTATCTTTCACCAAGGCAACTCAATTGAGGGAAGCGTATACTCTGTTAGGAAACTCACCAACAAAAATCCCATCTCCAGCAGCTGTCACAGGACTTGAGTGGCCCATTCGCAGCCTCCATCAGAATACCCCCATTTGTGTGTCTTCAAACTCCACCTCTTCCAAGATGCCTCCTGCGACCACCCCGACTGAGGCATCATGTCCACCATTCTCCGCCCTGGGAATCTTGATCCCACCACGACCTGCCACTAGATGGGCTGTGTCCCTCTCTAGAAGGTACATACCAAGAGGGCAACTCCTAGAACAGTGGCTGGCACATAAGAGGAGCCCAGGAAGTATTTGTTATTAAATGAGCAAAGGAGTTTGGAGGAAAGAGGCTGAGTATCAAAAGTAAAACTCAACCCCTGCTTTCCCCCTGGACAAAGCACAATCTATTGTCATCTATTCTTGTAGTTTTCAAACCACTTTAGCCCACCCATAATCAAAATCCAGAGAAACACGAGGAGTTCGGGATCTGAGGACTCTCACGAAAGGGCAGAGAGGTCTGTTTGAGACAGAAGCCCGTTCACAAGGAGCTGGGCGAGGCACCACCGCGCCCTGCCTGTGCACTCAGGCCACTTTCCCTGCAATCCTCCCACGTCTGAGCCCACCAGGAAAACGAAACGGTTCTAAAGCAGATCGCTAACTTGACATGAGAACTTAGTACGTGTCGGATTTTACACAGGCTGTGTAATACAGAAAGGAGACGTGAGCTTCTCTCTCCAGGCTTACCCTGTGCTGTGAAGGGGAAGAATCGCCACGCACAGAAACCTAAGCACAAGGAGAGAGCGGCTAATGGCACCAGGCAACGCGAGCAGAGTGCTCCACCCACTACGGGCAGAGGGCACCGAGAGGAGATGGAGGTAGAAATAAAGAGCCCATCGATGCATTACCTTCCTCAACGCTGTCCTGTCCCACGGAGTGCCTGCAGACTGACCTCCTGACCCCGGCACCTGCTAAGGAGGGAGGGGAGGGACACGGAGCCCCCTGCCCGTTGGAAATGGGAAGGACGCACATCAGTGAACACCATCTCCCTGTGCTACAGAAACCGCAGAGGGTGCGCTGTCCTGGCACAAGCGGCCCAGTGTGTAGCAGCCCTGTGACAGCAGCTGGCAGAGCAGGCCGAGTGCAGTAGGGGTGTGTGTAACCGGGAAGGGTGTCTGGAAACGCCCGTCTATTCGATGCTCCCTACTGGTCTGCATTTATTACTAACTTCCTCAGGGCAGGATTAGGGTCAGGCCTTCGAGCACTTGTTGGTCACGTAAACTGCAAGAGGTTTTGCACTCTCAGGGAGAAGGCCCAGGTGCCTGGTGAGGGCATCTTAGCAGGAAGCACTGCC
This sequence comes from Lemur catta, assembly GCF_020740605.2. NCBI lineage: Eukaryota > Metazoa > Chordata > Mammalia > Primates > Lemuridae > Lemur > Lemur catta. Next base: position 33,533,753 of record NC_059129.1, read on the forward strand.
TACCCCTCGTCCTGACGACAGTGACACTTCAAAAGAGCAGCTGACAAAAAACCCTCATCTGCTTACTGCGTGTGTTATTCCCTTAGGAAACACCCATCAGACTGGAGGAAGAGGAGACACAGTAAATAAATTCAGATGTTTTATTCTGTAAAGCACATATGCACATATTTCAAACACAGAAAATTAATCAGGGAGTGAATGCCATAACAGATCAGCTACTGACCATCATGCAGCAGGATAAGTGAAATGGATCCACTGGCCCTCGTAACCCCACAGTGCCCGCAGGAGGGTTGAAACACCAGGATACCGAACCCCTACGCACTGCCAGAGAAAGTGCAAAAGAAATGGCAGGTTCCTAACGATGAGAAAAACTTACAAATAGAATCAAAACTGATTCAAGTCATACAGTGAAAGGACAAAAGGAAAAAGGAAAGAGATCAATATGATCTGAAACAACCATTTTAATAGTAAGTTGCTGACCTTTTATTGGACCTCCAGTCCAAGATGCCTGAGGACGAGCCGGTGCTCCTGTGTGGGTCACCCCGCATGGCAAACGGGCCCATCTGTGACACTCTTCTAATCCTGAGGTCCACCAGCAAGCTACAGGTGGGGCCGGGCCCCCTGGACCTCCTGAGGTTCCACCAACTCCCTCCGGGTAGCAGGCCTGTTCACCCAGGTCCCGTGGCCACCTCCCCCCCAGCCTTCCTCCATGATTGACTCTGTGTTTCTAAAAGATCTCTGAGAATTACCTGCTAGGTGAATGCTGGATTTTAAAGTGTGTGTGGTGTGTCCTGGCCTCGGGACAAGTAATATTGTCCGGGTATTTTTGGCACTTCCTTTCCTCAAGCCTAACAGTGTCCCTCTTCCCCTGGCTACAGATTCCAGCCATTCCCTGTAATTAAAACTAGGGTAATTAATGTTTGCAACAAGCTGGATTGAACAAACCAGTGAAACTGACTTTCTTCACTTGTCTTTTTTCATTTTATATTACTCCGCCAGTTATAAATCTATCCCTATAACTCCACTTGAGATTTGATTAATTCAGTAGCAGCTTAATCTAAAATCTGATGGTCCTAATGCCACTGATGTTTCTAAAGGCCAAGCCAAATGGCTCTTTCTCAACCTTGTCTCATAATGGTCTCAAAGTCTCTAAAAAGAAAACTAAATTAACAAGATAGCTGTGTGTGATGTAAGCAACTCGTATCATAAAAAAAACTGGATAGACAGGTATGATTACTGCACTTGAAATATACTGAAAGGAATACAAACATATCAAGTTACTACAGTGATCACTTTAACAAGCTTCAGTAAAAGCCCACAATTGTTTTCCATTCAAGAATGCCTGGGATTGGCCGGGCGAGGTGGCTCACACCTGTAATCCTAGCACTCTGGGAGGCCGAGGCGGGTGGATTGCTCGAGGTCAGGAGTTCGAGACCAGCCTGAGCAAGAGCGAGACGCCGTCTCTACTAAAAAATAGAAAGAAATTATCTGGCCAACTAAAAATCTATATAGAAAAAATTAGCCGGGCACAGTGGCACATGCCTGTAGTCCCAGCTACTCGGGAGGCTGAGGCAGTAGGATCGCTTGAGCCCAGGAGTGTGAGGTTGCTGTGCACTAGGTGATGCCACGGCACTCACTCTAGCTTGGGCAACAGAGCGAGACTATGTCTCAAAAAAAAAAAAAAAGAATGCCTGGGATAAAATGTTCTAGGCCAATGTATTTCAGACTGCAGGAAGTAATTCTGATTTAGAACAGACTACAAACCTAGAGTTAAGGAAAAGAAGTGCTCACAGGCACGTCCAAGGTTTCAATCACCCTTCCGCTGTAATGGCGCTGCCTGGGAAAAGTCAGTAACGACAATAACTTATTAAGGCAAAAAGTTATTAAGAAAAACAGTAAGAATACAAGTAACAAGAAAACATTGGGGAAGACAATGCACAATTTCTTTAAAATGAAGGATTATAAGGAACAAGGGACAGAGGCACTGGATGATCAAAATGTTGTAAGAAAAATGCTTTTGGTTTTCCCTAAAAAATGGCCAATGGGAATTGTATTCCTTCAAATTTCACAGGCATCATTTTCATAATGTTATTGATCTACTAGTTGCCATCTTCCTTCTGAAGATATGCTAGCTGCATAAAAATAAATCCAAAAAGAAGAAAATACACTCACTCTTTAAAAAAACCGAGAAACCCTTTCATGACTATTAGACCAAATCATCATTTTCTCTTTCCATACTGTTATCTGCCTTCCCAAAGTAGAAGAACAGCTAATTGCTACTCTACTCTAGAGCCATTTACTTCATTTTCAAGCCCTTTTGAGTGAGGGAACTGCTTTAACTTTTATGAGAGAGGCAAGGGGCAACAGAGGACAAGGACAGTAGAACATTTTGTGCCAACTCAAACAAGACCAGGTTCCTCGCATCCATGAGGAAAATGAAACTTAGATCTTTATCATGTAGGTGACTTTTAAATATTTTACTTTTTTACTCAGGATAAAAGCACAAGTCTGTCCTAACTAGAGTAGTATTAAAATGTGCTATTTTATTTTTTCTTCAAAAAGAAAAAAAAAAAAAAACAAACTTAGGTATGTTTCCTTGCAAGCAAAATGGAGAAAAAGGTATTATTGTTGTTACTATGAATATTAAGCCACAGACACATAAAATCCACAAAATGGACTGGTGGCTTTGGAAATGCAGTGCATCAAAGGCGCAGACTGTTTCAAACATTCTACACATATCAGGCTGAAACAAGAACCAGACCAAACCTCACCCCCACCAGCAATGACACGCACTTGTGACCTTGGTAAAAACATCATGCCCTGCTTCAATGCAGCAAGATCCATGAACTCTCTCTAGCACTACACGGAAACATCCCCCCGGTCCACAAGTCCACAGGTGAGGTTGAAGGGTTCTGGCCACACCCAGTGCAAAGCACGTGCATCATTGGACCACTTTCTGAATAGATTTTTATAAATATGTACAAATCAGTTACAGGCACTTGAAATGTCTTTGGCTGGAATAACCCAACATTGCAAGATAACGTATTCACAGAGTGTCCAGGCCGGGCTGGGTTCAGCAGGCAATGATCACGGTTCCCTCAGTCTCTCTCCGAAAACAAGGAGCTGCGGGATTAGGCTTCAGCCAAAGCCACCTAGAAGAGGGCAAGACAAGTGATCAGCCAGACAGGGAAGCCCAGGTAACTCAACCCCAATGGCACCCACGAGAGGTTCTGGCCCCGCCCGAAGACCAAGGAGCCATACTGACTGCATGCATCTATTAGGCAAGGGAGGTATTAAATTCCTACAGGAAAAAAAAAAATCTCACCTAGGAAGAAATGAATAGAGACCTAAAAGTCTTCTGCAAGATGCAGCTGGTCTGTGCAACCACTGTGCTGAGATATGGAGTTAACTGTTTTTAAACCCTGATCAAACCAGACCTGGTGACTCAGGCCTGTAATCCCAGCACTTTGAGAGGCCAAGGTGGAAGGATCACTTGAGGCCAGGAGTTTGAGACCAGCCTGGGCAACACAGCGAGACCCTATCTCTACAAAAAAAATTTTTTTTTAATTAGCTGGGCATGGTGCCACATGCCTAGAGTCCTAACTATTCAGGAGGCTAAGCAGTTGAGCCCAGGAGTTTAAGGCTGCAGTGAGCTATGATTACACCACTACACCCTGGCCAGGGTGACAGACCTTGTCTCAAAAATAAGTAGATAAATAAACCCCGATCAGCATTCTGCTGGAAGATCTCTCCTGCTGACAGGGGTGGAGGGGCAGTGGGACTCTTGTAGGTTGTGAGAACAACGGCTACAGTCAATCCCTTTTCATAGCTAAGAAGGCCTGGGCATGGGACTGCAAACCCAGCACTGCAACTCAGGCCCAGGGCGAAGACTACTTCTAATGAAGAGACAGGAACCACATCTGCTCTTCCGCATCTGCAGTTTCTGCATCCACGGATTCAACCAATCATGGACTGAAAACACTCAAAGGAAAAAAGCCAATAAAAAATAATACAACAATTTAAAATAATACAAATAAAAGTACAGCATAACAAATATTTACATAGCATTTACACTGTACAAGTATTACAAGAAATCTAGAGATGATTTAAAGTATAAAAGAGGATATGTATAAGTTATATGCAAATATTATGCCATTTTGTATATGGGATTTGAGCACTATTAGATTTTGGTATCCGAGGGGGTCCTGAAACCAATCTCCTGCGCCACTGTAATTTCTCTGGAGGGAAGGTGCCACCCACAATAAATGGAATAAGGACTAACTGGGACTTTCTGTACACAGAGACCTCTAGCAAAATGCTGGGCCAGACCCCATCCACTGCTCACCTTCTCAGGACAAAATTCGGGATTGCTCTGACGCAGTTTGCTGGGTCTGCCTTTGATAACAGCATAGCAAAACATTGTTATCACCATCACAAAGAGGAAGTAACTGGTGTGCATGAGATGCAAGTTTATTAATGAACGGTCATCCTAAATAAAGAGGAGAAAGAAACCTGAAACAATATCTGCACTAAGTTGTTGAAAGATTTTAAAGCTTGGTTTTTGGAGACGGGATTCACAGCCTCCAGATTTGCTTTAACTTTTAGTCTTAAACTCAAAGAGGAGGTTTCCCCTTTTGGCTCCTAAACTGCCAAAACTGGATCTCATTAAGTGAGGACACGGTGTTCCTGAGCCAGCCCTGCGGAGACCACCCACTCCTTCCTAAAGCAGTCCGCCCTCCCACACTGCCCCAACCCTCCACCCCACCCCAGGCGTCTCTAACCCCAACTCTCTTCTGGACTTGTGTCTTCTTCCTCTGACTGTCCTCCCCCTGCCCGCAGCATGAGGGCTGGCCCCGGCCTGCATTCCTAACTCCAGGCTACAGGCCCAGCAGCGCATCCCCCTCCCCAGGGGCAGCTTCCTTCCGTCTGCTTTTCCCTACTCTCTAAGTCCCTGGCTGGGAATGCTGAGGTCATCCTTGAATCTCGCCTTTGACCGCCCACGTGCAATCCACCCCCAGGCCCTGACAGTCCTTAGAGAGCCCAGACCGCTTCCATTCCTGTGCCTTCTCCATGTCCAGGCCTCACGCACCAGCCCCGGGCCCCTCCCACTTACACGTCCAGGGGGGCCCGGTCTTCCCGACACACTGCTCGACCAACCCCCGGCAGCCCCAACACCAGCGGTGACGCCCCGCCAAGGAGAAAGGCCAAATGCCTAGCTGGGCGAAGGGCCCCTGGAACCCGGCCTCTGCCCGCCACCCAGCCTGCTCTCGTGCTCACTTCTTCGGGCCTCTCACCTAACAACGGCCTCCACTTGATAAAAATGAACTATGGAAAAGGGAAAAGGGCCCGGCCCAGGAGGACAAATCCAACTAACACATCCTGACAGGAAGAGACGTAAGGGCATTTACAAAATACCACAGCAGCCTGAAAACCAGCGTATCACCTGCTAGACTCGATAAGGCTTTTCTCCTTTCCTCTGTGTTAAGTTAAATCCTATTCGGGCCTCAGAATCCAGCCAAAGACTCGTCTCCTTCCGCTACTCACTGCTGCCTTTCTGAACTCCACACAGCACTGCTTACTGCTCACGTTGACACTAACCAATTATTCTTCTGTGCTGGGGGGTGCGTGAGCCTAAGACTGTACGAGCATCTCTTACAACCCCCACGGGTTAGGCACACAGCAGTTGCTCAATAAATAACTGCTGCTGAACAGAACACAAAATGAAGAAGAGAACATTTTTGTTAACCGAGAGTGGTGCGTTTTTCCAAGTTTCCCCCACTCCGCCTAGTCCCCCGACCCAGCCGGAAACCTAGAGTGGCAGGGTCTGCGCCAACCCGAGGGAGCAAACAGGGCCCAGGGTGGCAGTTCTAACACACACAGGCACACACACGTGCACACACACAGACACGCACACACACGTGCACGCACCATCCGTCTCACTTACGTCCGGAACGATAACTGTAAGCTTGGGATTTAAAGCATGATAGACTTTTCCAATGGCCCCTTTATAACACCAGAAAGGATTGTAATCTTGAGCGTATTTCGTGTTGGCATCTCTGGCAGTTGTGAAGATCTTGTACCAGAGCGTGGCGTTGCTGTATGTGTCGGGAACACAGTGCGGTGGCTGCCTGCAAGGGAAGAGAGGGAAAGACGTGCTCAGTGCCATGTTCCCGTGTCACCGTCACAACACCTGGCACAACACTGAACACAGCGACACGTGTGGAACAGAGAAATAACATGAGATGTACATGTCTCTGACAATATGTTTCTTTGAGATAAATACCATTACATTTTTAGTTCAAGAGTCTTTAAAAAAAAACACACACACATAACAGAAGAAATAGGCATCTGACATTTAGGAGTCTGGGTGTTGGATTTTTGCCTTCAGAATTCAACCCACATCCTCTCACGTGTGATATGGCCAAAGGGGACGCTGCTCCTTTTAAGCCTGTATCCTCAAATTACCTAACTTTTTAGTTACAAATGCAAGCTTTACACACCAATGTCTGCATCAGGTATTATCACACCAAATAATGTTTAACTTATCTGTTCTTGTACTACAAACCTCCAAATGTCTAAAAATAGATAAATCCCAGGATAATTCTTACTAAAACAGGATTCACCACAGGATTCTTTTAAATAGGCTGTATCTTACGTATTTCACATATTTTTGTATAGATCACTATCCCTTTTACAGAGAAAGGAGAGGAAAGGGAAAAAAACCCTACAGGCAAAGCAGTAACACTGACTGCTACTAAAAAAACTAAAGCAGAAGTTTCACAAACAGTAATTGTCTAGTGGAAAATAAGGTTCCATTTATAGTCCTGATTTTAATACAAACTCTTTCTGGATAATGGAGATGAACAAAACCTTTATCTGTAGACAAGCTGGTCAAGGGTCGCTCTGGGGTCAGGTGGCCGGGGTTTACCCTTTCTACCACCTGCTGCTTCTGCTCGGCTCCTGCAGGAAAGGCAGCCCAAGAGCACCCAGCGGCAACCAGGTGCTTTCACTGCCTTGCTGAAGCACTAACTTTCGAAGATTTATATGCACAAGTTCTAGCTTTAGAATTCCAAATTACACTTAATCCTTTAAACAGGTCTGAGCAGCGGTAATTCTACAAAGAAATGCCATGCGAGCCGTCCTGAGAATTTGCTGCTGAAGCCGCCCAGCCACACTCACGGCAAATGTAGCTTCTCGCACACGTCCCCTGGGTGCTGGAAACACTTACACGGTGACAGGGAACACACCAGGGGTGGCCGTGAGGGTCATACAGGCCGTGAACACCACCTGCTCACAGTGACCATGGAGAGCACAGTCATCCGAGCTCCAGGCGGCAGGCAGGGTAAAAGTGATGTTTATCTCCTCGTGGGCTTCTCGGCCTGCCAAAGAGACATCGTTTTTTCAGTAAATAAAATAATATTTCTGATTCTCTAGCATTTGAATAAATTCTGAAGTCAAACCCACCCAGGAATCACCTACCAGCCCAGATAGCTGCTGCCTTTGTGGGATTTCAGGAACGAGAGCCGCCCTGATCCGGACTGTGAGGCAGAGAGGGGCCGCCCTGCAGCCAGGGCCTGGAGATGCCAGGCAAGAGCCGGCAGTTCCCGAGCCGGACAGCTTGGGCTGGGAGAACTGGCACCACTGCTGCTGCCTTTGTACAGCATGCTTGCCATTTTCAAATATCTTCTATATGTATTACTTCACTTAAAATTTACCACCATGCTATGCATGACCAAAGATGTTACTGTTTTCTTTTGCACATGAACAAACTGATCAGAGGGTCCAACAGACTTCAGATGGCACTGGTAAGTGATGAAGCTTAAACTAAAACCAAGGTGTTCTAAAGCCACAAGAGAAGAAAAAGATCCACTTGCTACATGGAAAACCCAGAAGTCACCCATACCTTGATTACCAAGGGAATATTGCCACCTCTAATAGCCAACAGGAGGCTGGCAGGCACTCACAAATTCCTTTAAGGACTTTATTTATTTATTTATTTATTTGAGACAGGGTCCTGCTCTGTTGCCCAGGCTAGAGTATAGCAGGAGCATCATAACTCACAGCAACCTCAAACTCCTAGGCTCGATCGATCCTCTTGCCTCAGCCTCCCGAGTAGCTGGGAATACAGGCATGCGCCACCACACCTGGCTAAATTTTCTATTTTTTGTAGGGATGTGGTCTCACTATGTTGCTCAGGCTGGTCTCAACCGATCCTCCCACCTCGCCCTTCCAGAGTGCTAGGATTACAGGAATGAGCCACCTCGCCCGGACATCCTTTAAGGACTTTTAAAAAACACTTTTGATAACCAAAGAACCAAAGGTTATTCTTCCAAGGCCCAGGCCTCCCATATGAAGACGTTCCGAATTATTCTAGCTTCTATTGCTTTCTCATCCTTTTCCTGAATCACTCATAGTCTGCCACTGGCTTTTTGCATTTTTAAAAAATTTTTTGAGACAAGGTCTTACTGTGTTGCCCAGGCTGGAGTGCAGTGGCATGTCTGTACCCCACGGCAGCCTTGAACTCCTGGGCTCAAGTGAAGTGATACTCCTGCCTCAGCCTCTCAAGTAGCCAGGGGTATAGGCACATACCCACACGCCCAGCTAATTTTTTTAATCTTTTGTAGAGACAGGGTTTTGTTAAGTTGCCCAGGCTGGTCTCAAACTCTTGGCCTCCAGTGATTTTCCCGCTTCGGCCTCCCAAAGTGCTGGGATTACAAGCGTTAACCACCACACCCAGCTTGCCACTCATTTAGTACTGGTCTAAAGGCAGTGCTCCATGTTTCATAGGTGGTTATTTTTCATATCACTTAACAAGCACTTAAATAACATTTTCTTTGTTATTAGGAACTACTGTAAGTCTTGATAAACATTAACTCACTGTCTCTTCCATAATCCCAAAATTCCAAAGGGAAGAGACCAATTTTTTAGGCTTTTTCTAGTTCTTCTCAGCAGCTAGCACAGTGCTGAGCTAATGACGAGCATCCAAAAATTTGTAAACTAATAGCCATGTAATATTTGTAGTAAGTACTGAAAACTCCATTAGGCTAAGCCAGGATAAAAATTTTGTGTTTGTAAATATTAAGGCTAGAAACAGGTCTCACAGTTTTTTCAGTTTCTTGCACTTACAAGCTCTTACTGAGACTACTGCAAGCCAGGCACTTTACTAAGTGAAGATGTAGAAATGATTCCTTCTTGACTTTGCGTGGTTCAAACTCAACAAAAGAAGACATACGTGTAAAAATAAACTATAGTATGATGAGTAAAATCATACATGGCTAATCCTCTGGCTGCCCTGTAATAGTTGTCACCTGAGAAGTCTGAAAAGAACACGGCTAACGCTCACATACCTGAGAGTCCAATCTGATGCCCTAAAATGGTTGAGTACAGATGAGTGACGTTGCGAGAGTACCCTCCGAAGGGTTTCAGTGGATCCAAGGTCAGGGTGATGGCAACTGAGATGTTAACTGGGCCTGAATCCTCCAGGGCCTGGGGGGACTGTGTGGACGCTCTGGCCTGCCCGCTGGTCATTGTGCTTTCCGGAGTAGTGGTGTCATTCGTGAGATGCTTTAATGTTTCATTCTCTGATACACACAAGTCCAAATCATTAAATCGTAGCAGAAAAGTATTCCAATCCTTCAGTGAAGTGAAATAAAGAGAAACAAGTGTGAGCAGTCCCAAAGTCTCCCACGGCAGGAGTGCAGTCAGGAGCCTCGGTGTGGCATCACATCACAATAGTAAACTATAATTCAGACTCGGTCATTTAAAATAGTGACAACACAGCCATCATCCTCTTGCATTGGTAGAACAGTGTGACTTTCCTTTCATTTTCGTATTCATAATCTAACACATAAACTCTTTGTTGGCATGAGATTTTACATAAACTGTGAGATTAAGCCCAGTTATTTAAGAAAATGTTTTTTCCTTCTAAAACCAACATATTATAATTACAGGAAATGACCTGGCCTCAGAATCAAACTTGGAAAGAAAGTTTGAACAAAAGTAGTAAAACCCTGAAAGCATTAATCCAAACTCATTTACTTGTGACAATTCAGTTTTTAAATGAGGCTGCCTTAAAATAATTCCTCAAAAGATCAATTCCATACACCTTGCTCTTTCTCTCTAGAATGCAAAACGGCAGTAAATACCAATACTCATTTGGTACTTTTTCTCCCTTGTCATGGACTTTTGATGCCGCCTTAGAGCAGAAACAATTTCAAAATGAAGGGCACAGATGTTTTCAGCCTGCTTTTAATATCTACAACCTGTACTGATGATTTAAATCATAAGCAAGTTTTAAAAACACACACAGCTAATTACAGATGCCAACACAGTAAAGGACCCGCCAGGGTTTATTTTAATTTTAGCAGAAACCCAAAGGTGAACTCATGCTAAAGTACCAACAACAAACCTAACCTAGCCTGTTACATATAACTCCTTTTTCCCAAGCAACATTAGTTTAAAAAAAGTTGCCAAATGTGAAGCCAAACCAAGATGCACTTCCAATTACTCTAACATTAATATTGATTAAAAATGCCATTTAAGCAATCCCCAAGCAGCCAAGTGAGGCCACCTTTACAAGCATTAGTATTAACTGTATGTGACATTTAATAAGACTGCAACTGGATCTATCAAATTACATTTTCCCTAATACCTACAAACTTAGCAGATCATTCCAGTACATTAGGGCTGAAGATGAACACTCTAGTCTCGGCCCTACATATTCCAGAAATTGAGGCCAAGAGCAAATGAGGTACCCTCCAATTCTAGCTGAAGGCAGAATCAGCATTAAGTTCTGATTCACAGCCCAAAACTTCTCTCATACACCACTGCTTTTCGTATAACCCGGGATCCTCATTTGAAAATAAAATCACTAAATTAATCATAACCCAAGTTCTGCAGCATCTCCGCACCGTATACCCCGCAGAGCTGGAGTCCATGTTGAACAGCCGGCCAAAGCCGACCCCAGGCCCCATTTTGATTATTAAGGGCTGGTTATCCAGGCCACATCTTTTTTTTATGAAGTTATTTTCTTTAACCATTTTTACAGCCTATGAATATTAGATATACAACACAGGCCAGGAAACAAAATATAGTTTTAATTACTACTTTTAAACCTAAAACACCTACCAAGAAAACAAACATAAATATTTTAGTAAGATTTGTTATACTGAACAACATAAGATCTTTAAGTTTTATGAATATAGTTTTAGAACACATCCTGTTTAAATATGTTAACTAATTAGATCTTTCCAAAATACCTACATCCCAGAATAAAATTTTTTTTTTTTTTTTTTTTTTGAGACAGAGTGTCGCTTTGTTGCCCTGGCTAGAGTGAGTGACATGGCATCAGCCTAGCTCACAGCAACGTCAAACTCCTGGGCTTTAACGATCCTACTACCTCAGCCTCCTGAGTAGCTGGGACCACAGGCATGCGCCACCATGCCTGGCTAATTTTTTTTTTTCTATATATATTTTAGTTGGGCAGATAATTTCTTTCTATTTTTAGTAGAGACGGGGTCTCACTCTTGCTCAGGCTGGTCTTAAACTCCTGACCTCAAGCAATCCACCCGCCTCGGCCTCCCAGAGTGCTAGGATTACAGGCATGAGCCACGGTGCCCGGCCCCCAGAATAAAGTTTGACATAATATCACCTGACTGTAAACTGAACACCTTCAACACCAATCCTTAGCACCCCACTAAAACAAAGTTGTAACATTTTTCAGAATTTTACATGAGGATCAAGAAAAAACAATCTAAATAGTCTCAAAACATTTTCCAACTTGAGTATAAACCTGAGTACATGTATTAACTTTCAAAGAGTAAGACTGTTTTGAGACTGTCTGAATTTTAATAATCATTTTATCTTATCTTAAAATAAATTACTATACAAAAATTAACAGCTTAGGGATATTTCCCCCTAGGCAAAAACTTTGCTATGGCAACACAATGTACACATAACTGGCTAGCTTGCAAAGAGTAGGACAAACCAAGAGTGGGAAAGACCTCCAGGCTACACCTTAACCATTGGCCTTGGTCAAGTGTTCAACACAGACTTGGGCTATTCGGGAAAGGAAGTCCAGAATGCTGCAGAGCTACAGCTGTGTAGAATGTTCATTTTCACCCCTAACGGGGGTGCAGCCTATTTGTGCAACCATTAAAGACTCAGGCAGGGTCAGAAAAGAGGGAGAATTAAGCCGCCCAGTGCATCTCTTGGTAAGAAACACCGCGAAAGGGTTTCATGGTAAAAATAGCTAAAACTCGTTACTTTAACTGTGTTAAAGAGTTCGTGTGTGAAGGCTGTCCCTCCTGCCAAGATCACCTATGATCTAGAATGCCACAGAGCAACAGTCCCCAACCTTTTGGCACCAGGGACCAGTTTTATGGAAGACAAGTCTTCCACCGACTGGAGGGTGGCAGGGCATGGCTTCAGGATGATTCAAGCGCATCACATTTACTGTGCAAACTCTCCGCTAATGACAGCCCATTTCCAGTCGCCTCCCAGCACGAGCATCACCACCTCAGGTCCACCTCAGATCATTAGGCATTAGATTCTCGTAGGGAGCTGCAACCTACAGCCCTCAAATGCGCAGTTTACAGTAGGGTTTGCGCACTTCTGTGACAATCTAATGCCACCGCTGATCTGACAGGAGGCAGGGCTTATGCGGTGATGCCAGCAATGGGGAGTGGGGCAGCCGTAGAACACAAGAGAAAGCCACGGTCCCAATTACACTGAGTAGAGAACTCTCCTCTCAACAGAGCAAGGAACGTACAATGTAGCAACAACACGATCCCAATTCCCACCCCCACCAACAAACAAACCCAAGAAGAAAAAAGGTGAAAGAGAAGGCACTGGAGAAATCTATTAAGAACTAATTTGTCCTAAAAGAAACCTTATCTATCAGTAAATTCATCATATCATTAATTCTGTATAATTTCTAATATGTAAAATAAATTTGTGAATAGGTATATTACCATTCACCTCTATAAAATAAGAATTATTATGTGCTGTTTTCTAATACACAAATTACAGATCTTTTAAAATCTACATTATAAGTGTTCAAACTATGCCTGAATTAAAGATTAAAGATCAATGCCCCAATAATTTATTTCAATTTCCTAAAATGTAAACTCTAGAAGGCAAGTTTATAGATAACTGACGTTTTCCTTGATTAAAAACAACAAATATATGCGGAAATTGATCCTGCTTTTGAATTTCTTTAGGATCCCTTCTTATCCATTGAAAAAGTCATCAATACAGCTGATAAAACTTCACAATAAGTGGCTTTAAAATTATCAAATGTTCAGTTTTCTAAAACTGCAATGAGCTAATTTAATACAAATATCAAAGAAGTGAGTTCTCTAGCTTCTTGACACAAATCATTTTATAAACATACTCTCCAAAATGCATGTTTTGTTGCCAAAACAGTTTAACTGAAACCGGTAGCACTATATCTATTATATCTAACTAAGTATTTCCTAACAAAGTAAATCAAGGGAAGATGGAAAATTCTGAATAAATTCTGATCTAACTAGGTGAAAAAATTCACAACCAAACAAAGGCGTAAGGAGAGCCACAGGTGTTTCCCCACTCTACAAGGTCCAGCCAGCCTGAGAGAAGTTAGAACATACTATACCTCTGCCATTTCTGGTGATTTAATCTCCTTGATTTTGAAGAAATAGCCCAGGGTCAAGAAAGCTATTGCCATGGCACTCACACTGATCATAAAGACCACCAGGGGAGGCCGACTGCTGATGTACACCTTCAGGTTCTCCAGGGGGTTGATGTTGAACATTATTCTGATCAGCTCCACCTAAAAGAAATTAATCAGAAGACTGATTAATCATGGACTGACTTACCAAAAGAAAAGCGAAGATTCTCACTTTTGTCTGCTTTAGTAGTGTTGGCGGGTGACACTCCTTATTGAATTTGAGAAATGTCTGACTACAAATTCATTCAAAACACTAGGAAAAAACCACTAAATGTTAACTGTTATTACCTCAAAATGGTAGGATCTTGAAAGATATGTATTCTCTTTCAGTTTGAATCTCCTAAATATTCTACAATGATATTGCTACTTGCACATTACTTAAGAAAATGTTTAAGCAGGTTAGTGATGTGACACAAATACATGCCAACATGGACAGAAACAGAGGATGCTCTCATTTCCTACCATTGAAATGGTGAGTTCTATTTATTCAACATTCTGTCCTGTTCACGGCCATCTGGCTCATGCCCATCCCAGCACCTGGCACAGAGAAGGCTCAATAAATACTGACTGAATGTTACCACCCCTTGGCCTGGAACACTCCTGAGGCTTCCCACCAACCCTGGGATGAGATCAGCAGCATCTCCCCATCACAGCCCCTGGGTTTCATAACCCGGAGTCCTGCCAACCTCCCCAACGGCATCACTGTCAACTCTCCCAACTTCCTCACTGGGCTTTGGCCACACTGGCCTTGCTAGTCTCTAGGATCAGCCTGTCAATTTCTGCAAGGAAGTCAGCTGGGACTTTGACAGGGACACACCGAATCTGTGGGTCTAGGGAATACTGCCATCTTAACAACGTTCCCTGACTTCTAGCCTGTGTACCTGCGATGCCTTTCCATTTATTTAGGTTTTAATTTATTTTAACAGTGTTTTCTGTTGTCAAAGTGTAAGTATTTCCCTTGCAAAGTTTATTCCTAAGTATTTTATTGTTGCAATTTTTGGACATGATCTATCTGCAGGCTTTTACCTCTGCCTGGGATGCTTTTCCTAAACATTTTGCATGCATGCTCTTCTGAAAACAGCCCCTCAGAGCAGGCCTTCTCGGACCACTCTCAGTCTCCAGTCTCTCAGCATCTCCCTTTATTTCTTTCAGATTCTTCAGCATCAGTCAAGGGTACAATTATTTTTCTACTCGTTTATTATCTGCCATCCATCCCTCATTTGTGAGCTCGATGAGAGCAGAGATTTTTGCCTGTCTTATTTATGGCTACAGCCCTGACTCCTGGCCCCTTAGAACAGCAGTTGGCACACAATGAGCATTTATAAATATGAGCGGAGTACAATATTAACAAAAAACAATTTTTTAAAAGTCTATACCAGCTTTTAAGTTTTAGAAACAAAAAGATACATCAACAGCCCCTAAGAACAAACAGCAACCACCTGCAATAAGCCAGGTGCTTTAAGATGGAAAATAATGTCTTTTCTCTTCTCCCCAGAGGCAAACCCATACTTTAAATTGGCAAGTACCATTATCCATGCATGTTTTATGAACTTTTACTACACATGTGTATATACAGATACATTACTGATACTGTATTTGAAAATCTGGGGGAAATGATATAGCTGGTCTGGAACTCCTGAGCTCAAACAATCCACCCGCCTTGGCCTCCCAGAGTGCTAGGATTACAGGCGTGAGCCACCGCGTCCGGCCCATTTAGGTTATTCTTAAGTGAATTACCTGAATCCTTTGGTCATTTCCTAGTAGGATGTTAGTCTATTTCTATTAATAATATTTAGGAATTCCTTTTATGTTCTGGATACTGACCCCTTAGCAATTTTATGTTACATATAACAACTCCAAGTCTGTGGATTTTATTTAATAGAGTTTATGCTATCTTTTGCCATATGAAAGGTTCTTGATATTTTTAACAGCTTTATTGAGATATAATTCACATACCATACAATTCATCCAAAGTATACAAGTCAATGATTTTTAGTATATTCACAGACTTGACTAATAATCACTACAATTAATTTTCAAGCATTTCCATTATTCCATAAAGAATTTCATACCCTTTAGCAGTAACTCATTTCCCTCAGCCCTACGGCAACCACTAAGGTACTTTCCCTGTCTGTATAGATTTGCCCGTTCTGCACATTTCAAATAAATGGAACCATATATTAATAATATGTGGTCTTTTGTGACTGAGCTCTTTCATTGAGCATAATGTTTTCAAGGTTCATCCACGCTGTAGCACACATATCAGTACTACACTCCTTTTAATTTCCAAATATATTCCAATGTACAAAATATTTTATTTATTCATAAACATTTTGCTTATCCATTCATCAGTTGATGGACATTTCGGTTTCCACTTTGTAGCTATTGTGAACAATCCTGCTATGAACATATGTGTAAATTTTTGTATGGACATAGGTTTTCATTTCTCTTGGCTATATACCTATGGGTGGCACAGCTGGGTCGTATACTAACTGTATGTTTAACCTTTGAGGAGCTGCTAGACTGTCTTCCAAAGTACCTGAGCCATTTTCCATTCCCACCAGCAGTGTATCAGTGTTCCAGTTTCTCCACAATCTCACCAACACTTTTTTTTTTATAGCCATCCTAGTGGGCATGAGGTGGTATCTCATTAAGGTTTTAATTTGCATTTCCTTGACAGCTAGAAGTTCTTGATTTGAATGTATTTACATTTATCAACCTTTTCCTTTTATGACTGTGTATGGGGGAATTATTTAAGAATTCCTTCCCTATCCTTATATGTCAAAGATTTTTTACACTATTTTCTTTTACAAGTTTTTTAGTTTTACTTTTTACCTTTAGTCTCTCATCTACTTGGAACTGATCTGGGAAGTTTACGAAAAGTCTAACCTTTTTCTATATGGGTGGCTAACTGTCCAATAGCATTTACTGAATAGCTCATCCTTTCCCCACGGATCTGTAATGCCGCCTCTCACATAGCGAGCCCCCATATGCTGATGGGCTCGTTTCTGGGCTTCTTCTTCTGTTCTATCGCTGTATCTGTCTCTCCCTGCCTCAATACCAAGCTGTTTTAAACCTTGCCATCTACTACCAGTTGTCTACCACTTTACTGTTATTATTCAAAATTGTCTTACCTATTCTTGCCCCCTTAATCTTCCATATGAATTTTAGGTTGTAACTGTCAAGTTCCCAGAAAAACCTTGCTTGGATTTAAACTGGAATAACACCAAATATACTAATTTGAGGAAGTAATGACATCTTTACAACTTTGTGTTTCCTAATTTATGAATGTGGTATCCTTCTCCATTTATTTGGGTCTACGCTTCTTTTTCAATATTTAAAAAAAAATTTTCTATGAAGATCTTACACATTTTATCAGATTCAAAGACATACTAATTTATGCAGCTATCATGGGTAGTTCTTAAAATATTTTCTGTTGTTATTAGTTTGTACAAAAGAAAGACTTTTGCATACTCTTCTTGATTCCAGACACTTTGCTGAAATATTTTAAATTCTAATTAGCCTGTTTGTAGCTTTGCTTGGATTTTCTGTGGAGACAATCACATTGTATGCAAACAGTAAGAATATCTTCCTTTCCAATCCTTGTATCATTTTTCTCTCTTTTTTTTTTTTTTACTACTTTGACTAGAACCTTCAATGAAATGATGATTAGAAGTAGCAACAACAGGAATTCTTGCTCCATTCCTGACTTTAAAGGAAATGTTTTTAATGCTTCACTATAAATACAGTATATATCACAGGTTTCTTTTTTATTATTATCATTTTAAAAAAACAGCCTACAGCACCCGGTATTCCCAGGCGTTCTCCCATTCAAGTACTAATCAGGCCCAATGTATCATAAGGTTTCTGACAGAAACCACTCACTAGGTTAAAGAAGTATCCTTCTATTCCAAGTTTGCAAAGAGATTTTCATTATAAATGCTACAATTTTTCTCCTTCAATCTGTTAACATAAACTATGTGGACTAATTTTTTTCAAGCTGATTCATACTCATACTCCTTAGAGAAGTTTTATATGATCTTGATTTTTTAAAACTGTGCTGCTGATATGTTTGCTATATTTTATTCTGAATTTTCACATCTATTCATAAATGAGATAAGAAAATTACAGGCCACTATCATACGCTCCATGAATGTATAGTCAGCTCTCTGTATCGGCATTTTCTGATTCAACCAACCACAAATTTAAAATATTTCAAAAATAATGACAATAAAAAATACAAAGAAAAAATACAGTGTGACAACTATTTACACAGCACTTACACTGTATTAAATATTATAAGTAATCTATAGCTGATTTAAAGTATACAGGAGGATGCACGTAGACTGTATGCAAATACTATGCCACTTTGTATCAGGGACTTGAGCATGCCCAAATTTTGGTATGGGGGTGTTGTGTCCTGGAACCAATCCCCCAGATAGGGACAGCTGCTTATAGTCATTCCTTGACTAACACGACGAGGTCATACCACTGTTGTAAAAATTAAACGAATTTGTTCATTCCTAGCCATTTTCTAGAACAATGTGAATAACGTGCACTTCTATTTCTTGGAAGTTTGATAGACCATGGCCAGAAAACCATCTGGATCTGCCAAGTTTTTCTGTGGTTTTATATTTTGGTGGGTTGTCTTCACTACTTACTCATGTTTTTTAATGGCTACAAGTCTATATTTCCTATTTCTATTGAGTCAGTTTTGATAAGACATATTATTTTAGGAAATTATCCATTTTGCGTTGGTTTTTTAACTTTCTGACACAGTACTATTTTATAATTTGTTCAATTTTTAATCTACTTGTAGTTATGTTCTTTTCCATTACAAATGTTTTTCTGTGTGTTTCCCTTCTCTTTTTAATCAACCTTGCCGGGAGCTTTATTCATGTTTTCAAAGAACCAGTATTTGGTTTTGTAGACTGTATCTAGACCATTTCTTTGTTTTCCAATTTCAGTAATTTCTACACTTTTTTAAAAAAAATTTTCCTCCATCTAGCCAGGTGCGGTGGTGTACACCTGTAGTCCCGGCTACTCCGAGAGCTGAGACAGGAGGATGGCTTGAGCCCAGGAGTTTGAGGTTGCAGTGAGCTACAATCACACTACTGCCCTCATGCCAGGCAGCAAAATGAGACACTGTCTCAAAAAAAAAAAAATTCTTTTTTCCTCCATCTGCTTTCTTTGGGTTTATTCAGTTCAGTTTTTCTATGTCAGGTGTAACTTTAGCTCATGTTTTCAAATTTCTTTTCTAATGTAAGCATTTCAGAACATAAATTTCCTTCAACATACTCCTCCTTTAGTTGCATTCCCTTCCCTCACCACTACCACCAATCTAACCCATCAGCAAATCCTGGTGATTTTCTTTCCAAAACATATCTCACATCCAACCACTCTGCCCACCTTCTTGCTAAGATGACAGAATCTGATAACTGTATCAGCCCTCTGCAGCCCTGAGACCTCATATCCACGGGTGCACTGAATATGTCTCTGTACCTCTATGTCCCGAAGCACATGCAACACTGTACTCAGCTGCTCTCCCGTCCAACCTGGCTCTCCCTCCTGTATTCCCCATCTCAATCCAGAACTCTGGGAAAGATCCTAGACTTCTGCCTTACTCACCGCACCCAAGCAAGTGCTAAGTGCTAAAGATTCTACTTCTTTAACATCACTTACTTCTGCCTCTTTCTTTCCATACCCCTCTGCTACTCATCTTCTCTTTGGGGACCACTGCTAAGAATCTCAATGAGAACTTCCTGCTACCAGTCAAACCATCCACCCTCCACGCAACGGTCACAGTTATTTTCCCAAATGTGAATCTAATCATGTTACTGCTTAAATCTCTCACAGCTCCAAACAAGCAAAGGATAACGTCCAGCCTCTTCATGAGCTGGGTCTTGTCTGCTTCTCAGTGAGCTTGCCCCAGCACCCCCTACTCCATCTGCTTGCAATTCCCACAATGTATTAGACAATGTCATAGCTTCGAGCCTGTGAGTCCACTGGTTCTCCTGACTTTGACAAACCACATCCTACTACTTCACCCATCGCTCTTCCAAGACTCAGTTCAAGGGTCACCTCCTTTATGAAACTTCTCCAGGCCCCTCCCCTAAACCCCTTAAGGAGGTGACGACTTTCACTTTTATGCCCCCATTATACTATGTGCAAATTTCTCACACAGCCTGAAACACCTTAATGCAGCTGCCTGTGTACAGACCTATCTTCCCAACCAAGCCTCTCAAGGGCAGAGATACATCACCTTACTTGTCTCTGTATACCCAGTATCTATCTAGACACAAAATAGGTAATAAAAAATGCAGGTTCACTAAATGAATGAATCAAATGAGTCTAGACTTAAACCATAAACTAAAAAATAATCTAGAAACAACATTAGCTAGGTTAAAATTAATAGGATTCAGAAAAAAAAAATCAACAGTAAATTAGAGTTCGATTTATTAATCAAGAACAAAACCTTAATCGTATATAAAAATAAACAGGATCCATTCACCATCTGGAAACTATTAATAAAATTATGAAACATTCAGAAAAACAACAGAAAAATCTGAATTAAAATTTACTTCAAGGAGAATAGTCATTAAAACTACATCATACCAGAATTTAAACACCTAATTATATCAACATAAATACCCTCAAGTTAGCAAATATTGCCAACACAAGCCAATTTAATTTAGGGAAACTTTCTGAGTAGGGCAATTATAGTCACTAAAAAAGCGAAAGCATTTCTGAATAAAACTATTAAGAGTTCAAATATTTCACAAACTTAAAATTCCTCTCTACCATTCACAAGTTTTCAAATAAGAAATTAATAAAAGCTAAATAAATTTATTTCCTCTACAAAAAGTAATAAGAAAGTTTCTGTAATCTTCCTAATAGTGTTACTTTTAATTAATGAGTAAATCAAGTTCTGTTTAGGGAAAAGAAAAAGCGAGGGTTGAAAAAAAGCACACTACCTGACCCCTCTCCCCTAAATTCATTCCAACTCCAATTAGAAAGTCCTGGTAAACACCAGAATAAAGAGAGAAATGACCATGGCTGGGAAGCTGCCTCTCTGAAAAGTCCAGGGATTTAAGGTACACAGAACCCAGCCAAAAGGCTATTTTACAAGCACGTGATAAGCATGTGATTAAAGTCCATCAACACAGTACCTAGAGCTCTGAGACTATTTAATGACAACACTAAACATCAGATGGCAATTTAAGCAAGCAAAAGGCAATACCAAGATCACCCTAAAGATATCTCAAGCAACCCACAAGTTATGAGAACACATGTTACTTACAAGGGGACAGGAGAGGGCTGTGTTACAAACTTTCTGGAGACCAATGTGGCCGCACATAGCAATACTGTTAAAACCTACACACTTTACCTCTGCCATTCTACTTCTAAGAACTTAACCTGAGGAAACAGCCACTGCTGCAAGATCATTTTTAGCAAATAAAATAGTTTAAAATAGGCTGGGCTTACACTGTAATCCTAGCACTTTGGGAGGCCAAGGCAGGAGGATTGCTTGAGGCCAGGAGTTTGAGACCACCAGACTGGGCAAAATAACAAGACTCCCATCTTTACAGAAAAAAAAAAAAAACCCACAAAAATTAGCCGCGTGTATGGTCAGTAGTCCCAGCTACTCAGGAGGCTCCAGCCTAGGAGTTTGAGGTTGCAGTGAGCTAAGATGACACCACTGCATTTCAGCCTGGGTGACAAAGTGAGACACTGTTCTCAAAAAATAAATAAATAAAAGTTTAAAATAGTAAAAAATGGAAAACTAGATATCCAATGATAGCAGGGTACCAGTTAAATAACGTCTGATTCCTCCCCAGTAGGAACACAACGTAGCCATTAAAACACAGGATCTAAAATAACACATACAGAATGAGACCATTTCAGGCTAAGTACGAGGGAATGCGTGCGTCTGCCCAAGCACCCACATGGGAAAAGAGACAACATACCCTCAAATGTGAACAGTTGTGGTTCTCTCTAGCCGGTAAGATTATATATACATTTCTTCTTTTTTATTTTGATGAATATGAATTTCCTAATAATTTTTAACAATAAAATTTATAGATATAAATAATCTTCAATTGATCCTGCTGGTCTAGTGGTCAAATTAAAACTTCATTAAATTTTAATTCCATTCATTTTCTTCACTAATAAAGATGATAAGCAGAAGAAAAAAAACAAACTTAAGAGTGATTTCTTAAATCAACGTGGAAAAAAGAAAACAGAAACAGGACTGTCCTCGAACCTGTCCTGGCGCTAAGGAAGGTAATCCAATTTGCAGCCATCTGCTCGGAGAGGGCTCTGGGAGAAACCCAGGACGGAAATGAGAACGCGCACCCAGGCGGCCTCTCCAGCGACCGGCACTGCCCGCTCTGGGCCGGCTGGTGCACGGCGTCCCCCAGACGTGCGTGGGCTCCCCCAACTAGGGCAGAGGATGCGCCCAGTGGAGGACGTAGGTGGGGGGTTAGGGGTGACCATGAGCCAAAAGGGTGCCCAGGATGGGGAAGTGTCTTGCAATTGGCAGGAGAGAAGAGATTCAAGAAGGAAGAAATTATCAGCCAAATTTGCTGAGAGGTGAACAAGTTTTAAAAGCAAGAGAAGAAACGATCCTGTGCCTCTCTGCTCTTTAAAAAATACTCAGGGGAAATTATGCTCTGCGTAATCTTCCATCTGGCAAGATCACAGTGACCTCTGAAACTGTACTCTGGCAGGGAGGACATCAAAAGGCAAGGAGATAAGAACAGGGATGAGGAAACTGAGGCAACAGGTGAACCCTACTGGTTCAGGTGAAAGGGATGGAGGGTGAGGGCCCTGGCTTTTTATTAAGTGAGGAGACACAAACACAATTTTAAGAGGAGGAAAGGTGCTAGTAAAAGAGGAAAGCCTACCAAGGGGCCAGTGAAGGCAGAAATATGTGATGTGGCAACTTGATTATAACATTTTATTTAGAAGAAAACAGATTAACATTCATGATGCCAGGCACGAGGCCTTTCACAGCTCTCCCTCTCTCAAAGCCCACATACTTTAAAGTGTACCACATGGCTACTTGTTCAAGTTCTAAATTAGTTTTAATCTAGTTTTAAACTAGTTTTATTGTAGTTCGGGGTTTATTTTTTTGAGACAGGGTCTCACTTTGTCACCTGGGCTAGACTGCAGTGGCCTCTTCATAGCTCACTGCAACCTCAAACTCCGGGGCTCAAGCCATCCTCCTGCCTCAGCCTCCCAAGTAGCTGGGACTACAGGTGTGCACCACCATGCCTGGCTGATTTTTCTATTTTTTGTAGAGACGGAGTCTAGCTCTTGCTCAGACTGGTCACAAATTCCTGGCCTCAAGCGATCTTCCCATCTTGGCCTCCCAAAGTGCTAGGATTATAGGCTTGAGCAACCTCGAGCAGCTACTGTAGCTTTTAAACTAGATTTATTCGAGTTTTAAGCTAGAGTCTTTGGAGAGGGCTTATATATTCCCAGACAATAGTTCCTAAATAGTTTCACTATTTTACCTAACTTATTTTCATTTAAGGTGCAGTAAACCACTACTTATGACCCAGACCAAAAAGTTCACTTCATACAAGCAACAAAACCACCATTCATCCTAAACTAGATTTTCTACTTTAGGCTAAATGGGAAATTCTTGACAGCTCTCCTATTAAGTCATGCCTCGGAGAGGCTGGGAGTTGGGGGGAGGGAAGGTGGCCACAGGGGGATGAGAGAGGCCAGCCTGCTCTGTGCTCACCTTGGGACACACACATCCTGTGCTAAGAGGGACTGGCAGAGACTCACCTCGATGTGGGAGAGAGGCCCATTTTGACAGAAAAATTCAAGTAGCATTGCTCAAATATCCTGTGATGTTGGAGACATTTGAAGGGCTTTGAGGCCAGGATTGCAAACCCTGAACTTAATAAAGAAAAATCATCCACGAGATGCTAGATTATCCGTGACTTTGCAGAGATGAGGACACTTGCTAGTATCAAAGAAACCCTGATGCAAGCTCCTGCACCCAGCTACCCTGAGCACTGAGTAGAAACCACCTGCCTCCCCGACCCTGAAGCAGCCAGTGTAGACAGAATAAACCGTGAGACAGACAACAAAGCACTGAGGACAGAGGAGGACTTCAAGGTCTCCAGAAATCTCTGGGATGCTAAATTCAAAGTCTGACTTCCAGTCCTTAATTTACATCACTGCAGCAGTGACAATGAGTGAGGGTCACACCCTCTTCAGGCTTCCACTCCTGGTTTTCCTTACATTCATCTGGCCACCCTCCCCCCTCCTTCTCGCTCACCTTCGAAAGTGCTGTTCCCCTGAGTTCTGGCTGAGGCCTCCATTCAAGGGGGACACCGTCCTTCCTGGCTTCACGCCCATTTTATGCGCTCCAGACCCAAATATCCACCTACTAGAGTGCTCTACTTAGGTGAAACTGAGGTACCTCAAACCACAAGGCCAAATCTCACTGCAAATCACGAGACCGGCTCCTCGCAATGAAAGCCATGGCCACTGGCCATCTACCCACCCAGTGATCCCTACTGGCTGTTCCTGACTCTCTCACACTCCTGCAACCTGTCCCCCCGTCCTGTTGTTTCTACCTCTTAAACGTCTCTCAAAAGCAGCTCTTGCTCCCTCCCCACTGACACTGCCTTCCTCAGCCAACTCCAAATGTCTCCTGCTCACGCACTTGGGCATTTCCACACGCTGTTTCCACACTCCTCCTACCTCAGACCCGGCCTGACACCTAGGAGGTGCTTAACAACAGGTAACATTATTGCCTACTTTCTGAGAGAGACACTACTCTAAGAGTTGTGCACATACTATATATAATCCCTACAACATCTGCATTTTACAGATGGGGAAATTAAGGCTTAAGGAAATTAGCTAACTTGCCCAAGATAGTATACATTAAGTAAACCTGGATTCAAATCCAGTTGGCCTCCAGAGCCCATGCATTAAGTTCTACTGCTGTTCAATGAATGATACAGATTTGAATAGTCAACCCCATCAAATGAGATAAAGACTGAAAAGCATCCATACAATTTTGCAATCAAGACATCGACAGTGTTGTAAGCAAGACTTCTTTCACTGGGGTGATCGAGGCAGAAACCAGAGTACAACGGGCTAAGGAGAGAGAAAACAGCACTCGTAATCCACTTAAAAACACGTCATGTCTCAGACCACATGCCAAGTGCTTTACATACATCATATTTTTTAATCCTCACAACACTGCTAGGTACATATTACTATCCCCATTTTACAGAAAAGGAAACTGAGTCAAAAGAGGTTAAGTCATTTGTAAAGGATTACACTGCAAATAAACGGCAGAAATAGATTCTGACTTAATTCATCTGACCCTAAAAGCCATGCCATCAATCATATGCCAGGGTTGATAAGAGAGTTTCAAGTCAAATGCCAAATTTAAAAAATATATATCTCACATGCCATGGATACATAAAGTATATTTCAGTCACTGGCTTCAATAAAAGCACAATTAAGAAAACTTTTATTTTAAAGTTTAAAATGCTAAACTTATTTCCCATTTCCTTAGTAAGGCAACTCCTCTCAGCAATCTTTCATCAGTTAGAATTTATAGAAATTACAACAGAAAGCATAGTTTTACCTGCTAAATGTCCAGTTTAGGCAACACCAGTACACTCATAAAGACCAAAAAAGGGAAAAGAACAATATAAGCTGATATAATTACATGTCTGTAACCAGAGTTATTTCTAAAATTCAGACTCCTGTATTTCTACTCAATTATAATTAATGAATGAACTGTCCCATTTTCAAAATGACATAAAACCATGGTAACTTCCAACATGCCCCCTCTCTTTTTTAAAAACTAAATTCACCATAGTCCCAAGACTGAAAACAATTTATCTTTGTTCTTTAGATTTTTTTCAACTGCTGACCACCTTAAAAACTAAAATTAAAAGGACTCCCATATTAAAATGTAATAATTTGGGGTTTAACAGAAATTTAAGAAAGCAAGTCATGAGAGATGCCATGATCAAATGAAAGCTAAAGGTTCAATATGAAATCTTGTAACATCCAACCTAAGTGTAAAGACTGGGACATGTTTTCGAAGCAGCACTTCTACTGATAATCAAACAGCACAAAAGTCCAAATGGCAAATGACAGCACTTTGCAGACTATGTCCTTTCGGTCCCCAGGATTACACTTAGGTATATAATTATACACAGAAGGAACACTATAGACCTTTTGTCAAATTTGTTTGATTTATACTTGGGAAAGATAAAGATTTCCATGTTTATGAAAATAAACCTAAATTCAACTTGCTAATAATTCTTTCCTCCACTTCCACTTTCATCATTTTAAAGAAAGGCTAAGGTCCTCCACCCAATTGTCAATTAGATTTTTTTGTTTCCTTGTTATTGAGTTGTTTGAGCTCCTTATATATTTTGAATATTAACCCCTTATTGGATGTATGGCTTGCAAATATTTTCTCCCAATCTGTAGAAATTAAAAAATGGGAAAGGGACCTGGATAGACATTTCTCAAAAGAAGACATATATTTGGCCAACAGATATTTTTAAAAATGCTCAACATCACTAATCATTAGGGAAATGTAAACTAAAATCACAATGAGACATCATCTCACACCTGTGGAATGGCTTTTACCAAAAAGATGAAAAATAACAAATGTTGGTGAGGATGCAGAGAAACGGAACCCTTGCACACTGTTGATGGGAATGTATTAATAAATTAGTACAGCCATGATGGAAAACAGTATGGAGGTTTCTCACAAAACTAAAAGTGGAACTATTAATACCATTTGATCCAGCAATCCCACTTCTGGATGTTTACCCAAAAGATTTGAAATCAATTTGTCAAAGAGATGTCTGCAACCCAAGGTTCACTGCAGCACTATTCACAACAGCCAAGTTACAGAATCAACCTAAGTGTCCATAAACAGATACATGGATGACAAAAATGTGATATATACACAATGGAATACTATTCAGCCTTTAAAAAGACAGAAATTCTATCATTTGCAACAACACAGAACTGGTGAACATTATGCTTAGTGAAATAAGTCAGGCACAGAAAGACAATATATGATTCCACTTATGTGTAGAATCTAAATCAAAATCAAGCAGAGGCCGGGTGTGGTGGCTCACGCCTGTAATCCAAGCACTCTGGGAAGCCGAGGTGGGAGGATCACTTGAGGTCAGGAGTTCGAGACCAGCCTCAGCAACAGTAAGACCCTGTCTCTACTAAAAATAGAAAAAATTAGCCAGGCATGGTGGTACACACCTCTAGTCCCAGCTACTCAGGAGGATGAGGCAGGAGGATCGCTTGAGCCCAGGAGTTTGAGGTTGCCGTGAGCTAGGCTGACACCATGGCACTCTAGCTCAGGCAAGAGAGTGAGACTCCGCCTCAAAGCAAAAAAAAAAAAAAAAAAAAACTCAAGCAGAGAGCAGAATGGTGGTTACAGAGGCTGGAGGTTTGGGGAGATGGAGAGATGATGGTCAAAGAGTACAAAATCTCAGACAAGAGAAACATATCTTTTGTTTTTTTGCGTTCTATTACACAGTGTGGTGAATATAGTTAATAATATGGTACATTTCAAAACTACAAATGTTTTTAAAAATTAAAAAATAAAACAAAATAAAGACTAAGATTGAAGCCAGTGAGGTCCTAAGATTAGTCATAATGTTCCAGAGCAATTACATGGCATCCTGTTTGAATGGCTTCAAAGGTTCTTCAACAATACTGGGTAAGGGAAACAAACACCATCTCCGTGAAGTGGACTAGATATTATTAAAAACACTCTGGAGAGGACTAAAGGGTTTGTCACTTATTATTTGGCTGTAGCCAGAGCTGCAGAAACCATATTAGAGCTGTGCTCCTGCAAATTAAACACAGGCATTGAAACAACTTGCAAACACCAAATTTAATTTCCTCATTGTTAATACCAGACAGGAATAACAATCAGCATCATTTTCATTGTCCTTAAAACAAGTTAAGCACAGCTTTATGCCACTGGCTGTTAAGCAGAACAAGACAAACTCATGGAACGAACACAATGCGTTAGAACCCAGAAATCTACCAGAAGCTATACAGGACAGCACACACTTCTCTGTCTTAGAATTTAACCCTAACCTAACCAGCTGCCTCAGCCAGTACTTCTAGGGACCTATCGTCCAGCTACCTAGCCTGGGTGCTCTTTCACAAACTGGCCCTAGCTTTTTCATTTCCCACCTAATTCTGAATGGCTCAAACTCTCCTGATCTTTCTAGGTCCACTTGGAAAGTCACTTCCTTTATGGAGCTTTTCTGAGCCTAACCATAACAAAATCCCTAACAGTTGGTATATTCCTATGGCAATTCGGTCCTGACACATTTTCTAGCCTATTGCTTTCTCTAAGTAAGCTCCTTGCAAGCAGAGACTACATTTGCACTTAACTCTACCTCTCCTCTCCAACAGCTGCAGCTAGAGCCCAAACACAGAAGGTGTGCTCAGTCAGCATGTGGTGATCTCAGTATAGACTCCAGTCCACCTCAACCAAGTCACAGAAATTCTTCCAGCACCTCTGGTACAAAGTCACCACACCGCCTCTTTACTACCAGAGAGTACATGCACTTGGAGCCCTAGGTGCACAACAGGTCCGTTTCCTTTCAGAATCCTTGAACGAAATAAGGAAGTACGAAGACACTCTCACCTGTTAAGCACTGACGGAGCATTCATCTACAAATGGGATACAGATGCTCAGACCCCAAGCACCCAAGCTGATCCAAAAGGGCGCTATAGGGACAAACCAATTTATCAAATATTCATCAGCAGCCTTCAAGTTTTTCTTACCATTACCTCTCATAGTGGCCACAATCTTACCAGAGCAGGCTCCAAAGAAGCTCACCATTCATCACCCAGTGAGGGCTGTAATCTACTAGTTGAGACTAAACTCAGACATGACATTTTTCAACAAAGGCCCCCTCACCAGCTGTCCAACGGTTACCGCGTTGAGACAATTCAAAACAGCACAACAAGCCTAGTTTTATTCTCGATAGTGCCCACCAAGGGACCTGGAACCACATGCCTCTAGATTACCTTGCAATCACTCCTTATTTTGTTAACACATGAGTAAAGATAAGAATCCACTCCATTCTGAGTATTTACCAAGCTTGCCGATAGAATGCCTCTATTTCAAGTTTCTGCACATACGTCTCCCTGCCACCTTCTTTCTGCGATGTATCCAACTTGCAAACGCAGAAGTAACGCAAACACAATCCAAAGTCAAAAATGGCAAACGACCAAAATGTGCCTCGTGCCAAATTATCCGAATTATCCAGGCCTCGGCTCCGTACGTAGGAAGCCCCGCGGTCTCGGGGTGGGAGTGGGCAAACCTCGGTGCGGAGGGCCAGGCCGAGGCCGGCCAGCGCCGGGCACCCCCCCACCGGCTGCTGCGGCCGGGGCGGGGGCTGCGGCCCGGGGGGTGACGAAGGAAGCCGGCGGCACGACCGCTCGGACCGGCGTGGCTCCCTCCCGGGCCCCTCCCGGCCCCGCGGGCAACCGGGCCGAGCCCGACCCCCGCCCGCCCGCCCGCCCGGCTCACCCCGCCCCGGTGGGCAGCGGCGCACCCCGGGCCCGGTCGGGCCAGCTGCTCGGCGGACGCCCGCGGACGCGCAGGGCTCACTCTCGGCGGCGCGCGGCGGGCCCGGGGCCGCTCGGCACCATCCTCCCCGCCGCGCCGGCGGCAGCGTCCGGCTCAGCGGGGCCCACGCGAGGATCAGAAGCCAGCCGGACTCCCGCCGCGGCAACACGGGTAGACTTGGGCGCCGGCAGCCGTGGTTTCCGGGTAAAAAAAAAAAAAAAAAAGAAAAGAAAAGAAAAAAAAAAAAAAACGCCACCGCCAACGCTGCCGTGACCTCCGACACCTGGCGTCCGACGGCGGCGCGGCCGGGACAAGCTTCCTCGGACGCGGGCGGCGGAGACTACGCCTCCTGTTTGAGTCACGTGTGTGCGGATGTGCGTGGAGTACGTGATCTGCGTTCGTGGATCTCTGTGAGTCTGGCGTTGCGTGCGTGCATGCGTGGTGCGCATATGTGTATCTGCGTGGGGCAGGATGCGTCGTGCACAATGGTGTGTGCGGTGCACATGTAGATCTGCGTGACTTTCCGTTCGCGTGCGTGGTGTGCTGATGGGTGTGAGCGTGTGGGGTGTGTGCATGGTAGGTGTGTATGGAGTGCGCGCGCATGTGTTGGTGCATGCGGTGTTTACCGCTCACGTGTGTGCTGGGTGTGCGTATCTGTGCTTGTATATTAATCACTGCCGATAAAAGTATAATTGTGTGCAATCACTTTGTAAAATAATTTGGCATTATCCAGTACACTTAAAGATACACGTATTTTCTCTTGAGAATATATTACCCTGGAGAAATGCACATGTGCACAAGTAGACAAAATCATGTTTACAGCAACTGTATGTGTAGTCACTAAAAACTGAGGGAGGAAGCAGATATCCAAATAGTCAACTGTAAAATAAAAACAGGCTTTGATACAGTAATGTATAATTAAATACAAACAGCAGTGAAGATTATTGAATACAGCTTGCACAATAATGGGCATCAATCTCAGTATATAATATTGAGGGGAGCAAATCACAAAACAATGCATGGCAGCATAATTCCATTATGTAAAATTCCAATCCCCTAAATCTATTAAAAAACAAAGACAGCATAGACTCCATTTTGAGCTGTTTCAAGGTGCTCCATGAGCATTTTGATGGTTCCTGATGCAAGAGGGAAATGGGTTTTGTCTTATCTGTTACAGAAGGAGAATAATAGGAGCTTGCCTGTGGCCTTTCCAGACCTGTTGCTGTGAAACAGCCTTTGGCTGTGATGTATATGATTAATGTTGCTGCTATATTGTTTTTTTTCTGTAATAAACTGGATTTGTTAGCACCCGCGTTTGGGGGTCCTGTGAGACTTCTTTACTAGCCAAACTCTTGTTAAACTCTATTTAATTGCCACCATTAGTGCCGTTGGTGTCACAAGTGGGATTCATTGGGCAACCTCTGATTCATTCTTGACTGAAAATATAGTTAAGGCATTATTTAGAGAGAAAAAGGATGATTCTGATAAAAGGGATGAAAATCAACAAGCTATTTTTGTTTGAAGTAGGACAGACTTTGCAATCAGATACTAACAATGAAATTTTCCAGCAAAATCTGGGAATGAAAGAAATCTGAACCTCAGGAGCTAGAAAAATGGATCAGAAGGGAACTACAAACTGAGGTCAGGTCAGCTAAAATTCCAGTTCCATGGTTGCTGCTTTCAGCATTAGGAAAGTGAAAGTAAGTTCAAAATCTCTTTCAGCTGAGCTATGCCCGCTCTGGTTCTCATTATAATTTTTGATGAATCAGCTAAACCTGTGAGACCCATGACAACAAAGAAGGTCATTCAAGTGGGGTAAGATGACAAGGGAGGGCAGGAAATCATGGAAATAAGGGGTTATTCAGTGAAGGAATTGAACCATAGTGTAGATCATTACAAGCATCACCGCGATAAACTTTTGTTAAAATGGATCCTGAGAATTTTAAAATAAGGAGCAGTATCTCCGGCTTTGAACACTGCTGAGTAGACAGGGAATATTTGAACCCATGCTGTGTCCTCTATTGGCCACTTCCTTTGTGGGGCTGGTTCATGGGGAAGCCCCTGGATTTTCAGAGCGGATTAACAGAAGGGTCCATCTGCCCAGAGAAGGGTAATTTCACAGCTTCTTCCTTGTCCTACAAACGGTCAACACATCTGAAGCTGCAGACACACTGCAGATGCAGGCAGTATTGAACTGTCTATATAATGACAGAACCAAGCTCCGTAATGGAATGTCCCTCACCCAAGCTAAGACTGATACTATAATCAAAGGTGTCCCACCAGCCTGGGAACCATATGTGTCCTAGCTATTGAGACCTCAGGAGAATGTCAAAGAGGCAGCCTCAAATCTTTTATCCTTGCTACCTTAAAGGGGACTTCAAAATTTAAAAAAAATAAATAGAGGTTAGATGATATAGCCACTTTAGAAAACAGTCTTGCAGTTTCTCAAAAAGTTAAACATAGAGTTACCATTTGACCTCACAATTCTAGAGGCCCAAGAAAATTGAAAACATATACCCAAACAAATACCTGTTACACAAATGTTCATAGCAGCATCATAATAGCCAAAAAGTGGAAACAACTCAAATATTCATCAACTGATAAATGGATAAACAAGAGGTGGTAAATCCGTACAATGGAATATAATTCAGCAATAAAAGGGTATGAAGAACTGACCCATGCTACAGCATGGGTGAACATTGAAAATATTATGCCAAGTAAAAGAAGCCAGTCAGAAAAGATCATGTGTGATTACATTTCTGTGAAATGCCCGGATAGACAAATCCATGGAGACAGAGAGTAGATTAGTGGTTGGGCTGCCCAGGGTGGGGGAAGCAATCAGGAAATCAGTCAGGAGGTGGTGACTAAAGTCGAGCAGGGTTTCTTTGGGAAGCAGGACCCACACAGACTACATCGGGGGAATTACATGGATTGCAGCGACCTATGACCTACTGCATGCAGACCACTAGGAATAAGTTATTGTCATTCTTTGCTCCTCACACTAAACAAGAAGCTCAATGCCTAAAGAAATGTTCGAAAATCGATTGTGTTGAGATCTACTCTCAAAAACAAACAAACAAAAATTTTGAGATCCACTCTCAAAAAAACATTGTGATGATGGTTGCACAACTCTGTGAATATACTAAAAACCATTGAAGTGTATACTTTAATTTGGCAAATTATACGGTATGTGAATTATATCTAAACAAAACTGTTTTTAAAAAGGTTAGAGCTTTCCATAAGAAAGAAAATCAAACCAAGATGGGGTAAAATTCAGACTCTTATGTGGAAATCTTTAGACAGTTAATTTTTAAATGGCATGAAAAAAGGAGGAAATTGACAAAGTGCTACTAAAACCTTGATAGCATTTTATAGGAATTTGGGATTCCCACAACTAAGTCTTCTCAAACTCCCTAGGATGTAAAATTCCAAGGCTTAGAAAAATTTCAGAAGGAAAAATGTTCCAATAAGCCTACAGCATCAGAAGCCAGAATACCCACTTTTGACATTAACGCAGGAGTTCTTTGTCTTATACTTGCAAATTTGCCTTAACAGTGAGATTGTTTCAAAATTTAAAAATAAAACAACATTCCTTATTTTAAAAAAAAAAATCAAAGTTGGTATTGAAGGAAGAAGATTGACACGAAGGCCGGATCTCTTGATCCTGCTCCCAGTGGGGTTCCCAAGGCCTTTCACAGACGTGTGAGCAAAGGGATTCTTTTAAGTTCACTGGGTACAGGAACACAGTGCACAGTCCTGCCAGGCCTGCTAATGAGCCCTTTCGGGGCAACAGAATTAATTCAGAGGCATATGAAGATGCTACTGCGGAAGGGACCAAAGCTAAAGTCTCGTTAAAAGTTGGAATTTGTGATTTTCTAAAATGTATATTGTGATGGTGTCTCCCTTACCAGAATGCTTAGTGGGTACAGAGGTAAAGTCTGAATGGAAATTCCTCCCCCTGCTGGGTAAAATGAAATAAGGAATAATATGTGTATTTTTGTCCAGTTGAACATGCAAAATGGGAGCCCTCAGAGTTACCCAAACCAATTCAAACAGTAAATTTGAAACAATATCAGAAACCTGAAGAGCAACAACAAATTGTTGCTTTAATTAAGGAAACAATAGATGCAGGTTTATTAGAACTCACAAATCCACTGTATGACACCCGGGTGTGGCCAGTGGGAAAGGCTGACTGACCACAGATACTCACAGTGGGCTACGGGGTGCTCAACAGAACAGCACCCCCAAAAGCTTCAGAAGTGCCCCATACGGTGCAGACTAGTCTAACTACAAGAGACTGGTATTCTATAATTGATCTAGCTAATCAATTTTTCTCACTGTCAGTTGCTAGGGAGAGCCAAGAACAATCTGCATTTATGTGGAACAGTCTCCAGTGTACATGTACTGTATTCCTTGAACGATATTTGAACTCTCTTGAGTAATGTCACGACGCGGTAAAGTGGGACCTAGAGCTAATAAACTGGACATTGTTCTAAATATGCTATATTGATGTTATGTTTATCTGTGAGACTGAGGGTCAAGCTAAAAGCAACCTAATGGTCTTAAATCATAAAACTGATTAGGAATGGTTGATTAACTGCAAAAACCCAGGGCCCACACAGACTAGATTCGGGGGAATTACATGGATTGCAGCGACCTATGACCTACTGCATGCAGACCACTAGGAATAAGTTATTGTCAGTCCTCGCTCCTCACACTAAACAGGAAGCTCAATGCCTAGTGGGCCTATTTGGCTTTTGGAGAAATTATATTCCTCACTTAGGAATACTATTAGCCTCAATCCATAAAATCATCCAGAAAAGAGACCATCTTGTTTTTATTTCTTTTGTTCTTTTATTTTATATAGATAGATAGATAGATATTTTTTTAATGGAGATGGACTTTCACCCTGTACCCAGGCTGGAGTGCAGTGGTGCGATCACAGCTCACTGCAGCCTCATATTCCTGGGGTCAAGTGATCCTCCCACCTCAGCCTCCTGAGTAGCTGGGGCTGCAGGCATGCGCCACCATGCCCGTCTTTGGCCTGAGACAGTCTTTGGCCTGAACAGCAACACATATCTTAGACCTGAAGAAGGCTATAGATCAATTTACTCCATTAGGACCATGTGATTCCCACCACTGAAATAACATTACAAATGTTGGCCACGCACACTCATGCTGTAGCTGCTGCTCAGTGGCAACCTCTGAGCTTTTGGACTAAACTACTAGATTCTGTTTTCCTTCATACTCTGTTTGAAAAACAGTTACTGTCTTGTTATTGGGCACATACCGATCTAAATACCTGAAGGACACAAAATTCTCTTGAGACCTGAAATACTCATCATGTCATGGGTGATATCAAGAAAAGCCTTCCAATAAGGACAGAGATGCCCAAACGAGTCCCACGAGAACGTGGAAACGGTCTATACAGGAGCAGCCGCCAGTGACGCTCACTGATCTCGGAAGCAAGTAGCCTCTTTCCTCCTGGCACCTGCTGCGGAGCTGCCCGGGCCTCGCCGGCTGCCATGCTCTGCGGACCCCTCCTTTCCACCAACCGCCCGGGGACTCCGGGCAGTCGGCCTGGCTCACAGATGACGGTTCCAGAGTCAAAGGCCAGGACTCAACATGGAAAGCAGCTGCCTCGAGGCCAGCGGATTGGCAAGACCCTGAGGGAAGAAGAGACGAACTGGCCGACCCTGCAGACTGCATTCCTGACGGTGACAGAGCACCTGACACGGGCAGGCCCGCTCGTTGGCTGCCTGCCGACTGCTGCCAGTGGACGCGCAATTGGGCGGAAGCGAGTTCTTGGGAAACTGCACACTAACAGGGCTCCCGCGCGGACTGCTGCTCTCGGGAAATCTCTGTCGGGATTTAAAAGGCAAATCAAAGCAGCGCGTGTTGACGCCACCAAAAAAATTATGCCAGGGTCCGAAGGGGGCCAGAATCATCAAGCTGATGCCCCAGTTCAATCTCACGGAGTGACAGTTTGGGTCCACAAAATGAGTCACGATAACTCATTCCTGGGGCACGCAAGCCAAACAGTGAGGGTCCAAACAACATACACTGCCGGCCCTGCTCAAGCCCAAACTGTTACTAAAGTTGTCCTTTTTGCCAACAGAAAAGGCAACGTTTGCTATTAGTTCTGGGAGGTATTTCCCGGGGAGGAGGTCCCACTGGCAGTAGGTTATATTGGCAATTTGCCTATTTCTCCGAGGAAATTCAAATGGACACTGGCAGGGCTTGACTCATGCTCCGGGTCTGGCTTTGACGATGGCTGAAGCCCGCATGCTAAACCTGCCACTCACACTGCGCAACAGAAGATCGCCCCAGCTTGGCCCTCTCGGTCACGTGTCCTGATGGAGACACTCACTGCACAGCCCATGCCGAGCAACAGTGGGCAAAGAGCCAGCACATTCGATGGACTTACCACGTTCCTGTCACCCTCAAAGTCTTGGGTTAATAGAAAATTGGAATGGACACTTAAAACGCCTCCTTAAAAAGATGGAGTATGTGTGTGACCAAGGATTGGCAGCTGGCTTGCAACCTTCCAGCATCTTGTTTTGCAGCTCAACTTGTTTAAGGACTAACAGGAGTTCTCTCTGGACACACTGTTACGCTTTTGTGATGGAATGGGGAGGGCAAGAGGGGTAACGACAGAGGCAATTACATATGAGTCTTCTCTACTTTACCACAATTTTCTTTTCCAACACTGGACCTTGTGGTCTCTGCACTGGAACTCCAATGAAGGGCTCCAGAGCTGGTAATATTCTACAACAAGGCACCATGTCTATTAATTTGCATCTAACTGCAAGAATTCCAAAGAGATTGATGGAACTGATTGCCTTTTTCCCACAGCCCATCAAGTTGGAGCTGACTGTTGACAATGTTTTGTTGCCTAGTGGACAGGATGGTTGCATTTCTCTGCACTTAGCCAGTCAGACCCTCACGATGAACTGGGAGATGCCCTTCCAGGTCTCGGGTTGCTACCAGCAATGGGGACTAGCCCAGTGGCTGAACCAGAGGGACCTACTTTAGAGGGAAAGAGTTGGATTAAGATTAATGACACGTGAAAGAAGGTGAGATTGCTGCTGAGGGGAAGGGAGTTAATAAATCATTGTTAAATGGAACATCTAAGATAATCTTGATACTGTGAGAAGCTTAGAGCAAGGGAACAATACGGTCTTTTAGCTTTCACTCAGAAGGCCCTTGGGCAAAGGACTCTGTTTGCCAAAACCTCCTTCTCTTGTGAAGAGCCAACGAGTGAGCTGACCACAGCAGAAAACAGATTGGCAGATCCTCAAAAAGTTAAACATAGAATCACCATATGGTTCAGCAAGCCCAAAAGAATTAAAAGCAGGGACTAAAACAGATATTTGTACATCAATGTTCATAGCGACATTATTCACAGTGGCCAAAAGGTGGAAACCAAAATGGACATGAACAAATGAGAAGAAAACACACAGTATATATGTACAGTGGAATATTACTCAGCTTTAAAAAGGAGTAAAATTCAATACATACCACATCCATAAACCTTCAAAACATCATGCTAAATAAAATAAGCCAGACACAAAAAGACAAATATCATATGATTCCACTTGTATGAGGTACCTAGAATAGGCAAATTCATGAAGACAGAAAGTAGCATAAAGGTTACCAGGGGCTGGTGGGGAAGGGGGAATGCAGAGTTATTATTTAATGTTTTTAATGGTACAGAGTTTTTTTCTTTCTTTCTTTCTTTTTTTTTTTTTTTTTGGAGACAGAGTCTCATTCTGTCACCCTGGGTAGATAGAGTGCAGTGGCAGCATCACCTGGTCAAACTCAGAGTATACTCATTAATAATGATCTGAATTATGTGGTCGCTTCTGTAAGCCTCAAACTGTTCCAAAACTAAAAGTTTATTTTAAGAAATAAACTTGGCCATTAATGGCAATCATGAAGATTTAAGAATGGCTCCAGGGTATAATAATAAAAGTTTATCCTCTGCAGGTCCCATCTGTTATCATATTATGTATAAAAATAGCTATTTCCCCTCTTATTGTGGGTGGAAAACCATAAGGTCATGGACGGGCAATCGGGAAACTTGAGTCATTGACAAAGGAAAAGAATTCAGCATGATTCAGTGGGCCCACATTCCTGAGAAGGAAAAGCCAGAAGTCCAAAGTGAGTGGTTATGAGAAGTGCAAGGACTTACCCAAAACAAAGTCCGTTTAGGAGGGACTGCTGCTCAACCTTAGTCTAGAGGACTCAACATGTTTGGGTTTGAAATTTATTCCCTAAAAGTACTCAAGCAGGCAGTACTCAATGGCAACGTATCTGGTGGATCCAACAGCATCGGCCCACTCGAAACAAGGGCAGCTAGGAGCCGGGCGAGGCATAACTTGCCCTTTCAATGAGGAAAGACATATTGATGAAAAGACCTCCTAGTGCAGAGTTGTCTCGAAGGCATCCTATTCCAGGAGAAAAGACAAGGAGGTGCAAGTTGCCTGGAACGGTAACAGGGCACTGCAGTTCAAGCAGACGCTGAGACGGCACGGCCACCCCCAGCCGTGGGAACAGCTGGCAGGTCTACACAGCCCGGCTGCGAGTCCAGGGAGTGGCCTAACACAATAGCCAGGAGGTCTCACGGCTGAAGCCGTCTGCTCTAATGGGAGACGGATCCCAGTGGATGAGATTCCTTACTGGAAAATGCAACCCATCGAGGTGCCTTAGCAGGTTTGGTGCCATAACGGATTTTAAATGGATTTTCCACAGGACCAGAGGGCTTCCCCTGGAGGAGACATGGGCCCACTTCTCTCTCTCACTGGGAACCAAGATCTGTCAAAACATGTGACCTGAGAAAAGTCGTTTGGCTATGTTCTCAGAAGTTCTGAATCCTGGAATAACAGAGACAAGTCTAATCTACACTCCCACGAAAAATAATATATGATATGTGAAAAAAGGTAAATTTTGTTGGGAGGGACAAAAATAATCAATGATAGATTAATTATGGCTTTTAACCAGTCCACAGAAGGATACCATAAAGTGCAGATGGCCATTGATCAGGGACACAAACAAATTGTAAAGTGTTGGCAAGTCAGTGCTGGTATTACGGGATGGCTCAGCTGTCTGTTTAAATGGAGACCAGCTCACGCTTGCTATTTGGAATCTGAAGGCACACTTGGATTCTCTG
Organism: Lemur catta; assembly: GCF_020740605.2. Classification (NCBI taxonomy): domain Eukaryota; kingdom Metazoa; phylum Chordata; class Mammalia; order Primates; family Lemuridae; genus Lemur; species Lemur catta. The sequence continues at coordinate 33,572,252 of NC_059129.1, forward strand.
CATGAACAGGGTGGGGTCCCTGTTCCCAGGTGTTCTGTGCACATGGTGGTGTTCCTGATTCAAGAGAGGAGGATGGCAGCAGCTTGCACTTGGCCTTTCCAGATCCCTTGCTGTGAGATAGCCCCGGCTGCGACACCACAGCCTTACATTAGAGCTGTTGCTATCTTGTTCCATTTCCTGAAGTAAACTGTAGCTGTGTAAGGATTGCCATGTTGAGTCCTGTCATTTGAAGTCTTTGCAATTCATACCTGTTCCCCCACCACACCGGGCAGTTTTTGGCGCTAGCAAATGATCAGTGAGTCTGCTCATGGGCTGAACTTAGAAGGATACCCCACCTCTTTGCTATTCCTGCCAAGAACGCTCAAAGCCTGAATCTAATCCTAAGGAAACGGCCAAACAAATACAGGATGAGGGGCCTTCTGCGTAAGGTCTAGCCCACACTCTTCAAAAGATCAATGTCATGAAAAACAAGAACAAACAAATAAGGTTGGGCAACCATTCCACATGAGAGACTGAAGAGGCATGACCACCAAATGCAGGGAGTGCTCCTGCACCAGACTCTGGACTTGAAAAAAATCTCCAGAAGACATTATTGGGAAAATTCGGGTATGATCTGTTTATTGCATCAATGTTAATTGTTGTTATGTAGAAAAATGTCCTTATGATCTAGAGATTTATACTGATGTATTTAGGGATATTGAGTTATATTTTTATCTAACTCTCAAATACTGCAGCCAGATTAGCGTGTGTGTGTGTGTGTGTGTATGTGTGGAGAGACAGAAAGAGAGAGACAGATAAGAAAGCAAATGTGGCAAAATATTAAGCAATTTTTTCTCCCCTTACCTGGCACATAAAGGCTAAATAAGTGTGAGATGCTGTAATTATTATACCCAGTGGTTCAATACGTACGTAGCGCCTGCCACTTTTTTTGTATCTTACAGTCATCTAAGTCTTGAGCTATTGAACTTTCCATATTTTTAGAGTTTCCCATCGCTACTGGGTTGTAAGCGCCTGTGCGTGCCTGCAGGCTCTCCAGCACTGTTCCTTACAGTAGCCTGGACTCCACATGTATTTACGGAGCAGAATTAATACCGTTTTAAAGAAAGAACCTCCAGCAGACCACCTGCCCCAGCCCCCACCGAGGAGTGGTTCTAAACACACAAAAAGGCAGAGTTTCAGGATGAGTTGCTATTATTTACAACGTGATAAGAGAAATTTCCCATTTGAGATTGCGGTCACGTTCGCACATTCACCCCTCTGATCTCAAATTAAGAGACAGTGACCAGAGCCCCTGTCGACCATCCCCATAGCAGGTGCCATGAGAATTTCAGGTTCATTCTGACAACTGGCCCCTCGCTCAGTGCGCAGGTGAGTTTCCTCCATATTTAAGAATGCTTACCTGTCTTGTGGCTGCCACCCCAAATGCAAGAAACTAGATTTCTTTCAGCTTCATTGACTTTTCATTAAGGGAGGGAGCAATTTTCCTCTGGCAGTGAAACCGCCCAGCAGGTATGTCGTCCGTCAAGGAAATTCAAACCAGACACCTACCCCTGCAGACAACTCATTATTCTTTTAAAGAGGGGCAGGTCTCAGAACCTTCCAAGAGGGTGATTCTACCCCTATAGGTGGCATTCTGTATTGGCAACCACGGAGAGGTTGCCTGGGAAACCCTATTCAGGGACAGCTGAGTCACTTTTAAAACAAACTTCTCTAAGTGCCAGTATGTACTGTTACAATTCTGTGTTGTGCCACAGTTTAGAGAGCTTGGTTTTTATACTCAGAATAATTTTTCCATTTTCTGATTCTAAAGCAACCATGATATTGTATAAAGTTAGGAATATGGAGAGAATATTTAAAAAGGAAAATTAAAACCACCTGTAACCCTCAGACCCAATGGTAACTACTGCTAGGATTTGTTTTTTCTCTCTTTCTCTCTCTCCCTCCTTCCCTCCCTTCCTTTCTTTTTTTCTGTGTACATTGCACGGGACTTTAAAACAAATTTGGAACCATGTTTAACGTTATGCTAGGATAGTTTTCTACATAATTATTCTTTAAAAACTTAAAAAAATGAATAACATTAATAGGTGTGCCATAAACATTCCCCTACACAACAATTTAAACACTGAATTTTTTTTCACTTCTGTAGTCAGTATTTTTTATATACAATTTTACTGTGTTTCTGATTATTTTCTTAGGGTACATTTCTAAAAATGACATTGCTATGCCAAAAAGTAAAAAGATTTTTAAGGGTCATGACACACTGTACTAAATTGTTCTCTGGAAATGTTATAATTTATTCTTCTATCAATGAGGTATATTTTTCTGTACAATCATAGGCATAAAATACTATCCTAAATTTTCATTTTTGGCAATTTGATAAGGGAAAAATTATATTTTGTTATTGAATTATTTTACATTTCTTTTTTTTTTTTTTAAGGGTTTTTTTTTTTTTTGAGACAGAGTCTCACTTTGTTGCCTGGGCTAGAGTGCCATGGCGTCAGCCTAGCTCACAGCAACCTCAAACTTCTGGGCTCAAGCGATCCTCCTGCCTCAGCCTCCCGAGTAGCTGGGACTACAGGCATGTCCACCATGCCCGGCTAATTTTTTCTATATATTTTTTCAGTTGTCCAGATAATTTCTTTCTATTTTTAGTAGAGACGGGGTCTCGCTCTTGCTCGGGCTGGTCTTGAACTCCTGAGCTCAAATGATCCGCCGGCCTTGGCCTCCCAGAGTGCTAGGATTACAGGCGTGAGCCACCGTACCCAGCCTACATTTCTTTGATTACTAGTGAGGTAGAATATTTTTCATCAATTGTTGGCCCTTTGTATGTCTAAACAGTGAATTGTTTGTGTCCTTTGTGCATTTTTTAATGTTTTAGATGTTTTTATTTACGTATTTGAAAAAGTTCTTTATATGTGGAGGTTATTAACCCTTTATCTGCCACATGCAGTTTGTCATTTCTATGTTTTTATTTTGTTTTTGTTTGTTCTTTATTTTATAAAAACTATTTATTCCTAGATGGCATTACCCATTATTAAACAACTAATAAAATATGTGAAATACAATCATACATTTAAAACATGGAAAGACAACTAGTATCTTGATGTACATGAAGACAAACTCCAAGAGGAAACGTTAAATGCATTCAACATAACTAAAAGGATCTGGAATTTACTTACAGATTGCTTTGTTGGAAAAGGAATTAATGTTTAAGAAATGCTTTGGCTGATGGAAAAATAAGTCTAACAAAACCAGTATGTAGAAACATTGATTTACAAAGTCAAATTATTTCTTAGTCACTTTTATTGTATACCCTAAATGAGGATCTCATTAAATGACTATAAAATGTTAAATGCCCATGGGTGTGTGTAAAGGGAATTAATTGTTCAAGTACTAGGTACAACTTCATATTCATTTTTTATAATTTATAAGCTACTGTTGTTACTAACAATAACAATATTATTACTGAACATATTACATCATTTGCCTCTATCTTTTATCTCTATAGTACAATATAAAATTTCCAATCCAATATTTTGTGGCCCTATTTTCAAGCTATTAATGGTACCTTAAAAAAATAAAGTTCTAGGTACAAAGTTGGTGGTTTAAGGCTCAGTAAACAGTGACCAAGCAAACACCTTATAACAGATTTTTCCTCATTAGGAGACTGTGATAGGCAAAGGTTTTTTCTTTTCTTTCTTTTGTGAGCTCGCTTCATATTACTCTAGTCTGTCCAATGTTTTTCCACTAAGAAATCTGCAAAAAAGCATAATGATGATGAGTGGGCTCCAAGCCATTCTTATGGGTTTGTTTTTGTTTTTTTAAGCCAAAAAAACCCTTTGAAAATAGGTCGTTAGTTCTGGCAGCAGATTAGAACAAAGTCTCAAAAATTCACATTTCCTTCAGAAAAATTCAGCTGACCAGCTCCCACACGGCTGTTGTGTGGTTTTACCCACGTGGCCCACAGCAGTACCTCTCGCTCCAATGCACCCTCCTTTCTCGAGAGGTCATACACATGCTCTGAAAGCAGTTCGCGGTTGGACCTGCAGATCCCGGTGGGAGTCGTGTTTTCCGGGTGTACAGGGCTGGTGACCTGAGCAAACCTCTCCGTCCTCTGACTCTACTTCTGCGCCTGGAGCTTTGGTGCCGCCACCTCCTTCGCAAAAGCTGAGGACGACGGGGAGCAGAGCGTCCCCTCCCTCCTGCGACTTCTGTGGCAGTGGCAGAGCCTCAGACGGGACGAGAGCCGAGCTTCCCACTCAGCAGGAGGGATCCTGGAGGTTCAGTTTTTGATGCCACACGGCCCGCTGTCCCAAGGGTGCCACACAAGCGTCACCTCCGTGGCCGCCCCTGCCAACGACCCACAGGTAGCCACGGGTGGCCAGGGGCCACGTCCCCCACGGGCCCGCAGGCTGCAGTGCTGGGCCACCCGTTTGCCTTTTGCTCTGCACTACTTTGATGTCCAGAAGTGCTTGATTTTTATGTACTCAGCGGATTCGTTTCCTGTCGCTGCTGTAACAAATTTCCACAAACAGTGGCTTTAAAAAACATAAATTTAGTACCTTACGGTTCTGGAGGCCAGAAGTCCAAATGGGTGTCAGTGGGCCGCCATCAAGTGCCACAGCCCTTTCCCAGGCTCCAGGGGAGAAGCCCGTCCCTCGCCTTTCCCCCGCCCAGACGTCACCACTTTCTGCAGCTGGCGGCCCCTTGCTCTGTTTTCAAAGCCGGCGACATCGGGCCTCATCCCTTCCTGCCGCCCTCTCCGGCTCTTCCTCCTCCCTCCTCTTCCTCTCTTAAGGGCCTGTGGTTCCCCCGGGGCCCACCTGGCAAGTCCAGGATAATTTCCCTATTGTAAGGTCAACTGATTAGAAACCTTAATTCTAACCTTAATTCCCCTTTGCCATGTAGCCTGACGTACTCATGAGTCCCAAGCATTAGGCCCCGGACATGTTGGGGTGGCCATTGTCATGCCTCCCACAGCCGACCCAAAAGCAGGTTTCCGTTTTATCTGCCTTTGGTGTCATGCATGGAACAGCTGTCCACCAACGCAAGGTAAAGGGAACATTTACATTTTACCTCTTTGGAACATCCATTCCACCAGTGCAAGGTAAAGGAAACCTTTAAGTCCAACAAAAGGTAAAGGGAATATTTTCATGTATTTTACCATTTCATGTTTTAAGACTCGTCTGTTTAATCCACCTGGAATTGAATTCATGGCAGTGTGAGATGAAGTTCTGCCGTTGTTTTCCAGAAATGAGTGCCTCAGTGGTATACAGTTGGTGAGTGGGTCACAATCACTGGTGACAAAGAGTAAGTGCCAATGAGCAGGCTGGGATTGTACCCCCTCCCTGCTAGTCACTCTTATCTAGACTCCGTTCTACCATTAAAGCATCCTGCCATTGTTTTGTTATTTTGTTATTTTGTTGATTTATTTTAGAGACAATCTCACTATGTGACCCACACTCACCTGAAATCTCGGGCTCAAGCGATCCTCCTGCCTCAGGCTCCCCAGCAGCGGGACTACAGCGGGACTACCACCACCCTTGGCACATGCTGCCACGAAAACCAGCTCCGTGTAAGTGGGCACTTGTCACATGGAAAAGAAACTTGAGAATCATTGAAATAATATTTAACATGATTTTTAAAAACTTTCAATTTTGGAATAAAGATTCACAGGAAGTTGCTAAAAAGTAGTAGAGAGGTTTCCTGTGCACACCTTCCCCCAGTGGGAATGTCGTCCACAGAGAACAGTATCATAACCAGAAAAATCAGCGTAGGTGCAATCTATGGACCTTATTCAGATTTCACCATTCTTACATGCACTCATTTGTGCATACACACGTGTGTGTTGTTCTGTGCAATTTTATCACGTATATAGACGTGTGTAACCATCACCAAAATCAAGATACAGAACAAAATCAAGATGCACCACCACAAAGCAACTCCCTCATGCTACCCTCCACCCTGCCGCTAACCCCTGGCAACCACTATTCTTTTCTCAGTCACCCTAATCTTGCCATTTCAACAATGTTACATAAAGGGAATCATACCATATGTCACTTTTTGATATTAGATTTTTTTTCACTCATCCTAATGCCCCTGAAATCCATACAAATTGCTGTACATACCCAGAGTTCTTCCTGGCCTGGTGTAGTGGCTCACACCTATAATCCCAGCACTCTGGGAGGCCAAAGTGGAAGGATAACTTGAGGCCAGGAGTTTGAGACCAGCCTGGGCAACATAGCCAGACCCGTCTCTACTAAAAATAGAAAAAATTAGCCAGGCATAGTTGCACGCACCTGTGGTCCCAGCTCCTTGGGAAGCTGAGGCAGGAAGATCACTTGCACACGGGAGTTTGAGGTTGCTGTGAGCTATGATGACACCACTGCACTGTAGCCAGGGCTACAGAGAGAGACTCTGTCTCAAAAAAAAAAAAAAAAGAAAGAAATACTTGGTTGATCCTGCCAGAAAGAAAAGTAAAAAAAAAAAAAAAAAAAAAAAATTCCTGACCTACTCCTAGGTCCCAAAGACTTTTTTCTCTGTTTTCTTCTAAAAGTATTATAAAAATTCTAACACTTATAGTTAAGTGGAGGTTCTTCTTATTTTTCTTTTGCCTATGGATGTCTAATTGTTACAGCACCATTTGTTGAAAATCTTTCCTTCTTCCATTGCACCTTTGTCAAAACTCAGTTGAAAAAAAATTGAATTACTTATACATGTGCATGTCCATTTTGGGTTCTTTATTCTGTTGCATTGACCTATGTGTCTATCTGTCCACTAACACTGCACTGTCTTGATCACTATATCTATACCGTAAATCTTAAAATTGGGTAGGTAGAGTGATTCCTTTCACTGTATGCTTTTTCAAAATTATTTTAGGTCTCCTTTGCCTAGTTCATTTGCCTTTGCATATCAATTTTAGAATATGCTCATCTAGATCTACCAAAAAATCTTGTGGGGATTTTTTTTTAAGAGACGAGGTCTTGTGCTCGCTTCGGCAGCACATATACTAAAATTGGAATGATACAGAGAAGATTAGCATGGCCCCTGCGCAAGGATGACACGAAAATTTGTGAAGCGTTCCATATTTTATAAAAAAAAAAAAAAAAAAGAGACGTGGTCTTGCTCTATCTCCAGGCTGCAGTGCATGGTGGCTGGGATGCAATCATGGCTCACTGCAGCCTCGGACTCCGGGGCTCCTGCAAGCCTCTTGTGGGGGTTTTGATAGGAATTTCATTAAACCTAGATCAGTTTAGGGAGAATTATCTTTACCATGTTAAGTCTTTCCATCTATGAACACAATATGTGTCTCCACTTGTTTAGCTCTTTCTTGATTTCTTCAGAAGCATTTTGTAGTTTTCAGAATAGACATCCAGTACATGCAGGTCACATTTATACCTTAATATATTATTTTTGAGCATTTGTAAATGGCATTACATTTTACATTTGGTTTTTGACTGTTAATTGCTGGTATATAGATATGCAATGAATTTTTTTGTATCTAAATAATTTTATTTTGAGTTCATCATTGATTTCAGCAAAAGAGCAGAAAATGTTTGGAATCCTTACTGCGCAGTGCCTGTTTATTTCCCATTTATATTTGTATTCTTTGCGATACATGTTTCTTTTTTCTCTTTTTTTGCAAACATTTACTCCTATATACATCTTAGCAAAATTACCATGGGAACCTAACTAAAACAAAAAGAAAGCTATTCAATTATATACGGTACGTAGTCTGTAAAGCAAATCAACTTTAAATAACAGTATCTTAATAAAGACAAAAATCTTAAAGCAAATGCCACAATTCGACCTGAAGGATTTGCCTGAAAAACTTTAGAAGCTAAAAATGAGTTTCACTGCTGCTGTTCTGATTTTGTGAAGCCTCATTGAAATATAACTCACCATAAAATTCACCTTTTTTAAGTGTACAATTGAGTCTTTTGAGTATATTCACAAAGTTGTGACACCATCACCACTATCCAATTCTCATTCCCCTCCCCTCCTGGCGACCAGTGATCTGCTCTCTGTCTGTACAGCTTTCCCTATTCTGGAAATTTCATATAAACGGAATCTAGGACATGCAGCCCTTTGTGTCAGGCTTAGCACGTTTTCACCTGGCGTGAAGATTTTAAGTTCTATCCGTGTCACAGCGTATATGTGCACACGGGCAGTCCCCGGGCCACGGGTGCCCAGCCTGGTTCTGTGCTTACAAACAGGCTCCCAGGGCTCCTTATAAGGCTCGTTGATAATTAAACAATTACACGCACAGTTTGGAAACCAGTTCTTGCACGTGTCAGCAGCCCACGTGGCAAGAGCGGCCGGTTGGTGCAGCGTCCTCGGAGAGGCAGGCGACGCGAGGACTCGGAGCCCCGAGCCGAGGACGACTGCGACGGAAGGACGAGCCGGGGCCTTTCGTGTCGCCGGGCAGGATCTGCTGGGCGGGGGAGCAGGACGCCGGTGAGAACGTCGCGGCGACAAGGCCCCGTATGAGGAGGAAAAGAAACAGGCTGTCACACAACCCCAGACGCCTTTTCCAAGAAGCCGACTTCCGTGCCGGGCCCCCTGCTCCGGGCGACAGCAGCAAGCCCGGTTCTCGCGCTGCCGCCCGGCCCCGCCAGCTGCCCCGCCACGGCCACCTGCAGGGATGTCGGCCGCCTTCCTGCCCGCGACATGCGCCTTCCAGTGAGCAAGACACCGATGCCACAGAGGTGGGTGTTACCCTTTAATATTCTCTTTGAAATTACTTCTGTCTCCAATCTAAACTGTTTGTATGCGTTTGTTTTTATGTTCTGCTTGTCTGAATTAAGAGAAAGAGCACAATAGTTTCTGTAATTTAGTACGGTATAGGGTATCCTTATGACAGTACTACACTGTATTATGATTACCACATGTGAGCCATTATAGTAGTAGTATTGTTGTTGTTGTTATCACCACGTATGTGCTGTTCATGAGGGATCCGAGTCACGCACAAATCCGACCTACAGACATTCTCAGGAACGCAGCTCATCCATCGGGGCCACCGATGTATAAACATATCAGTGTTTCAGTCCTTCACCACTTGATGGGCACTTGGGTTGTTTCAAAGTGATTTGATAAATTTTTAAAATCAAACTTTTTTGTTTTTTGGAGACAGAGTCTCATTCTGTTGCCCTGGCTAGAGTGCCGTGGTGTCGTTGTAGCTCACCACAGCCTCAAACTCCTGGGCTCAAGCGATCCTCCTGCCTCAGCCTCTCGAGTAGCTGGGACTGCAGGCATGTGCCACCATGCCCAGCTAATTTTTCTATCTTTAGTAGAGATGGGGTCTCACTCTTGCTCAGGCTGGTCTCGAACTCCTGACCTCGAGCGATCCACCCGCCTTGGCCTCCCAGAGTGCTAGGATTACAGGCGTGAGCCACCACACCCAGCCTAAATCAGACGTTTTATTTTGAAATATTTGTAGGTTGACCTGCAGGAGTAAGAAATAATACCTCGATAGCCCATCATCTACCCTTCACCCACTTTCCTCTAATGGTAACATCTTGCATAACTACAGAACACTATCGCAACTAGGAAATTTACACTGATAAAGCACATTCATTTTACATACCTTTGATCAGTTTTACAAGCAATCATTTGTGTGTGGCTTAGTTTTACACAGTTTTATCACATGTGTGGACATGTCATCACCATCACAGTGGAGATGCAGAACAGGTCCTCACCACAGGCGGCCGTCGTGTGGCCTTTTATGACAACACTCAGCCCCTCCCAGCCTTTCCTAAACCCTGTAATCACTGCTGTGCTCCATCGCCATAATTTCTTCATTTCAAGACTATTATATAAATAGAATCATATTTTATGGAACCTTTTTGGATTAGATTTTTTTCAGTCAGCTTATATATCCCTTGATATCCATCCAAATTATGTATCAATAGTTCATAACTAGGCCAGGCGCGGTGGCTCATGCCTGTAATCCTAGCCCTCTGGGAGGCCGAGGCGGGATGATCACTTGAGACCAGCCTAAGCAAGAGCGAGACCCCATTTTTACTAAAAATAGAAAAAATTAGCCAGGCACAGTGGCACCCACCTGTAGTCCCAGCTACTCGGGAGGCTGAGGCAGGAGGATCGCTTGAGCCCAGGAGTCTGAGGATGCAGGGAGCTATGGTGATGCCACTGCATTCTACCCAGGGTTACAGAGTGAGACTCTGTCTCAAAAAAAAAAAAAAGTTCATGAATAGTGTCCCGTTGTACGAGTGTGCCACAGTTTATTCACAGTTTATTGAAGGACGTTTGGGTTCTTTCCAGTTTGGGGCTGTTATGAATAAAGGTGCTATGAATATTCGTGTACATAAGTTTTCACATCTCTGGGATAAATACCCAAGAATGCAATTTCCAGGCTGTGTGGTGACCGCACATTTATTTTCATGACAAACTGCTGGGCGATTTTGCAGGGAGCTGTGCTGTCGGGATCCTGCCAGGACCGACCCACGTTCTCCACACCCTTGTCAGCGTTTGCTGGAGATATTTTTGATTGTCACAGCTGGGGGAAGGGGCAGTGTTATTGCTATCTAGTTGGGGAAGACGAGGGATGCTGCTTAGTGTCCTACAGTTCACAAGACACCCGCCCCACGCACATGACGCGTGGTCACCTGGCCGAGTGGCAGTGCTGGCGAGGCGGGAAACCGGCTCCTGTTACGTAGATCGTCACATCGATCACGTTATAAGTTTCGCTTCACCTGTCAAGCATGATTTAAAAACTGAAGAGAAGAGGGTAGTTTGTTATATTTACCCAGATTTGTCCCCTTTCTCTTGTTATTTTTTCATTGTGAATGTCCACGTTTCCTTCATTTGTCATTTCCTTTCTGTTCGAAGAACTGCCCGTAGCCATCCTCTCAGGGCAGGTCTGCCGGCGACAAACGCTCTTGGTTTTTCCCTCACCTGAGAACGTCTTCCTTTCATTTTCATTCCTGAAGGCCATTTTTGGTGGTAGTTGTTTTGTTAAGCACTTGAGAAAATGTCATTCCACTTTGTTCTCGTCTCCGTGAAGAGACATCCACTGTCGTGCACATCACTGTTCCACTGCAGGCGCTGTGCCATTTGCCATCTAACTGCCTTCACAACTCTGTCTTTAATTTGGAGAGGCTGGTAACGTGTCCTGACATGGATTTGATTTTATCCTGTCTGTGGTTCTCTCGGCTTCTTCAATCCGTAGCTTTCTGCATTTGGACAAATTTGGGAGATTTTTCAGCTGCTATTTAATATTTTTCTAGCCATATGCTTTTTCTCCTCTCTTTCTGGGACTCCAGTGACAAAAGTGCTAGAGCTTTTTAAATTGTCCTACAGGTCCCTGAACCTATATTTAAAATTTTTTAATTAAATAGTATTGCTCTGTCTCCCAGTTCACGGATCCATCCCTCATCATCTCCGTTCTGATACGGAGCACATCAGTGAGTTCTTTTTTTTTTTTTTTTTTTTTCAATTCAGTTATTGTAGTTTTCAGTTCTTTCCAGGACCATTTTTTTTTTTGAGCTGGGTTTTCACTCTGTCACCCGGGCTAGAGTGCAGTGGCATCATCATAGCTCACTGCAGTCTGCAAGTCCTGAGCTCAAGCGATCCTCCTGCCTCAGCCCTCTGAGTAGAGTAGCTGGGACTACAGGCTCAAGCCACCTGCCCAGTTTAGTTTCAGCTCTAAAATTTCTCTTTGGTTCTTTCTATCTTCAGTTATTTTTCTGGGACTTTTTCATTTGTTTCAAGTATGTTTGTCTTTGCTCATTGGTGCGTTTTTTATGACGGCTTCCTTAATATCCTTGTCAGACCTTTAGTACCTGTCTGGATTCCTTGTCAGATAATTCTAATGTATGCGTCATTTTGGTTCAGATATGACGAGTGTTTTTTTATTGTATTGTGAACACTTTAGGTGTTATGAGACTCTCGATCTGATCTAAATATTGTTTTTAGCAGAACTCTGCTAACAACACACTGGTGGGGAAAGAGAGGTGCTACCTCGTGACCACCAGGTAGAGGCAGAAGCCCAGGCTCCCACTCAGCTGCCACCAGCACGGTCCCGAGGGGGGAGGAGGAACTCGCTGTTCTCAGCAGGCAGGGCTGGCAGTGCCGTCTGCTCACCTGCACCGACGCTGTGGAGACAGAGGTGTGGCCCGAGTTCCACCGGGCAGGGCTGGGCACCAGGCTCTCGACCAGCCTTCATTAACACCACGGGGAGGGGAGGGGCCTCCTGACCACCAGGTGTGGAAGTCCAGGCTCCTACACCTTCCAGACTGTGTGTGGAAGATACCCACAACCCAGCAGTGCCAACAGGGACAAACAAACCCCCAAAGCAAGCTCGCACCCCAGCCAAACGGAAGGGCAGAGGATGGTCTACCAAGTCAGAAAACATTTGTCAAACCCACGCTCCTCCAAGCACCACAGGAAAACAAAACAAAACAAAACTATATATGCCATCAGTGAGACCATAACTACACCTAAAAACAGTAAAAATGATGTTCCAATGTCATCTAATATACAATTTATATTCAAATTTATGAAATTGTTCCTTAACTGTCTTTTATGCCTTTTCCCCCCTCTTTGGTTATGTCTCATTAGTCTTAGCATTTCTAGATCATTCCCTTTCGTTTCCCCAGGACATAGACTTTTTGAAGAGACCAGGCCAGTTATCTTAGGAAATGTCCCATATTTTGGATTTGTGTCCACATTTTCTTCACATTTCTTTTCACCCCTGTATTTCCTGTAAACTGGAAGTTAGAGTATAAGACTTGCTTAGATCCTAGCTAAAAATTAGTGGCGAGAATGTTTCACAGGAGGTGCTGTGCACTTCATGCTGCATTAATCAGGAGACACGTGATGTCCGTCTTGCTATTCGTGATACAGGCTGAACATCCCTAATCCGAAAATTCGAAATGCTCCAAATTCTGAAACTTTTTGAGTGCCATGATGCCACAAGTGGAAAATTCCACTCCTGATACCTTTGCTTTCTGATGGTTCATTGTACACAGACTTTGTTTCATGCACAAATTACAAATTTGCCTTTGTAAAAATATTGTGTAAAATTACCATCAGGCTATGAACTAAAAAAATCTTAAGTCTCCCCGCAACCGGCTAACTGAATGGACCCCCTCCTGGCCGAGGGGCTATCCTAAAACTAAACTGCCTGCCACGGGAAGGGAGGTCAGCCCTGCCTCAGCATGCCCCCTCCGTTCTTGGCGACAGCCTCTGTAACCCATTAACAGGCCTGAGGCTGTGCAGGACACACCTGTGGGTCCTCAACTTACACAGCAAATAATGTCCAGTGGCTTGTCTCCCTTAACAGACGTCCTTATCTTAAAACATTCCAAGCTTTTAGACAAAGCTTCATGTCTTTAACCAATTACAAGTCAAAGAATCTTTAAACCCACCTGTAAGCCTCTCCCACCTCCTGATTCTTTAAAAAATTTTATTGTAGGCCCGGCGCGGTGGCTCACGCCTGTAATCCTAGCCCTCTGGGAGGCCGAGGCGGGTGGATTGCTCAAGGTCAGGAGTTCGAGACCAGCCTGAGCGAGACCCCCGTCTCTACTAAAAATAGAAATAAACTATCTGGACAACTAAAAATATATATAGAAAAAATTAGCCGGGCATGGTGGCGCATGCCTGTAGTCCCAGCTACTCGGGAGGCTGAGGCAGTAGGATCGCTTAAGCCCAGGAGTTTGAGGTTGCTGTGAGCGAGGCTGACGCCACGGCACTCTAGCCCGGGCAACAAAGTGACACTCTGTCTCAAAAAAAAAAAAAAAAAATTTTACTGTAGGCCCGGGCGAGGTGGCTCATGCCTGTAACCCTAGCACTCTCGGAGGCCGAGGCAGGCGGATCGCTCAAGGTCAGGAGTTCGAGACCAGCCTGAGCAAGAGCGAGAGCCTGTCTCTACTAAAAATAGAAAGAAATTAGCCGGACAACTAAAAATATATTGAAAAAATTAGCCGGGCATGGTGGCGCATGCCTGTAGTCCCAACTACTCGGGAGGCTGAGGCAGGAGGATCGCTTGAACCCAGGAGTTTGAGGTTGCTGTGAGCTAGGCTGATGCCACGGCACTCACTCTAGCCCGGGCAACAGAGTGAGACTCTGTCTCAAAAAAACAACAAAAAAAATTTTTTTATTTTATTAAAATACACATACCATAAAATGTACCATCTCAACCATTTTTAAGAGTGCGGTTCAGTGGCACTGAGTACATTAATGCGGTGCCATCATCGCCACCTCGGAACGCCATCTCCCCAGCGGAAAGTCTGTGCCGTTAAACAGGAACCCCTTATCTCCCCTCCCCCAGCCCCTGGCAACCACCATTGCGCTTTCTGTCTCTATAAATGTCATTATTCTTGGTGCCTCGTACAAGTGCAATCACACAGTATTTGTCTTTTTGGGACTCACTTGTTTCACCTGACGAAATGTGCTCCGCAGGCCTCACCCATGCCGCAGCCTCGCTCAGGAACCCACACGGGGTGCTCTGTCGCTGGCCGCACAGAAAGCCACTTACTGAGACAATGAGGACTGTCAAGGAAGAAAGCAGATTTATTGCGGAGGATGTCAGCTGGGAGGTAGGAGGGACGGCCTGCCTCGGATCTGCCTCCCTGAGCAGGGGGCCGGGGTCTTTCTGGAGGTGAAAGGAACGCTGCGCACGGTGAGTGGGCTGCGCTGCGCTTGGGGAGGAGCGCAGGGCGCCCAGGCGCAGTGGGACGTCTCGCTGGTACATGCATCGCGTGATCAAAACCTGGCAGGTACATCCGTCCCAGCGTGGGATTTTATTAATAGTATTATAATGACTAGGGGTTGATATGGGTCATTCTTTCAGCCTTGTGCACAGGTGGGATGCGGGCAGTAGGCTGCTCAGCGGGTCCTTGGGCATGTGTGCTGGGGTGTCACTTGTGTTCTCTGGACACACAGGTGGTGTAAGGCTTTGTAGTTATGTCCTGGCTGCAAGGAGTTTCTGCCATTTCTGGGGGAGAAAACTCAAAAGGGAATGCATTAGTGCAACAGAAAGTTACAAGTTCTGGTCAGCAAATCTTACTGGGAACTTGAAAGAGAACTATAAAAGGCGTTTTTGCTTATGGAGCCCGTTACAGCCTGTCATGATTTCCTTCATTTTAAGGCTGAATAGTATTCCGTTGTATGCATATACCACATTTTGCTTAAACGGGATCCGTGATGGACATGTGGGTTGCTTCCACCTCCTGGCTGCTGTGAATAGAGCTGCTATGAACATGGGTGTGCGTGCATCTCTTCGAGATCCTGCTTTCAGTTCTTTTTGGTATCTATCCAGAAGCGGGATTGCTGAAGCATATGGTAATTCTATTTTTAATTCTTTAAGGAATGGCCACACTGTTTCCCATAGTGGCTGTACCCTCTTACTTTCTCACCAACAGTGCATAACGGTTCCAATCTTTTTAGCGGGTGTGAAGTGGTATCTCATTGTGGTTTTGATTTGTGTTTCTCTAATGGTTAGTGATGTTGAACATCTTTTCATGTGATTATTGGCCACTTGTGTATCTTCTTTGGAGAAATGTCTGTTCTAGTCTGTGGTATAATAAATATGTTTGGTCTTAGTCCCCAGTTCCTGATGGAATTCCTAAAACTCTTGGAAATTCCGGATAGTCTTTTGTTATTCATAACAACCTCCTTTAGATCACACCTGAGTTTATGCTAATGAGGTGACCTAGGGTGGGGCCTTAGATAGTCTCAGGATGGGGCTGGTCACCAGAAAGACCAAGTGATTGGAGGATTTGGACTTTCAGCCCCACCTCTGGCTTCCTATAGTTGACACCCAGTTGATGAGCAGCTCACAGCCAGCCTCTCACCAGATGAGCCACGGTGCCACCTGCCCAGGGGGGGAAAGGAGTGGCCAGCATCACACCCTGCCCCAGGACACCACAAGCACCACAGGCAGGCACGCCCCGCCATTCCTGAGTGCCCAGGCTCTGGCTAGAGTGGTCACAGGGTACAAGTAGGAAGACCAAGAACTTGTCCTGGGGAGGTGGCAGGAGGCAGCACTGTGCCTGGACCAAGGCTTAAAGTCCTCAGTTCCCCAGTCACGCCCCATTGTCCCATCTGACTTCACTGACAAAACACTAACTCAAAGAAGATTAAAGTCCAAGTACAGGGCCCTGTGCAACCACACTTTTATGTTTCTCATTCAATTTTGTGGTTTTATTCATATAAATCCCAAAAGCTCTTATTATTTCTAAGTGATTTGTTTCTATTGTAAATAAAAATTTTCCCCATCAAATTTTGACAACCCAAAATAAGCGACTGAGGCAAAGATCTCAATCTATGGAGGTTTATTAAGCCAAAGTTTGAGGATGCACCCAGCAAAAACACAAAGCACAGATGCATCTGTGGCAGTTTTTTCCAAAGACGGATTTGGAAACAGGGAGAGGGTACACAGAAAGAAAAAGGAGGAAGGGGTGGGCAGTGAGACAAATGGTTACATTCTTAGGAGGCCCAGGAAATCTACATTTTACATGAGATATGGTGAATGTTTGAAGAGAAAAGGGCAGTGGAAGAAGAATCAATTACACGGATGTTCCTGGGTCAGTGGAAGCCTGGTTGATCTTGTCTCTGCTCTGCACCTGGGAAGATAAACTTGTGATCCACATTATTAGTGTGGAATTGAACAGACTTTAGTTTTAGGAGCTAGACTTGGCCTACAGGCCCAAAGTTACAATGTGCATGTCCTTGTTTGGGGGGCGGGGCACAAGGAATTTCCTTATGAAAGATCTGTGGGGGTAGCCTTGTAGATGCCTAGAGGGATCCGGCTGGTGCATAAAGTTAGCAAGAGCTATTCGTTTGGAAGGGGGTGTTGCAACTCAGCTACCAGGCTTGACCTTCCCTTTTGTATCTGGAGTTGGGGAGGGTGGTCCTGAGATTTTTATTTTCCATTACAATTTGGTAACTGGTCAGTAATGGTATATTTGAGAGTCACTTTGTATAGTTACTTTTTTTTTTTGAGACAGAGTCTCGCTTTGTTGCCTGGGCTAGAGTGAGTGCCCTGGCATCAGCCTAGCTCACAGCAACTTCAAACTCCTGGGCTTCAGCAATCCTCCTGCCTCAGCCTCCCAAGTAGCTGGGACTACAGGCATGTGCCACCATGCCCGGCTAATTTTTGCTATATATATTTTAGTTGGCCAGATAATTTCTTTCTATTTTTTTAGTAGAGACGGGGTCTCGCTCTTGCTCAGGCTGGTCTCGCACTCCTGACCTTGAGCGATCCACCCGCCTTGGCCTCCCAGAGTGCTAGGATTAAAGGCGTGAGCCACCGCGCCCAGCCTGTATAGTTACTTTTTATGGCTTTCTTAGCATTTCATCTCTCATCATTTTAGTGAGATGAAATGCTAAAATTTAGTAGTTTTAGTATCCATTCTCTTAGGTTTTGCACATAATAAAATTATTTACAAATAATGGCTATCACTTGTTCTAAGTCAGTTAATCCAGACAACCCCCTGAAGCTAATAATATCCCTATTTCACAGTAGAGGTATCCAAACATGAGACCTGCCCAAGGCCAAAGAGCTAGTAAGTAAGAGGCAGACTCAAAATTCAAAACCAAGTCCAAGCCTAGCTCCAGAATTCATGTCCTCACCACCAGACTCTCTCTCTATTGATTAGATTAACTCCTTTTTTCTCTGCCTTTATTTCTGTTTGAAGACTTAGTACCTTGGATAGAACTTCTGGAACAATGTTAATTGTGGTGATAGCAAATATTCTTGTCTTGTTCTTAATTTTAACTGGAAATTGTCTCTAATGCTTCATTTTTAAGTATGATTATGGCTACACATTATAAAGGAAAGCTTTGTCACCTGAGAATAGTGGTAGTAATGTACATTCTTTTAATAAAGAACCAAAAATCAATCTATTTGGAAAAGGGATGGATTGTGAAACTTTATTAAGGACTTCTATTCCAAAGGTTTATTCCAATCACATTTACAGTACATAAAATACCAACACTTTCTTGTCAAGAATACAGAAACTCTAGCCATTGTATTGATGCTGACTTAAATAGAAGCCTTTACATAAGGCAAGAGTCCATATCTGAAGAATTCGACCAATGTGAGATATCTACAAAAAATCCATTCAACAACCTCCTTTAAAGATATGTAAGAAGCCCAAGGAAGTTAGCTTTTGTGGGCGGCTAATATGCACATTTTATTTAACAAACATAATGTACAATTAACAGAATTGTGTATTCCCAGGAGAATTAAGACTATGTATACCTGGATTAGCACCTAGAAAGATATGTAGAAAATAAAAAAGGGGAAAGCTTTCTACTAAAATCATTTGGGCCTAGGTTATTCTAAGAGAAGATTCTCACCAGCATTTGATGGTAACTCATTACCTTCCATGTGAGCTTGGTGACCAGCCGACTTGGTTAACTGTTTTGTGTCTTCAGTGCTTTATGGTATTAGATGTGTCAAGCTTGATAGATTTTATATGTAAATTTAAATAAAAGATTATTGGAAAAATAAGAGAACCTTTCTCAACTGCTTGTGTGAAGCGACACTATTCACAAATGGTGCCCTGGGGAATCACTCACAATTTCACAAGTACACTTGCACAATCTGTAGAAGTCACTGATTGGAAGAAGAATCATCAATGGTACATTTAGGTTGTGAGAGGATCCATTAGGATTAGAAGAGGTTCTATGAGGCAGGTAGCCAGAGTCTCACTGAATGAGACATTTTACTCAGAAGTTAACATTATACCGTGCATTTGATGCAATGTTCTTTGGTTACATCATATTAACCACTAGAAGGATAACTCCCTATCTTACAAAAGACAACAGTGGTTCTTCACTGGGGGTGATTTTGCCCCGAGGAGACATTTGGCAATGTCTGGAGATCATTTTTCACAGCTGTGGGGGGAGCTACTGGCATCTAGTGGGTACAGAGGGCAGGAGCGCTGCTAAACATCCTACAGCGCACGGGGCAGTCCCCCACAACAAACATTCTCAGGCCACTGATGTCGACAGTACCAAGATTGGAAAACCCTGAAAGAGGTTTATGCAACATGCGTCTGTGCTGTCCACAGTCAGCAGAACCCGGCGGAGGCCGTGCGGCATGTCCTGCACGTCACCGCTCTGAGGGATTCCCCAGCCACTCTCACCGCCAGAGTCCCGTTCATTCCCGTCGTCCGTCCCAGACCCAGGGCCAGCTTCTCCTCATCAGAGAACTCCACAAAGACTCCCTGAACCAGGGCAGGAGCGAGATGCTAGAAGCACGGCTTCAAAGTCTTCCACTGACTTTACTGAACAGCAACTTTAAGTGACCTGAAAATTATTCCAAACCTTCGCTGTGTTGCAGCCTCTGACTATACAGGACCTCAGTTAGGGCTACTATCTTGTTAATAGTGGAGCCCACATTTTAAAGACAGTGTGTCTAAACACTTTAGATTCATTTAATGGGGCAAACCAAATAAAATGGTGCTAAAGGCAAACATTCAATATACTTCATTTTAAACTAAAAATAAAATAAAATGCCATGCACAGCAGACACCATTCCTTTTTTTTTTACATATTTACAATTTTACGTATTTACTTATCAATATATCTTCTATCTTTACAATTATAAAATTAATTCAAACTGTTGGACAGTGGTACCATTGAATTCCTTTAAACATATACTTTGTAGCATTCATTCATTTTATCCTTTAAAAGGCAATTATTTACCCAAAACCAAACCATAGTCAATGCCACAGAGGAAGCACATAGGAAAATCATGGAGGAAAGAAAGATTTAAACAAATTTTCACACAAGCCTTAAATGAATCTATTTCAGTAACTCAAATAAATAGTATTTTATTATTAACTAAGCTTCCCCTGCCAGGAATAACAAAACAAACAAAACAATCCCCACAAACTGTACCTTTAAAAATGATCTGACATCTGTAAGCAATTAAGTTATATTCTAGATCCCAATCAGTGGACTGTAGTAAGGGCTACCTACAATTTAGGCTCAAATAAATACTATCCGTGTAAATTTTTATCATCCTGCATAAACTTGAGGTTGCAATGGTGGAGGAAGTTTATCATTTTCAACATTTTCAGAGTCAATAGCTGCTAATGGTTGATTTGGGGGCTTAATTTCAAGTGGGTATTTCTCAACAATGTCTTGAACTTCTTTTGCAATTCCATCTGTCCAATCTATTAGGTCTTTTTCAAGTTTCTTGGCTTCATTCATGATCCTTTCCTGTCGCTCATTCAACTGAGACAGGAGATCCAAGTTCTTGTACATTTGCTTAACGCCCAGGCAAGCATCAGGAGACCAACTCTCGGACTCTTGCTTCCTGGGAGAGGTCTGGCCAGACATGTAGCGGTCAAAATCCTCCTGACTTAAATTCAAAGACTGGGCATCTAATTTCTCAATGAAGGCCACAGCGCAGCACTACAAAAGAGAATGTTAATATAGTCATATTAGGAAAGCTACAAATATTCAAGTAGATTTAAAAAAATCTTTTTATTATATAGAATTTAAAACAGAAGCAGAAGTAGACAGAACAGGCTAATGAACTGCCATGTACTTCAGCCTCAAAAATCAGCACCTCACTGCCAGTCATGTTTCCTTTACACTCCCAGGAGCCCAGGGCCACTGTCTGGGTGCAGCCTCCCCAGGAGCACCTCAAAGACACTCCCTGCAGAGGTCTTGCCAGACACCCTCCCTACTCAGGACGCGGCCAGACAGTGGGTGTGGGCCCTCCTCTAGGTACTGGTGTGGCACACATACCTCTGGTCCTCAAAGAGATATTTTAATATCAAGTACTTAAAAGAAAAGCTTTGAAATCAGACAACCTGAGCTATCTATCACCTCTGCCACTTAACAGCAACAGCGCTGAGACCCTGGGGAAGTCCCTTAAGCTCTCCGAGGTTTCTGCATCTATAAATTGGGGGAAATACCACCCAAACTGATTGTGAGAATTAAGCAACATAACACCTGTAACACACTTAGCTGACAGGCCTGTAGTCAGCAATGAATAAATGCTAGCACTTATTAGTATAGAAATGCTAGGGCAAATGCCCAGCTAAATAGATATCTGCTAATTACACTTTCTTATAGTGACTAAATTTTTCTACAAGGAGCACATATCACTTTGACATTAAAAAAGCAAACTATTTTCACAAGAAAAACATGCAAGATAAATGGGAAAACAGGTGGCTTTCAGAATTTCTTCTGAGAAACTCATTCACAGTACCCTACCTTATTACTCATAAAAAAACAACAAGTTGTCTCTCTAAGGAATACTTAGCAACCGTACTGCAATTACTTCGTCCGAGGGAGAGAGAAGAGCGAGCCCACTGGGCTCCCGTGGTGCGCGGGATCGCTGTGGCCTCTGCTGCCTGGAGAGAGGAGACGACTCCAACACTCCGGGCACAAGGAGTCCACATATGGCATCGCCACTAACAGGAATGGGGAGTATTAGAAAAGAAAAACATATGATGGAAAAGCAGTTTCAGTTCTGAATAAATTATATTTGAGATGCAATAAATATGTGTAATAAAGGCGTGAGGTCAAGACAAGGCCACACATCTGTGGGTGAACACTGTGCAGGTGACTAACAGAGCTCTGTGACCAGAGGAGCCAGTGCAGGGAGAGAGAAACACAGAGGACAGAACCCCTGGGAACGACCCAACTCAAGGGGGAAGTAGAGAGTTTACAAAGGGACAAGGAAGAAGTGGAACTGTGGAAGCCAAGAGCAAATGACATTCCAGAACAAAGGAATAATCAGGAGCGTTAACAGAAGCGAAGTAAGATGAACACTGAGAGTTCCCAAGGCATTTGGCAACTGGCCATGGGAACTTTTTTTACTTTTGCCAGAACAGTTTCATCGGAGTGATAGGAGCAGAAGCCAGACCCCGAGTCAGGCAAGAGGAGAGTGAAGAATGAAGGCACAAATGTAGTTAAGGCTGTAGGTCAAAGGTGCCGGCAGGCTGCGAAGTTTAGGTGAACTAGCTGCCTCCACTGTCAACAACTCCGGCTACCCTCTGGCACTTCCTGTCCCCCTTCATTTTGCCTATTCCCGGCCATGTCTCCATCTCCACACTTCTCAGGGACTTCCAGGTTGTCTGACCCTCTCTGGATAAAAAACTGAATCCAAAAGGCTCTTCCCTAGCAAGTGCATGTTTGTGATATTGTGAAATGTATATTTGGTCTTCATCCCCCTGTTTCTTGGCATACAACTCCTAAAATCCATGTTTTTTTGGATGCCAATGGTGGCTGAGAGCTTTAGAACAGGGCTGTTCACAGAGGCATGATTAGTGGGTTGGGACTTTCAGTCCCACCTCCCAACCTCTGGGGAGTGGAGAGGGGGCTGAAGGCCAAGTTCACCACCAATGGCCAATGGTATAATCAATCATGCCTATGCAATGAAGCTTCCATAAAAACCTACAAAGACAGGGTTCAGAAAGCTTCCGGACAGATGAACACATGGAGGTTCCTGGAGGGTGGCGCCCTGGGGAGGGCACGAGAGCGCCACACTCCTTTCCCACACCTCGTCCCACGCATCTCTTCATGTGTATCCTTTGTAATATGTTTTACAATAAACTGGCAAAACGTGTTTCCCTAAGTTCTGTGAGCCACTCCAGCAAATTAATCAAACCCAGAGAGGGGGTTGTAGGAAGCCCAACTCAAAGCTGGTTGCTCAGAAGTTCGCCTGGACTTGTGACTGGTACCTGAAGGAGGGCAGAAAACCAAGCACATAAGGTGCCCTGGGGCTCCAAATCCATTAGCTCCAGAGGGAATCTAGTCTACAGCAAACAATCAGAAGTTCAGCAGTCAGAAAAGGGAATTATTTGGCTTTCAGTTACCACTGTAAACAAAACAATGGTTGAAAATCATTTCACATCCTCCAAACTGACCCTTTCTTAAAATATCTCAGCATTTAGTTCTAAGAAGTAACTTGTAGAAATAAAACAAAAAAACAATCTTCAGTCTTTTAAAAATGAATCAAAAGTCCAAGATTTGACTTGTTCATGGTTGAAATGGCCCAGCTAGGCCAATGACTCTTACAGCCGGGAGCCTGGGCAGCGCTTCCCAGCAGGCACAGAGACATGTCACCTGTGTCCTGTAAGAGTACCACCATCTCTGGTCAAGTACTGGAGGTGGAGCGTTTGCACAGCCTGGTCACATGTGCTCTTCGACCCAAAGCAGCATCTTCAGCCAGGACTCATCCCTCAGGAACATTAACCTGTCACAGGCCTGAGAGACCCGTCACATCCCTAAAATAAATACCTTCCTGGTTCTTCTCCACAGCACCAAGGACTCCAGCACTCACCAGGTTGGTGAAATAGTAGCCATCCTCGCCCGTCATCAGGCGGCTCGGATTGCAGAAGCGGGTGATATACTGGATGTTGGACTGGAGGCGCGGGGGGTTGCCCTTCAGAACGATGTAGATGAGGGTGGGCAGGAAGTCATCTGCTGACGCCGGCTCGTTCTTGGTGATCTTGATGGCATTGAAGATGTGCTTGCTGCACCTGGTGATGCAGGCCAACTTATCTCGAGGCACACGCTTCGAATCCATTTCAATGATATCTACAAAGCAGAAAAGATAATGCTTCCCATGAGAAAATAACCACAGAAGAGAAGCAATAGGATAATCATTTTTTATCCATTAGGTTACAGAGGAACTCTCACTAACCGCTTTTCCCGTAGTTAACTTAGTGCGAGAAAAACTGAGACTCCCAAAACAGTAAATGCCAGCTTATCCTCAGACAGGTGGCCACGAGCCTGGCACTACACGGTATGCCTTGCAAGCGTATTTGTCTTCATCCTTGGATTATGCAATGCATACTATATTACCCATTTTATAGATGAAGGAATTGAGGGTCATTAGAAAGTCTTAATCTGTATACTGCTTTTTAGAAATGTGGCTACGTTACACAAAGCATCTTTATATTGGGTATCAGAAAATAGCCACTGAAATCCAACACTTAGGTCCGCAGTGGCCAATCCTCATGGCATGTAAATCTCCACTAGCTACCAACATCTACAGAATCTTTATCACACTTATAACCTGCTGATTAGCAAGGGGATACAGCAAGGTATAAATTTAATGTCAAAATAATATTTTATTTCTCAGAGAAAAATTGTTTCGCTGCCCTTGACCATCACTTCAGTCCAATGAGAGGGCTCTCATAAATGCCAAATGTCCCAAAGACCAGGAGACAGTGCAGGACGGTTAAGTACAGACTGTCAGCACTGCTAGGACGACGCGGGAGGAGGCAGTGTGCCTTTGGGTGCACGTATCAGCTCGCAGTCAGGAACATCGTGAAAGAAAATAGCTGAGGCAGCTTAATTTGACAGCAAATTCTCATCACTAGCAGGAATAAATGTTTCAGACTCAAGGCTGGAGGGTAAAAAGGGAGAAAGGGGAAGGAAATGTAGAATAAAGGAAGAAAAAAGTCCCAGGATTTCTCCTACACTCTTTCTCCTGCAGAGCCCCCTGCTCACAGCCTTCGGCCTGAAGAGAGCTTCCTGGAACTCTTTCAGACCTCCGCTCCGACGCCAGTCCTGTGACCAGCACCACCCCAAAGTCTAAACTAGGCGGTATGAGAGGAAAAAAGCAAAAAACAGGAAACTCACTGCTGTCTTAGCTGTTCTTCCAGTAATAATTTCCCTCCCTAATCTGCTGGTTACTATTTACTTCTCAGAGCCCTAGATAATTGCTTTATGTCTTCTGTCCAGGGCTTTTACTTATAACCAGTAGGAAAGATGGGGTTCAGTAAGTGTACTCTATCTTAGCTGGATACAGAGGTCTAAACTTATCTTTAATGGAGCTTTTTTTTTTTTTTTTTTTTTTTTTTTGAGACAGAGTGTCACTTTGTTGCTCTGGCTAGAGTGAGTGCCGTGGCATCAGCCTAGCTCACAGCAACCTCAAACTCCTGGGCTTAAGCGATCCTACTGCCTCAGCCTCCCGAGTAGCTGGGACTACAGGCATGTGCCACCATGCCTGGCTAATTTTTCCTATGTATATTTTAGCTGGCCAGATAATTTTCTTTCTATTTTTAGTAGAGACGGGGTCTCGCTCTTGCTGAGGCTGGTCTCGAACTCCTGACCTCGAGCGATCCACCCGCCTCGGCCTCCCAGAGTGCTAGTATTACAGGCGTGAGCCACCGCGCCCGGCCTTTAATGGAGTTTTGAAAACAAAGCAGGCTTTACCTCTAAGTCATGGGTTCTCAGCACCGACACTATTGACATTTTGGGCTGGATCATTCTTTGGTGTAGGGGCCTACCCTCTGCGTTGCAGGACGTTCACCAGCATCCCTGACCTCTCCCCACTAGATGCCAGTAGCACCCCCATAGGTGTGACATTTAAAAATGTCTCCAGGCCGGGCACAGTGGCTCACACCTGTAATCCTAGCACTCTGGGAGGCTGAGGCAGGAGGACTGCTTGAGCTCAGTTCGAGATCAGACTGAGCAAGAGTGAGACCCCATCTCTACTAAAAAAAATAGAAAGAAATTAGCTGGACAACTAAAAATAGGAAAAAATTAGCCAGGCGTGGTGGTGCATGACTGTAGTCCCAGCTACCAGGGAGGCTGAGGCAGGAGGATCGCTTGAGCCCAGGAGTTTGAGGTTGCTGTGAGCTAGGCTGATGCCACGGCACTCTAGCCTGGGCAACAGAGTGAGACTCTGGCTCAAAAAAATAAAATAAAAAATGTTTCTAGCTGTTGTCAAATTTTCGCTGGGGGACAACTAGTGCCTGGCTGAGAACCACTGCTCTAGGTAGATGGCTCCAGTAGCCAGACAGAAATTGTGTGGGCAGAGCCACATGAGAAAGGGAAACCTTCACCACTGACCACAGGCCTCCTGTGCCTAAACTCTTGGAGCTAAGAGAAGCTAATGACAGAACTCTCTGATCCCCTGTCTCTTTTGGAAGTCCTGAAGGGTAGCCTCTTCAAACCTCAGGCCAGAGGCCTCAGTGATTCTCGCAATTTTATGCAGTTCTCTTCAATAGACCTCGTGTTTACCTGTCAGCCTGGAAAATGAGTCCAGTGCCCCACACTGCACAACTGTCTGGCAGCATCTCCTACCCAGTCCCACTAGTTACTGCACACAGCTACACTTCCCTGATCCCCTGGGCTGCCAGCGCTCACTGCCCACCCCACTGTCACCACGACGGCCACGCAAACACTTGCCATCAGCGGACGCCCCAGCAAACTGTGCCCTGCACAGGCCAAGTCCGCACAGCGGAGACTCCCTGTTACCAAGAACTGGCCCTGAAGGCTATCTTGGGTGGAAGAAATTAGTTTTTCAGACTCAAGTTTGGTGGCTTCTAGATCTGGTAGCTTCCTTGGGAAGGGTCTTCCAATAAGTAAGATTTTTCGCCTTGAATCTGACTAAAAAGTAAGCTTTATTGTTTTAGCATCTCTCAAGGATTTTTAAGATCACATTTGTAAAACTATATTTGAAAAATATATTTTTTCTATTTGAAGAAACACCTCAGGGTCTCTCTGCTTCAACAGCTCATCAGGGACGAAAATCCTTCAGGGACAGGCACTGCCCTTTAAAAAATGTATTTAAAGAAAAGAAAAATATATTTTTGTACATTCACGGTTTTAGACTTTTTTTCCTCTGGTATCAGAGAAAAAATACAGGGGTAGATTGGCCATTTGTCTGTGACTTCAGGGGTCCCCCTCCCTCCTCCAGCGGGAATTTGTTTCTTCAGGTTTTGACTCCAGCCTGTGTATGCGACATGTGATCTGCTTTGATCCATGTGGCCATGCCCTCCAGCTTGCTCTGTGTCAGCTTAAATGTCTCCAAATCCTTATTCATTTTATGTCTCCCGTAATAGAGATGATCATTTATGAAACCCCAAATGCCAAGACTGGGGCCCTTCCTCTTGGAGCCCAGAGGAAACAGGATGACTCTTCTCCTGTAGGTCTTTCCTCTGGAGATAGATGTCAACTGAAATAGAAATGCCTCCTTCAGTACATTTACAAACAAAACTGACAGTGCTGATTAGTAGCACAGGGGATGATGTGGAAATATTTAACCGACAGCTGCACATTGAAGACCACTGCTATAGGCGAGTATCTTTTCTCATTACTCTTATACGTAGGCTGACGCTTTAGGATTAGGAAGAAAGTGATCGTGTAACCGGCACTCCTTACAGAGCCACACGTGTCTGTGCTTTGACTGACAAGACGTGGGGGCTAAGATGGCAGAGAGAGAGGAAGAAGGCTTTTAAAATTTTGTTGCTAAATTTCTACTATCAAAAGATCTCTTGAAACTTCTCTCAGCTACCTTCAGAGAAAAGTTTCACCTCTCAAGTTCTATTAATAAACTCCTAATGTATTGAAATCCTCTTTTTTAGTTCTATTTTTAGGTAAACAATGGTCTAGTGCTTGTAATTTCTAGTTTCACAAGGTCTGTCCTATAGCTTTCAGAAAAGGGTCCTCAAAACCCCTGTGGAATACTTTAAACATAAACCAGTTGATCTTGAACTTTCTAGGAAGAATTTTTGGAGAAAATGCAAGTACAGGGCCCACATTCAGGCTTTTAGAAGGCGTCCACCTTCAATCTCATATTATAAGGTCACCTGAGCAAAAGGCGGGGTGGCGTGGGCCTTGCCCCAAAGGAGTCAATTCATGGGGCTTAATGTCATAGCCTGGCAGAAAAGTCTAGAAAAACAAACATGGTACTATTGGGCTAGGCCACTTAGATTCTACCTACATAACTTGCACAGGATATTACAGAGAATAATTTACTTAATAGCAGGAGCTGAAACGCACAGATGTACAAAGAGAAGTGGAACCAGAGAAGGCAGAGGAGTCACTTGGAGTAAAGCCCCTCTTGCTGTAGTAGAGGTGGAAGGATGACCCAGTCCCTAGAGGAGCCTGGCGCTAAGTTACTGTGAGCGCCCTGCCTCCTGTGCAACCCTGGTAATAGCTTCAGCAAACCCTCATTTCTTCTTGCAGCTTGGGTGACTCTCTGGTTCTTAGAACCAAAGAAACCCACTTAACGGCCTGCCTCCGACACTGCTGCTTTCAGTTGACCCACTTTCCTTCCTAGCAGAATTTCATTTATAATTTCTAAATGAGCAAGTCTTCCGAGCTTCTCTCCCTAATGAAGGAGAGGCTGGCCAAAGTTGGACATCCTGTCCATTAGGATTTTCTTTTTTTAAACTTAAACTTTTGTGCTGTAATTCTGCTAGGTTATTCCTATAAGAAACAGCAACCTTATTAGGAGTCTGGCCCTGCCCAGATGGCAGAGCCACGTCCATTTGGGTACTTCATTTACTTCGTGATCAAACCAGAAACATAATTCAAAGCGTATCTCTAAGTAACCAATCAGAGGTATCATTTTAATATGTTAGTCTAGCCTGGGGATTACCTTGCCTCACCAATTCCCTTCCTCCATCCAAAATTATTTGGAATATATAAATGCAATTGAGTCTTAAGAAATTTACTCTAGCTGTATTTGATCTTAGTCTAGTTCAATGTCCAAGAAATGAGACCTTGGTCACTGAAAATGAAGGGGAAAAGGAGTTAACATGCTATTCTGAATACATCAAATTCCTAAAACTAACATTCTTGCAAAATCACTTTTACTAGATTCCAATGTATCTTTGGCAGTCTGCATTTTAGAAATATTTTAATGACTTTTTGCTCACTGAAATAAGTATGGAGTAATATTATAGCAAAATGTTAACCTCAAGGAAAATCATCCACATTAAAAAGCTCTCAGTTTCACTGACCTGTAATTGCTTTCACCACCATGTCAGATACTTCCGGAATTTCTTCATTAACAGGGACACAGAGCATCTGAGGGGTAACCCAGTGCAGGGCTCTACAAAGAGAGAGAGAAATAAAGAGTTCTAGGAATGGACTGTGGTCCTTCATCTGGCCCTTTCCTTTAGTTAAGGGAAGACATGGGGTGCCGCTGGCTAACCAGGCAATCCTGGGCCCAAGCACATCACCCCGCCAATGTCAGGAGCTCGACTGGTGTGACAACGCAACTAGGAATCTAAAATGAGACCTTTGTTCTGCATTTATCACAAGCATAGAGGACAGGGCCAGGCACGGTGGCTCACGCCTGTAATCCTAGCACTCTGGAAGGCTGAGGCAGGTGGATCATTTGAGCTCAGGAGTTCGAGACCAGCCTGAGCAATAGTGAGTCCCCGTCTCTACTAAAAATAGAAAAATTAGCCAGGCATGGTGGCCTACACCTCTAGTCCCAGCTACTCGGGAGGCTGAGGCAGAGGGAATGCTTGAGGCCAGGAGTTCGAGGTTGCTGTGAGCTAGGCTGATGTCACGGCACTCTAGCCCGGACAATAGAGACTCTGTCTCGAAAAAAAGAGGACAATTTTACTGGTTGCAATGAGATTATAGCACAACTAAGACTAAAAAACAGATATTTGAGAGTGAAGATTTGAGAAGAAGTTTGCTATTCTCTGTCCTCACTGTCTATTGCCATTATTGTCCTTCTGAGGCACACTGGACCCCATGTAAGAGGCCACCAAGCATGTGTCCCCTCAGTCTGAATCTCAGTGTTTCCTGGTCACACCCTAACTTCACTCCAAAGACTCTGCCCACTCTGCCTCTTGGTCCAGGACCCATTTAGTTACTTCTGGCTTCTGACCTCAGGCTCAATCTTCCATCTTTCCAGTATCAACTCCTCACTTCTGGTGTGACATCTCCAAGTACTGACCTGCTAACTACCAGCCCCTTTCCTGGAAGTCCACCAGGATTCGCAGGCCCGATGCCTCCTCATGCTCAGCCACGGGCCTGGCCCCACATAGAGGCCTAGTCCTCAGCATCCCGCTGCCACTGAGGTGCTCAGTACCGGGCTCACTCCACTAGTCCTGGGAGACTGGGTGCCGTGGGAAGTGCCGTGAACCCAGTGCCAGTGACAGCCCTGCCGGCTGAATAACGTACAGCCCTGGCGGGGATGAGGAAAGATGACACCCACCGCCTTGGCATGGATACTCACAGCTTCCTGCCTAACACCATAGTGCAACGAACCAAAAAAACTAGTCCTCCTGTTCCTTGGACATTTTGGAGATTTGAAACAATCTCAAACACCAGACATAACTCTTATCTAAAGCTGCCTGAGTTGACAGATGGATAAGCAAGATTACCACATTCCTTTTCTTTCTGACACCACAGAGAAGCTTATGTGCCAGGCTGTTACTTTCTCCTAAGGTTTGAAACTCAAGTGCCTTATTTTTCCGAAATGTGTTCTTCCATTAGTAGGTAGTAAATATAAGACAAAGCAAAACAACTACCTGATTCTCTTTTGAATGGCAAGATCCTTCTTCTCATCGTCAGTAGTTTCTGGACAGAACACATATTTATAGAGACGAGTCATGATGTACTTTTCGATCTGATCCATTATCTTCTCAACTCGTTCTGGAGGCACTGAAATACCAAATGGATGTTTTCATAGTACTTTCTAGACTGCAAAAAACCTACATTTACTAGAAATACATTAAACACACACAGAAACAAAGGCATAAAATGTCACATTAAAAAATACCATTTAAAAACTTACCTCCACTTTTGGCTTTTACAGGACCCCACTTCTACCTGGAGCTGTTGGGGCAGCACCCCCCAGGCCACCCCTGCCAGGTGGGAAGACCTCAGCACGGGTCACTCCCTGCTGCTACACTAGAAACGCAGCGGAAATCCCCAAGACTGACAAATGCGGGCAAGACTTAGCCTTTCATTTTTCTGAGGTTTGCCATAAAACCCTAGAGATCAGTCTGAGGTACACATCTGGGGCAGATTTCTAAGACGTACACAGGTGCTAAGTACATCCTAAAGTCCAACACCAATGGGGGTCAAACTCAAGACGAATCCCTAAAAACCTAAAGCTCTATGTCAATATTTTTACTGCAATGACTCACCAAGATAGTGATTCCAAGAGGGGGAATTCATTTAGAAAAGTCTCCTAGGAGGTTTTAATCTGCTTGACCCCTACCCCTAATGGAGTTACTGAATATTACTCAATAAATTATCCAACTGCTCTTGGAAAGGTACACATGGTAGTATTCAAAGGCACTGCTGAGCGTAAGACCAGGTACGGGAATGTCAGTGGAGTAGTTTATAGGATGGAGTAGACAGACTGGCCAGGCCGTCGGAGAAAGAGAGAAATTGCTAAAGACAGACCAGGCAGTCCCTGGGCAACTACCTGCAATCTCTCAACGGCTGGCTAACAAGGTATTACCTTTTCCACGAGTCTGCATTTTTTCAGCCACATTCTGGTAAAAATCCTGAGTACATTCTGACTGTTCCTCAATGCTTAAATCCTGAAACAGAGAGACAAAAAGGCCACTTGGTAGCTGAAGAAAGTTCATAAGTATAGTCTAAATTTTGAGAAGTTTCCAAAATCCACTCGTCTTGGTGGTAAGGCTAAAAATACTTATAAATTATATTAATCCTGCAGGGGAGAAAAACCTATCCATTAATATTATTTACAACATCCCATGACCTTTTAATTCATTCACTATATATACATGGTCTTACAGAGATATAATGCATTTGTGATAATTTACATAGCTTACATACATTTCCATTTATCTAATCATCTTAATTATTTCTGGTGGTTTTATAATAATCCATTATATAATTTTAACCAATTTATTTAACTGTCCTCTACCACTGTGCATTTGGATTGGTTCCTTTTTTTCACTATTATGTACTGCAGCTATAATAATTTTGTGAAGACTGTTTTCTTTTGGGTTATTTCTTTTTGTTACATTTCCAAAAGTGTCATTGACAGTTTAATAATTATAAACAACTTTATAGCTCTAAGTATCTATTGCTAGACACAATCCTCAGAAACTCCAGTGGACACTGGCATTAGCCATGTGTGTGCTTATTTATCTCTCCATGGCTCCTACAACATTGGGCTTTATAATTTTTATTTGGTTTTACAGATTTTATTAGGTATAACATATATATTTATTCCCCACTTTCTTCCAAAGAATATTTAAAGTCTCTATAAAAGATAAATACAGTTCAGCAGAATAGACTAGAAAATAAAAAGGACAAATAAGTAAAAAGAAAAACAAAACATGGTGAGAGGGCCAGCTGCGGTGGCTCATGCCTGTGATCCTATCACTCTGGGAGGCCAAGGCAGAATTGCTTGAGGTCAGGAGTTCAAGACCAGCCTGAGCAAGAATGAGACTCCGTCTCTCCTAAAAATAGACAAAATTGGCCAGGTATGGTGGCGCATGCCGTAGTCCCAGCTACTCAGGAGGCTGAGGCAGGAGGATCACTTGAGCCCAGGAGTTTGAGGTTGCTGTGAACTAGGCTGACGCCACCACACTCACTCTAGCCCAGGCAACAAAGCGAGACTCTGTCTCAAAAAAAACCCAAGTCAAAACAAAACAAAAAAAACACATGGTGAGAGACTGAAAGCAGAGCCAGAAATGAAAACACAAAAATGTATTCCTTACAAAGGTGTATAAGTTACTCAAGAGTCAGCCCATAAATCTGTCTCCAACTAAACTTTCTAGCAGTCATCATCAAGATGAAAATAGCTACATATAGCCGGGCATGGTGATGCATGCCTGTGGTCCCAGCTACTCGGGAGGCTGAGGCAGGAGGATCGCTTCAGCCCAGGAGTTTGAGGTTGCTGTGAGCTGGGCTGACGCCACGGCACTCTAGCCTGGGCAACAGAGTTGAGACTCTGTCTCAAAAACAAACAAACAAACAAACAAAAAACGAAAATAGCTACATAATTCAGTGTTCAAAGATAAAAGCAAACTAATTTTTCAAGTGAAATTTTGACACCAAAATCAGACATTTCTCCCAGGGGTTCTCGTAAAGATGTCATGGTAGAAGGGCATGAACATGGCCCAGGACAGATTCCACAGGACTGTTTCTCACAGACTTCACCTACACAGGCCAATGACACCCCCCACCAAGGGTCAAGAAAGCCCTGTTGAAGCGTGCAGCGGTCTGACACTCCGGCTTAATTCTGAAAGCCTGGCCGCACAGGCGGGACACGTGCCATCCCCAAGCCACACCTCTCTGCCTCCACAGTGTCTTGCCCACTTACCCTTTTCTGTCTGGGCCCTTTTACCTCTCACCTGGAGTTTGCTACTCGCCCAACCTTTGATCTTTCCCCCTTTTTAATCCACTTCACATACCATGGTCAAACTGGTCATCTTAGATAATGATCTGGTCACACTGTGCCTCAAACCTGCAATGGTTTTCTGTCGACTGTCTGCTGAAGGTACACTCAGCGCAAACAGTCCCCTCCCTTCCCACTGACCTGCTGGTTTTCCTACTCTTCCGAGAATCTGCTTTTCATGTTCCCACCTCTCTAACCCTGTTAAATTATTTTCTCTGTCCAGATTACCTTTACTGCTTTCCAGTCCTCCAACAGCCATCCGTGAAGTCTCCAAAGCATCTCCTTTAAAGCTCAGTTCACACTGTACATCCTCTGAGAAGTTGTCATTCATTGTCTTAGTCAAAAAACCTTGTAGGTCTCTAAGCACTTCGGGTACTTTGTGATCACCATGACTGCAGCTCTCATTACTGTTTTAATTGCATATCTATTAATATTTGTGCCATTTAAAGTAAAATTGATCCCTCAGCCAGGTGTGCTAGGTCATGCCTGTAACCCCAGCACTTTGGGAGGCTGAGGTGGAAGGATCACTTGAGGCCAGGAGTTTGAGACCAGCCTGGGCAACATAACAAGACCCTG
Organism: Lemur catta; assembly: GCF_020740605.2. Taxonomy (NCBI): domain Eukaryota; kingdom Metazoa; phylum Chordata; class Mammalia; order Primates; family Lemuridae; genus Lemur; species Lemur catta. The sequence continues at coordinate 33,605,910 of NC_059129.1, forward strand.
TCTCAACAAAAAATTTTTTAAATCACTAGCATATGCACTGTAACTGAATATTGTGGATTTATCTTGCCATGCTGCTACATTTATACCTCTATTACTGTTCTATTTTCCCTTGGATTTTCCTGATAATATTTTTTCTTGGATTTCTAAAACTTGTTTCTATCCATTCTAAAAACACTTATTACATGACTAGTAGAACTGCCAGCCACTGTACCAAAGATATAAACAGGCTAATAAAATGCTCAGGGGACTTTTGGTTTAAATGGGAAGACTGAATGCAAATAATTACAATCATCTACAATGATGAGCAAGAAGAACAAAGTGCCACGGGCATATCATAAATCTCTCACTTCTTCCCGCTGTCTTCATCAATCATCTCCAAACAGGCATTGCTGCAGCAGCAGTTGTGTCCTTTTTTCATACTAATACTAACATGAAACGGCAGTGATGAGATGTTTCTAGTGATGCTCCTGAGAAAGGTCGTCTCCTCCCTGCTCTGTGGTGAGAACCCAAGGAGACCTGTAGCCATTCTGTAAGAAAAGTCCTGATCCTGCTCACCCTACTGCTGCTGCCTCTATGTGGAGGCAGGATGGGCCTCGATCCCAGAACGTACAGGGCTTTCAAATACCACCACCTAACACCCATATTTCCAATTCTCCAATGGGACTTCAATCTTTTGTTTCCTATCTACCACCTATCTATGAATTGACAAGGGAAAGTTATACTGTAAATTCTCTAAGCCTCATCTCTGCACTAAATTAGATCACCAGACAAATAGAGCCATGGACTGAACTTTAGGTCTGCTGGAAATATTTCTTCAGAGAATTAGTTTCAATATTATGCCTGGACTTTTATGCAGGTAATCATAGCAGCAGCTACATGAAGAACATGTCCATAGGAACATGTTTATAAACTCTAAATATCATGAAATTAATACCCTGCTCTTATTTTTAATTATTTTGTAATGATTTAAAATCCTTATGATAAGCAGAATGGGTTTAAATAAACAAAAGATGAACTACCATCTTTGGTATGTTGAGATTTTTTTGCATTTCAGCACATTACAGGGGTATAAGTGTTTAGGGTACATATACTGCCTTTGCCCCACCCGAGTCAGAGCTTCAAGCGTGTCCATCCCTCAGACGGTGCACACTGCACCCATTAGGTGTGTATATACCCATCCCCTCCTCCCTGCTCCCATCTGGCTGATACTACTCAATGAATGTTACTACTATATGTGCACTTAAGTGTTGATCAGTTAATACCAATTTGATGGTGAGTATATGCAGTGCTTGTTTTTCCATTCTTATGGTACTTCACTTAGTAGTAGAATGGGCTCCAGCTCTACCCAGGATAATAAAAGAGGCGCTAGATCACCATTGTTTTTTGTGGCTGAGTAGTACTCCATGGTATACATATATCACATTTTATTAATCCACTCATGTATTGATGGGCACTTGGGTTGTTTCCACATCTTTGCAATTGTGAATTGTGCTGCTATAAACATGGTGGTCAAGAAAAACTGCCAGCCAGAGTATCTCTACAAGAAGGATAGATTTTAGAAGAAAGTGGAAAAAAATAAACAGGCAGACAAACATAGATCGGATGAGGGCTGGAAGGATGGGTGCCTGCAACTACAGAAGACTCCATGGGAAGAAGTTGTGGAGGAGAACTCGAGATTTTTTACTATTAAACTCACAAGTCTAATTTTATTTTTAATATAGGGGACTTTACTTAACATTTTAACTACTTGAATTTTGCTATAATTTAATTTACTTCCCTTTGTTTTTATTTCATTTTATGTGTTTAGAGACAGGGTCTCACTGTGTTGCCCAGGCTGAAGTGCAATGGCTGTTTTATGCAATCAGAGTGCACTACAGCCTTCAATTCCTTGATGTAAGCGATCCTCCTGCCTTACCCTCCCAACTAGCTGGGAGTACAGGAGTGCACTATGGTGCCTGGCCCCATTCTTTCAGTACTTTCTACAATACATTATCGATTCATTTTATCTGCTTAGGTAGTTTAAACATGGTCACCTTTCATTTGCACCAAATTTTAACATTTAACTTAGAACAAACTGTATTGATTCTTGTGATTATTACTACAGGTTTGAGTATCCCTAATCTGAAAATCCAAAATTCAAAATTTTTTGAGTGCTGACACAACATCACAAGTGGAAAATTCCACACCTAACCTCATGTGATGGGTTATAATCAAAACTTTGTTTCATACGCAAAATTATTAAAAATATTGTATAAAATTATCTCCAGGCTCTGTGTATAAGGTATATATGAAACAAATGAATTTTGTGTTTAGATTTGGGTCCTACTCCCAAAATATCTTATTGTCTACATGCAAATATTCCAAAATCTGAAAAAATCCAAAATTCAAAAACACTTGTGGTCACAAGCTTTTCGGATAAGGGATGTTCAACCTGTAGTATTCCCTTCTAAATAAGAACACTTGACCTCCATTTAAACACTCAGCTGCTAGTAAAACAGGCCGAAAAGGCCTAAAAGGCCTGTTTTATTAGTAGCACTGGATCACCTTCTCCCCCAGCTCAGCATGATCACTGAAATTTCATGTTACAATTCAGAAAACTCCTTTTTCTATTTCTTTTTTTTTTTTGTTTTTTAGGAGACAGGGTCTCACTCTGTCACCCAGGCTGGAGTGTAGTGGTGTGATCATAGCTCACTGCAGGCTTGAACTCCTGGGCTCAAGTGATTCTGCTGCCTCCGCTGCCCAAGTAGCTGGGACTACAGGAATGTGCCACCATGCCTGGCAAATTTTTGTATTTATTGTCCATGTTGCCCAGGCTGGTCTTAAACTCCTGGCCTCAAGCAATCCTACCCCCTCAACCTCCCAAAGCACTGGGACTACGGGTGTGAGCCATCCCTCCAGGCCTCCCTTTTTCTATTTCTATTGGACAGTTTACACTCCAGTGCAGAGTTTATTTTATAATGTAAAATAACTTCCCTGCCACTTTGTCCTCATATCCTGCTTTAAATTCTTGTAGGACTTTACCACTATGTTACAGACCTGCTTATTGTCCATTTCCCCCACTAAAATGTTAGCTGCACGATGGCACTGTTCACTGCCTCATGCCTATAACAGAGTCAGGCATAGGGTTAGTGCCCAATATTAGTCAAATGAATAAATGTGGTCATTTATTATTGTTCCTCCCTGTGTAATATTATAACTATGCTGGGAGACAATTCTCTATAGATCTCTTATATTTCTACACATCTTGTGAGCAGAGGCAATGACCACCTTTGTTTTGTACCATCTTTTCAAGGATATTTGTATAGCAAACAGCCTTAGAAGACAGTGCCTTCCTCAAGAAAAGGGTAGACTATTTACTGTCCAGTATAATAAAGGGTCCTAAGCTCAAAGTTTCTCTCCCCTAACAAAACTCGCTGCTTGCACAGGTGTTACGTGCTATTCTCTGCATTGCTCTGTGGAAGCTGATACTCAGGGAACTAGTGCAAATGGTGATACTTTGGCTCTTGCTAATGCTGTAATAAACTGCCCTTTGTCTCTGATCCAGGAGACTAACGTCTTCTGCCAATATTCATGAAACTTGACAGGTTAACTTGTTAGCTTGCAAGTACGGTTATTCTCAGGCCCTTCCCAGTTCTTCCCAAAGGAGCTAAGTGATGGCAGGTTCGTGTTGGTAAGTTCTTTTAGGTTCTACAAAATTCCAAAAGGTTTTTCAAAGTTTTCTAAGAAAAAAACATAGTCCAGCAGTGTAAATGAACCTTTTTCTCAACTATTCTTTAACAATTGTCTGGGATCTTCTTTTCTATAATGTCCAGTCATTTTACTCTTGCTAAAAAATTTTTCTTTGTAGTTTAAAACACTGTAAGTGTCTTTCTTTGAATGATATTAATGCTGAGAGGTACCCTGTACACCTTCTTGACTGGCTGAAGTCTTTTTTCCCACCTCCAGTTTAAAAAACTTTTGACTATTTCTTTAACTATGTTTTCTGTATATTTCACCTGGGCTCTCATCATTAGCATTTAGATCTTCATGATCTATTTTCTGGGTTCATTAAGTTTTTTTTTGTTGTTGTTTTTAGGGTGTTAGGGTTAGGGCTGTCATTAAGTTTTGTTTATACTGCTCTTAACTGTTTAATCTATTTAGGTTTTAGCTTTGATGTCCATTTTTTTTTGTATTCCTAATTTCTGCTGCCTTCAATAATTTTTTTAGGAAAATAAATGTATTAGGGCTTTAATCCTCTTAACTAAAATTTAAACATTAACATTTGAAGTATACCAAGCATGCAGTCCTCATATTTGAGAAAGTCCATCTCACCGTGGAATATACCTTGAGGTCACTAGCAACTAGTTAAATATAGATTTAAACACGCCAAAGATAATTGATTCCTGTTAAATTCAATTACTGGCAAAATAAAGGTGATCAGAATTGTTAAGGTACACAGGTTCATTTTGTATCTCCAAAGAAAAGCCAGACGTCAATCATTTTTAGCGTTTTTGTGACTAATGAACTCCCATGTTCTTCACAAAGGTCATCATAAAAATCATAAAAATGTTTTAGCAAGAAAAATGTTTCAGCTCTTGCCTTTCCTTTATTGAGTAAGATGTGTGGTGGACTAAGTATTCCAATGATCTGCAAGCTACAGTGAGCAGCACGAGAGACACACAGTGCAGGCTAGAGCAACCAGGTAGCCACGCAACACAATTTCTGAAGGTTTTTTTTTTTTTTTTTTGAGAACTGTCTCACTCTGTTGCCCGGGCTAGAGTGAGTGCCCTGGCGTCAGCCTAGCTCACAGCAACCTCAAACTCCTGGGCTCAAGCAATCCTCCTGCCTCAGCCTCCTGAGTAGCTGGGACTACAGGCATGTGCCACCACGCCTGGCTACTTTTTTCTATATATTTTTAGTTGTTTGGCTAATTTCTTTCTATTTTTAGCAGAGACAAGGTCTCGCCCTTGCTCAGGCTGGTCTCAAACTCCTGAGCTCAAACGATCCTCCCGCCTCGGCCTCCCAGAGTGCTAGGATTACAGGCGTGAGCCACCTCGCCCAGCCTCTGAAGTTCTTTAATTCATTTAAAATATTTTGATGTCACTAGACTTTAAGCAGATGGAGCATTATTCATGATACTCTAGAGGTCCCATAGTGTCCAGTTGGCCCTCTTCCCTAAGTATGTGGAACTGTTAAACATGTGGTACCAAAAATCAGGGAACAGACTCCCGAGTTTAAGAGTTCATTAATGCAACTATGTAACGGGCTTAATTTTCTATTTAGCCACTGGTTGGTTACTTAAGCTTTCCAACAAGATTTGGGGAAAGGTCCAAAGTATTCATAGATGAGAAAAGATAAGCAAGTGATTTAAGAAAAAAATAAATATCTTGTTAAGAGGCAGCTAAGCTTCCTTTACCATCCTCACCAGGTGGGTTTCAGAGGGCACCCATGCAGCTCGTACCTCACCTTATTGGCTGGAATCATTGTGCCGGCTCTTCCCCCTAAACTAGCATGTGCAACAAGATTTCGTGCTCAGAAGAGTCGAACTTGGCTTTGATAGGGTTCAGCTTGGCTGTGCTTTCTGAATATCTTCTGAATAACTTCACTCATTATAAGACTCTTGTAGAGGTTCTTGGGGTGAGGATTATTTCCTTTAACAACTTTTTCTGGAACGCACTGTACTGCCTTCTTCAAAATGTCTGCACCCTCTAAGAGTCCCTGCAGAAGCCCTGAATGCCATATAAATTTTCCTCCTCCACCGACTTTTGGCTGCTCTACTGCAAGCTCTCAGGATCTGCCAAAGTGCACTCATATTTTCCCATTGCCTATTTTGGCTGCTTTTCTAACCTGGCTACTTCCATGAGTATCTTGTCTGTACGGGGAGTATCTGTCTTCTGTTTCATTTTGATCCATGTCCTGTTCCACGTTCTGGCAATTGTTCTTTTGTTTTGTTGTCAAGCACAAAATAACCAAGGAGAGGGCATGAGAGCCAACACCAGAGCCAGGAGGCTGCATTGCACCAGCCTCACACACTGAGCCGTCAGGGCTGCCCCTCAGGAGTGTTTTAAATTTTCTCTCATATTAGTACATTCTTCTATAACATGCTTTTTATTATTTTTATTCACTCATCACACTCAACATAGTTATCAAACCAGTCTTTTATCTACTCTTGTTTCCTATGAGTTACACACTCCGCCAGCTCAGATGGTTTCCCATTGTTCTTGTTGTCTCACTTCTCATCCTTGCTGTTTCTAATTTTAAAATTGAGTCCTGGGTTACTTTCTCCCCCCTGATTTTCTCACCTTAATTAAAGCCTATTTGCTGATTAAAGTTTCTCTGTTTGATACATACCTCTGTTCTTCTACTAGTAATTACATAGCAGGGCAAACTACTCCTTGCATAAACATATAGTTTAGAATAAGGGAGTCATTTCAAAGTAAAGAAGGGCATTTGGCGGGGCGCGGTGGCTCACGCCTGTAATCCTAGCTCTGGGAGGCCGAGGCGGGTGGATCGCTCGAGGTCAGGAGTTCGAGACCAGCCTGAGAAAGAGTGAGACCCCGTCTCTACTAAAAATAGAAAAGAAATTATCTGGCCAACTAAAAATATATATACAAAAAAATTAGCCGGGCATGGTGGCTCATGCCTGTAGTCCCAGCTACTCGGGAGGCTGAGGCAGTAGGATCGCTTAAGCCCAGGAGTCTGAGGTTGCTGTGAGCTAGGCTGATGCCACGGCACTCACTCTAGCCCGGGCAACAAAGTGAGACTCTGTCTCAAAAAATAAAAATTAAAAAAAAAAAAAAAAAGAAGGGCATTTAACTTTCTATTCATTCTGGGGAATAGACAGTGAATTAAGATGGAGCCATATCTTAAACTATGATATTTTTTTCTCCTCATTCAGATATGGAAAAAGTTTTTTCACAAGTGTTAATACCAGAAAAAGTTTTAAGTCTGTATAATACAATACCAGATTTTTAGAGAATGACTGTCCAGGAAAAAAACAATAAAATGAGCAAAAGGTCCTATGTTGTGTTTGACTGCTTTCTAAGTAAAAGGAGCTTATCAGAATGACCGCTAATAAAGAAATCTTGTTTTAAAAATGTAACAAAGAAACCCAGAAAGTTAGTTTATTTTTTTTTTTTTATTTTTTTTTTTTTGAGACAGAGTCTCACTTTGTTACCCGGGCTAGAGTGAGTGCCGTGGCATCAGCCTAGCTCACAGCAACCTCAAACTCCTGGGCTTAAGCGATCCTCCTGCCTCAGCCTCCCGAGTAGCTGGGACTACAGGCATGAGCCACCATGCCCGGCTAATTTTTTTGTATATATATTTTTTTAGTTGGCCAGATAATTTCTTTCTATTTTTAGTAGAGACGAGGTCTCACTCTTGCTCAGGCTGGTCTCGAACTCCTGACCTCGAGCGATCCACCCGCCTCGGCCTCCCAGAGCTAGGATTACAGGCGTGAGCCACCGGCGCCCGGCCAAAGTTAGTTTATTAAAAAGCTTTAATGCAAAGCCAACAGATTAAAGGGCCTGTACTTTGAGTAATTTAAATAGTTTGGGCAGCAAAAGAACTTCTCCAGAAGTCTTATTTAAGTGCAGTCTAATTATGTGTTTTGAAAATATTTTCATATAAATAAATACCCAGAAAAAAAGTTCTTTACCAAGCCAGAGACCTCATTAAGGTAGAAAATATGGTTTTCTAGTTATAATGGGAACATTTAACACCCAATTGGGTCTATATGCTTCAAAATTACCCTGGGCACATAAGGCTTTGTGCACATGACAAAGGAAATTTATACATCCTTCATTCATGAGTGACCACATATGTTCCTGAATCCATGGTCACTCTTAGATCTATCTGAAGCTTGGTTCTTATAGTGGGATTCTTAAATTCAAGTTAATTTGTAAAGATAACAAGTTTTAAAAACTTAACTTGTATTGCTGGGTATAATCCCATGCCTTTGGGGTCGAGGGCTGGTGGGGGGGCTAAACTTGTGAATTCTGCTTAGCTTCTCTTGCAACAACCCCTCTCCATTTTCTCAATAAAATTTAAATTCTTTTAATTTACATTTCCCTGACAATTCACGATGTTCAGTATTTTTTCATGTTTTTTGGCCATTTGTCGATATTCTTTCAAAAAACTTCTGTTCATTTCTTTTGTCCACTTTTTGATGGGGTTGTTTGGCTTTCTTCTGGATTTGTTTGAGTTCTTTGTAGATTCTGGATATTAGTCCTTTGCCAGATGTATAGTTTGAGAACATTTTCTCTCATTCTGTAGGCTGTCTATTCACTCTGTTGATTATTTCCTTTGCTGTGCAGAAGCTTTTTAATTTAGTTAAGTCCCACTTATTTATTTTTGTTGTTGCAATATTTGCCTTTGGGGTCTCAGTCATAAATTGTTTGCCTAGGCATTTGTTCCAGCAAGCCCACTGCTGAATATCTACCCAAATGAAATGAAGTCATTTTATCAAAAAGACACTTGTACTCAAATGTCTATCACAGCACAATTCACAATTACAAAGATGTAGAATCAACCAAAGTGCCCTTCAATTCATGAGTACATTAAGAAAATGTGGTATGTGTATATATACATACATACACACAAACATATGTATACATACACACATATATACACACCATGGAGTACTATTCAGCCATAAAAAATGAATGAAATGATGTCATCTGCAACAACGTGGAGGGAACTGGAGACCATTATCCAACCTGGAGGGAACTGGAGACCATTATCCTAACCCAGGAGTGGAAAACTAAACACTGTATGTTCTCACTAATATGTAGGAGGTAATCGATGAACACACGTGGGCCCAAAGCAACATAAAGGACATGAGAAACCAAGAAAAGCGGAGTGCAGGAGGGTGTGGGGGGATAAAAACTTACCTACTAGGTACAATGAACACTATTCTGGTGAAGGGCACACCAAAAGCCCTGCCTTAAGCATTGTACAAGATATCCTTGTAACAAAAACACTACCCCCTTGGATGGCTCGAGGTCAGGAGTTCGAGACCAGCAAGAGTGAGACCCTGTCTCTACTAAAAATAGAAATAAATTATCTGGCCAACTAAAATATATATAGAAAAAAAATTAGCTGGGCATGGTGACACATGCCACATGCCTGTAGTCCCAGCTACTCGGGAGGCTGAGGCAGTAGGATCGCTTAAGCCCAGGAGTTTAAGGTTGCTGTGAGCAAGGCTGACGCCATGGCACTCACTCTAGCCCGGGCAACAAAGCGAGACTCTGTCTCAAAGAAAACAAAACAAAACAAAACAAAAAACCACTACCCCCTTAATTAATATTTTGAAATAATAAAAATTAATAAAAAAATTTAAATTCTTTGCCATGTTGAGTTTTAAGAGAAAAATAGCTGATGACAACTGTATGTTCAACATAAATGGATTTTATGTTAATGGCAAAGCTGCCTGTCTCACTTGCAATGGAAATATTTCTTGTTTTGAAGAATATGAAAAAAGGTCAGGTGTGGTGGCTCACGCCTGTAATCCTAGCACTCTGGGAGACCAGGGTGGGAGGATTGTTTGAGCTCAGGAGTTTGAGACCAGCCTAAGCAAGAGCAAGACCCCGTCTCTACTAAAAATAGAAAAAATTAGCCAGGTGTGGTGGCACACACCTGTAGTCCCAGCTAATTCAGGAGGCTGATGTAGGAGGATTGCATAAGCCCAGGAGTTTGACATTGCCGTGAGCCAGGCTGACACCGAGGTGCTCTCTAGCCCGGGCAACAGAACGAGACTCTGTCTCAAATAAAATAAATAGATAAAAAATAAAGAATATGAAAAGGTACTGTAAGACTGTACCTATTTTAACATTGGCTAGTAAGATTAGTTAAAAAGAAAAAAGAGCAAAATAAATAACCTTCAGAAAAGTAATAGCACACAACATTTGCTGAATGGTAAAGCATTATAGCTTGATACTGCAGTGGGTATGCATTATTTAGGTGCTGTGATTTTAGCCAAAGAGAACACCCTTGGGAGACGATGAAACTGAAAAAACAAAAAAGTCTAAGTATAAAGTGTTTCCTGATAAGGATAAAATAGCTAAAAAAAAACCTTTAATGCAGTTTTGAAAATACTTAATTGTCTAGACTTGACCCATGTGCAGAAGAGGCATCTACTAGGATTGGAGAAAACAGGAATGATGTGGGAAAAGATGTGGGCAAGAATGGTTCATGGTTCCGGACCTCAGAAATCTGAGGAAGAGTAATAGTATGGGATGTAATAGGAAGAATTATCAGTTTATGGCAATGTCAGTGGAGCAGTTTAAAACAGAAAAGAATGAATTTTCATATTGAGTAGGTCCTTAAAATAAGATCTAAAAAGTTTACTTGGTGAGAATAACATTAAGTTAAGGTTTCTGAGTAGTTCTGATAAATTGAGTACAAAGCGCACTTTACACTACTATATACTTCACAACTTCACAGAAACGGCCCCAAATTGTACTTAATTCTCTCAAGAAATTTATATGATTAGTGAGTTGAAGCCACTTAGGTTAGGTTAGTTCAGGTTTAAAAAGTGTTTGTTTGTTTATTTATTTGAACCCCAAAAGGGCTTCCCTAGGGACATTCCCTAGGGACACTGAAAAAAACACCTGTTCAATATGAGGTATAGGTTGCACAGTGGCTCAAAGAATCTTAGGCCAGATCCAGGTCTCTGGTATCAACTACTGATGTCTTGAAAACAGTTAGGCATGGTGGTATCCGCACAAGTTAATTATTTCTTTACTTTAGCACCAATTAAAAAGTCAACTCAATAATTATAGAATAAGGGTACATTATGCTTCTGAGTAAAAGAAAAACAAACAAATCTAAGTTGAGCAATTTTCTAAAATATAATATTATACAGTATATATGCTATATGTACTATAGTATATATGCTAATTTAGTATAGATATTCTGTGAACATTTCTTATGGCTCAAGAATAACTACAAAACCTCAGTTTTTACTTCTGATAAAAATGAAAGTTTCATGTCACATGAACTCTGACATTTTCCTTATTAAGGAAATCTTATTGTTTCTAACTCAAAAGAAAATGATAGCTTGCTTGAACTCTAAAAGTTACTATTCGTTCACAAATACCTAGAGAAAAACGGGGCTGCTTACTTACGCAGTCTAATTACATTCATAAAGAGCAGAACAGAAAGGCTTCTTTTCTCCTTTACAAACTGAATTCAATATTTTAAAAATATTTTGACAGAATTCCACTGCTTATTAGCCCAGTGATGTCTGACCACAGCTAGAATATAGCTAATCAGTTAAATGCCTTGATATTGTTTCTAATTCCATTTTCCTTTCTCTTTAAGGCTTCCTTACATCATAGAAGAGACTTTTAGAGATGATTCTGAGTTCAATGCTTACAGAATGTCACAACAGAATTAATCCCGATTGGCCGGGCGCCATGGCTCACGCCTGTAATCCTAACACTCTGGGAGGCCAAGGAGGGAGGATGGCTTGAGCTCAGGAGTTCCAAACCAGCCTGAGCAAGAGTAAGACCCCATCTTTACTAAAAATAGAAAAATTAGCCAGGTGTCGTGGCATGCGCCTGTAGTCCCAGCTACTTGGGAGGCTGAGGCAGGAGGACTGCTTGAGCCCAGGAGTTTGAGGTTGCTATGTGCTATGATAACGCCACTGCACTCTACTTGAGAGTACAGACTCTGAGATTCTGTCTCTAAAAAAAAGGAAATTGAACAAAAGAATCCTGATTTACAAAATGAATTTCTTTATAGGCAGTCTTGTAAATTATCACCACAGAAATTATAGATTAAAGACAGGTGGAAGTTACAATTTCTAGTTCTGACACTGGCAAAAATCTAGCTGTGTAACCTTGGACAAGTCACTTATCCTCTTTAGTTCTGAACTTCCTCATCTACAAAATAAAGAGACAAACGTGGTGGTTGCTAACTAAGGTCCCTTTCAATGTCTAAATTCTATCTGTCCCTTCTCTGACTGAACATGAGGAAATTTAAAAATCAAAATACAAAAAATAAGACAGAAAACAACAACAAAAAAACCTACAATTACTGCTACTGGTCTAACAATTGTTATATAGAGTTAAAGGTCTACTATGGCAGTTTATACTATTTACAAGGCCACAAGTTAGAAAGGCTCATTACTTCAAGCTTAATGCAAAACTTGAAAAAAAAAATAAGGCTCATTACTAAAGTACACAATTCAGGTGGCTTCGATGTCAGAATTTCCACGTAAAGATGATCCAAACACCATTGAGTTGCAGTGGAAAAGTACTAGTTGGGAGTCAGGTTTAAACTTGGTTCAGAGGCTTTTCTTAGATAACTTCACATCTCTTGGTCTCAATTTTCTTAGGTGTAAAATGACACAGTTGCACTATATTACATCTATAACCTTTCCTAAAACCAAAACTCTGTGTCTAAGTGATTAGTCTCAACCTACCCTTTTGTAATGCATTGCTTCCAAAAACAGCTTGGTCTGTTTATAGATTTCTTGGCCTGTCTTGTGGAAGGTCTTGAGAAATTCTATGAACTCCTTAGACACTCTATCCGTTTCAATGCTGGTTTGCCGGTTTATGGAAGGACTGGGAGCTTTTGCTTCCTGAATTTCTGCTGAGAAAATTAAACATAATAAGTTTCATCATATAAAAGATTCATGCATGGAATTACTTTAAGTATCTAACTTAAGATTATTTAAATTATGTTTAATCAAAGTTAAACTTAAATTTAAATCATTTTATGTTTAAATGTTTGGACAACTTTCCTAAAAGTAAGCTAAATCTATTTTACAAGTAGACAAAAACTACATTGCCCTAAAAGATATTCCTATTCAAACAGAAGTTGCTCTATTAGTATGTTCTTAGCCAAAATATGCCATGGTTTGATCTATGTATTTAATCATTAGTACTGAAATGGCACTGCTATCTTGAACAACTTTCTCAAAGATTGCCTGAGTTTATAAAAATAGCCAACAAATAAAATAACAATCAGTAAAAGCACAAAATGTTAGATGACTTAAAAAAAAATTTTAGACCACCTTTCCAAATTCCATTTTACTTGCCAAAAAGGCAAAGGCTAATTTGTTTGTGTGCAGACTCAGTTATTTACCCACCATTCAGTCTGTAAGTCACACCGGTCAAAGCAAAAGAATGCATCCAAAGTAGCAAGGAACATGACAGAGTATACATCAGAGAGACGATGGAAGCAAATAATACACCACCCAATCAGTTGGACGTACAGCTCTTTCCCCTCTTCAAATAAATACACCGAAAGGAAAATGGGTGTCGTACAACAGTAAGTACTTTCAGGAAGTATGAACTATCACTGGGTCTCTGATCACATTCTAAGCCTCCTGATTTTGAACTATGCTCTCTGACTACTTACAAGGAATTAAAGTACCTCATACTCCCATGATTTCCTTTTATATACAAAATAAAGATAATTTTTAAAGTATCTTTTAAAGATATTAAAAGTCAACCTATTCCATGCTTTTTCAGAGTAATTTCCTATAACCTTATTAATCTTATTTTTTGAACTTGAGGACTTGAACTCGATTTTATTCCAGAGATATAACACATTGTAATGATGAGGTTGTAGTAAAGTTCTAAGATAAAGGCAATATTTCTATTAGAGTGACTGGTTTATTCAAGTGGGACAAACACATGTAAATTACCTAAAAGAATATACTATTATATTAACTATGCCAAACTAAAGAGTTCATTTCTCACTTATTATTACATAACTAGTTATTAAACTAACGTGATATTTGTGTTTGACTTACGTTCAAATAAAAGCGAAAGCACAATTTTTCTCCTAAACTGTACTAAAAATACTAGATAACAGAACAAAATTACATTTTATAGTTATCTCTCCAAATCAAGCATTTGCCTATCTTTTAAATCATCAGGACTTCCTAAATATGATTCAAAATCTAGAAACCCTAAAAGAAAAGAATGCAATCACATCATAAGAAAAAAGAAAAAAGCAGGCTGAGTTCGGTGGCTCACGCCTGGAATCTTAGCACTTTGGGAGGCCGAGATGAGAGGATCACTTTAGGCCAGGAGTTTGAGACCAGCCTGGTGGGAGCCAGTCTCTACAAAAATTTTAAAAATTAGCCAGGTATGGTGGCACACATCTGTAGTCCCAGCTACTCAAGAGACTGAGCCAGGAAGATCACTTGAGCTAAGGAGTTGAGGTTGCAGTGAGCTATGATCATACCACTGCACTCTGGCCCTGGGCAACAAAGTGAGACTCTGTCTCCAAAAAAAAAAAAAGGAAATAAAAAAAACAAACAAACAAAAAGAAAAAAGCACGCAAAAACCCACTGTATGTATGGCAAACACTGTAAGTCAAAAGTTGACAATACACTGGAAAAAAAGTTTGTAAGTGAATCACAAAGGGCAACTCTCCCTAAGGGTTCTGATAGAGAAGCGGGAAAAATCCAACAGTCCAATGGAAAAACGTGTAAAGAACACCAACAGTACACAGAAAGGAAACGTAGATGATCTTTACATAAAAAGGATGCTCGATCTCACTCAAAACGAATACGCAAATTAAAACTACTATAAGATGCCATTTTAAAAATTTATGCACAAAAATCTGAAGTTTGATTTTGATAAGGATATGGGAAACAGGCACTCTCATACTATGCAGGTGGAATGTAAAATAATATAACTTCAATGGAGGGCAATTTGGCAATAATCATCAAAATTAAAAACACATTAATTCTACGGCCCAACATTTTTATTTTTCAGAAATTTTACACTGATATAATTGCACATATATTAAAGGACATAAGTACAAAGCTACTCACTTTAGCATTACTTGTAATAGCAAAAGACTGGAAACACTGGCCTTTTACATTTTATAACTATATGGTATTTCATTTTATGGTTTAATCCATAAAATGGGGGGGTTGAAATAAGAATATATGTATTTATAAATGAGAACAAAAAGCACAAAAGGATACACAAAAAACTAGTAACAAAGCCTGTCGGAATGTGGAGGAAGGATGGTGGTAAGCGCTTAGGAACTAGATGGGTGAGGGACAAAAAGAAGAAAGGAAACTTTTGTCTGTACACTTTTTATTTTCCAGCTATTAATATTTGGAGATACTACCTATTTTTTATGCACATAACTAAATAAATCAGGCACAATCTAACTCAAAACAAAAGTGGCAGTATCTTTTCTGAAATATGTTGACATCTGTATGACTAGGAAAAAATTCTTTAATACTTGGAATTTAGTCCTTCACTCAATCTTATAATTTCAATTCTAGTCATGATGGATACCAGGGAGCAGGTTGACCCCACTACCTTAACAACTAGAAGGTCAGATATATACCCCTGCAAGAAGGGAAACAAACATGGTAAGTCCAAGAGATTCATAGCTCACTGCTGGGAAAGTTTTTAGGCCATGACGTGGGGAGAGACCACTCAAAGAGCCCAGCATACTTGCTGAATTGTGCAAACAGCATTTAGGGTTCAGGGAGGTCAATGTGGCTACAATTTGCATGGTAAAATTCCACAGTAATTTTGGTAAAACACCATGGCAAATTTACCACGCATTCTATTGGGAGGAGGAGGCTGTACAAAGAAGCGCCAGGTGTCCCCAGAGGGGCTCCCTTGAGTCTTTGACTGAGTATCACTCATGCATGTGAGGAAATTACCCCAGACTAGAGAAAGAACTACCCAAGTAAAATGCAGAACAATAGCACAAAGGGTGGAAGGAAGAAATGTTAAGAATCCTGTTGTAAGATTCTTATATGTAAAGTGATATATAATGCCATTTGAAGGTAGGTTAAGTTAAAGATGTATTTTGTAAACCCCAGAACAACCACTAACAAAAACAAAACAAAGAGGTATAGCTAATAAGCCAATCGTGGAGATGAAGATATAGTCATAAAGGCAAGAAAAGGCAAGAAAAGGAACCAAAACCAGACAGGATAAAAGAAAACAAAGAGCAAGGTGGTGGGTTTAAACCCTGTCTTATAAAAAAAAAAAAATCACATTAAACATAATCTAAATAGTCCAATTAAAAGAGACAATCAGATTCGATTAAAAGACCACACTATATGCTATCTGTAAGAAATCCACTTTAAATATAAACGTAGAGATATGTTAAAAACTAATGAAAGGAAAAGGACGTATCACTCAAACAATCAAAAGAGCTTAAGTGGTTATATCAACATCAGACAAAGTAAATTTCAGAAAATGGACCATATTACCAATGATAAAGAGGGACATTTCATAATGAAAAAGGGATTAATTCTTCAGGAAAACACAGCAATCCTAAATGTGTATGTGCCTATTAACATAGCTTCAAAATATGTACAGCAAAATCTGATAGAACCGAAAGGATAAACAAATCCACAGTTGGTAGATTCCAATACTCCTCTCTCAGTAGCTGATAGAACAGTTGATAAAGTCAGTAAAGAAAGAACACCTGAACAATGCTATCAACTAACTTGACCTATGTGACATTTATAGAACACTCCACCCAATAAATACAGAATATACATTCCATCTGACAAAATAATAATGGTAATAACTTACATGCAGTGAATGCCTATTATGTGCCAAGCACTTTTACAATGCAATTTTGTGTAAGCCTCACAAGTCTGTCAGGTAGTACTGGTGATTTTTACAAATGAGGAAGCTGAGGTTTGAAGACATTAAATAACTTGAATAATGTGGCAGTTATTTAAGTAGCAAAGCTGGAATCTGAACCCAGGTCTGCATGCATTAACTCCAAAGACAGCTCTTAACTGCTACACCTGCCTCCACACATCAAGGATAGGCCTGAAAACTTTTCAAAGGAACACTAATCCCTCAGACTTTGGAGGTTTGTAAGTCTGTCAGCACCAGGAAAACCCTAACCATTTCCTTTATTGCTTTGCTTGAGCACACTTCCCTCTCACAGATATTTTTCGAAAGAGATACTTTTGATTTTAAAATACAAATCTTTTAAAATGTAGGGCTGGGCACGGTGGCTCACACCTGTAATCCTAGCATTCTGGGAGGCCGAGGCAGGCGGATCTTTTGAGCTCAGGAGTTCGAGACCAGCCTGAGCAAGAGCGAGACCCCCGTCTCTACTAAAAATAGAAAGAAATTATACGGACAGCTAAAAGTATATATAGAAAAAATTAGCTGGGCACGGTGGCACATGCCTGTAGTCCCAGCTACTCGGGAGGCTGAGGCAGAAGGATCGCTTGAGCCCAGGAGTTTGAGGTTGCTGTGAGATAGGCTGACGCCATGGCACTCACTCTAGCCCAGGCAACAGAGTGAGACTCTGTCTCAAAAAAAAAAAAAAAGGAAATAAAGATGAATTCTATTAGCTAGTTATGAATTACCGTAAGTTACTAAGATCAAGGTTTGGCTGGTTTTCTCCAAACTTCCTAAAAATCAACCCCTACTAAGAGAACAGAAGTTCGGCTTAGAGAGTGGAAAGTGAGACACAGTTCAGGTGTTTGGTACTCAGGAAGGGTGAGTTAGTTTTGAAACGAGTATTCAATGTGTAAGATGAAAAAGTAAAGAAGAAAGATGGAAAAGAACAACTTCACCCACATTAATTACAGTTTTGGCTAGGGCCCAAATAGCAACTGCTTGCTCTTCAATTTAAAATCACTTTGCGTTTACAGAAACAAACCTGGTATTTCAAGTATAGCCAGTCAACCGTGACTATCAAGCTTCCCATTCCTCAATCTAAACACTCAATTTAAAAAGTAGTCTCAGCAAAACAAAATATGCTCTTGAATTATAATAATATTTACAGCTATCATTCAATGAGAATTTTCTACATGCCAGACCCTGTGCTTTACTATACATTCTCATTAATCCTTAACTATTTGGTTAGGTAGGTGGTATTATTGTACACATTAATAAACAGGTTAGAGAGGTTAAGTCACTTATATGCCCAAAATCACATGCTAGTAAGAGGAAGAGCTGGGATTTGAATCTAGATCTGTTTGATTCCCAAGCCAAAAAGTTCTTCACAACCACATCATAATGTCCACTTACTATTACAGCATCTAATTATTCTTATTTAAATCAACCAATGAGTATCAACTGAGCACCTACTTACTATGTAAGGCTGTCTGAAAGGCCGATCACATATTAAATCACGTTAAATCTTTCATATTCAAATTAAGTCTGAGAAAGCAAAACCCTCACAAGTTTATTTGAAGAATAGCTTGAGGAAGAGTCAAGATAACCTGAAAGGTCAGTATTTAAAAAGAACAGGATCAAATATCAATATTAAAAAAGAACAGTAAAGATGATTAACACCATTTCTAGTCTAGTAAAACCACTTATCTCAATTTTAAAAAGTTTACCAAAAACTCCACACATTTCTCAGACCATCCAAACAAAAAAGGGGGCAGCGCGATAGAATACTATAGTTCTTCTGACTTTCTCAATTCTTCTGACTATTGTTGTAGTATAAGTAGTATAAGAAATACATATTTGGTCTTTGCTCCTAGGTTCCTGGCACAGAGCTCCTAAAACCCTTGGAATTTCCTAAGTGATAGGAGTGCCTTTTGTCATCCATAATGAGCCCCTTCAAGTCATACCTGACCTAATGCTAACGAGGTGGCTCTGGTGGGCCCTTGAGGATGTGGATTGGCTGCCAGAGGAACCAACCATGTTATCAGAGGGTTGGAACTTTCAGCTCTGCCCCCTCGACCCTAAGGAAGGGGCGAGGCTGAGAGACTGTCAACCACCAATGGCTAATGAACTATCAATGACGCCTACACAATGAAACATCCATAAATACCCACAATGACAAGGCTCAGGGAGCTTCCAGAGTGGTGAACACACTGAGGTGTGAGGATGGCATGCCTGGAGAGGATGTGGAAGCTCCATGGCCCCTCTCCTACTCTGCTTGTCCTACGCATCCCTTCATTTGGCTGTTCCTGAGTGTATCCTTTATAGTAAACCAGCAACGGTAAGTAAAGTGTCTCATTGTAGCAAATTACCAAATGTGAGGAAAGGGGCTGTGGGAACCCCCAGTCTCCAGCCAGTGAGTAAGAAGTGCAGGTGCTCCCCCCATGGGGTGCCACCTGGTGGGGGCAGTCTTGTGACACTGAGCCCTTAACCTGTAGGGTCTACGCTAACTCCTGATAGTGTCAGAACAGGACTGAATTGGTGCACATCCAGCTGGTGTTAGAAAAGACCCCACGTATTTGGTGTCAGGGAAAAAGTCTCTCATAGTCCTAGGCAATGAGGGTCAGAAACAGATCTCGTTCCAAGTACACTGTATTCGACACATTATATAAGGTGATTTTATGAGATAAGGTTCAGAGTAAAAACAAAAATGACAACCAAGCAGAGCTTACTGAAGAAACAATTGCAAAAACAGGGGTGGATATGAAATCAGTTCCAAATTCAGCTTGGGAAATTGTAAATTACCTCAGTTTATATAAGTGCCAGAGGCTCTAATGATTAAAGTAGTAATTCATTATCAATTTTTCAAAGGACATAACTAATACCATGCTTCTATTTAATTAATATCTGAAATTTAGCTCGAGGATAGCACTGAATGTTAGAAGATTATAGTCTTGATTTTTAAATTTTATTTTGAAGTAACTTCAAACTTATAGAAAAGCTGCAAGATTATTACAGAGTTCCTTTATACCCTTAATCCAGATTCACAAAATTTTAACATTTACACATCTGTATTATTTTTTCTAAACCTTTTCAGAGTAGATTGCATACAGCATGCTCTTTATCCCTTAATATCAATATTTCCTAATAACAAGGATATTCTTTTATATAACTACTGCATAGTTATCAAATTCAGGAACTTTACATTGACACAATACTTTTACTTAATTTAAAATCCATATTCCAATTTCATTAATTGTTCAAAAACAGTTGGGGTTGTTTTTCTGGTATAGGATCCAAGTCAGGGTCACACATTGCCTTTACTGTTACGAATGTTTGGTCTCCTGTAACTTGGAAATGTCCATTTTTTTCAATGACATGACATTTTGAATTCAGGCCAGTTATTTTATTAAATACCCCTCAATCTGGATTTCCCTGCTGTTTCCTCATGACTCACTTCAGGTGATAAATTTTCAGCTTCAATATTTCATAAATGATGCTGTGTTCTCAAAGCATCATATCTGGGGGCACATGATGTCCATCCTCCCCTGGCCATTTGATAGTTACCATTTCCCTATTTGTAATTAATAAATCTGCACTGGATTATAAATCTTTTCCATAATATAATCCACATTATACAGAAGCTTTTAGGACATGGCTTTTAAAAACCACTAAAGAGAATCAGAGAATGTATGTGACTATTAAGTACATAAGTAATAGAAACCTCATTTAGTATACATATATTTAATATTTATTGTATATATATATATACTCATATATAAATAAACTGGGTTTGTGAGGTATATACATATTTAAGGTAAAGGGACATAACGGAAAAAAACTGAACCAGGAGTTAGGAGACCTGAGTTCTAATATACCAACTCATTATATGACCTTGGGTAAATCAGTCAACCTTTACAGACTTTCATATTGTCATCTACAAAATGAGGCATTTAGAGCAGCTAATTTTATAATTTCTTTATTATTTCATCTGTTGACATAAACATGTAACATTTCATTATACATCATAAATTCATAAGGTTAATGGTGACTTTCCCAAAGCAGGAAACAGAATTTAAGCTAAATAGGAATGAATGGCCTTGATCGATGCCCTTGAGCTCTTTTGCCAGCAGAGATTATTCTATTGGAAAAATAACCTCCATTTTTTTTTATTTTAATTTTTTTTTTTTTTTTTTGAGACAGAGTCTCGCTCTGTTGCCCTGGGTAGAGTGCAGTGGCATCATCATAGCTCACAGCAACCTC
Organism: Lemur catta; assembly: GCF_020740605.2. Lineage (NCBI taxonomy): Eukaryota > Metazoa > Chordata > Mammalia > Primates > Lemuridae > Lemur > Lemur catta. Next base: position 33,626,738 of record NC_059129.1, read on the forward strand.
AAACTGGGCTCAAGTGATCCTCCTGCTTCAGCCTCCCAAGTAGCTGGGACTACAGGTGCCTGCCACGACACCCGGATAATTTTTCTATTTTTAGTTAGAGATGGGGTCTCACTCTTGCTCAGGCTGGTCTTGAACTCCTGAGCTCAAGCGATCCTCCTGCCTCAGCCTCCCAGAGTGCTAGGATTACAGGTATAGCCGCTGCACCCGGCCATAACCCACATTTTAAAACAGCTAGCACTTTACGTGTGTCAGGCACTATGCTGAGCTCTTTATACACATCAACTTATGTAATCCTCATTACATGCCCCTGATAGGTATTACTTGTCCCTCCAGGTAGATAGGGCTCAGAGAAATTAGCTTGCCCAAGGTCACACAACTGGAAACGACAAAGCTGGGACTCAAACCAGGAGTGACTCCAAAGACACCCTACTAAACACCCTGCCACACTACCTCCTAATAAATAAATAAATCAGGGGCCAAATACATTCTTATTTTATCTCTGGCAGGTACTGATTATTCCCCTTCTTATTTAGTAAAGACAAAACTGCTACAACTGGAAGCCAACCAAGAAACAATTTCAAAATAAGCAGTGAACAAAAAGATTTGAAGGTGTGCATTTCTTAAAGACGAATCCTGTGTTTTTTCTTTAAAAGAATGCATTTCTTAAAGAGAAGTGTTGTGTGTTGGGTAATAAGCAACCTTTCCTTTCAATAAAACAAAAGAAAACAGCAAAAATCACTAAATCTATAAGACCAGCAAGGATCTTAAGGGGTAATACTGTATTATTATTCATTCCCCTGTCTTTAGGCAGACCTAAAACCTCATCACAATTACCCCAGGGTAGGTAAGAGAGGTGGCTCTAAGAGAACAGGACTTCTGAAAGCATCGGCGCTGTTCCAAGTATCTCTTGCCATTTCAAATTTACTACATAAATCTGAGTACCAACAAAAGGGTTCCAAGACTGAGGCCTAACAACAGAGATTCTTTCTTGCTTCATGCTTGGCCACTTCAGCTAGCTTGTCTGCTCACTGGTAGAACAACTGTGACTTTAGTGACAATCCTCTTGCTGGTTATATGACATGTTAAGTAGGATGAATAAAATCATCTATGTTTGAATCCATGCACTAGAAAATACTACTGGTTACTTTTGTCCTTCTGAGAGCCCAAAGTGAGCCTTTCCTATATGTTCTCTATATATTTCCTCGAGACACAAGCTGTCTCTCAAATAACCTCAGAGAGAAACTCTCTCTCAGATGACTTTCAAGTTTGCAAACAGCCATTTCTGATAAGCTGTGGACAGTGAAGGTATTATACAAAGGAGAACAAACCAGGATCCAAAAAAATAAAGGCACAAAAAACTCCCAAAGAGACGATCATTTGGATGGGAATGAATTTTATAAATAAAACTACGTATTTCAACTCTCTTCATTCCTCCTATAGAGTAAACAAACGTCTCTAAAACACAATGTCCTTCAACCAAAGAGAGTACGGTTTCATATACTGTCTGACCCTCAAATCTAATTTTGGTCTCAAATCTGGGTTGGTATTTTCTAAAAGCTTACAGAAACTAGACAGCTGAGCCCACATCCACTATGGATCTACTCTGTATCTCACTCAGACACAGAAGAAAAAAAGAGTATCAGAAAATTACCCTTCTTTGATCCAACCCTGGAGGAAGCACTGAAGAACTTCTTCACTGTGGTAACCTTGCGGGTCTTCTCGTTGGTTTTCTTTTCTTCAAACTTGGAAAATGTGAGGGATTGGGCCCCTTGGTTGCTCTGACTGCTGGCAAAGGCTTCCTCCTCCTCCCGCTGAAGCCTGTAATTTAAGAAAGAATAAGGATGATCCAAGGTTTCATTGCATGTAAAGGTTAATAATTAACAGGAGGATCTAAAATTTTAGAACTAGAGGCTAAGTATATCAAATAGGACCGAGGTTTCTGATGGACAACTACAGGATAAAACTGTTATACGTGCTACTACAGACTCCAAAGAGGACCCTCTCCACAGATCATGCTCACTCAGCAATCACATTAGGGCTACATGAAAGAAATAAAGTCTAGCCCTTTTCCCTAATAAGCTAAAGGTTGGAACGGAGAGGGAGATAAGTAAATAATCAACACATAATGGGACAGTTCCTATAGTAGAGAGTAAAAATCAAGTGCTATGAGAGCACAGGAAAGAACAACTAAATCTGCTGCAGGAGTCTGAGAAGGCTTTGCAATGGTGACATTTGGATCGGGTTTTAGAAGATGAATAGGACTCGACTAAGTGAAAGGATATTCCAGGAAGAGGGAACTACAAATGTGAAAGCATGCGGTTTGTCCTAGAACAAGTTCAGTGTAGCCAGAGCACTGAGGGTGTGATGAACTGGATATACAAGGAGGCACCGGAAGGACCCTGACCACTAAGCCTGCTATTCTGAATTTCATCATGTGGTGGGGAAACAAGACAGACTCTGGATACAAGCAGTTACCCTTATGGGTTCTGTGCTTCAGAAAGGTAATGCAGGTAGCTGTGTGAACAACTTGAGGGGCAGAGAGACGAGAGACATAGACCATAATTAAGAGTATACTACAAAGGTTTAAGTACCTGGAAAATAGGAGTAGAAAGGATGAAATTCAAAAGACATTTCTAAGCTAGAATAAGTAGAACTTGGTCAAATAGTTTAGGTGACAAGGGAGGTAAAGGTGAAATTAGGAGTGAGTCCAAGGTTTTTTAGCTAACTCGATAAACAGTGATGCCACTAATTGATACAGGAGGAGGGTTAGGAGGACAATGTTGGGAGTGGAAAGAATAAATAAAAGCAATAAATTTGGCTTCAGATCAACTGCATTTGAAGTATCTATAATAAATCTTAAGCACTGCCTATGAAACAATGGCTCTCAAAGTGTGATTTCCCAGACAGCAGCATCAGCATCACCTGGGAACTTGGTAGACATGCAAATCTCTGGTCTCTCTCTCAAGCTACTAAAATCAGAGACTCTGAGGGTGAGGTCCAGCAATCACTGTTTTTTTTTGGGCTTTCCAGGTGATTCTGATGCCTGTTCAAATGTGGAAAATACTGATGTAGGAAATCTCAAGTGAGGTCACAACTGGAAGCAGTAAGAAATAGAAACAAAAATCACAGGTGGAGGTGTTAAGCTGGTCACAGTGGCATGTGCCTACAGTCCCAGCTACTTAAGATTCTGGGATAGGGCCAGGCCAGGTGGCTCATGCCTATAATCCTAGCACTCTGGGAGGCCAAAGAGGGTGGATTGTTTAAGCTCAGGAGTTTGAGACCAGCCTGAGCAAGAGCGAGATCCCCGTCTCTACTAAAAATAGAAAGAAATTATCTGGACAACTAAAAATATACAGAAAAAATTAGCCGGGCATGGTGGTGTGTGCCTATAGTCCCAGCTACTCGGGAGGCTGAGGCAGAAGGATCGCTTGAGACCAGGAGTTTGAGGTTGCTGTGAGCTAGGCTGACGCCACAGCACTCTAGCCGGGGCAACAGAGTGAAATTCTGTCTCAAAAAAAAAAAAAAAAAAGATTCTGGGATAGGAGGATGGCTTGAAGCCAAGAGTTTGAGGCTGCGGTACACTATTGCTACACCTGTGAATAGCCACTGCACTGGGCAACAGAGTGAAACCTCATTTAATTAATTAATTAATTAATTAATAATATAGTCTCCAACTATAACTGTCAAAAACGAAAAAGAACGAGGGAAATAATGCTTGGTTAGAGGCATATGCAAGGCCTGAACTAGCTATATAATATATACTACCTCATTTAATCTTCACCATGAAGTATGCTTACCTCCTCCATTCTTCTACTCCAAGGAGCTTATTGTCTAAATTTGAGAACTAAGACTAACATAACCCAAACATAAAATAATCAGAAGTAAGATAAACACAAAATGAGAAAATCACTGAAAAGTATTCATTAAATGTTGACTGAGAAGAAGAGAAAAAAAATCCTTAATATTAAACTGATTTGCTGACAGCTCAAAACAGAAAAGAAAAATGTATTTGGACAACGACAGGACTATTTATTCAATTATGTCACTGTTAAACCACCCCTAGTTAAGTCCTTTTACCGCTCTGCCAGTTCCCAATCCTCTTGAATCTGCTTCTGCCTGGCTTTGTGGTACTCCTCCCTCCAGCACTTGGAGCAGAAACCCTGCCAAGCAGGGTTGCCATAGTAACCACATCCTTTCTTGCACAGGAGCTCCGATTGGTCCACATGAATTCCTCGGCGTTCAGACTTAAGGCTCATCTTCTTCCTGCTAACCAAGAAACAAACAAGAAAGTGTTCTTGAAAATGAATTAACTAACATTCTCTAACTAAAAGCATAATAATTGTGAACTAAAAAATGAGTGAGCCCATTATCTTCAAGCTATAAGGCAGAGAAGAATGAAGGAGAGGGAAGGAGGAAAAGAGGGAAGGAGAGAGAGAAGGAAGAAAGAAGAAAAAACACAAGATAAATACAGCAAATTCCTGACATAGTCATATTAAAGAAAAAAACTTATTCCCTGCTTAAAATACAAAAAACACTTTTTAAAAGGGCCAATATTGAAGACCTAAATGTAAGAACAAAAACTATAAAAAACTACAAAACCCAAATAATCCAATTTAAAAATGGGCAAAGGACTTGAATAGATAATTCTCCAAAGACCTACAAATGGCCAACAAACATATGAAAAGATACTCAATGAGCTGGGCCCAGTGGTTTGCACCTATAATCCCAGCCACTTGGGAGGCTGAGGCAGGAGGATGGCTTGAGCCCAGGAGTTTGAGGCTGCAGTGAGCTATGATTGAACCACTGCACTCCAGCCTGGGTGACAGAGCAAGATTCTGCCTCTTTAAACAAAAAAAAAAAAAAGAAAGAAAGAAAAAGAACTAGTGAATTAGTATCCCCATTTCAAAGTTGAGGGGAAAAAACAGGAAGAGGTCAGGTTTGTGTCTAAGATCACGCATGTTGGAGCTAAAATTTGAATTCATATCTTAACAAGGTCCAAAATCAGTTTTCTTTTCTACTGTATCATATTTAAACCTATTTGTTCATAGCATCACAATGGTACAGTAAATTGCTATGCAACAATTTCCATTCAAACTGAAACTACATGATCCTCATTCTTTTCCACATAAACTGCCAAACAAGCACAGAAACAAGTGGCACTCTACAGTCAGTGACCATTCAAAAAACTCCAATGTGCAGACAGAATTAAGCCCTACATCTTGGGGATCCTAACATTCATTCAACTTGAACATTTACTAAGTGCCAACTGTGTGCACAGAATTGAGCTAATGCCACTGGTGATGCAACTGATAGGAAATGTTCTTGCCCTCAGGAAGCTCATAACCAAAAATACAAGCAGACTGAAAAATGAAGAAAAAGGGAAAGTGCTTAAGAGGCTGGGGAGGGGAGAAGGCATGGTCATGCTGACTCAGGGAGTATGGAGAAACCACCCAGGGGTGGTGATGGTAGACACTAAAGAGCCTTGAGTTGAACCTAGGTCTCGGAAAGACAACATGGAGAGGGAGGACATTCTGGACAAGAAGCACATCTTTCACAAAAAACTATGAGACAGGAAATCAAATGTAGAACATGAATTATGTGGTATAAATACGAGGTAAACTGGATTGACGCCCCATTGAATGCTCCTGAAAGGGGGAAAGCATGGTAAGATCTCTATTTTAAGCCATAAAACTTGACAGATGGAGTTCTGTCTTCTAGCGTGACAAAGTGAGGAGGACAATAAATCCTTTCCTCCAAAAGCAACTATAATGATGGACAAAACTTCTACTTTCTTCTGATGGGTTTATGTTCCTGCCAATGAATCCACTCAAACTTCAGCATCCTGACCCACCTCCATTTTTTGCAGGGGTCTCTCATGTCTCCTCTGTGTCTAGAACAGGCTCTCCTGGTCAGAGTGGAAGCCTAACTGGTTAGAGGTGTTTGAGGACAATCTGGATCTTTGAATAAACAATAAGCTCTGGCTGAACATTAAGGCATGCAGACACAGCGGTGACTCCTAGAAGGAAGTTAGGCATAAAAAGGAAGAAAAATTGAGCAGAGATATCAGAGATATCAGTGGCAGTTGTCAGGGAGAGAAACTGTACAGATTTCGTCCAGCTATAAAACCTGGACAGTATGCATTGAGCACCACTTTTGAGGATCCTGAAAAGCAACAAGGAGAACTGGGGAAGAAGACCAGAATTCAAAGCATCACTGAATCCTCACTGAGATTATTTTTTTCCCTCCAGTATCACCAGATCAACCCAGAAATGGGCTCCAGGGAACAGAGAGAGTTCCTGTAGTTTGGGCTCAAGGCATGAGAAAAGGGAATTCCTAACACTCAGAGAGAATATGGAGATTCTTCCATTTTACTGTCCTTCCCCCTTCTCTTGAGACACAGTGCCCAAGCAATCATGTGGTGTGTCTACAGCAAAGGCTGAGTGAGAGACCGCAGGTGCCAAACTCTGAGAAAGGAGAACTATCGATTTTCCCCACTCTCTATCCTCCCACTGCTCAGCCTCAATTGTACAATGATGGAAATATTAATACAGCGCAGAGTGAGGTAACTAAATCCACAGTCTTCCCGACACAGGAAAGAAAAGATGAGCCTCTAGGGAAAGAGAAGAGAAACTTCTAAGAACTCAAGAAAGCAATTTCTGGGCTCAACCCTAAGCTGTGCATGCATGGATCTGATGCTATACAGCATCAAAGATTTTAAATTGAAACTGAGGCCGGGCGCGGTGGCTCACGCCTGTAATCCTAGCACTCTGGGAGGCCGAGGCGGGTGGATCGCTCGAGGTCAGGAGTTCGAGACCAGCCTGAGCGAGACCCCGTCTCTACTAAAAATAGAAAGAAATTATCTCGACAACTAAAAAATATATATAGAAAAAATTAGCCGGGCACGGTGGTGCATGCCTGTAGTCCCAGCTACTCGGGAGGCTGAGGCAGGAGGATCGCTTAAGCCCAGGAGTTTGAGGTTGCTGTGAGCTAGGCTGACGCCACGGCACTCACTCTAGCCCGGGCAACAAAGTGAGACTCTGTCTCAAAAAAAAAAAAAATAAAATAAATTGAAACTGAGAGACCACTGTGCAGCTCTCAGACCAGTGCATGCATGAGCATGAAACAGGTGGAAACAGCACTGCAAAAGCTTTGAAAAATGAACTGACGCTGGAATCACAGCCCACAGAACTTGCATTCTGAACTTGACAACAAAACAAAAAACTGTTGCTGTTATGACACCATTAAGAAAATGAATGGACAAGGTATAGATGAGGAGAAAATACTTGCAAATCACATCTTTGACAAAGAACTTACATATCCAGAATGTAAAGAACTCTCAAAACTCAATTTTAAGAAAACAAACCACTCGATTAAAAAATGGGCAAACAACTTGAACAGATACTTTACCAAAGAAGATATACACATTGGTAGTCCACATTTCTGTAAGAGAGGCCTTTGCTACACAGACTGTCTCCTCAAGGATATTTGTATATTGAACATCCTTACAAGACAAAGATGTTATCTCCTTCCAGAGCAGAGAACAAGTTTGTTTACTATCTAGTACAATAAGTTGTTTCCGTCCACATCAAAGGCCTGGCAGGGTTGTTTGCCACCCATTATGATATCTGGGTTCCTTGAACTTGGATTCCTTGGATCGACATTGCCCGCATGGGATTTGTGGGGCAAAGGTAGTCCATGTGAACATGAAGCTTGTTCTGCTGATGTCCTGTGAATAATAAAGTCTTTTGTCTCCAATCGAGTCTCATGTCTTTCTTTGGCCAGTATCTATGAAACTACGGTAGACTAATTGCTACTTCTAAGCAGGATAAAACTCAGGTCTTTCTCAGTTCTTGACAACACAGTGGTAAATAAGCACATCAAAAGTGTTTAACACCATTAGTCATTAGAGAAATGCAAGTTAAAACCACCATGAGATATCACTCACACCTATTAGAATGGCTAAAATAAAAAACACTGACGATACCAAGTGGTAGCAAGGATGCAGAACAACTATATTTCTCATACATTCCTAGTGGAATGCACAATAGTACAGCCACTGTGGAAGCAGTCTGACAGTTTTTTAAAAAGTTAAAGATACAATATCATATGATCCAGCAATCCCACTCCTGGGTATTTCCTCTAGAGAAATAAAAACTGATGCTTACTCAAAATTCTGTACATAAATGTTTATTCATGATCATCAAAAAATGGAAACAACCAAAACATCCTTCAGTGGGTAAATAGATAAACTACAGTACATCCATACAATAGAATGCTACCAAAAAAAAAAAAAAAGGAACAAAGTATTAATACACTGAACAACTTGGATGAATCTGAAAGGCTTTATGCTGAGTGAAAGAAGCCAGTATCTTAGTCCCTTCAGGCTGCTGTAACAAAATACCATAAATTGGGTAGGTTATAAACAACAGGAATTTATTTATCACAGTTTTGAGGCCGGGAAGTCCAAGATCAAGATGTCAACAGATTGTGTCTGGTGAGGACCTCCTTTTTCTGGTTCACTGTAAGTGCCTTCTTATTGTGTCCTTACATGGTGGAAGGGGGAGACCAACTCTCTGGGGTCTCTTTTGTAAGGGCACTAAACCTAATCATAAGGGATCCACCCTTATGACCTAATCACGTCTCAAAGGTGCCAGCCCCTAATATCATTACCTTGGAGGTTGGGGGTGATAGAGCTATTCTGTATTCTGATTGTGGACACATTTACATAAATCTACTAAAATTTCAAAATTCACAGGACTGTATACTCCTTCCAAATCAAATTCACTCTGATTATTAAAAAAAGAAAACTTGAGAGGTAATTTCTATGTTGGATTGGGAGGAAGTGCAGAACAGAAGACAGGGACACTGACCAAAAAAACAACTACAATAAAAGATTACTAAAGTAATAGAAATAATACAGAGGGAATGGAAAGAGGAGGGATGGGAATCCATTTTACAAGTAGGATCTGTAAGAGTTAATTAATGAGACATGGCACGGAGAGGGAAATCTAATTAGAAAAAACTTTCAAGTTTACAAATACTCTTTACGTCCTCTACAAGGTTAAAGCCCTGCAAGGACAGGATTTATATCTAAGGCACTAGCCATTTATAAATAGTAGATAAAGTTGAGACAGAAGGGAAGAAAAGAATAATAGGTAGAAAGGAAGAAAAGAGAAGAAAATAGTAATACAGCCCTAGAATGTTGAGCTGAAGAAACTTTAAAGACCATCTACTTTATCCTACAGAGAAAGACACTCACTGAGACTAAGAAGTTATCACTTATTCAATCAAAAAGGTGTAAGTGGCAGAGACATCACTAAATCCTACACTTAATATACTAGTCCTGGGTTCCATCAATATATTTTGAGAGGCCAGGGGTGGTGGCTCATGCCTGTAGTCCTAGCACTCTGGGAGGCTGAGGCGGGAGGATTGCTTGAGGTCAGGAGTTTGAGACCAGCCTGAGCAATAGCAAAACCCTGTCTCTACTAAATATAGAAAAAAATTAGCCAGACAACTAAAAATAGAAAAAAGAATTAGCCAGGTGTGGTGGCTTGTGCCCACAGTCCCAGCTACTTGAAAGGCTGGGGCAGAAGGATCGCTTGAGCCAGGAGTTTGACGTTGCTGTGAGCTAAGCTGACGCCATGACACTCTAGCCCAGGCAACAGAGTGAGACTGCCTCAAAAAAAAATTTTGAGAATCTGAGCTAATCTCACCATATCATCCTATGGTCCCTTTCTTTCCTTCCAAGAGGAATGAGCAAAAGGAAATATCACTTTTTTTCCTTAGATCAATTAAGTTTTAAAAATTTTATACTATAAATATTATAGCACAGGTCTATGCAACTAAAATGGACATCTTTGGGGGAGTCTGCCTGGCACACATGCCAATACTTCCCTTGTATCGGGAATCTGTTCCCTCAATCCACAAAGATAAGCTGCCAGCAGCCATGTTTGTACATGACTGGCCCCCACTTCAGGGCCACAGCTGATTGAACCAGAGGTGGACACCTGACCCTAAGTAGCTCAGAGTCTCTTATTTGGAGTATTAAAAATGAGACTAAGTCTGGGCTGTTCTCTTGAATGATAGATGAGGTGTGTGGCATGACCATCTTTCATCAAGTGGTCTGAGTATCAGGACAGCCGTCTGCCAAGTGAAATAGATACACACCAAGAAAGCAGAGAAAAATGGCAGGAGAAAAACACTCTGTAGGTCCTGAGAGGTTTCAACGTCCCAGTTACAATCCCTGGATAAGAGTTAGCAGCATGCTTACCCTCAGATTCTGAGACACAACTCTCAATCAATCCCCTACCGCTCTTTTCTTTTATTCTTAGGCTAATTCCAGAGCCTATTATCTGGACCCAAATACTTGTACAGGTGATCTTCAAGAGTTGGAAAAACACAACGGGAGTGCTTTGAGGATTACTGGCATATTCTAAAAGCTCAATATGTTAGAATAAAAACAGTAATAATAGCTACAGGTCGAAAAAGACTGACTTGGCATAGACCATGAGATCACAGAGATCAATCAAACCCCTGCTCTGCCACTTACTTGAAATGTGACGTCAGGCAAATTATTTCATACTTCTGACACTTCCACTCATCCCTCCCTCTCTCAAACTTGTGCTCCTACCATTCTCTACCTTTTCACCAAACCAAAGCCTCATGGACCTTGTGCCCCCATAACCTTCACTCTCTGGTTATGTTACCTTACATAGCAAAAACAACTTGACAGATATAATTAAGGTTACTGATTATTTGACACAAAAATAAGGAAGTTATCCTAGATTATCTGGGTGTGCCCAATATAAGCACATGAGCCCTCAGATGCAGAAAAGGACAAGGACCCAGAATAGCCAAAACAATTTTAAAAAGGAATGTAAGATATTTCCTGATTTCAAAATGTACTACAAAGCAATGGTAATTAAGACAGTGTGGTACTGGCACAAGGACAGTCATATGGATCAATGAAATAAAACTGAGAATCCAGAAATAAACCGACACATCTATGGTCTAATGATTTTCCACAAGGTGCCAAAACCCTTCAATGGAGAAAGGAGGGTGGGGGTGGGAGGCATAGGGGAAAAAAAAATAGTGTTACAGTTCTTTTGGAATTTGTCTAGCAGGTCTTCCGGTCCTTGCAGGAAGACCCCTCCCCGAAAAAAAAAAAAAAAAAAAGAGAGAGAGAGAAGGAGAATCTTTTCAACAAATCGCACTGCGACAATTGGATAGCCACATGCAAAAGAATGAAACTGGATGCTTACCTCTCACCATATATAAAAATTAACTCAAAATGGATCAGAGACCTAAATGTAAGACTAAAACTCTCAGAAGAAAGCAAAGAGGTAAATTTTCATAATCTTTGACTTGGCAAAGGATTCTTAGATATGGCACCAATATGAGCAACAAAAGAAGGGACATAAATTGTGCTCTGTGAAAATTTAGGCCAGGTATGGTGGCACATGCTTATAGAACCAGCTACTCAAGGAGGCTGAGGCTAGAGGATCACATCAGCCCAGGAGTTCAAGGTTACAGTGAGCTATGACCGTGCTACTGCACTCCAGCCTGAGCAACAGAGCAAACTCTCTCTCTTAAAAAAAAAAAAAGAAAGAAAGAAAAAAAAGATTTTAAATGTTTGTGCTTCAAAGGACCTCATGAAGAAAGTGAAACAAGGCCTGGTGCAGTGGCTCAGGCCTGCAATCCCAGCACTTTGGGAGGCCAAGGCAGGAGGATTACTTGAGGCTAAGTGTTTGAGACCAGCCTGGGCAACACAACCCCCCTCTACAAAAAATAAAAATTAGCCAGGCACAATGGTGCACACCTGCAGTCCCACCTACGCTGGAGGCTGAAGCAAGAGGATTACTTGAGCCTGGGAGTTGGAGGTTGCAGTGAGCTATGATCACACCACTGCATTCCAGTCTGGGCGAGAGAGAGCAAGACCCTGTCCCTGTCTGTCTGTCTGTCTGTCTCTCTCTCCCCCTCTACCTCTCACTCACATACACACACACACACAAAATGAAAAGACAAGCCATGGAAGACAGACAGTATTTGCAAGTCATTTATGTAATAAGGAACTTGTAACCAAATTTTAAAGAACTGTTACAACTCAATAATAAAAAGACAGATAACATAATTTTTTAAATGGGCAAAAGAGCTGAGTAGACATATCTCCAAGAAGGATATACAAATGGCCAATAAGTACATGAAAAAATGGTTAAACATCATTAGTCATCAGGGAAATGCAAAACAAACACACACTAAGATGCTACTTCACATTCACTAGGGTAACTAGGATCAAAAAGTCAGAAAATAGCCAACTGCAGTGGCTCATCCCTAAAATCCCAGCACTTTAAGAGGCTGAGGTGGCAGGATTGCCTGAGGGGAGGAGTTCAAGACCATCCTTGGCAACACAGTGAAACTCCAACACCATCTCCACTAATAATTAAAAAAAAAGAGCCCAGGTGTGGTGGTACACACCTGCTGTCCTAGCTACTTGGGAGGCTGAGGCAGGAGCCCAGGAGTTCGAGGTTGCAGTGAGCTATCATGATACCACTGCTGGTGACAGAGTGACACCCTGTTTCTAAAAAGAAAGAAAAAGAAGTCAGAAACTAACAAGTGTTGGTAAGAAGCTGGAGAAACTGGAACCCTCATACACTGCTGACAGGAATTGTAGAATGGTAGGGCCATTGTGGAATGGTCTGGCAGTTCCTCAAGTGATTAAACAGAGTGAGCTTTTAACCCAGCAATTCTATTCCCAGACATATACACAAGAGAAACATATATATATACATATACAACCCAACATATATATATAACCCAAATGTCCACCAACTGACAAACAGATAAACACAATGGGAGAAATCCATAAAATGGACTATTATTTGGTCATATAAAGGAAAAAAGTAATTATACATGCTACAACATGATGAACTTTGAAAACATTATGCTAAGTGAAACAAGCCAGTCGTAAAAGACTACATATTACATAAATCCATTCATACAAACATCCACAACAGAGACATCTATAGGGACAGAAAATAGATTAGTGGTTACTCTGTGCAGAGGGGAGAGAATGAGAAGGGGATAGCAAAGGGTATGGGGTTTCTTTTTGAGGTGATAAAAATGTTCTAAAGTTGGCTGTGGTAATGGCTGCCACTGAACTGTGCACTTTAAAAGGGTGAACTGTATGGTAGGTGAATTAAACCTCAATAAAGTTGTCTTTTTAAAAAGCAGAAGAGAGGCCGGGCGCGGTGGCTCACGCCTGTAATCCTAGCACTCTGGGAGGCCGAGGCGGGTGGATTGCTCGAGCTCAGGAGTTCGAGACCAGTCTCAGCAAGAGCGAGATCCCGTCTTTACTAAAAATAGAAAGAAATTATCTGGCCAACTAAAAATCCATATGGAAAAAATTAGCCGGGCATGGCGGCGCATGCCTGTAGTCCCAGCCACTCGGGAGGTTAAGGCAGGAAGATCGCTTGAGCCCAGGAGTTTGAGGTTGCTGTGAGCTAGGCTGACGCCACGGCACTCACTCTAGCCCAGGCAACAAAGCGAGACTCTGTCTCAAAAAAATAAATAAATAAAATAAATAAAAAGCAGAAGAGGAGGACAAAATGTAAAGTCAGAGAGAGTCAAAGCACTACTGTTGGGTTTGAAGCTGGAGGGGACCATAAGCCAAGAAATGTGAGTGGTTTCCAGAAGATGAAGGCCAGCAAAGAAATGAGGACCTCAGCCCTACACCTCATGGAACTGAATTCTGCCAACATGAATATGTCTGGAAGCAGATTCTATCTATCACCTACGAATACAAATAAGAACCCAGGCTGGCTGACACTTAAATTTTGACCTTGTGGGGTCCTAAGCAGAATATCCAGCTGAGCCTGCCTGGACTTCTAATCTGCAGAACTTTGAGATAATAAGTAAGTGTTGTTTGAAGCTGCTTAAGTTTGTGGTGACTTGTTATAGCAGCAATAGAAAACTAATACAGGCTTCCTTTCCATTCGTCTCTTTTTTGGGGCCTTTGCACGTGCAGGCCCAAAGCGTAGAATGCTGTGCCCCTTGCTGTGCATATGGCGGTTTCTTTCTCATCATTTAGGTCTCAGTCTTCATGTCATACTTTCAAAAAGGCCTTCCCTTTTCAGGAAAAGACTGACTGTAAATGAAGAAAGAAAAAAAGGGGGGGGGGCTTCCCTGGCCTCACTATCTGAAGTCCTACCTACCCCAATCTGCCCAACCCTCACCTCTGCCCTGGGCCCAGCATTGTTTCTCCATGTCCTACTTCTAATAAATATTTACTTTTCTGTTGGTCTGTCTCCTTCACTGCTAGAATGCTATTTGATGAGAACAGAGACCTTGCTTTCCTTCTTTACTGCTATATTGCTAGTGATTCAAATAGTACCTGCATGTCATAGATGCTCAAATATTCACTGAAAGAACAATGAATAACTGAAAGAATAAGGTTGTTGTAGAGATCAAATATTAAAATGACTATAAAGCAGCCGGGCGTGGTGGCTCACGCCTGTAATCCTAGCATTCTGGGAGGCCAAGGTGGGAGGATTGCTTGAGCTCAGGAGTTCGAGACTAGACTGAGCAAGAGTGAGACCCCATCTCTACTAAAAATAGAAAGAAATTAGCTGGACAACTAAAAATATATAGGAAAAATTAGCTGGGCATGGTGGCACAGGCCTGTAGTCCCAGCTACTTGGGAGGCTGAGGCAGGAGGATTGCTTGAGCCCAGGAGTCTGAGGTTGCTGTGAGCTAGACTGACGCCACGGCACTCTAGCCCGGGCAACAGAGTGAGACTCTCCCCCCCAAAAAATAAAATAATAAAAAAAAATGACTATAAAGCAAAGATACATACCAAAGGCTTAAAAAATACAAAAAATCTCTTCCCTTCCATGATTGATCAACCACTATTTTAAAATTATATATGTGAATAACTTTACAAAGAAAAATAAGTATCTACTGGATGGTTAAATAAATTGTGGTACAACCATACAATAGAATACTTGGCAATAAAAAAGAACAAAAATTATTAACACATAAACAACTTGGATGATCAAGAGCATTATGCTGAGTGAAAAAAAAAGCCAATCTCAAAAGGTCACATACTGATTTATACAACATTCTCGAACGACAAAACTATAAATATGAAGAACAAATTAGTACTTTTAAGGCATTAAGAATGGTAGGAGGTACAGAAGTAGGGGAGAAAAATAGGGGTGCAGGGAAAGAGTTAACCCAGCAGGCCTGAGTTGCTCAAACCATGCACATTTTCAGAAGAGCCTGCTTGTGTGACTGGCCCTTGGCCGGCTCCTAGGAACTAACACCCTGGAATATCCCCACATGCTGATATAAGTGTTGGTACAGTTAGAGTATTAAACCACACTGTTCCAGCCTGTTTAGATATTCTGTGCAAACAGGGTGACTTATGGTGAACACCTGCTTTCCTTCTGGAGTCTGAAGTTGTAGTAATGGTGGTCAGTCATTCATGAAGGCACTATGTGATCATCCTCCAGTAAAAAAAATCCTGGATTCTTAGGCTTCAATGAGCTTCCCTAACCAAAAACACTTCAAGTCTCATTGCAGTTTATCATTGGGGGATTAAGTGCATCCTGTGCAACTCCATTGGGAGATGATTCTTCAAATCTCATGCTGGTGTCTTCCAGACTCTGCTCAATGCACAAGTATCTTTTTTTTTTCTTTTTGAGACAGAGTCTCACTGTGTTGCCCGGGCTAGAGTGAGTGCCGTGGCGTCAGCCTAGCTCACAGCAACCTCAAACTCCTGCGCTTCAGCGATCCTACTGCCTCAGCCTCCCGGGTAGCTGGGACTACAGGCATGTGCCACCATGCCCAGCTAATTTTTTCTATATATATCTTTTAGTTGGCCAGATAATTTCTTTCTATTTTTTTAGTAGAGACGGGGTCTCGCTCTTGCTCAGGCTGGTCTCAGACTCCTGACCTTGAGCGATCTACCCGCCTCGGCCTCCCAGAGTGCTAGGATTACAGGCGTGAGCCACCGCACTTGGCCTCACAAGTATCTTTTATTGATCCTGCTTTGCATCCTGTCACTGTAATAAGCCACAGCCAAGAGTATATAAATCCTGTGAGACCTTCAATCTCCAAACCTGGGGCATCCTGGGGACTACCAACACAGGGTGTGACCATAAAGGATTGACATGAGGGAAGGTCTTTGTGGTAATGGAACAGTTCAGTATCTTGACTATGGGGATGCTTACAGGAATCTACATATGTGATAAAAGGTGAATAAAACTACATACATACATTGCACAAATATCAATTTCTTGGTTTTGATGTTGTATTGTAGTTACGTAAGATGTAACCACTCAGGCAAGCTAGGTGAAGAATACACAGGACCTCTTTGTACTATCTTTGCAACTTCCTATGAATCTGTAATTATCCCCACCTAAAATTTTTCCCCTCCTAAAAAAATCCCCACCTAAAAATCCCACCTAAAATTTTTCATAAAAATAAACATCTAAAATTGGACAGATGTATACCACCAGACAGTTAAACATACTACTCAGATCATTCTGCTTCTTTCTTTTCTTTCTTTTTTCTTTCTTTTTTTTTTTTTTAAGAGACATGGTCTCACTGTCACCCAGGCTAGAATGCAGTGCTATGATCACAGCTCATTGTAGCCTCAAATTCCTTGGCTCAAGTCATCCTCCTGCCTCAGCCTCCTGAGTAGCTGGGACTATAGGAGTGCTCTACTACACTTGGCTAATTTTTATTTTTTTAGAGACAGGGTCTTGCTATGTTGCCCAGGCTGGTCTCAAACTCCTGCCCTCCAGCAATCCTCCTGCTTGGCCTCCCAAAGTGCAGGATTATAGGGGTGAGCCACTGCGCCCAGCCACTGGAACCCTTACAGTAGCCAAACAATAGTCAAACAATAACAACTTAGAAAATATAAAAGAGTAATGGATTCAATATATAAAACTATCTAGGAAATATTTTAATGAGAAAATTATATGATCTACATAAAAACACTGAGAGAGAGAAAGAAGGCTTGAAAAAAATGGTAGGACATACCATAACACAGTATGAGAAAATAAAATATTATAAAAATGGCAAACATTCCAAAATTTATAAGTTTACTACAAATGACAATAAGAATCCCACAAGACTTTCTGGAACTCAACAAAATGATTCCATATTTCATCAGCAATAATAAACAGGCTAGTTGTTTTTTTAATTTCCTAATTTAATTTAATTTTCTGAATTTTTATTTGCAAACTAGTTAAAAGAGTGTGGACCAGGTACGGTAGCTCACAGCTGTAATCCTAACACTTTGGGAGGCCAATGAGGAAGAATCACTTGAACCCAGGAGTTTGAGGTTACAGTGAGCTATGATGACACCACTGCACTCCAGCACAGGCTACAAAGTGAGACCCTGTCTCAAAAAAAAAAAAAAAGAGTGTGAATTTAGGAACAGACCTGGTAAATCACTACAGGATAGCCTGACTCCAAAAAAGAACTCTAATATAATACATAAAAATAATTTAATATTAGAAGGAGAAGGGGAAATTTTTGATAAACAAAATGGAATAACTGGTCACTAATCTGATAGCACCAAAATTAATTATAAGTATCTTAAACAAGTTAAGTTTTTAAAGACAAACAGAAAAGTGGAAAGAATTAAAATTAAATATTTATAAAACTTCTAACAAGGTGAGGGTTATCTAAGCTTACAAGCTACAGGAAAAATCAAGAAAATCTAAATTTGAATCTATAAATTGAAATAACTAGTTTTATAAAGGCCCAACTGTAGCCACAATAAAAGGGCAAATAAAAGACTAGAAAATAATATTTAAAGTAAATAGAACAATGAAGTATTTTATTATACCTAGAAATAATACTAACAAAAAGAATCTGTAAATCTTTGATAGCTATGCAGGACAAGAACATGAGCAGAGCATTCACAAAAGGCGATTCGTTTCCAAGAAACAGAAATGGGATGCCAAAGGGTATGTGCATTTAAAATTCTGGCATACATTACCAAACTGACCTGACATAAAGGTTGTACCTATTTACGTGCCCACCTACCGTGCATGAGAGAAGCTACTTTCCCATATCCTCAAAAAATACAGCATTACAAGCCTTTAATTTTTGCCAATCTGACAGGCAAAAAGAAACCATTTTTTGTTTTAATGTGCATTCTCCTAATAAGGTCAATCATCTTTACATATGTTTATTGGCACTAGGATAGTTCCTTTGAAGAAATTAACTGTTCATGTTATTTCTTCATTTTTCTACATCATTAATATTTTTCTTTTGATTTATAGATACACTTTTTATATTATCTCTTAGTCCTCAACTTTATGTTACAAAAACAACATAGTTAAAGACTTAGCACTTGCAATCTGTAATTAAAGTTTTACCAACTTTCATATGATTAAATATACTGCTTCCAAAATGAATGTGAATGTCATAGAGAGAATCAATGTCAGAGTTTCAATATTAAATATAACAAAACAAAGTATCCAACAATAGCTTGCCCAAATAATTCCAAATGACAATCAACCCAGTGGAATATAATGTAGAGCTTCTAGCTGCTGGAATGAACAGAGCTAGCAGAGCAACATTCTTAAGGAATGAGGTCTAGACAACAATCTTCTATTGTACTCACACCCTAACCCTAACCCTCTTCAGTTGAGCAAAATTATGACTCAAATCCCAGCATGCCATTCCCCAGGCCAATAGCTCAAAATCACAGGCAAGATAATCTGGCTAGTCTAGTCTATTTTGTCCCATTCTCTAACCTTCCTTCAAGGAAGCAGCCAGTTGCCCAAATAGTTAATTTATTTGATAAGTAACTGATCAAAAATCATTTCTCTAACTCTATTGAAAGTAACAGCAAATTGCAATGCATAAAGTGGTCTCTACCATTAAAGGTTTTTTCCCCAAGGTTATATTTTAGTTTGAGCTTTGCTGCAGCCATTTTACCCTTAACCATTTGCCGTTACATGCATGCACACATACACAAAGAGAGAAATACAAAAGGCAATTGCCTGGATAAAAATGTATTTATTCAGATTTGTTAGATGGAACAACCAAATAAATATTTATATTATGTTTTAAGCTTTTGAGAAGTGTCTTGTATCAAAACATAAGATTAAATGATATTTAGCTGAGCTGGACTGGCAATTATACTGAAAAAGGGCTACCACAAAACTAAAACAAAATTAAAATCCACATCAACCACATCACTTATGAACATCTGACTAATTGCTAGACATAAAAAACTAAGGCTCAGGCCAGGCATGGAGGCTCATGCCTGTAATCCTAGCACTCTGGGAAGCCGAGACGGGTGGATCACTTGAGCTCTGGAGTTCGAGACCAGCCTGAGCAAGAGCAAGACTCGGTCTCTACTAAAAATAGAAAAAATTAGCTGGGCATGGTGGTGGATGCCTGTAGTCTCAGCTACCTGGGAGGCTGAGGCAGGAGGATTGCTTAAGCCCAGGAGTTTGAGGTTGCTGTGAGCTAGGCTGACGCCACAGCAGTCTAGCCCAGGCAACAAAGGGAGACACTGTCTCAAAAAAACAAAAACAAAAACAAAAACAAAACTAAGGCTCATATGCTATTTTAAAAACTGGCCGGGTGTGGAGGCTTAGGCCTGTAATCCCAGCGCTCTGGGAGGCCAAGGCAGGAGTTTGCGAACAGCCTGGGCAACATATGGAGATCTTGCTGCTACAAAAATTAGGAAAAAAATTAACTGGGTGTGGTGGCTTGTACCTGTAGTCCCAGCGCTTTGGGAGGCTAAGGCAGGAGGATAGCTTGAGACCAGGAGTTCAACGTTGCAGTGAGCTTTGACTGCGCCACTGCACTCCAGCCTGGGTGACACAGTGAGACGAAAGAAAGAGAAAGAAATAAAAGAAAAAAAGAACATAAAAACTGAAATCTGAAAACGTCAAAACAAAATGAAACAATAAAAAACAGTAAAAATTAAAAAGCAATCTTCATGGCATACTGAAACTTTGGTTACTGATAGAGAAACATATTTTTCTGAATATTAAATATATTCATAAGATGAGATAAATCACTCTATGAACTCCAGCTTTCAATAAAAATGAACTTTTCTTAAATGGTATGAAGTAATGAAAATTTAAGCCAATTAAACTCCAGAAACTTTCAACAGCTACTAAAACCATCCCATCTGCTGTGGTTTGCCTCGTGTCACCCCAAGATAGGCTGAAGTGCTAACCCCAATACCTGTGAATGGGATTTTAATTAGAAATAAGCTCTTTGCAGATGAAATTAGTTAAGATGAGTCCATAATGGATTAGGGTAGGCCCTAAACCTAATGGCAGGTGTCTGTATCAGGCCATGAGAGGCAAACACAGACAGACACAGAGGGAAGAAGGCCACATGGCCAGGGAGACAGAGACTGAAGTGCAGCAGCCGCAAGCCAAGAAATGCCAGGGATTGCCAGCAACCATCTTCCCCAGAGGGAACTCGGCCCTAATGATATCTGCATTTTAGACTTCTGGCCTCTAGATCTTTGAACAAATAAATTTCTGTTGTTTTAAGCCATTCAGTTTGTGGTACAGGCATACCTCTTCACTGAACTTCACAGATACTACACTTTTTACAAATCAAAGGTTTGTGGCAACACTGTGTCAAGCAAGTTCTATGAGCACCATTTTCCAATAGGATGTGCTCACTTCGTGCCTGTGTCACACTTTGGTAATTCTTGCAATATTTCAAACTTTTCCATTATAATTATTATATCTGTTATGATGACCTGTGATAGGTGATCTTTGATGTTACTATTGTAATTGTTTTGGGGCACCAGAAATAGCACCTATGTAATAGGGTGAACTTAATCCGTGCATGTGGTGTGTGTTCTGCCTGCTCCACCAACCAGCCTTTCCCCGTCTCACTCCCTCTCATCAGGCCTCCCTATCCCTGAGACACAATACTCAAATTAGGCCAATTACTAACCCTACAATGGCCTCTAAGCGTTCAAGTGAAAAGAAGAGTCACCTCTCTCACTTGAAATCAAAAGCTAGAAATGATTTAGTGAGGAAGGTAGGCTGAAAGCCAAGACAGGCTGAAAGATGAATGTTAAGAAAGGGAAACAGCTACATAGCTGATGTAGAGAAAGTGTGAATAGTTTGGATAGATCAAACAGCCACAACATTCCCTCAAGCCAAAGCCTAATCCAGGGCAAGGCCCTAAGGCTCTTCAATTCCATGAAGGCTAAGAGAGGTGAGGAAGCTGCAGAAGAAAAGTCTGAAGCTAGCAAACGTTGGTTTGTTGGAAAGAAGCACCAGCCTGAGCAAGAGTGAGACCACGTCTCTACTAAAAAAATAAAAAATAAATAAAATTTGCTGGATACCACAGCACTCTAGCCTGGGCAACAGAGCAAGACTCTGTCTCAAAAGAAAAAAAAAAAAAAAGGAAAGAAGCAATCTCTGCATCTCTGCAACATAAAAGGGCAAGCTGAAGCAGCAAGTGCTAGAAGCTATAGCAAGTTATTCAGAAGCTCTAGCTAAAATTATTGATGAAGATGTCTATGCTAAACAACAGAGTTGCAATGTAGACAAAACAGCCTTCAATATTGGAAGCAGATGCCATCTAGGACTTTCATATAGATAAGTTACTGCCTGGTTTCAAAGCTTGAAAGGACAGGCTGACTCTTATTAGAGGCTATAAAAACTGGTGTCTTTAAGTTGAAGCCAATGCTCATTTGCCATGCTGAAAATCCTAGGGCCCTTCAGAATTATGCTAAATCTACTCTCCCTATGGTCTAGAAATGGAACAATAAAACCTGAATGACAGCATATCTGCTTACAGCATGGCTGACTGAATATTTTAAGCCCACTGCTGAGAACTACTGCCCAGAAAAAAGATTTTCTTTCAAAATGTTACTGCTTATAAACGATGCACCTAGTCACCCAAGAGCTCTGAGGGAGATAGACAGTGATTCCTCTGACAGATCTGGGCAAAGTGAATTGAAACCTTTCTGGAAAGGATTCACCATTCTAAATGCCATTAAGAACATTCATAATTCATGAGGCAGCCAAAATATAAACATTAATACAAGTTTGGAAGAAGTTGATTCCAAGCCTCATGGATGACTCTGAGAGGTTCAAGACTTCAGTGGAGGAAGGATCCTCAGATGTGGTGGAAATAGCAAAACCAAAACACAAAAAGACAAACAGAAAATTAGAAGTGGAGCCTGAAGATGAGACTAAATTGCTGCAATCTCATGACCCAACTTGAACAGATAAGGAATTGCTTCTTATGGATGGGCAAAGAAAGTGGTTTCTTAAGATGGAATCCACTCCTGGTGAAGAAGCTGAGAACACTGTTGAAATATAAACTTAGTTGATAAAGCAGCAGCAAGGTTTCAGAGGACTGTCTCCAATTTTGACAGAAGTTCTACTGTAGGTTAAAATGCTATCAAACAGCATCACATGTTGTGAAACCTTCTGTGAAAGGAAGAGTTAACTGATGCAGCCAACTTCATGGCTTTTTAAGACACTGCCGCAGCCACCCCCGCCTCAGCAATCACCATCCAGCCAGTAGCCATCAACACCGAGGCGAGACCCTCCACCAGCAAAAAGACGACAACTCACTGAAGGCTCAGATCACTGTTAGCATTTTTTTTAGCAATAAAGTATTTTTAAATTAAGGTATGTACATTGTTTTTTAGAAATAATGCTATAACTTTTATATGCACTGGAAAACCAAAAAATTCAGATGATTTGCTTTATCGAAGTGGTCTGGAGCTGAGCCTGCAATATCTCTGAGGTGTGCTTGTGATTTGTAACAGCAACCCTAGGAAACACACACACTCTCCAGTTAGAATGCTGTAAACTGTCCAAATAATTAAAAGAGATGAGCTTCCCCACAAATTGACACAGAATTCTGGGCTCAAAGCATCATTTGTTCTTTACAAATAGAGCAATTATATACCCCAGTTAGCAAGTAACAATCCTGGCTTACGCCTGTCATCCTGGCATAAAAGTATCCCTGCTCTGATTCTTAAAAGTGATCTCCTTTGTATAATGAATTGCATGGTCACTGTATTTATGAACACACCTAGAATACCCTTCTGTTTGTTTACTTTCAAATCCTACCCTGTTCAAATAACATCAATTAATATCTGACTCCATCTTCCCCATTGACAGAATAATTCTCCCTAGCTCTTATAGCATTTTATTTTATTTTTTTGAGACAGAGTCTCACTCTGTTGCCCGGGCTAGAGTGAGTGCCGTGGCATCAGCCTAGCTCACAGCAACCTCAAACTCCTGGGCTCAAGCAATCCTCCTGCCTCAGCCTCCCAAATAGCTGGGACTACAGGCTACTATATGTGTGTGTGTGTGTGTATGTATACATATATATATATATATATTTTTTTTTTTTTAGTTGACCAGCTAATTTCTTTTTTTTTTTTTTTTTGAGACAGAGTCTCACTCTGTTGCCTGGGCTAGAGTGTCATGGTGTCAGCTTAGCTCACAGCAACCTCAAACTCCTGGGCTTAAACGATCCTTCTGCCTCAGCCTCCTGAGTAGCTGGGACTACAGGCATGTACCATCATGCCTGGCTAATTTTTTTTATATGTATATACATATGTTTTTAGCTGTCCGTATAATTTCTTTTCTATTTTTAGTAGAGACGGGGTCTCGCTCTTGCTCAGGCTGGTCTCGAACTCCTGAGTTCAAACAATCCGCCCGCCTCGGCCTCCCAGAGTGCTAGGATTACAGGCGTGAGCCACCGCGCCCAGCCCAGCTAATTTCTTTCTATTGTTTTTAGTAGAGATGGGGTCTCGCTCTTGCTCAGGCTGGTCTGGAACTCCTGAGCTCAAACGATCCTCCCGCCTCAGCCTCCCAGAGAGCTAGGATTACAGGCGTGAGCCACCGCGCCCGGCCCCTACAGCATTTTATATACACAGCTATTATAAATCTCATGTTCTATTACAATTACTTGCTTACATGTCCACTCCATGTTCATAGGCACTAATCACAGTGCCAGGAAGAATGAGTACTTAATGTCTTCTAAACATATCAAATGATCATTCAGAAGACTGACAAAGTACCTGCAGAGACAGTTTCTTCACTTTTGTCCCTTGTACCACTCCCCAGGGCCCAGTGAAGGTAAGAGTGAAAAATTAAATAGCAAACAACTAATTGATAAAGCAATGGTTCTCAAACTTTAGCATGTATCAATACCACTCAGGGGACTTATTAAAACACAAGAGTACTGGGTCTCCCTGGGCCTAAGAATCTGAATTTAACAAGTTCCCAGGTGATACTGCTGGGAACCACCTTTGAGAACCACTGCTGTAAAGAAAGCACCACAATTATGTAAAGACTCATTTCTTCTCATGACTTCATTACTAGTGGGAGATTCCCTTTTCTGAATATGATACAGTAGTTTGTGGCAGACCAACACTCCTGCTAAGAACTAGGAAAACTAGATACATTTTAAAAATCATTGTTTAAAGGTGTTAGAGAACTGCTGAAGCAACCAACACTAGAAGGCTCTAGATTCTGGAAAAGAAGAACTGTAGAGAAATGAGATGACATTCTGCAGCCATTTTTTCCCCAAGTACATTTGCTGATTCTCAGGTAAAAGGTGAAGAAGCCAGACTTTGCTGAGGCAGAGGAACCATGAGAGCGCTTTGGGAAGGGATAAAAATCAAGACTTTAGGAGTCTAAGATCCCAGTGAAAGAGGAGTTGAAGACCTGGGCCTAACACAAGGCTGGTTTTCCCCTGAAGCCACTTATCAAATTCTACACAGTGAGAGCTTCAAACCAAAATTGAAAGCCTCTGAAAATCAAAAGTGAAATTTTCAGCAATCTCACTGCTCTCAAGAGACAAATATTACAGTATAAAACCCACCGCTGGGGAAGAACCCCTGAGAACTCACAAGACCATCAGGTGGAAGCCTTGGATGGGTACTTGCTAGGAATAAGGGCAAAGCGGAGGGAAACAAAGTCTCATCCAACTGGCAATACAACCTCGACCCTCAGCTCAGTCCCTGCCAGTATTAGGCGGTCAGCCCCCACTCTACCTGCCTAGCAAAAGGAAGGGTGATTTCCTCTCTGAAAAAGAATAGTAGCATCCAGAGCCTTACTTTATTCATGACACTCAGCATTCATATAACCAAAATCCAAAAGGAAAAGCAGACAATAGAAATAGATGCTCAGATGATCTATGCATTGATGTTAACAGAAAGATCTATTTGATGACAAGTATGTCTTCACAAATAGGGAAACAAAACAGCAACTCAAAGTACTGTAAAAATAAAAATATTTAAATAGGGGAAAATATATAAAAAGATTACATGTGAGAAATGAAATTTATAAGAATCAAATTGAAATTCTAGATCTTAAAAGTATAATAACTAAAATTAAGAATTTGAAGAGTTGATTTAACAGCAGCAGAACAAACACAGAAGAGAGAACTGGTAGCTGAAACTTGAGTCAGTAAAATGTACCCAAACAGAAGCATACAGAGAAAAAAATAACAGAAAATACAGGGGGAAAAGTACAAAGAGAATGTTAAACACTGTGAAAGGGTCTATCAAGTATGCAACTGGAGTCTCAAAAGGAGAGAAGAGAGTGAATAGTGAGAGGGAAAAATGAATTTTTTAAACTGAGGAGAAGACATTAACCCACAAATTCAAGAAGCTCTATGAACACAAGCAAAATAAACACAAGAAAACTACACAAAGATGTATTATAATTAAATACTGATTACCAAAAACAAAGAGTGACTCTTCCTTCAGGATATCCAGAAACCATACCATGATTACTGGGAGAGCAGGCTGTATGTGACGGAGTGTGTGTTACACTTGGAAAAAAGTGCAAATCACTCACTACTGGAACTGCACAAACTGGCCACTAACAAAAATGACCCCCGCTTGTGAGACTTCATTGAAACGCATTACCTGAACGAGCAGGTGAAATCCATCAAAGAATTAGGTGACCATGTAACCAACCTGCGAAAGATGAGGGCCCCCAAATCTGGCACGGTGGAGTATCTCTTTGATAAGCACAGCCTGGGAGACAGTGACAGTAAGAGCTAAGCCTTAGGCTAACTCCCCCATAGCCCCGGGGTGACTTCCATGGTCACCCAGGCAGTGCATGCCTGTCAGGGTTTCCTTTACCTTTTCTGTAAGTTGTACCAAAACATCCACTTAAGTTCTTTCATTTGTACCATTCTTTCAAAAAGAAATTTGAAGGAATGGCACAAAAACCAAACAAACAAACAAACGGAAACTGTTAAAAGCAACCAAAGGAAAAAAGACACCTTTCTAAGGAGAAACAACACTAACAGCTAAATTCTCAACAGATAATAAAACCAGAAGATAACTTGAAAGTACTGAAAGAAATAACTGCCCACCTAGAATGCACTACTCAGTGACTATTTCCTTTAAAAAATGAAGGAAAAATAAAGGCATTTTCAGATGAACAAAAACAATTAAAGAATTCACTACGGGCAGACTTGCACTGGAAGAAATAGCAGAGGGAGCGCTTCAAACTGAAAGGAAAATTATCCTACCCCAAACTGAAACACCGAAATGCAGAGGGGGGAGCCAAGCACAGCAGTGTGTGCCTGGAGTCCCAGCAATGTGGGAGGACTGCTTGAGTTAAAGGCTACAGTGTGCTACTATCTTGCCTGTAAACAGCCACCACACCCCAGCCTGGGCAACATAGTGAGACTTCATCTCTTAAAAACAAGAAAAGAAATGCAGAAAGGGATGAAGAGCAATGGAAAGAATAAAAATGTAAGTAAATATAAATAGTGATTATGCATAACAATTTCTTAGAGGGCTTAAAATATATATGAAATTAAAATGGGTGAAACTAACAAGAAAGCAGAACACAAATGGATTACTTTCTAAAGTTCTAGCATTATTGGGGCAGTGGTAAAAATTATAATTTGTATCAGACTGTAATACATCAAAGATATATGTTTTAATCTCTATTATAACCATTGAAATAATAATAAATCAATGTATAACTAAAAGGTTACTAGAGAGAAAATACTGAATAATAATAATCATTCAAAAAAAGGCAAAAAAAAAATCCAAAAAAAAAAACCCAGGTAAATCAAAAAGAAAACTTATCTTCCTGGAGGCTAAATACAATTTCATGATGCTTTCTAGGACAAATAAAATTTGAAAGTATAAGGAAGGAAAAAGATATACAGCATACAACATTTACCAAAAGAAAGCGAGCAAACCTATACTAATACACAAAGCAGACTTTGAGGCAGAAAGTATTACTAGAGAGTAAAGAAGGTAGTAGCATTAATCTACTAGAAGGATATAAAAACTCCAAGTGAACCAAGTGGTTAGAAATTAGCCATCACTGGGAGCTAAGAATACTTTTGCTAAATAGCCTTGAAGTTCGATGTAAAACACTGGCTGTAACCAATTCTATTTAGTAAACCTAAGAATTAGTAACTCCTAAACTCAAGCCATCCTCCTGTCTCAGTCTCTTTTAAAAAAGTATACTCTAATACTCAGATTCTCCTTCAAACACAGGTAAAGCATTCATCGAAGAACGAAACTGAAATCTTTGCGTTCCACCGACCTAAATGGCAGAATCACTATCATAACCATTATTGGCTATGTTTGGGACTGGAACTGGTTGGACCTGGAATCCAACCAGCTGATCAGTGTTTCTGTGAGAATCTAGGAATCCTAAATTCAAAAGACTCTCAACTTATTTCTCAAGCACCATTTTATGTGTATTTATACAAATACACCAATATATTTATACATAATAGTGCTTGAAAAACATATGTATATCTATTTTTTAACTTGTTCAGTTACTAGACTGAAGTACTGAAAAGGCAAAAATTCTTAAGAAAATAGCCTACAACCTAAAAGTGCTCTTACAGGTGACAAAAAAGCTGTGTCCCTAATTTCTTCCAAAAATGTCTAAAATCAAAAGCAGGCTCTTGGGAGAATGTGGTTAGAGTCTACTTAATATAACTGATATTTAAAGGACTTAAACACTGAATTTCAATATTCTCTCTGTCATAAGACATTCTACATCCTGCGGCTGGTAACATCACAATGAAGTTTTGCAAAAGCATCAGCAGTTAACATATGGGTATGAAAGCACTTTGCCAACTGATTATTTCTCATAAATGGAATTAAAATGTGCTCATTCATGACCATACATTTAAAACCCTAGACAAACAAAATCTACATGCTTATCACACTACAACCCCAATTGCAATAGCTAATAAATTTACCCAAATAAAATGTAATCCAATTTGCTAAACATGAGCCAGGTATATTAACTCCTGAGACACCAATTATGACAAATTTTAGACATTTTATTTCATTAGGCTACAGTTTTGTATTTCACAAATTTTTTAAAGATGGGGTCCTGCTATGTAGCCCAGGCTGGAATGCAGTGGTGCAATCACAGCTCACTGCAGCCTTGAACTCCTGCCCTCTAGCGATCCTTCCGCCTCAGCCTCCAGAGTAGCTGGGACTACAGGCATCTGGCTGTTTTGTGTTTTTACACTTCTTATTTGTGTTCTTCTTATAATATCCTATTCAAAACTTTGGTCACTAGCCCAACTCATTTTTCAGGAACACATTTAAAAAACAATGTCAAAAGCTTTATGGAAATGCAATTAAGGAACCACAACATTACATAACTATATTTAGGCAAGGACAGTTCCACCCACTGTTTACTGAGTAAGGATGAATAAGGATATTCTCCCTCTATAAGCATAGTGCCTGGCCTGTGCTACTATTTGATAAATTTGAACTATTATTTTTTGAAAGGACAACTTTAGTTTGAGCAAAATACAGATAAAACTTGCCGGACATTTCATCTAAGATGAGTGGATCTGTTCCCATCTTAAAAATAAGTTATATGGCTGGGTGTGGTGGCTCACACCTATAATTTCTGTACTTTGGGAGGCCAAGGTGGGAAGATTGCTTGAGACTAGGAGTTGGAGATCATCCTCAGCAATACAAAGAGATCTTATCTCTACAAAAACCAGAAAAATTAGCCAGGTGTGGTGGCGTGTGCCTGTAATCTCAGCTACTCAGGAGGCTGAGGCAGGAGGATGGCTTCAGGCCAGGAGTTGGAGGTTACAGTGAGCTATGATGATGCCATTGCACTCTAGGCCAGGCAACAGAGCGAGATCCTACCCTGTCTCCTCACCAAAAAATAAAACAAAGTTATATGCCTGGGCTTTTCAAGCCAGTGCTCTGTGCTGGAGTTCACATCCCCAAACCTACTTCTGGACATGAATCTTAGGTCTGTTGTTTGGTATTCCCTCAGCCCACCTCTGTGTGGGGGTGAGGTGGCTTTCATTCAAATATGTGCCCTTGTCAGAGTCTTCCATTTTTATATCTCCCCCCTCACGGTAAAGCATGCCTGTTAAAACATGGCTTCGTGATTAATCAACAACACAAAATAGATGTACTTGAGGAACCTGAGAAGAAGCACAAACTTAAACCCCACTGCTGATAAATTCATTACAAAAGGTCTACTTCGAAAATATTTAGGGAAGGTAGCCTGAAGAATGTGCAATCTACCTACTTATCTAGATAATCTAAAACAGATCCTTAAATTAAAACAGTCTAGAGATCTAAGTACTTGGATCACATTATTTTGCAGGCACCAGAACTGCTTTTACTGAATTATGTTTTGACGTTATGTCACCAACCTACACAATGAGGCAAGGAGGAGTTTAACTAAAACATAAAGTAAAACTCAACACACAGCCCTTTGAAATGCATGCTGTATTTACCCAAGGAAGTAGCTGAGGAGTTTCTCACTACAAGGAGTCTTTAGGAATCCAAAGGAGAAACTGGTATCTTTTATCATATGGTCACTGAACCATGTAACTGATACTATTTCTCTCTGAATTGGCTACCAAAAAAGCAAAGCCAAATTTGTGGCTCTCTAGCAAATACTTAAGACTTCAGTCCAAGTACTTTCTGTACAGAGCTCATTCCTGTTTCCATCTTCAGTTCTGAATTCATCACCCACTTATCTCTGTATGTTACCAACTGTATGTTACATGTATCTGTGTAAGTCATTATGAATCCTTTTTGGAACAAGATGTGGTACAAGAAAATGATATATTCCACTTAAAAAATTAAAGCACAATAAGAAGATATTTTTCTTCCATTAATAAACATTTTATGAGCTCAATTTCTAAAGGCATTTTCTTTTATGTGGTCGAAATTGCCTTCTAAAGGAAAATTGAAAGTGCTTTAGCAAATACTATGCCTAAAATTAGAAAATTCTAACAGAGGAACTACAAAAATAAAACACTTTCATTATATATTTTTAACTGTAGAACACAGAAAATTATAAATATATCCCTATGTAAAAATCCCCCAAAAGTCATTTTTAATTTTAAAATACAGACCAAATAACCTTAAATGCAGTTATAGCTGAATACTTATTTTAAATGGGAACTGAATATACCAGCTTCAAAAGTGGTTCATAAGATTTTTGTACAATTCCTTCTGAGATGTTCTGTATCTATGAATAGAGGATGCTGCCAACCATTCCTTAAGGTGAGACAGCATAGAATTTAGGGCCCCCCAAATTCTTGCTAAATTCCTGCTTCGGATTTCAGCAATCTCCTTGCCGTGACTTGGGGAAAATAAAAAGCTTACAACTCCTTCAAGAAAAAAAAAGACTTCTTTAGTGTGTAATATTTTACCCATTCATGAACACATATTTATTCTGTTCATAACTTTTGACTTTTAACATCTAATTAATTGATCAGAATCACAGTTCTTGGCCCTCATGGTGACCATAAACAAGTGAGCTATGTTACCAGAAACAAGAGAAAGTGTTCTACTATACAATGAATTTTATACTCCCTCACTGACAATAACTTCATCAAAAACAAGAATTTCACAGGGAACTTCCAACCAGCACCATAAAAGTACAACCTGTTCTTAAAGCACTTTATCCAAACACCAAACATATAAAATATAAGTTAATATTAAGTGGAATAATGAGAAGTCAACTGTTGTTTCCCAAGTTTAACAATAGTCTAGATTACTTAAAGGCATTTCAGTCATATGAAATAACAACGTTTCTAACAGTGCTTTATGACAGAAGTGAGCATTTACTAAGACTATCAAAATGTTTGGCCTCTACTGTGAAATTCTTCTTTCTAGTGTGGTAACTTTATTGACAGGCTAAGAAGCCACTTGGTAGCATTTCTATTCTGAATCACAGGTGTTACGTTACACAGGTATCTCCTACATTTTAGGGATGGGACATCTCTGCTGGAGATGTTTGCTTTCCAGCCAGTAAAAACATGCACCAGAAATTAAACTCACACAGTCAAGTTTGCAATTCTGTGTCTCTAACCAAAAACTGACACAAGGAAAGGAAACAGGATACATACCTCCTTGTAGCTGGCCTGCTCTCCTTCAGTTCCTCCCTCTCTCACCCAATCTTGTTAGTTGGATTCCCACCCAACCTTGTTAGTCTGAATGCTACTCATTCTTCAAAACACTTCCAGAAAGTGTTCCCTGATCCCTTCCTCCACCCTCCACATCCATCAGGATGGCCTAAATGGCCAGCTCCTCAGTGCTCTGTCTTAGCTCACACCACTTACCACACTGTTTTGAAAGTACCTTGCTGTCGCCCTATCCTGAATTAGCTAACTTCTAGAAGCCAGGGGGGGGGGGAAAGGCTGCTTCGAAGGTCAATAAAAATTCAAATCCTGCACTTCTTAATCCTCGGCACAAGAACCAGTAACTCTTAAAAGTTAGATGTCATTTATCATTAAATGGATTAACAATATAATCAAATCTTCTTGCATCACTGGCAAGCTTTCATGGTACAATTTTAATGAACCTGCTTTTTCTTAAGCGGGGTTAGGCTTACACGGGGAAAAACAGCACTATATTTTTAACCTCAAAAAAAAAAAAATCTCTTCCGCCAAAAAGCCTACTCCCCAGGTGATGCTGTAAACTCGTCCTGGCAAAATTTCACATCTAATCTAAAAGGCAAAACGAGCCCACTGGCGCCCACTAACACATTTCCCAACCACAGAGATTGGTCACCAGCGCTGAGACACCAGCAGCCGTCTATGACCTAGGCTCCAAAGAGGCTGGGTCCTTCCCTCTCTCCCTCCCAAACTTCCGTGATGGGCATCACCTCGGTTCTCCTCCAAGACGGCTGGAAGCAGGGACTTCTGTCCCTAACCCCAGCCCACAACTTCGCCCTCAACCACGGGGTAGAAGTTAGGACCACGGTCTACTAGTCCCCGCGCCACGGAAGACGGCACCCTCCCAACTCCAGGACGTTTCTGTCCCCCAAGACCGAAGACGCGAGACTGCGAAGTCCCGGCGCCCCTGCCACGGACGGCTGCACTGGGTCGTGCTGGCGGGGTCCTCGGAGCGGCCCTGGGCGCTACCTGACCGGCCGCGACCACAGGTGTCCCTTCGGACTCCGTGCACTGGACGGCGAGGTGCGAGCGGGCGGAGGGGAAGCATCCCGGGAGGGTGGACGGGTGGCAGGCGGCGGCCAGGAAATGACAAGCGTCAGTCCGTCGGAGTTCGGCCGGGCCGTGGAGAACTTGGCAACGAGTGTCTAACACGGGGAGGCTGAGCACTAAGAGGATTAAGGGAGCCGGCGACGGCCTAGGGCCGGCAGGGCCGCGCTGCCGGGCCCGGGAGTGGGACGGGGGACCGCAGGAGGCACCGACGCGACGCGGCCCCGGCCGGCGGGACGGCACGGACTAGCTACCCCGCAGCCCCCCGCCCAGACGCCGACGCCGCCCCGCGCTCGGGGCTGAGAACCGCGCCGCCCGCGTCCCGCGTCCGTCTGCTCCGTACCTCGCCTGCCGCCCCGCCGGCGTCGGGACCGCCGACCTCCCCGCGTAGCTCGAGTAGGTCTGGGCTCGGCCAGTCCGCACCCGCCCTCGCGCCCGCCCTCGCGCCCGCCCTCACGCCCGCCCTCCCGCTCACGCCCCGCCCCCGGCGCCGCCGGCGCACGTACGTCACGCATGCGCATACGTCACTTCCGGGGCCCTCGGCCCTTGAGGGAGGGCACCGGCGGGTTCAAAGAGGCCGAGCTGGGTGGGCGCGGCCTCGGCGCCGGAGGGCCGAGTGAGGACGGCGGCCTCTGGGCTGCTGCTGGGGCGCCGGCCTGGGGCGCGCGGGAGCCGCGGAGAAGCCGGCGTTTCCCGGTCTTTTCCTCAATGCCGGCTTCCGGGTTCAGCCTAGCAGTATCCCAGGGGCGACACTGCCGTTCGGTGCCTCCCGGGCCTCGGGCTGCTGTGCGACTCGGCGGCGGAGGCCGAAAAGCCCGCGGGAGAGAGGAGTCACTGGGCCGGCGCGGGGAGGGGGCCCCTTGAGAAACTAGATCTTAGATCTTCGGGTTTTGCAAGTGTTCGCGTTACAGGATCTTAGATTGGTCGATCCAAAAGCAGTTTTCACAGCTGAGCATAACTGAGACACAGAAGTTAAATAAATTAGTCAGTGTCACGTAGTGCTAATGGTCGTGTCACAAATGGAATCCAGTCCTCGTGATTCACCTTTCAGGAATGTTTAAAGCAGTAGCTAAATACTGACTACTCGGCATCCTGAATGCCATCTATGGCATAAAATGCAGTCACAGCAGGTGAAAGAAATGAAAGAATAATATGCTGTGTCTGGGAGGCAGAGCTGGATTAGAACCTCAGCTTTTCTAATTGCTACACAACTAAACTGGGGTCCACTTGCTCAGAGTGGCTGTAACTGGCCCCATGAACAAATTTCCGTGACCCTTATATGTTTTTTATAGTCCTCTCCCTTAGCTAACTACTTGATCTTTTCAGTTCTTTTCCAGAAATGGTGGTTTTTCTGCAAGACAAAGGAGCTGAGGTTCTGAAGGCCCCTGGGCAGACTTCCTCAGCCAAGATTCACCATCCTCCACAACTCAGAAAGCCCCTTGTTAGTTACACCACTACATGCCCCAGAGCATGTGGCCCTTCCTTTAAAAGCCCATGATGTCCCTTAGTTGGAGACATGGATTTGAAGCTTCTCCCCGTCTCCCGAAAAGACATCTGTCGTATTAAAAATTCCTTTTCCCTTTCAACATATGAGTTTGGGGGGGGGAGTAAAAATTCCTTTTCTTGATAATCCTCGTTGTCTCAGTAATTGGGTCTTTGTGCCAGGAGCAACTGGACCTAGGCCGAAACCCCCTTCAGGTTTCAACAACATAGCAAAGCTATACACTGAAGCTGACAGAGTTGCGGTGGGAGAAAGAGGCGTTTTTATTGTATGGTGCACACCCAAGGCGAACAGGCAGCTAATAATGTTTAAGACCTGAACTCCGGGGTGGCTTACAAGCAAGGGATTTTAAAAGCAGGGGTACACTTCTAGAAAGCCGAAGTTGCAGGTGAAAGTGTAAACCAGTACACAGAGGTTATATACTGGCCTGGCCCTAAAAGGCGGGATATCCTGAAGCAGGGGCCTAGGAGTCACAGGTGCATTCAGGGATTCTTGGATTAGCAGAAAGGAATGCTAAAATGAATCTGACTTTCTTGGCCCCTCAGAGAGAAGCTTAGAGCAAAGAAAGGTGGTCAGAGTTCAATTCCTCAGTTCCCCCTTATCTGTATTTTCCATCCTGTGGGAGTTTCTGAAAAGCAACTCAAGAACACATGTTAACTTGCCATCTTTTAGTTCCCTTAGGGAACCGAAACACCTCATGATGCTGGCTTGCTTGGAGGGCCATTGTTACTACTATCTTCCTGCTCATCAGGTTGCCCATTCACTCTTCAAGGCTAGCTAGGTGCCTGGAACATCCCTTGAAGGGGTTCAAGATTTTCCTTTATTTCCATGCTTGGGCCCCACCCCCTCCATAGGCCCCTAAGAGAGGTCCCTGCTCCTCTGCTTCCTCTCATTGTTGCCTTTGTGATTGTAGACAGGTTGCCTAATTTCTCAGTCTTTGTTCATTATTTTTAAAGTGGGGATTAATTGATTCTTTCTTAGCCAGGTGGGGTGGCTGAGCCTGTAGTCCTAGCTACTCAGGAGGCTGAGGCAGGCGAATTGCTTGAACCCAGGAGTTTGAGGTTGTAGTGAGCTATGGTGATGCCACTCACTGCACTCTAGCTCAGGCAACAGCGTGAGACCCAGTCTCAAAAAAAAAAAAAATTGATTATTTCCTCAAAATCTTCCTAATGTGTGATAGGCTGAGAATACACCAGAGTATAAAACAGAAATACCTGTGCTGAAGAGTTTACGTTCTACGAGAGGTGGAAGGACCAATAAACAATAAATTTATAGTAGTACATTAGATGGTGATTAATTGCTACTGCCAAAAGACAAAATTACAACAAATTTAGTTTGAAGATCTTAATTGGCTTTTATTTGTGATTCTAGAATCAGGCAATACCTCATTCTATAAAACAGAATGAGTGTTCCAATGAGCTGAGCAGAGGAGGTTGGTTTACAGAAAGAAGCGTTGAGGAAAGCAGAAACAAAACAAAAAGGAGAGCTCGTTTCAAAGTTTCTTCGCTTGTAAAGGTTAAAGCAAAGGGGACTTCCTTATCATGCTGGCTAAAATGGGCCTGTCTGGGTGTTTGGCTGTTACCTTTCTTGCTTTCCTGATTTGTAGTTCCAGCTTGGTGGTGTGGAGCTTCAGTGTGAGTGTGTCTGTTTTGGTTTGGTCTGTTGGGCCTAGTCCAAACCAGTGGTCTCCCATAAATTTTATTTAGAAGTATGGAGAAAAAAAATTCCAGGGAAGGAGGATATGAAGTGCAACCCAGAAATTTTCAGTTTTAGAGTGGAAAGGAAAGGCCTTAATACAAGGTGAGGGGGCAAAGTATGCTGCTATGCAAATATATGGGCAAGACTGTCCTATGCTGAGGGAGTAGCAAGTGCAAAGGCCCTCCTGATAGCACCAACCTGTATCGGTAGCAGAGTGAATTAGGGGGGAGTAGAAAATATCAGAAGGCTGTAAACTAGAGTAAAATCTTATGCGCCTCCAGCCAACTGAAGAGTATTACCAGAAGTTTGGTATCTGTCTCTGAGGGTGCATCAGAAGAACAAGGACAAGTGGTTTGAAGAGAAGGAAAGAGAAGTTTATTAATTTGTGGGCAAATGAGGTTGGCAGACTCCTGTCTCAAAGTACCAACGTCCTGCAGAGTTTGGGTGTTTTTCTGTTAACAAGGCAAAGCAAGTAAGGAGCCAAGCCCAAAGTCAGTATGGGAGGGAATGAGCAACAGTAGGGAAGGTGGAAGGTCTGACTCATTGGGGATTCATGGAACAATCTTTCACACATCCCTTTATTATTCCACTGCTAATTTTGATGCTGATAATTGATTTAGAGGAGAAATTCTTTATCATGCTAAGTAGTTTCTTGTTTCACTCAGGAATGGGTACTTGTGCCTGGGTTACCATCTTCGCCTGTAATTCAGTAAAAACATTGGCTACCCCGGTATTAAATTGACTGTTGGCCGGGCACGGTGGCTCACGCCTGTAATCCTAGCACTTTGGGAGGCCGAGGCGAGAAGATCGCTTGAGGTCAGGAGTTCGAGACGAGCCTGAGCAAGAGTGAGACCCCGTCTCTACCAAAAAAAATTAGAAAGAAATGATCTGGACAGCTAAAAATATATATAGCAAAAGATTAACCGGGCATGGTGGCACATGCCTGTGGTCCCAGCTACTCAGGAGGCTGAGGCAGAAGGATCGCTTGAGCCCAGGAGTTTGAGGTTGCTGTGAGCTAGGCTGACGCCACAGCACTCACTCTAGCCTGGGCAACAGAGTGAGACTTTGTCTCAAAAAAAAAAAAAAAAAATGACTGTTAATCTAGGTGTGTTTATGAATTTCTTTTGTCCAGTCTTGTCAGTAGTTATTACAATGTCTGAGTTTCCACATTTTCATGTCTCCTTGTCCCTCTCCCTCCCTGTGTCTGCTGGATTTCCTGTTCTCTCCTCTGCATGCCTTTTGTTTTGGCTTAAAACACCAGCAGGATGGGAGGGGCAGGGGAAAGAGAATTGCCTTGGGGAAAAACATCTCTCAGGAGTAGATGGAGAATCCATGGACCATACCTTTCCCATGGGCTATTAGACACACACACACACACACACACACACACACACACGTGTGTGTGTGTGTGTGTGTGTGTATATATATTTTTTTTTTTTTTTTTTGAGACAGAGTCTCACTCTGTTGCTCGGGCTAGAGTGCAACTATTAGATATTGAGAGTAAATTTTACAAACTTTCTTAGCATCATATGGATTTTCCTTTGTAGATTTCTATCAACGGAGAAGGGCACCATCACGTTGGTGCCGTGTTGAGGTTACATAGCAACCTCACCCTGCAGCAAGACTGTTGAATCAAAACCCAAGAACAATAACTTTTGGCATCATCTTCTTGTTAGTGATTGCAGGTGATGTCATTTTATCACATACAATTATAAGCAAAATGGATATTTTGGGTCACAATGCAGCAAGAAATATATAGCTACCTTTCCTTCAATAAATCTGCCCTCTTCTGCCCCCAACAGAAACATAAAATCTATGGTAATTGATGTTTTCACCACAAAATTATACTGTTTCTAGAAGAAATATCTCTTCTAAAATTGGCTAACCATCAACATAACATAAAACAGCTTGAACACAGTGTCATTTCACAAAGATATTGTTTGTGCAGACTTGATGGGTTAATAACTGGTTTCCCATAAAAGAAGTAATCACTATGTCTTTTGACGATCCAAAATAAGTGACTAAGGCAAAGATCTCAATCACTGGAGATTTATTAAGGCAAAGTTTGAGGATGCACTCAGGAAAAGCACTAACCACACAAGAATCTGTGATCTGTGTTCTCCAACAAAGGATTTGGGAACTCTGTATTTAAGGGGAAAGGACATACAAAAAGAAAAAGGAGTATCCGGTGGTCCCTAGGCAAATGGTTACATTCTTGTGAGACTTTAGTTAATGCCCAGGAAATCTACAGTTTACATAAGAAAGGTGAGTCTTTGAAGAGAAAAAGGAAGTGAAGGAAGAATCAATTATGCAGATGTCTCTGGGTAGGTAGAAGAATAATTGATGTTGTCTTGTCTCTGTACAGCACCTGGGAAGATAAACTTGTAATCAACATTATTAGTGTGGAATCAGACTTTAGTTTTAGGGGCTGAACTTAGCCTGCAGACCTAAAGTTACAATTTGCAAGTCCTTGTTTATAGGAGGCCAGCAAGGAATTTCCTTATGAATGATCTCTGGGGGCAGTCCTTGTAGATACCTGAGGCCTTTTACCTTTCCTTGGGGATCTGGCTAATGCATAATGTTAGTAACTGCTGTTCATTTGCGAGGGGTGCTGCATAATTCAGCCTCCAGGCTTGACCTTCCCTTTTGCATAAGGAGTTGGGAGGGGGTGCTCCTGAGATTTTATTTTCCTTTACACTTTGATAGATACAAAAAAATATACATTTTTTTTTTTTCCCTAAGGCAGAGTCTCACTCTGTTGCCCGGGCTAGAGTGAGTGCCGTAGCGTCAGCCTTGCTCACAGCAACCTCAAACTCCTGGGCTCAAGCGATCCTCCTGCCTCAGCCTCCCGAGTAGCTGGGACTACAGGCATGAGCCACCATGCCCGGCTAATTTTTTCTATATGTATATTTTTAGCTGTCCAAATCATTTCTTTCTATTTTTAGTAGAGACGGGGGTCTCACTCTTGCTCAGGCTGGTCTCGAACTCCTGAGCTCAAATGATCCACCCGCCTCAGCCTCCCATAGTGCTGGGATTACAGGCGTGAGCTACTGCACCCGGCCCGTTTTAGAACAATTATATGTAGGTACATCTAAATCTGATTGCTGAGCTCAAATAAACGACAGTTTTCAAAGGCAACACTGCAAATGAAGACAGAGGTGACATAATACAACTTACAAATAGATCTGGAGGTGATGAAAAGCTGATTTTTTAAAAGGTAACTGTTTATTTATTTTGGACATTTGAATTTACTCTATTGGATTAAACAAAGCTCTAATTTTTCAGTGCATAAAAGTTCAACCGATTGAAGCATTAAAAAATGGGTAATGGGACATCAGATCATATTCGGTCTTGTTGGTCAACATGTAAGGTTTCAGTCTGAAATGTCAGGTCTTGATGCACTCGCTCATAGCTGAAGAATGACCAGATGCACCAAAGTAAGACAAGCATGAAAATGAGGTTTATTGAGGAGGGAAAGATAGGATTATACAGCGCGAATAAGACATAGGCTTACAGAGCATGACACATATGCCACAAATGGCCACTGGACCCATTGTCACAGCAAAGGGAGAGCGAAAAGGCATTGGTTATGGTTTCAGTCTTGTTTTAGAGTGCCCAGATTGGGACCTCCCTGTGGCGCGACAGTCACCATGGAACCACTTTGATTGGACAGTTGGGAGTTGCATGACCTGAGTCTTAACTACGCATGCAGGTTGTTCTAGTTCCATTTCCAGACTCTGTGGTGGCCGTGCTGCTTGGCCCATGGGCTGGAGAGTCCTCTGCATTCTTTTGCAGCTGGCACACTGAGTTATGATTGGCAGATTCATAGGGTGTTCCCTCCTCCCCCAGGTATGGCAGCCGATCAGGAGAGGATTAGGATGGGGCAGGACCAAGATGGAGGCCTGGGGCTCACCCTTGTCCTTCTTCCCAAGTGGGGCAATTGCACCAAGGCAACAACACCCATTTTCGTCCCTAGGAGACCTGGAATCCCTCGATATCCACCTAACAATTGTAAGGATTTTGGCTTTTAATCGGAGTTAGACAAAAAACCATCAGGAAATTTTAAGCAGTGGGCATGATCTGATTTCACTGCTTGCAATCTTCAGAATAGACTGTAAGGGAGTCAGAAAAAAGTCAAGGATGGCTCCTGGTTGGAGGGTTGTGACTTTTACTAAGATAGGGATAATGCAAAAAGGAAATAATTTTAAGAAAATGGTATGTTTAGTTTGTAATATATTGAATGTGAGGTGACTATAGGACATCTAAGTAGGGCTGGATATAATGGTTTGACTGAAACCACCCTTTGTGGCCAGGCACAGTGGTGCAAGCCTGTAATCCTAGCACTCTGGGAGCCCGAGGCGGGAGGATTGCTTGAGCTCAGGAGTTCGAGACCAGGCTGAACAAGAGTGAGACCCCATCTCTACTAAAAATAGAAAAATCAGAAAACTAGCTGGGCGTTACTGTGTGTGCCTATAGAGTCCCAGCTACTCAGGAGGCTCAGGCAAGAAGATTGCTTGAGCCCAACAGCTTGAGGTTGCAGTGAGCTACGATGATGCCACTGCACTCTACCCAGAGTGATAGAGCGAGACTCTGTCTCAAAAAAAAAAAAAAAAAGGAAACCGCCCTTTATGAAATTAATAAAGAACCACAAAGTAGGAAATGTGATAGGGGAAATATATATATATAACCAGCAATTGTTCCCTAGCTTGCTTTCCTATAATTTCTTACTACTCAGGAATCATATAGCTTGTGGTCACAAAGATTCTTAGCTTTCTTCATTGTTCCCATAGATAATATCCCCCTTGTGAAACCTAAGGATAGTTTTTGAGATGGCTTCTAGACCCTGCACTCTAGTAGAATGACTGACCCACCCATACCAGTGGCCCATTGCACGGAACTGACTCAACTAGTATTGCAACCGATCCCCACCCAAGAATCGACTCAGCAAAGAAGACAATTTCTACACTCCTATGGTTCCACCCCAAACCCAGCCAATTAGCAGGTACAATTGCCTAGCCTTTTGCCTGCCAAACTATCTTTAAAAACTCTTTCTCCCAAATTCTCAGGAAGATGGATTTGAGAAATTTCTTCCATCTCCTCAAATGGCACCTGTGATATTAAACTCTTTCTCTGCTGTAACACCTGCTGACGCAGTGTATTGGCTTCCTCTTGAGCAGCATGCAGTGAACCTGGGAAGGCAGTAATATGATCCCTAGGGAAAGATGTGGATTCAAGGTAACCGATGTGGGAGTTGTCAGTGTTTACAGTAGTCAGTGAAGTCATGAGAGTGAATGTAATCATCTAAAGGAGTATATAACAGATAAGACATATGTGTGTATTTATATTTATGTATGAATGATAAACACCAAATCATGATCTGGCTCCCTCTGGCTGAAAGGAGATAGCTGGAGACAGCTGGAAAAGGACTACCAAAAGTATATTTAACTGAGGAGGCAATATTTTAGTTCTTGAGTTGGATGATAGGTATATGGATATTCATTGCTTTAAATATTATTCTGTATTTCAATTTATGTGTTATTTGTACATATTAGATTGTAAAAATCAGTCCCACTGGAAAAAATAAATACAAAAGAGGGCTACGAGTGGATCCTGGAGTGGGTCAAAAGGAGCCAGCAAAGGAGAGTGGAAAACAACAACAAAAACATAGGCTGGGCACAGTGGCTCACTCCTGTAATCCTAGCACTCTGGGAGGCTGAGGCGGGAGGATCGCTCAGGGTCAGGAGTTCGAGACCAGCCTGAGCAAGAGCAAGACCCCCATCTCTACTAAAAATAGAAAGAAATTAGCTGGACAGCTAAAAATATATAGAAAAAATTAGCTGGGCATGGTGGCGCATGCCTGTAGTCCCAGCTACTCAGGAGGATGAGGCAGGAGGATCGCTTGAGCCCAGGAGTTTGAGGTTGCTGTGAGCTAGGCTAACACCACGGCACTCTAGCCTGGGCAACAGAGTGAGACTCTGTCTCAAAAAAACAAAAACAAAACAACATAGAAGCAAGAGGTAAACTTGACAACAGGAGTAATGTGAAATGTGAAAACCAAGAGTAGAGGAAGACAGCTAAGGAATTGATCTGCAGTGTCAGAGTCTACAGAAAAGTTGGGTAAGATGAATTTATGCAAGAGAAGTGAAAACATATGTCCATGCGAAGACTTGTACATGAATGTTAATAGCAGCATTATTCATAATATTCTTAATAGCCAAGAGCCATCAACCCAAATATCTATCGGCATGGATAAACAAAAATGTGGCATGCCCATACAATGGATAAATACATACAATAAAAAAGGAACTAAAACAATAAAAAGTTCAAAAATTTTAAAAAAGGAACTAACCACTGACACATGCTACAAGAATGAACCTCAAAAATACTACTCTCATTTATAAAAGAAGTCACACACAAAAGACCACATATTATATGATCCTATTTACATGATATGCCCTGAAGGGAGTTAAACCTATAAAGACAGAAAGTAGATTACTGGTTGCCTACAATTTGGGGTAGGAACCGAATAACTGCAAATGGGCACATGGGATCTTTTTCTGGGTTGTTGGAAATATTCTAAAATTGGAATGTAGTGATGGTTGCACAGCTCTGTAAATTCATTAAAAATCATTGAATTGTAAACTTAAAATAGGTGAATCTTTATGGTATGTAAGTAATCTACCAATGAAGCTGTTTTTAAAAAGATACAAAATGAAAAGGCAAGCAACAGACTGGAAGAAAATATTTGCAAAACACATATCCAACAAAAAACTCATATCTAGAATGTATAAAGACCTTTGACAACTCAGTGATAAGACAAACAACCCAAATTTTTTAAACAGGCAAAATATTTGAAGAGACACTTCACGCTAAAAGATATATATGTGGTAAATAAGAACAGGAGAAGATGCAATGAGGGAAATGTAAATTAAAATTGCAATGAGATACACTACACGCCCCCTAGAATGGCCAAAATTAAAAATGACCATACTAAATGTTGACAAAGATATGGAACTTTCATAGGCTGATAGTGGGAATGTACAATGGTATAAGCACTTTGGAAGATAGTTTGACAGTTTCTTAAAATGTTAAAGATATGTCTACAATATGACGCAGCCATCCCACTCCTATGGATATGCCCAAGAGACTTGAAAACATATTGAAACTCCCCTTTAAAAAATTAATAAAAGGCCTTAAGTTGGGAACTGTCTTAGGGGCCTGAACTCAGCAAAGGTATAGGCATAGTTAAAATATGTATAGATTTTATACATATATATATATAGAGAGAGAGAGAGAGAGAGAAAACCAGCCATTGTTCCCTAGTTTGGTTTCCTATGATTGCTTATTACTCAGGAGTCATATAGCTGATGGCCATAAAGATTCTTAGCTTTCTGCATTGCTCGCATAGATAACATCACACTTGGGAAGCCTAAGGTTGGTCTTTGAAATGTCTTTCAGACCCTGCATTCCAGTGGACCAACTGACCCAACCAGACAGTGGCCCATACCATGGAACTGACTCAACTGGTCTTGTGATCCTCTGCCTAGGAACTGTCTCAGTGCAAGAAGATAATTTCTGCTTCTCAACCCTATGAGTTCTTTCCTAGCCAACCAGCAGACCCAATTCCTTATCCCTTTGCCCACCAAACTATCTTTAAAAACCCTGACCAAGGACAGGTGCAGTGGCTCACACCTGTATCCTAGCACTTTTGGAGGGCAAGGTGGGAGGATTGCTTGAGGCCAGGGGTTCAAGACCAGACTGAGCAAGAGCAAGACTCTGTCTCTACAAAAAAAAGAAGAAAAATTAGCCAGGCATGGTGGTGCACACCTGTAGTCCCAACTATTCTTCCATGTAGTCCCAACCATTTGGGACGCTGAAGCAGAAGGATCACTTGAACCCAGGAGATTGAGGTTGCAGTGAGCTATGATGATGTCACTGCACTCTAGCCCGGGCAACAGAACAAGACCTTGTCTCAAAAACAACAATAAGAACAACATCAAAAACAAAACCTTCACCCCAAAATTCTCAAGGAGACAGATTTGAGAAATCCCACCTGTCTCCTTGCTTGGTGTCTGGCGATATTAAACTCTTTCTCTCCTGTAACCCCTACTGTTCCAGTGTATTGGCCTCCTCGTGAGCAGCGGACAATGAACCTGATCTTTGTGGCAAGGCTTTCAGTCTTTCACAATTGAGTATGATGTTAGCTGTAGGTTTTTCATATATGGCCTTTATCATATTGAAGAAGTTACCTGCTATTCCCAGTTTATTGGATTTTTTAAATCATAAAAAGATATTAAATTTTTAAATTATATTTTATGAGTAAAATATATATAAAATACACATTCAAAACAATACAGTTGGAGCCTTACCTAATGTCAAAAATTAACTCAAATTGGATCAAAAAAATTAGCTCAAATTGGATCAAAAATTAATTCAAAATGGATCAAAAACCTAAATGTAAGAGCTAAAACTATAAACTCTTAGAAAATGTAGAGGCAAAGCTTCATGACATTAGATTTGGCAATGATTTCTTGGCTATGACACCAAAGGGAGAGGCAATAAAATAAAAAAATAGACAAGTTGGACTTTATCAAAATTTAAAACTTTTGTACCTCAAAGGGAACTATCAACAAT
Organism: Lemur catta; assembly: GCF_020740605.2. Lineage (NCBI taxonomy): Eukaryota > Metazoa > Chordata > Mammalia > Primates > Lemuridae > Lemur > Lemur catta. The sequence goes on from NC_059129.1 coordinate 33,671,049, forward strand.
AAAATGGCAACTCACAGAATGGGAGAAAATAAAGATGACCCTTGAAAAATATGGGTTTGAATTGTGTGGGTCCACTTATTTGTGGATTTTTTTCAACCAAACATGGATTGAAAATGCAGTATTTGTGGGATGTGAAGCCTGCAATTATGGAGGGCTGACTTTTTGCATATGCAGGTTCTGTAGGGCTGACTGTGGGACTTGAGTGTGTACAGATCTTGGTATGTGCTGGGGTCATGGAATCAATCCCCTGCATATACTGAGAGATAAGTGTATTTGCAAATCACATTCAACAACAAACTAACAACCCAATTTACATGAGATGTTCTTTTCATTTATTTATGTCTTCTTTGATTGCTTTGGCAATGTTTTGTAGTTTTCGGTGTACAAGTCTTTCCCCTCCTTGGTTAAATTTACTCCTATGTATTTTATGCTTTTTGATATTATTGTAAATGGAATTTTTAAAATTTCCTTTTAGGATTGGTTGTTGTTAATGTGTAAAAATGCAAATAATTTTTTTGTGTTGATTTTGTATCCTACTACATTGCTGAATTTTTTTATTAGTTCTGACGGTTTTTGTGTATATTGAATCCTTATGGTTTTCTACATATGAAATATTCAAGAACAGAGATTTTACTTCTTTCTTTCCAATTTAGATGTTTTAAATTTCTTTTTCTTGCCTAATTGTTCCGACTATAACTTTCAATGCTATGCTGAATAGAATTGGCAAAAACTGGTATTCTTGTCTTGCTCCTGATCTTAGTCAAAAAGTTTCCAGTTTTTCACCATTGAGTATGTTAGCTGTGCGTTTTTCATATATGCTCTTTCTTATGTGGAAGTAGTTTCCTTCTATTCTAGTTTTTGTAGTTTTTTTTTTTTTTGGTCATAAAAAGGTGTTCAATTTTGTCAAATGATTTTTCTGCATTAATTCAGATCCTGTAGTTTTTTCCCCCTTCATTCTGATAATATAGTGTATTACATTGATTGATTTTTGTATGTTGAACTATGTTTGCATTCCAGGAATATATCCCACTTGATCATAGTGTATAATACCTTTAATATGCTGCTGAATTCAGTTTACTAGTATTTTCTTGAGGATTTTTCATCAATGTTCATAAGTGGTATTAGTCAGTTGTTTTCTTGTAGAGTGTTTGTCGGGCTCTGGTATCAAGGCAGTTCTGGTTGCATATAATAGAACAAGTCAGAAGTGTTTCTTCCTCTTCAATTCTTTGAAAGAGCTTGGCAAGGACTGGCATTAGTTCTCCTTTAAATGTCTGGTAGAATTCACTGGTGCTATCTGGTCAAAGGCATTTATTTGTTGGGTTTTTTATTATTGATTTAATCTCCTTACTAGTTATAAATATAACCAGATTTTCTATTTCTTTGTGATTCAGTCTTGGTAGTTTTTGTATTTTTAGGGATTTGCCATTTTATTTGGTTATTCAATTTGTTGGTGTATATATGTTGCTAGTATTCTCTTATAATGCTTTTCATTTCTATAAAGTCCATAGTAATGTTCCCATTTTCATTTCTGACTTTAGCTATTTGAGTCTTCTCTCTTTCTTTCTTAGTCAGTCTAACTAAAGATTTGTCAATTTTGCTGACCTTTTAAAGAATAGGAAAACAACAGAGAAAAATCACAACCAAAAGTTGTTTTTTTAAAAGGAAATAAAGAATAGGAAAACAAGAGAATAGAGAAAAATCACAACCAAAAGTTGTTTTTTTATTTCCTTTATCTTCACTCTAATATTCATTTCCTGCCTTCTGCTAGCTTGGGTCTAGTTTGGTCTTCTTTTTCTAGATCTTTTAAGGTATATTGTTAGGTGATTGATTTGAGATCTTTCTTTTTTTCTTTTTTTTTTCTTTGTAGAGATGGGATCTCACTATGTTGCCCAGGCTGGTCTCATACTCCTGGCCTCAAGCAATCCCCCACCTCAGCCTCCCAAGTGCTGGGAGCCATCACCTGCCCCTTTCTTCTTTTCTAATGTAGATGCTTACAGCTATAAGTTTCCCTCTGAGCACTGCTTTAACTGCATCCCATAAGTTTTGGTATGCCATGGTTCTGTTTTCATTCATCTCAAAGTATTTTCTAATTTCCCTTGTGATTTCACATTTGACCATTGGTTGTTCAAGAGTGTGTTTAATTTCCACATATTTATGTGCATTTTGAGTTTTCCTTCTGTTACTGATTTCTAGTTTCATTCCTTTGTGATTATAAAAGATACTTTGCATGATTTCAATCTTATAAAATTTATTAAGGCTTATTTTGTGGCCTAACTACAGTATACTCTGAACAACACTACAGGAGTACTTGAGAAGAGGGTCTATTCTGCTGTTGTTGAGCGGATGTTCTAGATATCTCTCAGGTCTAATTGGATTATAGTGTTGCTTAAGTGCTCTCTTTCCTATTGATTTTGTCCCTGGTTTTCTATTGCTGAAAATGGGGTAGTGAAGTCTTCAACTATTATTGTGGAACTGTCTATTTTTCCCTTCCACTATGTCCTTTTTTGCTTCATATGTTTTGGTGCTGTCTTGTTAGGGGCATATATGTTTTAAATTGTTATATTTTCTTCCAGTATATAATGTCCTTGTCCTCATAGCCTTTTTTGACTTAAAACCTATTTTGTCTGATAATATGGCCATCCCAGGTCTCTTTGCATCAAATATACTTTTTCATTCTTTTATTTTCAATCTCTTTGTGTCTTGGTATCTGAAGTGAATCTCTTATAGACAAGTACATAGATACTTCATGTTTTCTTTTCTTTTAATACATTCTGGAAATATCTGCCTTTTAAATGGAGAGTTTAATCATTTACATTTAAAACAATTACTGATAAAGAAAACTTTTGCCATTTTGCTAATTGTTTTCCATGTGTCTCCTATTTTTTTTTTTTCACATGTAAACATTTATGCGTCTCCAAAGCTCTGGGAGAATGTCACCCGAGGGAACAAAGGCAGAGTTCAGGGAGGGGAGAAGATGCAGGGCTGCTGCTGGTCTCGGTGAGCACACTTCCTGCATCCGGGCCCCAGATGGGCGACCCCAGCTCAGGCTCTCATGCTCCAGAAGCTGGTATAGGTGGCAGTGGGTTTCCTACGGAGACGACTCATCACTCATAACACAGCAACTGAACCTTCTGCTCCCATGAGGAGAATGTATTTGAAACTTGGGAAGAGTCATAATTCTGGGATATTCCACATGTTGTCAGATTTAACCTTCCACAGACACAGGGCTTCTCCTCTGTGAGGAGGGCCTCCTCTGGCGAGTGTGTGTGTGAGGGGTGCTCTCCCTAGCGGGGAACTGTGGTGGGCATGCACCAGGGTTATGACTGGGACTGTGTCCTGCACATAAATACCTGTGAGAACAGAACTGGGACTAAGACAGCAAGGGGATGTATTCTGCAGGAGGTGGTAACCAAAAGGCTTGGCTATACAAAAGGATTCTGGGCATAACGATCTTAGTAGAGCCAGCAGGGGACTCTGGTTCTCATTAAACCTGCCTTACTTGCTACTCACCACAACCCCAAATCTGAAGGCCCAGCCTTTTTCTACCTAGGGCACCTCACCAGCAAGTAAATGCTACAGGACCTCAGAAGCCCGTGGTGCTAAGAATGGAGACTCTAGTCAGAGAATGTGGTCAGTCCTCGTGCTGGGGTTCTGGGAAGCAAGTGGGCCTGCTCAGCACAGTCCCCAATCCCTGGGAGCGGCTGTGTGTGAGAGGTAAAGGTGCGGGTGGCTTGGGCACACTGACTCCCTCTGAGGACGAGGCCCCTCACACCTGCAGTGGCCACGTGCGTGGAGGGTGGCACGGCTGCACCTGGGAGAACTGAGCACCCCAGGCAGCGTCCACACGAACCCCTTCCCCAACCCAAACGTCTTCCCCAGACAGAAAGGTTCAGGGTCCTGAGGCTTGACTCTTCTAAGGCTCAAGATAGGTTCTGTTTCCAGACTTGCTTGGCTTTGCTTGTTTTAAGGACTCCAGTTCAGTCCAATCCTCCACCCTCAGACAAACTGGGACAGGTTGGGGACTTTGATGTTGAGACCACCAATGTTGATGTTCTGAGGAATCTCAGACAGGTTGGTATTTTTCACAGCAGACACAGCCTGCACAGGGGCTGCCGAAAGGCCACCCTCGGATCTCTCCAGCCTGTTTTGAGCTTCAATCTGAGCCCCGATTTCATTCATGTTTGTTTTCAGCACCATCCCACCCATCACCACCTCCTGGAGGATGTAGTGCACTTTATCCAGATGGAGGATCAAATCCAACTCACACACATTTCGAAACACTTATCCAGAGTCTCCACAAAAACCCGGATGAGGTCCCAGATCCCAAGTTCACTTTCTGAAGAATCCACACAAAATACAAAGCAGAAGGTAACAGAGTGTCAGTAAATCAGTTTGTATTCAGAGCCACCGATCGATCAAATGTCCACGCTCCAAGAAGTTACAAATGTCAGCCCGCTTGAGGACTAGACGGAAAGTCTCTGGAACAATCTGCTGTTGAATTTCTTCTGGGAAATGCTGGTAGAAGCGGACCAGCCACGTCTTCCCATGATTGTTGAAAACCAGAATCACCTGAATCATCTTTGCCAGCCATGCTTTGCTTGGCACGAGCTGCTCCCAGAATCTCATATGTTTTTGTTTCTGTCTTTTTAGACATAGGGTCTCACTTTGTTGCCCAGACTGGATTCGAACTTCTGAGCTCAAGTGATCCTCCTGCCTCAGCCTCCTAAGTAGCTGGGACTATAGGCATGCGCCACTGCACCTGGCTTCAGGTCTTTACATATATATATATATATATATATATATATATATATATATATATATATATATAGTTTTGAGATGGGGTCTCACTATGTTGCCCAGCCTGGAGAGTGCAGTGGCTATTCACAGGCATGATCATAGCACACTGTGGCCTTGAACTTCTGGCCTCAAGAAATACTCCTGTCTCAGCCTCCCAGGTAGGTGGGACTACAGGCACGTGCCATTGTGCTTGGCTTTATGTGTTTTTGTTCCTCAATTCTTTTATTACTGCATTTTTTTTGTACTTTTTTCATTTTTGCTTTTGTTTTTTGTAGCATGTCCTTTTTGATTTTCTTTCTTCTTCTGTATACTTTTAAATTATTTTCTTAGTGGTTACTTTTGGGATTACAATTAACAACATCTTAAACTTATGAAAACCTAGTTTGAATAATACCAATTTATTTAAAATAGTATCCAAACACTCTGCTCCTCTACATCTTTGTCCATCCTATATTGTTATTGTCAGAAATGACATTCTTTTAATTTTGGTATTAGGACTCAGCTAAGATTACATCTTAGTACATTGTGTGCCCATTAACATAGATTTATAATTAATGTTTGATGCATTTGCCTTTTGAATCATACAGAAAAAAAAAGATGAGATACAAACCAGAAGTATAATATTGGCTTTTATGTTTACCTATGTATCTCCGTTTACCAGTGTCCTTTATTTCTTCACATGGTTTCATGTTACTGTCTAGTGTCCTTCATTTTCAGCCTGAAGAACTCCTTTTATTTTTTTTAAATTTTTTAAATTCTTTTTGTTTGAGACAGAATCTCACTCTGTTGCCCGGGCTAGAGTGTCGTGGCGTCAGCCTAGCTCACAGCAACCTCAAATTCCTGGGCTCAAGCGATCCTCCTGCCTCAGCCTCCTGAGTAGCTGGGACTACAGGCATGCACCACCATGCCCGGCTAATTTTTTCTATATATTTTCAGTTGTCCAGTTAATTTCTTTCTATTTTTTTCAGTAGAGATGGGGCCTCGCTCTTGCTTAGGCTGGTCTCAGCACTCCTGAGCTCAAATGATCCACCCTTCTCGGTCTCCCAGAGTGCTAGGATTACAGGTGTGAGCCACTGTGCCCGGCCTGAAGAACTCTTTTTAGCATTTCTTATAGGGCAGGCCTACTAGTAACAGACCCCCTTAGCTTTTATTTACCTGAAAATGTCTTAACTTCTTCGTTCTTTTTTTTTTTTTTTTTGAGACAGAGTCTCACTCTGTTGCCCAGGCTAAAGTGCTGTGGCATCAGCCTAGCTCACAGCAATCTCAGACTCCGGGGCTTAAGCAATCCTTCTGCCTCAGCCTCCCAAGTAGCTGGGACTACAGGCATGCGCAACCATGCCCAGCTAATTTTTTTCTATATATATTTTTAGTTGTCCAGATAATTAATTTCTTTCTATTTTTAGTAGAGATGGGGTCTCGCTCTTGCTCAGGCTGGTCTTGAACTCCTGAGCTCAAAAGATCCACCTGCCTCGGCCTCCCAGAGTGCTAGGATTACAGGCATGAGCCACTGCGCCTGGGCTAACTTCCTTCTTCATTCTTGAAGAGTAGTTTTGCTAGATACAGAATTCTTGGTTGACAGGTTTCCCCACCCTCAGCACTTTAAATATGGCATCCCACTGCCTCTGTCTTTCATGGTTTTTGATGAGAAATCTGCTCACAATCGTATTTTAGAATTCCTTGTATGTAACGAGTTGCTTCTTTCTTGCAGCTTTCAAAATTTTCTCTTTTTCTTTGGCTTTTGAAAGTTTCATTATAATGTGTCTCTGTGAGTTTGCCCTACTTGGAGTTCATTGAGCTTCTTGGATATGCAGCTTTGTCCAATTTTCTTTGTCATTTGTTCAACTTCTCTTCTACACACACACACTCTCCCCCCTCCTCTCCCTCTCTCTCTCTCTCTCTCTCTCTCTCACTCCTCCCACACACATTTTCCTGAAGAATTTTAGAGTAATTTGCAAGTATCATGCTTCTTGATTACTACATATTTCAGTGAGTTTCCTAAGAATAAAGATATCCTCTTTAAAATATCACAGCAAAATCATCAAAATCAGGAAAATTTATACAATTCTATTCTTCAATCTACATTCCTTATTAAAATTTCATCAATTGTCTCAGTAATGTCCTTCATAGCTATTGTTTTTTCTGGCCCCAAATATAACCCAGGATCACTTAATTGTCATATCTCTTTAGTCATCTTTAATTTGGAACAGTTCTTTCATATTTCTTTGTCTTTCATGACATTGACATTTTTGAAAAGTCAATGATTGTCATTCTAAAGAATCCCTTAATTTAGGTTTGTCTGGTGTTTTCTCAAGATTAGATTCATGCTATTCATTTTTGACAGAAAAACCACATAAGTAATGTTGTGTCCTCAGAGGATTATGATAGGTGGTACACATGACGCTAGTCTGTCCCAGTGTGGCCAATGTTGACTTTGTTTACATGATTAGGTGGGTCTTCTGGGTGATGCCACTGTGCAGTTACTATCTTTACCTTTGTAATTAATAAGTAAGTTGTGGGGAAATACTTTCAGACTATGTAAATACCCTATTTTTCTTCAAATTTTCTTCCATTAGTTTTGGCAGCCATTGATGATTCTTTCCTGAATTGGCTATAATTGTAATTGCTGCCAAATAAAGATTTTCTACTATAACTCCATCATCCTTTTTATATTTGTTAGCTGGTGTTTTACATTTTACTCCAATTAAGAACTTTTAAACTCTTTTATATAAGTGTTTATTGTGTCAACACGAATTCATGAAATCTTATTTTATTCAGTGGGTTATAACTCATTACCAAAGTTATTTATTTTCATGCTCAAATTATCCCATCATTTCAAATTTTAATAATGTGTGCTAAGGCAGGAATTTTAACCTTATATAATATTGAGCCATTATTTCTAGCAGTAATTATACAAATCTTTCTCAAGAAGACTTAACTAGTTTTGTGATCACAAGATCACATCAATATCACTGAGTGAAAAGATTACTTTTTCTACTTGTTATACAATAGGGTATGTTTCAGTTCATTAAAAACTTACAGCAGACCATTAACATAGGCCAGTTGCCATGGCTCAACATACAAGTTAAAGAGAAAGGGAATTAAACTGACCCCCTCTCCTTTTTTTTTTTTTAACTTGACCCCATAGAGGAAATTATTTTTTTCTTATTTTTGCAAGATGTAAGACTTTAGGAAACCATCAACAGTTAGGGATCTATGATAAACCCACACAATGTGGCCATAAACAATGTCTTCTAGTGATTGAGATCATTGGAATGATCCCTATGTAATGTAACATAAGCTGTATTGACCTTATATCATAGTATTTAGGTATTATTATCAACAATTGCCCCTTGGAAGAGAAAACTCACAACACAACTAACCCCTTTGTTTTGCTTAATTAAACACCTGTGGCCTAACTTATCTCTAAGAGTTTATTTCTCAGCCTTTAAGAGCCCTAAGTGGACAGTAGGGGTACAAACTTCCTGCTCCAGCTCCCTGCCTCAGTTCCTGCCAGAAACACATTTTCAAAGACTCAGATAAGCTGGCCTCACAGAGAAAAGAGAAAAAAATAAAGAGTACCTTCAACAGCTTCACAGCCGCTTCTGTGTCAATCTGCTGAAGCAGAGGAAAAAAAAATTTTTTTTTTTATCCTTTAAAAACTCTAAACAGCTTTTCCTGAATTGCCTGGCACTTCCACTCCTTCATTCATGTGCCATGGCCACTCCCTTCTTCTCTGTCTCTCTTTCTATATCTTTCTTTCTTTCTTTCCTTCCTTCCTTCCCTCCTTCCTTCCTTCCTTCCTTCCTTCCTTCCTTCCTTTTTCTTTCTTTCTTTCTCTTTCTTTCTTTCTTCCTTTCCTTTCTTTCTTTCTTTCTTTCTTTCTTTCTTTCTTTCTTTCTTTCTTTCTTTCTTTCTTTCTTTCTTTCTCTTTCCTTTCCTTTCCTTCCTTCCTTCCTTCCTTCCTTCCTTCCTTCCTTCCTTCCTTCCTTCCTTCCTTCCTTCCTTTCTTTCTTTTCTTTCTTTCTTTCTTTTCTTTTCTTTTCTCTGTCTCTCTCTTTCTTTCTTTCTCCGGAAAGTAAATAAACTTGTTACTTTTATATACCCTAATCTCTGCATGAGAAATCTTCCTCCACCCATGGTGTGAGCAGCTATTGAGCTGTCCACCCTTACACAGGGCGGTGGCTCAGCCTGTAATCCCGGCACTCTGGGAGGCCGAGGGTGGAGGATCACTTGAGCTCAGGAGTTCCAGATCAGCCTGAGCAAGAGCGAGACCCCATCTCTACCAAAGATAGAAAAAATTAGCTGGGCGTGGTGGCACATGCCTGTAATCCCAGCTACTCGGGAGGCTGAGGTAGGAGGATCGCTTGAGCCCAGGAGTTTGAGGTTGATGACGCCATTGCACTCTACTTGGGGCAACAGAGTGAGACTCTGTCTCAAAAAAAAAAAAAGGGCTGGGGGAAGAGCATTCTAGCAGAGTGAATGTCAATCACAAAGGCCTGAGGCAGGAACTGAACAAAGGCCAGGGTGGAGGATGGGAATAGGGAGGAGGGTGGTGTGATGGGGCTGGAGAGGGGGACATGGTAAGTCTTCACTTTCAGCCTAAAAGCAGAGAGTTTTAAATAGGGGTATTTCAGGATCTAATTAACTCTTTTAAAAGACCAGAGGATGTAATAGGTGCCCAATTAAACCAAAAGGCCTTGGTAGGGTGAGAGATGATAGTGATTCAGACAAGTGAATGTGAATGAATTCAAGATACAACTTGAAGATGGAATCAACAGTGCTTGTGGTGGGCTGTATGCAGAAGGTGAGGTCGGGAGAAGGGGCAAAGATGGCTCTCAGGTGTTTGCTGCTGGGTGAGTGGTGGTGCCATTTCCTGAGATAGGAAAGATGGAACGAGGAGGGTGTTTAGGGCAGAAAGGGGAAATAAAGAATTCCATTTGGCTGTATGAAGGCTGTGATGACTCATACACATTGAAGTAGCATATTTAACAGGCGATTGGGTATATAATATGAGGCCAAGGAAAGACACTTGGGCAGGAGTGTAAATTTGGGATTAATCAGTATATAGATGTGACAGTTATCAAATGATTGCCTTTCAGCTTGAAATCCTCCCACTCTTCATTGCCTGCTTCACAAAAATTGCGTTGAGATCTATCAGTGCTTTTTCCTTAGCCAGTGGGCATGATATTCAGCTTTGTCAGTAGAGGGCAGAGGGCCCTGGAGAGACACTGCTGGAGGGACGACATCTTCCTTGGTGGTCCCAGTGTGTGAGCTCTCAGTGCACACAGTGTGTCCAGCGGCCGCTCCCGCAGTGCACGGTAGTCGGCAGCACGGAGAGGCCAGCAGACTTCCCCCGCACTCTCAGGTGGGTTTGTAGTGACATGCCTCTGCCAAGACACCTCCAAGCAAGCACTCTGCTGACCTCTCTCCCATTCTGTGAGCCACGGCCATGCTCTCTCCAACAAGGTCTAAATCTGAGCTCTGGAGGGAGAGGGGTGATCTTCCTTGGGCCCTCCATCTGTAGTGGCTGTTCCTTATAGCTGATATTCCTATATTCTGTTTTTTTTTTTTGAGACAGAGTCTCACTCTGTTGCCTGAGCTAGAGTGCCATGGCATCAGCCTAGCTCACAACAACCTAAAACTCCTGGGCTCAAGCGATCCTCCTACCTCAGCCTCCCGAGTAGCTGGGACTACAGGCATGCGCCACCATGCCTGGCTAATTTTCTTATTTTTAGTAGAGACGGGGTCTCGCTCTTGCTCAGGCTGGTCTCGAACTCCTGACCTCAAACGATCCACCCACCTCGGCCTCCCAGAGTGCTAGGATTACAGGCGTGAGCCACCGCGCCCGGCCTCCTATATTCTTTATAGTTATCTTTATTATCTGATCCTTCATTTCTTCAATCCCATTATAATTATTTATATTAAAGATATAAATTATTGGCCGGGCGCGGTGGTTCACGCCTGTAATCCTAGCACTCTGGGAGGCCGAGGCGGGTGGATAGCTCGAGGTCAGGAGTTCAAGACCAGCCTGAGCAAGAGCAAGACCCCGTCTCTACTAAAAATAGAAAGAAATTATCTGGCCAACTAAAAAATATATATAGAAAAAATTAGCCGGGCATGGTGGTGCATGCCTGTAGTCCCAGCTACTCAGGAGGCTGAGGCAGTAGGATCGCTTAAGCCCAGGAGTTTGAGGTTGCTGTGAGTTAGGCTGATGCCACGGCACTCACTCTAGCTCGGGCAACAGAGTGAGACTCTGTCTCAAAAAAAAAAAAAAAAAAGATATAAATTATTGAAATTACTGTGTAAACCAAAGTAATTCTTTCTCCTAATACAAATGACCCTAAATGCAATACAAGCAAGATTCCCAAAGAGATGGCGTAAGTTGATCTTACATCTCAGAGGTAAAGTCCTAAGAAGTCTCTATATGTCTTTTTTTTTTTTTTTTGAGATAGGATCTTGATCTGTCAACCAGGGTGGAGTGCAGTGGCGTGATCATAGCTCACTGCATCCTTGAACTCCTGGGCTCAAGCATAGCGATCCTCCTGCCTCAGCCTCCTGAGTAGCTGGGACTACAAGTGCATGCCACCACACCCAGCTACTTTAAAAATTTTTTGTAGAAATAGGGGTCTTGCTGTGTTGCCCAGGCTGGTCTCCATCCAACTCCTGGCCTCAAGTGATCCTCCCATCTTGGCCTCCCAAAGTGCTGGGATTACAGGTGTGAGCCACGTCGCCTGGCCTCTGTGTCATTTTTTATTTCGAATAGGTCAGATCTAAAGGCACATAGGATGGCATGTGGGTGGAGCAGGAGCACCTAAGTTCAGCTTCCTCTCTTGGGACATCAGACACAGTCTCCTCTGGTGTCCACTTTGGGAGGCTCTGGGTTTCGGCTGGCCTCCAATGCACATAGGTACCTACCTGCAGGTTGCTATGGCTTCTCTCAGTCAGCCACAACCAGGACTGGAATTTCTGCTGGTCTCGCTGAGTCTTGCATATGTAACAGAGGATCTTAGAAGATCCAAAATGTTTGAAAATCATGGCCTGCCCCACTGTGTAGGCCAAGCCACCAGGTTTACCTTGGCTGCTCCGGGCTGGTGTGAACAGACATCCCTGAAGGGATTCTTTCAAATGCATCTCTAGACCTTGAAGCTATGGATCATACTGCAACTGTCACACCTACAAGAGTTGTTGGCCTCAGCCAATACAGCATCATGGAGACGTAGAAACAAGGCAGAGGCTGCCCATGTTTGTGCCTCCTTGTGACCCTACCAAGGTGTTCAAATGTGTCTTGGTGTAAGCCCAGGATAGGAGAAAAGATATACAGGGTTTTCAGACATTGGCACTAGGGACCAGGTAAATCCATTTCCCAAAAAGATAGAATTATCAAGTAAGGAAACTGGGTCGTGAGCGAATCGCCAGTACTGCTTGTAAACCCCAGAAATCTTGGGGAATAGGTGAGTACCTGGAAAGCACTCCACTCTAGAAACATCATTTTCTTGTCCATTATCGTGTGGGTACCTTCGTTGGACTGTCTGGGAATTCCACCTCTGGATCTTAATTCATAAATTCAGGTTGTCCCCAAGGTGCTGTTGCCAGAAAGGAGTCAGAAGTGCCATCCCAATAGAGTTCTCTAGCTGAAGGTGCAGCCCACGGAAGTGGTGGGATATTCCCGCAGCGGACTGTGGAGGGGATTCTCGTTGTTCTGCCTCTCTGGCCTGTGGGAGTTTCCAGAGAGCTGCCTTTGAAGAATTTACTTTGGCAGTTGGGTGAAATGTCCCCTGAATATGTCTAGAGGCCATTACATTTTGCCTTGACTCCTGGGAATGCCAAGTGAATAATGCTACCCTCATTTCAGCTAATAGTGATGTGGTCAGCTCACCAGGGAAGTTCACATTTTTGTTAGCAAGCTCTTGGTGAACTTGGTTTCTAGGCACAATATTTACATTCTCCCTGGGCTGAAGGAGGATGAAGCTAGCTTGTCTGCTCAGTGGGGTCCTGCAGACATCCCCTCTGCTGTGGAGGTGGAGACAGAGCTTACAGGATCTCAGGTGGACACAGATCCTGCTGGATCCTCTGCTGCTGCTGCTGTAGAGGGGCTGAGAATGTTCTCCAAATCCTGGCAGGCCAGATGTGAAAGCTGACTAGGAAAGCCAGGGACATCAGTGCAAAAGCACCTACCTGCCTGAGAATAAGGAGACAGCCCTGGGCACTGCCACTGCCACAGCTGGCTCCCAGGTGCCACATAAGGCATGGCTAGGAGTAGCCAACCAGCTTTTAAATGCCAAAGACAGGACAGCAGAAGAGGTGGAGCTGACATGGTGACAGGAGGCACAGGAAACACCCACAACAGGTGCCCATGCAGATGGGTCCTTGGGGCAGAGTCAGCTGAGGTACAGTTGGTGATCATAGTATTATGCTGACAGATCAATACTGAAGGCATTTACAGAGGTAAGTTGATATAAATTCTAGGGACTTAAATCTACTCATGATACCATCCTGCCACCTTTACAAAAATACTAGATAAGATTTCAACTGGACTTTACTTTTAAGTTTCTTTTAATAGGGGTTAAGCTCCTGGTTTTGTGGAGCTTTGGGGTTTTAGATCTTGATTTTGGTAATAACTGGAAAAAGTATGGATAAATTCACTCCAAAGTTCTACTGGGACTTGGTCATCAGGGTCTGTAATACGTTAGGAGAATCCTCTAGAAGTCATGGTTTGTTGAAGGTTGAATCAGGTTAATACCGAAGTCAGAGAAGGCTAGAAAAGGTACATCATAATCTGATGACCAGCCCCTGTTATGGAGTATTTCTGGATGGTTCAAAGCCTTTCTCACAGTTGGTTGGATTTTCTCCAGGTGCACAATAGTCCGGTTCCACTTGGTGTCAGGTGGCTGGATAAAGTGGATTCCCAGGATCTCCAGATCACGTCACTCCTCAGGAAGAACAGGTGTGTGCAGGAAGGAGTCTTTAGCAGTCCAGGGATCGAGCTGCTCTGTTCCTAAATCTGCTCTTATTATTTTCTGTGTGTGGTATGGAGATAAGGTACATTTTGGAGAAGTAAAATTTGGCCATTGGATCTACTAGATAATCCAGATCTGTCAGTCTTCCCTTGTATTAATATTTAGATTTTAGAAGCAGGTCTTTATCTGAGGAATAAATGAGGTACCTAAGTTCACAGCTAATAAGATCATTGTAGAGATGACTAGAGAAGAAAAAAACAGCACAATAATTACCCTTGCTCAGAATCAGGATTACCTTCAGGGGTGTCCTGTTTATGCTTTATTCAGAAGTTATGTCAGAAATACAGTTTAAAATTATGTTTAAAAATTAGAGAAATTAAGCTTAAGTACATGACAGAAAAAACAAAATGGTAAGGAATGAAAGGATAGAAAGTTAAAGGTAAGTAAATAAAAGCTAAAGGAACATGCTATAAGTTCAACAAATCAAAACTAAAGTAAGTAAAGTCAGCTAAGAGATCAGCTCCAAGGATGCAGAAGGGACACCTGGCAGTGTAGTGATCTGGAGTCCAGGGGCCATGAGCCCTATGCCAGGAACCTGCTGTCCCCACAGCTAAACTAAAGAGCCTCCTATTCCATTATTCTGCTACGACCAGGGATCCCTGGAGGAGGGCCATGGCCTGGGCACACGCCGCGCGTGGTCAGCCTGCCTAGCACGTCTGTGCAGTCAGACCTTCGGGGCTGTGGGAGTCCGATTAACTCGGGCTGTCCCAGATCATCCTGCCACACCCAGAGTCCAGCAGGGAGCCATTACTCACCTCCTATCACCGCTCATCGCCCCACGAGCAGGGCCCTTCCCCACCTAGTGGACATGTGTCCCTCACTCAGGAGGGCAGTAAATTGGGGACCCCAACTATCTCCTTAATATTCAGGGGCTACTTAAGGCCTACATGTCTAAGGAAGTCTTTCTAATACTCCTTCCTAGAATATCTGCTTTTCAAACCTTCACCGGAGAGCCAAGTGTGGTAGCTCACACCTGCAATCCCAGCTACTTGGGAGGCCAAAGAGGGAGGATTGCTTGAGGCCAGGAGTTTGTGACCAGCCTGGGCAACATAGTGTGAGACCCTGTCTTTTAAAAAATAAATAAATAAAATAAAAAATACAAAAGTCTTCACAGTTAGGCAGGGTGAAGCCCTGAGCCTCAGAGGTGGGCTACTGAGCTGCCAAGAGCAAGGGAGGTGTCTGCTCCTGAATGCCCCCCAGGACTTCAGAAATGGGCTGTGGCTGGAACCCTGGCTCTGCCTCTTACCAGCTATGTGCTCTGGGAAATGGCACCTCTCTGAGCTTTAGTTTTCAACTTGTGAGGTATTATTAGTATACTATTACTCTGTGTGACTGCGTGCTCAGTAATTAGGTCAGGGAATACATCTGGCACAGATGGTGCAGTGTTTTTGTCTAAAAGCCAGAATAACCAGAGATCTAAGGAAGCAACTGGAGGGTGCTGTATCTATCCAGCACTTCAGAACTTGCCTTTCTGGGTTAATCCATGAAGTGACTCCAAGTGGCATCTTTTTTTTTTTTTTTGAGACAGAGTCTCACTCTGTTGCCCAGGCTAGAGTGCCGTGGCGTCAGCCTAGCTCACAGCAACCTCAAACTCCTGGGCTCAAGGAATCCTCCTGCCTCAGCCTCCCAAGTAGCTGGGACTACAGGCATGCACCACCATGCCCAGCTAATTTTTTTCTATATATTTTTAGCTGTCCAGATAATTTCTTTCTATTTTTTAGTAGAGATGAGGTCTCACTCTTGCTCAGGCTGGTCTCGAACTCCTGACCTCGAGCGATCCTCCCGCCTCGGCCTCCCAGAGTGCTAGGATTACAGGCGTGAGCCACTGTGCTCGGCCTCCAAGTGACATCTTGACGAGTATGCTCACGAGCCAGGAAGGTACCAAACTCCGCTTTCAGAGGAAGGGCAACTTACATCCATTTTCTTCAAGGAAGGATCTTAACCGCTGAGGCTCACTCAGCTTAGAGCTACTTATCTCCTCTTTGAAAAGGGCGATATGACAGGAGGAATTTCTTTCAGAACTACCTGATACAGTTTTGAGCCACACAGGTGACTGTGCAATTGTGGTCTCTTCTTCCCCTAGAGAACTCTCAACAGAAGAGGACAGAGCTGTCTGCATAGGCTGGGGCGGGCACACTCCCACCCGAAACAAAGCCCTGGCTAGGGCAACTCCAGAAGGTTCATGGGGCCCACCTCCCTTTGACTTCAAGTCAGGGCAGAAGTTCAGCTGCTGGTCTCAGGGAAGAGTCTGTTTTATTCAGTGTGACATCCACAAACATACCACATTTTAAGCAGAAATCAAGACATATCTGGGGGCAAAGTGGGGGGCAGAGAAGGGATGAGAGCAAGTCTCTAAGAAAGAAAGGCACAGCACGCAGGTTCTAGTTCTTGACTTTAATGCCCTCCAAGGGTACTGAGGCTCCACACACCAAAGTGCTCACAGACAGGTACATGAACCCGCATGGTAAGTGTTACACTGGGTGCAGAAACCCAACGCTGTACAGAAGGAAGACAATGGACCCACGTGATCTCCCACACTCTGGAGGTGACTGCCTGTTCCTACACCCAATCTTCGTTTCCACCTCCCTCAACCCCTTGCCAGCCCACCCTTCCCCATTTAACATACACACATATATGTGCTTTGTCCAGAATTCCAAAAAGTGCCTCTCCCACCCCAGTTCCCAACACTCCAGCTTCAGAGGAAGAAAGCGTCTCTCTTTTAAGGACCACGAGACAGGCACCTCCTTCATGCAAGAGCCCCAGCTAAGCAGTACCAAGAAAGCTTCATCACTTGTATTAGAATCAAATAAGGGCAGAAGGACAGTGTTTGAAATTCTTACTGGGATCACAATGGTCAGTGTGCGTAGTGTTTGTTGGACCCAGCCTAGACCCAGATGACACACAGATGTCCACCCCCCTCCATGTCTTGCAAGTATCTATTTCCTAGTCCTCCAGCGGGCAACTCGGAACAGGAAGATTCTATCCCTTAATCAGCCTGAGGCACAAGGCTCAGACAGCTCCAAGAATACCCTAAGCCCCAGAAAAAGAACAGAAACTTCCAGAGTGCAGTTGTCTGCTTGTGGCATGGTATGCCTGGCGAACAAGGCAGAGGTAGAATAAGGGGGTGACGGCTCCTCTCTTCCATTTAGAGCATTGCCAAAAAATTCCTCCCCTGGGGTGGGATGTGTTTCAGTGTAGTTTTGTTTCAGTCTTGTTTGTTACTATTAGATTATTTATTTTTATTGAATTTTGTTATGGCTAGCATTACACCATACGGTCCTATCTCCTAAAACTTTCACCTTCCCAACCAGTGAGCAGGGTGCCAGGGAAAAAGGTCAAACGAAAGGGAAGCTCCAAAGGCAAGCACTTTGGTTTGACTCATCGATAACTACTGGCCTGTCTCGATGAAAAAATAAATCTAGTCCCTTGTCAAGATAAGAGGCATTTATTGACATTATGCACAAGAATTCTATGAAAATATACTTTCTTTCACACAGGGAAAAGCTTTCATCCTTTGGAGTCTTCCTTCCATACCCAACCCTTCCTGTGCTCTGGGCCGGCCACTTAGAGTTGGAAAAGGATCAAACTGGGAGAAGCCACTTCCGCAGGGATGACCCCTTTACTTGGAGGCCATTACCACAAACCACCACATCCAATTACACTTTTTAACCTGGCCTTGGCTTCTCATCAGTGAATGGCCAGACTGGGCCACTGAACGCTTTAGCTCCATTTAGAAAGAACTCTAAGCTGGCTGCCCAGTGTCCCCTGCCTGCTCTACTGGCCCAGAGCCTTGTCTCCCACAGTGGCACAAACATAACCACTGCGAGGACAACACAGGGGGACAGAGAAACAGGGGTGTCTCCAGCAAGAGGCACAGGGACAGTGTCATTAGCCAGCATCCCAGTAACCCTGAGCAGGCCTTCAGGACCTGTTTTTGAGCAAACGAGTTTCTCCCTGTCTTAAGGGTACAGACTCTAAACAGCCGAGCAATGTGAAGTCTGTGGTGGGGGCGGGGGGCGGGGACAAGGGGCCAAGGCCAGGTCACTGGAAGCACTGGGCTTAACGATCTGCTCTCTACGCACACGCACTTCCTCCTCGTAGTTTGCCTCACTAGCTGTCAAAAGACAAACACGTAGTAGGCAGTGGACAACACTGATCAGAGCAACCTAAATGACAGGTTTTTCTGTTAGAATAAAGCAAGAGCCACGTTGCTGAGCTAAGCTCCAAGCAGGGTCAACAGCCCCAGAAAAGAGATCATCTATTTGTATACGAGGACAGAGAAAGCACATATCCTAGAACATGAACGACTGTCCTTTCCTCTTAGACGTCAGTCTCCAACTCTGTTTGACCCATAAAAGTGCAACATGAGTCCAAAACCACATCCTGAAATCTGTTTCCACACAGGGGCTGGGGGTCACTGCCCTCCAGCCCATAAAGGAATTCAGCCAAGGTCCCGGGGCCTGGCCTTCTCTTCCTCAGATGGACACTGATGTTTTCAGCAACCTCCTTGCCCCTACCTCACCTACCTGGTCTGTAGGTCTGAGACCAATGGGGCTGTCCTCATACAGTCTCTTTTTCTCTCTCTCTTTTTCTAATAGATGCAGCCTCGCTATGTTGCCTAGGCTGGAGTGCAGTGGCTATTCACAGGCACAGTTATTGCACACCACAGCCTCAAACTCCTGGGCTCAACTGATCCTCTTGCCTCCGCCTCCCGAGTAGGTAGGACTACAGGCAAGTGCCACCACATCCAGCTGTCACCAATTCTTTACATATCGAAACATCTCCCCTGAAGAATACCCAGGAACGTCCAACAATCGCACTTATAGAGAGACACCACTAATGCAGCACAGAAATGTTACACTGTGGTCAGCTCTCCTTTCGGAGACGCACGTCCGTACCCTGGCTACTCGGCCCAGGATGCAGACAGGGCAGGAAGGAAATGCAGATCCTTGTGGACCTTTTTCTCTTTCTGAAATGTGGGGAGTAAAACCTAACGGAGGTTTTCTGTGATCTTCCTACGGCTCCTGGGCCAGCTGTGCCTCTCCACCAGCCCCTCCTTTCCTTTCCCAGGGTCGACGCTCTCCTAGAAGGAGAATGTTAGCAGGATAAAAGCAACAGGGTTTAAAAATGGGGTCCCCTTCCAAAGAGGTTCACCACAAATTGGATTCTAACAAATGAAATAGCAGCCAAGGAGGTATTCTGAGCCTCTAAAAAGGATGTTACATTTCAAAGGTAACAGAAGATCGAGGCATCTTGCCCACCTGACTTAGGCAATCTTCAAAAGGAGCCTTTGAAATTTGCATTCCAGCCCTGTGAGAAGATACCCTGCAGGCAAGGAAGGTTGGTGGAAGGTAGGAGAAGCTGTGGCCCTAAGGCAGGGCTGTAAACATTGTGGTTTTCTAAGGCCAACCTGGTACATGGCTTCGGCAACTATGGTTAAATCTCCAAAAGGTGGTGAAGAACATGTTCCAGGAGGAAAAGACGTCTTTCCACATCCTAAGAATGTGGGGGACTATCCTTGGAGGAGGAGGGGTGCATTGGGAGAGAACTCTTTCTTCTTCAGCCAGAGGCTGTGGGGAGGCTACTCGGGAGAATCCCCATCACATTCCGAGTTCACGCCAATACGCTGCGCACAAGGAAAGGGTGCTTGAACGGGGCTAAGTGATTACGCCTACATCAGTTTGGTAATGTGGCTCTAAAAAGGGCAGGAACTCTCTTGTGAGGTCAAGAAGGCGACACAACTCTGGACTTCCTGGTCAAGCTCCAGCTAGGCCCCATCAGCCTCAAGTAGACCGCCATGCCTCAAGGAAAGGCCAAGTGAGCACAGGCCCTGAGCCTGACCCTGAGGTGCCGCTGGGGGACTGGAGCTGCACCTCCGTCCCCTCGGAGCTGTGCCTCAGGACTCCGTCCTCACCTCAGCAGGCTCTGGGGCAGTCAGCAGCCCCTCCAGGGATCTTACTCCCAGAGCCACCAAGGGGGTGGGACACCCTCCCTGACAGGCCTCTGTTGCCTACCAGGGCTACTCACCACCATGTGATCTTGAACTCATAGATGGGGCGCTTGCAGTAGTAGTGGTTGACGAGGTGCTTGTCACACACCCCGATGCACTGGTGGTCCACGGTGAGGCCCTGGGCTGAGAGGTCTGTGACCAGGCAGTGCAGCAGGTCATAAACATCAGCCACGGCCTCCCAGGGCCCGAAAGACACATCCACTTCACAGTGGTGCTCAAAGAGCTGCCCGTCACTCTCGCTCCGCTCGAAGCGCAGGGAGTTGAGGAGGGGACACTCGTAGGGGGTGATGGGCATCTCCTCCTTGAAGACACAGACCTTGAGCTTGGCAAAGCGGGCCTTCCGCTGTACTGCACGCAGCCGGGCGATCTCCACAATCCGCTCCAGATGGTCTAGGAGGGGCGACACAGCACCCATCACTGGGGTGGAGGGGTGGCACGGGGCAGTGGGAGGGTGCATAGAGTCCTAGTGACAGCAGGATGCAGAGGGGAAGAGACAGATTTCCTGGGGCAGGACTCAGTGGGCCTACGAAGGGCACAAACTTAAACAGTGGTCATGGTTCTCCAGAGCAAAAAGAAACCAACGGGATGAGGATTGTCCCTTTGAAATGAGATTTGCTGACTGTTGTAGGCAAGGTGAGCCCACCTTGACCTGAATCTTCCCACTGTGACGAGGAAGGGAGGAGGACAATGTCTCCCATCTTGAGTACCCGGATCATCCCTGGACCCACTTGTTCTGGTGGAGACCTAGACGTGACAGACGCCTTGCAACCCTCTTCCCTCAGACCCCGACTGTCCCGGGCAGTTGACACCTCACCTTTGTAATAGGGCATGAGTCCCAGAAACGCCTGGCGCACCTTCTCACCCTTCAGTGGCTGCATGTTCTCCAGCTGCTCCAGGAGGGGCCCGATGGCGTAGTACTGGGCCTCCTTGTACACAGCCCGTACACGCTCCCAGGGAGGCAGGTCCCCCGAGCGTAGGAAATTCAGCACGTCTCTGAGCAGGAAGAAAGAGGGTAGGTGAGAAGGAGTTAATGGACCTGCCTGTTGCCACACAGTGGTTGGACAGAATCTGGAAGCAGACTGCCAGCTGTGTAAACATGGGTAGGTTAACCCGACTTGGTGCCTCAGCTTCCTCATCTGTAAAATGGGAGAAAATAATAAGACTATCTCATAATGTTATGAGGGAGTTAAGTGCTTAGGAAATTCCTGGCACAGAGTAAGCCCTCAATAAGTGTTGGTAGTTGCTATTATCAGTATGATTATTATTACTAATATAATTAATATTAGGTATATTATTAATAGGTATTACAGGTATAATGGAAAGATATAACATCTAGCCACTTTACATATATATAGTTTTAAACTGAGGTGCAATATTCAATAAATGTACAAATCTTAATTGTATAGTTCAATCAGTTTTTAAGTGTGAATATACTCACCCAACCATCCCCCCGCCCCAGATCAAGTTATAGAACATTTCCATCTCCTTAAGGTTTCCTGGGGCCCCTTCCCAGTCAATCTCTAGAAAGGCGCCCACTCTAACTTTTCCTTCTGTTAATAAAATTAGTTTTGACTTTTCTTGAAATTCATATAAATGGAATCATACAGTATGTTCTCTTTTGTACCTGGCTTGTTTCTTGCACCATAATGCTTTTGAGATTTATCCACCATGTTGTGTGTAACGTAGTTTATTTTTTTGTATTATTAGTTTCTTTTTATTATTGATTATGTAAGTAGTATACCACTGTATGAATATACTATAATTAATTTATCCATTCTCCTGTTGATGGACATTTGGGTTGTTTTCAGTTTTTGGCTGTTATGAGTAGCTGCAATGAACATTCCTGTATAAAACCTTTTGTAGGGCTGGACACGGTGGCTCACACCTGTAATCCTAGCACTCTGGGAGGCCGAGGCGGGAGGATCACTCAAGGTCAGGAGTTCGAGACCAACCTGAGTAAGAGCGAGACCCCCATCTCTACTAAAAAATAGAAAGAAATTAACCAGACAACTAAAAATATATAGAAAAAATTAGCTGGGCATGGTGGTGCATGCCTGTAGTCCCAGCTATTTGGGAGGCTGAGGCAGAAGGATCGCTTGAGCCAGGAGTTTGAGGGTGCTGTGAGCTAGGCTGACACCACAGCACTCTAGCCTGGGCAATACAGTGAGACTCTGTTTCAAAAAAAAAAAAAAAAAACCTTTTGTGGGCCAGGTACAGTGGTTCACATCTATAATCCTAGCACTTTGGGAGGCCAAGGCAGGAGAATTGCTTGAGGCCAGGAATTTGAGACCAGGATGGGCAACATAGCAAAACCTTGTCTCTGCAAAAGAATTAAAAGTTAGCTGGGGTGGTGGTGCACACCTGTAGTCCTAGCCACTTGGGAGGCTGAGGCAGGAGGATCACATGAGCCCAGGGTCCAGGAGTTCAAGGCTCACTTGATCACTCCACGACACTCCAGCCTGGGTGACAGAGTGAGACTCTATTTCTAACAAAAAAACCCAAAAAACCTTTTGTGGACACAAGCACCAATTTCGCTCGGGTAAGTGTCAGGACTAGAATTGTTCGGTCACAGGATGAGTGCACGTTTAACAAAGTGGTTGTAGCATTTCTACATTCTCACCAGTAATGTAGAAGAGTTCTAGCTGTTCCTCATCCTTGCCACCAGTATTGTTCTATAGCTATACGAAGAAGATTAAATGCCTAACCATAATGTCTGAACAAGTTGGTTCCAGGACTGAATAAAATTACATATTGCATTTTCTTTTCTTTCTTTTTTTTTTTTTTGAGACAGAGTCTCACTCTGTTGCCCGGGCTAGAGTGAGTGCCATGGCGTCAGCCTAGCTCACAGCAACCTCAAACTCCTGGGCTTAAGCAATCCTACTGCCTCAGCCTCCCGAGTAGCTGGGACTACAGGCATGCGCCACCATGCCCGGCTAATTTTTTCTATATATATTTTTAGTTGTCCAGATAATTTATTTTCTATTTTTAGTAGAGACGGGGTCTCGCTCAGGCTGGTCTCGAACTCCTGACCTCGAGCGATCCACCCGCCTCAGCCTCCCAGAGTGCTAGGATTACAGCTGTGAGCTACCGCGCCCAGCCTGCATTTTCTTAAAATAAAAATTCAGTCTTTCTAATTCACTTTTCAGATTCTTTACTGCTAAGAGTAGTCAGACCCATCACTGGTAGCCGTGGCAGGGAGTAAACCCTAAGATCAGGTTGTTACTGAGGTAACAACAGCTTAGCCTGTGACCATAATACGACACCAGAGAACACTCACTAAGAATTAATGTTAATCTGTGTCAGCCACTATTTGAGTGTTATCCCATTTAATCCTTTCAACATTATATGGTATGTGCTATCTTATCTCCATTTTATAAATGGGGCCCAGAGAGGTTAGAAATACCCTTGCTCAAGCAGCCACAGCTGCCAGAGGCTCAGATCCAGACGTGGCTGACTCGAAGCCCACACCCACAATGGTCCCGGCTTCAGCACAAGCATTCAGACCAAAGTGTGGTACGCTCATCACCATGGGGCCTGTTCCAGGTAGAGGCCCAAGCAGCCTCCATGGTGGGTGCTGGGGGTACCTCAGCTGCACCAGCAGACAAATGCACCCCACCAGCTGCCCTGAACCTGTATTTTATGAGTCTTTCAACAACTTCATCTGCTGCTGATGAATCATAGGCCACTGGAGTCCAGCAGTCTGAGTATGAATGCCACCATATCCTGCTTTCTGCCACGCCCCTGCCTGCTCTGTCACTCTCCTGCTGTGCCGCGTGGGCATAGGCACATCAGCCTTGAGTCAAACCCTGTTCCCCCTTTCTACAGCCCCTCTTAAAATTAGTGCTGTAGGATCTTCAGCAAACCTTGGTGAGCTCTAAAAATCAAAACCCTGGGGTAAGGCCCAGCTAAGAGTGCTGTGGGAGCTGCCAGCTGGGGCCAGCACTTTCCTCCCCCAAACAGCCTGCAAACAAGAATCTTTTTATAGTTCTGCAGAGCGATGTGACACTTTGTTTTCTCAGCATTGGAGGCAGCTGACAGCCCACTGGGGAAACCCAGATGCTACACAGCAAATTATTTGACCTGAGGCTCCTTTCTGAGGATAAAAATGACCTTTTCCCACAATGTAGGCAATTCTACTTGGACGCCAGCACAGAGATGTAGTGGTTTAGAGTTTCTGCCTCCCTGGTCATTTGATTCAAGGTCAAGGACCATGTAAGTTTTCTAGTTATCTCCAAACGTAGACTGAAGGAGCAAAGAGTTCTAGTGACACACACTGAAAAGGACTTGGCCAAGGGTCACACCAAAGCTCTTTATTTAATCCACATTGACAGGCCTGTGAGGCAGCTATAATTATTTCTCATTTCATAAACAAGGAAACTGAGACATAAAGTCTTTAAATCGTTTATGCGTAAGATTGTCAGAAGTCCTTTCTTGGGAAAGGTTATTATCATTATTTTTAGAGATGGGGTCTCACTATGTTGCCCAGGCTGGAGCGTGGTGGCTACTCACAGGTGCCATCATAGCGCACTGCAGCCTTGAAACCTGGGCTCAAGTGATCCTTCTGCCTCAGCCACCAGAGTAACCGGGACGATGAGCATGGTCCACCATGCCCAGCTGCTTTTTTTTTTTTTTGTGATTCTGTTTTCCCATGTTTTAGTGTTAAAATGACAGGAACAACAGAAGGATTTTTTTAAGAGACTTTTCTTGGCAAAATTAAAGGATGGCAACCCTGTGTCAGCCCTTCCCTAACCTTTGTCATCATTGTTGCTTTATACTACTGAAAGAAGTTTGGGAACCACTGCTACACCACATGCTTCCTCCCAACGGCAATGTTGAACCCTAGAATCTAGATCTGAAGGTATTCTCTGAGAAGTTGTTTTAGACTCTCCCTGTGTCTAGGTGGGATCACACCTCTTCCTCTCCACACAGATGATAACTTCCTGATCTCAAATTGCCTAGGATAGCTGGATGCAGTGGTATGCATCTAGCTGTTTGGGAGGCCGACACAGGAGGATGGCTTGAGCCCAGAAGTTCGAGGCAGTGCATTATGATCACATCTGTGAATAGCTACTGCACTCCAGCCTGGGCAACACAGTGAGACCTTATCTCCAAAAAATATAAAAAATTAAAAAACCTAAAAATAAATTTAAAAATAAATAAATGAATAATAATAAAAATTTAAAAATTGCCTAGGATAGAAGCTGTTTCCTCATACCCAGCCAGTGTGGGTAATTTGGAATTTCTCTGGCTGTCCTTGTCTCCTTTGGCAAAGAAACTAAGCATTTGGATCCAATTCAACAAGCAAATTTATTAAATTCCATCAGAATGTTCTCTCTTCTTCTAGGTACTATGGAATATGCCAAAGTCCCACATCCAAGCCCAGGCTACTCACTTGCTAGGACTATAAAGTTGATTGTAGAGTGAGAGACATACCCAAAGTGTGTACCATCTCGGTCAATGAAGTACCGGCCCTCGGAGTCCGTGGGGATGTAATGGCGCCCACTGAACATGGCCGCCAACATGGTATCTTCGTAGCGCCGCAAGGTAGACAGGCGTGTAGTGAAGTGAGCCCCTCCAATGTTAAGGGGGACAACCTCAGGAAACTGGAAAGGAACCATGGTGTTCTCAGGCAGGCAGGGGGGAATGAGAGGCAGGGCTGCTCCGTCTTCAGTCTTCTCTGGTCCGATTAGTGCCAACCATTCGCTCAGTCACCCAAGCCCAGGGGACCCTCTGAACACATTACATTCTCTCTCCTTCCTCTTCCTATACTCATCAGTTGCCAAGTCCTACCTGTTCTACCCCCCATAGCTCTTAAGTCAGGTCTCTACACCCCAACCCCACTATCTCTGCTCTAGAGCTCAAGCCTTCATTGTCCTCCTTCCACTTCCTGAATTTACTCTTTGTGTCTTTGCTCATGCTGTCTTCTTTGCCCAAAATGCACTTACCACTCTCCCTCTGCCGATAAAGCAAAGCAATTGCCCCATATGGTGGTGCAGGTTGTTTACTGTATAACGGCACCTGGATGAGAGTGATCTACTAACCCAGCTACATGCCCTTTTTCTAATTTACACCAAGGCACCATATAGGTTAGCAGCATCCACTCATTCTAGAAGTTTCCATTCAAGTTCCCCTCCTCTGTGAGCTCCATTGTCCCTCACCTGCCCCCAAGATAGAGTTAATGACATACTCCTCCACTGTGCCTTCCTGGTGTGCCACACTTTCCTCTATTATAGCACCTAGCACAATACACTGGCAATTATCGGCCTCTGTCAACACACTCCACTAGGCCTCAAGCCTCCCAAGGGCAGGGAAAGCATCTTGCTCGCCAATCATGGGGCTGCCACAGCAGAGCTCAGTAGATGTGTGTTGAAGGCTTCCAGGCAACCAGTCCTCTCTTACTTCATCTGTGGAGGGAGAAGATTAGTCTCCAGTCCAGCTAAGGTTCTGGAGGCAAGGGCTGGGCAAAGAACAGGAAAATGATGGTACAGATGTGCCCTAAGAAGCTTGGGGTTTCCCCTAAAATGCTCAGGCTTTTTTTTAAGTGTCTTTCAGTGCTTGTGGTTTCTATCAAACTGTATCTGAAAGAAATGAGGTCAGTTTTAGTTCTCTCTAATTTTCCCACAAACTTCCTCCAGATCAACTAAAATTTTATCCCAGTGCATACTTTTCAATATTACATCTCTCTCACTCCAGTGGAAGTTTATGCATATTTATCTAGACAGACCCTTTTCCTACCTTTCAAATCCTTTGTGAAATAAAGTAGGGTACAAATACATTAACGAAAACTTACCCAGGGCCTTGTGCATTGTGAGATCACAGTAAAGACCCAAAATGCACTGAATGAATGAATGAATGAAATAGGTGTTTACAGCTCTATGTATGAAAGTATTGTTACTCTTCTGCACCTAGAACATGTGTAAATGCCTTTTGGTTATTCTATAGGTCCTTAGAAACCATTCTATGTGTATACCAAGGACTCAGATATTGTTTTGGAATAATAATACTTTACATTTCTGGATCTCTTTAAACCTTTTCCAAAAATATTTGTACCAATCCAAGTATTTGCTCCATATTAGAGATTAGAAGATTGAAGTAGAGAGAACAAAAGTCATCAAAAACACAGAGTTTTAGAGCTCACATGGAGCAATGCAATTGGTGGGGAAGCTGGCCCTGGAGCCCTAGCCTGCAGTCTCTCTCTCAAACTACATCATTTCCCCAATGACTACACAAAAAATAGCACCACTGGGTCTGTTTTTCAACTGCAGAGAGTATTTCTAGAATTTTGCTCATTTTCACAAGTTGCCCAGGATGTTGGGGGGTATAAGACTTACAACCCTAACACAACACTATCTGTCTAAGAGTCTCACCCAGCCCAGCTCCCCTGGGCCTCTGTCCACTGTCCTGGGACTCCACACATCACATGCTCCGGGATCCAGGACTACCTTAGCTAGACTCCCTCTTCAGTGTCCAGCAAGGCCCCACCTTCCCTCCTCTTTCCCCTTCTCTTGAGGGTCATTTCAGGGATTAAACAGGATAGTGTCACACACATTAAGTAAGAGCAGTGGAAGCCACGGTGCATCACAGCACAGCAGCTAGTGAGCGGAAGCCACGAGGTTGTCAGGTGAGCGTGGACACATTTATTACTTGGCCAGCTCCTTATCTGCAGATGGCTCCTTGTCCCATTCCCTGGGCAGCTGGGTATAAGCAACCACCAAAGCCTCCTCCTGGACTCTCTAGAAGACACCATCATCTCTTGGGGCTCCAGGGTCCCCCTCCCATGGCCTGCCCTCCCCCCTAAAGGTGGGACATAGGGAAGGGAGCAAATCAGCCTTGCAGGCAGTGGGTGCTGGAAGGAGGGGCTGGGGCGCCAGGTGTCCCCAGGGTCAGGGAAGACACAGCTGGTGCATTTGATACATTTTACAGGGGCGCGGGCGGGGGAGCACAGCTCCTGGGGCGCCGCCCTGAGCCCGACCCCGGACCTCGGCCCTGGCCCAGCGGGGCTCCCCTCCCAAGGTCAGCTCTGTCCCGCACCGTCCCCACGCCCCCCTCCGGCCGTCCAGGTACCTCCTGGGGCAGCAGGGGCAGCGCGTGCCCCGCCTGCGTGGCCGTCGGGGTGGCCGGCTCCAGAAAGTCGTCTTCGGCGTCGGAGCTGGACATGGCACCGTCCGGGCGACGGCTGTCTGGCTCCCGCCCCGTGACTACCACCATCCCTCTGGCTCTGGGCAGTGGGCGCGGCTTCGGGCGGGCGGCGGCGGCGGCGGCGTCCCCGGGCACTATCGCCGGGCAGCGGCTGGCATGACGCGGCCGGCCGCGGGGGAGGGGCCGAGAGCCGGAGCGCGGGCCGGGAGGGCGGCCGCTTCCTCAGCACCTACCCGCTCGCGGACCAGCCCGCCGACCGCCGGGCCCGGCCTGACCCGGTCGCCTCCCGCTATTGGCTAAGCCCCTGCAGGCTCCGCCCTGATTGGCAGGACGTTCTCCCAGTCGCAGAGCAGGCAGCGCGTTCGGCCGGCGTCCCAGTGGCCATTGGGAGCCGGGCCTGCTGGTCTGCCCTGCTCTGATTGGCCCTCTGGCCAGCGGGCGCGACCCCTCCAACGCCGAACCCCGCCTGGGTAGTCAGCGCGGGGGCGCGCGGCCGCCGCCTCCTAAGAGCGGGCCTCGGCGGCGGCTCTGACGACCGCTCCCGCGGCTGCGTGGGCGCCCTGTGACTGAGCCGAGGGCTCACGTCTTGCTCGTTCGTCGCCTCCAGGGAGGGCCCGGGCAGCCTTTCCTGGAGGATGTGGCTGGAGGAGGACCGAGGCCGCAGGGAGGGAGGCAGCGCTGCGACCGCGGCTGTTCCTCCTCGGGCCGCGAGGCGCATCGGCTTTGCCGTCCTTCCCCACTGACTCAAGCAGGAATCCGAAAACAAAACTCGGAATAGGAGCAGCCGAGTTCAGTCACTGGTGGCGGAGACTCCCCGCCGTGACTGTCCGCCACCGGGCACCCGGACACGCAGCGGGACCCGCCCTTCCCGAGGGGGCGCGGGCTGGTGCGGAGCCGGGACCGACCCCACTGCGTCGTGCGGGCGCCGGGGTCAGCTCTGGGACTCCCAGGGAGCAGGGCTTTTAGCCCTTTCAGACCATTTTCACACCCCGTTCCTCCTCTGATTCTCACATTGTTGTGACAGAAAAGGAAACTGAGGCCTGGAAGATCAGAGATGAACTAGTGGTCCCCCCGGGACCTTCCCCTGGGGGACCATGCCAGCCCAGCCTCAGGAGTCCCCTAGGTCGGCGTTTCTCCAACTCTGGCTGCGCCCAGTCCGCTGGAGGGGACCTTGTTACCGCGCGGAGTCCAGTCGCAGCCCCAGGGGACCCGATTCCGTCAGTCGGGGGCGCAGCCCTGTGCGACTCGCCTTCCTGACGGCCTCGGGGCGGCGCCGCCGCTGCCGGCGCGCGATCCACTCTGAGCGGCGCCCCGAAGGCCCCTGAAGGCCTCTTATCCACCTTTCTCAAAAACACCTGTAACAAAATGTCCTCTTTCCAGCCTGATGACAATTAGGATGTTTCAGCTGTAAAAGAAACCACAACCAAAGTGATGAGGGACGGAGTGAGGGAATTTCATTTCATTACGTTACGTAACACGAAGTCTGAGCAGCGCCAGGGTTGGTGCATTCAGTGACTCCGCGAAGACTGGGCCGCCCGGCCGCTCCGGAAAACCAGCTCTAGAAAACCTCAGAGCTGAGAGACGGTTTTTCCAACACCCTAACGCAAGGCTGTGTAAAGAAAATGGGAAGGAGGAGGAAGGGGAAAGTCTCCGTGCGATCAGTTTTACGTTGTTGAATGTGTTTTCATCTTCCATTTCTGGTGGTAATTTATTTCCTTTAGGAATGTATGTAGTTTCCCATTTGGTTTTGTTTACGCACCGTGGGGAGATCCAAGGCCAGCAGCTTGCTGAGAGGGAAGGGGTTGGACCTGGCCCTCGAGGAAGGCAGAGCTCTTTGCCGGCAGCGACCATCCCCAGCCCTCAGTGGAAGGACTCCCGGGCCAGCTCTCGCAGGGAGGGCTGCAGGGAGCCATAGGGAACGTTCGAGGGAGGGTGGGTGGCACGTGCCCAGGCAGAGGTGGGGGCTTCTCTGAGAACAGGCTCTGGGATTTAATGCTCCTCCAAGAGCCACGCAAACAGTCCTAGAAGCATCAAGCCCTGAGATGAGTAAACCGGGTTATGTTTTCTGCCAAACCTCCCCAAGCAGAACTTTTGAGTGCTGGCAAATTTTCAAAGTGCTGATTCAGCTCCGGAATTTCCTCTCCTGATTTTAATTTATTGAATAAATATTTTATTAATAACAAAAATAATGGAAATGAAAATAGGAACAGAAGCATCCACCTTCTTTTAGTTTTAATTTGGATTTAAATATTTTAGACATATAAACAATTATAGATAATAACACATGAGAACTCGTCTACTGTACTCACGTCCTGGCTCGTGAAACAAAGTATTACAAACACAGTCGGTGCATTACTTTCTAATCTCTTTCCCCTCCCTCATAAATGTGATATGTATCATTCCATGCATGGCATGCATGTTTTCTTTTTAGTCGGGATTTAAACAAAAAAGTACAAAATCATATATGTACAGTTTGAAGAATAATTATAAAGGAGATAGCCAGACAACTTCCAGCCAATCAAGAAATAGAACACCCCAGTTGCCATGCACTCAGTGGAGTCCTCCCTGATGAAGGTGATTCTGTTCTCTGAGAGGTCACCACTAGCCTCACTTTAGTGACAACCATTTCCTTGTTTTCCAAGTTTAACCACCTGAATATCCCTCTCTAAGCAATGTAGTTTGATGTTTATTTTGGACTTTATTTATTTTTTTGAGATGAGGTCTCGCTTACTCATCCAGGCTACAGTGCAGTGGCACGATCCCCGCTCACTGCAGCCTCAAACTCCTGGGCTCAAGCGATCCTCCTGCCTCAGCCTCCCGAGCAGCTGGGACTACACATGTATATCACCATGCCCAGCTAATTTTTTGTAGAGACAGGGCCTTGCTATGTTGCCCAGGTTTGTCTTAAACTCCTGGGCTCAAGTGATCCTCCCGCCTTGGCTTCCCAAACTGCTGGGATGATAGGCATGCGCCACTGTGCCCAGCCTTGTTGTGGGACTTTAAATGAATGGAATCCATTCCGTGGTTATTATCCATGCCACTGTTGACAAATATTTAATCCAGTGTTACACTATGACAAACCGTGCTGCTATGAACTTTATTTTTATGCCTTATGCTGCCATGAACATTTTTTTTTTTTTTTGAGACAGAGTCTCACTCTGTTGCCCAGGCTAGAGTGAGTGCCGTGGCGTCAGCCTAGCTCACAGCAACCTCAAACTCCTGGGCTTAAGCGATCCTCCTGCCTCAGCCTCCCGAGTAGCTGGGACTACAGGCATGCGCCACCATGCCCAGCTAATTTTTTCTATATATATTTTTAGTTGGCCAGATAATTTCTTTCTATTTTTAGTAGAGACGGGGTCTCGCTCAGGCTGGTCTCAAACTCCTGACCTCGAGCAATCCACCCGCCTCGGCCTCCCAGAAGGCTAGGATTACAGGCGTGAGCCACCACGCCCAGCCTGCCCTGAACATTTTATATCACATTGTGTCACTCCCCCATTTAAAGCTCTTTAAAGAGAGCCTTGTTTCAGGAGAGGGGTGAGGAAATCACTTGATTCTGAGTGAGGTGAGAAGAATAGGCAGCAAGGAAGAGAAAAGTGCAAATACTCTGTCA
This sequence comes from Lemur catta, assembly GCF_020740605.2. Lineage (NCBI taxonomy): Eukaryota > Metazoa > Chordata > Mammalia > Primates > Lemuridae > Lemur > Lemur catta. The sequence goes on from NC_059129.1 coordinate 33,702,622, forward strand.
AGGAGTTTTGCTAGCACCCAGAACTCCCATGCTTCCCAAATTTTAACTGTAATATATCAACCTTTGATCACTAGATTCTATCCTCCCACCTCTCTCTCAAGGCCTGGTTTACCTGCTTAACATTGATAGTCTTAAATCCTTAAGACTGATGGTTCCTTGCCCTCTCACCTCCTCCCTCCCCAGGGATCTAATTATTTGACTTTATTTTCTCCCCTATCCTACCAAGATCCGATTGCGTGTCCATTTCAACACCTTTCTCGGGAATGCCCTCATGTGTTTGTTCTCTGCCTTCTCCAGCACCCGAGAGTCCTGCAAACCCACAACCTCGTATTAACCCGTCAATCTCCTGCGCCCTGTCCTGGGCAAGAGTCACCACCATGTGAATTGGTAGCTCCACAAACACATGACTGACTCGCAGAGCTCTCAGGGCATTGTGCCAGCGTCCTAGGCAGCTCTCCTCTCTACTTCCAACCTTACCATTCTTTTCACAACCCTTTCTCTCTCCAGGAAATCCCCTCTTCCTCCAGCAAATGGCAACTTGGCTTTTATTGCACAGAGAAATGCAGGCTCTCAGGCTTGAAGGACTCCCTCAACTTCCTACCACCTCACCTGCAAGTTTATCTGCAAAGTCACCTCTCCCCCCCTACCCCCGCCCGCTTTAAGAAGTTTCTCTTCACTGGGTTTGGGGCTAATTCTTCCAACTGGCTTTTGCTGCCTTTCTTTTCCAGGATGGGACCTTACTCCATCAGTTAACTCTTCTCTCTCCTGTATTTTCAGTCTCTCCCTCTATATTGTGCTCTTTGCTATAGCCTACTCTATGTGTCACTTTCTCCCATTATATATTTTTTTTTCTACTTTTTTTTTTTTAATTAAATACAGGGTCTTGTTGTGTCACCCAGGCTGAGTGCAGTGGTACAATCATAGCTCACTGCAGCCTTAAACTTCTGGGCTTAAGTAATCCTTCCGCCTCAGCCTCCCAAGTAGGTAGGACTACAGTCATGCACTACCATGCTTGGTTAATTTTTAAACATTTTTTGTAGAGATTGGTGTCTCGCTATGTTGCCCAGGCTGGTCTTGAACTACTGGTCTCAAGTGATCCTCCCACCTTGGCCTCCCAAAGTGCCAGGATTACAGGTGTGAGCCACTGTGCCCGACCTAACTTTCTCCCATTAAAAATGAACAAAACTCTTCCTCAGTCCTGCATCCTTCTCTAGGTAGCACATCTTCTTTCTCTGTTCCTTTCTAGTCAATATTCTCACAGGAATAGTTCACACTGGCTTCTTCTCCTTCCTTATCCCCATTGCAAATTAGACCACCGACCTACCATTTCCCTGAAACTGCTGCCCCCAAGATCACCAAGTGGCCTCCTAATTGCCAAAGCCAATATTTTGTCCTTCGTGAACTCTCTGAAGCACGCCACTATTGACCAGTGTAGGAGCAAAGGGAAAACTTCCCCTTTGCCCTCGGAAGTTTCACGGAGACATCAGCTCACAAAAGGCGATTAATAAGAGAAAAGGCATAGAATTTATTAACGTGTACATGGGGAGCATCACAGAGTGACTACCCACCCCCCACAACGGGTGCAGAAGCTTATGTACCATCTTGATGTTACAGAAGGAACGAGGCCTCAGAGCATGGCCCACACCAGGCTGCTGGTGCTGAAGCAGGTTGTCGTGGCAAGACAGCTTATGGGAGGGAGAGAAGAGGAGGCTTGGCTAGCAAAGGTGGTCTCGTCATGCAGGTGACATCTCCCAAGTAGCAGCCCTCAGAGAGAATAGATGGTAAATGTTTCTTTCAGACCTTTAAGGTGTCCGACTCCCAGTTAATGTTTCCTAGACTGAGACAAAGGAAGTCCTGGCTACATCATGCAGATGTTTTACAGACATAGATTTTTTTCCCACAAGAGGCATCTTTGCAGGGCTATTTCTGTTTGCTGGCCCTCTGACAGCCATCTCAAAATATGCCAAAGAAATATATTTTGGAGTAAAATATTTTGATTTCCTTCACCAGCTTTTCTTTCTGGAACCCCCTTCCTCCTTTGAATTTCTCAACCCTCTCCTCTCCTCTGCATCTCTCTTCCATCCCCTGGCGGTGCCCACCCTCCCCTCATCCATTCAGCGTGCTGGATCGTAGAATTAGTCACAGGCTTGCTTCCCTTCCCTTTCTACATACGCTCTCAAAGTGCTCTGTCTGCTCCCGTGGCTTCAACCAGCATCTAGACATTAAAGATTCCCAAATTTCAATTTCCAACCCAGATTTTTCTCTTGTACCTTATCCTACTAAAACTGACTGCCTGACATCTCTAACTTGTGTCCCCCGGGGTACTTCAAACTTAACGTGTCCAAAACCTAACTCCTCTTTCCACCAAATATTTTCATCCTCCTTTATTTCCCTCAGTTTTCTCCATCCCTTGTCCCTCATCCACGGGGACAAAGGGAGGTATCAGTTGAGAGGGTGGAGTCAGAGGCTTGGCCTTCCCTTGCTCTTCTGGCCTGGGGGTGGGGTGTTTTCCAGCAGCTTCCCAGGGCGCACAAGCTTGGCAAGAGCCAGTTGCTCTCAGCCGGCTCAGCTCCCCTCAGCCCCAGATGCACCCGGTCCTTAACCAGTGCTGTCCCTCAGCGTGGACCTCTCTTCCCATTGTCTGCTTGGTCAGCGTGCCGATAGCTTCTTATCTTTGACTCCCCTGAAGTGTGCCTCACTGGATCCTAGAAGCTTGGAATCTGAAAGCTGCTTTCCCCGGAGTCCTTTGTGTCCTGGGTTCCACAGGCGACCTGACCTTCACCAAACAGAGCAATGAGCTTGAGATTTGGAGGGCAAATCCTGTGCGAATGAACACTGAATTAGTGACCATGATTTTTGCCCTTTCTGCTGGCAAGCTTGGATATGGGATTGTTAAAACTTTTGTCTGTTTTGGCTGTAGCAGAGGTCCCGGTGTCGGTCTCCAGCTTCCTGGCTGCCAAGGCAGGGTGGAGGCTTTCGTTCTGCTGTTCCATTCATCTCTGTAGTATTGCCAAGGTCTAGTGCCCATAGTAGGAACTCAGTAAATGAATATATGAAAGGACTTTGTGCTATGATCAAGTTCAAATTAATTACCAGTCTCCACAGATTTTTTTCTCATTTGTTTTGTTGGCATTATTTGTATATAGAGGCACAAATTGTTGTCATTAATATTGTAGAGGTAGGGAATTCCAGGATGCCATCATGCTGGGTGGTGGGAAGGGGCTTCCCCCAAACTGTGAGAGGTCCAGGGGGTCTTATCCAGAGCAGAGGGCTCTTTGGTTTGGGGAACACACTGGTCACCATGGATATTTTGCCATGCAAGATGACATGGGCCCTGAGGTGTTTCATCCCAAGTTCTTTATACTGTTGGGGATCAGAAAATGGTACCCCAGGACAAGGGCCTCAGCAGCAGCCTTAGAAGCAGAAGTTTTTCTCTGACTTTCTCCTGTCCTCCTGCCTCTCAGCCCCATTCTTCCCTGGGGCTGGCCAGAGAAATTAGAATCCCTCTTCTCCAAGGCCAGTTATAAAAACCAGAACTCCTTTTCCTGAAAGCCACCCATAAAACCAAAAATGATTCTGCATAAAACCTGGCCATAAAGAAGTTATCTGACCTGCCCTATTTGACTGTAGGTCAAAAGACCACCATTCCAGAGAGGGTCCTGCCCCACACCCGGAAGGAAGGCATGCGTGCTCAGAGAGGCCAAGCTGGGTTTGCCCACGCAGTCTGTTAGCATTAGATCGTACCCTTTTTGTCCAAACATATTTCTACATGGTGGTCCATACTTTGTTGAACCTAAGCATAAAAATGGACAATTTCCCTTGTATCTTTGAGTCTCCATTCTGAAAGTTCTCATATATATACATTAAATAAAATGTATGTGCCTTTTCTCCTACTCATCAATCTGCCTAATGTCAGTGATTTTTCATCTAACATTTAGGGGGCCAAGAGCCTTGGTCCCTACAACACGTAGGCTTTTGATGTTTTATATTTTCATTTATTATTTAAACAAAAATTAGCACTATGAAATATAGATGCAAAAATAACTCACATTCAGAATTCCATGAAAATAGTGTTTTATGAATTTAGTTTGAGGGTTCATAGTTGTCCTACCTAATATTGCATATTATTTTTTCATCCATAATTTCTCTTGTTCCAGCCACCTCTGGAAGCATTATGGCCACATCCCACTGGTGGGTGAGTAAGTATTGGAGCCACTTCCCTGATTCTCCCTCCCACCCCATGCCCAGTTGATGTGGTATTTCCACTGGGCTGTCAGTTCAAGTTTAAGCACTTCACAGCTTGAGTATCTATTACCCGAATATGGCTCCATCAAATGGAAAAAGAATTTAGCTGGAAATACAATCCCTTGCATGCTGATAAAATACACCTCATCTCCTAATGTCCCCATCTTTCGGGGCTTCTGCACTATTCCACAGCCTTTGTCCTCCCAGGCACCTCACCCACTTAGGAACCATGTTGGATCGGAGGCTGGGATGGGCCTGCTTCTGTCCGAGGCAGTAAAAGGGTACCAGGGCAAAACAACTTGCCGTTTAGTGGTGTCTGGCTCTGGAGTTCTGACATTTGTTTGGAACTTCCAGCTGAAAGTCCTTTTGGTTAGCTAGAAACATTAAGGTACAGTGAAACATTAAAATATTCCAAAGCAATTTAGGGTTAAAATAATCTATAAGGTCAGGGGTCTGCAGACTTTTTCTGCAAAGGGCCAAACAGTAAATATTTTCAGCTTAGCAGGCCAGATGGTCTCTGTCTCAACTACCTGACTCTGCCGTTGTTGAGGGAAGCGGCCACAGACAAGACGTGAATGAACGGTGGCCAGGTTGGCTCGCTGGCTGTAGTTTGCCAACCCTCGCACAAGAGAGACATAAACCCTACACACTGTGAGTTTTTCAGATGTGCTCCTTCTAAAGGTCCTAATAGCTGATACCCTGCTTCATTTCTGATTCAAGTCTCAGTTATTTATTTGTGAAGAATAATCAATAGCCAAGACCTGAGATTATTAATATTACTAGTTTTTCATCAGAATGGTTGGCCAAATAATGAGTCATCAGAAAATAAATGAGTTGAGAGCTAATGTTAGGTCTAACTAGACACGTAGCCTTGTGTAAGTTATAGCACGACTCTAAACTCAGTCTTTTGTCTGTAAGATCAGAGGGTTCAATCTCATGGTTTCTTTCTTTCTTTAAAAAAAACTCTCACTGCTTTTTACTTTTTTACGGAATGAATTCATGTTGATAGTAGCACATTTAGAAAACAGTTAATCAGAAAGGACAAAAATCCCCACTCTACTACTAAGAGATACCACTGTTAACATTTTGTGACATGTCCTTTCAGTCGTATATTGATGATTCTGTTTATTTTTCTATCTTTAAATAACAAAAATGGGATCACATTAAACAGCTTTGTGACCTCAAATTTTCATTTACTATAACACTAACATTTTCCTGTGTTAATAAATATTTTTCTGTCATATTTATTAGAGTAGTATTTTATTAATGTGGGTGTACCATAATTCATTTAGCCAATACCCTCTATTATTAGGTTGTTTCAATTTTTTTGCTCTTACAAACTCATTGCAATGGACATCTCTGTAGAGAAAATTTTCAACACATTCATCATATTATATATTTCCTTATTTCTTTCAACTTTACAGCTTTTTCATAATGTAGCAGTCATTCCATGTTTGGCCAACAGAGGGCATGTTAAGCTTTCCTTCTCAGGACAAGGCCATGAGCCGTTTCTACTGTATGTAATAAAAAGTGGTTTCATTGTGAAAACTATTCAATTTTGGAGCTTTAGTAATCAACGCACTCCAAAGGGAACATAAAAGTCATTTATTTTTGTAACACTATTAAACACACACACATACCCCAATACTCAAATAATAAACCGCTTTGTTAGGACTTAAACCCAAAAGGAATAAAAATGACCTCTTTGCTCAACTTAGAATAACTGAAAGGAGTACTCTATTTTATGAAGAGACACAGTCTCTGTAGAAAATTATAGCGATTAGTGACAAACTAGCAGGAAAGGCAACTCAATCCTGAAAACACTGACTTTGCCAGAGAAAAGCCCAGACAGCCCCAGGATTTGTAGCTCCCTAAACATAGTTTGGAGTAACGCTGAATGGAGTCTTGCCTATACCATTTCTTACCAATTACCTACCAGCCAGTTTTGGGTAGGAAATACTATAAGTTTTGTAAGATTGAGCTTGAAGAAAGGGTTTTTATGTGTATTTTTCTTTTATTTTTCTTTTTGAGACACAGTCTTGCTCTGTCACCTGGGCTAGAGTGCCCTGGCGTCAGCCTAGCTCACAGCAACCTCTAACTCCTGGGCTCAAGTGGTCCTTCTGCCTCAGCCTCCCGAGTAACTGGGACTATAGGCATGTGCTATGCCTGGCTAATTTTTTTCTATATATTTTTAGTTATCCAGATAATTTCTTTCTATTTTTGGTAGAGACGGGGGTCTCACTCTTGTTCAGGCTGGTCTTGAACTCCTGACCTCGAGCGACCCTCCCGCCTCGGCCTCCCAGAGTGCTAGGATTACAGGCGTGAGCCACCGCGCCCGGCCTGTGTATTTTTCTTGATTTTCACCAAGACCATAACGTCCTGAGGGTAGCGATCTGCCTATACTTTTTGGCACATACAATTATACCAAATTACTAAGTACAAGGGAGGTACTTAAAAGTTGTCAGCTAACACTAATGATGAGTTTCTATTCTTGCACAAAGACGATTATTGAGAGGCAGACGAGAGGAGCAGTTAAGGCACAGGTTCTGGAGCCAGGCCGCCTGCATCCGTCTCCAGGCCCCGTCACTGACTCCTGTGCAATCTCGGGCGAAGTACTTGACTTCTCTGAGCCAATGTTTCATCATCTTATAAATCGTCCGTAGTAATAGTACCCGCCTCGGGGGTAATTACTAAAGACATTAGCAGGCCATACGGTCTCTGTCTCAACGACGTAACTCCGCCACTGTTGAGGGAAGCAGCCAGGCGGGCCAGGCTCGGCTCACTGGCTGCAGTTTGCCAACCCTTGCGCAAGAGAAAGAAAGAAATCCTATACTTTGTGATTTTTTTCAAACATGCTCCATCTAAACAGCCTAAAAGAATTATTACTTGAGTTTAGTGTGCGAAGTGGTTAGCACAGGGCTGAGAGCGAGAAGCTCTTGATCAATGTTACAGGAATGATCACTTGACTGGATGATTCTGCACAGCTGACGCTTTCTCCACGCTTCTCCCACAGCCACCGAGGACAGCAGCCTGTGTCTGGCTTCCCCCTGACGTGGCCGTGGCCGTGGCCATGCTGGGTCCAGGAAGCTCCCTGACGGCCACAGGCCACGCCTCCACCCTGGCCCCTTGCCCAGGAACCTCCTCTGGAATTTTACTCCAGCCATCTTTCATTTGTTCCACAGGAGTTCCACTTGATTCCCTTAAATCATCACCTCTCACAAATACACAGATCTTCATAAATAGCTGATGGTGGTCTAATGTGCCACATGGAACAGAAATGCTTTTCTTCACTTTTCCGTGCACAAGAAAAATGTGCTCAGGACAGAGAGAGACAGGGCTTTGTGAAAGAAGGGACAGCAGAAGGGACGGAGGTGCTACAGCACTTGCTCCTGCAGGCCGGCTGCCAGTCCAACGCTGTCCTGAGTCAGCCCTTCCGGAAGTGGCTTCCTGTTTGAGTGCACTCCTGCCCGACGGTGGGTTCTCCAGGGGTGGGCAGGTAGGGGAATAAAAATCAGACGTTTCTTTAGAGGCAAGTATTGGGATCTGGGTGGGTTATGGTTCAGAGATGTTCTTCCCTTCTGTTCCGATAGGCCCCAGATGGGTGCGCGACCTCTTCCCCACAAAGCTGGTGACATAAGCTAACACCGGAAACAAGCAAAAAAAATCATGTTATGCTGAAGCTGATTTAATTGCTATTTGGACGTTGTAGCAGTTAATTAAGACTGCATGAGGAAATGGGACTTAAGAGAGCTGAACTCTTACCGGGGCTGGGACTCCCCAGGTTGGAGACTGGGTGCCTGGGCTTCTGGGAGAAGCAAAAGTGAAGAGAAGGAAAGAATTTTGGCAGCAGAATAGCTTGGACGTTTAGATGTGATTTATTAGGCATTAAAGAATCAAAAAAGGTTTTTGAGCAAAGAAGTGACTTAAAACATAACGCTGTACACAGGATTGAACTGGCAGCAGTATTTATTTTAAATGGAAGGGGACAGGGCCAGAGGGGTGGAGTGGAAAGGACATTAGGGCGGGCCTTGGGCCTGGATACCGGGTCACCACAGTGGCGCTAGCTGGGGAGGTGCAGGGGTGGGGGCTTATGTAAAAAGCCTTTTTTTTTTTTTTTTAATTAAAAAAATTTTTTTAGACACAGGGTCTCGCTCTGTCACCCAGGCTGGCGTGCAATGGTGCAATCATAGCCCATTGCAGCCTTAAACTCCTGGGCTCAAGCGATCCTCCTGCCTCAGCCTCCCAAGTAGCTGGGACTACAGGTGCACCTGGCTAATTTTTAAATTTTAGTAGAGTAGGGGTCTTGCTATGTTGTTCAGGCTGGTCTCAAACTCCTGGTCTCAAGTGATCCTCCCACCTCAGCCTTCCAAAAGTGCTGGAATTAGAGGCGTGAGCCACTGTGCCCGGTCTTGTGTTAAGGGACTTGACTTGACATGGCTGAGCCTGTTTCTTCATCTGTCAGATGGTTTGTATGCCAGAAGTTTCCTGGGAAGATTAATCATTCACCAAGTATTTTACTTGGTTCCTAGAAAGTGCCAGATACTTTGCTAGGTGCCAAGGATACCAAAATGGAAAAGAAAAAACATAGTCTCGGTCCTCCAGGAACTTACTGTCTAGTGTAGGAGACAGACAATGAAAAAGCAACAAATAGATTAAAAACCGCAAAGTGTGATTGTGTAGGCAGGAGCGGGATCCACCTTTCAGTTCAAGAGGGCAGGGAGAATCTCCCTGAGAAGTGGAACTTACTGAGTCCAGAGAATTGAGGAGCCCATCAGGCAGAGCAGAGGGAAGAACATTCCAGGGAGAGGAATAAGCGGTGTAGAGGCAGGAAAATCTCGATGTGTTCCAGAAATAGAGAAGCCTAGAGCCCAAGGGGTGGAGTGGGAAGAAAGGCCTGTGATGGGAGGGAGGGGACAGTGGTGCTGGATCCTGCCAGGAGTCTGGGCCCTCTAAACGAGGCGGCATGCCACCAAAAAGTTCCAGGTGGGGAGGGTCACGTCCAGATGTGTATTTTAAAACTATGATCCTGCCGTGTGCTGAACAGACTTGAGGGTGCAAGGGCAGGAATGGGATATTGCTTGGGAGGTCATCTACTGCAGCAGCCTAGGTGACAGACAGTGATGTCTTAGATCAGGGTGGGAGCAGTGGAGCTGCAGGGAAGTGGATGGATTCAAGAAATACTTGAAGGTAGAATGAAAGATCTTGGATGTGGGTGGAAAGAGGAGGAAGAGGATGAAATCAAGTGTGACTCTTAGGTTTCTGGCTTGAGTGACAGGATAGAAAACATTGCAATTACTGATACAGATATGACCTGTCTGTATAGGTACAAATTTGGGGGCAGAGATGAAATAACATGTTAACCTCCCTGAATCTCATGAAACAAAGGAAAAAAAAAAGAGAGAGAGAGACAGAGAGAAAGAAATAACATGTTAAATATCTTTTTCAGTGCCTGGCGTATAAAATACACTCAAAAATGGGAATTATTACTATTACCTAGCCATTCCGTGTTCAGTAACAGTGGAGTCTAGAAAACTGGAAACAGTAACCTCTTTGTCCTTGAATACAGTATACAAAAGCATGAAACAGAACAGGATTCTGGAAGTGGATGGCAACAGGTTCTCTCTGAAATAAATTAAACATCACTAAAAAATTCTGACACCTAGAGGGGAATATGCAAAATACAGCCAGCTGGAGAAACTGGTTTATCAGAACACCATCTGATAAGGTCTTGTGCTTCTCTGAAATCACATTAAGGAAAACTTGTAACTACCAGAATGCTTCACACTTAAAGCTTTTATTTTGAAAAATAAAATACAAAAGTCATTAAGTTGTAAATGTATAATGGTAATTTTCCAACTTCTCAGAAATAATACAATGAATTAATTAAATAATTAAGATATTTAATATTATCCACATCAATACATTTAAACAGGCCCATGTGTTCTACAAAACATTAGAACGTGTATAGACAACCTATTCCAAAATGAAACTGCCCAATTTTGCTTACAGGATGCCATTTTTAAACCCTCCCCTTGAAAACAAAGTTTGTAACGTGGTGAGAAAGGATGAGGACAGGCGCGGTTTTGACAGAAAGCATGTGACCCTTCTGGGCTCCTTCTCGTGGGGCTGTGCATGTGATCAGGGTCAAGAGCTCGTCACTCGGGAAGCCGATCACTCCAGGAGGCCCAAATGTGTGCAGACACCTCTACCCCTCAGCAAATGAAGAGATGTGGCCACAGTGCAGATGCTCCACTGAGCTCAGCAGGGGACAGCCAGTTCTAGAAACTTCCCTTCCACTGAAAAGGCAGCAGTCTTTCCTAGGGCAAACAAACAGAATGTGGTTACAGGTGTGAAGTTCCAATCCATCCCCCTGCGCCATCACCACCTCCTTCCCGCTGGGGGCCCAGCACAGGCAGAGCAGGCTCCTGCGGGCAGGAACGGCAGTTACTGGGACCAGCAGCCGCGGAGGGGGGAGCAGCAGCCGCGGAGGGGGGGAGCAGCAGCCGCGGAGAGGGGAGCAGCTGCCGCGGAGAGGGGAGTAGCTGCCGCGGAGAGGGGAGTAGCTGCCGCAGAGGGGGGGCCAGCTGCCGCGGAGGGGGGAGTAGCTGCCGCGGAGGGGGGGCCAGCTGCCTCGGAGGGGGGAGTAGCTGCCGCGGAGAGGGGAGTAGCTGCCGCAGAGAGGGGAGTAGCTGCCGCAGAGGCGGGGGCCAGCTGCTGCGGAGGGGGGCCAGCTGCTGCGGAGGGGCCAGCTGCTGCGGAGGGGGGAGCAGCAGCCGCGGAGGGGGGAGCAGCAGCCGCGGAGGGGGGGGCCAGCTGCCGCGGAGGGGGGAGCAGCAGCCGCGGAGGGGGGAGCAGCAGCCGCGGAGGGGGGAGCAGCAGCCGCGGAGAGGGGAGCAGCTGCCGCGGAGAGGGGAGTAGCTGCCGCGGAGGGGGGGAGTAGCTGCCGCGGAGGGGGGGCCAGCTGCCTCGGAGGGGGGAGTAGCTGCCGCGGAGAGGGGAGTAGCTGCCGCGGAGAGGGGAGTAGCTGCCGCAGAGGCGGGGCCAGCTGCTGCGGAGGGGGGCCAGCTGCTGCGGAGGGGCCAGCTGCTGCGGAGGGGGGGGCCAGCTGCTGCGGAGGGGCCAGCTGCTGCGGAGGGGGGGGCCAGCTGCTGCGGAGGGGGGCCACCTGCTGCGGAGGGGGCCAGCTGCTGCGGAGGGGGCCACCTGCTGCGGAGGGAGCCAGCTGTTGCGGAGGGGGGCCACCTGCTGCGGAGGGGGGCCAGCTGCTGCGGAGGGGCCAGCTGCTGCGGAGGGGCCAGCTGCTGCGGAGGGGGGACCAGCTGCTGCGGAGGGGGGCCACCTGCTGCGGAGGGCTGCTGGAGATGCACGCTTTCCCTCAGCCCGCCATGCTTTCAGACGCCTGCAAGTCACTGCTACGTTCAAAACAAGCAGATGGCAGCTAGTGCAAAGGCTACCACTGCCCCTTTCTAAATGACTGCAACTGTCACCTGCAATTGAAGCTACTATGGGGCACTGGCAGGGGCATCACATGTCCAGGGGTCAACATGTTGCTTCCTTATCATTTGAAAAAATGAATCCTAAGGTTCCTCAAGGCAAGCTTTAGAGAACACAGTGACTGTCATTCAAATGCCAAAGAGACCCAAAAGATAAGAAGAAAGACCAGTATCTAAGATGCTTCGCTGTCTCCCCAGCTTGCCCTGCGTCCTCACCGTGTATGGGCACCTACGAGCTCCACAGACAGACAGGGACGAGACGCGGCTGAAGCAGTGCGACGGCCGGGGCGCCTGACCCGCATCGTCTCCCCTGGCACGGCGGTCAGTGAGCCAGAGTGCGTGTGCGTGCGTGTAAGATTGCCTATCAATTTTGAAGGCATTTTGGATAAACAAAATTATCCAAGGCCTGATCTGATAACTGCTGTTAAACACGCATAACCACAGAGCACAAGTCTAACATTCAGCATTTGCTCCTTAGTGAAACGGCAACCTTAATCCTGAAACCTATGAATATTATTAGCTCGCTGCCATCCATGAGTCTGACACGACACAGCAGTGTCCATGTGCCTCTTACGTCTACAATCCATCGACACACGCAAGTCATAAAAATCTCTTATTCAAATTATTCAACCTCAGCTTTCTCGTGAGTACAGAGTTATACCACCTGCTGGCCTGTGGCTTGAGAACTGAATGAAATCATAGATATATAAAATTAATCATGTGTCATATATCCTATTATATATTATATGTCATATATATTCATAATATATTATATGTAACTATAAAATGCTTGGTATTTTATGCCTGATATAGAGCGTGTACTCAATAATTATATAAAGTAAAAATAAAAACAAAAATCAGCAAGCAAAACTATGAGAAAAAAATTAGTATCAGATTTTTAGAAAAACTGTTCAAGTTCTAAATGATCAAAGGCATCACTATATTATTCAGAGCAAAACAGAATCTTAAGAAAGTTTTGGGGTGGGTATGAGTCCTGAGCCACTACGTCAGGAGATCTGGATGTAGAAGCCACCTTTGCCACTACGGAGCTGCCATCCCTGGACATGCACTGATTACGTACATGTTCACAGACGTCACATAAGGGGGCTTAGAAGGCATGGCTGGCCTCGTTCACACTGTAAGCCTTAGCTACAATGACACAACGCAGGTTGCAAACGTAAGAAATAGTACATTAAAATGAGCAAAGGCTAGCTTGAAAACCAACCAGCAACAAACAAAGTGTGGAAACATTTGCAATTCCAGCACACAGAGAAAGCAGCACGGGGTGGGGGGAGGGGGGAAGGGGTGGGGGAGAGCAGGGTGGAAGAAGCCCTGGCCGGACGTCAGGAGATGGGGTTCGTTAGCTCTGGGTTTTCCCTACCTCTGACTTTGATAAATAACCTGCTCTCCCTAGGATCAGTTTCCTTATTAGCAAACAGGCAGCTGGGCTTGATGGTCTCTAGATCCTTTTCAGCTAAAATAGTTTATAACTTTAAATTCTTCCTCATAATGAAAATAACTGTTTTTGAGCTTATTCTATGCCAGGCTCCATGTAGACATTATTATGATTGATTTTGACCGCCACTCTCTTATTAATGTGATCCTTGTTTTACAGATGAAGAAACCAGGGCACAGAGAAGTTAAGTAATTTGCTCAATGCCACACAGTAGGTGACAGAGCCAGGACTGCAACCCAGGCAGCTGACTCCAGACCTCTGTTCTCCACCCTGGCCACACTGCCTCCTGTGAGAGCCCAGGCGGGAAACCCAGAGACCCAGCAATGTCCCGCAGCTCTCACCTCACGTATGAAAGAGGTTCCTCGTTCCACTACTCCACTTGCTCCGTCTGCTGAAGGAAGCAAAAGATGTTTTATGGTCCTTGAAGCTGGTCAGCATGAGAAGTGACTGCTCCCACTGCAACATCAAACTTTCGAATGAACTCAGTCTGCTTCTGTTGTATAATAAAGAATTTGGCCTTTCTTCCTGGTTCCTGAGAAGAGACTCTAATTCCTTGGAAATTCCCAAGCAACAGGAATGTCTTCATTATTTATGAGTCCCTTAGAGCACAGCTGAGTTTATGGTAAGAGACGAGCTGACTCAGGACAGGGGCCGGTCACCACAAAGACCATCCGTGGGTTAGAGGGTTGGGGCTCCCGGCCAGCCTGAACTTGGGGAGGGGAGGCTGGCTGGACGCGGAGTTCAGTTACACAACAGATGATGCATCCAATCACGCCTACGTACATCAACCCTGATAAAAACTCTGGGTGTGGAAGCTCAGTGGAGCTTCCTGGTGGTGAACACACAGATGTGCCAAGCGGGTGACGTGCCCTGATTCCATAGGGAGAGGGCGCAGAAGTTCTATACTCAGGACCCTCCCAGACCCAGCCCTGTGTGTCTCTTCATTTGGCAGGTCCTGATTTGCAGCCTTTATAGTAAAACTGTCATGGTAAGTGTCGCGCTTTCCTGACTTCTGTGAGCTGTCTAGCCACTTATGAACCTGAGGGTTCATGGGCTTTAGTTTTCTCCTTCACTGGAAGTTAAACCAAAGTCCTCTACAGGCCCTTTTCTAAGTGAGTGAGTGAGTGAGTGAGTGAGTGAGTGTGTGTGTGTGTGTGTGTGTTCCATTAAATGAAACTAACTGTAGTGAGGGGCTCTGAAGTGTCTAAGTCTTTTGCCCGATTTTTAAATCTTTTTCTATTGATTTGTAAGAATTCTCTATATTTTATACATGAGCCCTTTGTTTCAAACATTTTCTCCTACTTAACACTTACTTTTTAATCTCTTTATGATGATTTTTAATAAGTAAACATTCTCAACTTTTTTTCTTTTCTTTTCTTTTTTTTTTTTTTTTTTTGAGACAGGCTCTTGCTTTGTTACCCAGGCTGGAGTGCAGTGGCATCATCATAGCTCACTGGAGCCTCAAACTGCTGGGCTCAAGTGCTTCTCCTGCCTCAGCTTCAAAGTACCTAGGACTACAAGTGAGGGCCACTGCACTCAGCTAACTTAAAAAAAAAATTTTTTTTTTGTAGAGATGGGGTCTTACTATGTTGCCTGGGGTGATCTCAAACTCCTGGCCTCAGTGATCCTTTTGCCTTGGCCTCACAAAGTGCTAGAATTACAGGTGTGAGCCACCACGCCCAGCCTACATTCTCAATTTTAATGTAGTCCAAATTACCCATCTTTAAATGAATGACTAGTGCTTTAAATGACTTAAGAAATCCTCTCCTCTTAAGGTCATGAAGATATTCTCCACTATTCACTATTTTGCCTTTCACATTTAGGTCTACAGTCTACCTGGTAATGATTTTTATGTGTGCTGTGAAGCAGGGGTATCCCGTTAGTTTTAGTCTCAAATTCCTTTTCTTGACTCCTTCAGACTTATTAGCAAGCTACCCTTTGGATTTGACATTCTGTCAAGACTGCCTCTAGGATTTTTCTCTGGCTCCAATTCCACAGCCTGTGAATGAGTCTGTTCATGAATCTACCCAGGTTTCTGGGACATAATACCCAGCCTGGGCCCAGAGCCCTGTGCTCCTGTCTCGAACAGTTGATCAGAGTCTTCTGGATAGACCAGGAGTTCCTTGAGAAGACCTTTCATCCCAGCTCTGTCTCCTGAGGACTTATCCCAATTTCTCACCCATACCAGACACCCAGTGAACATTAGGTATCAGAAGGCTGGAGCAGATTCACCAAGGCATACTCCTTATATGTGGAAGGCTGTGTGGTGTGTGCATGACCTCAAGTACTTGGATTTTAGTTATCACTAAAGTATTTCCCTAGTTTTAGAAAACACTGGGCTCTCTGAAATTAAGACTGTGTTAAATTGTTATTAAAATCAACAAGTACTAGAGGCCACTCTTTCTTCCACCAGCACATACCATCATCTCTTTTTTCCCCTCTATTATTCCCTTTTGTTTTCTTATTTCTTTTTAATTCCATTATCTCTTTCACAAGACTACTTCAATGCAAGAGCTGATCTATTATATATTATACATCAAGAGGAGGAGGCAGATACAGTACCTGGGATTGCTCTTTAAGAAAGTCAGGTAGTTGAAATTCTCCTTTATGGACCTGGAAAAACAAAGCAGGCATGAGTCTAAGGAAAGGGGCACTGCCACCATCATTTGAGGACACGTGCAATGCCCGACAGAGGCTGGGTTTGCTGCTCTGTTCACGATGAGTCAGAACAAGGGAGAGGCCTGTCAGCTGAAGAGCAGCCAGAGGCAGGACGGAGTGAGATCCGCGGTCACACCGACTCCCTCCTCCCCCACAGGCACATCTGCCACCTGGGCTGGCTAGGAGAGGGCTCGGGATACCTGAAGAGGGAAAAAAAGCATCCTTATATCCCCAATTCCAATTATATTAGCTGAGAGAGAAAACAAGGCCAGGCAATTCCCCTCAAGCAATGAATACAGAATTCAGCTTGTAAGTAAGCTCCTCTTGGTTGCTGTTCGAATTCTCCAAGGTTATAACCCCGATTTAATCCAACTTCACTTTTCTTAATTTACCTGAGATTCTCATGATTTGAATATTAGATGATCCTTAAAATGATATATATTTTAATCTCACAAAATTTTTTACACATAAAACTTACTATTTTTAATTTATAAAAAGCAATGTTTCCAATAATGGGTAAATAGTTTTTTCAAATTACATTTATTACGTCAAAAAAACCACACTGGATATCTAAGAATAAATCTAATAAAAGATGTGTAAGACCTTAACATGGAAAACTATAATACATTATTGAGAGAAATTAAAGACCCAAATAACACATAAGACATACCGGGGATAAGAAGATTCAACATAGTAAAGATGTCCATTCTCCTCAAAGGATTCTCAATTAAAATTCTAGCAGGCTTTTTTTTTTTTTTTTTGGCAGGGGGAGAGGGGTAATTTCAAGTTGATTGTAAAAGTTATATGGGAATGCAGAGGAAAGAATAGTCAAGATAGTCTTGAAAAGAAGAACAAAGTAGGAGAACTTATTCTACCATGTATCAAGACCTTATTATTATACAGCTACAATTAATCTGTATTATACAGCTATAGATATGAGCTGGACTAATTATGTATCTATAATTAAGACAGGGATTCTGGCACAAGGATAGACAAATATATCAATGAAACAGAAATAGACCCTCATATACAGATACCTGGTTTATGACAAAGATGGCATTGTAGAGCAGTGCAATTAGAATGGATAAAAAAATAAATGTGGTCTATATATACAATTGATATACTATACAGCAATACAAAACGAACTACTGCTGTATTACTGACAACATAGATGAATTTCAACATATAATGATGAAGGGGGTGGCGGGCCAGATCCCAAAGAATAATATACTACCTGTCTTCATTCAAAAAAACTTAAAGCTCATAAGTAGGCAAAACAAATCTATGATGTTAGAAATTAGGATACTGGTTACTCTGGGGAGGATGGAAATGGTAGTGATTGAGAGAGGGGCTGAGAGAGGCTTCCAGAGGGCTGGTAGGTCTCTGTCCTGACAGGAATAGTGATCATGAGGATGTGCTCATTTTGTGATCACCTACTGAGATCTGACTGGTGTACTTTCCTATATATATGTTATACTACAATTATAAAATTCAATAAACAAATTAAATCAGTGGTTTAATATTAAAAATTTACTGTGAAAACATATACACATTGTTTAGGTACAAAGATGTTTGTTTCAACACTGTTTGCAATAGCCAAAAAACCTGGAAACTAATGATGTCAATCAAGAGTGGAAAAGTTTGGTAACCACTGGACCTGTGACTAACTATTGCAGCCAGAAACTAAGGATAGTTACTGGAAAGAGTGCCACTGGGTGGCCCCTCAGAGTACGAAGAAATCTAAATGGTGAATCCTCAGCCTACAAACCTAAAGAAGTTTCTCCTTTTACTGATCCATTTGTAAATGCAGCTGCATTACTTTGGAGACTCAGAGAATGAGCGTACTTTTTTCCTATTTTTTTTGCAATGTCTAAAACCTGGTCTATTTTTAAGCTGCTAAGGCCCCACAGCATGTGCCTTGGCTGCTTTACTGACCCAGTTCAAGTTTGCTCTGCCCCAGTTCCTCTTCCATTGTCAGGTGGTTAGGTTCCTAGGCAACTTTTCTTATCTTCCTCACATCCTCTCAGACACTGAATCTCCTCTCTTTTAGCTGGCTTCCTTTTTTATTTATTTACTTTTGAGACAGAGTCTTGCTCTGTCACCCAGGCTAGAGTGCAATGGCATCATGATAGCTCACAGCAACCTCAAATTCCTGGGCTCAAGTGATCCTACTGCCTTAGCCTCCCGAGTAGCTGGGACTACAGGTGCACCACCACACCTGGCTAGCTTTTCTATTTTTAGTAGAGACGGGGTCTTGCTCTTCCTCAGGCTGGTCTCAAACTCCTGACCTCAAGCGATCCTCCCACCTTGGGCTCCCAGAGTGCTATGATTGATTATAGGTGTGAGCCACCGTGCCCAGCCTTTAGCTGGCTGCTTCTGCTAGCATTTAGGCAGGAGGTTCAACTCAAGCCCAGGCAGTCAGGCAGTCAGGGGCAGTGTGAGGCTCAGAAGGCCCCAGCCCAGCACCCTTCCATTATACCATGCTCTTTGCATCTTACATTCCCGTTAGCAAATCTAACGGTTAAATCTTCCCTTCTCTTTTTGGTTTGTTATAAAAACCAGTAAGACATGATGGAGAATTTAAGTGGGAACATGAAACACTATAAATGCCTTCTAGGTACTGACAGTTCCAGATAGTTAAGTCTTATATAAAGGAAAAAAAAAATCCTAAGTATGTGATGTCAGAAATGTAATAAACAACCAAAAGGGGCCAGGGTAAAAATATCACATAGAGGCTCAATCTAAAAATCAGTGGGAAGGTATCTGCTAGGGAACGAATGCCTCAAAAGTTAGGAACAATACTTCAAAAAGAACACTTTCCACTGACAAAGCAATTCCTATGTGTTGCAGGAAACCAAGTACTACATTGCTTATAAAAACAGCAGAGTTAGAAGTGGAATTTCCTTTGGTTAGATGAACAATGTTCCCAGACATAATATTCTCAGGCACTAAAAGACTGAGGATCTGTTTGACCGCCATGAGCTAGGTACTCAGACTCCAAATATTTCTACAAACCCTTCCCACCTCAAGCACTGAAGGAGTAACGAGGAAACAAAAGTAGGCTTCTGATTTGAGAGGCAAATTGAAAATAAAAGTAACATGGACAGCACCTAAACTTTACTATATTTTCTACACACCAGGTTGGTATCCGTAAGTGCTTCATATGTATTTACCTCATCAAATCCCGCAATCTCTTGAGGTAGATAGTATTCTCCTTTTACAGATGAGCAGCTGAGGCACAGCGAAATTAAGCCATTTGTGTGATGTAGTGAAATGGCAGCTATTCTAAAAGAATCCTCCTAGTTATCTATTTACACTGTATTAGACCACAGACAGAAGTATGGAGTCTACTGCGGTGGCCCAGACAAGAGATAATGGTAGCTCAGACCAAGGACACAGCTGTGGAGGTGGTGAGAAGGAGTAGGATTGTGGATTTTGTTTTCTAATTACATCTAGATTTCCTAACGGATTGGATGTGGACGTGAGGGACAAGAGGGGAGTCAAGGAGGACTCCAAGGGTTCTTGCCTAAGCAACTACCAATTGTAATTATGGAGCTGCCACCAACTTTGTTGGGAAAGGCTCTGGCTATAGCATATTTTGAGAGGAAGACGAGTAGTTCAATTTTGGATATGTTAAGCTTGAGAAGTCTATTAGACAAATAAAAATGTCAAGTAGGCACTGGGAAGTACAAAGTTTGGAGTTCATGGAAAAGGTCTGAACTGGAATATATAAATTTGGGAGTCATGAACCTATAAGTGGTATTTAAAGCCTTGATATTTGATGAGACAACTGAGGGGCTCAGGGTATACACAGAAGAGCTTAGGATTTAAGACTGAGATATGGGGGCTTTCTACCAGTAAGAGGTAATGGAGAAGAGGAACTAGCGAAGATGACTGAGAAGAAGCTGCCAATGGTGCAGAAGGAAAATGAAAAAGTGGTGTCCTAGAAGCCAAGTGAAAGAAACATATCAAGGAGGGAGTGATCAATTGCATCAAAAGAGGAGAGGAGATAAGATGCTATTTGACCACTGCGTGTAGCAACATTTGTATATTTTAGATGTCAGCCCTTTATCAGGTATGTGTTTTACAAATATTTTCTCTTAACATTTCTTGCAAGGCAGGTCTAATTAAGATGACAAAGTCTCTTAACTTTTGTCTGGGAAAGTCTTTATTTGTCCTTCAGTTATGAAGGATAATTTTGTAGGATACAGAATTCTAGGTTGGTGAGGTTTTTCTTTCCACACTTTAAATATTTCATGCCACTCTTTTCTTGCTTGCATGTTTCTGTGAAGAAATTCAATATTATTCTTTTTTTTTTTTTTTGAGACAGAGTCTCGCTGTGTTGCCCAGGCTCTGGCATCAGCCTAACTCACAGCAACCTCAAACTGCTGGGCTCAGATGATCCTCCTGCCTCAGCCTCCTGAATAGCTCGGCCTACAGGTACAGGCCACAACGCCCGGCTAATTTTTCTAAAAAGAGACGGGGTCTTGCTCTTGCTCAGGCTTGTTTCAAACTCCTCCTACCTCGGCCTCCCAGAGTGCTAGAATTACAGGCATGAGCCACCACCCCTGGCTTCAATATTATTCTTATCCCTTTTCCTCCACAGGTAAGGTGATTTTTGT
The DNA here is from genome assembly GCF_020740605.2 of Lemur catta. Lineage (NCBI taxonomy): Eukaryota > Metazoa > Chordata > Mammalia > Primates > Lemuridae > Lemur > Lemur catta. The sequence goes on from NC_059129.1 coordinate 33,723,096, forward strand.
CCTCTAGGTTCTTTCAAGATGTTATCTTTGATTTTCTGTAATTTGAATCTGTTATGACCCTAGGTATAGATTTTTTGGTATTTATCTTGCTTGTTTTCTGAACTCTCTGGATCTGTGGTTTGGTGTCTACTTTTAATTTTGGAAAATTCTCAGCCACTATTAGTTCAAATATTTCTTTTATTTCTTTCTCTCTTTTCCTCCGGTATTCCCATTGTGTGTATATAATTATATATATATATATATCTAAATATATATATAATTTTATAACTGTCCCACAGTTTTTGGATATTCTGTTTTTATTCTTTTTCCTCTTTGTATTTTAGTTTTCTACTGATATATCTTCAAGGTCACTGATTCTTTCCTTAGCTATCTATTTTCCTTTCCAGTTTACTAATGAGCCCAAAGTTATTCTTCATTTCTGTTACAGTATTTTTTATTTCTAGCATTTCCTTTGGATGCTTTCTTAGAGTTTCTACTGCTCTGCTTATGTTACCCTTCTTTCTTGCATGTCATCCACTTTTTCCATTAGAACGCTTAGTATATTAATCACAATTATTTTAAACTGCCAGTCTGATAATTCCAAAACTGCTGCCATACCTGAGTCTGTTTTTGATGCTTGTTATTGTCTCTTCAAATTCTGTGTTTTTCCTTGCTGCATGTCTTGTAATTTTTTGTTGAAAGCGGACGTGATATACTGGGTAAAAGAAACTGATGTAAACAGGCCTTTAATCTGAGGCTTTACTGTAAACAGGCATTTAATCTGGCCAGGAGTTGGGTTGTGTTTACTGTTTGCTTTAGCTGTAGGTAAAATTTCCTTCCGTGTCATTGTTTTTGTATCTCCTGTTGTTTCTGGGTTTCCCTAGAGACTCCTTATTAAAACAGGGTCTGAGAATTATAGTTCTTTTAGAAGTAATCCACTTTTATTATATATGAGCCTGACTGGTGTGGTGGTAAAGTGTGTGTGTGTACATGTGTGTCTTATAATTCCATAATTAGGTCGTGGTCTTTTAGTGAGACTGTGCACCTGGGCTGTGACTTTAACAAGTGTTTCTCAGGTTCCCTTCCGCCCCACCTTAGGTGGGATAAGAAGGCTAGAGGGGGCTGTACTTGGGTATTTCCCTTCCTCCAAGGCAGTTAGGTTCTGGAGAAGCACAAGTCAATTAGACCTGATAAACAGTTTACTTTGAGAGCAAACCACTGTTGAGGAGTGCTCTGAGCTTATTTCAACATGATTATTTTTTCCCTCTCCCTGCCTGATGCATGAGAGGATTTTTCTAGATCTTTACTCTGAGAATCTGGTGGTAATCTGTAACTCTCAGTAGGCACCTTGCCCTCCATTTTGGGGGGCAGTGATTTGCTCTGTGGCCTCAATTTCCAGATTCATCTAAGAAGAACTGATTTTCAGTTTTTGCAGCTTTCTTTTTCTTTATTCCTGATGCTTTACAATTTTATGATACTGTGGCTTATTTTCTTCACTTGGTGGTACTAGAGACAGATGCATGTCTTTCTGTTTTTATATTATTACTTTGATAATCTCCTGCCCATAATTTTCTCTGTTCTCATTTTCTGGAACTCCAGTCAATCAAACAGTGGACCACCTGAATTAAGCTTCTAATTTTCTTATCTTTTCTCTCCAAGTCATCTCTTCGTGTTTTTCTTGTACTTTCTAAGAGATTTGTTCAACTCTTACTGATTTAAAATTTTGGTTTTCCTATTTTTCGTTTCCAAGTATTTCAGGTCTCTGTTTTTGTTTTTAAAAATAGTATCTGTTCTTGTTCCTTCACCTTATGTCTACAAGAATATTAAATAGTTAGATTAAGTTTTCTTTTGCTCATTACATAGTTTTGGTTTCCTCTGAGGTCCTTTTTTTTTTTTTTTTGAGACAGAGTCTCGCTCTGTTGCCCCGGCTAGAGTGAGTGCCGTGGCGTCAGCCTAGCTCACAGCAACCTCAAACTCCTGGGCTTAAGCGATCCTACTGCCTCAGCCTCCCGAGTAGCTGGGACTACAGGCATGTGCCACCATGCCCGGCTAATTTTTTCTATACATATTTTTAGTTGTCCAGATAATTTTTTTATTTCTATTTTTAGTAGAGATGGGGGTCTCACTCAGGCTGGTCTCGAACCTCCGACCTCGAGCGATCCACCTGTCTCAGCCTCCCAGAGGGCTAGGATTACAGGCGTGAGCCACCGCGCCCAGCCTAAGGCTCTTTTTTGCTCTTTCTTTTGGTCTCTCTCATGTTAGAGACATTTTGAAAATGTCTGTTGAGTCATCGCTGTGAGGCACAACAAAGTTAATTTGAGTTCTGTATATTAGGGTTGAGTCCAATTACAGGTGTGGTTGTAAGTCTTTTCTTTGGGGTAGCCAAGTATGTAGAGAAGGTCCCACAATCTCTCACCTAGAGGAGGTGAATGAGTGTCTTCATTTTTTATCGATACATAATCGTACATAGTTATGGCATACACATGATATTTTGATAAATGCATACAATGTATAATGATCAAATCAGGGTAACAAGGATATCCATGATCTCAAATATTTATCATTTCTTTGTTTTGGGAACATTCCACATCTTCTCTTCCAGCTATCTTGAAATATACTTCATTCTCTGCACCTAACCCCCACATTCCCAGCCTCCAGTAATCATCATACTACTTATTCTACATTTATGAATTCAACTTTTTTTTTTTTTTTGCTCCCATATACGAGATCTTGCAATATTTTTCCTTCTATGCCTGGCTTATTTTATTTAACATAATGTCCTCCAGTTCTATCCATGTTGCTGCAAATGACAGAATCTCATTCTTTTTAGTGGCTGAATATTCCATTGTGTATATATACCCCATTTTCATTATCCATTCATTCACTTAGTATACATAAGTTACTTCCATATCTTAGTTATTTTGAATAGTGCTGCAATAAACATGGGAGTGTAGACATCTCTCTGATATACTGATTTTCTTTCTTTTGGAGATAAACTCAGCAGTAGGATTGCTGCATCATATGGTAGATCTACATTTAGTTTTTTGAGGAACCTCCATACTGTTTTCCATGGTGGCTGTACTAATTTGGGTGCAAATATAGTTAACATTGTTATATCCTCTGGCTATATTGATCCCTTTGTTGTTGTATAATGGCCTTCTTTGTCTTTTCTTTCTTTTTTTGAACTTTCCCTTTTATTTATTTATTTATTTATTTTTTGTTTTTGAGACAGAGTCTTGCTCTGTCACATGGGCTAGAGTTCCGTGGCGTCAGCCTAGCTCACAGCAACCTCAAACTCCTGGGCTCAAGAGATCCTCCTACCTCAACCTCCCGAGCAGCTGGGACTACAGCTGCACGCCACCACACCTGGCTAATTTTTCTATTTGTAGTAGAGACAGGGTCTCATTCTTGCTCAGGCTGCTCTCAAACTCCTGACCTCAAGCGATCCTCCTGCTTCGGGCTCCCAGAGTGCTAGGATTATAGGCGTGAGGCACCGTGCCTGGCCAATTTTCCCCTTTAAAGTCAGTTGTTTGTCTTTTTTTTTTTCTTAAACCATTTTTGATTTAATGTCTGTTTTATGTGCTACAAGTATAGCTACTCTTGCTTTTTTTTGGTTTCCATTTGCATAGAATATCTTTTCCTTTTCTTTTTTTTTTTTTTGAGACAGAGTCTCACTTTGTTGCCTGGGCTAGAGTGAGTGCTGTGGCGTCAGCCTAGCTCACAGCAACCTCAAACTCCTGGGCTTAAGCGATCCTACTGCCTCAGCCTCCCAAGTAGCTGGGACTACAGGCATGCGCCACCATGCCCAGCTAATTTTTTCTCTCTATATATTTTTAGTTGTCCATATAATTTATTTCTATTTTTTTAGTAGAGACGAGGTCTGGCTCAGGCTGGTCTCGAACTCCTGACCTCGAGCGATCCACCCGCCTCGGCCTCCCAGAGTGCTAGGATTACAGGCGTGAGCCACCGCACCCGGCCCATAGAATATCTTTTTCTATCCCTTCACTTTCAGTCTGTATGTGTCTTTATAGGTGAAGTAAGTTTCTTGTTGAAACCATATAGTTGGGTCTTATTTTTAAATCCATTTAGCCATCTCTATCTCCTTTAATTGGAGAACTTAATCTATTTACATTTAAGGTTATTATTGAGAGGTAAGGGTTTACTACTGCCATTTTGTTACTAGCTTATGGTTATTGTACAGATCCTTTCTTCCAGTTTTCCTGTCTTCCTCTGTGGTTAAGTGCTTTTTCTCTAGTAGTATGTTTTTATTCTGTGCTATTTGTTTTTAGTGTATCTACTGTAAGTTTTTGCTTTGTGGTTATCATGAGGCTTACAAAAGACATAACAGGCTATTTTAAACAGATAATGATTTAATTTTGATTACAAAGAAAAAAAGTAACAAAAATAAACTTTATACTTTACCATCATCCCCTCATTTGATTTTTTAATGTTTCAAATAATCTTTTTATTGCCTATTTCTTAAATAATTGTTTTGTCTTTTAGTCCTCATACTTGAGATATAAATGGTTTACTTACCCCAATTACAGTATTAGAATATTCTGGATTTTTCTGTTGTCTTTCTTTTACCAGCAAATTTAATATCTTCAGGTGTTTTCTTGTTACACATTAGCACCCATGTCTTTCAGACTGAAGAACTCCCTTTAGCTTTCTGTTTGTTTGTTTTTCACTTCTTTTTGTATTTCAAGACTTCCCTAAAAGGCCTCTAGCATTTCTTGTTAGGACAAGCCTGGTGTTGATGAATTCCCTCAGCTTTTGTATGTCTGGGAAAGTCTTTATCTCGTCTTTGTGTTTAAAGAACATATTTGCTGGGTATAGTATTCTTGGTTGGAAGTTTTTGGTTTTTGTTTTTTTTTTCCCTTTAGCACTCTGAATATAGCATCTCACTGTCTCCTGGCCTGCAGGGTTTCTGTTAAGAAATCTGCTGAAAGCTGTAGTGGGGGTCCATTGAATGTGATATGTTTCTTTTCTCTTGTTGCTTTGGGTATTCTTTCTTTGGCTTTGATTTTTGTTAATTAGATTATGATGTGCCTTGGGGATTTCCTCTTTGGGTTGAATCTGATTGGGGACCACTGAGCTTCCTATACCCAGATGGTGTCATCTTTCTCCAGATTTGAAAAATTTTCAGCCGTTATTTTCTTAAATATGCTTTCTAGGCCTTTTTTTCCCATCTCCTTTGGGAATTCTTGTTATGTGGAAGTTAGTTTGTTTATGGGGACCCATAATTCTTGTAAGCTTTCTTTACTTTTTAATTCTTTTTTCTCTTTGCTTCTGTGGGTAATTTCACTTGTTCTGTCTTCAAGTTCACTAATTCTTTCCTCTGACCAAGTCTACTGCTAAAGCTGTCTAATAAGCTCTTGAGTTCAGTTATAGAGTATTTTATATTTAGGATTTATATTTTGTTTTTCTTAATTGTTTCTATTTATTTGTCAAATTTCTTTTTGTTCTTGGATTGTTTCTAAATTTCATTTGATTTTCTATCTGTGTTCTCTTGTGATTCCGTAAACTTCTTTAAGAGGATTATTTTGAATTCTCTGACATTTCATAGATCTTCAATTCTTCTGGGTCCATTGCTAGAGCTTTGTGTTGGTTTCTTTTGGTGGTGTCACATTTCCCCAAGTTTTCATAATCCTTGCTTCTTTATATTGATACCTGTGCATTTGAGGAGACAGTCATTTCTTCCAGTTTTTGCAGGTGCTCTCTGGTGCTGTTAGACCTTTACTTAGTATTGGAACTTAAACGCTGTTATTTCTTCCTGTTCTGGGGAGGATTTATAGGGAATCCTGGAACTACAACACTGCATTAAAACTAACTCGTTGCCTTGCCATTGTTTCCCAGTCTGACAAAGCCTTATAGTGAGCACTGGAAAGTAAACATTTCTCTGGAAATATATTGCTGCCTTGTTGTTGCTTCTCAGTCTGTGGAAATCTTAATTGGGCACTGGAACTTAATCCCAACCTTGTACTTGTTTCTGGACCAGGGGAAGACTCCATACAAGCATGTGGGCTTTGTGGAAAATCTGCCCAGTGATTCGGGCCTTCCTACTGATTGTGCCCCCTGTAGCACTATGGTGCCAGGCAGACTCTTCAACATGGCATCCTCACCAATCAGAGCACAGAGTAGCCACTAAGATCCATCACGAAACAGTTGCTGCAATCAGTGCCTTGCTCTTTGTCCCCACTTCACCCCAGGTGGTTTGGCTTTGCTGGCACTCCCAGTGCTTCTGATGGGAAGAGACTGAAGTGGGCTTCCCGAGAAGATTCCCAGACCAGTGGGGAGATTGAGCACCTACCTCCGATTCCTTCCTCCCACCTCAGAAACTGTAGGTGTAGCTAAGTTTTCTGTGAGCAGTCTTATGCTGGCTTGGGGGAGTGGGTGGCGCAATGTAAACTGACCATTTCTCTTACTGGTTGTGGTTTCCCTACATTCTATGAGTGAAGGGTTTTTTTCCAATTTCTCCCCAAGTTCTGGTGAACTGAGGGTAGTATTCTTGTCTTTGAATGGTTTCTAGTTGTATTTTTGTGGGGAGAGTGATGCCAGTGGGTCTTCTATTCCACCATTTTGATGATGTCACACTCTTCCCGTCATGTCTTCATTTTCTCTCGTTTTTTTTTCCATCCTAAGAAAATATACTTCTGTGGGGAGGGGAGGGAGAAGGTGTGGTATTGGGGAACTGGAAGTCTAACTGGTCCTACACAGACTTTCAACCTCCCTATTTTTAGTATCAGACTTCACCCCTTCCCTCAATTTGTAGTACTTAATGTTTCTAATTCCTGAGCTTTTGTGGGGTTCACGGTAAACTGGATTGCTTCTTGTCCCTTTGATTTCTTGTATCCCCTTTTTTCCCCCCAGGCACTTATATTTGGATACCTTCTATTTGGCTCAGTCATTTACCATTTCTACATCAGCTTTCTATCTTCATATATTACGTTTAAGAGTGACAAATAGGTTTAGGGTCACTAGTTTGGGGGTCTGCGCAAAGTTAGAAATGGAGGAGGGACACTAAAGTGAAAGGACCCAACAGGTCTTAGTTTTAAGGAAACATGCTGTTAGAGTGTACACATAGTATGTATATTAGCTGAGGTCCAGGTAAGTTAACTTTTTGTTTGTTTGTTTGTTTGTTTGTTTGTTTTTACCCACTCAGGTAAGCAACTTTTGTGGCAAGGGTTTGCAGAGGCTGGAAACCACTATTTATGGGATTGCTAAATAGACAAATACACTACTATTAGAAAAGAAATTTTATGTTGTGCAGGGAAAAGATAAGTAGAAGCAGCATATACTTTTCAATCTTTTTAACTTTACTGTTAATTATTCACAAGAGACTGGAGCTGGGGAAAAAAAGGACTAACCACCCGCCTCCACCACCAGCTCCAACATTCTATGATTCTGAAGGAAGTTTCTCAAAGCCTGAGTATCACAGAGATTGCTTTCTCGGTTCCACCGGTGCTCTTTCTAGCAGGCCTCCTGGGTCTTTTGCCTAGGAAGTTATAAAGGTTACTGCACTGTCTCAATCCTCTCATAGAACAAAACACTACATAAGGCCTAAAAGAAATGCATATAAAAATGTAAGCTCCACATGTAGTATTTAACACTGCTTTATAGCTTTTACTTGTGGCAATGATGTATGCTTCCATATGAGAGGCTCTGGCTGGCAAGATACCATTTCAAAAGAAATAACTAAAATAGACAAGTAAACCGTATTTGATGCTTTGGGTTTATAGACTATAATCAGGTTGAAGTTTTTGGAGTGAGGAACAATTAACTCCACTATAAGAACAGCCTTCAACTGTGGGATTACCTAGAATACAGAGACAGAGGAGGGAGTAGAGTTTGCCTAAGTAGCCTGTTAAGTTTTAAAAACCCAAGAAAGGTTCTGAACGTTATCTGAAGTGAGCAATGTGTCATTCTTGTTATTTGTCCTCAGACCACTTTTAGCTTTCTTAAAAGATTAATTAGGAACTGACCTATTAAGCCCAACACCACTTCACCTGTCACCACTGCTTCACCTATACAGTTGTCCCTCAGTTATCTGGGTGGGGGTCGGGGTGGGGAATTGGTTCCAGGATCCCTTGTGAATACCAAAATTCACAGATGCTCAAGTCCCTTATTTAAAATGGTGTGATATTTGCATATAACCCTCATAACACCCTCTGTATATTTAAATCATCTCTTGATTACTTATAATACCTAATATAATGCAAATACTATATAAATAGTTGTTATACTGTACTGTTTAGGGAATAATAACAAGAAAAAAGTCTGTACATGTTCAGTATAGACACAGGCATACATTTCTTTTCCTGAATATTTTCAATGCACACAGTTTTAGCCAATTTAAATTATTTGGTTTCAACTTGTAGCAATTAAATAGAGCAAACAGGAAGGCAATGGACAAGTACTGATAATTAAGAGGTGACAAGTAAAACAAAGGATGAAACAGAAATTATAAAAGGCAGACAGAAGCCTAAGTTCTTCAGTAAAGAGACCAACAATTCTATACCCTATATAAAGAGAAGACAGGCACCTTCTCTTTATAACACACACGACTGCTAATTTTATTTTTCTTTCTTTTCCTTTTTGAGAACAGTCTTACAGAGAATAATTCTCTTTTGATGAAATAAAATTTCAAATAATGATCAGTAATTTATTCAAAAAGGCAAGGAAGTAAGTGATCAAATGCAGCAGAAAGGATTTTACACTAAATCATTAAGATTTGGTCCCTTCATGGTAAAAATCTATCCAGAAACTTGACTTTCCAGAATGACTCATTTCTCAAGGGTTTCAGATAGCCAAGGTTTTACAATTTATAGGAAAAACTGTCAGAAATATTATTAAGCCAATTCTGTACTTGGCTTGATCTTTTGGAGAACATGACGTCGTGTAACCCCCTTCAAATGTGGATGGATCTAATGACTTGCTTTTAACAATTAGAATTTGGCAAAAGTGAAGGGATATTACTTGTGATAACAGGTTACAAAAAGTCTGTATCTTCTGTCCTGGGCATTCTCTCGTCCTTACTTGTTCTAAGAGAGGCCAGCTGCATGTTGTCAACTGTCTTACAGAGAGGCCCACGTGGCAAAGAACTGACATCTCCAGCCAACAGCCAGCAAGGACCTGAGGCCTGCCAATAGTTACGAATGAGCTTGGAAGCAGATCCTCTCCCAGCTGAGCCTTGAGATGACTGCAGCCTGGCTGACAGCTTGACTGAAACTTCATGAAAGACCTTGAACCAGAGGTATCTAGGTAAGCTATGCCTGGATTCCTGATCCACAGAATCTGATAATGTATGTTTGTTGTTTTAAGCCACTAGGAAGTTTTAGGGTGATTTGCTACGTCACATAAATAAACCATACAGATTTCTGTGTTAGGAGTAGAGTTCTGCAGTAACAATACCTAAAATGTGGGAGGAGTGTTAGAGCTGGGCAATAGACGGTGGCCAGAAGGCCTTCAAGGAGAGCAGTGGAAAAAGCCTAAGTTACCATGAATTGACAGTAAATTTTAAGACTTTTAGGAGGCCACCTGTGAAAGGTTTTAAGGAACATGAGGAACATCTGATTGGAACCTGGAGGCTGGAGGATCTCTGTTATGTAACAGCAGAAAGTTTAGCAACCCAATTTTGTAGTTAGGTAAAGCAGAAAATGTGCCTAATGAATTAGACGGTCTAGAAGCTAAAGAGATTTCCAAGCAATGTGTTGAAGGCACCACCTGGTTTCTTCAATGAAATGCAAGAGGAGAGAGAAACTGAGGAAAGAACTGTTGGAAAAGAAAAGGAGCCAGGACATGATGGTTTTGAAACTGGGTGTAGAAATTCCTAGTCTTGCCATCTTCAACGCTAGCAGTGTACAAGGTCACAGTTCCTCCACTGATTCTGCTTCCATCATCAAAGCACCTTCTCTGCCTTCAACTCCCCTGGACCTCCTTTTATAAGGACCCTGGTGATTACACTGGGCCCACCCAGAAAACTGGATAATCTCATTTTAAATTCCTTAATTACATCTGCAAAGTCCCTTCTGCCAGGGAAGGTAACATATTCCCAGATGCCAGGGATTAGGATGTGGACATCTTTAGAGGGCCCCTATTCAGTCTTCTACTTGAAAGCAATAGATAACTAATGCATTATACTTTGAATTTCTGCAGTTTATAAATGGGAACACAGAAATGAACACAGTGTATAGAAATGCCAGTCAAATTTCCCTCACAAACGAAAACCTCATACATGTGCCTTTAAATTTTAACCAATGGGTTATATAGGAAAATGCTCTTATTCTTAGAGATGAGTGCTGAAGGAGCATAAAATCTGCAACTTTTTTTTTTCTTTTTTTTCTTTTTTTTTGAGACAGAGTCTCACTGTTGCCTGGGCTAGAGTGGCGTGGCTCAAGCAATCCTCCTGCCTCAGCCTCCTGAGTAGCTGGGACTACAGGCATGTGCCACCATGCCTGGCTAATTTTTTCTATATATATTTTTAGTTGTCCACCTAATTTCTTTCTATTTTTAGTAGAGATGGGGTCTCGCTCTTGCTCAGGCTGGTCTTGAACTCCTGAGCTCAAGCGATCTTCCCACTTGGGCTCCCAGAGTGCTAAGATTATAGGTGTGAGCCACCAAGCCCAGCCAATATCTGCAACTTTTAAATAATTAAACACCAATAAAAAATACATGTGGGTATACATACACACAGAGAGATGAAACAAATATGGCAAAATTTATTATTATTTTTTATGGAGACAGAGTCTTGTTCTGTCACCCAGGCTGGAAGTACAGTGGTGTGATCATAGCTCACTGTAATCTTGAATTCCTGGGCTCAAGTGATCCTCCTGCCTCAGCCTCCTAGGTAGCTGGGACTACAGGTATGTGCAATTATGGAAAAATTTTAACAATTAATGATTCTATGTTAAGGGTATAAAGATATTTGTTGTATTATTCTTTCTATTTTTCTGTAAGTATAAAGAGCTGGGGAAAAATCAGGAAGATCAAGTTTTTTTTAACACAACAAATATATTAACCTTGCAAAACTCACTGGAGTAGATTATAAATATATATCATTTGTGAACAGACAAAAACTGAGAATTAAACTCAGGGGTTGGCAACCTACTCTGTAAAAGGCCAAAGAGTAACCACTTTAGGCTTTATGGGCTACACAGTCTGTTCCAACTACTTAACTCTACTGTTGTAGGGCAAATGCACACATAGGTAATACATAAATGAGTACATTAAGTGCAGTGTGTTCTAATAAAACTTTATCTACAAAATCAGACAGCAGGCCAGATTTGGCCTGCAGGCTGTGATTTGCCAACCCCTAATTTAACTAATATCAGTTCTTTCAATATAAGAGAACTTCAAACAATCTCCAGAAATGTACTGATGACCAAACTATGTGCTAAGCATATTACACACAGTAGACTTTAAGGTTTTGCTTTTGCTCATAGGTTTCTTCAAAGTACACCTATATTTTTTAACTCCAAATGTTAAAAGATTAGTCTTACAACCGTAGGTTATGAATTCATATTTACTGTAAACTCAAATTTATTTTATCCCTCCCCTTTCTTTCTGTAAACTCTAATTCTTCCTTCCTATTGCACTCAAGAGCACAGAATTAGATTAATCATAATTCTTAGTTTCTGACAAACTATCATCATTGGTTTATGCTTGGCCTGCTGTTATTTAGTAATATAATTCATTATTTTTAATAATGTAATAGGCATTCCTCCTTGAAGAATTATGACTTGATAGTTTCACATGCAGAGAAAACACAACTCCAGCCAGATATGATAATACAGAAAGGAATCCAGATTTTAAAATTTACATTTTTAATCCCATTGGGCTCTTGTGGTACACTAGAGACTCTTTATCTCTAAAACACAAATAGTATAAAACAGCTGATAACATGTATGTTTACATATTCTCATTTGTTTCAAAATATTTTGGCAGCTTTGCAAAATCTCAGATTGGGTTCTTGGAAAGTTCAACAGTCTTGTGCTGCCTAGAAACAACTGAATAAATGTTGTAAATACTTCTTACATCAAGAAGAAAAATTTAGCATTAGGGCATTGATTTCTTGGGAAAAAAGTTTGGTGTGCAGAATGATTAGGACACTTATCAGGCAGGAATGCTAAGTTATTTCCATTCAAAGGAAATAGCACCAAACCAAGTTTTCAAAAACACTGAAAGGCAGTTAATATATACAAGTACAGTCAACAGTAATTTCATAAATTTCCTTTCACTGGAGTGCTCTATTCCCTTTTTCTCAAACTAGAGAACTTTTACTTTTCCTTTAAACATGAGAACCCAGTAGTGCAATCTCTGTGCCCACATGGCATCTTGAATGCCCTACTTTTATGGCAGTTGTCACACTGAATTACAGTTAATTACAAATCTTTTTTTTTTTTTTTAAGAGACAGGGACTTGCTCTGTTGCCCAGGCTGGAGGGCAGTGGCACAATCATAATCCAGTGATCTTTTCCCGAGTAGCTGGGATTACAGGCATGCACCATCATGCCTGGCTAATTAAAAAAACATATGTGTGTGTGTGTATTTTTTGTTGTTGTTGTTGTTGTTGATGTTAGTAGAGACAGGGTTTCACTGTGTTGCCCAAGCTGGTCTTGAATTCCTGGCTTCAAGCAATCCTCCTGCCTCAGACTTTCAAAGTGCTGGGATTAAGGGCATAAGACACCATGCCTGGCTTGTCTATCTTTTTCATTGGACTACTTTTTTTTTTTTTTGCCTTTAGTCATTGGTGCTCATCATCAGACTTCTTAAGGAGAGACAGATTTTTAATCATCTTTACATTCTGGTTGGAGGAACAAATGGACACTTGGATGAAAGAAGAAATAAATGCATGAGATCCTTGCATAGTCACCTCCATTTTTACAGTTGATAGACTTAAAAAAGATACTAAAACCAACTTATAGCATAGAATGAAAATAAAGAGACAGCAAAAGTGACTCTGTTGGAGCCTCCCTGATTTAAACTTGTGGAACCTTCAGGGTTTAGCTGACATTACTTTATAAGATACTGGCATTCATTCTATCGTTCTATTTAATTCTGCTAAGAAAAAGAATTCAAGAAGTTTAAATTGTTTTTTGATTTAAAAAGTTTGTATAGCTAAAAAAAAAAAATCTGCTTTTTTTGGCTTAATTACATTTTAAAATGTTCATGAGGGAACCAACCAATGCCAGGTAGCCAAAAAAAAAAAAGGTAGAAAAACCAAGAAATTCTCTTCAGCCAAAACATCAATAAAGCTTTGATAAGAGAAAGAACAGAGTAGACTTTTTTTTTTCCCTCATCTAATCTGAAAAAAGTAGTCATGATCTTTTTTATCTTGCCTGGAAGAACAGTCTACAAAAATTGCATTGCAGATATAAGTACTTTGTCTCATTTTCTTTTTTTAAAAATATGGACATGATGAAAAAAAACAAAGCTAGGCTAGGACAATCAGCTTCCCTGTAGAGAAGAAAAGGATCTAGAATAGGGGTGGGGAACATGTGGCCTTCTAGGTTTTTAAGTGCAACTTTTTGACTGACTCCAAATTTTATAGAACAAATGAAGCCTTAAAATGATGCACCTGAACACAAATTGAAGTATTCTGACAGAAGATAAAATGTGCTACTCTAAACTTCCTTATATATTCTTTACAGAATGCCTGCAGGAAACAGTTCCGCCTGCTTTCAAAATAAGGCAAAATACTTGACTAGGGAAAAAAAAAAAACCTGCCAAGTTGGGGAAATGAATTTAACTCTACAGTTGTTGCTTTGAAGGTTTATGAAAATTTTAAAAGAATGAGATAAGTATTTCTTTAATTAAAACAACTAAAATTTAAAGCTCTTTAAACCCGAGCACAAGAAATAAATGAAGAGTAGCTAAAGATTAATTATATTTCAAATTCACTCAGTAGAGTATTAATTACTCAATTAAAGTAATGCAGTCAAAAAGGGAAGCACTTCCTAGAAGTGGATTAGGATGTCTCACATAACTGGCAAGGGCAGAGCTGAAGATCTTCATGGACAAGTGGAACCAGGACCTCAAACACTGTCAGACTCTTGACCTCTTTGCTCTGCTCCTCTCAATGGTTTGGCTTTTTTCCTTCCATACATCAAAGAACATGACTCCATGTGCAGTTAAGTGAAAGTAATAGAATAACTCATTAAAAGTAGCTCAAACACATAACAAGCCAGAGCTGAGGTGGATGGTCAGTCCTAAACTAGGTTCAGTAGCTCAGAAATCAGGGGCCCCAGCCTCTTCCCTTTTCTTCCTCTGTCACCGTCAGTGTGTCAGTGATACCTTCTCTTATGATCACAGGATGACTGCAGCGGGGCCAAGCATAATGTTCTTCCATAGCAATGTTCAGAAGCAGCGAGAAAGGAGTAAGCTCTCTTCATACAATTCTTTATTTTCTCAGAAAGTGAAACTCTCCCAGACCCCTGGCCAGCAGACACCTCCTTACATAGCACTCGCTAGAAAAATTGGTCACATGGTTGTCCCATCTACAAGAAAGTCTGGGAAAATGAATTATCTGGTATTTTTAGCTTCTTGCAATACACAGTGTCTAACACTTCCACCAACAGGTCCCATGCCTTATATCCTGTGGCCCTCACTATCACCTTTCTTCCCTTGGTACCACTTCAAAAATTCTAGGGAAAGACTCTTAGTTGCCTGGGTTGGGTCAGATTCCTACTTCTGAACCAACTGACTATGACCAAGGGGCAGGGTCCTTGTGTGAGATTTTGCTCATTTATATCTGCAGGAACCTAGAAAATGTGTAAGAATAAATCCTAAGAAAGTTAGACCAGAGTAGAGGAAATGTATGTTGAATTAAGCCAAATTTATCAATATGGGTATATTAACTAGAGATTTTGAATGCAATATATTGGCTTGGGTATCTGGGAATAACTGACAATTTCCTCACCTGGTTGACTAAAACCTGGGCTTAACAGTGGCCTGTATTAAATGAACCTTAAATGTCAGAACTTCCTTGGTATTTTTGTAAAGAGAAGTAATTCAAAAGGTTAGAAAATAAGGAATACTGGAGTGTAATATGTATGACTGACTGACCTGCTTGCTCACTTCCTAACTATATCCCAGGGAAGGTCCAGAAGAACTCACTCCTTCACCAAGCCTTTGAGAAATACATTGGTGAAGGGGGCAAGAATATCCCTGAAAAGCTCTTGAGTACTTGTCCTCTGCAGGCTAGAAATAACGACCACCAATGAAATAGACTCCCTGAACTCAAGGGAGGGACAAAAATATCACCGAGTCACAGGAACCAAGTGGTGGCACTTAACTATTAGAAACAATGGGTACACAGTTACACTTTATAAGCAATGCAGAGGTGGAGGAGGAAAACAGAATGGTGTGATCTGGAGAGATCTTTGGTGGTGGCTAATTGATCATGGTGTCCCTGGACTAAAGTAGATGGGTAGCATAGTAAAGCCATACTTCAGGGGTTACACTAGAACTGCTTCTCCCTACCAAAATATTACACCAAAAGCAATATTGCATTCCTAGAGAGATTATAGAGATTAGTACTTCCAACAAAAACTTAAGATACACGGTGATACTTAATTAGTGACTCCTATTATACCTGCTGTTCTAGGTGTGTTAACTTTGCTAGAGCAAATCAACGTAGCTCCTACTGTCTAGTATGTAGCTATTAATTCAGCAAACCCTTCTTCTCTATACCTCTTAATAAAGACTATCAGAAGTAATTATCTCCCCAAATGGCTGTATCAACTCTCTAGTACTCTGTCATAATCTAATCTACAGGGACCCTCATCATTTTGCTACTGCACAGGAGAGCATACTGGTCCACTACGCTGATGATATGTTGATTGGACTTAAACAGGAAGTAGCAAATACCCTGTCTACTTTGGGAAGACATGTCAGAGGGTGGAAAATAAACCCTGAAAAAATCCAGTGGCCTGTCACCTCTGTAAAATTTCTAGGGATTCAGCAATCTAGAACATATAGTATTAAGATATCCCCTCCAAGGACAAGTTGCTACATCTAGTGTATCCTCTCAACAAAAGATAGACTCACCACCTAGCAGCCTTCTTTGGGTTATGCAAACAAGATATACCTCCATATGAGTTTTCTACTCCTACGCATTTACCAAGTCAGCCATAAAGGTGACGTTCTAAGTAGGGTCCAGAGCAAGAGAAGAAGCTGAAATGGGACCAGGCTGCCTTGCAAGCTGCTATGCCTCGGGGCCAAATGATTCAAGAGATCCAATGGTGCCTGAAGTGTCTATGGGAGACAGTTGTGCTGTGTGGAGGTATGGCAGGCCCCTATCGGTGAATCACACTGTGAACCCCTAGGATTTCAGAGCAAAGCTATGCTAACTAAGATCATTATCCTTCTTTATCTCCTGCCTTAGCCTTCCAGAGTGCAAGGATTACAGGCATGAGCCACTGCGCCCAGCCAGCAATAAAGTATTTTTAATTAAGGTATGTACATTGTTTTTTAGATGTAATGCTACTGCACACTTAACAGACTATAGTATAGTAAAAACATAACTTTTATATGCACTGGGAAAACAAAATACCTGTGTGACTTGCTTTATTGCATTATACACTTTATTACGGCGGTCTGGAACCAAACCCACAATATCTCCAAGGTATGCCTCTATAACCCAGAATTAAGAAAATAGGGAGAGACCCATGATGAGGACTTTAAAATAGTTATTATAAATATGTTAAAGAATTTAGAGGAAAAGATGAACAGAATAGTTGAAGAGATGAAGAACTCCAGCAGAGAAATTCTGGAACTGAAAAATAAATTATTTGAAATGAAGATATCACTAGATGGGTTTAACAGCAAACTGGATACAGAAGATAACAGGATCAATGAATTCAAGGATAAGTTAATAAGAACTAATCAAAGCTGAGGTGCAGACTGGAGATGGCAGTTGAAAGGATTAGGGAATTTGGTACATTATAGTTACACTGTTGAAAACCAAGATAAAGTGAAAATCTTATAGCAGACAAAGAAAAAAGAATAAATTATTGATTATTATAAGAATGTCAGCTGACTTCCCATTACACACAGTGGTGGCCAATAAAATAATACATATTAATTGCTGAAAGTTAAAAAAAAAAACCCAACAAAATAAAACAAAAAAAACCCCCCTATCAATCTAGAATTCTATGTCCAGCAAAATATCCTAAAATAATGAAAAAGAAATGAATACATTTTCAGGTTAAAAAAAAAAAATCTAAGAAAATTAGTCACCAGTATTCCCTTACTATATGTTAATAAAAAATGCTAAAGGAAGTTTATCAGGCTGAAGAGAAATGATTCTAGATGAAAGTCTGGATCTTCAAGAAAAAAACCCCAAAACCTTTAGTGTCCCCCAAGCCATAAAATATTTGCTATCTGGCTTTTTGTAAAAAAAATTTTGTAGCCTGTGTCCTAGAGCAACCACTATAACCAAAAAAAAAAAGAGGTATAGCTAAAAAGAGGAGATAATAGCCAAAAGGAGAAAAAAATGGAATACTAAAAAAGATTCATTCCAAAGAAGGCAGGAAAAGAGAAACAAAGGAACAAAGATAGATGATCCAAATAAAAAACAGTAAGATGGTAGATTTAAAAACCAGATGAATAAACACATTAAATTTAAGTGGATTAAATACTCCATTTAAAAGTCAGAGAGTATAAATGGATTAACCAAGAAGATCAGCTACGTACAGATATAGATTACAAGTATTAATAAAAGGATGGGAAAAATATACCATGTATGTAATACACATAGAAACACTGTTGTGGCTATATTTATATCAGACAAAGTAGACTTCCAGAGAGTAAAATCAGAGATGAAGAGAGATATTTCATAATTACAAAAGGAATAATTCAAGAAGATTTAAATGGGTATGTTCCTCCTCATAATATAGATCCTAAATACATGAAAGAAAATTGATAGAAATGAAAGGAGAAATAGACAAACTTATACACTTTACTCGAAAATTTATAAAGCTAGACCCTAAAAATCAAATAAGAATTAGAAGATTTGAAAAACACCATGAAGTAACTTGACCTCATTGATATTTACAGAACTCTGCAACAATCACAGTATACACATTTTTTAAACTGAACATGAGACTATATGCTAGTCGTAAAGCAATTTTCAATGTACTTCAAAGGACTGAAACCCTAGTGACTGTGTTCTCTAACCATAATGAAATTAAATTAGTAATCAACAATAAAAAGATAACTAGAATATCTCCAAATATTTGACAAGTAAATGCCATTCTAAGAAGTTTGTACTTTATCTTGTAGTAACAATGGAGCTATTCAAAAATTTTATGTAAGGGTATGATATATTCAGATTTGAGCTGTGGAAAAATAACTTACACAGAATTTGGAAAATGTAGTGTAAGGATGTCTAAATAATAAAAAAAAAGAGGGTATTATCTCACTTTATGTGAGAAATGAGAAGAAACTGCTCCAAGGAAACTGAAATGAAATAAGGATAAATCAAGATATTTTCAAATGTAGACTCGAGGGTCTTACCAGTTAATTACATATTATCTATAAAGGATAACTGGATAAATATGAATACTGTATATAGAGATAGAAGAAACAGGAAGAAGCAGTTTTTGCTGGGTATAAGGAACCGGAAAAAAAAAAGTTTGCTTTCCAGGTTCCACCTTTAATGTAACAATATCAATTCCAATTCCTGCAGCACATTACTCTTGGTTTAGGGATTTAACCCAACACCCTGTCCCAGCTCACTTCATCTTTAAGTTTCTTCTTGTCTGCTTCTGTGGGTTCTGTAACCCTGGTGACTGCTTTTCCATTTGACCACTTGCTCTTCCTCAGTGCTGTCTACTTAGGTTTTCAACTGCATATCTCATTCACAACTTGGATCTTCCTTTTAGTTTATTCTTTAAGTTTAGCAACTAGGTCTTTGAACTGTTCTGTGGCTTGAGCCATGTGCCCTAAGGACTCTGTTCCTCTTATCTGCTGACTCACAGGCACTGCAAGTACACATAAGCACAGCCTCATCGCCACCCTCACACCTCAGATTCCTGCTTAGTTTACTGAACAATTCCATTTAGCTTCTGCCTGTCAGGGAACAAGCTTGGACAATAAATTCAATTTTGGACACTGAATTTCAGGTCCTTGAGAGCATATAGGTGGAGATATACAGAAGGCAGGTGGAAATAATGAACCTGGGACTTAGGAAAGAGACCCTCTGGGAAATACAGATTTATGATCATTAGCAAATAGGTTGTAATAAAAACTATATGAGTGGATGAGCTTGATCAAGGAGATTATAAAATAGGAGTGCTTAATCCGATGGATTTTAGGAGAATCTATGAATCCACTGAAATTGTGCATAAAATTCTGTGTATGTATGTGTCTGTATTTCTGAGGCAGGGATCCACATGTTGCATCATATTCTCAAATTCCAAATCTAAAAAGCTTAACAGCCAGGCACGGTGGCTCACACACATAATCCTAGCATTCTGGGAGGCTGAGGCGGGAGGATCCCTTGAGCTCAGGAGTTCGAGACCGGCCTGAGCAGGAGCGAGACCCCATCTCTATTTAAAAAAGAATACAAATAATTAAAAAGGTTAAGAAACTCTGAGGAAGGGAAAAGGCTGAGGATGCAACCTAAAGGGTAATATTTACTTAATTGTGCTACAATTTGGGGATTAGAGACTACGGCAGGAAAGGGTATGAAATATGTTAGTGTTTCATTCCCAATGTACCAGGTGGGTCATGGCAACCATGAAGCACATGATTTTCTATTCAAAACCGGGCAACTGTCCCTAAAATGTGCTGACTCATCATTACTTCCAGACTACACAGAATTGTATGAAAAACAGCATTTTTAGGCCTAGAGATGTAAATTCTGTATTTCCAGTGAAAATGTGATTGTTTTCTCCCACTCTCACTCCATAAATAAGGGAACACCTTCCTCAGCCACCTTCTCTCTCTGGAGTCCATCTCATGTCGCAGCTGATAATCAAAGATCTCTTTGCAAGCATTACTTTATAAAACCTCATGGTCATCAATGTTGGATATATTAGCAACTGAGTTATTATATGCAAAAAAGCTTGGAGGATACATAGGATTTGGATTACAAGAAGGCCTATGAAACTCAAACTCAAAACATGAACGTCTGCTTGTATGCATTATCACAAAGGGCTCAAATATGCAATTATAGTTCACACTTTATCTTTTCTTCCTCAATTATTTGTCACTGGAGAGACAGGCAGAGACAAAAAAAACCAAGGTTTTTTTCCCCCCCAGTGTGCACTTTGAAATCCTTTCAGTAACCACAAGTGTGTTTGAAATAAATTCTTTAGTCACATGGATTCAAACCACAGCATTCTTCCCAAACTACCACTCAAGAAAGAGGAGGAAAACCTAGCCAAGCCAACTTGCATGTGGGAAAACTACAATGTCTACCGCCTGGGAAACCTCAAAATATCATTTATACATGAATTTTGGTTTATAAAAAATGATTTCAGTATTGAAAGGAGAAAGCTATAAATTACCAGTTACAAAGAGACTATCAAGGACTATGAAAATAGGATACTAGGCTGATGTATGCTTCATTTTTAGCAGACTGTAGTTCACAGAACTTAAATACATTTTATAAAAATTTTAAAAACTTAAAAGACAGTTCATAATAGAATATACATATAGCTAATAACTGGGAAATGTGCAGTTACATTAATCGATGAAATCTATTAAAATTAGCAAAAATCTAAGATGAAATCTCTTCCATTATGCTGGTAGGTCAAAAGATTTAAAAAAAAAAATTTTTTTTTTTTTTTTTTGAGACAGAGTCTCACTCTGTTGCCTGGGCTAGAGTGCCGTGACATTAGCCTAGCTCACAGCAACCTCAAACTCCTGGTCTCAAAGCAATCCTCCTGCCTCAGCCTCCCACATAGCTGGGATTACAGGTATGCGCCACTACGCCCAGCTAATTTTGTATATTTTTAGTTACCCAGCTAATTTCTTTCTATTTTTAGTAGAGATGGAGTCTCACTCTTGCTGAGGCTGGTCTTGAACTCCTGACCTCAAGTGATTCTCCCACCTCAGCCTCCCAGAGTGCTAGGATTACCGGCATGAGCCACCATGCCCGGCCCTTTAAAAAAGATTTATCAATATATATCAAGCACCTTAAAAATTCTCAGATACTCTGACCTGGTTTAATTCTACTTTTATTAGTCTAACCTTTAAAAAAAAAAAAAGAACCCTAAAATATAGTATGTGCAAAGATGTTCACTATAGCACAATTTGTCAAAGATAAAATTGTAAACAACAAAAGAAAAATAACAAAATGAATTACAGAACATCTACTAGGGAGATATATTCTGTTTCTTCACTTATTCATTCATTTACTATGTTTCAGAAAGGATTTAAGGTGGCTCCTATGATAATATATTATAAATCTTGAAAAATTATGCTTAAGAAGCAAGTGCACAGTGGGAAAATGCTCATGAATATTAAGAGGAAAAGGTTGGATACAAAATTGTATGTATAAAGGTGAGATGATAAGATAATACTCTTATGTTTAACAAAATGCATAGGCCAGACATGGTGGCTCATGCCTATAATCCTAGCACTTTGAGAGGTGCAGGTAGGAAGATCACTTAAAGGCCAGGAGTTCGAGACCAGCCTGAGCATGAGCAAGACCCCATCTTTACAAAAAATAGAAAAATTAGCCAGGTATGGTTGCACGTGCCTGTAGTCCCAGCTACTTGGGAGGCTGATGCAGGAGGATCGCTTCAGCCCAGGAGTCTGAGGTTGCAGTGAGCTATGATGATGCTACTGCACTTTATCCCAGGCAACAGAGCAAGACCTTGTCTCAAAAAAAAAAAAAAAAAAAATGTAGAGAAGGAGGGGAAATATACCAACATTGAAGAATGGTATGTGTCTGGGTGATAACATTATAAGTGATTTTTATTCTCTTTTTAATTTTATAAGTTTTTTGTAACGAGCTTATATTTTTATAAGAAAAATGTTTATATATATAAAGTATTAAGAGGATAGTGATTATTTAAAAAATAAAATATTTGCCTTCATATAAGATGGTTTCTTCCTATATAGCGGCTAATGATGAAGGGAAATAAAAGTAATACCTGAGAGAAAGGAATTCATGTGGAAATTGACCTTATGAAATAAATCTATTAGTCATAAATTTGTCAATTAAAGGTATCAAAAGACAAAATAAAGAAATGATATAAAGTTGTGGGGAGGGAAGGACACTGAAATCAATAAGGGAATACCAGAGAAGGCCAAGGAATTTTAATTCTGAAATCAAATAGCCTATTAGTGAATTTATGCTAACATGGTTGTCTTGTTTGAAGTGTAGTTTCAAAAGTGAATACATATAGGGACAGAAAGTAGAACTGTGGTTGTCAGAGGCTGGGAGAAGAAGAGAATAGAGAGTTATAGTTTAATGGGTACAGAGTTTCAGTTTGGGAAGATGAAAAAAATTCTGGAGATGGATGGTGGTGATAGTTGTGCAACAACGTAAATATATTTGGTGCCACTAAATGTACACTTAAAAAATATTAAAATGGGCCGTGCGTGGTGGCTCACGCCTGTAATCCTAGCACTCTGGGAGGCCAAGGCGGGTGGATCCTTTGAGCTCAGGAGTTCGAGACCAGCCTGAGCAAGAGCAAGACCCCGTCTCTACTAAAAATAGAAAGAAATTATATGGACAACTAAAAATATATACAGAAAAAATTAGCTGGGCATGGTGGCACATGCCTGTAGTCCCAGCTACTCAGGAGGCTGAGGCAGGAGGATTGCTTAAGCCCAGGAGTTTGAGGTTGCTGTGAACTAGGCTGATGCCATGGCACTCTAGCCCGGGCAATAGAGCAAGACTCTGTCTCAAAAAAAAAAAAAAATATATATATATCTATATTAAAATGGTAAATTTTGTATGTATCTTACCACAATAAAAAAACAGAATGTATAGGTGTGATTTGAAATAGATTCAACTGGTAATTCAGATTAGCACTTTGAGGTTTCAGGACTTTCTGAAACAATATTTTGTAAAGATGTAATAAATTTAAATTTATTAAGAGAAAGAGTGTAATTTCACTATAATAGCAACTTTCTCTTAATCAGAGGCCTAGTGTATTGTACCTGTTTAATAATTCTTCTAATGAAGCCAATGTTCAGCCTTTAAGTATCAAGAAATTATCTAAACAAAAATTTAAAAGTAAAATGGACATTAGATTTAAAGAAGAAAGAAACTGTAAGTAAGGTCGCTAATAATTCTGGTGTTTACGAAAATTTATAGTAATCAACTATGAGAATAAATCTCCCCAACAGGAAGTACCATTCCCAGAAAAATATATTAAATAGGCAAAATATATTAAAGAACTGACCCCAAAGTTCTTGGGAAGAGCCAGAGTTACCCTTAAAATACAGAGGAAGACTTCTGATGATGCATTCTACAAACAGAATTTTTCTAATTTAAAATACTTTTCTGATCATAAAATAGCAACAAATAAAATAAGAAAAAACTATTCATGTCCCAAATTCTGAATCTAGTTTTTCAGTTACTTTAAAAATCTCACTTACCCTTCTTGTGTTTTCAAGGATTTTGGGATCAGGTTTTCCATAGTTCGGCGGATTAGCATATGGGTCATATCCAAGTTTGGCAAGCATGGGTGCAATCACTGCCATGTCTTGTAAAACGTCTGGAGGTATCTTCCCAACCCATTTTGATAGAGCTCCCACGTTGACTGGCTTGATGACTTGGTCTGTAGATCTCTCCACTCTGAAAACAACACAATATGAACAAATATTTAAAATTTAAAAAATAGTGTTTAACCACTAAAAATTATTTTTGATAGCTTATAAATTTTAATCATCTGAATGATAAAGTAATTAGAAAGAGGGCACTAATCAGGTTTGACACTATTTACTACACTTTAAGTTTGATAGTAATTATTGGCAGCCTCAGATTTCTAGAAATTAAAAAAAGGGTCAGCTGAAACATCTGCATAAAATGTGTTGACATTTTAATTACAATGTCCAGGAAAAAAAGCCAAAAAAGATAAGACTGCTTAGCAAAACTGCCAGTCAACTTACTTGAAATTCATTTTAAAAAAAGATAGATTTATGGATGACTAGAGGGACAACAGATAGATGAACAGATTATGTGACAAAGCAAATATAGCAAATGTTAATTGCAGAATATAGCTGGTGGGTATAATTCTTTCAATTCTTCTGTATGTTTGAACTTTTTCATAATAAAATGTTGCAGGGAAAATAGCCAACCACAAACCACTAAGAATGCAAAATATTCATTTGTTCTACTTTCCTGTTGACTTCCTAAAAAAATTCTATTTTCTACAGAAGAAAAAGAACTCCTGTTTATGATTTTCAATATTACAGTATTCAATATTACAGAACAAATGTGTTCTACCTCTTGCCCTGGAAATTTACTCTAAACCTGTAATGACTAGGATAAAATATAACATGAAATGACATTTGGATTTAAATTGGATCTGAATTAGATTTTGGCCAAATGACTATAAAACAGAAATGCTTAAGTAGAGTGTTAAGAAATCATTCAAACACAGTATTCTATCATAAGTCCTTTTTCTTTAAGTATGTGACCTCTCACTGCAGATAATCATTATTTGATGAGGAGCCTCTTGAAGGGGCTCTGCTCCTAAAATAACAGACAAGTGAAAATAAGATGACTCTCCCTGGGATTCTGTGAGGCCATCAGCTCCAGGTTTTCCTTCTGCCTCAATAGCCATATTCTTTTTTTTTTTTTTTTTTAGACAGAGTCTTGCTCTGTCACCCAGGCTGGAGTGCTGTGGCATCAGCCTAGCTCACCGCAACCTCAAACTCCTGAGTGGCAAATTGGGCTTAAATGTAACACATTAACTGCCATGCGAGTTATATTTAACTCAGGCTAGTTCTGAGCCCAGGGCCTCATGAAGCGTACGTAACTCACATGTCTTTTTACCTTGGGACCTGTGTGAACTATTTTTCAAGTTGCATATAATTCATGTGCAGAAAACAATAAAAGATAACAAATTTTTCATTAAATTAGAAAGGATCACTTTGTTCTCTAAGTTTTTATTCTATTTTCATAATAAAATACTGTGGCCCCAGGGGGAAAAAATTTTTTTTCTAGTGTGGCAGTCAATGTGTTAAAATAGAGCCACATGGCCATTTGCTGACTACAGGTCACACACAGTACTCCGAGTTCTGGGAAAACCTACAGTCTGCTTAACTTTGACTGCCACAGCTGATTGTTCTTATTCACGTCACCTAAGCCAACCAACCAATAAGCCATGGCCTGTATCAACCAATCAGAATTCAGCTACACCAACCAATCAGACCTAAACAAGTTTGAATCCTTCATCTGCATAAACGAACCTGATGGGGAACCTCGTTAGGAACTTTCTCTATAAAAATCAAACCCTCCCTTTGTTCTCTGGAATGCACCTTTGTTTTACACCTAAGGCTGCATCTGCCTGGTTTGCAAATTGTTCACCAGAATAAAGTCTCTTTCCTTTAAATTCCTTTTCAGACAACTTTTGTTCATACACCAGATTATAAAGGAGGGCCTATGTCTTATTAATCTCACTATCACCAGCACCTAGCACATTAACATATCATAGATGATCAATAAATGTTTATTAAGTGAATGACTAACAGCTTTTCATGGGGAAAAAACCCACATAATATTAGTTTATGAAAACATGCTCAAGAGAAGTGAAGTATCATGTCTCTATAAGGAGATCATATCTAATTAACACGTAAGATGAAACAACTAAAGAACATCCAGGTGCTAAGCTGCATGATATTTACACTGGGTGCATTAGGAATTTTAGAGAACGGGAGCCATATCTTCAGAGATAAAAACCTCTAGAAAAAAAGAAAGGCTTATAGGAAACAAAGAATAACATTTTCTGTTCATTCTATGTCAGGTACTTTGCATATGATAGTTGCTTTCATCCTTAAAACAACCTTAAGAGAAAGACATTATCATTTTTCAAATGGGTAAACTAAAACCCAGATAAGAGATTTGTCCAGGGTCACACAATCTGGAAATCAGGGAGTCAGAATTTGAGCCAATGTCTATCTGAAAAAGATCCCATTTTTCCCAGTATCTCTTACTGCTATCTTATTGATCACCTTAATATTTATATTCTATGCTTCTGTGAAAACCTTGGCTTTCTGCTCTACACTGCACAAAGTGAACAAGTTGTTTTACCATGAGGATAAAAACAAATACACTACACAAATAATAGGTATATCCTGCTGTGCTGGTGATGTTTAACAACCTATTCTCCAAGGGGAAAAAGGCACGATTTGCAGCATTTACTGATGTCTACGGTGTAAGTATTGGTATGATGACTGATTTTAAGCTATCAACATGACCTCACTGACTGAAGGACTGGGAAGAGATGAGCAAAGTGGGCTCTCTAGAGCTGGAGTAAGCCGGCTCCAGCAGACCACTGGATGTCCAGAGGACCACGGTCTCTTATCCCAAATTCTGAAATCCATAAGGTCCCAAATAACCATTTTCCTATAACTCATTTGGCAGCAAAACCTGATGTAACCGATAGGAATTTATTTATAGTCTTTATTCCACTTGGCATACACAGTTGTACTCTTTGGTGCAGAAATATCAATGTATTTGATTACAGAGTGGTGATCCAGAATGAGGAGGATATTAGATGCTACATACACCATATTACCTTTCCAAAATCTAAAAATTCTGAATTCTGAAACAGACTTTTGGTAAGCCCTGGGGTCACACACAGCGTCCTGTATGTCATGACTGGGAATTTGGCTTTACATTGAAAATAATGAGGAACAATTGAAGGAATTTAATCACAGAACTAATATGAAAAAATTATTATAATTACTATTCAATGCTGATAACTATAGGAAGAGCAGATTGAAGGATGGGGCAACTGGGGTCAGAAAAACCAGTAAAGATGCTCAACTACATATTGGAAGAGTTAAGAAATGATTAAGGCTTCAACTAGATCAAATGAGACAGAGACAAGACAAATTCCAAAGATATTTTTAAAGTTGGTAATATGTAGTGGCCAGTTAGATCTGGGGAGTGAAGGAGCAGAGAAAGCAATCTATAATTAATTCATATTTGACTTGAAGGACTGGACGGATGGTTATTCAATACAATAGACAGAATGGAGGAAAAGCAAGTAGCTTTTTGATGTTGTTGCTTTGTTTTGTTTGAGGTGTGGAGAACCAAGAAAAAGATATAAATCAATAGTAATCAGAAAGTCTATAGAAAAAATTCAAGTTGACTGTAATGTCATAAGGGTACTCACTAAACAACAGCTATTATTATTTCACACTGACTATAGCACTGGTTCATAAGAAAAGTGAAAGCCATTATTTATCATTATGATTGACTAAATTATTTGAAGATAAGGTTTAACCATTCCTTGTCTGAAAATGACAGAACTCTAAAATGAAAGAATTTGGAAAGGCTTCCGCTATATAACCACTGAGTTACAAGATCCACTAGCAGCAAATGCAGTTACTATAGCTTCCTAAGGCAAACAGCATGGGAAGGCCCACTAATAGAAATGGTGTTTTATATTTATTGAGCATAAAATTCAAATTCAACAAACATTTTTCAAATACCCACTATGCGTCAAGTTGAATGTTAGCTAATAAGGATGCAAAGTTGACTGACTAGGCCATGGCCTACATCTCAAAAAAGTCAGGATCTAGTAAGAGATAAACACGTATACGTGATTAATATACGGCACTATAAATAAAACAGCAGTGGCTAGAAAGAATATTACGGGACTGCATGTAACAGCACTAGGCCATTCCTCTCATGGGATAAGACGTGAGCTAGGACAAGTAACTAAGGGGAGTTAGCAATCTATGGGTCACAGGTCACATCCAGTCACATTGTCTGTTCTTGTCTGGCCTTCAACCTCGGAATAGCTTTTACATTTTTGAGTGGGTTTTTTGTTTGTTTGTTTGTTTTTCTTTTTCTTTTTTAAGAGATGAGGTCTTGCTCTGTCACCCAGGCTGGAGTGCAGTGGTATGATCATAACTCATATCCCGGGCTCAAGTGATCCTCCTGCCTCAAGCTCCTACAGGTGCATGCCACCACACCCAGCTAATTAATGGTTTTTAGAAATAAAAAGAATCATATTCTATAACACATGAAAATCACAAAATTCAAATTTTGATATCTCTAAATAAAATCTTACTGGAATAGACAAACTTATTTATTCATATATCATCTATGGCTACTCTTGCGCTACAATGTCAGAGTTGAGTAGCTCAGGTAGAGACCATATGGCTTGCAAAACCTAAAATATTTACTATCTAGCCCTTTACAAAAAACCTTTTGTCAACCCTGATAAAAGACCGTATCTTAAGGAAATGCAGGGTTTGTATGTGTGTGGTCTCAGGTGATGTCTCCTCACAGATGGACCACATCAACGTTCATATTCATGGGGGAACCTGGTATGTTTAGAGAATGGCAAGTCAGGACAGCTAAGGATGTACCAAAGCTGCTGGGGGTGGGGAGGGTGGAAGGGGGAAAAGAAACAGTAGTGTTTACTTAGTGTTGCACTTATGTAACTGGCTCTGTGAAAGGAAAAAAAAAAAGCCTTTTTGCAGTTCTCATATGTTTCAAGTTCCCAGGCCAGTTAAGACTTGCTGACCAGAATTTTGTAACTTCCTGTTTCACTAATCCATTCCCTTTTGAGTTGTTTTTAAGAAATGGCAGAACCTCCTTACAGCTATGAGATAACTACAAGGCCTACACCACCTGTTTGTTCAGAGAAGACAAGACAAGCAGCACTACACCACAGATCTTGCCCAAGGACCTACTCCCCACAGCCTGTCTGTGCACAAGACCAAAGGATGACCAATATTAACCCCTAGCTTGTTGTAATACTAGAATCTCTGCCCTGGAAGGGACTTATCCACCATTTTTTTTATCATGCAACGTATGTGCCTGTAAGATTTCTCTTGCATGCCCTGCACTCTGCTTCAAACATGTAATGATGCTTACTCACTTCATACATTATTCATTTCACCTCTAGAAAAACTCCTGATCTTGTCAGTTAGGAAGGCAGGTTTGAGGCAATCCTCCCACCTTCCAGCTGATGTTCTCCGCAATAAATTTCCTTTCTCCCTTGACAATCCTTGTGGTCTCAGTAATTGGCTTTCTGTGCAGCCAGCAACTGAGCTTAGGGAAATCTCCTTTGCAGGTTCATTAACACTTACCCCATTCAAAAAAGACATTCGTTGTCAACACTCTGGGCTCACCTTTTGTCTCTTCCCACCTTAGTTTACTTTTTTCTAAGGAGTAGCAAAGTGTAGTGAGGAGAATGCAGAGTGAAAGGAGGGCACTGCTAGTAAACTGTTTAGCAGAAGGAAAAAAAATCACTGCACACAGCTGCTCCTTTGTTTGCTTAAACACTTGTGGCTTAACTTGTTTTTTTAAGAGCTTGTTTCACAGAACTTGGAAAGTATTGAGCAGACAGAAAAGGGCATTCAACCCTCTTCCACATCTGCCAGACCATATTCTGAGAAGTCAGATAAAACCTGCCTACCAGAGAAGAGAAACACACACACACCTGCCTCCCATTATCATTTCACAGCAACAACTGCTTTGTTCTCTATAACCCCAATAAAAAGCCCAAACCCCTCATCCTTAGGGCCAGCATTCCTTCTCTTTCTTTCATGCTACGCCCTTTCCTTTCTTGGAAAGTAAAATAAACTTCTTTCATTAATCCTATCCTAATCTTTGTGTCGAGAATTCTTTCTCATCCTGCATTAGGAGTTCCCACCCTAACACAGACCTGGAAGTTGGGCTTGTATGATATAGCTTTGTAATCTAAGAAAAACTCTGATCCTCAGAGATTGGGGATAATGACCACTAACAGGTAGAAATAAACAGTTTCAAAAACATTTTCAAAACCAAGGATTGACAAATTATGGCCCAAATTTGCCCTACTGCCTGTTTTGTAAACAAAGTTTTATAAGAACATAGCCATGGCCATTTGTTTCTGCACTGTCTATGGCTGCTTTTGCTGTACAACAGCAGAGTTCAATGCTTGCAAAATTATATGCTCAGCAAAGCTAAAAATATCCAGCCTTTTACAGAAAAAGTTTGGCAACCTTTGTTTAAAAAGAGGGAAATGGGGCCGGGCGCAGTGGCTCACGCCTGTAATCCTCGCACTCTGGGAGGCCGAGGCGGGTGGATCGCTCGAGGTCAGGAGTTCGAGACCAACATGAGCAAGAGTGAGATCCCATCTCTACCAAAAATAGAAACAAATTATCTGGCCAACTAAAAATATATATAGAAAAAATTAGCCGGGCATGGTGGCGCATGCCTGTAGTCCCAGCTACTTGGGAAGCTGAGGCAGTAGGATCGCTTAAGCCCAGGAGTTTGAGGTTGCTGTGAGCTAGGCTGACGCCATGGCACTCACTCTAGCCCAGGAAACAGAGCGAGACTCTGTCTCAAAAAAAAAAAAAAAAAAAAGGGAAATGGGTCCAGTATGGAGAGCCTGATTTTTTTTTTCTAGACAATAAACTGCAGGCTGGATGGAGCTCATCAGATCTCTCGTACTCATTCAGTCCCTCTAAAAATTAACCAACACTTAGGTCTAGAGTATACTAGGGTATGAACTAGTTACTATTCCAGTATCCTCCAGCTCACTGGATCTCAAAACACAGTACCCAACAGACTGGTATATTTGAACACCCATAGCCCATGCACAGCAAGGCAAGATGTCTGTGACTCAGCAAGTTCTTCCTTAGTTGCAAGTATCCAAGCTCCTTTTCCTCTATAGCATTCATGGTGGCAGCTACTCCTTAAGGAATGCGGTCAATGCCAAAGTCTTAAATGACTGAAGTGAATATAATCCTCCAAGCCACTCATTTTAAGCATGGCTCTTTCATGGGTCTCAGTGAAACACTACAGCCAGGCTGACTGCCAAACCACAGGTATGAATTATGATACACAGTAACTACTACAGGAAACCAAATCCTCCTGATTGAGCATCAGGACTGGAATGGACATGCAAAAGGGAATAAGTGACAGAGTACATAATCCAAATGGTAAGATGATTATAGTAAAAATATCATGAAATATCATTAAAAGTCATGTTTTCAAAGACTATTTCACTATTAGAAAATGTTCAGGTTGTGTCTTCTGAAAGACGATTTTAAGATGTGTATCAACAGAAATTTTTAAAAAAGCCAGAAATTCAATTTTGTAAAACTGTGTTCTATATACATGATACACACACACACACACAAGTGCATGTACAGAATCATACTGGAATGTGGTGGGATTAAGCATGGTTTTTATTTTCTTACCTAACTTTTCCATATTTTCCTTTTTATTTTTATTTTTTTGAGATAGTCTCACTTTGTCACCTAAAGCTGGAGTGCAGTGGCACAATCATAGCTCACTGCAGCCCCAAACTTCTGGGCTCAAGTGATCCCCTGCCTTGACCTCCAAAGTAGCTGGGACTATAGGTATGCACCATTGTACCCAGCTAATTGTTTTTATTTTTTGTAGAGACAAGGTCTTGCTATGATTCCCAGGCTGGTCTCAAACTCCTGGGCTCAATGGATTCTCCTGCCTTGGCCTCCCAAAGTTTTCGGGTTACAGGCATGAGCTACCACACCCAGCCTATTTTCCAATTTTCTATGATAAACAGTCTTTCTTTTTTAGCACATGTTATAGTGGGACTCATAGGGTCACAAAGAAAATCTTCACTCAGAAGTCTAATAACTATCTCAAACTCTACAAAGTCCAAACTGAACCCTGATCTTATCTCCAAAATCTACCTTACCTGCAGCCCTCTTAATCTCACTTGAAAGCAACTCCATTCTTCTGGTTGCTCA
The DNA here is from genome assembly GCF_020740605.2 of Lemur catta. Taxonomy (NCBI): domain Eukaryota; kingdom Metazoa; phylum Chordata; class Mammalia; order Primates; family Lemuridae; genus Lemur; species Lemur catta. The sequence goes on from NC_059129.1 coordinate 33,754,949, forward strand.
GAAGAAAACTGGAATTATTTCAACCACCTTCTCTGATACTCCATATCAAATCCATCAGGAAATCCAATCAACTATACCTCAGATACACACACACACACACACACACACACACACACACACACACACACATATGCAGATATGACCACTTCTCATTAATTTCACTGCTCCTCCCTGGTCCAAACCGATATCATCTCTCATCTGGATTTCTGATATTCTTCTAATAGGTCTTCCTGCTTCTTCCTTACATTCTTAGTAAGTATACTAGCCAGACAGGCCTTTAAAAACACAAGTCAGATCACGTCACTTCTCTACGCCACATCCTGCAATGACTCCCCAGTCATTCAGAGTCCCAGTACTGGAAATGAGAATGAATCTGAGTAACCACAAAACAATTTTTTATTTTGCCAATTCTCACCTAAAAAGAGACAAAGCAATCAGACAACAAACCCCCCAAACCATGGACAAGATCTGCAACAAAACTAGATGACAAAGTAGCCCACTAACCCCAAAATACAAGTTTGAGGAGACAACCAACAATAACCACGGTACCTGCATGGAATGAATGTTAATGTGGAGGAAGCAGAAGGAGGCAACAAGGCATCTGAGAACTGAGAACAGGAAAATACCAAAGCAGCCAAAAGCTATACTCTGAACAATCACATCAGAATGCCAGTTGAAACTTAGAAGGGTTTCACCCAAACCAAAAAATGACTATAATGGGCCATTGGTAAGTTCTGAAAGGGGCCAATGAAAGCTGGGAAACACAAACTTGAACTCTTAGAACCAACCAGCAAAGCTGCTTTCCAGGACAGAACATCACACTGAGGAGAAAGTTCTGGAAGTAGACTCAGAATTGGTCTGTTACAATAGTGACAGAGACAAAGGAAAGAGAAGGTCCACATACAACTGGTGGAGGGTCAGGAAATCTCAGAAAGCAAGCCAACATATTATTTAACACTTTACAAATAAAAACAGAAGAGGAAGATCTGTGAAATTAATAAAGATAGGCTGAACCATTCCTCCTTCTAAAGGTTCAAGGAAACTATGAAAAAATGAGTGGAAAAAAATGTATCAAGTCAAATGCCACACCGAGTTGTTATAAGAAAAAAGAAAGCCAGGCATGGTGGCATGTTCAAATCCAGCCTGGGCAACATGGTGAGACAAGAAAGAAAGAAAAGAAAGGAAGGAAGAAAGAAAAGAAAGAAAAGAAAAGAAGCGAGGAAAAAAAAAGACAGACAATATCATCCCTAGGGATATGCCTATAAAACATATTGAAATTATAACTTATTATTTTATTTTGAGATGGGGTTTCCCTATAACGCCCAGGCTGGTCTCAAATTCCTGGGCTTAGGCAATCCTCCCTAATAGCTGGAACTACAGGCTTGTGCCACCATGCCAAGACATGACTTACTATTTTAAAACAAGCTAAAAGACATTAAGAAAATGATATAAAACACGAAAGAACAACATAAATCATAATTTAAAGAATTCAGAACTCAGGAAAAAATTAGAAACAAAAGGAAAAAATCATTTCAGAAATGAACTAAACTAGAAGGAAGACAAGAGTTAAAAAATATAAGACAAAACCTTAAAAGAAATTACAAGTGAAATAGAATAATGCCTTCAAAGATGTAAATGCTTCCCAATTTAAAATAAAAGAGAATGGAAGAAATGTCTTACAAACTTTTTAAAAAAGATAAAATAATTCAAGACAAAGTCACAAATATTGCTAATAGGCAAAAAAAAATCTAACATATGAAAAATAGGAGTCTTTGAAGAAAATGAAACACAGCAAATACTAAAAACCAAAATTCTAGAAAATGTTCTTTAAAAATTTTTTTCACCTGTATATTAACAAAGCACATGGTGTACCTGAGAATATCTGCTTTATAATGACCAACATCAAGACATACTCTGGTAAAATTATTGTACTTTAAAGAAAAAAAAAACCTTTGAGTTTTTTGAGTTTGAGGCAAAATGTGCAAGTGACTTACAGGAGAAAGAAAATCAATCATCAGACTTTTTTTTTTTTTTTTTTTTTTTTTGAGACAGAGTCTCACTTTGTTGCCCGGGCTAGAGTGACTGCCGTGGCGTCAGCCTAGCTCACAGCAACCTCAAACTCCTGGGCTCAAGCAATCCTCCTGCCTCAGCCTCCCGAGTAGCTGGGACTACAGGCATGCGCCACCATGCCCAGCTAATTTTTTCTATATATATTTTTAGTTGTCCAGATAATTTTTATTTCTATTTTTAGTAGAGACGGGGTCTCGCTCAGACTGGTCTCGAACTCCTGACCTTGAGCGATCCACCAGCCTCGGCCTCCCAGAGGGCTAGGATTACAGGCGTGAGCCACCGCGCCCGGCCAATCATCAGACTTTTAAACATCAATCACTATTTTTTTTATTCGAGACAGAGTCCTGCTCTGTTGCCCCTGGCTGGAGTGCAGTGGCGTCATCATAGCTCACTGCAACCTTGAACTCCTGGGCTCAAGTGATCCTCCTGCCTCAGCCTCCCAAGTAGCTGGGACTACAGAGTCGCACCACCACATCCAACTAATTCTTTCTATTTGTTGTACAGATGGGGTCTGACTCTTGCTCAGGCTAGTCTCGAATGCCCAACCTCAAGCGATCCTCCTGCCTTGGCCTCCCAGAGTGCTAGGATTACAGGTGTGAGCCACTGTGCCCAGCCTGAACATCAATACTTTTTAAAAAATTAATTTTTTAAATTGACAAATAAAAACAATATATTTGTAGTGTACAATGTTTTGAAATATGTATACACTCAATCAAGCTAATTAACATATGCATTACCTCATATACTTACTACATTTTTGTTTTAAGAACACTTAAAATCTACTCTCCGAGCTATTTTCAAGTATACAATACATTGTTATTAACTGTAGTCACCACAGTATACAATATTTAACATATTCCCACCAACAATGTACAGAGTTCCCTTTTCTCCACACATTCTCACTAACATTTGCCTTTTTGATAATAGCCATTCTGACAGGTATGACATTGTGGTTTTAATTTGCATTTCCCTGATAATTAGTGATGTTGGGCATTTTTTCATATACCTATTGGCCATTTGCATGCCTTCTTTTAAGAAATGCCTATTCAGGTTCTTTGCCCACTTTTAAATTGGGTTATTTGTTTTCTTGCTACTATTTGAGTTCCTTACATATTTTGGATATTAATCCCTTAGCAGATATATGATTTCCAAATATATTCTCCCATTCCACAAGTTGTCTTTTCACTCTGTTGATTGTTTTCTTTGCTGTGCAAAAGTTATTTGGTTTGATATAATCCCATTTGACTATTTTTGCTTTTGTTGCCTGTGCTTTTGAGTTCATATCCAAAAAAATCATTGCACAGACCAATGTCATAGAGATTCCCCCTATGTTTTCTTCTAGTAGTTTTATAGTTTCACGTTCTATGTTTAAGCTTTTAATCCATTTTGAGTTGATATTTGTACATGGTGTAAGATGAGTCTAATATCATTCTTCTGCATGTGGATATCCAGTTTTCCCAACACTATGTATTTAGGAAACTGTCATTTCCCCATTGTGTTTTCTGGCACCCTTGTTGAAGACCAATTGACCATAAATGTGTGGGTCTGTTTCTGGGCTCTCTATTCTGTTCCAGTGATCTGTGTGTCTGTTTTTATGCCAGTACCGTGCTGTTTGATTACTACAGTTTTGCAGTACATTTTGAAGTCAAGTAGTATGATGCCTCCAGCTTCATTCTTTTTCAAGATTGCTATTCAGAATGGTTCCATACAAATTTTAAGATTGTTTTTCATATTTCTGTGACAATGTCATTCAAATTTTTATAGGGATTGCATTAGCAGATCTCTTTGGGTAGTATGGACATTTCAACAATACTGATTCTTCCAATCTATGAATATGGAATAGCTTCTCATTTATTTGTGTCATCTTCAATTTTTTTCATCAATGTTTTATAGTTTTTAGTATACAGGTCTTCCCAGGTTTTTCACCACCTTGGTTAAATTTATTCCTTTTTTTTTTTTCTTATAGCTATCACGAATGGGATTGTTTCCTTGATTTCTTTTTTGGGTAGTTCATTGTTACGGTATAGAAATGCTACTGATTTTTGTATGCTGATTTAATATCCTGAAATTTTACTAAATTCATTTAGTAGTTTTAACAATTTTTGGTGGAGTCTTTAAGGTTTTCTATATATAAGATCATATCATCAGCAAACAGAGACAATTTAACTTCTTCCTTTCTGACTTGGATGCCTTTTATTTCTTTCTCTTGCCTAACTGCTCGGTCTATGATGCCCAGTACTATGTTGAATAGAAGTGGTGAGAATGGACATCCTGTCTTGTTCCTCCTGATCTTAGAGGAAAAGCTTTCAATTTTTTCACCATTGAGTATGATGTTAGATATGGGCTTGTGATATGCAGCCTTTATTGTGTTGAGGTACCTAAATTTGTTGAGAGTTTTTATCATGAAAGGACGTTGAATTTTGTCAGATGTTTTTTCTGCATCTAGTAAAATGATCATATGCTTTTTGCCTTTCATTAAGTTAATGTGGTGGTTCATATTTATTGATTTGCATATTCTGAACCATCCTTATATCCTAGAGATAAATCCTATTTGATTATTTGATTATACTGAATGACCTGTTTAAAGTGCTATTGAACTATGTTTACTAATATTTTATTAAGGATTTTTGCATGTATGTTCACCAGAAATACTGGCCTGTAATTTTTCTTGTAGATCAATGTTTTTTCTTCAGAAAAAACAGAGCAATCAATTTAACAAAAATATGGAAGAGAAATGGGCCAAGAATTTTATATCCAGCAAAAATGACTTAAGTATAAAGGGCACAGAGCAGCTGTTATCAAATTACAAACTCAGGGAATACTGTTCCCATGGATACTAGATTCTGAAGAATCTACTAGAGTATATATCAGCAAACGTTTTCTGTAAAAAACTAGATAGCAAATAGTTTAGGCTCTGTAATTTACATAATCTGTTGCATATTCTTTTTAAAATTTTTATAAACCTTAAAAAGTTTCAAAAAATGTAGAGATGAATGGATAAACAGCAGCATATAAATACAATGGAATATCATTCAGCCTTAGAAAAGGAGACACTGCCATTTGCAACAATATGAATGAATCTGGAGGCCATTATGCTAAGTGAAATAAGCTAGACACAGAAAGAAAAATACTTCATGATCTCATTAATATGTGGAATCTAAAAAAGTCAAACTCAGTTGGGTGCAGTGGCTCATGCCTGTAATCCTGGCACTCTGGGAGGCTGAGGCAGGAGGATCACTTGAGCTCAGGAGTTTGAGACCAGCCTGAGCAACAGCGAGACCCCATCTCTACAAAAAAATAGAAAATTTAGCTGGGTGTGGTGGCACATGCCTGTAGTCCCAGCTACTCCCAGCTACTCAAGAGGCTGAGGCAGGAGGATCGCATCAGCTCAGGAGTTTGAGGTTGTAGTGAGCTATGATGACACCACTGCACTCTAGCCTGGGAGACAAAGTGAGACCCTGTCTCAAAAATAAAGAAAAAAAGAAAAAGTCAAAACTCATCGAAGCAAAGAGTAGAACAGTGCTTATATGGATAGGAATGGGAAGGAACTGGGGAGATGTAGGTCAAAGGGTACAAACTTGTACTTACATAGAATAAACAAGTCTAGAAATATAATGTACAGTGAAGACTATACTTAATAATATTATATTGTATACCGAAAATTTGCTAGAGTAGATTTTTAAGTGTTCTTACCACAAAAAAAGAGGTAACTATGTGAAATGATAGATATGTTATAATTTTCTTGACTAGTAGTCATTTCACTACATATATAGCAAGACATTATGTTGTACACTTTAAATGTATACAATAAAACATTTTAAAAATATAAAATTTGTAAAAACTCTTAGCTCACAGGTCATACAAAAATAGGTGACAGACCATAGTTTGCCAACCCCTGTACTAGAAAATGAGCTTCAGACAAGCAAAAAAAACTGGGATGATATTACGTGAACAGTTATCTATAGAAATAAAATTAAATGAGTTAAAAGTAACATAGTATTTAAGTATATTCTGACAATGTGATACCTTTTTAAAACTGTTCTCATTCATATTAACAGCACTGACAGTATAACATGGGACAAAGCAGATGAATAATTATGATTATAATCCTATCATCCCGTGTCCTTCAGAACAATGATTCTCAGTGGGAAGAAAACTGATGTAGATTAAATATAGAACTCTACAGTCCTGCTTTTTGTTGTTGTTTGTTTCTGTTTTGTGAGATGGGATCTTTCTATGTTGCCCAGGCTGGCCTCAAACTCCTGGGCTCAAGGGATCCTCCTGCCTCAGTCTCCAAAGTAGCAGGGAGTATAAATGTATGCCGCTGCGCCTAGCTAGTCCTGCTTTTGAACTGAAAGAATCAGTATGAACGCATGAAATATTTTATTATATTCATTCTCTCCCCCTGCCCCCAGCTATGTCCATTGAAAGAGGCTTATAATACCCCAGCAGCAATAAGCATTCCTTCTGGTCATATAATGGTTTTCAAAAAACATTCCCACTAAAAGAAACTAGAACATCTTGAAGAAATGCCTGACTCCTGATATGAGCTGAGCCTGTAATACCTTGTCACACCAGATAGCAAGAAAGCTATCAGATACAACTGGGGTCATGGTAAAACTACTCAGGAGCCAATCTGAAGAAACATCTAGTGACCGGAGAAGGGAAAATTTGAACTCAATAAAAATATTAATTGCAACAGATAGAAACCTATAAAGTTTGCCTCTCAGAAAGATAATAAGGAACCAAACCATTACCTTGGCAAAAAAGAAAAAAGAAAAAGAATAAAATGAAAAAGAATCAGGTATTTATCATGCTTGTCCTATATGAAAAATTATAACTCTGGGCAACCAAAAATATTAATAGATGCAGGGATGTGTCTCTTTGTAAAATTTTTCTAACTGACATATGGAAAAGAAATCAGAATAACAATATCAAAATTTTGTAAGATCCAACAAATTGATGAATCTAGGCACTGAGGATCAATGGATGCTAAAATCATCAAAAGAATGCAACCACACAATGGACAGCCTTGCCAAATCAGACCTTGAGTGTGATTAAGCCTCTGGATTTAGCTGCCAATTTTTATGAAGTACAGAATTCAGGAGAACATGTTGGACAATGAGCAGTTCCAATGCAAAATTTTGCAATCAGCAAAATTCAGATTTTGAGTAACTTCAAAGGCTAAGTGGCCTGGGTTCTTCAAAAAATTAAGTGTAGCATAAAGAAAGGAATGGAGCATTTGGAAAACTGTACATTAAAAGAAACTTAAAAGACATGTCAAATTATTTTAACAAGCAAAACTAAGCTACAGTGTCTAGGGTTACACATTTGGGTAATAAAACTATAATGAAATGGAAGAAGTGATTTCCAAAGGTGCCAACATAGTGAATAGTTTGGGAGGAGGGGAGGGGATTTAGTTTGGGATAGTGTATATGAAAAAGCTTCTGGACTGACATAGTTCCATTTCTTGACATGAGTGATAGTTTCAAGAGTGTTTACCTTATTAAAATTCATTAAGCTAAAGCTAATTTTTATATAGACCTTACAATGGTCTACAAGGCCCTACCTAACATAATCTGACCTCCACACACTCCCTCGTTCACTGAGTTCCAGTCCCACTGATGTCTCTGCAGTTTCTTGAGCAGGGCCAGGCACGGTACCTTGTTAGCATCTTCACAGACCATTTTCTCTGCCTGGAACCCTCTTTCCCAGATAATCTATATGGCTAACTCCCTCACCTCCTTCGAGACTGTGCTCAGATATCCCCTTCTCAATGAGACTACTGATTACTCTATTTAATATTACAACCCTGAAAATCCTCTGGGGCCTGGTCCCCTTTATTTTCTTCTGCTTTTTGTTTTTTCCATTATAACTTTCTAATATACTATGTATTTTTCTTTTTTAGTATGTTTATCTCCCCCCACAAGATTGTAGGATCCATGAGGGAAGGAATTTTTGTTCAATTGCTCTCCCAGAGTTCTCTCAAATATCACCTTAGCAACGAGTTCTTCCCTGACGATTCCACCCACACCCTTGGCAACTCCCTCTCCCTAGTCCCTGCTTTATTTCTTATTTCAAAGCACTTACTGCCATCTGACAAACTAGAAATCTAACTTGTCTTTCTTTTTCCCCCCATGGGATGGCTCCCAATGTTTTGTCTGTTTTCTTAACTGTTATAACCCAGCACCTAGAATATTATCTGACATAATAGGTGCTCACACGATGATTGAATAAATAAATAGTATTTATCATATTTAACCTTCTTAAGGGTTATTCTTATGAATAACAAATGAATTTTACCAAGAGACTTTTCAGCACTATTGTAAGGATTTCTCCAATTCATTGATGTAGAAAATTATGTTGATTGACAGGTTTTTCTGCCAGTGAACAGCTCTTTCACTGTTGAAACATAAACTATTTGGTCATAATAGCTTATCAATCTTTGGTACAGGGCTGAATTCTATTTACTAGTATTTTATGGTTTTAGCATCCATATGCATAAGAAAATTTCTACACAGGTATGTGTCTCTTTATAAAATTTTTCCAACTAAGATATGGAAAAGAAATCAGAATAACAATATCAAAATTTTATAAGATCCAACAAATTGATGAATCCAGACACTGAGGATCAATGGCTGCTAAAATCACCAAAAGAATGACAACCACACATAATGGAAATTTTCTTTTATGTAATTTCTATTGGGTTCTGTCATTAAAGCATGGTTTCATGAAATGAGTGGGGAATTTTCTCTCACTATGACCTAAAATAGTTTAAGTAGCACTGGACTCATCTGTCCTCTAATGGTTGGAAATAATTCAGTTGTGAATCATGTATTCCTTTTTAAATGGTATTTCTTTTTTATTTTTTTTTTGAGACAGAGTCTCCCTCTGTTGCTTGGGTAGAGTGCCGTGGCATCAGTCTAGCTCACTGCAACCTCAAACTCCTGGGCTCAAGCGATCCTTCTGCCTCAGCCTCCCGAGTAGCTGGGACTACAGGCATGCACCACCATGCCCAGCTAATTTTTTCTATTTTTAGTTGCCCGGCTAATTTTTTTTCTATTTTTAGTAGAGACGGGGTCTCACTCTTGCTCAGGCTGATCCCAAACTTCTGAGCTTAAGCGATCTTCCAGCCTCAGCCTCCCAGAGTGCTAGCATTACAGGCATGAGCCACTGTGCCCGGCCTTAAATGGTATTTCTTACTCACCTTTTAATCTCTTTGATGCTAATCAATCTACTTAAGTTCTCCATCTATCTTGAAAAATCAGCTATTGTCCCTAGACTTTCAAATTTATTGCAAATGTACTTTCATGTAGTATCATAATTCTTTTAAATTTCTATCTCCTTTCTCATCCTTTATGATATATATTTGCTCTCTTTTACCTTCATCAATATTGCAAAAAGTTTATCTTTTTACTAATCATCTCAAAGAACCAGTTTTGGTTTTTATTTATCCTTTCTATCTTTCTCTATTTTATTAATTTCAGCTTTTATCTGCATTGACTTGAGGACCCAATACCCTGACTCCTTTGTCTAAGATATCATTCCACTGTCCTAAAAGCCCTTAAAATTTAGATCTATTTCTTATTTTATTTTTTGCCACTGATCAAGGCAAATCAACCTTGATTCATAGGTAAGGAGATTTTATTATTAATGTACTGAGGAGGGCTCACTGAAAAATGTAATAAGGGCATCAATAGCAGCATTAAACTGGAGGTTCCAGAAGCATGTATAGTTGAAGGCTAAACTATGACATAGTCTAAAAAGTAGCCATCTAATCTAATCTCACTGCTACATGTATAATATGTACATGTATATCTGCCACACACACACCCCCCCAATAAATCGTTCATGGGGCAGGAATTTTTGTTTTGTTTGCTGCTGTATCTCAAGTGCCTAGAATGGTGCCAGGCACATAATAGGAGCTCAACAAATATTTATTGAGTAAATGAATAAACTGGAGAAGTCTGTTTCTAATTCTTCAGATTAAACCAGCATTTTTAGGTTTAGATTAATAGTGCACACAAGGTCAAGAAAAAAAATAAAACCTCCCTTGTTTACCCTTTGCCTCCCCTGTGTCCTGGAGGTGTCTTAGTCCTTATTTTTCACTTTTGTAATGAAAGCAGCTCTGCTGTGGTTTGGTCTCTGGTTGTTTTATTTTCTCTGTGCAGCAATATCTTGGTGTTTGGCCAGCCCTGCATTCTTTGCAAGAACAAATCTGATTTCTTTTTTATGGCCTACAAGTGGTTGCAAAAACACTGGCATTTCATTTCTCAGAAGTTCCCTTACTAACTCATCCTGCTTTGGTCCTCCAGCATGAAATGACAGAAACAATTTGGTTAAATGTTGCTAATAATTACCCTAAGCCCCTTCTGGACTTCAGGAGTAACATATGTGACCAAATATCTAAATACTGGCTAAAATGCAATAAGGTAATCAACAGACTCATCATTAGATCTTAGTTTTATGTTTTCATCTCAAAGCAGAATTGTTTAACATGCTTATACCTTAATTAAGGCTTTTAGCAGTTACAAATAATGAAACTGTAGTTGAATTTCCTTCCATGATGATTGAATTTTATAGTAGTATATATTCTTTATGTGAACAATATTGGCAGAGCAATCGAGATTTTTTTTAAAAATCTTAAAAATTATCTTTCATAGTATGGAGTACACACTGAACTTAAAGAACAGCAACATTTTCTAAAGTGTATAACTCAAAATTTTATGTATATACCCAAGTAATCACCACCCGGATGAAGACAGAACATTTCCAGCACCCCAACAGTCTCCTTTGTGTCGTCACCTCCCAGTCAGTACTCCTAAGATAACCACTATTCCAACTACCATCCGCATAAGATTGGTTTTTATCTACTTTTGAACTTCAAATAAATAGAAACCTACAGTACATCCTTGTTTGCATCTGGCTTTTTACACTCAGTATTCTGAGATTCAACCATGTTCCATGTTATCAGTGGTTTGTTTCTTTTTATTGCTGAGTAATATCTCATTGCATGAATATACCATATTCTATTTTATACATTTCCATTGATAGGCACTTGGATCCATTTCCAGCTTTCAGCTATTACTATGAACAGTGTCACTATAAATATTCTTGTATAAGTCTTTTGGCGTGATTTTTTAAGTATATAACTTCTTAATGCTGGGAAAATACGTAGAAGTGGATTTGCTGGGTCATAAGGTAGGCAATGTTTTGCTAAGTGGCTATAACATATAGTTTCCACAAATGATTATACTAGTTTATACTCTCAACATTAAGAGTTCCAGTTTCCTAATATCCTTGCCAACACTTCTACAGAGTCCACTCATTTAATATTAACCATTCTGGTGAATATGTAGGGGTATCTTGTTTTAATTTGCATTCCCTGCTGATTAATAATATGAGGCCTATTTTTTATAGTAGAATTAAAATGCTGAAAAGATCTCACCTCACTAATTTACTCCAAAACAATATATTGAATGAGGGAAGAGTAAGGGCTCGTGGAAAGTGGAGAGAAGACAGAAGTATATGGCTTCATCCTTCCTGTACTCATGCAGATTACTGGACGGCTTCCTTTTTATGGGGGCCGGCCTGGGCCAGTGCTAAGTTAACCTATGTAGTTAACTTTACACATGTTATTTTTTTCATGTGGATTTGAGTTACCATCTAGTGCATCTTCATTTCAGAAGGACTCCCCTTTAGCATTTGTTATAGACAGGTCTCCTAGCAACAAATTCTCAGTTTTGGTTTATGGGGAATGTCTTTATTTCTCCTTCATTTTTTTAAAAGCATGAAACAAAGGTTATTGAGGAAGGACAAGATAGGTTTATAGAGCAAGAGCAAGATGTGGGTTTATAGAGCAAGAGCAAGATACATTTGCCTCAGAATGATGAATGGACACCTGCCCCCCCACCATTGTACCAAGAGGGCCTCTCCTTCATTTTTGAAGAAGTGTTTTGCCTGATATGGAAGTTTTGGTTGAATTTTTCCTTTCAGCAATGTGAATTATCATCCCACTGCCTTCTGGACTCCATGGTTTCTGATGAGAAGTCAGCTGTTAATCTTACTGAGGATCCTTGCATGTGATGAGGTGCTTTTCTCTTGCTTCTTTAAAGATTCTCTCTTTGTCTTTGTCTTTCAATAGTTCGATTATGAAGTGTCTAGGTGTGGATCCCTTTGGTTTTATCCTACTTGGAGTTTAATGAACTTCCTGGATGTGCAGATACAGGTTTTTCATCACACTGAGCTTTCAGTCATTAGTTCTTCAAATATTCTTCTGCCCATTTCTAGCTCTCCTCTCTGAGATTCCTGTCATGTGTGCGTTGGTACATCTGATGGTGTTCTGTAGGTCTCTTTGGCTCTGTGCATTTTTCTTAATTATTTTTTTTCCTGTTTCTCAGATTGAGTAAAGTCGTGACCTATCTCAAATTTGCTAATTTCTTTCTTCTTCTTGCTCAAATCTCCTATTGGGCCTCATTCAGTGAATTTTTCGTTTTTGTTACTGTACTTTTCAACTCCAGAATCTCTATCTGGTTCAGTTTATAATTTCTATCTCTTTACTTATATCCTCTATTTGGTGAGACATTGTTCTCATACTTCCTATTACTTCTTTAGATATGGTTTCCTTTAGCCCTTTGAAGAACTATTTTAAATAGCTGGTTTAAAGTATTTACCTAGAAAGTCCAATGTCTGGACTTCCTCAGGGAAAATTTCTATTGATGATTTTTTTTTCTTGTTTTGTTTCATGTCTCATAATTTTTTGATAAAAACTGGACATTTTAAATATGATTATATAATGTGGTAACTCTGGGAATCAGATTCTCTCTCCTCCCCAGAGTTTGTTGTTGCTATCTATTGTAGTAGTTATTTGTTTAGAGTCTCTTCAAAACTAATTCTATAAAGTCTGTATTATTTGTTGTGTGTAGCCACTGAACTTCTGTTAGCTTAGTGGTCAGCTAATAATTAGATTACCTTAGATGCCTGGAACCAAACAATCTCCCAATATTTGCAGAAGGGCTCTGTGTGGGTTTGTAATATGCCTTCAATATTCAGCCAGTTAGTTTATAACTCTGCCTTAGTGTTCACTTCCTGCTTCTACAGAGCCTCAAGATCAGCCAGAGGTCTTCTTTGGCATACAGAGAGTCCTGCCCAAGCACATGGCCTTTTACATTCCCAGAAATATTCAAAGATTTTCAAAGTTGTTGGACATCTCATTCCCAATCTTTGCTCCCAGGCTTTTTAGTCATTCTATTGTTTGTGCCAATTGTCATCTATTGACTCAGGAAGCAATGACTAAATAATTTGTCTATAAATGTTTTCTATTTTTTATAGATCCAGGGTCTTGCTGTGTTGCCCATGCTGGTCTTGAACTCCTGGCCTCCAGCAATCCTCCTGCCTCAGCGCCGCCCACCCCCCCACATGCTAGGATTACAGGCATGAGCCACCATGCACAGCCAAGACAAGACTTTTGAACAAGTCTCCCAGGGAGCCACCAAATAAGGCAAAACAAATAATTACAATTCTTTAAAAATGAGGTTTGTTCTGCTCTCCCTGGCACTGGGAATGCAGGCTATTATATTTTGGCCCCAGCTTATATGTGGAATGGGGCTAGAGTAAGTCAAAATGCCACAAAGCTCATTGTTCTTATTGATTCAGTCTTTTTTTTTTTTTTTTAATGTGAATAAGCACTCCCCAAGTTGTTTCAAGCCTTTGGTTAGTCTCTAGAGTTCTGAAAAAGGTGATTCTGACAGTTTTTGCCAGTTCCTCTGTTGCTCTCCTGGAAGGGCAAAATTTCACACTTCTTTACTGTGCTATTTTCACTGATGTCACCCCAAAACAGCAAAACTTTTTAAACCACTTGAAAACGCCTCTCTCCAATCTCTATAGTAAATCAGTTTATCATTTACTTAGGATTTATAATGCTGTGTGGCAAAAGACATCACTATGACAAAGTATTTGCCTGCAAATAATGTTATAAATTCAATAGAGTCAGATTCCAAATGAAATTGTCAATAATTATGAAACTGGAGTAGGGTCCAGAAGCTACAATTTTAATAAATCTCCCAGATGGTTCTGATACTGGTAGCTTGCTTGGAGAAAAACTGCCTTCAGTTGTCATCAGCCTCTACATACCATGACTGTATACTGATTCGCAGCATAAATGTGTTACAGACTAGTGCAGAAAACTGGGCACATGAGAACAGCAAAGAGTTACCATTACAGAAAAACAGAATTACTAACTGCAGTATAGGAAGAAGAGGGCATAAGGGAGCCTGCTTACGCCTCTGTGCACAAGCAATCTTGATCCTAGTAATGAATTTTGTCAATGCTAGAAAAAAGCCTTGAAACTGTTCAGATGTTATCTCCTCAGAGAAACCTTCCCTGATCCCTATCTAAATTGGCAACTCCCAAAATATTCTTTTTCCCCTTAACCTATTTAACCAAGATAAAATTTTAAAAATATCTCTGAACTTGTGTTTTTTCTTTTCTTTATTTTTTTCCTCCAACTTGTGTTTTCTTATCAAAGCACGTGGGTTACTCTTTCCCAGCATCACACCTGCCATTATGCCCTAAGGCAAGCGGCAGAGGAAATGGAAAGCCTGTGCTGGACAGGCTTCTGGTGTAATGTTGGGAGGAGAAAAGAACAGCAGTGACACATGTCTGTCCTGTTGCCCTCTCTCCAGGATAAAGTTCCCAGAGGGGAAAAAGACATGTTAGACAGGTTGATCCATTTCCCAGTTAGGGTTCCGGGAGGGAGACTGCTATACAGGGTGCCTCTGGATGAGAAGGTAGAGGCTGCATCATCAGCATAGCAAGGTTATGAATTTAGTTATCCAGAGTCCTCTGGCTCCCACATGGCATAAAAAGCCTGCAGAATTTTCTATATGTCCAATGGAAGATGAGAAAGGGAGCTGAGGGTTCTGCTAGCAAAATTATTGAGGGACAGGGGTTTGCCCCAGGGGAGGCAAAGAGATATGGTAGCTTAGGGCTATGTCTTACTGCCCAGGTCCAGGGCTTAAAGACTGTGACAGCCAAACCCCACAGGGTCAACATGAGCCAAGGTGGGGCCAGTGAAGCAGGGGAACCAGTAGGCCATGGCTGAGCTAGAGAGAAGAGACTCACTGACCACAGAATACAGCAGCACTTAGCAAGACAAGCAGCGACCAGGTGGACAGGGACACTATCATTGCAGAGGCCAAAGAGGACTCAGAGAGCAGCACAAAACCACAAACTCTCACCTAATCTTTGTCCACATATAACCACATGGCATATAGGGAAGAAATGTGGTCTTCTTCCTTGCATGTATAGGGAGTGCCAGTAGTGGTAGTAGAAATAACACACTTCTATAACATTTATGTGCCACACACAATCCTAAACTTTTTATATATTATGAATTCATTTAAACCTCCTAACAAGCCTATGAGCCAAGTACCATTATTATTGACACTTTAGAGGTAAAAAAAAAAAATTAGGCATAAGAGGTCAAATATCTGATTCGAGGTCCCACAGTTAGTAAGTGGTAAAGCCAAGATTTTAACCTAATCTGACAACTCATATTTCAGGGAAAAAATACATGTATTAACGTGTCTTTTTAAAAATATATGAAAATGATAAAATAAAATGTCAGCCACATAAAGATTTTTCTAGCTAAAGAATCTTGGCATTCTATGCCTCTGAATCCAGAATAAGATAAAGAAATAGGAGATAACATATATCCATCAGCTGTGCACTTAGGTAGGCACTAATCTATTAAATGGCTGTTACTGAACAAAACTGATATACTAGAAAACAAAGCAAGCTAGCACATGAATTTACAAATGCGTCATGAAGACAGCAACACTGTGGTGCCCATGGGTGATGGGTTCAAGCAAGACAAAAGCCTTCAGAGGCTCAGTGCAGTGACTCACACCTGTAATCCCAGCACTCTGGGAGGCTTAGGTGAGAGGAACGCTTGAGGCCAGGAGTTTGAGACCAGCCGGGGCACCATAGTGAGATCTTGTCTTTACGAAAAACAAAAAAATTAACTGGGCATGTTGGCATTTGTAGTCCCAGCTACTCTCAGGAGGCTGAGGCAGGAGGACTGCTTGAGCCCAGGAGTTTAAGACTACAATGAGCTATGATCGTGCCACGGCACTCTAGGTGACAGAGCAAGATCTCATCTCTTAAGAAAAAAAAAAAAAACTGATGATAGCTTACGTACCTCAACACAGATAAATCTTAAAAGATAATGTTAAGGAAAAAAAACTGACAGAAGAGAACATAGACTATGATCCCATTTATATAAAGTTCACTAACAGGCAAACTCAACAACAACAAAAAAAAAAAAAAAGAGAGAAAGGAAAAACATGACAAGGAAAGATCACAGATCACCACTAAGCAGTTTCAAATATTGCTGCCATAATGCTAAAATTCACAACCTGCCGTTTCAATTTCCGTAGTAGAGCTGTTCAAATCAGGTGCTCACTTTGTTTCATTAATGAGACAACATTTCTTGAGTTTAAGACTATCTCTGAGCTGGCTGTGATAATGTGTGCCTGTAGTCTCAGCTACTTGGGAGGATCGGACAAGAGGGTAGCTTGAGCCCAGGAAGGAGTTCAAGGCTGCAGTGAGCTAGGATTATACCAATGCACTCCAGCCCAGGCAACAGAGTGAGACCCTATCTTTATAAAAAATTTTAAAAAAGCCGGGCGCGGTGGCTCACGCCTGTAATCCTAGCACTCTGGGAGGCCGAGGCGGGTGGATCGCTCGAAGTCAGGAGTTCAAGACCAGCCTGAGCAAGAGCGAGACCCCGCCTCTACTAAAAATAGAAACAAATTATCTGGCCGACTAAAATATATATAGAAAAAATTAGCATGGTGGCGCATGCCTGTAGTCCCAGCTACTCGGGAGGCTGAGGCAGTAGGATCGCTTAAGCCCAGGAGTTTGAGGTTGCTGTGAGCTAGGCTGATGCCACGGCACACACTCTAGCCAGGGCAACAAAGCGACACTCTGTCTCAAAAAAATAAAAAATAAAAAAAGATTATCTCTGCCCTAAACAAGCTTACAGGAGAATGTGTGATAACATTAACAAAAGCCTATGATACACCTGGTATGGTGTTTAACACTAGGGGGACAGGGCATAAGCATTTAATAATAAAAATAATAATACACTACTAATAATACCAGCTTTGAACACTTTCTATATGCCAAGTACTAAAGACTTTATAATAATTTAAATTTAATCCTCACAACAACGCTAGTAAGTAGATACTACCACCATCATCTCCAATGGGTACTATTATCATCCTAATAGTAAATAAAGATAATAGGTAAAAATTTCTAACATTTACTACTTACCAGGCATGTGACTAGTGGCTTTACAGTCATTCTAACTTAGTCCCAAGGTGGGACGATCACTCGAGGTCAGGAGTTCGAGACCAGCCTGAGCAAGAGTGAGACCCCCGTCTCTACTAAAAACAGAAAGAAATTATCTGGACAACTAAAAATATATATAGAAAAAAGTAGCCGGGCATGGTGGCACATGCCTGTAGTGCCGGCTACTCAGGAGGCTGAGGCAGAAATATCGCTTGAACCCAGGAGTTTGAGGTTGCTGTGAGCTAGGCTGACACCACGGCACTCTAGCCTGGGCAACAGAGCGAGACTCTGTCTCAGAAAAAAACAAAAAAAACAACTCTATAGAGTAGGTACTGTTATCATCCCTAACGGATACTATTACAGTAGCCCCTTATCTGCCATTTTGCTTTCTGTGGTTTCAGTTCCCTGCAGTCAACCATGGTCTGAAAATATTAAATGGAAAATTCCAGAAATAAACAATTTGAGTTTTAAAATACATGTCATTCTGAGTAGTGTGATGAAATCTTGTGCAGTCTCATTCTGTCCAGCCTGGGGCATGAATCATCCCTTTGTCCAGCCTATCCACTCTATATACACTACCTGCCCATTAGTCACTTAGTAGCTGCCTCGGTTATCAGCTCGACTGCTGCGGTATCACAAGGTATCACAATGCTTCTGTTCAAGTAACCCTTATTTTACTTAATAAAGGGTCTAAAGCTCAAGAGTAGTGATGCTGGCATATTCTGTTTACTGTTAGTTACTGCTGTTAATCTCTTACTGGGCCTAATTTATAAATTACGCTTTATCATAGGTGTATATATATAGGAAAAAACAACAGAGGGATCTTCTAAGTTTTATACCTTGCTATGGACTGAATGTGTCCCCCCCCACCCCCAATTTATTATGTTAAAACCTAACCACCAATGTGATGGTATTAAAAGGGGGACCTTTGGGAAGTGCCTTTACAAAAGAGGCCTGAGAGAGGTCCCTTGCCCCTATCACCACGTGAGGACAAGAGAAATCACCATCTATGAACCAGACAGCAGGCCCCCACCAGACACTGAATCGGCCAGTGCCTGATCTTGGATTTTTCAGCTTCCAGAACTGTGAGAAATCAATTTCTGTGTTTATAAGCCACCTAGTTTGTAGTATTTTGTTATAGCAGCCCAAATGGACTGAGACATACCCTAAAAGGTCAAATTTATGCCTATTAAAACTAAGTGTTTTTAGAAACCATTATGATTTCAATCTCTTAAAAATTGTTATCATTTTTATAAATTTAACAAGACATTATAATCAATTTTTTAAAAACAAATTTGTTGTTTTATAATTCTGTGAGTTTCACTTCTGTTTTCTTTGTTAAATTCAACCAAAATTAAATGTTCCCTCAACCAGAGCCACTCCACTTCCAAGTACTTTACATATCAAGCTTCCTCATGAGGTTTCATTTGAAAAAAAGAGTGCCTCACCAATAAGAGAAGTTTGAAAGCAACTGGTCTATAAGATAAAATTTAAGATGTTTAGCATAAAATATAAGGCCCTCCAAAGCCTGGCGCCCACCAACTCTCTCAAGCCTTATTTCCCACTACTTCCTGTCTGGAAGTGAACTCTAGCAATACCAAACTGCCTGTATTTCCTCCTAAAGACCATACTGTTTCTCATCTTTGTTATTTTGTTCATATTGTAACTTCCCAATGATTATTTCCTGGTTTGGTTTGGTTTTACTTATTTTTAAAAAATTATATTAGCTTGTGAGAAAAAAATACCATGCTCTAGGGCCGGGTGAGACTGTTAAGGTGACTTCCACTACACAGTCAGGAGGGCAGGGTCCATAAGTCAGGCATAACAGGGTGTAATTGTTCCTTAAGTCCTTTTGAGCCCCTAGGTTGGGCTAGGAGTCAGGCCACAGAAGTTCTCTATCTTACCTCTTCCCTTTGGACATTGTAGGCCAGAGTTAGGGACTGGCTGTTACCAGGAGTAATATCTCTTGGATGGCTCATTTGGCTAAGGAAAAGGAAAGACATTCTGGACAGTCAAGGAAGAACTATAGCTCATTAACCATGGGACACCCAAGGAGCACAATATTCCAAGTTAAAACCAAATGCTCTTCCCTTTATCTGTTGAACTATTATCTTTTAGGTCAATGGCTCTCAAATGGGTGGGGTGGGGGGGGATTATTTTGTCCCCCAGGGGACACTGGGAAATATCTGAAAACATTTTAAATTTTTAAAAATTTGTTTACTTTTTTTGGCCTCTAAACATTATGCTGTAAGACGAAAACATTTTTGGCTGTCACAATTCAGGTTGGGGTGGGGGTTGCTACTGGCATCTAGTGGGCAGAAGCCAGGGATGCTACTAAACAACCCACAATGTATAGGACGGCCTCCACAACAAAGAATTATCTCGCGAAAAATGTCATACCAAGGTTGAAGGAACCCTCCTTTAGGTCTCAACTTGGTATATGACATTGCCCAAGAAGGCCTTCCTCAACACCCCAAACTGGATTAGGTACCTCTCCTTGGTTTTCCATAGTCTTAACATTGTACTCTATATAAATCTATGTCTCATAGTAGATTGTATGTTCCTTTAGGGCAAAGACCTTTTATCTCCAGGGGCTAACACAGTGCCTGGCACATAGCAAGTGCTCAATAATGTAACAGAGACTGCTATCTGCCTATCCCAATATCTAATCTATTTCTCTTACTAGAAGAAATCCCTGCTCTCATCTGGGCACATGGTCACCTGGAATAAGGAATGTATTTCCCTCGCTGGGCATGGTGGTGCATGTATAGAGCCCCAGCTACTCAGGAGGCTGAGGCGGGAGGATCACTAGAGCCCAAGAGTTTGAGGCTGCAGCATGCTATAATTGCACCTGTGAATAGCCACTGCACTCTAGTTTGGGCAACACAGCAACACCACATTTCTAAAAATAAAAAAAATAAAAAAAAAAGACTAGTGGTATAATCCTAGCACTCTGGGAGGCCGAGGCAGGTGGATTGCTCGAGGTCAGGAGTTCGAGACCAGCCTGAGCAAGAGCGAGATCCCGTCTCTACTAAAAATAGAAAGAAATTATCTGGCCAACTAAAAAACATATATATATAGAAAAAATTAGCCGGGCATGGTGGCACATGCCTGTAGTCCCAGCTACTCGGGAGGCTGAGGCAGTAGGATCGCTTGAGCCCAGGAGTTTGAGGTTGCTGTGAGCTAGGCTGACGCCACGGCACTCACTCTAGCCTGGGCAACAGAGTGAGACTCTGTCTCCAAAAAAAAAAAAAAAGACTAAAAGCCTTTCTTGTAGTTATATATGGTCATATGATGAAGTTATGGCCAAGAGAAAGCAAGATGTGGTACCTGGAAAATTCTAGGAAAAATTCTCAAAAAATACAAAATGCCCCTTCTTTTACAAACACCCTACCCCCACCTTGCTGCTTAGAACGTGGATGAAATGACTAGAGCTCCAATTTGGACCACGGAGATGATGGAGCCAAAAGCTGGATTAGCCTAGATGCTGGATGACCACAAACTGATGAATCAGCCCTGGTTTGCCTTCTTTTACTTAACAGCCGTTATTTTGAAATCTTTGTTATTTTGGATGTCTATTATTTGTAGAAAAACCTAACCCAAACTTATAATAAATGATGTGATATCCAACTTCTACTTTTTGCTAACTAATTGCCATATTCTCCAAGAAAAGTAAAAACGTTGCTTTATTAATTAATCTTCTTCTGCTGCTTCTCAGTCTTCACTGGCATGCTTTGAAATGCAATGTTTCCTTGCTCTCCATTTTCCTTTCACAGCCTATTTTGTTCTGTCAATGGTATCCTTTGTTTATTCAATTCCTCTTCTCCTGCTCAGGGGTCTCAGCCACTTATCTCTTCAATTTGGCTTATAAAAGAAGCCACAACTCCAAAAGCATTCTTCTTGGGCAGTATTAACAACTAGATTTATAAAGATTGGTTTAATGCCTCCATAAAGGGGAAGTAATCACAAGTTCCCAGACATGTTCACTGATAACTTCATGGAAAAAAATACATATGTAATATATATAAAATTCTTCAAGAATCCTATTTGGTCAATTTAGCCAGAATCTTCCTTCCCCCTGATGTTTCCCCTTAGTAATTTTCCATCCACTCACCCCCACACTGCTCCTTGGCGATAAACCCCACCTGCCCATGCTATGTTCAGACTTAAACCCAATCTCTCCCCACCACTGCAAAACCCCATTGCAATAGCACCATATCTAGCACGGTGGTCCTGAATAAAGACTGCCTTACCAAGTATCATGGAATAACTTTTTCTTTAACAAAACTAAATTCCATTTTGGAAATTTAATATTCTAAATTTAATAAATTGCTAAATATTCTTTCTCCTTCCTTAAAACTATCTCCAGTTAAAAAACCTCTTTGCAATATCTTTGCCATTTAATCTTTCTTTGCTCTAGATTTAATGTCTAGTTTTTTCTTTGCTTTACTTTTTATTAGAAGCTGTAGGGTGTCAGTTTTCACTTTCTTATTTGTTCTCTTGTATTTACCACTGCTATTATATTTTTCAATCTAACTTATCTGTGCTTAGTATTAATAGTTGCTTTGTCCTTTTGCTGCTCTAAGTATAGATAACAACTCTTTGCTGAATTGTACTTGTGATTCCTGACCTTCTTCTGTTTAAGCATTATTCACATTATTCTGCTTTTCTGGCTTTGCTCTTTTGATCTAGCTAACTTGATTTCTATTTCTTCCAGGTAATTTTATAGTATTGTAATGAGTTTAATAGTTAGAAACAACTCTGTATACTCTAGTAACTTCCCACAAGTTTTCTGATGGAGATGACTAAAATTCCACAATCTGTAAGAGGGCAATGTAAATAGCCTCAAACTTCACTTCTATATCCTGCTCAAAATATTTGAGGAGCAGGAGCCTCCTACTTTTCTGCAACTGGAACTGACCAGGGAAGCAAGAGTACTTCTTGTACCACCCTGAGAATAATTGGAAATTTCTTAGCAAAGGAAAGGCTAACTTTCATAGTTAACAAAATAAGGCAGGCAAAACTGTGAAGGCCTTCCTTATATTGTGACCTTCAACAACTTCTACATATGTTCCTAGGCCATCTGGTGACAACATCAAACCATTTTCCCAGAATAAAATGTTTAAAGGGAAAAGCACAGAGGATGATTGACTTTGGGCTATAAATTCCTTATTGTAATGAATATGAAATATTTTATAACTTCATATTAATGGAATAATTTGTTTATGTTTCTACCTTATCCCCCAATTGGCAGTTTTTGAAAGTAGGGATTTAGTCTTAAAAAGAGGAAATAAAGCCTAGTTTAGACCCACGTCAACTAAAGTGGCTCTCTGTTCCTATGTTTTATACTAGAATTTTGGGTAAGACTATCTTTCAATAGGGCGTTCAGATGTTATTTTGTTTTTAAGTTGTTTTTAAGTTTAAAAAAAACAATTGTACCCTATCAGATAGATTAAAATACAATACCAAGTGTTGGCAAAGATGTGAGGCAACTAGAACAAATTCATTTATAGTATAGCCATACATGAATGCTATAGAAACTTTGGAAAACTGTAGAAAGCATCTGTTAAAATACACACACACACACACACACACACACACACACACACGCACACACATACATATATACACAAAACACACACATATATATCATTATTAGCTGAACACAGGGTCAAAATAAAAAACATAACTTCTACTCACTTTGACAGAGACACTCCCCCAGCTTTCCCAATCATCTCTTCATGGTGCAATACCGAGTGGTTCCATGGAATATGGAGAAACTTTAAGAGTGTTCTCATCCACCGCTCAGGATGTAAAACAAGTTGTTCATAGTGAACCAACATGCATTTTTTATAACCAACCTCCATACATTGGTTATACATGGTCTCTATGGCACGATTCCACTTGATCAAACAGTCCCTATAGCTGTTCAGATCAAATCCAGCAATAGTAACTTTTCGAGAAATCATTGAATGTACCGATGCCCGACCATCTCGGACCATCAGGAGAAATTTGGCATTGGGGAATAACCCAGCAAGATAAGTTAAGGATTTCAGGGCAAAAGGATCTTTATTACATAAATAAGGGGCTGGCTCCCCATGTTTAACAATGATTTCTAATAAGAAGGCTTGCATGGCAGAATCCAGCACTTCATCAGTGACACCAGCCTCATCCAAGCGGATCTTCTCTTTACTTGACCGTGACCACATCTGCTTCAGGGCCAGGATTCGGGGAATGACCCTAGTTTCCTCTCCACAGCGGATATCAGGATGTGCATCTAACATGGCCCTCATGAGTGTGGTTCCACTCCGAGGTACACCTCCAATAAATATTAAAGGCATACCTTTGTGATAGGCAAAGGTTTTGTTGGCTTTGATGTCTAGGCCAGTTTTCACAGTGGTCTTTGCGCTCTCCAATTTGACTGACTGGCTACGTTCCTCCATCCGGTGATGGCATTCCATGGCATGCTGGCCTAAGTAAAACACAGTCACAGAACTAATCACCAGACATGCCAATAGTAAATTCTGCTTCAGTTTTCCAACCATCTTGATGTGGTTATCTTGTTATTAAACAGATATTCTGCTCAAAATGATTTTCGGAAAATGTTCAGACCACGGAGATTCTACTTCAGGAAGATGATCAACATCTAGTAGGAAAAGGAAAGTTATTTTATCATCACATTAAGATTGTTTACAAATTATCACCAATTATCACTATGCATTTTAGCTAGAAAGAAGTTGAAGTCTTTTTCTTGGATGCTTTGATACTCTTGAAACACGGTATACACAAATTTGAGCAAAAATAAATCAACGTTTATAAACAGAAACAGCTTTCCTTAACGCAACAATTCTGAAGCTATGTACCTGGCACAGAATGGAAAAATAAATAAAAGTACATCTATCAGTGAGTTAAGCAAATATTCAATATGCCCAAGCATGTTTGGAGTACAGCTCAAGGCTGATCTGTGGTATTCAGATTTGCTTCATCTACAAGCAGTCACTATCTCCACAACCTAATATAAAGAGAAATTACAGAAGAAATATAAAATACAACTCCAAATCTTTAATAGAGATTCAGTTAATTTATCCCACAATTTATCCAGGTGCTGCAGACCAGATACGTAGGCGTGACTGAGTATAAACTTTGAAAAGGACGGCAGTGCAGTGACCTCTGCTCTTGGAAAAGTCTTTTGGACAGACAGATATGCAAACAATGACAATAAAGTATGATCACTGCATGAGTAGAAACAGGCAAAGGGACAATGGGAACATAATGAAAAGGAGCACATAGGCTACCTGAGAAAGCTGTAAAAACTTTCTAGAAAATGGGAGGGAGGGATATTCTAAGCCATGGGAACTTGTGTGCAAAAGCACAAAGGCAAGGCACAGCATAATTAGGTGACAGGAAGTAGTTCAGGAGAGCTGGTATATAGGGTGCAAAGAAAGAAAATTGTGTGTATACAAGTCTGTGATCCAGACCTCAGAAGGCCAGATAAGATTTGTACATATGGAGGATTCTAAGCTGCAGGAACACTATGACCAAAGACAAGGGTGTGCAAAAGCAGGGGCACTTCTGTGAAACAGTAGGAACTGCTAGTTTAGCTAGAGTAAAGGTATACACTGGGAAGCAGACAGCAATCAGAATATACCTAGACCAAGAAAATGTACCTGAATCCTCAGAAGGCAAGTAAGATTGTCAATTTTATGTGTCAACTTGGCTATGGTCTCCAGTTGTTTGATCAAACACCAGTTTAGATATCGCAGTGAAGATATTTTTTAGATGTGATAAACATTTAAATCAACAGATTTCAAGTACAACAAATTACTCTTTTTTTTTTTTTTGAGACAGAGTCTCACTGTGTTGCCTGGGCTAGAATGAGTGCCGTGGCGTCAGCCTAGCTCACAGCAACCTCAAACTCCTGGGCTCAAGCGATCCTACTGCCTCAGGCTCCCAAGTAGCTGGGACTACAGGCATGCGCCACCATGCCTGGCTAATTTTTTCTATATATGTATTTTAGTTGGCCAGATAATTTCTTTCTATTTTTTTTTTAGTACAGACGGGGGTCTTGCTCTTGCTCAGGCTGGTCTCGAACTCCTGACCTTGAGCGATCCACCCGCCTCGGCCTCCCAGAGTGCTAGGATTACAGGCGTGAGCCACCGCGCCTGGCCAACAAATTACTCTTGATAATTCAAGAAGGCAGGAGGGCCTCATCCAACAGCTAAAGGCCTCAAGAGCAAAGACTAAGGTTTCCTGAGAAAGGAGGAATTGTCCTCAAGACCGCAACATAGAAACTCTGCCTGCATCTCCAGCATGCTCCCCTGGAGAATTTGGAGTCCAGACTGCAACATCAATTCATATCTGCCCAACTGCCCTATTGATTTCAGACTTGCCAGCCCCACAATCTCATGAGCCAATTCCTTAAAATCAATCTCTTTTCTCCCCGCCCCCCTCTCTCACACACACACAGTGGGCATGTGTATTATTCACCACTCTGACTCAGCAAACACCCTTTCACCCCAGCAGCTAATCTGCCAGTCTTGATGGTTTGCCTTGCCCTGACTATTGGTTCTGTTTTCTGGAGAACTCTAACTAATACAGGGGTTTGGTTCTGTTTTTCTGGAGAACTCTAATTCAACATGTATACCTGGGGAAATGACTAACTACACTAGAAAAAGAACACATTCTGAGAGGCAGGATTTCTGACTATAGTCTTGTAAAAAGGCAGGCAATTCCTCACTCCAAAAACCAATTATAAAGCTAGACGAAACTGACAAAACAACCTTTTCTGTGCTCTGGAAATCTACCAAAGGAATACAACAACCTGAGAAGCATTTTTGCTTCAAAAACTGCTAAAAGTTGGGTAAGAACAATGTGAGTCTGTGTAAGGCTACACCCACCTCACCATCTACCCACTCAGTAGATACAGAGTTCTGCAGGACAGGGTAGGGCAAGGCCTTAGGACTGATAGCTTTCCTGCTGGGGTGGAAGGGAGTTTGCTGAATTTGGAGTGGTGAATAACACACATGCCCAGCTGCACTGTCAGTGTAAGTGATGTACCAGGTGGTAGGTGAGCAAGAAACTGAACAGCTCTAGTAGGCTGAGGTTGCAGTCATGGTTGGGGCAAGTTTGTGGCCAACCCTGAAGCGACACACAGGCACAGAGGAGACATGAAAGGACTGAGTGAAAGTAAAAGCAATGGCAGATCTGAAGACAGCCTGAACTTTGAATGTGCTCCCCCCTACCCACACACAGATCTACCGGCAGAGGACAAAAGCCTGACTGGCTCAAGATGTTTGAGTGCAACCACTGTCCAAGCACTGGCTGACCACTGATTGCTAAACTATGCAGACAGGGAGGTAACCTCTAGAAAGCAATGCTTAAAAATGACAACAATTACAAAAGTATGTACTGTGTGTGTTTATATACTTTAAAAAATATATACTTTATTAAAAAGTTGTTTATATATAAATAATTCTAAAAGTGTGTGTGTGTGTGTGTGTGTGTATGTGTGTATGAGCAACGACATCAGCATACATTTGTATGAAATGGCTACACAAGGCCAAAGTTATAGAAACAGAAAGCAGAGCATAGAAGCAGGGACTTAACTGCAAAGAGGCATGAGGGAACTTTTTTCAGTGACTGAAATGTTCTAAAACTGGACTGTTGTCATAGTTGTACAACTCTAAAATTTACTAAAAATCAGTGAATTTGTACCCTTACTATAGGTGAATTGTATGGTATATAAATTATACCTCAGTACAGCTGCTTTTTAAAAAGGACTACAATTGTAGAAAAATATTTTGATAGTCTCAGTAGCTAACACAAACCAAGATCTAGTTGTTGTTAACTCATGTATTCAATTCTTCTGTCAATCATTTGATACATGTTTGAGCATATAATATTGCTTTGTGCACTCTATAAATTAGCTTCAATAAAGAATGACAAAGTGAGACTAGGTTGAGATTAAAAGATAGGCTTACTAAGAAAACCAGCGGAAAAAAAAGCATTAATTAAGACAATCGGTAGCAATATAGCATTGAAATGTCTATGTAGAAAACTGTATCCATTATAAAGAAGATACACTTAACATGTCATCCCATTATTCAGCTTAAAAGGGGTTGGGTGAAAAGAAAAGGAAACAATAGCAAGAAAAGAGAGTAACACAGAAAACCAAGAAGAGTCAATTCTAGAATCACAACATTGAAGAAACTAAAACTATATTACAAGTACCAAATGAGAAAATTTTCCTAAACTGTAAACAGACACTAGCCTATAGCTAAGAGGGCCTATATTTCAAGCAAAACAAATGACAATAGACCCAATCTGAACACATCCTGGCAATTTCAAGTACAAAGGAAATAATTCTGCAGGCTAAATGAAAACAAGGAGCAAAGGACCAAATAACAAGCTGGGCATTAGATGTCTTTACAACATTAAATACTTGTCCTCTGATTTCCTTGTATTTGTGTGTGTATGTGTGTATACACACTTTATTTTTCAAACTTGCTACAATGAACATGTATGTATTACTTCTCTAACGGGGAAAAGATAAATCAATATTTAAAACATAATAGGAACAGTCTTTCTTTTAAAATGGCATTTAGGCTAAGATCTGAAGAATGAGTAGGAGTCAGGTAGAGTGGAGAGAAGAGCTGCACTCCAAGAAAAAGTATGTGGATATGCAAAAGCCTTGTAATGGCTTTTTAAAGCTTTCAATAAGCAGAAAATAGGTCAATGTAGCTACAAGGCGGTAAGAGGGAAAGTGGGTGAGAGGGGAAAAAATAGGCAGGGGTCAGATCACAAATTTTGTGGATCAAGTCAGAGATGAAATTTGATGATAGATGTAATTAGATGTCACCAATTAGATTTCAAGCAGACAGTTACTTGATCCAATTTAAGTTTATAAAAATCTCACGCTAGCCAAAAACAATTTTAAAAAAGAATAAAGTTGAAGGACTCACACTTCCCAATTTCAAAACTACAAAACTACTGTAATAAGACAATGTAGTACTGACATCAAAATGGACAACAGATGAATGGAATAGAATTTTGAGTCCAAAACCAAGTGGACTTATTTATACATTTTACATTTATGGTAAATTCATTTTGACAAGATACCAAGACAATTCAATGAGGAAGGAACAATCTTTTTTAACAAATGTTGCTGGACAACTGGGTATCCACATGCAAAAGAATGAAGCTGGATACCTACTTTACACCATTCTCAAAAATCAGTTCAATATGAATCACAGTCCTAACTGTAAGAGCTAAAACTATAAAACTCTTAGAACAAAACAGATATGTAAAATCTTTGTGGCCTTGAGTTAGATAATAATTTCTTAGACACAACACTGCAAGTACAGGCAACAAATAAAAAAATACATCAGCTGGATTTCATCAAAATTAAAAACTTTTGTACTTCAAAGGACACCAAGAAAGTGAAAGACAAACCAAAAACTGGAAAAAAATATTTGCAAATTATATATCTGATGAGGAATTTGTATCTAGAATATATAAAGAACTGTTACAATTCAATACTAAAAAGACAGATAACACAACTGAAAATTGGGCAAAGGATGAGAATATATATTTCCCAAAAAAGATATAAAAAACGGTCAATAAGCACAAGAAAAGATCCTCAACATAATTAGACTTTAGGAAAATGCAAAGCAAAACCACAATGAGATACCTCTTGACACCCATTAGCTGACTACAATCAAGAACACAGACAATAACAGGTGTTAGTAAAGATGTGGAGAAACTAGAACCCTCATACACTGCTGGTGGGACTGTAAAATGGTGCAGCCACTTTAGAAAACACTTTGGCAGTTCGTCCAAAGGTTAAACATAGAGTTACAACATATAGTGATCAAGCAGTTCTACTCAAGAGAACTGAAACATGTGTCCACACAAAAACTTATGCATATATGCTCATACCATTGTTATTTATAGCTAGAAAGTCCATCAACTGATAAATGGATAAACAATATGTGGTATATCCATACAATGCAGTATTATTCAGCCATAAGAAAGAATAAATACATGCTATAATACAACATGGATGAACCTTCAAAATATGTTAAGTGATAGAAGCCATTCACAAAAGACCACATATTATATGATTCCATTTATATTAAATGTCCAGAATAGGCAAACCTGTAGACAGAAAAATTAATAGTTGCCTGGGGCTTGCGGGGAGGGGGAAGATGAGCAGTAACTACTAGTAAGTATGTGGTTTCTTTTTAGGGTGATGAAAATGTTTTAAACCTAGATTGTGGGGAATTTTATGGTATGTGGACTACATCTCAAAGATACTTTAAAAAAAAACAACCAAACATTTATTAGAATGGCTATAATAAAAAATACAACGTTCCTAACACAAAGAAATCATACAGGCCTGCGACGATGGATACCACAATTATCTTGATTTGATTAATTCTCATTGTATACCTGTATCAAATGGAGAGTTGTATAAATATATAAAACATGTACTCTATAAATATATACAACTATTATGTACCCATAATAATTAAAAATAAAAAACTTTTAGAAAGCAAGAAAAAAATACTGTTAACTAAAATATAAAGCTTTTTCCTTTCTTCTGGTGTCTCTTTCTCAATTGTCTTGGTGTTTTTAATTTGCTACTTAATGTCATTCTAACTAAAGAAAAATTAAATGTTTAAATGATTAACATTAAATTAATTAATTAATTAAAATATAAAGCACTGACAATAGCAAGTGCAGATGAGGATAAAGTGCAACTAGAACTCTCACAGGTTGCTACTGGGAATGCACACTGTGAAAACAAGTTTGGTAGATTTTAATAATGGAAACACACACTTACCACACAACCCAATAATGGCATTCCTGAGCATTTATCCTAGTGAAATGAAACCTATGTTCACAAAACCCACACATAAATGTCTATAGCAGCTCTAGTCATAATCACCAAAACCTGGAAACAAACCAAATGTCCCTAGGTTAATTTGGACAAACTGTGGTACATCTGTTGCTGAAATACTACCCAGCAATAAAGAGGAACAAACTCTCAATTCCTACAACTTGGATGAATCTCAAAGGCATTATGCTGAGTGAAAGAAGCCAGTCTCAAGATTATTCCATTCATAAAACATTCTCAAAAAGACAAAACTACAGCTCAGTGGATGCCGGGGGGCTGTGTGACTACAAAGGGATATAATACAAGGGAGTTTTCTGGGGTGATGAAAGTGCTCTGTATTGTGATTGTGGTGGTGGTTACATGAATCAATATATGTACTAAAAGTCACAGAACTGTGTACCAAAAAAGATAATTTTATTACGTAGTAATTTTTTAAATTTTTTAAATCAAGAGAAATTTGAGGAAAAACATGGGGGGAGGAGGAAAATAGATGATAGGAAAGCACCAAGAATAGGAGAGTATGTGATCCTATATCTTCCAATCAATAATGCTTCTGATCAAACATTATTTAGTGGTGATAGATTCAGTGGTGATAGGAATACATGAAGTAAATAATGAGTTTTACTGAGAACAGTAGAGAAATGGCCCTAGAAAAATGGTATCATAGTTTCCATTTTATGAACACCATTTAAATATGAACAAAGCAAAGTAAACTCACTTAGTGAACCAAATAAGTGTTCTTGGGGTTGCAATACTCTAATAATGGTTGATTTCATTTTAGATAGTTATACAGGAATGATTCCTCCAGTACATTCCATTTTTTAGGGGGGTTGCATAACACACATTACCTGAGAAAAGTAATCACTAAGAAATCACCCCGACATGGCAAAGCTTTTTGATAAAATTTTGTACTATCCATATTTTAAATTACATTTTACTTGCCAACTTCTGATACATGTCAGAATCCAATAAGTGACAAATGACTCAACTTCTTTAGAAAATTACCTTAGCAACAATTTAAAATTCAATTGTACGAAACCAAGATAACTATCTCTCTTAAATCAGAGCTACAAAATATTCACCAATCAAAAGTTAACATGACAGATCTCAAACTTCCTGAAGCAGCAACCAACAGTATCTGATACCCTCTAATAACTTACTATGAAATACCCCAAATTCCCATTAAAATACATAAAAAGATCAAAACTGGAAATACATTTTTAATGCATTTCCTTATCCCAAAACACAGTTGTAAATCATTTTAATGACTCCATAATACTTTACTGAAAGGATTTACCAGCATTTATTTGGCTAATTCTATATTACTGTTTATTTATTTTTGAATTTTCATCACTGTGATATATTACTATGATAAATATTCTTGTGTGTACAAACATCTTTGCACACATAATTATTTTCTTAAACTAAATTTTAGAAGAGGAACTGCTAGGTCAAGGAGGGTGGGGTGTGCTTTATTTTAAAGTATTTAAAACATATTTGTTGATTCATCTCTTTTTCATACTCTAATTCAAATGCGACAAAAAATTCTACTGGCTCTACCTCCAAAATATAGCCAGAATTTGACCACTTTTCAACACATCCACTACCACCACCAGGATTACTGACAGGTATCCTTACTTCTACTTCTGTCCCCCGGAGTCTATTCTCGACTCAGCAGCCAGAGACATCCTTTTAAAACAAGTATCATGCCATTCCTCTGCTCAAAACGATCTTTAAAAGGCTTATTTTAAGACATTTAACACCAACTCTGTGTTCAATTTCTCTGCCTCTTTTTCTGTTGCTTCTGTCAGGGAATCCCTACAGGCATCCCAAAAGTAGCACTGACTGAGGCCAGGCTAATAGATCAGCACCGCAAACAGTAGTTTGTTGTTCACAGTAGAGCAACTGAGAAGGCACCTCTTAACCTTAGAGTTTTCATAAGGACTCAAATGAAGGCAACTCCCTTTTCACTAAGAGATAATTGAGGGGGAAGAAAACCTTGCATATATTCAAGCATCTTGATAGTTGTCAACTGACACAATTTGGGGTCATTTTTTTCAAGTTTTCACTTCTGTTGTATTTTAAATTAAACACTGTCTCCCTTAGCATACTTGGTGGTGGGAGAGAGTATATTCTATATCCCCTTCAAGATGTCTAAAAGCAAATAAGTAAGATGGTGATAAGAGGCCTTGTAAGGGCTACTAAAAAGGAAAGGAAGGGGATTTTGGCTTCTCCAAAATCATTCTCATTATTTTTCACGAAGCTTGTGAAGCCTTAATTTTTTCTCTTTGGAGGTTTCTTAACTTGGAGAATCACAGAACCACACGGGGTCAGGGTCAGATGATCTAAATGGGGTCTTCAGATCATCTAGGTCCAATGCTCTCATTTTACAGACGTACAAACTGGGGCCCAAGTAGCACATTCTCCTCGCCACTTCTCTAACTTGTACCTATTCTTCAAAGGTTACTCTTCATTTTATCCTATATATTTTACTTACTCCAAAAAATGTTAAGTGCGTGAAGCCCAGATATTTTGTCTATGTTCCATCGTCTATGGCACCATGCTCAGCAGACAGAGCACCAGCTCACAGTGTCTACTGAGCCTCCAAAAAGCATCAGTTAACTACCCAAACTGGGAAGTACATTTCTCTAGATGAAAGGTGCTACAGAGTTTGAGGTCTCTACTCAAGCCTTGATACTGATACTTTTCAAATTCTTGAAAAAATGGCCTTTTGATTTAAGAAGTACAGTAAAAGCTGATCTGACCATTACCCTTATATATTCAACCACTGTGGGCATGCAAGTGTGTACACACACACACACCCCTCTTTCCATTACCTTTAAACTCCACTTCACTGTATTTTCAGACAAGCAGTATCAATATTTTCTCAACTAGGATATTTACAGAGCTATGGCTGATCTAGAAAGAGCACTAGAATGTTCGGTTTCATTTTTATCTCCACAGGAAAGAAAAGGCATTGAAACACTCAATAAACATATCTGAGGAATCACTATTAATAGGACTGCTCTTTCCCAGCAGGCCAAATGAAACAGACTCCCAGAAATAATGCTTTAGGGAAGAGAGTGCTGACATTATATTTCTATACTTAGATCTTTGCAAATTTTATAAAGATTGCTAATCAAAAACAGCATGAGTCAACAAAAGTAGGGGTGTGGAGGTCAGCAGTCAGCAAGGCCATGCCTAACACTTGGTGCACACACACAGGCCCAGACACACGCACTCGAGCACATTCACCACACCTTGCGGTTTCTATCAGGAAAGTCTAGACCTTACAATTCTAGGTCCAAAGAGATGCTGGGGAAGCGTCCCAGCAGAAGATAAATTACAGGAACATAACAATTCCCCTAAAAACTTTCTTTCTTTTGTTAATCATTAGCTCCTTGCTTCCCAAGCCCATTCATGATGCCAACCAATATGGCAAATACCAACAGCCAACGCCACTTTGCCTGCTGTCTAAAGTCCAGTCTACATCTGATTTCTCCATTTACTTCTAGCTTGTTAGCAAAAGGAAAAATAATTCTATGAGGTGCTTGAACTTGGCAATGAATAAGTATCCAGAGATTAATTTTGAATACTTGAATAAGTATCTCTGGATACTTATTTCTGCTACACCTTTGTCATGTAGCAGAAATTTCAAATCTAACCCAAATGAAACCATTGTTGCAAGACCCATCCTATGTCAGCTCATGATGAGAGCACAAACATGGGGACACCTTTTCCTAGTTGCACATTAGGGGCTGGCACTAGACCCATTGACAAGTAGCAAATGGCAAGAAGAATATGGTCTATACAGCTGGAAATCTTTGAAAGTCAGCTGGGACTCACTTCTTAAAAGCAGTATACTTTAGAGAACCCCTGTGGTCAGGAGGGAAAAGAGGTGGTCAAATATTAAGAAATAGACCTAATGCCCAGGACACAAATGGAGACAAGAGCACAAGTTAAACTCAAATATAACGTTTTTACAAGTTCAAGTTAAATGTAATGATGTCTGGGATGTGCTTCAAAAATATCTGAGGATAGGTGGAAGGGGGATTATATATGAAATGAGACTGCTATGAGTTAACTGTTGAAGCTCAATATAATCATCTCTATTTTTGGATTTGTTTGAAATTTTTCGTAATAAAGAGTTAAAATGAAATAAAACAAAAGGAAAAGTTTAAGTTACCAAGTCCCAACATTGTCAGACCTATAACTCAGAAGGTCATTGTTGACTAACCTATTCCTCTTTTAGATTCTTTAAGTTCATGTTTATAATTTGTTTAAACTACCCATGACAAGAAACACAAAGAAAATAAATTTACTCAAATTATACACTGTCATTCAATAATTCAAGTTTATGCCATTTTTCTATCAACTTCGCAATTTTTTTTTTTTTACAGTCTGGGTCTTTTTTTTTTAACATGTCTATTATATCATGAATTCACAGGGAATAGTTTTCAGCATCCTTTCTATTGGTTCTCACAAAGTGTGCTTCTCTGAGTGGAGCAGATACCTTTCTCCTTGGCTTCCTTCTTTTTCTGATCATTTTCCTTCACGTGTTTCGGGAAGCTATCTCAGCTCTTAGACTGCTTAATATGCTCAATACGCACATTAATTCTCTTAGCAAGAATCTTGCCCTTGTTTGTTTACAACAACGCCAACAGCATGATGGGTAATGCTGTAGACTCTTCCAGTTTTGCCACAGTAGCATTTGTGGGACATCCTTTTTGAACAGTACCCATTCCCTTGATGTCCACAATATCACCTTTCTCATAGATTCACATGTATATGGCCAAAGGAACAACTCTATGTTTTCTAAAAGACCTAGAGAACATACATCAGGGGCCTCACCTCTTTTCCTTTGTGTTCGTCATTGTGGCAAATTACTGGAAG
The DNA here is from genome assembly GCF_020740605.2 of Lemur catta. NCBI lineage: Eukaryota > Metazoa > Chordata > Mammalia > Primates > Lemuridae > Lemur > Lemur catta. The sequence goes on from NC_059129.1 coordinate 33,790,164, forward strand.
ATGGTGGTTCCACTAACCTTGTAACTTTTAGAATTAAAAGAACCCGGAATAGGAAAAGGAAAAGAGAAGATGGCATTGAATTAATGTAAAAGAAGCCTAGTATATTAGAATCAGTTTTTTCTTAATCATATGGCACTAGATAAGTCACTGAGCATCGGTTCTCTCATCCATAAAATAAGGATAATGATAATCAAACTCTTCCTCTCAAGTAATTAGAGTGGAAATTATGAAACGAAGAAGAAAGACTGGGGAGAAAATGCAAAAGAAAAATGAACACCCACAAGTTCTCTTTCACACGCGGCTGTGGCAATCAGGAGACTACCACGTGAAAGGACTCTCAGAGAACAGGGGCTGTGGCACCCTTGCGGCACTGGCTCCTGCTCATCCTCCGCCTTCCCCTGCAGGTGCTCCTCCTATGCAGCCCACCCCCCCAGGACCATCCCCACCCACACCTGGCCGCTTCTTGTGCTGCTGCCTCCAGTGCCATGTCCCTTCCTCCCTTTCATACGCATCTCCTCAGTGAACCTGTCCCACAGCTCTCCTCCCATCCTTCCCCCACAAAAATCAATTGTTCCCTCTTCTATAACCTCAAAGCACTTGGTAAATACACTGTATTATGGTTAGTTTACCCCCCTAGACTATAAATTCCTTTAAAGCACAGATTTAAAACCCATTCATCATCTAGTATGCAGTGGATACATGAATACCAGATAAAATACAAAGCAAGGAATTTACAGATGAATAAGCAACTAGTGAAACTTCCTATTTTAAATCTCCTTAAAATATCTATAAAGTCATCTGAAACAAAGCAAATATTCAAGAAATAAACATAAAAAATGAAACAAGGAACTACAAATAAACAGAAACCAAGTAATCTGGAAGCAATGAAAATTTTTTCAATTTCAATCATTATGCCAACAGGGTATTTTTTTGAATGAACAAAATGATTACAAAATTCATAGCAAGAGGGAGAAATAGTTTTTCCAAGACTTTGGAAAAAGGGTCCTACAGATATTAAAGTATTAAAATATTAAGGTATTGACTGCTAGGATACTAACAGTAATCGAAACAAAATAGAAAGCCAATGTATACAAATTTAATATGCTTCAAAAGCAAACATCACAAAACAGTGACAGAAGATTATTTAATTTATGGGATTGAGTTCCCTCATTCACCTTCCTACACTCACCCTGCTTCATCTACAGCCACCCCCTACTTACACTCTGATTGACTCTCATATCTATTTCCAACTAAGACTTCTGTCCCAAATCTCAAACCTGACCATTCAAAGGTCAAGGCACAACTCTATCTGGATGTTCAATGGCATGTCAAATTCAACAAACACCAAATGGAACATATCTTCCCTAGTAAATTTCTCCTACTCTTCTATTTCCTCTACTGGTCAATGAACCACTTTCTCTAGGACTCCCAAGCCAAAACCCTGGGAACATTTGGCAGTTTCTCCCTTAACCTCTCCACAGATAACTGGTAAAGTCCTGCCAATTCTTCCTCCATCTCCCTTTAATTGATTCCCCTTCTTTTTCTTTCACTGCTAGCATGACTTTAATCCTCAGTTCCATTCTTTCTCACAAAAACAACTCCACAGCCTCCTAACTGGTCTCCCTTGAGTTCTGATTTCCTTCAATCAATTCTTTCACTATCTTATTCCAGGAGTAATCTTTCTAAAATGCAAATATACTCATAACACTTCCTTGCTTAAAACTCTTCAGTGATGTTCCATTAAAAAAAAAATCCTCAATGTAACATACAGGGAAGGCCCTTGGTGATCCAGCCCTTGTCTGCCCCACCTCTTCTTTCACCACTCCCACAACCAGCTCCCCCCAACACACGCTCTCACCAATGCCGCCTTCATTAACCTCAGCACCCCTTCCCTCAGCCTCCACATGCACTGCACCTTTTACAAGCCTCTCTGCCCGATGATTCCCACTCATCTATCAACATTCAGCTTCAATGCCATCTCTCCCATGAAATTTTTCTGACAGCTCTTTGCCACGTATGACATAGGTATCTTTCCTAGTGCCCATGTACTTACCCCTATCATTTCATTTTTTTTTTTTTTTTTGAGACAGAGTCTTGCTCTGTTGCCTGGGGTAGAGTGCAGTGGCATCATAATAGCTCACTGCAACCTCCAGCTACTAGGTTCAAGCGATCTGCTAGCCTCAGCCTTCCAAGTAGCTGAGACTACAAGTGTACACCACCATGACCGGCTAATTTTTTAAAATTTTTTATAGAGCTGGGGTCTCACTATTGCCAGGCTTGTCTCAAACTCCTGGGCTCAAGCGATTCTCCCCCCTCAGTCTCCCAAAGTGCTGGGATCACAGGTGTGAGCTACCACACCCAGCCCTATCATACCAATTCTTACATTATATAGTTCATTTGTTTTTCCAGTAGACTGTGAGATTCTTGAAAGTAGAGACTTTGGAATGAATTAATGGATTCTTTATGCCATTAAGTTAATTTTGGCTGTAACTAGATTCTATGAGTATAACTAGTCATGAATTCTTAGAAGGTATTGACTATATCCTATCCTTTTCAGTTTTCCCCACAATATACTACATGCATATTGAGCACTCAATAAATATGCAGTGAGTGACCCCACTAAAACTGTCTCACTAAAAACCCAAAGAGTTAACATCTTCCTATGATTAGAATACTGCTCTTTTCTTCTGATTCCAGTGTTATAATATGGTTTGACTACATTTGGAAAGACTAGAAATACAGAATTCACCTCTGTTTTTTCCCTTTTGACCCTTGCTCTTCTAATCCACTCTATTTATCAGTTTATTTCATCTGCCTCTATCAATTCTTATTCTCATTGATAAATGAATCAAAATCTTACTGTTTTGCAATCTGTTATACTTGCAGCAACAAATCATAAGGTAAAGAAACACTTTTGTCCCAGAATAATTTTAAATTAAGGAAACTAAGGCTCAGAAAAGATAAACAACTTGTTTAATGTATTGATACTTGAGGCAAATTGTTGACCAAGCTACAACCCAGGTCTGACTCTATACTATGGAGTTTTCCAGACATTCAACCTGACATGAACAAAAAGCCATGTATGCAACAATTATGGTGCTAATAAAGTAAATTTAAGACCATCTGTTATTATTTATAAGACTTTGATTCATATATAGTTTAAAAAATATACCTAGGCTTTGAATTGTATTTTCTCTATAATTATCCTATTATGAGTACCTCAGATCTAATTAAAGCAATAGTAGAAAACTCTAAATCCATGCATGGATCATGCTTTACTTGCATAAATGAGCATGCCTGTCTGCATACTTTCTGCAATTCCCTGAAGATCTCATCGGGATGAGATTAAGAATGAAGAGCTAGAATTGGTTTTAAGAGATTACAGATATATACAGAGGTTAGAAATTAGCTTAACAAGTAGCTCTACCTTTCCTGTGTACTTTATCAGTTTAGTTTTGCTTTAGTCTAGGCACTGTCACACGAAAGCAGGTTCCCCACAAGTGCTGTGGAAAATTATGCCTCTGATCCAAAGTTACTCCTAGCTGGAATCCTGCAATCTTCTCTACAAAAAGCTAGCTATCGAATCTTTGATCAGAAACCACTATTATAACAATTTCTATGGGCAAAATTGAATTTAGCCTTTATGATTTTATCTTCCTGACCTTTCCAAGGATTGTATAAATATGGCATATATATAACCGTGTACCATTACTTAACTTTTTCAGGGCAGATAATTTCCTCCAGTTCAGAATAAATAAAATGCAATCCCCAGGAAAAACACCTAAAATATGAAATGTTTTTGGTATGAAATCTTACTCATACACTTCAATTAAACATTTATTGAGCATACAAATGAGAATGATTCATCATCTTCCTTCAGAAAATTACCAATTTAGCAGGGGAGAAGATAAGACACCATCCATTCATGCCAAGATAAAATAATAAAAAGGTCATACAAAAGATATGAACAAAGACATGAGAATTTCAAGGAAGGATCACATCCACAGGATAAGAAAACGTTTTATGAAGAAAATGACATCAGAATGAATCTTGGGTAAGAAAAAAGAGTGTTTTGAGCAGAGAAAACAACAGAACAAAAAGCCCCAAAGTGGAAGAGGATAGCACAAATTCAGAAAATATTAAATAACAATCGTAGCCAGTGTAGGGAAATTAATAACAAAAAACAGCAAAAGCAGAATTACAGAATCTCATAGTTGGCAGTGGCCTAAAAAAATTTGCTAAAATGTAATGCATGAACCCCATGTACTACATAAATACATGGGAAAAGGTAGGAGGAAGTACTTCCAGAATGGCAGGGTAAGAACCTCCAAAAGTTTGCTCCTCCACAAAAGCAATAAGAATATTGGCAAAATGGTCAAAATCAACCTTTTCACAACTCTGAAATTTAACCAAAGGCTTACAAGAATCCAAGGAACATTTACACAAGAAAAATGGCTGACTCTCAGTAAGCAGAGTAAGTTTTGTGGCATTTTAATTTGCCCCATTCTCCTCTCTCCAGCTCTGAGGAAGGCTTGAAAACCAACAGCCTCAAAAACATGGTACCTGTGAATATCAGCTCCCACTTAAGGGGACAGAATACACTAGGAGCCGGCTCAAAAAGTGTCACTATTAAACCTATTTAACTTAACAGCTCACCGGAAAATCTCCATTCTCAGGGCTTATCTTTATCTGACCTGAATTAGAGCTCTCTCAATGTGAATGGTCCAATCCCCAGGGAGTTTGTTAAAACTAATCAGAGACAAATGTTTAATGTCAAAGTTGCCTGCAGTGGCAATACCAATTAGGGCAAACAAGATATTGATCAAAAAACTTAAAAGGAAAAACTCGGGAATGAGATGTCCATAGAAGGCTTAGAAAAGTTCCAACATATCCCTGAGAATCTAGAAGGCATGCACATGTCCAGGAAAAACCTGGGAAGGTCCTAACTCTTACTGCTGGCTGACCTTGATGTTCTTTATCAGTAGGAAATGAAGGCTAAAGCACATCTGGTGTAAACTGCTAGTGCACTGAAGGGGTTCTACAAAACACATACACAAAACCCCTCAATAAAAGCTGGGAGATTTATTTGTTCAAGAAATTTAAGGAAATCTGTCCAATTATTAGTGGACCACTAAGCTAACAAAGCAGACACATTGATGGTTACACAGAACAAAGAATGCAGACTTTACAGAATTAATCCCAGAAAGTCACAAAATAAACAACAAAAATAAAAATATTGGGAGGGAGGGAGATCAGATTTCCAGAGTAGCTACATTATGTTATTTAAAATATCCACTTTTCAATAAAAAATTATAAGATACACAAAGATACAGGAAAGTATAGCTCATATACGGGGAAAAGATAATCAATAGAATCCCTGTGGAAGCCCAGATGTTGGATTACTAGACAAAGCCTTTAAATCAGCTATTTTAAATATATTCAGGAAACTTAACAAGACTGTACATAAAAAATTAAAGGAAATTGGCTGGGCGAGGTGGCTCACACCTGTAATCCTAGCACTCTGGGAGGCCGAGGCGGGTGGATCGCTCGAGGTCAGGAGTTCAAGACCAGCCTGAGCAAGAGCGAGACCCCCGTCTCTACTAAAAATAGAAAGAAATTATATGGCCAACTAAAATATATATGGAAAAAAAAAATTAGCCGGGCACGGTGGCGCATGCCTGTAGTCCCAGCTACTCGGGAGGCTGAGGCAGTAGGATCACTTAAGCCCAGGAGTTTGAGGATGCTGTGAGCTAGGCTGACGCCACGGCACTCACTCTAGCCAGGGCAACAAAGCGACACTCTGTCTCAAAAAAAAAAAAAAAAATTAAAGGAAATTTTGAGGATGATTTCTCACCAAATAGGGACTAAATCCCTATCAATAAAGAGAATTTTTTTTTAATAGAAATTCTGGAGTTGAAAAGTACAGTAACTGAAATGAAACATTCACTACAGGGGCTCAACGGCTGACTTAAGCTGGCAGAAGAAAGAATCAAGGAACTAAAGACAGACCAAGTATCCAGTATGAAGAACAGAAAGAAAAAACAATGAAGAAAAATGAACACACCCTCGGACCTGTGGGACATTATCAAGCAAACCAACATGTGCATAACAGAGGTCCTAAAAGGAAAGGAGAGAAATAATGGCTGAAAACTTTCCAAATTCAATAAAAAACACTAATCTACACATCTAAGAAACTAAATAAACACCAAATAGGAAAAACTCAAAAAGAACTGCACCTAGACACATAGTCACACTGTCAAAAGCCAAAGACAGAGGATCTTGAAAGTAAAAAGAGAAAATCCTCAGTAAGATAAACAGCTGACTGCTCATCAAAAAACACAGAGACCAGAGGCCATAGGATGACATACTCCCAGTGCTAAAAGAAAAATATTGTCAATCAAGAAACCTATATCCAACAAAATTATCCTTCAAAAATGAAAAAGAAATGGAGACATTCTCAGTAAACAAAAACTGGGAATTTGTCATTACAAGAGCTGCCATAGAATAAAGGGAATACTTAGAGCTAAAATGAAAGAACACTAGACCGTAATTCAAATCCATATTAAAAAATAAATAGAAACAATAAATGTAATTAACTACATAGGTAAACCCAAAAGACAACAAACAAATTTTTGTTTGTAACTTCTCTTTTTCTATCTGAATTAAAAGAAAAACAATATAAAGCAATAATTAGAAAACTGCTAGGGCAGGTGTGTTGGCTCACACCTATAATATCCCAACACTTTGGGAGGCCAAGGTAGGAGGATTGCTTGAGGCCAGGAGTTTAAGACCAGCCTGGACAACATAGTGAGACCCTGTGTCTACAAAAAAAGAGAAAAATTAGCCAGGCATGGTGGCATGGGCCTGTAGTCCAGGCTACTTGGCAAGCCAAGGCAAGAGGATTGCTTGAGCCCAGGAATGTGAGGTTGCAGTGAGCTATGATCATGCCACTGCACTCCAGCCCGGGCAATAGAGCAAGACCCTGTTTTAAAACAAAACAAAACAAAAACCCAAAAAGCTGCTGATGGCCTTATAATGTAAAAGATATAATTTGAATGCCAATAAGTGCACAAAGAAAGTGGAAATAAACAAAATTCTATTAAAGCAAAGTTTTTTTATATTATTGAAATTAAGTTGGTACTACTCCAAACTAGATTGTTTTAAGTTATTAATTATAATGCCCAGGAAAATAAAAAATATACTAAAAGAAATAAAATAATTAAAGTATTTACCAGAAAGTACTTAACACAAAAAAGGCAGTAATGGAGGAAGAGAGAAACAAAAAAAGATATAAGACATATAAAAAATAGCAAAATGGTAAATGTAAATCCTAATGTACTAGTAATGCATTAAATGTAAATGGATCAAACCCTCTCAACAGGCAGGGATTGAGAACAGATCAAAAGCAAAACAAAACAAAAAATGAAAAATATGATCCACATACATGCCTTCTACAAGACACACTTTAGATTCAAAGACTAAACAGTCTGAAAGTAAGAAAAAGGGGAAAGATACACCATGCAAACAGCAAACAATAAAAGACTCTGGAGTGGCTATATAATATCAGATAAAATGTACTTTAGATAAAAATTGTTACTAGAGACAAAAAAGTACACTTTTTGGCAAATCCATAAATTCATAAAAAAGACATTACAATTATAAACATACATGCAAGTAACAACAGAGCCTCAGAATACATGAAGCAAAAACTGACAGAATTGAAGTGAGAAATAGACAATTCAACAATAATAGAGACTTCAATACCCCACTTTCAATAATGGATAAAACAACAGACAAAAGAACAGCAGAGAAGTAGAAGACTTGAACAATACTACAAACCAACTAGATCTAATAAACATCCATAAAACCTTCCAGGCAACAACAGCAGAAAGTATATAGTTCTCAAGTACACATGGAATATTCTCTAGGATAGACCATGTGTTAGGCCTTAGAACAGGTCTCAATATATTTAAAGAATTGAAATCATACAAAGTATATTCTCTGACCACAATAGAATGAAATTAGGAAATATTAGGTCATTAAGTATGAAACGTCTGATTTCCTTAAGTACTAAGTTTAACAATTATCCCTGACATTTTCACTTTGACAGATTGCTTTTACTCAAAAATATATTTGTGAACTTAACCCATACTGGAATCCATTTATTTTCACTGCTGTATCACACCACCACTGAATTAACACATCATGATTTTTTGTGCATTATTCTGTTAATAGATATACATTTGTGTTATTTCTAATTGTGCGCTGTTACAAAAATGCTTCTATTGACATCATTTTCTATGTTACCTAGTGGATAGGTGTAGGAGAGCAAAAATGCTGGGTCAAAGATACGGTATCTTCAACTTTAGTAGATATTGCCAAATTATTTTCCAAAAGGATTGTACTATATTGCCACCCCATTTACCAGCAATGTATAAGAGTTCCAATTGCTCTACTTTCTCACCATCATTTAGTATTAATAATATAGTCTTTTTATTTTTTGCCATCTGTGAGTATAAAATCACTGTGGCTTTAATTTGCATTACCTCCATTAATAATTAGTTGAGCTACAGCATTATAATTAATTGGACACATCTTTTTTTATTTTTATTGTGAAGGTACATCCCCATTCTTTCAAACTCATGGTTTTTGGCTTGTGATTATCTTTCAAATTTTTTTAGAGCAATTTTTGTGAAACCATAGATAAGTAAAAAATTCATGCTTTTTAACTCATTTTTAAATATGAGTTCTGTCATGGAACCAATGCTGCACAGACAAATCAAAATATCAGCAAAGTGTTTGGGAAGGATGAATGCATAGTATGTGGATGGTTCCAGAAGTTCCGTTCTAGTGATTTTAATCTTGAAAATGAGCCACGTAGGTGACCTGAGACTAAGGTGGATAACGATAAGCTGAAAGCTATAGAGGAAGCAAAACCATCTCAACCTACATGTGAATTAGCAGCAAGGTTTGATGTTACTATGCCAGCAATATTGGACCACTTGAAACAAATGGGCAAGGTAAAGAAGCTGGATAGATGGGTACTGCATGAATTAAACAAGCACCAGAAGAGAAATTGTCTCAAAGCTTGCCTTTCTTTGCTGTCGTGACACTAAGGCAAACCATTTCTGTATCGTATTGTTACATGTGATGAAAAATGGATTCTTTTTGACAATCACAAGTGTTTGGCACAATGGTTGGATAAGGATTAAGTGCCAAAACACAGTCCAAAACTGAATATTCATCACAAAAAGCTAATGGTGTCTGTTTGGTAGTCCAGTGCTGGTATTATCCACTACAGCTTTATGAAACCTGGTCAATTGATTCCAGTGGGTGTCTACTGCAACCAGTTGGATGAAATGATGAGGATGCTTGCGATTAAGTAGCCAAGATTGGTCAATAGAGACAGGCCAGTCCTCTTGCAAGACAATGCTCAACCACATGTTGCACAAACAACACTGCTCAAACCACAGAAGCCAGACTTGGAAACTCTCTGTCATCCACTGTAGTCACCAGACCTTGCACCAACTGACTACCACTTCTTCCAGACTTTGGACCACTTCTTGGAAGGAAAAATAGTCAATTCTCAACAAGCTGTGGAAAATGCCTTTTGTGATTTCATCGCTGCTCACTCTCTAGTCTTCTTCGCTGGTGGCATAAGCAAGCTACCATTAAGATGGCAAAACTGTGTTGACAGTTTAGGTGCATACTTTGATTAATTGTACTGCTTCTTGTTTGAGATATAATAAAGTAAATTTCTGATCCAAAATTGGATGTTTCATATTTAATGACCTAATAATAACAGAAAAAAAGTTTGGGAAATTCACAAATATGTGGAAATTAAACGCAACCCTCCCAAATAATCAACAAGCTAAAGAATAAATCATAAGGAAAGTTACAAAATACTTTGAGATGAAAACACAAAACTTACGGGAAGCAGAAAAGCAGTGCTATCAGGGAAATTCATACCTGTAAACAGCTATATTAAAAAAAGAAAACTGAAAATTAAAAACTCAATTTTCCCCCTTAAGAAACTAGAAAGAGCAAACTAAACCAAAACCACCAGAAGGAAGCAAATAATCAAGATTATGGTGAAATAAATAAAACAGAACATAGAAGAACAATAAAGAAAATAGAAAAAAACCCAAAAGTTGGTTCCTTGAAAAGACTGGCAATATTGACAATTCTTTAGCTAGACTGAGCAAAAACAAAAGAGAAAAGACTGAAATTACTAAAATCAATAATGAAAGAGAAGACATAACTACCAATCTTACAGAAATAAAAATGAGCATAAACAACTGATACCCAACAAATTACATAAGCTAGAAGAAATGGACAAATTCCTAAAAGACACATACTACCAAAATTGATTCAAGAAGAAATAAAAAATCTGCATAAACCTATAACAAATGAAGAGATTGCATTAGTTATCAAAAACTTCCCAGAAAGAAAAACACAGGACAAGATGGCTTCACTGCTGAATTCTATCAAAACATTAAAGAAGAGTTAACACCAATCCTTAACAAATTCTTCCAAAATATAGAAGAGGAGGAAACACTTCCGAACTCATTATACAGGCCAGTTTTACTCTGATTCCAAAACCAAAGATACTACAAAAATAAACATACCAATACTCATAAATAAATGTCTATAAATTTATAAAAATTTGTAAGTTACAAATTACATTTATATTTAGAAATATTTCTAAATTACAAATTTATAAATATATTTATAAAATTCAGATATATTTAATATAATTTAAATTTCTAATTATTTAAACATATTTATAAATCATAATTTATACATATTTATAACATAAATATTATAAGTATTTATAAATATAAATGCTAAAATCCTCAAGAAAATACCAGCAAACAAAATCTAGCAACATATATATATATATATAACTAAGAAGAACCAGTGAACTTGAAACTAGAAGTAGAACAATAGGAATTACCCAATCTAAACAACAGAGAAAAAAATAGGCTGGAAAAAATTGAAAAGAACAGTGCCTCATGTCATGAGAGACAATAACATCATTAGCAAGTGTCACCTATTCCAGAAATGCAAGGTTGGTTTAGCATATGAAAATCAATGACATACACCATATTAATAGAATAAATGACCAAAAAAAAAACGTGAAAAAGGATGATACAAGCCAGGCGCAGTGGCTTACACCTATAATCCAGCACTTTGTGAGGCTGAGGAAGATTGCTTGATGTCAGGAGTTCAAGACCAGCCTGAGCAACAGCAAGAACCCATCTCTACAAAAACAGAAAAATTAGCTAGGCCTGGTGGTATGCGCCTGTACTCCCAGCTACTTGGGAGGCTGAGGCAGGAGGATCACTGGAGCCCAGGAGTTTGAGGTTGCAATGAGCTATGATGACACCACTGCACTCTAGCCAGGGCAACACAATGAGACTCTGTCTTAAAAAAAAAAAAAGGGGTCATTTAAGTAGGCAAAGAAAAAGCATTTGACAAAATCCAACATGGCTTTATTATAAACACACTGAATAAACTAGAAATAGAAAAGAACCTCATCAACCTGATAAAGGACATCTAAGAAAATGTGCAGCTATTTCACACTTGATCACTTAATAATCAGGAACAAGACAGCATATCCACTCACCACTTCTACTCAACATGATTACAGGAGGTTCTAGCCAGAGCAAGGAGGCAAGAAAAATAAGTTAAAAGGCATTCAGACTGGAAGGAAGAAGACATCATCAGAGACTACATGATTTTGTATACATAAAATCCTAATAAATCACTAAAAAATCATCAGAACTATTAAGTCAGTTCAGCATGATTATAAAATATAAGATCAATATAAGAAATTCAATTATATTTCTATATATTAGTAATAACAATCCAAAAATAAAATTAAGAAAACAATTTCAGTAACAATGGCCTCAAAATAAAATACTAAGAAAAAAATTAACAAAAAAGTGCCAGAGTTGTACACTGAAAGCCAGAAAACATTATTTAAAGAAATTAGAGAAGATCTAAATAAATAAAAAGATATCCCATGTACATGGATTGGAAGCCTAAATACTGTTCAGATGGCATTGTTCGCCAATGTGATTTAAAGGTTCAATGCAATCCCTATCAACTTTCAAACTCTACGAGGGTGCCAAGACAAGTCAAAGAGAGAAAAATAGTCGTTTTAACAAGTTGCTGAAACAAATGAATATGTACAAGCAAAAGAATGAAATTGAACCTGTACCTCACACCATATATAAAAATTCATAAAAGTGGATCAAAGACCTAAATGTCAGAGCTAAAACCATAAAAATCTTAGAAGAAAACACGAGAGTAAATCTTTGTGACCTTGGATCACGCAATGGTTTCTTATGAAACCTAAAGTATAAGCAAATGGAAAAAATAGATAAATTGGATTTCATCAAAATTAAAAACTTTTGTGCTTCAAAGGATACCATCAAGAAAGTAAAAACACAACCCAAGAATGGGATATTCATATTTTCAAATCCTACATCTGCTCAGGGTCTAGTATCCAGAATATATAAAGAAATATTACAACTGAACAATAAAAAGCCAACTCAATTAAAAAATGGGCAAAGGAATAGACATTTCTCTAAACATATACAAATGGACAAAAAACACATGAAAAGATGCTTAACATTATTTGCCAGCTGGGAAATGCAAATCAAAACCACAATGATATGCCATTTTACACCCAGTAGGATGTCTAGAATCAAAAAGCCAGAAAATAGGCAAGGATGTGAAGAAATCAGAACCCTCATACATTGCTGGTGGAAATGTAAAATGGTGCAGCCATTTACAGTCGGTAGTTCCTCAAAATGTAAAATCTATAATTCTAGAGTTAAAATATGACTCAGCAATTCCACTACTAGGTATTAATATACACCCAAGAGAAAGGATAACATGTCCACAGAAAATCTTGTACATGAACATTCATGGCAGCATTATTCATAATAATGTGGAAAGAATCCAAATACCTATCAATTAATTAATGGATAAATAAAATGTAACATATCCACACAGTGGAATATTATTCAGTGATAAAAAGAAATGAAATGATATATAATACATACATGGCAGAATCCTGAAACCATGGAAGAATACAAACTGATATATAATACAACATGGAAGAATCCTGAAACCATTATGCTAAGTGAAAGAAGCCAGTAACAAAGGGCAACATTTTGAATGGCTCCATTTATATGATGGGACCAGAATGGATAATACTATTCTATGATATAAATCTATAGAGACAGAAAATATATTAGTGGTTGCCTTGGGATTAGGAATGAGAGAGTTGAGGGTGATGGCTAAGGAGTATGTGGTACGATTTCTTTGTGGGGTAGTGAAAATGTTCTAAATCCAAACATGATAATGGATACACAACTCTGTGAATATACTAAAAGCAAATGAATTTATACCTTAAATGGGTGACTGTGTGATATACGAACTATATCTCAATAAAGCTGTTCCCCCCCCAAAAAAGTAGGCTGGGAGCTATACACTAAACCTTTTAGGGTGATCTGCCTACTAAAACAGAAGATTTAATTTGGATCTATGGCTCCTAACACAATATAAAATGTCCAAGATATAATCAAAAGTCACACATGCTAAGAACCAGGAAAATCACAGTTTGAATGAAAAAGGACAACACATACCAACACCAAGAAGAATCAGATATTGGAATGATCTGACAAGGATTTTAAAGTACCCATTAAGTTTTTTTTTTTTTTTTTTTTGAGATAGAGTCTCGCTCTGTCACCTGGGCTAGAGTGCCGTGGCATCAGCCTAGCTCACAGCAACCTCAAACTCGTGGGCTCAAGCCATCCTCCTGCCTCAGCCTCCCGAGTAGCTGGGACTACGGGCATGCACCACCATGCCTGGCTAATTTTTTTCTGTATATATTTTTAGTTGTCCATATAATTTCTTTCTATTTTTTTAGTAGAGACGGGGTCTCGCTCTTGCTCAGGCTGGTCTCAAACTCCTGACCTCGAGCGATCCACCCGCCTCGGCCTCCCAGAGTGCTCGGATTACATGCGTGAGCCACCGTCCCCGGCCAAAAGTAGCCATTAAGTTTTAACAAGCAATTAGATATACTCTTGAAACAAATGACAAAACAGAAAATCTCACCAAAGAAATAGAAGATATAGAAAAGAACCAAATGGAAATTACAGAACTGAAAAATATAATAACCAAAATAAAAACTCACCATTGGTCTCAATAGCAGAATGAATATAAATAATAAGGTAAAGAACCAGGCAACCTGAAACTGGAAGTAGAGTAATAGGAATCATCCAATATAAACAACAGGCAAGAAAAAATTAGGCTGGGAAAAAAAATGAAAAGAACGATGCCTCATGACTTGTGAGACAGTAACAAAAAGATCTAACATTCACATCATCATAGTCACAGAAAATTATAGTCACTGAAAAATTATTCTAAGATATGGCTGAAAAACTTCCCAAATTTGGGAAAAGACAAAGATATAGTTCCAGAAGGTGATGGAATCCAAACAGTATAAACCCAAAGAGATTCATATAATCAGACAAATCATAATTAAACTTCTGAAAACTAAAGACAAAGAAAAAAACCTTTAAAGCAGCTGGGAAGAAAGAACACATTATCTATAAGGAAACATGAATTTCAATGACAGAGGACTTCACATCTGAAATCATGGAGGTCTGAAGAAAGTAGCACAATGTTTTTCAAATGTTGAAAGTAAAGAACCGTCAACAATAAAAGTTACAAAGAGCAAGAGCTGACAAAATCTTAAGAAAACAAAGAACAAAAGAAGACAAAGAATGCCATGGTTTATATCTAGACCTGAGAAATTACAAAATATGTTGATAACAATAGGAAACACCTTTATAGGTGTTTCCTATAATAGAGATTAAATACTTAGGAATTATAGATTTCCCCCTTCCCATCGCAAATACCAGTGAGATTCGTATAGGTATAGGGCTTAATGCATATTTCCCTATTCCTTAATTTTCTTAGTTAAAAAGAAATTGTTATGCCACTGTTCAAGATCTTTTATCAATTTGATAGTTTTTGTTCTAGTTAAAAATTCCAAAGCTTATAAGCCTAAAATCAGAGCCATTTGTTTTTTTGTTTTGTTTTGTTTTTGAGACAGAGTCTCGCTCTATTGCCTGAGCTAGAGTGCCGTGGCATCAGCCTAGCTCACAGCAACCTCAAACTCCTGGGCTCAAGCCATCCTCCTGCCTCAGCCTCCCGAGTAGCTGGGACTACAGGCATGCACCACCAGGCCCCGGTAATGTTTTCTATATATATTTTTAGTTGTCCAGCTAATTTCTTTCTATTTTTTAGTAGAGACAGGGTCTCACTCTTGCTTAGGCTGATCTTGAACTCCTGAGCTCAAACGATCCACCCGCCTCGGCCTCCCAGAATGCTAGGATTACAGGCATGAGCCACCACGCCTGGCCTGAAATAAGTCGAAGGCTGAATGTTTCTGTAATGACTGTCATAGCTTAACCACCTTAAAAGCCAAGACATTATAGGGCAAATAATATTCATCTTAATCTATTCTAATTTATAAAGACTGTGTGTGTTTTTAAAACAAGAGTGACTATGCAAGTTTGACTAGTGACCTGCTAAGCAGTCAAGAAAGAAACAGATGCTCAGCTTGCAAAAATATGAATTCAAGATATGTTTTACATTACTACCGACTGATTCATTCAACCAACTTTGATCAAGTTTCTAAAATCTATCAAGTACTGTACAAGATAGTGATGAAAAGATAAACTAAAGGCATGGTCCCAGGCCTCAAGGAACTCTTGGTTATGAGAAAAATGGACTCACAAGATATAATTTAGATAAAATGTGGTAAGTACTTTAATAGATCCACGTACAAAATACCAAGAAACTAACCGTGTTAGCAAAGGTGATATTTATCCTGATTTTTAAATAATGAATTAAATACTACTTTCCTTAGGGTTCTATCACTCCCTCTTTGCTCTCAGCCCAGTTCTCAGCCCTAGATGCATATCACTGTCACACGGGAAGCATTTTTAAATAACAAGGCCTGGCCCTGCATCAGACCAAATGAATGAGAATCTCTTTGGATGCCTCCATCCCCCATCTTAACCCTTTAAAAAGCTCCGAGGTGTTTTTAAAGTAGCCTATGTTGGCCTGGTGGCTCACATGTGTAATCCCAGCACTTTGGGAGGCCAAAGTGCAAGGATCACTTGAGGTCAGGAGTTTGAAACCAGCCTGAGCAACACAGCAAGAACCTGTCTTTATAAAAAGTTTTTTAAAACTTAGCCAGGTGTGGTGGTGCATTCCTGTAGTCCTAGCTACTCGGGAGGCTAAGGCAGGAGGATTGCTTGAGCCCAGGAGTTCGAGGTTGCAGTTAGTCATGATTGTGCCACTGTACTCCAGCCTGAGCAGCAGAGCAAGAATCTGTCTCTTAAAAGAAAAAGAAAAAAAAAATCCTATGTTGAAAGTCACTGGACCAGGAAATCCCACCTACTTCTGATGACTTTAGTTTTAATCCTGGTACAGAACCTCTACATACATCTCCATCTTCAGGCCTAACTGCTCTCTTGAGCTATTTCCCAGACATCAAGATGGTACCATTGGATGCCAAGGTTAATACTGAGGAAGGAAAAAAAAAAAAAAAAAGATGGTAACACTGGATTTCTCTTTACCCCTCCAGAACCTGTTTCTTTTCCTGTATTTCCTATCTGAATGAACAGAACCACTACCGCTCAGTCACCCAAGCCAGAAATCAAGAAGTCATCTTTGACTCTTCCTTCTTCTTCTTGCCCTCACCTCCACACCTAACCAGTTCTCCTCATTCAGCTGATTCACTCTCACATCTATACCCTCATCTTCATCCCCTTGCCCTCACTGGCCTCATCATCTTTCACCTGGACTCCTGTAACAACCCCCTTAACTCGTCTTCGTGTGTCCAGTCTTGCCCCTTTATTACTCATTCTTCACAATGCTATCAGAGATCAGAGTGATTTTTCTCAAAATACGTCCGGTCACAACACTCATTCATGTTACCTGCCAGAGTAGGGGATGCAGACATGACTCAAAATCCAGCCTGATTTCAAAGCCCTACCCTTAGAACTGAGAAAGAGGAGAAAAACATGTAAACAAGTAAATGCAATGATCACATGTATTTTGACAGCAGAAATCAAAAGGAAGATGAACTCGGGGGAGATGTGGGAAGGTTTCACTGCAGAGGTAACCATGAACATGTATAATCTGCAGGTGGCTAAGGTGGGAAAGGGCATTCCATGGAGAAAGATACACAAAGCCATCTAGGCGTGTTCAGGTAATGTAGGTGATTTTATTTGCCCTTTGTAGGGCAAAAGGCACAGCATGCAGCAAGACATGGAGGCTGAGATGGGAACAAGCCAGACTTTGCAAGATCTTCCCAGGATGAAATTCTTCAAAGGGTCCTCACTACCATCAGGATACAACTATATAGTAAGACACACAAGGTCATTCATGAGCTGCTCCTATATACCCTTCCAGCCTCATCTCTCATCATGACCTTTCTACCACATTTTCAAACCACCAGTTCTCTCCCAAAAGCACCAGGTTATCACACACCTTTGTACATGTTACTCTCTCTTCCAAAATGCCCATTTCCTCTTACCTTTCGTTGTCTAGATTCAGCTTTTTTGAAAACTTTATTAGTTTACTGAGCACCTATTATGTGCCCAGCACTTTGCTATAAACTAAAGACACAATGAGATATGATTGAACTCCTTTCCTTAAAGAGTTCGCTAACTAGTCAGGGAGAAAAATAAAAAAACTGACCATTATAATAATGTAAAAATGGATATGGCAGTATGTGCAAACACAAAGAAAATCACCTAACCCACGGTGAGGAGGAGAGGTAGTCAGAAAAAGTACTAGGTGCCTGTGGACAGAAACCTTGCCAAATTCTCTCCAGGGTGGTGCTCCCAGAGCACTCTGTAGTCATCTTTGTCACAGTCTCGCTCACACTGTAGCAAATGGTCTGTTTCCTTAACTGCTTTCCGCTCTGGATCATGAAGGAACCAAGATAAGGATGAGCCCATGCTGCAGAAGGCCTGGAAAGAATGGTTCATAATGGCAAGTGTTAGGGAGCTGATGAGAATTTTTAAAGAAAACAGTGGCATGATCAGATAGATATTTTAGAAATGAAAATAATTCCAGCAGCAGTGTGGAGGATGAACTAGAAGTAAAGGACCCAGAGACAATGAGGCCCATGAGGCTGCTGCTGACTGTTCAGGAAAAATATAACCAAGACCTAAACCAATCTTCTAGCAATGAGGAGAGAAAGAAAAAGAGTTGAGTCAGCAACAACAGGATTTAAGACAGACGATGTGAGGAGAAAGAAGACAATTCTAAGGTTTCTAGGGTAAGGAACTTAAAACATAAGGAATGTTTGTATGTGTATTGTAGGGGCTATGGATAGAGAGGAAGGGAAGGAAAAGATAAACACCAGGTTTGAAGTACTAAGTATCCATGTATAGTTATGCAGTAGACAGATGAAAATTGGTACCTGAAGTTCAAGAGAAGTAGGGACAACATATACATCTTCAAAAACCACAAACATACAGGTACTATTTGAAGCCACAAAAGGAAGTATAATCACACAAGTAAATTAGAGAGAGAATAGAGAAAAGAACAAAAAATGAAACCCTAAAGAATGCCACGTTAATCTGAGAATTAAAAAAAGGAAGCAAAATATCAAGGGAAGGTTTTTTGTTTTGTTTGCTTTGGATAGTAGAAACCTGAGCATATATGCAGGCTGAGAGAAAACAAATGATAATATGGGGAGAGATCAAAGATGTGAGCCTTAGAAAGGTGGATCCCTCTTCCTCTAAGATAAAACGAAGGAGATCAGAAATCAGTTACATACAGGCACAGATAAAAATGACAGATCCTTAAGCGTTCAGGGTTGATGCCCACCAATTTCTTCTGTGAAGTATGAGGCAAAATAAGCAAGGAAGAGAAAGCAAGAGTAGGACAAAGAGAGAAGAATAGTAAAGATATATAAACTGCCATTTAGATTTTAATACATAAGATGAAACTGGGGGGTAAGTCAAAGGATCTCCAGGCAGTGCAAGTGAAGTTGGAATCCAGAAGTTTAGAACAACACAATTCATGATTTTCTCCAGCCTGCCCTAGGGAGCCCAGGAGCAGAAAAAGCTGACTGATTCATCCAGGCTTGAGATCACCAGAGCAAATGTGGCAAGAATAGCATAAGGCCCATAACAATGCTTTTATAATTTTAAAAAGTCAAATTTATTTTACTCTTTTAAAAAAAATGACTAGCTATTTCCTCTGAGAGCCAGAAAGAGTGCTGGGGGGGGGGGGGGAGCTGGGGAAGGGTGGATAATTCCTTTCACTCCTAGAGAACCTGTCAGAACTTTTACTCCTAAGCATATTTGATCCCTGCAGCAGCTGATTCCAAGAAATCCAAACCTGATTCCTCCCGCCTCTTAAAGGATGAAAATTCACTGCAGCTCCCTGGACTATCCAGCTAATAGACAAACACATGCAACACTGCTTATATATCAATACAATGCTATTTCAGCTAAGAGGTAGGGGCTCTTTCTTTCCTAAAGACTGTAAATGGAGGGAGATAGAGGTAATTATATCGCAAAGATTGCTGAATAACAGACTAAGAATCCTTTACAGAGGCAACTAACGATACATGACACAAAGATAGCATAATTGTTTCTTCTTCTTCTTCTTTTTTTTTTTTTTGAGACAGAGTCTCACTGTTGCCCGGGCTACAGTGAGTGCTGTGGCGTCAGCCTAGCTCACAGCAACCTCAGACTCCTGGGGTTAAGCGATCCTACTGCCTCAGCCTCCCCAGTAGCTGGGACTACAGGCATACGCCACCATGCCCGGCTAATTTTTTTCTATATATACTTTTAGTTCTCCATATAATTTCTTTCTATTTTTTTTAGTAGAGACGAGGTCTCGCTCTTGCTCAGGCTGGTCTCCAACTCCAGAGCTCAAACGATCCACCCGCCTCGGCCTCCCAGAGTGCTGGGATTACAGGCGTGAGCCACTGCGCCCGGCCTTGTTTCTTCTTAATAAATAATGGCAGTAAGTAATTGACCACTTAATCGCTTTATTACACTTGGCGTTCACCGATTCGTCCTGCCATCTCTCCCATGCCACTCTTCAGATAGCGGGTCGAATCCCTGTGGATACTAAACCTCTGGCTACTACCATCTGGAGAGCACAGAAGGTGGAAGAGGCTAACATGTGCGAGCACCCACCATGTGCCGGGCCTACTGTGTGCCAAGCTCTGGGGAAGGCACTTTCCATGTTATGGGTGCAAGTCACTTAAAGACGAATTAAGATGTTACGGATGTGGCATTCAGGACAGTGGCGAAGTGTCTGAAGGTTTCAGTATGAAGGTTTAAGTGTAAAGGAAAAGAAGAGTTAGCGACGGTGGTTGATCAAAATGAGAGGAGAAAAGGCGAGTTGGGAAAAGAAGGCGTCTGGGAGCAAAAGAGTAAGATCCAGGGACACGCGGAGGGGGCGGGCGACGGGCGCGCAGGGAGACGCGGTACACAGAGCAGGGATGGGGGTGCGCCTGCCGAAGCGCAACCCGGGTACGGGAGAAGCAAAAGACAGTCCCGGCGGGACGGGAGTCCCATCGCGCGAAGAAGCCCCAGAGGACTGCGGGGCTGGGACGTGGCGCCGGCGCGGCAAAGGGAGCGGAAGGGGCAGAGGTGAGAGGGCAGGGGGCAAGACCGCACACGCGGGAGCGGGCGACTGCGAGCAGCTGCGCTGGGGGAAGCGGCGTGGGAGCGGGGGCCGGGCGGGCCAGAACCCGGGCGCCGCGCGTTGGGGGGGGGGTTGGACAGCCGCCTGGGGCAGACGCGGGGACCCGCGGGCAGGAGGCGACGTGGGGCCGAGGGACACCAAGACGGAGCCGGCCGGGACCCGGAGCCGGGCGGAGACGGCAGAAGGCAGGGGAGCTGGGGCGGCGCTCCAAGCGGAGCCGCAGTGAGCGCGGCGTCCCCTTACCTGGGATGTGTGAGGAGCCGCCGAGCCGGCATCCTGGGCTCAGCCGCTTCTCCAACCGACCTAGGTGGGGGCCATTTCGCCCGCCCCCGCGAGCCAGCTCTCACTGCCAGGCGCCAGTAGCTGCCGGCCCGGCCCGGCCCCGCGGAGCAGAGCCGCCGCGACCCGAGCCCGCAGCCGCCTCAGCAGCGACTCCCGCCGCCGCCGCCTCTGCGCCGGCTGCCAGCCTCCCGAGCGGGCGCTGGATCACACGCGTGCTGTGATTGGCTGCCGGGCGCCCCGCCGGGCGATGTGTCGGCCTCTCTGATTCGCGGGTTCCGCCGGCTGCCCACCGAGGGAGGCGGAGCTTAGGGCTGTGCTCTGTCGGGCCGGCGCCGAGGGGCGGAGGTCTGACGTCTCGGCCGGGCCGGCGCCCCCGCCGCCCTGCTCGTGCGCGCTCCCGGAGGGGGCTTCCCGGCCGCCACCTCCCGGGCCGGGTGGTTGCCCGGGCAGCGGTGCGCGCGGCCCGGCTGGAGCCTAGCAGGTGGCAGTCCTCCCCGCCCCAGTCCCCCACGTGGGTGGCCCAGAAGGCCTTCATCCGTGAAGCCCTGGGACAGGACAAGAAAATGAGCTTTTCCAGGAAATCCCCTCCTCTGCCTGTCCGCTGCCTCAGCGGCACCTGCATCTCCTGGGAGATAAGTCGCAAAGGCAAATATCAAATTCGCACAATATCCTATTCCACACTGAAGTGTACATGAGTGACAGATTCTCGCCCGACCTCAGGGGTGGGAAACTGACTACCTAGAAGAAGGACTCGAAGACTCGGAAAGGAGAAAAAGACAAAGCAGGAAGGGAGAGGTGGGGAGGAGCCGAAATTTCACAACATTAACCATTCGCTTTTACAATGGCTTCCTACAGGCACATCTACGCCAGGTTCTGTCACAGCAATTAATCCAACTGCCTTAACGTGGATTGGAGAAAGCATGGGCTCAGAATCTAACAGCTGTATAAAATTGTTGTCTACCATCTTGGAATCTATGTTTTGTTATCTATGGAATCTGATCTAATGTGTACCTTAGAGAATTGCTGTAAAGATCAAATGAGAACCCCCCAAAACTGTCACAGCAATTAATTCAACTGCCTTAACGTGGATTGGAGAAAGCATGGGCTCAGAATCTAACAGCTGTATAAAATTGCTGTCTACCATCTTGGAATCTAGTTTTGTTATCTATGGAATCTAATCTAATGTGTACCTTAGAGAATTGCTGTAAAGATCAAATGAGAGCCCCAAAAGACTTCTGCACCAATGTTCATAGCACCATTATTCATAATAGCCAAAAAAAAGTGGAAAAAAACTAGATGTCCATCGACTGATTGGACATTAACCATCAACTAATGGCTAAACAGAAGTTGATATCCATACAATGGAATATTATTTGACCATAAAAAAGAATGAAATACAGACACATGCTATGATGTGGATGAACCTTGAAAACATTCTGTTATGTGAAAGAAGCTAGTCACAGAGACCACAAATTATATGATTCTATTTATATGAATGTCCAGAATAGGCAAATCCCTAGAGACAGAAAATAAATTGGTAGATGCCTTGGGCTGGAGGGATGACAGGGAAATGGGAAGTGATTGCTAATGAGTATGGGGTTTCTTTTGGGGGTGATGAAAATGTTCTAAAATTGATTATGATGATGGTTTTACAGTTCTGTGAATATACAAAAGTCATTGAATTGCACACTTTATCTTTTTTTGCCTCAGCCTCCTGAGTAGCTGGAACTACAGGCATGTGCCACCGTGCCTGGAGAATTGTACACTTTAAATAGATGAATTGCATGGTATATGAATTATATTTCAGTAAAGCTGTCTTTTTTAAGAGATCAAATGAGATAACAAACCTCAGAAAGCCCCTGGCTATAGTGCCTCCATAAGAGAAAGGACTTGGTATATCTACCTTTGTTTTTTCTTTATTTCATTGGCAAAATCTTGTAACAAATTTGATCTGAGGAAATATAAAGAGTGAGCCACCATATTTTTCTTTGGAAAATTTAAATCCAATGAAGAAGATGATTTGATTTCACCCAAGCTCCTTATAGCAGCAAAAGTGGACACTGGGATTATAAAATTCATCAAAAAGTCTGGGTGCAGTGGCTCACACCTGTAATCCTAGCACTCTGGGAGGCTGAGGCAGAAGGATCGCTTGAGGTCAGGAGTTTCAGACCAGCCTGAGCAACAGAGACCCCATCTCTAAAAAAAAAATAAAAGTAGAGACTTACCTGGGCATGGTGGTGTGCGCCTATAGTCCCAGCTACCTGGGAGGCTGAGGCAGAAGGATTGATTGAGCCCAGGAGTTTGAGGTTACAATGAGCTAGGCTGACACCGCTGCACTCTAGCCAGAGCGACTGAGTGAGACTCTGTCTTAAATAAATAAATTAATTTAATTTAATTAATCAAAAGAAAATAAGCAAGGTCAGCAGGCAGAGAGTGAGGGGAAAGGGAAAGAAGGCAAGAACATGAGTGACTATGCCCCTGAGGGCAGCCCCCTAAATCATTTGACATTAAGTGAGAGCTAAGTCACATTCCATTTCCTACATTTCAGACCCCTTCAGGAAAAGAACTCACCATGACCTGGGTCATGCTGAAGCCACCGCAGCTACACAGGCTCCGCCAGCCTCTCTCCACAAGGCAGAGACGCAGATCTCTGACATGACCTTCCACACTGCCCAGAAAAATCCCTCATCTACCTATAAGACCTGGAAAAAGAATTAAGTAACCAGGTGGGGAGCTGGCGTTTATCCTTCTGGCACTTATTAAACTGTGAGGACAAATTCCAGCTGTGAGAATTCAGTAAGAACAAAGGACATGAATCCCTTCAGTGAAATCTGTCACGTGGCAGGATGTCTCACTGAATAAGACAGCTTCAGGTGGCCCAGGGGCTGCAAATTCACAGCCTTTGAGCCAGAGCAGAGAACAGCTTGATCTGAAGCAAAGCGCAGTGTCATTTGGGACAAGCTGAACTTTTTCTGCTTTCTAAATCTGTCCCCAATGCATATAGTGTATATGGTAATAAGAAAAAAGACTCCTTTTGTTTTTGAGACAGGATCTCACTTTGTTGCCCAGGCTGGAGTGCAGTGGCATGATCATAGCTACCGGGCTCAAGCAGTCCTCCTGCCTCAGCCTCCTGTAGCTAGGACTACAGATGTACACCATCATGTCCAGCTAATTTTTAAACAAAATTTTTTTGTAGAGATGGGGTCTCACTATGTTGCCCAGGCTGGTCTCAACCTCCTGGCCTCAAGTGATCCTCCCACCTCAGCCTCACAAAGTGCTGGGGTTACAGGCATGAGCCAGTGCACCCAGCCCAAAATATGCTTTTAAGTGAAAAGAACAAATTCCAAAACAGTGTATGTAATATACCCATTTGTATTTTTTTAAAGTATACACACACGTCTTCAAAGACAATCTCTAGAAGGATGCACAGTAAACTGGTAACAGTGGTTGTCTCTGGGAGGGAAACTGAAGGACCTGGACACAGGAATGGAAAAGAGATTTATTCTTTACTATATACGCTTTGGCACCTTTTGAAATTTTGTGCTATATGCTTGAGTTACCCATTTAAAATGAATAATTACGTAAAATTTTTTTAAGAAAATAATTCTTTCCTAAAAAACTCACTGTCCAAGCCTATATGACTATCTGGTTCACATGACATTCATATTTCTCTGTGTAATTTAACGAGCCTCATATTGAGTGTACATATTCTCAACACTCTGTGTATCTGTCTTCCCTTCCCAGCCTTACCTGTCCAGATGATCAGCCCAGAATCAGATAACCTCTCCTGAGGGCCCAGATGACTTTGAACCCTGTTACAAGTAATTCAAAGGGCTTAGAGCCTATTTCTTCCAAACAGCCTGGGCAGCCCTTGCAGGCCCAAGAAAAAGAGGAAATGGACAAGTGCTTGCTGGGGAAGTCTCTCCCCTCTGGGCCAGCCTTTGCACAACTTCTGCCTCAGGAATTCACCTCCAGGAAAGAAGGCTTAGCCAAGGTAAGTGAGGACTCCTTACTACAGTTATCTCGCCTCCTGGAAGGAAAGTCTATGCAGCACACCTAGGAATGAGCAGGGTTGGAGGAGAACTGAAAAGGCAACATAGCCCTCCAGCTTTGGGAGGTTGTTGGCATTGCTTCACTTTTGATACAGACACAAATGCAGCAGACCTCCCTTCAGGATCGGGCATGGAGAGAGGATGGTGGCAGTGGTGGGAGATGGCAGAGAGCCGGAGGAAGACTGGGGAAGACAATCATGTCAGGTCCTACTTTTTAATTCCTTGTCCCAGCTCAAGAGAGCTGAAAGCAAGGGGTTTGGAAACAGAAAACGGAGAGGACAGGCTGCCTTTGCAATGCAAGGAGCAGAGATGTTTCAGAGGGAGCAGACACGGCTGGAGAAATGGGGATAGAGGGAGTTCTCAAGGGTAAGGGCAGAAAGGTGATGACAGAAGGTGGCTGTGTCTGTCACACCAGCACAGGGCCTGGGTGAATGTATGGATGGATAGCAAAAGCTGCAGCTGTTGATGAAGGCCACCAGGGCAAAGCAGAGGGGGACAGGGTCCTGCCAGGAAGGTCAGGGACACTCCAGGTGAGGGACCCAGAGCCAAAGTTGCTAGACTTGAAGTGACCTAAAAGCCCTGGCTAATTTGGGACAAGATGAAACACTTACCTGCAAATAGCATCAAAGAGCCAGCGAGCTGCAGGAGACACCTCACAGTTCTCTTGAAGCTTGTGGGATAGAAGGATTTGAGACAAAAAGAAAATGGTGATACAATTTACAGAAAAAGAAAAATATGAGCAGGGCTCCTCACTTTCCCCACCGCTAGATCCTGGAAAACTGGGCAGGTCAGGTCCCTTAGCCACATCATCATTTTAAAATGAAAATTCAGCCCAGCCTATGAGCAGGCATTTTCCAAATGGCTACAGAATTCCTGCACCTTCCAAAAATACCTCTTCATGCAACTCCTGCCAGGGAGGGAGGGCCACATGCCCAGGCTGGAACTGACCAATGGGGCTTTCTGAGCCCAAGAGCTGCCCCAGCGTGCTCTGCAGACCCCAGATGCAGGAAATGCCCACTGCTCTGTGAGTAACCCAGCCAGACAGCTGCTGGATATGAGCCCCAGACTGGGAGCAAAGCAATCTCTAACTCTGCTTACGACCCAGGAGTTTCTAAGACTTCCAGGAATGGTTTCCAAACCCAGCTATGGGTATAAACTACCTGGGCAGCTTTGTAAAGTAGTCACAAGCCTCTTGTCAGTTTTATGGAGCAGAAGCTCTGGGGTAAGCCCCTGGCCCCAGCGATGGGACAGGGATGGGGATAGTGACTGGGAGGCAGCACGAGGCGGTTTCAGAAAGGCTGGCTGATTGGTAATATGCCATGACTTTTCCTGGGTGCAGTTAACCACTTTGTTCACTCTGAAAATTTATCATGCTTTACATACATGTGTATTTTTCTATATCTTTGTTATAGTTCATCAAAAAAAAATACTCCCTGATAAATTCTGCTCCCCTACCAGGTGTGAGAACCACTGAGTTAGTGATACATAGGATGAGGGGCTTAGATTACACTAAAGAGATGCTGGGTGCTTCTGAGTATAGGCTGGAATAGCTCCCAGGGTTCTGCCCTTCTTTCTTGGGCAAGTCTCTGACCCTCAGTGGGGAAAAGCTCCAGGGGTGGGGTGGGGAGAGAGCAGCTGAGTGGGGGGTGCTCCAGGGAGCAGCCAGCCCTTCTCTGCCCACTGATGCTGACCAGTGACATCAATACAGACTAGGAATAGCTGCCAACCCTCGTGACTTGTCCTGCACACTAACCCTTGGACAGGACTTGCTCAGGCCCCCGGTGACCTGGTTCAAAAGTGCCATTTTCTCCTGTGGCTTTTCCCTTCTGGTTAAAGAGGTTTCCCTCCCTGGCTGAAGAGGCCAGAGAGGCTACCAATCCCTTGCCATTCTGCCAAGTCTCTTTCCCAGGGCAAGCAACTTCTTCAAAGGCTAGGCTACTCTCGTAGCATCCAGGGCACCCCAGCACGTGAGATATACCAAAGTCCTGCGCTGGGCACTGTTCTGGGTGCTGAGGACACAGCAATGAACAAGACAGATCCTGCTGCCATTATTGAGTTTACATTTTAATGGGGAGCCTGGCACCCAATGACATATGAAAGGCATCAGAACCGCCACCCCAAAACATGCCACTTTGACATAAGGATTATTTTGAGCTGAAGGCAATTAAGATATAGCAAACACAGGAGCTCTCTGTTCTCCCCCTTTCTCTCTCAAATCAGGGCGTAAGTTTCCCTTTTGTAAAGGAAATTTACATTTGTAAAGGTGTTCACCTCTCCTGTACCAGGAAGAGAACAGTTCAAAGATAACTCTTATCATAAGATTAATAAACCTTACTAGATAACCCTTATGTTCCATTAGTTTCCCCTGATATTTATCTTCACACAATTTAGCATACCTAGATGCCCATAACCTCCCTCCTTCCCCTCCCCTACTAAGTCGGATATATAAACCTTTAACTCTAACCACTTAAAGAGCCAGCTACTTCCTTTGTTGGCTCCCATGTGCATGCGAAATAAACCTTTTCTCCTCTTAATCTGTCTTTTGTCTGTTTAATTTGCAGGCCTCAGCCACTGAACCTAAGAAGGGTAAAAGAAAAGCATACTTGGCCGGGCGCGGTGGCCCACGCCTGTAATCCTAGCACTCTGGGAGGCCGAGGCGGGAGGATCGCTCGAGGTCAGGAGTTCGAGACAGCCTGAGCAAGAGCAAGACCCCGTTTCTACTAAAAAAAATAGAAAAAAATGATCTGGACAGCTAAAATTATATATATATATATATATATATATATATATGCATATATATATATAAATTAGCCGGGCATGGTGGTGCGTGCCTGTAGTCCCAGCTACACGGGAGGCTGAAGCAGAAGGATCGCTTAAGTCCAGGAGTTTGAGGTTGCTGTGAGCTTGACGCCAGGCACTCTAGCCCGGGCAACAGAGCGAGACTCTGTCTCAAAAAAAAAAAAAAAAAGAAAAGAAAAGAAAAGCATACTTAACAAAAGTGCTCAAGGCAATGACTTGCTCATCACTCAGTGTGTGTACCCAGGTCTCTGCTTCTGTTCCCTTTCTCCTATGCCTCCTTCCTCCTGCATTGCCTTCCTCTACCCAGCTCTGCCAGTGAAAATTCAGCCAGCCTTCATATTATGCCAGAAACGTCAAACCCTCTGGGCAGGGTCTCTTGTGACCTGTGTTCTGGTTTGTACCTTTCTCAAGGCATGTCTCCCATTCTCCATCGTGTTCTCACTCCTTGTGTACCTGTCTGGTTCTCCACCTTCCCCCGCATCAGGTAGGACGCTGCTATTCTGGGCCCATAGTAGGCCTGGGAATGTTTGTTGAGATGAATAAATTGAATAATGGGACAGCATTTCCCTCAAGGATCATTAGTGCACTTTGTTCTACATCTCAGTGATCTACAGACAAAAAGCTCTATTGTTTTTTAGAAACTTTATTTTGAGCTGGGCATGGTGGCATGTGCCTGCAATCCTAGCTACTCTGAGGCTGAGGTAGGAGGATCGCTTGAGCCCAGGAGTTCAAGACCAGCCTGGGCAATATAGCGAGATCCTGTCTTAAAACAAAACAAAACAAAAAAACCACTTTGAAAAATTTTGAAAAAATTTCAAACATAGAAAAAGTTGGTGAGAATACAGTTAACTCCGACACACATACCCTTCACCAAGTATCCAACTGTTGATTCACCAATTAACATTTGCTTAAACTCTCTTTCTGTATATAGATGTATCATTATCATTCTTGTTAGTGAACCATTTGTGAATAAATTACAGACACTGTGTCTTGTGTCCCTTTACCTCTAAACACTTCACTGGCATCTCTTAAAAATAAAGACATTCTCTATACAATGATCAAATGAAGGAAACTTAACATCGATATGATCTAATACACAGTCCATGCTCAAATTTCCCTGATTGCCTGGTTATGTCCTTCATAGCAATTTTTCTCTTCCAGTCTGTATTTTGCACCTAGTTGTCGTGTTGCTTTAGTGTCTTTCAACCCGGAGCATTTCCTCTCGCTGTGTCTTCCATTTGAGAGGCACAGTAGTCATTCGTGTTTGTCCCAGCGGTGCTGTCGCGCCTTCCTCAGTGCATTGATCGTGTCAGGAGGCATACAAGGTCAGTTTGTCCCACTACTGGGACATAATGATCATTTGGTTAAGGTGAAATCCACCAGATTTCTCCACTGTCAAGTTACCAATTTTTCCTTAGCAGCTAATAACTAATCTGTTGGGCGATAGTTCAAGACAGTGGAAATATCCTGTTCCCTGCCTGATGATGATTCCTGCCTGGCCCTGTTATGCTTGCCAGGCATTCAAGGAAAGTGGGGCTGGCCGGCGCTCAGGCTGGGAGGTGCTGGGGGTGGCAGAGCCAGGCTGGGCTGGAAAAGAAAAGCAACCGGGGCAGGAATCTGTGCAGAGAGCAGGGAAGGTGGTTGGAATGCCACGCAGGGAGCCTTGCAGCAGCTCACTGCGGGGTGGGTGGCCAGCACCCCAATCCCCTTCAGTGCCCACCAGGCACCTCGAGGCTTCCCCAGTGGGGCTGACCCCTTTGCCAGGATCATGACCTGGAGAGGAGCCAGTTTGCAGGAGGCAGGACGACCGCCCTTTCCCTCCTCACTCCCTGGTGGCCCCTGGTGATTCCTGGGGGAAATGCCCCAGAGGCAGAGGTATAGCATTATTTCCAGGGTATTTCCCGGGGCCCAGCAACTGCAGGATTCCAGACCTCTGGGCTGAGCCTGGCCCTACTAGCTCTTCCACCAGCCCCCTGCCTGTTTGCTCTGCTCCATGCAAATATTTGCTGTGCCCTGGGCTGGCAGTCAAGGTGGAATGTGGGGGTACACAAGGCCCACAGCCATGGACAAACTGGCTGCAAGTTGCTGTATGCTTGGCAGAAGGGGTGTTAGCTTCCTGGGCTGCCATAACAAATTACCACAAACTGGATGACTTAACACAATAGGAATTTATTCTCTCACAGTTCTGGAGGTCACAGTCTGAAATCAAGGTGTTGGCAGGGCCAGCTTCTGGTGGCTGTGGGCGTTCATTGGCTCCCTTGGCTGCATCCTCCGATTTCTGCCACCCGTGGTCACATTGCCTCATCCTCCTCTTTCTTACAAGGAAAGCTGCCATTGGATTTGGGGCAGGATACCCCTGAACTTAATTGCATCTGCACAGACCCTTTTCCCAAATAAGGTCACATTCATAGGTTCTGGGGGTTAGGACATATCTTTGGGGGGGGGGGCTTCCATTCTGTATAAATGTTAGTTTTTCCCATTTTTCTGAGCACATGTTATATTGATGGTTAGAAGTTATTAAAGCAGTCCCTGATGGCTGTTTTGGGTCTACCCAGATAGTTTTGTCCCCCTCCCCCCCCAACATGCACAAACACAAAATAACACACTCATGGAGATTTACACATTGTCCACAAGCACTTGTACAGAAATGTGCACTTAGGTTGTATTCATTCATTCATCCAATCAATACATACTTCTTGAGAGCCCCTGTGTGCCAGGCCCTGTTGGAGGCACTGGAAACACGGAAGTGAACAAGGCAGCAAGCTCCATGTCCCGTTCTTATTCTGCTAGAATATTTACATGCAGACAATGAGCATAATACAAATGCAGAATCGCGCGAGGCTTTTACATTCCTGGTGCTCCCAGAAGGGCTGAATTTAGCAATTTTAGGCCATAGGCAGCTAGGGAATGTTAAGGCCCTTGGTGCAAATAAACAAAGTCACCACCAAAGTGGTTCTAAAAACAACAAATCATTGATTAAGTGAAACATTTGTGAGCAAGAGTGAATCTCGTTTTCGAAAGAGCAAATCTCACTGTCGTTGTGGAAAGGCTTGGAGTTCTAGGGTATGACATAGAGGAGTCTGAACAAAGTGGAGGTCTGCGGGGCCTTTAAAAGCCAGAGAGGCTACAGCTGCATGCACATGCTGAATGAGTTAGGCCCCAAGGACAAGGACTGCTGGACCAGATGGAGGGGAGGAAGATTGACCACAGGTGACATGCCAAAAGCTGGGGGTCAGAAGTTGGCAATGACGTGCAGGATAAGGTGAAACTAATAACATAATATAATATCAGGGCATTATCACCCCAAACTGTCACTCACGTTGGTGTGATGTGCCAACTCCACTCGGCTAAATTACAGACCGTAGAATTCCCTTTCTGATACAATCCCAGTTAGATTGGGCTACAAGTGATATCCTCGCAGGAGAGTCAGAGAATGGAAGGAAGGCAGCAGGCGTTTCATAGGACAGACACACCTTCTCCCATTCAATCAAACACTGAAGGGATTTTGCACAGGAAAGTAAAATCTCTAATCAGTTGCCTTTATTAGTTAAATGGGAGATTATTAGGGAAGGGGAGGAGGCTACAAAGATTCGTGTGGTGATGGATTAGGGTTGAAGACATCAGTATGAAGGTATATTTAGCTTAATATAGGTATAGATGGTTACATATAGAAATGTTTATAGATATGTGAACATATACAGGTTAGTATACACACATATTTCCTCCCTCTGTCAGTGAGAGCGCCTAGAAGCCGTGATAGCCCAGTAGCAGCAAGCACATCTAGCTTCCAGATTTTTGTTTCCAATACCATTCTCCAATGAAAGGACCAGGGATCCTTGGAGAAATTGTTGATTTTAGGACCAGGGCAGGAAATACACAAGATGAGCCTGGAGCATCTTACAGTACCAGAAAGAAGGGAAGTGCTCAAACACACACACACACACACACACACACACACACACACACGTGTTGCCATGCATGTGCACACACACAAAATGATGAGGTTATCCCAAAAGGACACAAGAGTCAAGTGAAAGAGTTCCCAGTAGCCAAAGCTAGAATAAGGCAAGCAACAAAGCAAGTAAAGCAGTATTGGGTTATAACTCTCTGTATAAAATAAATATCCATGGGTCCATTTATAAGTAAGTAAATAGGGGAGAACAGACAAATCTGTGCAGAAGAATTTCAAATAATTCATGCAGACACTCCATGCTCAAGGAGGTGGTGCGTCACTCCTCGCTCCTTAACTGAGGGCTGTGCATGGTGACTTCCTTCCAAAGAGTACAGTATGGGAAGGAGGGAAAAAGAGGAACTTTACAGCAGAGAAACCTGAAAAACACTTGGTCAGCCAGGTGACCAAGATGAATGCCAGCAGCGAGATGTCAGGTTGCTAGATGTGCCCGGCCATGTGATGAAAACGGCACTTCACCTCTCCAAAATCCATAACCCCAGGCTGACCGTGAGAATAACATCAGCCAAATCCCAATAGAGGGACATTCTGCAAAATCTCTGACGAGGACTCCTCAAAACTATCAAGGTCCTCAAAGACAAGGGAAGTCAAGAAACAGTAATAGTCAAAAGGAGCCTCGGGGGAGGCGACGACTAAGTGCAAGGTGCTACCCTGGATGAGATCCAGGGACAGAAAAAGGACATTAGGTAAAAACTGAGAAATAAGAATCAGGATGGACCTTAGTTAATAATAGTGTATCAATATTGGTTTATTAATTGTAACGCATTTACCTTACTGATGTAAGACGTTAATGATAGGGGAAACCCGGTATAAGGGTAAATGGAAACTTTGTATTGTCTTGGCAATTTTTCTATACATCTAAAACTGATCTAAAATTAGAAGTTTATTTTTTTAAAAAAGAGAAGGCTTAGGACCTCCCTGAGCACAGACTTCAGATAACAGCTGAGTCCACAGTTATTTTCCCTTCCCTCTGGATCTTCCTTCCTGAGTGCTTGTGAAAAATAGGCTTCAGCCTGTGCCCATGCGGCCCCAGCCTACCTGTCTTCGTCCCTTTCTGACAGCCAGCCCTGTGGACTTAGGGGTTCCTTAGCCAGCCCCCACAAATGCAGAAGCCTGTCTCTTGTAAATAAATCTATATGTAATACTTATATAGAGAGAAGTATCTCCATATGTTTATCCATATATGGGTGTGTGTGTATATATCTCCTACTGGTTTTGCTTTTCTGGTTGAACCCTAACACAACTAGTATTTTATAAACTAAAGAATTCAAATATTTAAAAAAAATCAAATTGCATATTTAAATACACTCCAAATACAAAATTTTAAAATCATATTAGAAACCATTAAGTAAAATATCAACATTAGTTATATGTTATAATTCTACTCTAAATTATTAGCAAATAAAATGAATAAAATTATTATACAAAATAATCAGCTTGGTACAATAGACAAACACAGAAGTTTAATAATGAAACATTGAACATGAAATGACACTATTTGATTTCTGTGTGTTTGTTTTTAAAACAATCTTAAAATATTAAACATATCTGGAGTTGAGAGATAATTTTTGTGTAAATATTTCCAGCTGCTGAAAGAAATTTTTTCTGATATTTCACTAATTAGGAGAAGGTGAGAAAATAACACCACAGATTTTTCTTTAAGTCTTTCATCTTTAAATAATCACATTCCTTTTTGATAACGTTAAGATTTTCTTACACAATTCTGGGGGAAATAAAAAAGGCTAGGCATGCAATCTTTTTATTGATGGCAAGCAGTGTGTTTTACTCCAAAAAAAAAAAAACAACCATTCTGCTTTCTTTTGGTCTTGTTCAGTTTCATAATGTTTAGAAGAGAATTCTAATCAGTTCCCTGAGTCAGTTTCAATTCTGCATTGCTCATTATCTGCTTCTTCAAAAAGTCTTTGACTGACTAGCCATGGCCTGGCGTGGTGGCTCATGTCTGTAATCCTAGCACTCTGGGAGGCCGAGGCGGGTGGATCGCTCGAGGTCAGGAGTTCGAGACCAGCCTGAGCAAGAGTGAGACCCTGTCTCTACCAAAAATAGAAAGAAATGATCTGGACAGCTAAAAATCTATATAGAAAAAATTAGCCGGGCATGGTGGCGCATGCCTGTAGTCCCAGCTACTCGGGAGGCTGAGGCAGTAGGATCGTTTAAGCCCAGGAGTTTGAGGTTGCTGTGAGCTAGGCTGATGCCACAGCACTCACTCTAGCCCGGGCGACAAAGCGAGACTCTGTCTCAGAAAAACAAAACAAAACAAAAAAAGTCTTTGACTGACTAGCCTTAAACAAAAAAATCTTCGAACCAGAGTGAGAATTATTATTGCACCAGAAGCTTTGCTTTGTTGCCTGTTATCTTCTTCTGGCCCTTGAAAAAAGTCACAGAAAAGGATAGACCTGTGGAAGTATGGAAAAATTATTTTTTAATTAAATAAGTATCTTTGTTCAATGTAAAATTTTAGTGCATCATAAAACTCCATGAGTAGTTTCAATACAAAATAATTCAGATTTCAGATTCTTTCAGGCCAAAATAAGAATATTGCACCAACAAAAATACCAGTGTTTCCATATTTAAAAATAGCAGAGTATACAAGACGCTGAAACATCAGGATGCTGAAAACTAATGGAGAAAGGCAAGGTGAACATAATACATTTTCAAAAAATGTTTCTTAAATGGCTCCATGATGTTTTAGGCAATTACCATCTACCCTAAAACAGACCTGTAAAGCTAATGAGTGAGTTTCCTTGCTGTCAGTGAACTAAATAATGTTTTTTGTTTTTTGCTTTTTCTGAGAGCTGCTGTATGTTCAAACAGGCATTACTGAGTGAAGACTGACTATGTGTAGCATTCTGCTAAGATTTTGTTCTCTCTTACTTTTTTTGTTTTTTAAAGAGATGGGGTCTTTCTCTGTTGCCCAGGCTGGAGTGTAGTGGCTATTCACAGACATAATCATAGCACACTACAGCCTTGATCTCCTGGGCTCAAGCGATCCTCCTGCCCCAGCCTGTCAAGTAGCAGGGACTATAGGTACATGACACTACACCTGGCTCATTTTTTAGAATAACATATTGAAATGAGTAAGAAGTAGATCACCTCATAGACCAGAGCTTCCAAAACAGGCCAGTATCTTGGCTATTCTTGGTCCTTTACATTTTCATATAAATTTAGAATCAACCTTTCAAGATCTATTAAGAAACATGTTGAGATTTTGATAAAGATTACATATAATCTACAAATTAATTTGGGGAGAATTGATCTTTACAATATTGAGTGTTCCAATCCATAAACATGGTATATTTCTTCATCTTCATGCATATATTAAAGAGTACAAAGAAGACATCAAAATGGTGGCATTGTTGGTTCGGTGGACACCCAGGGGAATGTCTGGCTGGCCCCATTCACCTAGGAGCTGCTCCTGCTCCTTGCTTCTTCCTTCCAGACTGCCAAGTCACCATGTGACCTTGCCTCCTGCCCGCAGCTGATTGATTCATGGGCATGCACCTGCCCCAAACTGATGCAATGAGTGTCCCTTCAGATTTTTGGATCGGAGGCTAACAGAGAGTCAAACCAGGCTCTCTCTGGTGTCTGAGGTTGTAAAATATAAAATTTAGGAGCTCCCTATAACCGTGTTTCAGATTATGTGGTATAGAGGATTGGAGGCATTGCTGAGAAAAAAAGGATAAAGCGCAAAGAAACACAAAGACAACACTGAGAGGCTGGTGGTGCTTGTGTCTCTGACTCCCTGTAGTTCCTAAGGCCCAACTACATTCTTGCTCCGGAGTTCCTAGAGTCAGTACATCGTTCCCTGTAATAAATCCATCTTTAGACCTAAGCTAGTTTGAGTCAGGCTTGTGTCACTGGCCACAAGAGTCCTAACTAATGCAAGTGAGTAGACTTAAAAGGGGTTTCCTCAAATAGACACTGGTGAGTAGCCTGGGCACCTGGCTTTCCCAGACTCACAGCTGGATCGCACTCCACTCCCTCTGTGCACCTACACAGAGCCTCCTCTAACCCAGGCCAGAGGCTGGCAGACACTCTTTCTTCCTTTTCTCTGCAGGAATTTTACTGCCTCAATTTGGGACAGATTATCAGAGGTGGTCTCCCTTACCCTCTTTTTCATGCAGGATTTATCAAATGTAAGCATTTGTCTCATTTTCGTGTTTGAAACCACACTTTGGTTAGACTTTAATGATCATATTTGTCATCAAGATTACCCACATGATCATTCTAGGGCCGGTATAGGTTTGATTGGCAAGTGCTGCCTATGTCAAGATATCAAGACACACACGCCCCAAAGAGGATGCAAGCATCAAATGGGATTTCAAGAGAAAAGCTAAAAATCTTTGCCATTACTGCCTCTCTTGATAATGACCCCACATATCATGAGGCAGGAAGTGTTACAGTGAGAGGAGGGTAAGGTTCTGAATTTTGAAAAGATTGGAGGGAAGAATTTTGAAGATTCTGAGGTGCAGAGAAAGGCAGGGCATGTCCTATGTATATGTATGGACCAGCCCTCGACTTTGCTAAACTCCAGTCTTGAACAGCTACGCTTGCCTGCATTTCATACAGTGTACACTAACAGGCCCAATACACTTTTCAGAGACCACATTTGAACTTTCATCTCTCAGCTGATGCAGGATGGTTTCAGACTAACGTCAGCATCATCAGTTGTCATCATTGTCAGTATAGCCATTGATGTCATTATTTAGAAATTTAAATAAAAGTGCTGATCGGTGATAAAAAAACAAAGTTTTCATAAAGTTAACGTAGTTAAGACCAAAATGGGAATGATTAACTGGGCTAAAATTGGCGAATCTTTCACTTTGGTGAGCTGTTCATCAGTGAAAATAGCCAATTGCGTGCTTACTTGTGAAGGAAAAAAATCAACTTATGTAGGGCAATAGAAGACCCAGTAGATTCTGGGAAAGTGCGTTCCTTTGAACAGGGTCTGAAATGTCACATGGCCTGCTCCTGTGGCCCTGAGAAGCAAAGTGAAGCCAGTCAAATTTCCCAAGATTTTACAAGGCAGCCTGTTCTTGGCCTTTTCTGTGTTACCCTGGCGACTCCAAGAAGGTCCTGGCCACTAACCTTTCACAGGATTGTAGAAGTTTTAATATGTTCCAAACTTTGTAAATCAAGGTTATATTACTTTGTAATATAAATATCTCTACCAATATCTCTATATAAATGACAGTGGTAGATGGATAGACAGATAGACATGTGGTAGATAGACATTTTATGGGGTGCACAGAGTCCTCCAGTAAATGGTGTCTGGATCAGGTCCTCTGGGAGAAAAAGGATCCACACCTCAAGAACTGAGGATACGGACTCTAGAATTTCTGAGTTAAAATAGCTTAGGAATGTGCTGTCTGTTGGGAAATAGCCACACAAGGACACATTTTAATCATTAATACTGATTCAGGCCAGATTGCTTTCCAAGAAACCCTGCCCTGTTACTTTTTCCAGCCATTCTTGTGTGAGGACGCAGAGGAATTAAGTGAGCCTGGAAGGAGAGCCGGGCCTGAGTTTGGTGGCCAGGGTTTCAGCAGGAGTGTGTGTACTCCAGGCTGTGATGACAAAAAGAGCAGCTCCCTGGGTCCTCAAAGCAAGAGAGGACAACCGGCCTCTTGCAGAGAGACCACACTGCTCCAGAGGCCAGAGATGACCCATTTCCCCTGTGCTTCTCCAGGCTCCTTCTTATCCAATATTATATCTTAAGAGATTTTGAAATTTAAAAAATTGTCTTGGTACGAGGCAGCTAAGCACCCAGTACTGTTTGATGAGGGATCTTAACTGAGAGCACATCACCTACAGGGGTATTTCAAAATTCACAGATCCTGAACTCCCATTCTGAACCCACTGAATCAGATCTGGGGCCTGGAAAGGCCCACAGAGGTTCTAACGCAAGCCCCAAATTATGGGCTGGTGCAAAAAGGACATGGTGCCAATTAGGCCACAGCCTTGATCTTTTTTCTTTTTATGTTAAAAAATTTCAGTCTCACCTGAATCACCAAAGTACCTTAGGAGCTACATACTCAAGAGTGTGCTAGACCAGGACTTCTCACCTTAATGAACGGACACATCTTGTTAAAATGCAGATTCTGACTCAGCAGGTCTGGGGTGGGGCCTGACAATTTACATTTCTAACGAGTTCCCAGATGACACTGATGCTTTGGACCATGGTCCATACTTTCAGCAGCAAGAGGGTGAGGTCAGCGGTTCTCAACCTGGGGTGATTTTGCCACCCTCCTCCCTGCCCCTAGGAGGGAGGAATTGCCTTGTTGTCAGCTGGGGAAGGTTATGGAGGGGGAGGTGCTGACCATCTAGCAGGTAAAGGTCAGAGGTGCTGCTAAACATCCTACAATGCCCAGGAGAGCCCCCCACAACAAAGAAGTATTCGGTCTGGCGTGGTGGCAGCACCTGTGGTCCCAGCTACTCGGGAGGCTGAGGCAGGAGGATCGCTTGAGCCCGGGAGTTCTGGGTTGTAGTGCACCGTGCCCGTTGGGTGTCCACACTAATTCTGGCATCAGTGTGGGAGCAGGTGACCACCAGGTTGCCCAAGCGGGGGTCAGAAATGGAGCGGGTCAAAACGCCCGTGCTGATCAGCGGGGGCTGCACCTGTGATGGGCCACTGCACTCCAGCCCGGGCCACACGGCCAGAGCTTGTCTTTTAAAACCAAACAAAGATTCACCCAGCCCAAAATACCTGTGGTCCTGAGGTTGAGAAACCCTAGACTAGACTGAATGCAGAATTTATAAGATTTCTGCCAAGTAGTTACTTTAGTCTTAACTCTTTACCCCCATCAAGGGTATAAAAGATTTGGCAGTGGGATTTAAGGAGAGAATTTGGGGGAAGAATTTAATAGGAGATGTGCATTTTCCCCTCTCCAAGGAGAAGCACTTTTACCTCCAAGTTAAGAAAGAGCGTTGAGGACACTCCAGGAACTCTCTGGAAGCCAGAGGACAGCTTGCCAGCTGCTCCAAACTGAGGGTGAGGTAAGGCTGCGGGGGGCGGGGGGGTGGGGGGACCTGCACTGCAGGTGTCTGTGAGGGGACAGAATGGGTGAGGGATTCCTCTGGGCCAGATGAGAGGGAGCCTAGGTGGGGTCATTTTAAATCCCACCCAGAAGGGCTTTCCGGAGGGGCACGTGGACCTCAACAGAGAGAAGCTGGAGGTTACCACAGGCTTCCTGCAGGGCTGAGGGGGAAGGAAGGAGCAAGAGGATGGAAAAGTGTTTGCTTCCATCCGAGAAACCGAAGGTGGCAGATCGCCAGTGTCTGAGCTGAGGAGTTCCCCCAAGAACTCACCCAAGTGCCCAAGCGTCGAAGAGCTGGCTGTCAACAGCCCACAGGTCTGACGCCCGCTCCCAGCAGGAGCACTTCACAAGAACAGTCCTGCCCCACCTCCCTCTCTTCCCCTCCCTACCCCCACCCCAAGGACTCAGCCGCCCACAGCTCCCTCCCCCAAGGGCAGGCTTCACCCCTGCGTCCCAGATCAGTCTTAGACTCGCTCCTCTCTTCTTCCCTCCCACCAGATTTTCAATCCTTGTTGAAATCTCCCCCCTTGACAGATGATCTCACAAGCTCTCCCTTATGAACCTCGTGCACACTCATCTCTAGCTCAAGATCGGCTTCCCAGGAAACTCAACCTGGGGCAAAATAATTCTTGGTGCTACTTTTGGAGAATGTTCTCAGGGGGAGCAATGACTCACCCTTTTGTGCCCTGCTGCCGAAGCTATGCTTCTGACCAGCACAGACAAGCAACTGACAGCTGCAAGCTCCATGGCAAGGCCATGGTCAGGGCCGGTTTGGTGAAAACGTTCTAAAAATTACTGGGATTGAGTTTCCCACAAGCACACAGTTTGGGTGCTCAGAATCTAAGTTAAGTTGATTTAAGGTCCACAAACATACCTGAGGCAGATTCTTGCATTACAGTGAAGGCCTCCCTATACACCAGCCGCTGTGTAGTGACTTCCCACCCTGGCTCGGGCTTGCTCACCTGCCTTGCTTTGGCCGATGGGACACTCGCTAGCAAATGTGAGGCAAGAGAGGCTTGAAAGTGCTTCTCCCTTGGGGCTTGCTCTCTTCCTGCTCTTTGGAACTGCCAAACTGCTATGGGGAGAGGCCGGGCTGGCCTTTTGGAGGATGAGAGACCACGTGGAACAGAACTGAACTGTCCCAGATGGGGTCCCCTTGATACAGGGAAGTGGACCCCAAAACTGAGGCCTGGCCTGAAAACCAAGTGGGTTCTTGGCTTCGTGCAGGAAAGAATTCAAGAGCCCTCTGACAGGGGAAGGAAGAAACAACTTTATTGAAGCAACAAAGAAACAGAAGGAAGACTTGCTCCATAGGCAGGGCAGCGTCTATCTCAGAGCAACAGAGAGTGCACCTTGTGACTTTTCCGGGTCTTATTTTATACCTTCTATTTAATTTTAGCTTAAGCAGAAGGAGGATTATTCATAAGATTTCTAGCACAGGGGTAGGGAATTCCCAGAACCGAGTTCCCTCCTCCCTTTTAAGCCCTATAGGGTAACTTCTGGAAGTTGCCATGGCATTTGTAAACTGTCATGGCACTGGTGGGAGTTTCTTTTAATATGCTTACAAATTATAAGCGGGGAATAATGAGCAGCGAGGGTAACCTGAGGGTTGGTTTTCATGGACATCTTGGTTCTAGCTGCTTTGGCTGGTTTCTCTAACACCTCCTGTTTTATCAGAGACTTTGATTTGGCTCTTAGGACTCTTTATCAAGCAGGGTCTACCGGTCCCCTATCTCACCCTTACACTAATTAGCTACCAACCACCAAATGTGTGGGTGAGGCCGTCCCTGACTGTCCAGACCCAGCTACAAACCACCCAATCCCACAAAGCAAGGAAAATAACAAATGTTTATCATCTTAAGCCACAAAATTTGGAGTGGTTTGTTATATAGCAAAAGCTGACTGTTACATTGATTTATATAAAACCCCGTGACCTAGTTTTTGCACTTGATATTTTAACATAAGCACTTTGTCATATGATTATAACTCCTTATTAACATCTGTTTGTTTTTTTTTTTTTTGAGACAGAGTCTCACTTTGTTGTCCAGGCTAGAGTGAGTGCCGTGGCGTCAGCCTAGCTCACAGCAACCTCAAAGTCCTGGGCTTAAGCAATCCTACTGCCTCAGCTGGGACTACAGGCATGCGCCACCATGCCCGGCTAATTTTTTCTATATATATTTTTAGTTGTCCAGATAATTTTATTTCTATTTTTAGTAGAGACGGGGTCTCACTCAGGCTGGTCTCGAACTCCTGACCTCGAGCGATCCACCCGCCTCGGCCTCCCAGAGGGCTAGGATTACTGGCGTAAGCCACCTCGCCCAGCCAGACAGCATATATTTGGATCCATGTATTTATCCATTCAGCCATTATCTGTTTTTTGACTGGAAAGTTTAATCTATTTACATTTAAAGTAATTACTGATAAGGAGGGATTTACTCCTGTCATTTTGCTGTTTGTTTTCTATATGTCTTATAGTTTTCCCTCCT
Organism: Lemur catta; assembly: GCF_020740605.2. Taxonomy (NCBI): domain Eukaryota; kingdom Metazoa; phylum Chordata; class Mammalia; order Primates; family Lemuridae; genus Lemur; species Lemur catta. Next base: position 33,831,583 of record NC_059129.1, read on the forward strand.
CATTTCCTGTGTTACTGTCTTCTGCGTTTAGTTGATTTTTTTTTGTAGTGAAATGTTTAAATTCCTTTCCCATTTCATTTTGTGTATAGTCTATAGCTATTTTCTTAGTGGTTACCATATTAACATCCAAAAGTAATAACAGTCTAATTTGAATTTGTGGCAGTTTCACTTCAATAACACAAAAAGTGTTTATTACAGCTCTTTCCCCAACTCCTTTAGTTGTTGATGTCACAAAATTATATCTTTATATATTGTGTGCCCCAAAATATGAAACAATAATTGTTTTAAATGCATTAGTTTCTTAAATTATGTGGAAAACAAAATGTGGAATTACAAACCAGTTACAATAGTACTAGGTTTTAGACTAATAATTGATTTTTAAAAAATATATTGGTCTCTTAAATCATGTAGAAAACAAAAAGTTAAGTTACAAATGTTAAAATACTACTAGCTTTTATAATTGCCCATGTATTTATCTTTATTGAGATCTTCATTTTTTCATATGGCTTAGAGTTACTGTCCAGTGTCCTTTCATTTCACCCTGCAGAACTCCTTTGAGCATTTCTTGCAGGGCAGGTCTAGTGGTAACAAAATCCCTCAGATTTTGTTTATCTGGAATATCTTAATTTCCCCCTCACTTTTTAAGGACAGTTTTGCTGGATATAGGATACTTGGTTGACATTTTTTTTTCTTTTAGTGCTTTGAATATATCAGCCTTCTGGTCTCCATTGTTTATAATGAGAAACTTGCTGATTTTCATCTTATTGAAGATCCCTTGTATGTGACGAGTTGTGTTTCTCTTGCTTCTTTCAAGATTGTCTCTTTGGCTTTCAAAAGTTTATCTTTTTTTTTTAATTTTCTATAATATTTTAACTGTTACCCAGAACATATTTGGCTTTCAAAAGTTTAATCATAATGAGTGTTGGTATGGGTTTCTGAGTTCATGTTACTAGCGGTTTGTTGAGCTTTTGGATTTTTATATTCATGTCTTTCATAAAATTTGGGAAGTTTTCAGCTATTATTTCTTCAGATATTCTCCAAGCCCCTTTCTGTTTCTCTTCTCCTTTGGACTCCCACAGTGTGTATGTTAGCCTGCATGATGGCTTCCCAGAGGTCTCTTAGGCTCTATTCACTTTTCTTCAATCTTTTTTCTTTCTGTTCCTCAGACTCATTAACTTCCATTATCCTCTTTTCAAGCTTGCTGATTCTTCTGCCTGCTCAAATTTGCCTTTGAACTCTGCTAGTGAATTTTTCATTTTAGTTATTGTATTTTTCAGCTGCAGAATTTCTTCTTGATTTCTTTTCTTTTTTTTTTAAGACAGAGTCTCGCTTTGTTGCCCGGGCTAGAGTGAGTGCCGTGGCATCTGCCTAGCTCACAGCAACCTCAAACTCCTGGGCTTAAGCAATCCTACTGCCTCAGCCTCCCAGGTAGCTGGGACTACAGGCATGTGCCATTATGCCCGGCTAATTTTTTCTATATATATTTTAGTTGGCCAGATAATTTCTTTCTATTTTTTTAGTAGAGACGGATTCTCGCTCTTGCTCAGGCTGGTCTCGAACTCCTGAGCTCAAACGATCCGCCCGCCTCGGCCTCCCAGAGGGCTAGGATTACAGGCGTGAGCCACCACGCCGGGCCTGAACATCTGTTTTTTAATGGCCACATAATAGTTCCTTGAAAGACGTATATACTTTACCGCGGTGGTCCCCAGCCCTCAGGGTGCAGACTGGTACTGGCCCATGGACTGTTAGGAACACGGCTGCACAGCAGGAGGTGAGTGGTGGCTGAGCAAATGAAGCATCATCCGTATCTACAGCTGCTCCCCATCACTTGCATCACAGCCTGCGCTCCACCTCCTGTCAGATCAGCAGCATTAGATTCTCAAAGGACTGCAGACACTGCTGTAAACTGCCCATGTGAGGGATCTAGGTTGCGGCTCCTTATGAGACTCTAATGCCTGATGATCTGTGTGGAGCTGAGGCGGTGATGCTAGTGCTGGGGAGCGGCTGCAAATACAGATTCTCATTAGCAGAGTGGTTTGACTGCACAATAAATGTCATGTGCTTGAATCATCCGGAAACCGTTCCTCCCCTACCCAGCCCGGGTCCATGGAAAAATTGTTTTCCATGAAACTGGTCCCTGGTGCTAAAAAGGTTGGGGACCACTGGTTTACAAAATTGTTGTCCAGTTGTTTGACATTTAGGTTGTTTTTCATTTGGGCACTCATAATATGGGTGGGATTGATATCATTAGGTGTAAAGGTTTTTCCTATATTTTAGATTATTTTTCTGAGGCTAAATCCTATGGAGTCAAAGTGAGAGGTGTTTTATTTTATTTAGCCTCTTACTGTGGAAATTTAAGCAAACAAACAAAAATCAAAGAGTAGAGTATAATGTCTCTTATGTTTCATCACCCAGCTTCAACAATCATCAATATTTTTCTATTCTTGTTTGATGTATCTATTCCCCACCCTCACTTTCCTCCCTGAGGTATTTTAATCTATAGTTTAACCTAGAAATTCTTAGTATGCGTTTCTAATTGATAATAATTTAAAACAAAAACAAAACTGTAGCACAATTTCATTATCACACCTAACAGCATTAGCAATGCTATTTAATATCTTCTAACACTCAGTCCATGTTAATTTTCCCTGATTCTCTGAAATTATAATGACTTGTTCAAATCAGGATCCAAAAAAAGTCTTGGTTGATGTAGCTCTTCACTTACTGGTCCTGACTGTACATTTCTCCCACAAACTGAATTGGGTTGATTGCATCCTTATGATGTCATTTAATGTGTTTCTTTAGATTCCCTATTTCCTGTTGTTCTAGATAGGGATTCAATTAAATACATGTTTAATTTTTTGGCAAGAATACACCATTGGGTATAGTATGCTTCCTATTGCATGACATCAAAGGACTGAGAATGTCTGGTTGTCCCATTGTGTGATGGTAACCAGCTCTAGCCACTGACGAGTTTAGCCTGAATAGTTTTGCTCCATCAAAGGTAGGTTATACTCCTGGGGTGTTAACCCAGCCTGGGAGGGAAAGCATACTTAGGCAAGGCTGAGAGCTCCCGCCAGTTCATTTCCTTTCCTTACAGGTAAGCAGGTGACAAACTTTACCATCTCAGTGCAATGGCTAAGATGAGTGTTTGCCTTTGATTTTATTTGGTAAGTACATAAGGTTTCTGTTTTATAAAGGTAAAGTTATTTATCTTTTTATTTGTGAGTTGTTCCAATGTCATTAAACTTAGAAAGTTCTTTTCTATCATGATAATTGATAAAATATTTTCCTCTAGTATTTTGATAATTTAAAACATCAATTTAACTCTTTAATGCATCTGTTATTAATTTTGATGTAAAGTGTGAGCCCTCACTCGTCTATTTTTTTTCCAAAATTTATATATGCATATATATGTGTATATATACATATACCCCAATGATTTATTTATCTGTTCTTATTCTGGTAACACATATTAAAGTTTCACAATGCATTTTTCCATATAAGAGGAAGAATCTCTATTATTACTTATTCTTCACAGATTTCTTGGTGGTTATCATGCTTGTTTTTTTAAAATAAATGTGTAATGGACATTTGTCATGTTTGGGAGTTGCCTATTTTGGAGATTTTTTTGCCTTATGAATTCTGCCACTATCCCATCCTCTAAGATAGAATCCAGAAAACATGATTTCCCAGCCTCCCTTGCAGCTGAGGATGGCACGTGACCTGGGCTCCACCAATCCAAATTTTAGTTTAGAAATAAACAACATGAGAAAGAAGGCCTTTATGGAATCAGTTTGCTGTTGAGGGTGACAATAGAGACACCCAGATTTGGGGGCTGGCAATAGCTGTGAGATTGAGTTCCAGACACCTATGTGGCCTTGGTGCGGGTGACAGTAGTGGATGCAGTTGGTCGGTGTCCCTGGCATTGGTGCACATGGGCTCAGCGCCCAGCATGTGAAGACTGGTTCCCTCATCAGGTCAGTTCTGCAACGTGGTCTGGGCACTGTTCCTGGGAGCTCAGCTTCCAGGCGGTTCTGAGTGTTTCCCAATGCCCGTTAATAAACACCTTTCTGTGCAAACGAGCTAGTGTGTTCTGATGTTTGTAACTAAGAATCTTGACTGACACATTAGGCAAAACCAAATCGGGGAAGAAAGGTCTTGTACCCAGAATGAACTGTACACAGTATCTGGAGTCTAGACTGACCCTTGATATTCGGAGTGGGTCCAGGTGAGTCGACAGCACCAGCAGCACCTGGAAGTTTGTTAGGAATGCATAATTTCAGCCCCACTCCAGTCCTGCAGAATCCAATTTTGCATTTCAACTCAGTCTCCAGGGAGTTTGTAAGCACAGATTGAGAAGCAATGGCCTAGAGAGCAATGATTCCTAGCCCCGGCTGCACTTTAAAACCACATGGGGACCATTTAAAAAAATATTGATGTCCATTTACATCCTCCATGACATCAATTGATTCAGGCGAGAGTCATCAATGAAGGCTAAAACCACAGGCAAAAGGCTGTTGGAGAACAGGTTACTTATATAGCTCAAACGATTTCCTCGCAGACCATTATTAATTACAAAGGGGGGAGAATTACCTTCACAGCAGAGCAATCTGGCAGATACCGCATAAATAAGTGGCAAACTTAACATCACAAATGATGGGACAAAGTAACATCATGAACCTCCTGATGTGAAGCCACGAGAAGGACACAGCATCATCCATGTAGAATTTCTGCCCGAAATGATGAATTTGAATTTAATAATGGCAGGAAAAAACAGACAAATCCAAATTGAGAGACAATGTGTAAAACAGATGCCCTGGACTCTTCAAAAATGTGGGTTTCCTGAGAGTCAAAGAAGACCAGGCGCGGGCAGTGGAGTCCCGCTACACGGGGGGCTGAAGCGGGAGGGTCGTTTGAGCCCGAGTTCAAGTCCAGCCTGGGCAACACAGAGAGACCTCATTTCTATTTATTTAAAACAAATACTTAAAATTATCTGTTTATTTAAAGTAAATAAAGATTTAAAAAAATAAGTGATAAATAAATAAATACAAATAAGTTTAAAAAAAGACTGGCAACTGTCCTAAAGGTAACAGCTGTGACATGACAACTACATGCATTATGTGATCTTTAATTACATACTGAACTGAGGGGAAAGGCTAGGAAGGAGGACACTTTCAGGACAATTTTGGGGACATTTGATTATTAGTTAATAGAGTTATGCTAATGTTAAATGCCCTGGGCACGGCAGCTGTAGGTCTATGTAGGAGAGTGCATGTACTCTTGGCAGTTACATGCTGAAGTATTAACATATAGGAACAAAGTGTCACATAACTATAGTTTATTTTAAATGGTATGGAAAAAAGATCCACATATAAAAGAGATAAAACAAAGGTGGCAATTTGCCAAATGCTAATTTGGTGACTAGATCAGGGATCAGCAAACTTTTTCTGTAAAGAGCCATATAGTAAATTGTTTAAGCTTGCAGCCCATACACTCTGTGCCACGATACTCAACTCTGCTGTTTAGCACGAAAGCACCCACAAACAATTTGTAAACGAATATGCATGGCTGTATTTCAATAAAGCTTTATTTGTGGAAAATGAAATTTGAATTTCTTATCATTTTGATGTGTCATGAAATATTTCTTCCATTAATTAGTGCTTCTGAAAGGACTAATTTTATCCATTAAAATTAGGAAACAGCCATTTCAAAAATTTCTTTCTCTGACCAGGCATGGTGACTCATGCCTATAATCCCAGCACTTTGAGAGGTGGAGGTGGGGATAGCTTGAGGCCAGGAGTTTGAGGCCGCAGTGAGCTGTGATCTGCACTCCAGCCTGGGTGACGGAGTGAGACTCTGTCTCAAAGAAAAAAAGAAAGAAAGAAAGAAATTTATTTCTCTGAAAGGATACATACCAAAATGTTATGAATAATGACTCCTTCAGGAACAGGAAGGAGGAGGTAAAGGGGAGCTTTATGTTTTATGTTTTTCTTTATATACTTCGGTATTGTTTAACTGTTGAAAAGAATGCTTTGGTTCGGGTGGGGGGGTTGTTTTTGTTTTTGTTTTCATTAAGCTGCTTCTTGGTCAGCTTTTGCTGCAGTAGCAGACAAACACAGCATGTCAGTGGCTTACAACACAAACATTTGTTTCTCAGTAGGCTGCACATTGGCTCTACAGATTTTCTCACTCTGGGACCCAGGCAGAAGGAACAAACCTATCTAAAGCATACTATTCACATAGGAGAGGGCAGAATCACTAAGATCAAGCTCAACCATGCAATTGCAGTTACAGCTTCTGCTCAGGCCTAGCATAAGCCGTGCATCCCACAGGCCAAAATAAGTCACACGGCTGAGCTTCACGACAGAAGGCACAGTTAGGGTGGCATGCTTAATCATCGCAGAGGGGAGGGAATGAGTAATTGTGAAACAATGATATATTTTACTACACTTCTATTGAACTAACTGAATTAAGTAATCTACTTGGAAGAATTTTTTTTGTTGTTTTTATATAATTTTTTTCCTACTGACTCATTTGTTTTTCTTTTCAGTTTTTGATCCCCTACTTAAACCTAGAGACATAGAGTCTTTAGCAGTGTCTTGCAGCTGTGGGTAGTAACCCATTAGTGGGCCAGGAAATTAATTTACTGGGGACACAACCAGCATTTCTGTTTAAAAGAAATAGAATATAATACAATAGGATACAATAGAAGAGAACATTTTAAGAGAATATTGCACATAGTAAAGATAAGGAATGCTTCATGAGATTTTTGTTTCAGTTACATATACTGATATTCTATATTCTATATTATGTCCTACATTCAGCCTACATACTGATGTCTATATTCCTGTATATGTCTATATACTAATATAAGCTGTATTTTTTACTTTGAGTTTCAGTCAAAACGCCTTAAAGCTTTGACCTTTGGCTAAACTGAGGGTCCAGTTGCTCCCAGTCCCCATTTGGACTCGATGGGGGGGCCAAGGATGAAGGGAAGGTGGTTACGGAATCTGGTCATTAAGACATGACCGAGTGCTGAGAGCCCGTGGTGGGTACGGCAGATTGGCTGACGCGGCATCCATTCCCTCCTCCACATTCCAGTGTGACTTCCTACACTGCAAAGATTAGTAATAGAAATTCCCAAACCACATTTCCCAGACCCCACTGCAGCCGGCCTTCCAAGTGGGTTTTAGCTCCCATTCAGCAGACACGAGGGTAGACTGCACACATCCTTTGCCACTCCTTCCACTGAGAGGTGGAATCTGATTCTCCTCCCCTACAATCTGTTCTGGCCTTGAAGATCTGTTCGGCCAATAGAATGCAACAGAAATGATGCTCTCGAATTTTGACTGTAGTTCGTAAGAAGACCTGCAGCTTCCTCCTGAGCCTCTCGCAGTGCTCACTCCGGGCAAGGCAGTTGCCTTGTGAGGGGTCACTGCCCTCAGACAGCTCTGCGGCCAGAAGCCCAAGCACCTGATGGAGCTCCGCAGGGGAGTGGAGAAGCTGTCTTGGAAGTGCATCCTCCAGCCTCTGCTGCCCCAGCATGGACGGATCGGAAATGGACCATGCAACCAAGCCCTCCCCTGACTCCCAAAATCAGGATCAAAATAAAACGGCTGATTTTAAATTTTTATTTTTTTATTGACACTAAATATACATATGTTTGGAGCATGTATGATAATTTAACTCATTCATATAATTTGTAAAGATCACATCAGTGGAATTGGGATATCCATCACCTTAAACATTTGTCTTTTCTTTATGTTAGAAACACTCAAATTATTCTTATCTAGTTATTTTGAAATATACAATAGATGATTATAAACTATAGTCACCTTACTGGTCTATCAAACATTAGGTCTTATGTCTTCTATCAAACTGTATGTATGTACCCACGAACCAGCCTGTCTTCGTCCCGCCTCCCCCTTACCCCTCCTGGCCTCAGGTAACTGTAGGGACCGTCCCTGGGCAAGAATTGGCTTCAGCCCAGAGTCAGCGAAGCTGGACGTGCTTCCTGGGGCCAGAGGTCAATATTGACTCGGCCTGTTGAATGCTCCTTGGGGCCAGAGGTCAATAGGTCCAGACATGGCCTGTTGACCGCTCCTTAGGGCTAGAGGTCAATGGCCTGTTGAATAAACAAACTGTTCCCTATGGCAAATAGCCAAGGGCCTTAGGTCTTGCACACAAGCCAAGGCCTGTCTCATTGTCCTGCACACGGTAATGAGGTCCAAAGGTTAAGATGCAAACATCTGCCTTCCTTGAGCAATTTCCATAAGAAATGGAACATGTCGCCTCAGGGCTCTAAAGATAGTCACGTACCAGGAAGTAGCTGCTGGACAAAAAGAGTATAAAAATAAAGCGACTGGTGCTTTCCGCACTGCAGTCTTGTACCGTCTTTGTGTGTCTGTGTTTCTTTCTGTGTTCATCCCCCGTTCTGCAATCGGGCCGCTACAACTGGTGCAGCAAGCAGGGTCTGTGTCGTTCAGGACGGAGGGACCGAAGAGGCACCCCTTTGGCCATAGGTAAGCGGCAACCAACAGGGGATTTTCGGGATAAAATGGGGAATTCCCTCTCAGCACCAGAACGTAAATATAGAAAACTAATTCAGGGACTTTTGCACTCTGTAGGGGTGCAAGTGAAGGAAAGTACTTTGGAACAATTATTTGCTCTGGTGCAGCAGCATTGTTATTGGTTTCAATGTCAGTCAGAAGTGCAACTAATCTTCATAGTTGGCAGCAAGTATTTAAGGCCTTTTGTGTCGCCCACCAGCAAGGTGAGACTATTGATTTAAAAATCTAGACTGTCTGCAGTGCAATCACTCAGGCATTACGCTTGTTGCAGACAGAATCAGAAAAGGCTTATGTGGGGGAAGAATCTGAGAAGCAGCCTTTACCATCTCGCGCCCCGTCCCCCGAGGAGTTAGGGGATGGGGAGGAACCACCAGATAGGGATCCTCCCGATGAACTGCCCACTGGGGCAGACATACGAGAATTAATCTCTTTACTTAAAAAGAATAAGGTGACCCCGGGACCTCCACCTCCTTTTTCAGCTTATCCGGTTCAGCCTTCTCCCCCTCCAGTGGGACGGAACCTTAAAATTCCTTTTACTCAAGGGCCAGATGATGATTTCCCCCTTCCCCCTGACTTTGACGATCATCCTCCAAAACCAGATCCTAGCGTTATTATTCCCCGATCCTTTGCATTTCCTATTATTCGAAAAGAAGTGCCTCCCGGCCAAGATCCTAATCTCCCTAATGGAGGATGGAATGTACAATATCAGGCTTTGCAGCACAAATTTTTAAAGGAACTTAAACAGGCTGTTCAAGCATATGGACCTCAGTCCCCTTTTGTTACTGGCTTGATTGATGCTTATTCTGGCGCTAATGTTTTGTCGCCTATAGATTGGGAACAGCTGGGAACGACGGTTTTGGAAAGTCCACAGTGGCTACAATTACATAGCTGGTGGATGGAGGGGGCCAGAGTACAGGCTCGCCTTAACACGCAGCAGCAACCTCCGGGGCCCACGGAGCAGCAGCTCACTGGGACAGGACAGTATGCTACCTTGGAAGCCCAGGCAGCCTTGGGTGATCCAGCCATAACTCAAATTAAATTGATTTTTTTAAAGGCTTGGAGAAAAATTGAGACCTCTGGCTCTTTAGCCCTGTCCTTTGCTAAAACTATGCAAGGACCCGCTGAACCTTACACTGATTTCTTGTCTCGGCTAAAAGACGCTGTTCAGCGCAGTGTCAGCTCCACTGAAGCAGCTTCTCTTATAATTCTGTCCTTGGCTGTAGAAAATGCCAATCCAGATTGTCAAAAAATTTTACGCCCTTTTAGGCTACGGGGGGCTTCCTTAGACGAATATGTCCGCGCTTGTGCCGGTGTTGGTGGCGCTGCTTGTCACGCTGCCTTGCTGGCGGGAGCTATTCAGAAAGGCAACAGCAAACCCACCTGTTTTAACTGTGGGAAGGTTGGACATATAAGGAAAGACTGCAGGCAAGGAGGACATAATAATTCTGGTCCTCCCCCACGAGCCCCTAAACCGCAGCCTACAAAGCTGTGTGGCAGATGTGGAAAAGGACATCATTGGACTAATGAATGTAGGTCAAAATTTGATAAGGATGGCAATCTGTTCCCTCCCATTAATGGGACAAACGGTGGCATGCAGTCGGGAAACTCCCAGAGGGGCCCCCGGCCTCAGGGCCCCAACAGCAACAATATGAAACCATCATATGGTCGGACAAGGGTCTTGCCCCCCCCTCGACCTCATCTTTTGGGAACATCACATGTTCAGAGCCATCTATAGAAACTATTAGCAGCTGGAGAGTTAGTAAATATATGGATTGGTAATATGTCACTTAACTATTCAGCCTCTGCTCCCTTTCAGGTTAATCTTCATATTAATGCCTCGCGGACTTTATTGGCTTGTGTGCCCTGTCCTTATTTGCTACTGCAAGGTTCTGTTCAGTGGAATGAGTCCACAGCAAATATCTCCTGTCTTAATAACTGCTCTTTATATACTTGCCTTAACTGCTCTTCATGGGCTGACTTCAATGCTAGTTCACAAAGTTTATATGTTTTAAGGGCTAGGACAGAGCTTTGGATTCCAGTTAATTTATCCCGGCCTTGGAGTGAATCTGCCTTAATTACCACTTTTTTAAACAAAATAACTTCTTTGAGCCACCGAGTTAAGAGAGCTGTCGGTCTTATAATCACCATTGTGGCAGGATTAATATCTATAGCTGCCACAGCTGCTACTGCAGGAGTGGCATTGCAACAGTCTGTTCAAACCGCTGACTTCATCCGTAAGTGGCATGAAGACTCCCACGGACTATGGCAACACCAACAGGAAATTGATAGCAGTTTAGAAGGAGAAATCTTGCACTTACAAAGTACTGTCCAATGGCTGGGAGATCAAATTCAAGTGCTAACCACTCAGTCATTTTTGCATTGCGATTGGAATTCTTCCAGGTTTTGTGTTACACCTATTCCTTTTAACAATAGCAAACATTGGCGAGTTCTACACCAACTGCTAGCTGGAGGGCATAACCTGACGGCTGATTTACAAAGCCTAGAACAAGAAATAACCAGTATGTTCCAGGAAAATTTGCCAGAATTTAATGAACAAAATTTCTTTCAAGGTTTGGCAAATAGCCTGTCACAAGCTAATCCTTTAACAACTTTTAAATCTTTCCTTAATAACATAGGCACTAATGCCAGAATTTTAATTGTCTTTATTCTTTGCCTGTTTTTAGTCTACAGATGCTGGCACTACCGAAAAATAAAAATCAACCAACATAATCAAAATATCATGACGGTCTTTGAGCGTATTCAATCTCAAACTTAAAAGAAAAGGGGGAGATGTAGGGACCGTCCCTGGGCAAGAATTGGCTTGAGCCCAGAGTCAGCGAAGCTGGACGTGCTTCCTGGGGCCAGAGGTCAATAGGTCCAGACACGGCCAGTTGAACGCTCCTTGGGACCAGAGGTCAATGGGTCCAGACTCGGCCTGTTGACTGCTCCTTGGGACCAGAGGTCAATGGGTCCGGACACGGCCTGCTGAATGCTTCTTGGAGCTAGAGGTCAATGGCCTATTGAACAGACAAAATGTTCCCTATGGCAAATAGCCAAGGGCCTTAAGTCTTGCACACAAGCCAAGGCCTGTCTCATTGTCCTGCACACGGTAATGAGGTCCAAAGGTTAAGATGCAAACGTCTGCCTTCCTTGAGCAATTTCCATAAAAAATGGAACATGTTGCCTCTAAAGTCAGGTACCAAGAAGTAGCTGCTGGACAAAAGGAGTATAAAAATAAAGTGACTGGTGCTGTCGGCACTGCAGTCTTGTACCGTCTCTGTGTGTCTGTGTGTTTTTTTCTGTGTTCATCCCCCGTTCTGCAATCGGGCCACAACAGTAACCACAAATCTACTCTCTGTCTTCATGAGGACCACTTTTTTAGCTGCCACATATGAGTGAGAATATGACATATTTGTCTTTCTGTGGTTAGCTTATTTCACTTAATATAATGAGCTCCAATTCTATCCACGTTGCCACAATGGCAGGATTTCATCCTTCTTATGGCTGAATATTAATAATATTCCATCGTGTGTATATACCACATTTTCTTTATCCATTTTGGCTATTGTGACTAGTGCTGCAATAAGCATAGGAGTTCAGATATCTTTGATATATTTATTTCCTTTTTTTTGATATATACTGAGTAGTGGTATTTTTAGTTTTTTGAGGAACCTCCGTACCGTTGTCCATAGTGGCAGAGCTGAACTAATTTACATTCCCACTAACATTTTACGAGGGTTCCCCTTTCTCCATACCCTCATCAGCGTCTGTTATTCCCTCTTTTAAATTTCACTTTTATTATATATTTACTTTTTAATTTTTTTATAGAGACGGAGTCTCACTATATTGCCCAGGCTGGTCTTGAACTCCTGGCCTCAAGCAATCGTCCCACCTCAGCCTCTCAAAGCGCTGGGATTACAGGCATGAGCCACTGCAACAGCCTTTCCTGTCTTTTTGATAAAAGCTATTTTAATTGGGGTGAGATTATATCTCATTGTGGTTTTGATTTTCATTTTTCTGATGATTAGTGTTGAATATTTTTTATATACCTGTTGGCTATTTTTATACTGTCTTTTAAAAATGTCTCTTCTGTATTAGTTTGTTTTGCATGACTATAAAAGAATATCTGAGGCTGGGTAATTCAGAAAGAAAAGAGGTTTATTTGACTCATGGCTCTGCAGAATGTACAAGAAGCATGACACCAGCATCTGCTGCTGGTGAGGGTTTCAGGGAACTTCCAATCAAGGCAGAAGGCAAAGGGGGAGCAGGCGTGTCACATGGCAAGAGAGGGAGCAAGAGAGGGAGGAGGTGGTGCCAGGCTCCTTTTAAACCAGCTCTCACGTGAACTAATAAAGTGAGAACTCACTATCACAGGGAGGGCACCAAGCCATTCGTGAGGGATCTGCCCCCAAGACCCAGACACCTCCCCCCAGGCCCCATCTCCAAGATTAGGGATCAAATTTCAAAATGAGATTTGGAGGGGACAAATATCCAAACTATATCAATTAGTGATGTTGAGCATTGTTTCACATACCTGTTGGCCATTTTTAGGTCTTCTTTTCAAAATGTTTATTCAAATATTTTGCCCATTTTTTAATTGGATTAGTTGGGTTTTCGTTATTGAGTTGTTGGAGTTCCTTTTGTATTCTGGTTATTAATCTTTTGTCAGATGGATAGTTTGCAAATATTTTTCATTCTATAAATTGTCTCTTTACTTTGTTGATTGTTTCCTTTGTTGTACAGAAGCTTTTTAGCTTGATGTGATCCCATCTGTCTATTTTTGCTTTGGTTGCCTGTGCTTTTGTGCTTTTGTGTTTTGCCTATACAAAAAGTCTTTGCCCAGGCCAATGTCCTGGAGCATTTCCCCCATGTTTTCTTCTAGTACTAGTGTCATAGTTTCAGATCTTACATTTAAGTTTTTAGTTCATTTTTATTTGATTTTTGTATATAGTGACAGACAGGGGTCTAATTTCATTCTTCTGCGTGTGGACTTCCAGTTTTCCCAGCACCATATCTTAAAGAGACCATCCTTTCTCCATTGTATGTTCTTGACACCTTTGTTGAAAATGAATTGGTTATAAATGCATGGACTCATATCTGGGTTCTCTATTCTGTTCCATTGATCTATGTGTCTGGCATCATGCTGATTTGGTTATTATAGCTTTGTAGTATATTTTAAAGTCATGGTGTGATGCCTCTAGCTTTGTTCTTTTTGCTCAGGATTGCTTTGGCTATCCAGGGTCTTTTGTGGTTCCATAAAAATTTTAGGACTTTTTTTCTATTTCTGTTAAGAATGCTATTGGTATTTTGATAGGGATTGCATTGGATCTATAAATTGCTTTGGGTATATTGTCATTTTAACAATATTAATTCTTCCAATCCATGAGCATGGAATATCTTTCCATTTCTTGCTTTGTCCTCTTCAATTTCTTTCATCAGTGTTTTACAGTTTTCCTTACATAGATCTTTTACTTCTTTGATTAAATTGATTCCTAGGTATTTTATATTCTTTATGGTTATTGTAAATGTGGGATTACTTTCTTGATTTCTTTTTGAGATTGTTTGCTATTTTGTACACATAAGCGCTACCCATTTTGTATGTTGACTTTGTATCCCGCAACTTAACTGAATTCATTTATCAGTTCTAAGAATTTTTTTGGTGGGGTCTGGGTTCTTCTGAGCATAAGATCGTATCATCTGCAAACAAGGCTAATTTGACTTCTTTTAATTTGGATGCCCTTTGTTTCTTTCTCTTGACTAATTTCCCTTGCAAAATGGCTATTAATATTTTAAGTGACCATGTTTTGGGGTATTTTGTTACATAACAATAGATAAACAGAAGAACGCTTTTTCTTAAGATTTGCATTTATTTGAGTTAAGCAGAGAGACAGAGGCATGCAAGGCTCTCATGGGATAGAAAGCTGCTTCTCATTTGGGTTCCTGGAAGTAGATGTTTGGTATGGGGGTACTTTCTTTTTAGGCCTCTCCTCTTAGCAGGTGTGAGTGAGAGTAGGGCAAACTGCAGGACATGTGGGAAGGAGGAGCCATCATGCTGAGAGAATCAGGAGGCTAACACTTAAGGACCCCAAGAAAGCCAAGAAGAACTTGGGGTGCAGAACCAGAAATAGAGAAAAACAGAGTGCTAAACATAGACAGCACTCTACTAACACGATTTTATTTGATCCCCCAACTATCCTAGGGGGAAGCTACTATTATATTACAGTATTATTCACATTTCACAGATGAAGAAATCAAGGCACAAAGAAGTTAAATAAGTTCAAGTTCACACAACTAGCAAATGGCAGTGTCTGGATTCAAACGGGATTCATCTGACTTAGAACTTGTGCTCCTACCGATGGCTCACACTGCCATGGCTTCTAAGAGCAAGGGCCAAGCCCCTGAAGGGAGGTGGAAACCAGACAGTGCATTGGAGAGCATGTGAGGTGGGCACATGTCCTTGTACAAATGTCCAGACAGGACTCGGCCACACAGAACAGTCCTCCTACGGTCGTCCTCTACTCAAGATAACCCACAGGGGTGCAACTACCCCTTGTTCTCTAAGACATTGTTTGTGGCATCCAGGGCTGTTCCCACACTGTGAGTGCCAAGGAAGTTCCTATTGGCTCTTCCCCATTGCAGGTAACCAGAGGCTGAGTTAGCCTTGGAGATGCTCAGGGCCCCAAACAGTTCAGGCCTCTTGTCCTGGTTCAGGTGTGATCCATGTGGGTGCTGGCCAGGGCACTTGCTGCAAGGAGGGCTGGGAATTTTAAGACGGCCCCTATAACCTCCATCCCCTGGTGTTACTCTCTTGATTATGTTGCGTTATATGGCAAAAGAGAGATTATCCCATGAGGCTAATCTAATCACATGAGCCCTTGAAAAGCAGAGTTTCTTTGGCTGGTGGCAGAAGAGGAAGTGGCAAAGATTTTCTCCTTGACCAAACTCTAGCCAGTCTCTCCTCAAGTGTACCTCAATCTAGGCCAATAAACATTTCAACAAACACTGACATAATTTCTAATGGCTCAAAGCCTAAGATGACCCTAAACCCCCTTAAAACGCCTGCCTGACAAAACTCAAGGCTGCCAAAAAAATTTTACTATTTTTTCCTGCCAACAACTGAAGATATAGAGTCTCTGTCTCCCAGTCCGGGGGAGGATAGACGCCTGCTTCATTAATTGCCAGCTAGCAGAGGCAGCTGGCCCAGTCTCATCGCACTGACTAGCCCTTTGTGACGTGTCACTTCCCTGACTCTGCGAGGCCGGCTCACCCCGCTGCCTACTCGCGCTCATCCTTCCTCTAAAACGCCCAGTCACCTCTGCATATCACAGCTGAGTGCTGTTCACGCTGGACTCCTTTCCCTATTGCGATAGTTATTACTGATTAAAATCTGTCCTTGCCACTTAAACTAGTGTCTGGCTTTGCCTACCTTTGACAGAAGTAAGAGGTTCCAAGCTGGAGAACGATTCCACACACTGTTGCCAACTTGAGGACACAGGGGCCACGTGGCAAGGGATGCAGGGCCACTCAGGGAACTGAGCACAGCCTCCACCTGACAGCCCCCAGTGAAATGGGGCCCCGTCCCAGGAATTGAATTCTGCCACTGAATTTTCTTGGAAGTGGATTCTTTCTAGAGCCTCCAGATAAGAGCCCAGCTTGATTTATGCTTTGTGCTATTTTGAGCAGAGAAACCCAGCCAAGCCTGTCCAGATTTATGACCTATGGAAATGGGGTGTTGCTTAAAGCCAAGTTTGTGATAATTTGTTATGCAGCCATCAAAAAGTAACACCCCCTTCGTTTGACCCAGAAATCCCACTTCTGAGAATTTGTCCTGAAGAATACACCACCAAAAATGCAAAAATACATATATGCACAGTTTGTTCATTGCAATATTATTTTTAACTGCAAAATACTAGGAACTACGTAAACATCCAGCAGAGGAGACTGGTTGACTGAACTGTGGCATATACAATGGGGCTGCAGAAAGAATGAGGAATATTTCTATGAACTGATATGGAATGATTTTCGGAAGATATAAAGTGAAGAAATTAAATTGCAAAAAAGCATATATAGTATGTTATCTTTTGTATGAAAAAGAAGGGAAAATAAAATATGCACATATCTGCTTATCATTACAAAATAAATCACAAGAATAGGTCAGAAAACAATGAAGTTGGTTACCTACAAGGGCTGGAAGGGAGTAAGTGGGAGCAGCATTTCTCTCCGCACACCCCTTTTGGTATAATTTTGACCTTTGAAAGCACGGCAATGTCCTGCATATCCAAAAATACAAAACAAAATCAATAAGAATGGAAAGAAGGGAAATGAAAACTGAATGCATTCATGGGTTGACATTCTAATGGCTTCCAACGGTCTACAAGTAACTGAATACAGGAACAGCCCATTTTTCCAGGACGACTGTTGCTTGGAAAGAGTTAATGGAGGGAACAAAAGTTCATAAGAATTAATAGTTTTTTGAAAAAAAAACATTTTGACCTGGATTTAATCTTTAAAAAAGCAAACTCAAAAAGTCATAAAAAATGTTTATTTTATCTTATACGTAAGAGAATATAGGTTATAATTGCAACAAAAAAAAAGAAGGAAAACTGAAAGCAAACTGAAATAATGAAACTAATTGTATGTCAAACGAGTACCATAACCAATGCTGAAAGGGAAAAAAAAAGAACACATTCAAGTAACTTAATATGGTATTTAACTATATAGATGCTTCTCAATTTATAATGGGGTTACATCCAGATAATCCCATTGTAAACTGAAAATATCACAAGTCAAAAATGCATTCGATACACCTAACCCACTGAGCATCACAGATTAGCCTGGCCTGGCTTACACGTGCTCAGAACACTTACGGTAGCCCGTAGGTGGACAAAATCAGCCGGCAACACAGCACTGCAGAGTGCGGGTGTTTACCCCTGTGCTTACGTGTCTGATCGGAGCTTCAGCTCCCTGAGCTGCCGATCATCATGAGAGATTAGTCGTTAGCCCAGGAAAATAACAAGATTCAAAATTTGAAGTGTGGTTTCTAATGAATGCATCTCATTTTAGCACCATTGTAAAGTCAAAAAATCATAAGTTTAACTGTCCTAAGACCATTAGAAGGAAAAAAAAAGCCACTACATGAAAAGTCTTGAGAGCAAAGCTCTTGAAGCAAGCAGTTTTCCTCCAAAGAGAGGGCTGGGGCCTGACCAAGTAATCACAGAGGATGAGAATGGGCCAGGTGACCCCGGCTAGCTAGATGCACCTGCCAGGTAGTCGAGGAGCGTCTGGGCCTGTGGGGCCTGTTGGAAATGGCTGCTCACAGCTGGAGAGATGAGTATCTACCAGGAGGTCCTGGAGGGCACCTGCAACTAATGCCCCTCCTGGCCTTGTGCATTCCCAGCCCTGGGCCAGTCTGGAAGGCGTGGGCCACTGTCAGCCCTGGAGAACAAGCCTCCAGCACTTGTTCTCCAAACACACGTTCAGGCTCTCCTATCCCAGTTCCATGTGATCCTGGCTCACTGGGACTTGCTCTTGGCTCCAGTCCCGACTGCCATCCCTGCCTGTGACCTCGCCTGCATCTGGTGACATCCCGGCTTCCCAGCATTCGGACCAGGGCTTTCCTCCAGTTTTCCTGGCTGAGCATGCCCTGCCCTGGCCCTGACTTCTTGGTCTCCTTATGACTCATGGCTCTGGCTCCCCGCCCCAGGACCCCACCCTCCTGTTCTGGTCCTCCCAGCTAAGGCCCCACAAAGGGCGAAGAGCAGGAGTGTTTAACCCAGAACCTGCCAGGTTACCAGGATCCTCCACCCCCGTCCTGTGAAAGCACAACTTGGGGCCTCTGGTTCTGTGAACCCAGCTCCTGACCCAGCTGTGCCTGTAGGAAGCTGTAGACGTGCAGTAACCCACGAAGCTTCAAACAGGGGATCAGCCTGAGTAGCTGGCACGCTTTCAGGGAACTGGCTCCTGACTGCGGACCGGACCCAGCATGTGCCAGCCCACAGCCCCAAAGTCTGCTCGCCCCATCCCCTCCCTTGATCAGGGGGTGTTTGGGAACCACAGGAGGCAGCATCAGAAGCAGGCTTGCCCAGTAGATCGACAGTATCCACGGAAGTCTCAAGTTTCCAGCTGACATTCACTTCCCCAGCTCCGGCCACGGTCTCCAGCTCTGCAGCAGTCTGGGGCTGCCCCGTTTCTGCCGCCTGCTGGCGGCAGTGCCGGCCGTTGTTGTTTCACTCTTCAGCTCCAGTTCCTCCCCGGTGACACAGGGACAACGCACCGGGAGCATCTAGAGCAGCCCCTGGAATGTGGTTGGTGCTCAAAAATCAAGAACCGTCGCTAAATGCTAAAACTCGTGAGTGTAAATTTGATGAGGAAGAGAATATGTACATAATCTTCAGTATCTCCCCATAAATTACTTGTTAATTAAAAGGGGGGAAATGATCAAAGGACATTATCAAGAGAACAAAAAGAAAAAAAAAACGAACCCACAGGATGGAAGTATTTGCAATTCATATATATGATAAGGGATCAATATCTGGAATATATAAAGAACTCTTACTAATAAAAAACAAAACAAAACACTGATTCAAAAATGGGCAAGGAACTTGAATAGATATTTCTTCAAAAAAGATATCCATATGGCCAATACGCACATGAAAAGATGCTCAACATCATTAATCAAAAGGGACATGGAAATGAAAATCACAACGCAATAACACCTCACACGCATTAATAGGGCTACTATTAAAAATCAGCCAACTGGCCGGGCGCGGTGGCTCACGCCTGTAATCCTAGCCCTCTGGGAGGCCGAGGCGGGTGGATCGCTCGAGGTCAGGAGTTCGAGACCAGCCTGAGCGAGACCCCATCTCTGCTAAAAAAAAAAAAATAGAAAGAAATTATCTGGCCAACTAAAAAATATATATACAAAAAATTAGCCGGGCATGGTGGCACATGCCTGTAGTCCCAGCTACTGGGGAGGCTGAGGCAGGAGGATCGCTTAAGCCCAGTAGTTTGAGGTTGCTGTGAGCGAGGCTGACGCCACGGCACTCACTCTAGCCTGGGCAACAGAGTGAGACTCTGTCTCAAAAAAAAAAAAAAAAAAAAATCAGCCAACCAACAAACAAAAAACCAAGAACTGAAAAATAACAAGTGTCAGCAAGGATGTGGTGAAATTGAAACCACATTGTGCATTGCTGGTAGCAATAAAAAATGGTGTGGCCGCTACGGAAAGCAGTTTGGCAGTTCTTCAAAAAGTTAAATACGGACTTACCAGAGGATCCAGTAGTTCCATTCCTAATCAAAGACAGGATTAGAGCCAAGAGCCAATTTCAAAAGAATTGAAAGCCGAGACTCAGAAACTTGTATGCCAATGTTCATGGCAGCATTATTTACAATCTAAAAGGTGGACACAGGCCAAGTGTCCATCAACAGATGAATGGATAAACAAAATTCGGTATATACATACAATGGAATATTATTCAGCCTTTAAAAAGGCATGAAATTCTGCTAATGCTACAACATGGACGAACATTGAAAATATGCTTAGTAAAATAAGGTAGACACAGAAGGACAAATATTTATGATTCCACTTACAGGTATATAAGGTACCTAAAATAAGTACATTCCCGAAGACAGAAAGTAGAATGGAGATTACCAGGGCTGGGGGTGAGGGAGGGTGGCGAGTTACTGCTTTACTGTGTATGGAGTTTCAGTTTGAGATGTTGAAAAAGTTCTGGAAATATACAGTGGGGATGATGGCACAACGTTGTGAATATACTTCATACCACTGAATTGTAAACCTAAAAATAATTAAAATTACAGGCCACCACACCCAGCTAATTTTTTCTATTTTTGTTAGAAAAGGGGTCTTGCTCTTGCTCAGGCTGGTCTCAAACTCCCGAGCTCAAGCGATCCTCCCACCTCAGTCTCGCAGAGTGCTAGGATTATAGGCATGAGCCACCTTGCCTGGCCCAATAAATAATGTCTTAAGGGAAATAAGGGAGGACAAATTTTTACACTGTGAAATCGCAGAAGAGAGCAAAATGATTTGAATGAAAATGACAAATACAGAAGACAAGTAAAGAAGAGGCAAAACAGAATACAGAAGTTTCTGAAGTAAAGAACTAAAGCAAGTGAACAGAATAAATATAACAATAAAGAAGACATTAAAAATCAAGATATAGACATATATCTTAATATAAAATCAAGAAATGTATAACAAAAAATGAAAAAAAGTTTCTAAATTTAAGGAAAAAAATCTTTGAAACTATACACACACCACGTACCTAAGAACATTTGGCCCAAACAACCAATACAAAGAAATATTCTAGTAAATTAACTAGACTTTCAGGAGATAAAAACATACTTTGAGCATCTATTGGAAATAGCTAGTGGCAGCCGGGCGCGGTGGCTCACTCCTGTAATCCTAGCACTTTGGGAGGACGAGGCAGGAGGATCGCTTGAGGCCAGGAGTTAGAGACCAGACTGAGTAAGAGCGAGACCCCTGTCTCTACCGAAAAAAAATTAGCCGGGTGTGGTTGGTGCAAGCCTGTAGTCCCAGCCACTTATGGGGCTGAAGCAGGAGTGTCACCTGAGGCCAGGAGTTTGAGGTTGCAGTGAGCTATGATGACATCACTGCACTCTAGCCTAGGTGACACCAAGATCCTGTCTCAAAAAAATTATCAAGTGGCTTATAAGAGGAATAAAATGAGGTCATTGCCAGACTTTAACAATGCCTTGCGCTAGAAGAAAATTGAGTAATATATTTAAGATATTCAAGAAAAAAAATGTGACCCAAGGATTTTATATCCAGCAAAACTGACTTTCAAATATAAAAAGCACAGACTATTATCTTTTTTTAAATGAAATAGTTACATTTTTTATTGTAACCCTTTACTAGTTCATTCCCAACCCCATCTTAACTTATTCAACACAAAGGGCCGGGCGCGGTGGCTCACTCCTGTAATCCTAGCACTCTGGAAGTTCGAGACCAGCCTGAGCAAGAGCGAGACCCTGTCTGTACTAAAAAAAAAATAGAAAGAAATTATCTGGCCAACTAAAAATATATATAGAAAAAATTAGCCTGGCATGGTGGCGCAAGCCTGTAGTCCCAGCTACCCGGGAGGCTGAGGCAGGAGGATCGCTTAAGCCCAGGAGTTTGAGGTTGCTGTGAGCTGGGCTGACGCCATGGCACTCACTCTAGCCTGGGCAACAGAGCGAGACTCTGTCTCAAAAAAAAAAAAAAAAAAAATTTTCAACACATAGATAGAGGCTTAGGAAAAAAAAATTTTAAAACAGACTGTCAAGAAAACCAAATCTTGGCCAGGCGTGGTGGCTCACACCTGTACTTCCAGTTACTTGGGAGGCTGAGGCAGGTGAATCAATCGCTTGAGCCCAGGAGTTTGAGGTTGCTGTGAACTAGGCTGACACCACGGCACTCTAGCCCAGGTGACAGAGCAAGACTCTGTCTCAAAAAAAAAAAAAAAAAAAAAAAATAAGAAAACCAAATCTTTTCTTTCCATGATAATACTGGCATCCTAGTGTTATTAAAAGAATCAGACACAGCACCTGTGTTTGCTTTTGCTTAACTTGTGGACAAAGACAGGTGTAAAAAATAAATCCTCTTTTGCAACCCAGAACTCATTGTTTGGTATGAGTTTTGATACAAATAAGAAGGAGCATTATGCCAAAAAAAAAAAAAATCACACAAAATCCACTGATTACCTAGGGGAATGAAAAGCAATGTCTGGTTTCTTATTAATGGAAGTATCCAGTGGTTACTTTATTGTATATTGCGTTGCATTTTAGTTCAGGCAGTGCAATAATTTAATGACTTTATGCATGGAAAACTAAGCTTGTCTTGAGTTTAAAAAAGAAAAAGTTAATAGCACCTATAGTTAAGGAAAGAAAACTGTAGTTCCTTTCTTTAGTACATTTATTTTTCAATTCATGAAATTGGAGCACATACAAGAAACAGGATAATAGTCACCAAGAGTGGTTAAAACTATGAACTATCATGCAATTGAAAATACCACATTTACGTTACAAGTATATACTTAAAAATAGAGCAATGGCAAGAAAATTGGACAATTAAAAAAACTTGTGAAAAGCAAATTTCGTAAGTTGTATTAAAATCATCTATTTTAACATCTTCAAAAAGTTGAATTAATTATTTTACATTAACATTCTGTAAGTTAAAATAAAGAGAATAATCAAGTTGTCTCATAGACTAGAAGGTGACTTATTATTAATTCCCTTTCATTTCTAAACCTCATCAAGCAGTCACTACATTTGTGAGGTAAGTCAGCCAAATGCTTGAAATTTAGATGACTTTTAAGATCTTCAATTTGTCTTGTTGAATATTTGCAATATTGACACAAATGAATCCCTTCAAATGAATGTGAATTTAAATTCTTGCAATATTCTAACATACTTGAAAAACTTTTCTCACTGTCATCATAAACATGAGAAAAACTTTAGTACATTCAATAGCTCCATGCCTGTCAACATTTGTATGAATTCTACTCTGAAAACCACATACTTCACATGCAAGGAAGTTTTCACATTTGTCAAAGGTAATTTTGCTTGAGAGGCTGTTCTGTCCCTGTCCTTTATTGTTATACTTATCAGTTAAGTCCCTTAATTTACATGGATGCTCACTTTCCACATGGCTATGCAAGTCTTCTGGATCATTCTTTTCATGTTCACAGAACTGACACGAGTTCTGCTCATCACAGCTGTGCTCCGGGCAATGCAGGTAGTGTTCACTGCTTGCAGGGACTGTACCTCACACTGCTCACACCAGTAGATGTGATCACGAAAATGGTGACTGCAATATGCAGGCTGAGGTTCTCAAAAATTACTGTCCTAAGACAGTCAATCACTGCAACTGTAGGGATCCTCTTTATGTAGTATAGTTTGGCATGTTCCATCAGAAGCATGTTAGTAGTAAAAATTTCCTTGCATACTCAACATGCATTTGAATCGGCACGTTAATGCTTCGGGATCACATGCTGCTTTAAATCAGAAAAATACCTGCTGTGAAACTTCACATTTTTTGGAAGCCACTGCTACTAACTGTCAGTAAAGACCATTCAAACCTTGGCTGTTGTCAAGAATTTTACCAAGTGCCCATCAATTCATGAGTGGAGTAATAAAATGTGGTAGGTACATGTATACCATGGAGTTCTACTCAGCCATAAAACAGCGAATTTGCAACCATCTGGATGGAACTGGAAGCGATTCTCCTAAGTGAAGTATCTCAAGAATGGAAAAACGAACACCAGTGGTAGCCCCTATTAAATTGGAGAGAACCGATGAGCACGTGCACACAGAGGGAAGTAAAACTCAGTGGAAGTCAACCAGGGGGGAGTGGGGAGGAGCGGAGAGGCAAAACCTAGCTGATGGGTGCTGTGCACACTATTTGGGTGATAGGCACACCTTTAGCGGGGGCCTCAAGCATTACAAAAAGGATCCATGTAACCTAAAACATTTGTACCCCCTTAATATTTTGAAATTAAAAAAAAAAGAATTTTATGAAGTTTAGCTGCTGGCTCTTCATCAGTGTGGTCTTGGAGACTCTCAGAGGAATTGTTTTCTGTCTCTATATGATGATCCTTGGAAACTGCATGCGCATCCATGGCAACTGGAGCATCTTCAGCCGTGTGAGCTTCTCCGTAGGACTCCCTGCTTGAGTGATTGAGGGGAGTCGTGTTCTTCATCACAGACATCAACATCAGCAGATTTTTCTGTAGGAAAGGCAGCGTGGTCTAGAACGCTAAGTACAGCACTGGGAACCAGGTAGTTCCAATTTCTGTTTCTGGCCTCGCTTCCATCTGTAAGTTTTGGCAAGTCATTTGACGTCTTGGTATCAGACTCATCATCTTTGTTGTAAAAATATTTTAAGTCTGGCTGTCTCATAGAACAGACACTGTAAGAATGATCAGAAAAAAATTCCATTGAATTCATCTGCAATTCTGCTTATTCCAGAGGAATCTGAACAATGAGAAGGGTGTAGAGTCTTCTGTTTTCTTTTTTGAGGATACTCATCCACATCTCTTCAATCAGCCCCCCAGGTTGCCACCGGTGGAGGGGCCACGGGGCCCTGCCCGCACAAGCACAGGCCATTATCCACACGCAGGAGCTTGGGGGGCGTTGTTCTCTGAGCTCTCGCTGAGGGATCTGCTGAAGGGCAAGCCCTGGAGAGTCAGAGTGACCGGCGAAGCACGTGTGAGTGCCGGGCACGGTGACGGGCATCGGAGATCCACACAGCTGGGTACAGCGCTAAGACTCAATAAGAGTTAAAAGGGAAGTATAATGGTCGTATGTTCTGACCATGCCTATGTAAAATGATTATTATAAAAAGAAGGGAATTATAGAAACAAGATGAATGGGAAAGAAAAAAAAAAGAAGGGAATAGGGAGAACATATATAAAAAACTTTTAAAAACTATTTTCAGGAATTATATTGGCAGTGATAGTATTAGTGTCGCTATTCTGAGACTGCTATACATGTAATGCAGGATAAAGCACATAAGCAATTATGGGACATTCTGATTCTATCAGACAGAAGGGTTTGAGTGAAAACATTGAATTTGAAGTAGAAGTAGTATTAGCATGAACTCAAGAGGTATCTTTATCTTTAAAAATGTATGTATACATATATATCACATACATACATTGTATATAATCCTAGAAAGACATATGTATTTATATATGTATGTATGCTTATATATATGTCCCTAGCGCTGTTGACTGAAAAGACGTAGAAACAATGACCCAATAACAATGCGGACGTGGTCTTTTTTTTTTTAAATTTGTATTTTATTTATCTTTCTTTAGAGACAGGGTCTCTCCCAGGCTGGAGTGCAGTGGCAGGATCATAGCTCACAGCAGCCTCAAACTCCTGGGCTCAAGGGATCCTCCTGCCTCAGCCTCCTGAGTAGCTGGGACTATAGGCACATGCTACTCTGCCCTGCTAATTTTTAAATGTTTTGTAGAGATGGGGTCTCCTGGCCTCAAGCCATCCTGGCTCCCATAGTGCTGGAATTACAGGCATGAGCCACCGTGCCCAGCCCAGATGTGGTCTTGAGGTCCTGAAATACCATTGCTCACTAGAAGAAACCAGAGCTTCTTGAAGAAATAGATGATTCCAGGTATGGGGTAAATGTAAGCAGGGGTGGGGAATTGTGGCCTTCTAGGTCCTTAAGTATAGCCTTTTGACTGAATCCAAATTTTACAGAACAAATTCTTTCATTTTTATTAATACATTTTTGTTCATCTTTTATATTTTTATTTTATTTTTAGAATGCCAAATAATAAAATAAGGTTAAATGAAATAATCCTCCCAGGTTGACCAGCACAATTAGAGTAAGCCATAAAGGCTAAATTGACAGCTGCTACACTCATGATTTAGTTCTAGCTTCTCCCGCCTGGCTGGCGCCATACCGCACAAGGCTGGTTGGCGAGAGTTTATGGGGGTCGAATATGCCAGCCTGTTACCAGCTTTTGACAGTGGTGCACTGTGTTTCTATTTGAAGTGGAATTTGTGATAGTTGCACAGCTCGGCAGTCCTTTTAAATTCTGTCTGTTTAACAGCGCATCATGTCAAAGAAGACCAAGAGAACTCTGAAGAAAACAGATTTTTTAATGAAGATTGGGAATTGTAATATTATTTTGTTTCTGCTAAAGATAAGATGATTTGCTTGCTTTGTGATACAATATCAACATTAAAGAAATTCAATGCTCATCAGCATTAGAACACTCATAAGGACCACAGATATTTTAAATTAGAGGGAGAGGTGCAAAATGTTGTATTGCAGAAATTGAAAGATGAAAATCAAAAGCAAACAATTCTTTCAAGCAGCAATAAGGCATGGAAATAATGCCACTGAAGCAACTTATACAGTAGCTTATACACTCGGGGAAAAAAGGGAAGCCATTCAGTGATGTAGAAATTGCAAAAGAATGCACTGGCGAAGTTGTAGGATGCTTAGACCCCAATAATGTTTCAAAGTACAAACAACTGCCTCTTCCAAGGAGAACCATAACAGGTGAGCAGCATGAATTAGCCTTCAACTTAACAGAACAACTTCATGCAATACTTCAAAAGGAAAAGATATATTCTTCAATCACTTTAGATGAATCAACTGATATACTGACTTGGCACAGGTTTTATACTTCATTCGAGTCATAATGGAAGATTTCCTTTGCTACGAAGAGTTACTCACTTTGGGTACTCTTGTGAACAGAACACGGGGAAGAGATATCTTCAATTTTCAAGATCAATGTGAAGTTTGGACTGAATTTGGTAAATGGAGCGAGTGTATGTACAGGTGGTCATCTTTCACAGCAGGAAAACATGAAGGGTTTATTGCACAGATAAAAAAAAGTATTAACAGATCCAGATGCTCTCATTTCTTTTCATTGTGTTTTGCACGAGCAAAATGTCTCTGCTAAAGCTACTATTTTAAGTGACACTTTGTAACAAGTTGTAAGTATTGTTAACTATATTCGTGCAAATGTAACACAGCATCATCAGTTTTGTAACAATGCTAAAGTTGAATGATCAGGTATTCAGTGTGGATTTGCCATATCATTCTAAAGTGTGTTCGCTATTTCAGGGACAGGTGTTAGCCAAAATTTTATCTCTGCAAGAACAGTTAAATTTTATGAAGAACAGAATCAGTAATGTGAACTTCTTAAAAGAATATTTCCATAGGAATGCAGCATTTCTGTGTGATATCATGTCTGAATATTTCTTTGCAAGGTAAAACTAAGTCTATATATGATATGTGGCAAAAAAATTCAAGCATTTCAAAAAAACCTATTTTTTTTCAATGTACTTATTCTTCAAAAGGAAATTTCAATGAACATTTTCCTCAGTTAGCAAAGGTCATTGATGAGCAGGATGATATATGTGAATCATTTGAAGAATACACAGCTGCTGTAGACCTATTAATTGGAGAACACAATGGAAAGGTTCACTGACTTTGAGAATTATGATATCACACATATTAGCATTACAGTCTCACCTACTTGATATCACCAAGGCACCTAAAGAACTGCAGATGGAACTGATTGAGCTCTCAGTAGGTGACATTTTAAAGTCATTGTTTGATGCTAAGAAAGATCCAATTGAAATATGGAAAAATGCAGTACAATACCCACATGTTCGGCAACATGCCCGAAAAATGCTTACTTCTTTTCAACCACTTATTGCTGAGAATCCACATTCTCCTACATAACCCAAATCCAGGTGACCTTAAGGTCACAAATGACTGATGCCCATCTAGAGGATCAGCTGAAACTGCAGACCTCCATGCTGCAACCAAATATTCAAATGCTTTCCAACAAAAAGCAGACACAACAAAGTAATTAAAAGGTTAGTTAACTTTAAAATTAACAGTTTTCATTTTTTGAAATTATTAAGTGCCTGGTAGTTTTATTTTACAAAATAATGTACATTTTAAAGTATATCTAATTGAAGTTTCCTAAATACGGCCTTATTTGATTACAGCTAAATTAATGCAGCCTTCGAACACGAAAGCTTCCCCAACCCTGAAGTAAAAGATGAAACTGGAATGGAACTTTGTCAGACCAGATCACAGGAGGCTCTCAAAGACTTCTACAGTTATGTCAAAAGGACTCAAGAGCTAACTTTGAAGAGGCTCTTACTGGCTAAAGGACAATTTGAGCCATGCTAAGAACGATACTTGCATGGATTGAAATCCATCAGTAATATTTAAACAAAAAAGGCTGGACCCTAATCCCAGCATTTTGGGAGGCTGAGGAAGGAAGATCGCTTGAGGTTAGGAATTCAAGACCAGCCTAGTCAACATAGCAAGACCCTGTCTCTACAAAAAGTAAAAAAAAATTACCCAGGCTGGTGGTGTGCACCTTTAGTGCCAGCTACTAGGGAGGCTGAGGCAGGAGGATCACTTGAGCCCAGGAGCTTGAGATTGCAGTGCGCTATGATGATGTCCCTGTACTCTACCCAGTGCAAGACTCTGTCTCAAAAAATATATATATTTCAAATCAATTCCTCTAATCATTGCTTTCCCAGAAAATTCTGCATGGACATAAAACTGAAGTGACTTCCTAATGTTTTGGATGGAACTGGAATCGAGGTGACTTCTGGATTTATATCACAGGGCAAGGTGAGAATTGCAAAAACATCATTAAGGCCATGCATAGCTTATAGCTGATAACTAACAAGCTTGTCCCGTATATTACACGGAGGGAATACTTCAGCCTGGACGATCAGGAAGTGCTTTGCAGAGAAGAGAGGATCTGAGGCACATCTCAAGTTAGGATTTGGATACTGGAAAAAGGGATGTAGTATAAGCAGATGGCACAGTACACATTAAAGCATAGAGATGGGAAAACACAAAAATATCTTCAGGGAATGTTCGTTCCTCTACTGACTGACTTCTTGTCATCCTTCAAGTCCAAATATTACTTTCTCAGAAAACCTTTCCTGTTTCTCCGAGACTAGGTCAGGTGCCCTGTTATGTGCTCTTAGCTCACTCTCATTTGCAACTCTACCCATAGCGGTAGTTCAACAGTGAATGGTGAAGTTGGTCATTTGGCGTCTCCTCCCCTAGAACGTAAGGCTTCCTGAAGGCAGGGACCCTGGTTGTCTGAGTCATATCACATGTCACTGCCGGCCCCTAAGCCTTGCATGGTAGACCCCCAATAAAAATTTGAGAAACTGAATGAGTGAACTCATTGGGCTGAAATGGAGAGTTTGCAAGAGACTTAAAGTTGGAAATTTTATTGGAAGCCAGATGGTGATGACCTAAAATGCTAGGGTTAAATGCTTAGTCTTTTTTTTTTTCTTTTTTTAAACAAGAGAAATGTATTGTCTCTAGTCTGGATTCTACAATCCCAAAATCAGTTACATTCACCAATTTACAGGTGCCCACAGGGCTGGTTCCTTCTGAGAGCTCTGTTCCAGGCTTCTCTCTTTGGCTCATACCTGGCTGTCTTGTCCACATGTCTTTTCACATTGTCTTCTTTCTATGTCTCTGTGTCCAACTTTCCCCTTTTTATAAGGATATCAGTCATAATGGATTAGGGCCCACCCAAATGACTTCATTTTAAGTTGTTTACCACTGCAAAAACCCCTATCTCCAAATAGGGTCACGTTCTGAGGTACTGGGGGTTAGGACTCCAACATAACTTCTCTGTGGAGGACACAATTCAGCCCGCAAAGCATGGTTAACTCCCACTTGACACTCAAGATTCAGTTCAGAGGTTTTATTTATTCGACAGGTTTCTGTGAGACTTCCCCTTTCCATCCTGAGAGATTGCTGTGTGTTTCCGTAGTAAGTTTGCTTTCCTCTCTCCCGGTATTTATTAAGCGATATTATAAGAGCTTGCACATTGTTTTTCTCCCAGTGGACTATGAATGCCTTTAAAAGCAGAGACACTCTAAATTATCTTTGTATTTCATATGCCTTGAACTATTTTTAGAATTAGTGATACAATAATCTATAATTTTCTAAGTCTTAATTTACCTTGGTCACATATCAAAATAAAATACCTTTAATATTTTTCAAAGACATATATATTACATACCAATAAATACATACATTTGAAATTTTTGATATTATGTAGGCAGTGTATCAATAGATTATCATCTAACAATAAATTCATCAGAACATCAACGTTTATTTTCTTAAGTAATAATATTTGGCTGGGCATGGTGGCTCCCATGCCTGTAATCCTAGCACTCTGGGAGGCCGAGGCAGGTGGATTGTTTGAGCTCAGGAGTTCAAGACCAGCCTGAGCAAGAGCGAGACCCCGCCTCTACTAAAAACAGAAAGAAATTATATGGACAGCTAAAAATATATACAGAAAAATTACCCGGGCATGGTGGCGCATGCCTGTAGTCCCAGCTACTCGGGAGGCTGAGGCAGGAGGATTGCTTGAGCCCAGGAGTTTGAGGTTGCTGTGAGCTAGGCTGACGCCACGGCACTCACTCTAGCCCGGGCAACAGAGAGAGACTCTGACTCAAAAAAAAAAAAAAAAAGTAATAATATTTGAATCTTATTTCAATGACATATTCTCTGTAAGTGGGTTGCAAAGTGCATCCACAGCAACATCATCCTATTTTGCTGAAAATTTTGAAGCATGGTTGATCTGACTGGGTTGGGGTGGGTGGCTGCAGTGCTGTCCTTTTGCCTGCCCTTGAGATGCGTGAGTGGCCCCCAAAGTCCTCTCCGTAATCCCAGGGCTGAATGGAAGACAGGGCAAAAATCACTGATCTGTACCACAGAAAGTGCAGACTATAGACACATACTGCTTTCTTTGTTTTAATCCCAAAGGAGTTTGACACATACTGCTTTCTTAAAACACTTGTTTCCTCTATTAATCAAAAATTATAATCTGTGAATTTTAGCCCATATATTTTTGTATTCAATATTTAACTTTCTACTGTTACGATCTAAGTATGTATACATACAGTTCAGAATTTCAGCTGTCACAATTTAAACCACTACAATAGTTTTCATTAAATTAATGGAACCAATCAACCTGTTCTTGGCACTGTGATAAGAATAAGTGTTTCTTCTGGATTCCAGGAATCCCAGAGAAAAAGTGGAGCTCAATTTTAACAACTAGACCAATATTCCTGGTTATCATATCTGCTCCTTCTACCTTTCCATACCCTGGTTTTCTAAAACTTTTTATTGTGGTAAAATATACATAAAATTTGCCATTTTAACCATTAAGTACATTCACATCATTGTGCAACCATCACCACCATCA
This sequence comes from Lemur catta, assembly GCF_020740605.2. Lineage (NCBI taxonomy): Eukaryota > Metazoa > Chordata > Mammalia > Primates > Lemuridae > Lemur > Lemur catta. The sequence goes on from NC_059129.1 coordinate 33,862,922, forward strand.
TCTCCAGAGCTTTTTCGCCTTCCCAAACACAAACTCTGCATTGATTAAACAATTAGTCCCCATTTCTCCCTCTCCCAGCCGTGGGCACCTGCCATTCTACTTTCTGTCTTTATGAATTTAACTATATATATTTTCCATCCTTTCACTTTCAATCCATTTGTGCCTTGGATCTAAACTGAATCTCTTGTAGATAGTGTATAATTGGATGATGTTTTTAAAATCCATTCTGTCAATCTATGCCCTTTGATTGGGGAGTTTAAACCATTTACATTTAAAGTAGTTACCAGTAGGAAAGGACTTATTTTTGCCATTTTGTTATTTGTTTTCTGTATGTCTTAGGTTTTTTTGTCCCTGTTTCTTCCATTACTGATGTCCTTTTTCTTTAGGTGATTTTTTGTTGTGACATGTTGTAATTCCCTTCTCTTTCCTTTTGTGTATATTCTGGATGTTTTCTTTGTGGTTACCATAGGGATTATATATTATATTAAATATAACATCCTAAGGTTATAACAATCTATTTTTCCCTTTTTTATTGTGGTAAAACACACATACAATTTACCATCTTAACTATTTTTTAAGTGTGTAGGCCAGTGGTCGTGAATATAGTCAAAATGTTGTGAACCATCACTACTATCTATACCTTTCCATTTTGGAAAACTGAAACTCTACAACTATTAAATAATAACTCCCTAAGCCTCCCTACCCCCAACCCCTGGCAATCACCATTTTATTTTCTGTCTCTATGATTTTGACTATGCTAAGTATTTTGTATAAGTGGAATCATACAGTAGTTTTCTTTCTGTGACTAGTTTATTTCACCCAGCATAATATTCCCAGGGATCATCCATATTGTAGCATGTGTCAGAATTTCCTTCCTTTTTATGGCTGAATAATATTCCATTGTATTATATGTCACATTTGGTTTATCCATTTATCCACTGATGGAGACTTGGGTTGTTTCCATGTTTTAGCTACTGTGAATGATGCTGCTGTGAACATGGGTATACAAATATATCTTCAAGAACCTGCTGTCAATTATTTTGTGTATACAGTCATCTTTCTGTATCCATGGAGGATTGGTTTCAGCATCTTTTTTTTTTTTTTTTTTTGAGACAGAATCTTGCTCTTTTGCCCTGGTTAGAGTGCCATGGCATCAGCCTAGCTCACAGCAACCTCAAACTTCTGGGCTTAAGCGATCCTTCTGCCTCAGCCTCCCGAGTAGCTGGGACTAAAACTGTTCCATCCACCATGCCTGGCTAATTTTTTTTTTCTATATATATTTTTAGCTGACTAGATAGATCATTTCTTTCTATTTTTAGTAGAGATGGGGTCTCGCTCTTGCTCAGGCTGGTTTCGAACTCCTGACCTCGAGCAATCCACCCGCTTCGGCCTCCCAGAGTGTTAGGATTACAGGCGTGAGGCACCGCGCCTGGCCCCAGAATCAGCTTTAAAGTCTAAGCTCCAAAGTCCTATCTAAATCATATATGGGTGAGACTCAAGGCACAATTCATCCTGAGGTAAATTTCCCTCCAGTTTTTTTTTTTTTTTTTTGAGACAGAGTCTCACTTTGTTGCCCGGGCTAGAGTGAGTGCCGTGGTGTCAGCCTAGCTCACAGCAACCTCAAACTCCTGGGCTTAAGCGATCCTCCTACCTCAGCCTCTGGAGTAGCTGGGACTACAGGCATGTGCCACCATACCCGGCTAATTTTTTCTATATATATTTTTAGTTGTCCAGATAATTTTTATTTCTATTTTTAGTAGAGACGGGGGTCTCGCTCAGGCTGGTCTCGAACTCCTGACCTTGAGCGATCCACCCGCCTTGGCCTCCCAGAGGGCTAGGATTACAGGCGTGAGCCACCACGCCCGGCCTCCCTCCAGTTTTGAGTCTGTGAAATCAAACAAGTTATGTACTTCCAAAGTACAATGGTGGGACAGAGATAGGACAGACATTCCCATTCCAAAATGGAGAAATGGGGGAGAGAAAAAGAAAGAGGTAACAGTTCCCAAGGAGGTCCAAAACCTAACAAGGGGCTGGGCATGGTGGATCACACCTGTAATCCTAGCACTCTGGGAGGCTGGGGTGGGAGGATCGCTTGAGCTCAGGAGTTGAAGACCAGCCTGAGGCAGAGCGAGACCCTGTCTCTACGAAGAACAGATAAATTAACCAGGTGTGGTGGCATGTGCCTATAGTCCCAGATATCCAGGAGGCTGAGGCAAGAGGATCGCTTGAGCCCAGGAGTTTGAGGTTGCTGTGGCTATGATGATGTCACTGCACTCTACCCAGGGTGACAGAGTGAGACTCTGTCTCAAAAACAAACAAACAAAAAGCCCCAACAAGGCAAACAACATTAAATATTAAGATTTGAGAATAATCTTTGATTCCACATCCCTCCTTCCAGACACACTGGGACCAAGGTTGGGCCCCAAGATCTTGAGCAGTCCTGCTTCCATGGCTTTGCTGAGTGCTCTACAGCACCCTTTGAACTCTAGGTGAGGGCAGTGCCTCCATTGCTCTTGCGCTGCGTGAGCCTACAGAGTTAGCGCCACACGAATGCCACCCAAGCTCATGGTCTGCACCCTCCACACACTGCGGGGTGGCTGAGGAGCCCTGCACTGGATGCCAGAGCAGAGACCTGGGGTGGCGCTGGACAGCCTCGAAGATCTCTGAAATACCTTTGAGGTCATTCTCCCACTGCATATATTTTTCTTTTTTCTCTCTTCTTCTTTTTTTTAGAGACAGGGTCTTGCACTGTTGCACAGGCTGGAGAGCAGTGGTGCAATTATAGCTCACTGTAACCTCAAGTTCCAGGGCTCAAGCGGTCCTCCTGCCTCAGCCTCCTGAGTAGCTGAGACTACAGACACGTGTCACCACACCCAGCTAACTGAAAAAAAATTTTTTGTAGAGATAGGGTCTCACCATGTTGCTCAGGCTCATCCCAAACTCCTGGCCTCCCAAAGTGCTGGGATTACAGACAGGAGCCACCAGGTTTTGCCCCATCCTCCGTTGTCTTGATGAATAACACCAGGCTACCTTCTATCCATATTCATCTCCTTATCAAATGGTCACTTGGCCACACCCTTGGCTTGCCCTTGAGAGAAAACCATGCTTTTTATTCTTTACATGGCCGGGCCAAGAATTTACCAAATCTTTGTGATCCACTTCCCTTTTAGTTATTGTTGGGAGCGGTCTCTGATTACGGGTGAGCACATAGCCAATAGAATCATTGCTGGGAGCCTTGTCAGGGCCCTCTACCAATCACTTCCCGCCACGACTACCTGCAATGGTATATAAGCCCACTGTCCTTCCTGTTCGGGGTCTCTCGCCATGTAACTAGACTAGATGCCTCATTAAACTGCTGTTGGAAGAACTCCAGTTTGTTGCGTCGTCCTTGCAGGCGAGTGCGGCGCGACAAGTTATAAATTAAATTCTATCTTTAAATTGTTTCTCTCTTCTCACACTTTCCTGTGAGTGGTTAAGAAAAGCCACACAGCACCCTGAACACTTTGCTGCTTAGAGGTTCCTTTCCACCAAATACCCTCGTTCACCACTCTTAAATTATGCCTTCTGTGAAGTCCTAGGACATGAACATAATTCAGCCAAGTTCTTTACTACTTTATAGCAAGGATGTTCCTTTCCCTAGTTTTCAATACCTTGTTCCTTGTTTCTATCCGAGACTTCATCAGAATAATCTCCACTGTCAGGACCACTTCAGTAATCTCTAAAAAGAACAAGACTTTCCCCGTAGCTCTTTTCATCACCAGAATTGCCCTTAGTGCTGCATTCAGGACAATCTAGGTTTTTTCCAGCCTTCACTTTAAAACTGTTCCAGCCTCTACCTGCTACCCAGTTCCAAAGCCACTTCTGCATTTTTAGATATTTCTTGCAGCAACACTCTACTTCTCAGGTACCAGTTTCTGTCATCGTCCACTTTGTGCTGCTGTAACAAGGAAACAGACTGGGTCATTCATAAGGAACAGAAATTTATTTCTCACAGTTCTGGAGGCTGGGAAGTCCAAGATCAAGGTGCCGGCATCTGGTGTGGGCCTTCTGGCTGTGTCCTCACACGGTGGAAGGCAGAAGGGCCAAGAGAGAGAAGAGACAAACAGTGTCCTCATATGGCAGAAGAGCAGAGAACACTTTCGGGGCTCAGAAACCAATACCCCAAAATACGGCACTTTGATACACTGAACTGAAGAACAGGCCTCTCAAGGTCTCTCTGACCTTCACCGGCATCCCCCGTCTCTCAATTCTTTCTCCCAAAGCATAGGATGAAGTTACCCTCTGAAGTTCCCGTATCTGCCTAAAGTCTGCACCTGCCAAACAAGAAAACAATTACTAGTCCCTTCCTTGAGTTTTCACTAACTGAACTCATGTCATGGGAAGAAAGATTGAAGTCTATCAGTGCACCCAGACAGACTTTTGTCACAAACCATTGTCTGCCCTGCGGGCCCAACAGACTTTGTCCCAGGCCATTCATTGTACTGTTCTTCAAGCCCACTGAGTTCCCCTAAAAATCATTCACTACCTGCCTAAAATCAACACTGCCCATCTCCCTTTCCCCTAAGAAGGGTGTATAACCATCTGCATTTGCACAGTGGGGTAACCACTGATTTTCTCCGTGTGTGGTAATAAATTTGTATGCCGTTTTTCCTATTAATCTACCTTTTGTGAGTTTATTTCACAACCAATCTTCAGAGGGCAAAGGGGAACTTTTTCCTTGGCCCCAGCAACCCACTCCCCAAGCCCGTTTTACAGCAGCATTAATCCCTTCACGAGGACGGAGCCCTCACGACCTAAGCACCTATGAGGCCCCACCTCCCAACACTGTTGCGCTGGGGATTAAGTTTCCAACACACGAATTTTGGTGGGGACAAAAACATTCAACCATAGCACTAAATCTTCTCGTGTATTTTCTGAGCATGTATCTCACTTGGGCCTATGTGGCCTTTTTGAGTCCCCTCTATACACGGCTGCTTTCATGTCTTAATTTCTCAAAGTCTCAGGCCAGCTTCTCCTTGAGGCCTTAGCTGGTCTGCGGTGTCTCCACCCACAGTCTTGCCCAGGCGTCTGCAGGTCTCGTCTTCCTGTAGCTTTGGTAGGCAGCGCCTACCACTTCGCACTGTGCCCCACCCCTGCGCCCTTCAGAGCTCCAGCTGGGGAGGTAGAAACTAGCCCTGCAGACAGCCCCCCCGACAAGTTAGAACACTGCAGATAAGGTTTGCTTTGCTCCCTCCAGTTTGAGGGAGGATTTGGGGACCGCACTATGGCCTCCTCCAGACCAAGAATGTGCCATGCTGAGGAGGTGGTAGAGCAAGGTAAGCAAAAATGCCACGACCTTTCCAACTGCTTTGCATATGGCTTTTTCTTGATCGGCCGTTCATCTGGATACTGTCGACATTTGACTGTTTTCCTGAGCTCCACAACACTTAAGCCAGTGTTTGGTTGTTTTTGGTCTCTCCATGGGGGAAAAAGAGCTTTGAGTCTCCTAGTCTGCCATTTTGCTGATGTCACTGTATCCAGATTTTTTCTTAATGCCATAGGAAGCCTTTTTTGAGTTGAGGATAGATAGTATTTCTGGGGTATTAAGAATGGGCAGGGTGCACAATGGATCAGAGAAGAAACAGTGCTGGCATCAACTAACCTGTCTCGTCACACAGGCCATATGCAATCTGAGGTTTGACTTTGTGGTCCAAGTATACTGCACTGAGCTTGGCACATACCATGTGCTCAACAAACCTTTGTTGCTGAGGACACCCAAAACTGTAGTAATAGTGACTGAACACAGAATCCTCAACGTAGCGCACACTGCACGGCAGGTGAGGCGGCCAGGACTAAGTTCACCCCGTGAGACTTCTGCGTCATGCTGGAGGGCCGCACCCCACCGGGATTTGCTAAGCCAGCTCTTAAAGCACCCATGGAAAGAGCCTAAATGATCTGCAGAAAAGTAGGCCACACTGAGGACCCTGTGGAGGAAAGCTCTCTTCCTGACTCTAGAACCTTCTAAATTAGCGGTCAGCAAATTATAGTTTGCTGCCTAATTTTGGGGAATAAAGTTTTACTGGAACACAAACTCATCTGTTTATGTACTGTATATGGTTGCTTTTGTGCTATACCAGCAATCATATGATCTGCAAAACCTAAAACGCTTGCTGGTCCTTTACAGAAGATTTGCTGACTCCTGATCTAAACAAACTGTGAGGAGTTGGGCACGGTGGCTCACACCTGTAATCCCAGCAACTTGGGAGGCTCAGGCGGGAGGTTTGCTTGAGGCCAGGAGTTCAAGACCAACCTGGGCAATACAGTGAGATCCTGTCTCTATAAATAATTTTTAAAAATAGCCAGGCATGGTGGTGTGCACCTGTAGTTTCAGCTACTCAGGAGGCCGAGGCAGGAGGGTCACTGGAGCCCAGGGACATCAATCTTCTGCTCATGGTGCTCCTAGTTCTCAGGCCTTCAGACCCAGACTGGAATCCACACCACTGGCTCTCCAACTCTCAGGCCTTCAAATTATACCACGGGCTTTCCTGGGTCTCTAGCTTGCAGGCTTCCCAGCCTCTACGATCATGTGAGCCATAACATAATAAATGTCTTCCTAGAGGTATATGGAAACCCTAATACTCACCTTTCACTACGCTATAAATTCTTGAGAGCTAGTGTGGCTACACAATAGATTAGGGAAATGACACCTATTAATTCACGAATGAGCCCTGAATAAATGGGAAGCCCTCTAAGGTGGCAGCAGGTCATAATGTGACTTTTAAGCAAAAGAGGCAAGGAAAAATTTTCAATAAACCTCAAACTGGGTATCTATTTAATTTTTCAAGAATTTAGTAGTACCTTCCTAAAAAATTTCTCCATGTTAAAAACCAGAGGTTTCCCCACCAAAAAGTCCCCAAACACATGTCTACTCTTTACCCTAGTTGCTGGTGAACTAAGAAGACCACAAAAGTCAGGAATAATAAAGGAAGGCTATGTTAATGGAAAAAAAACCCAAACTCTGTAAAATTATTTAAAGAGGCTTATTCTGAGCCAAGTATGTGTGACTGCACCCTGGGGAGCCAAGCCCAAGAAGTCTTGAGCGACTGGTCCCAAGGCAATAGGGCTACAGTTTGGTTTTATATTTTAGGGAGACAGGAATTGCAGGTAAATACACTGGTTTGGCCTGAAAATGTGGGACATCTAGAAGTGGGGGCTTACAGGTTATAGGTGGGTTCAAAGACTCTTAGATCTGAAATTGGTTAAAGAAATAAAACTTTGTCTAAAAGCTTGGGATATTTTAAGATAAGGAAGTCTGCTAAATCAGAAAGTCACAGTACACTGACTCAGCCTGCGTGTGATTTAGCCTTTGCCTTGCATGGCCTTAAGTCCTGTTAATAATTTAGTATCTTATTGTCACAAAGAGTCTGTTTTGTAAGTCTTATGATCTCTGTTTTAACATTAATGCTGGTCAACTGTACCTTAAACTTTAAAAAGGAGGAAGTGTAACAAGGTGTGTCTGACCTCTCCTTCCCTTCCTGGCCAAGAACTCAATTTTTTTTTCTGGGGTCCTCTTGGCTAAGAGGGGATCCATTCAGTCAGCAGGAGCTTAGGATTTTATTTTAGTTCACAGCTGGTAGACGTAAAGATACAACACCCAGCTATAATCAATGGGCCAGATGCTGGCGCGGGTTCTAAAAACTGCCTTCTTCACCTGCTCCAGAGCCTGCGCCAGCCCCTCTCAGGGCTGCCTCTCCTGGAAGTAAGAGTGACAGGACTGGGCCCCGCCTCCATGTATGGGACATAATTAAACTGCCGACTACAAGGACAACATGCAAACAAATACACTTGTTTTCTTTTTAAGGAATGAAACAGACACATGGTCAAAAATTAAAACCATAAAGAAGGATATAAAATGAAAAGCAAAGCTCACAGACTCCCAATTCTCACCCCCAGACGTGATTGTGGTTTTTTGTGTAAATTATGACTTTTTTTCCTGAAATGTTTTGCTATTAAGGTGATAGGAATTTTACACAGAACATACACTTCTTATAAAGGTTATGTCTTCCAGAGCCTGGTTTAATAAAAAACTGAGGCTAAATTCAGGTCCCAAATATAGAAACTGAAAATTTTCTTGAAATCCAATAAAAATTTTAGATCTAAATAGTCAGTCAACCTTAAAAAAAAAATCACATAATTTAGCCTAAGTCAGATTTGACTTTACCCATGACAATACAAATTCTTCAAAGATTTGTAAGATGTCACAAGTTGACAATCACCTGGGAAAAACTTTATTATTAACTAGAGGAAGCCCTCAATCCATCAAGAAAAACCACCTAACGCACTTAAAAAGAAATGGCATACAAATGAGATAGGCACTTGTGTGCCCTGACAACTAAATCAACAGCTCCTGGTCAAATTCCCAACACTGGAGAGTTAAAAAGACAAGCTGTTACTTTCAGTGTTGCCTGTAAACAGATTTCAGGTGATCCTTGGATGATAAAGTTCAGATGAATATAACTGCAATCAGTTGGGAGCTGGGGTGTAGGAGTTGCAAGGGCGGGAAAAATTATCCAATTAACAGTAGCACTGAAGATGTGTCGTCTTACAAAATGAGTACCAATTTGAAAAAACTAATGTCTATGGCCATTTTCTTTCCCCAAACAGAGAACAGAGTGAATATGGTAAATCTGATTTTTAACAATACTCCTAGGACCTAAAGCAACCACATTCCTGTAGCAACTAAACTTTCCAAAGCCTGAATATTAAAAAGGTCCTCACATGCTACTCATCATAATATTTTAAATTCAAAAACTAATGCAACAGCCAGCAAATTCAAATTCTTACTAATCAACCTCTGGTTCTTACACATTCTGTCCATGGAAAGAGCTACATATAACTGTGCCCTCTTTAGAGATGTAAATGATTTGCCCATTGTGCAAATGAGGCTCACCCAGTCTCCACAGCCGGCACCAGCCCTGGGCTGCTGTCTCAGGGAAGGAAACTGAGGGCAGTCAGGAAGGCAGACAATACTGCATTTCTGTTGCCACTGTCATTCAGCCTGGAGTGCCGCTTTCCAATTTTTCAACTGGCATGAGCTGGTCCCTAACATTTAAGACTAAACAAAGCCTATGCCAGCAGAGGAAAGGGGCATTCAGAGCTGATGAATTGGCCAGGCCTGCCTTTTCTTATCTCTGCTGTTCTCGAGGAAATTCCTCTAAGGTAAGCCAAGGTCAGTGGCTCACTGTAACCTGGAGCAACTATCTGCAGCTGTGGGAGTTTTCAGTCATCTAAGCAGATTCTCCTAATCCAGCTCTCATCCCAGCAGCTCTGAGCCTCTGCTTGGGAGGCTCCCAGGGAAGCAGATGAAACTAATTAGGACACAGCCTATCAACGGAAACACAGCATTTCACCCGCTGTGTACAGAGACCTCGCCGCAACTGGGGCAAAGGCCATAGAGGAAACATTTCTACCACAGAGGGGTCCACAGTCATCGTCTTCTGCTCTTGAGCTCTCTGCCCTGACAACCTTAGCCTGTCTTCACCATGTTTCTTTTCCCAGAGGCACAAATATTTCTGTTCAGCTTGTTTTTGAGAAAGGCTTATTTTTGTGATTTACCCAACTGACCATGAAATCGGGCCTGTTGGGATAGAGGCTAAAATCAAATCAACAATCCTCTCAAAGTCCAGGAAATGGCTGCTGGGCCTTCGGTCTTCACGAATGCCGGCCAGCTGCACTCCTCTATGCCGGGTCCTCTTCATCCATTGCCACGTCACTGCTGATGTTTGTCTTTTGCTGAGCCTCCGGCCCCGCGGGCAGAATGCTTGTGACTGTGTGGAGAAGAGCTTCGATCTGCTCCTCTGTGAGCCGTTCTTCACTCTCTTCTACCATCTGCAGAAGAAAGAAACCCTCCCAGGGGTTACAAATGAGCGTCACAGCCCTGGTCCGTCCTGGCCCTTCCTGCTCGCGTTGTTCCCGGTCCCACCCCAGCCTCCGGACACACAGACCTGGGTCCTGAGCCGCCCCAGGTCCTCCCCGTCTTCCAGATGGAAGCGTGAAAAGCCAGCTCAAATCCTGCTGAGCCAGCGTGCCTGCTCAAAGTGGGTCAGTGAAAAAACTGACTTGCAGGACAGCATTTTTCTTTAAAAAAAGCCTGAACAGTTCTATACCCACCCACATCCATATGCAGATGTGACTATGTTGTATACACAAAGAAAACTCACCTCTAGGAAGTGAAATGGCACTTTATAAACTTTTGTATTTCACAGCAAGCACATCTGTAATTTAATGAACTGTATCAGCAACTCATTTGGTGACCAAATGGTCTATACCCATCTAATCCTCACTACCGCTGGTAACAGCCCTACAGAGAGGGCCCCCCACGTGCCTGGAGCTGCACCCTGCGGTCTATCCATTACTTCTTTTACCCCTCGCGACAATCCTGGCGAGGGGCAGAACTGGAATCCAAGCCAGGCCTGCCCAGGTCTAAAGCCCACAAGGGAACACGCTCCGTGTGGCCATGGTCATCTCCTGCGAGGGCGGGACAGGGGTCTGACGAATGCCGGCTGGGGAACAAGCCCACACTGCCCCTCAACAGCCCACATAAAGCCTGGTTTCTGGCGTGGTCCCAGAAATCTGAATGCAGAGACGACACTCACGTCTAATTCTAGATCATGTAGTCAACCACCTTTTTAAGAGCAGCATGCAGGCAGTCAAGTTACCTGTGTTCACTTGGTGGCATTAACATCTATCGCAAATACCTTTCTCAGCTAAAGGTGTGTGGGGCCCTAGTCTATAGCATTTCCCATGGCAATCGCTGAAATCTGGCAAATGGAATCAAAAGAAGTTCTGAAAGAAACCCTTGAAGATTTAAGTAAAACAAGATGACAGGCTAGGTTTGCAATCCTGAAAAGGACCTCAGTCCGACCGCCTTGCTTTACAGACGATGATAGTACAGAAGTTTAAGAAGTCAAGTGGTAAGTCTAAGATCATACCACAGACTCCTGACAAAACACTGGTCTCCTCATTCACTTCAGCCCAAGAATGTTTCCACAACTAGATAATGATCCTGGGCGTTCCAGGATAGGGAAGATCCTGAGTGAGCCAATGGGGGTTACTTTCCATTATGCTGTGAAACAAAGTGACCATTTTCTAAAGATTCAAGAGCTCTGTAAAATGGAAATTCTCTACCATACAAGAAACCATCCTCAAAAACCCAGTTTTAAAATCAGACATGCAAAGTTAGGGTCTGTAAAAAGCAATAATCTAACAGACTGCCCCCAAAGAACACAGGAGGAAGAAGGGACATATCTGAAATTTTATTATTTAATACAGAGAAAAGATGATCTTCACTTAAGAATGTCTACAAGTTCATGAATAATCAGTATAAGCAGCTGACAGACAACCTCCCACCAGTACTTGTGCAGCGCTCCACAGTTTGTGAGGGGATTTCTGGAATCACTGCGACCAGGGCTTCTAAGAGCCCAGTACATAGAGCCAGAACAATCTGCAGGTGAGCCAGTGGAGGTTCGGTGTTCTAAGGGGAACAGAGTCTCACAGGAAGTGGGGACAAGGCCTTCCGACTTGGAATCCCGGCTCCTAGAACACCGTGCCTTCCAGCAGGAGGCTTCCATCATTTCCTCTCCCAAAGATGCTGTACGGCAGCCAGCATCCACTGGCTTGACAGTTTGGTTGTGTGACCTCTGAGGAGTCTTCTTAGAAAACCAGAGAGGACCCCTTGCACCCCAATCTCTGGGTCTGGCAGTTGCAACACTGATCAAGTATCAGCCAGGTGTATTCTTAGCAATAGGTTCTATAACTCAAGACTTTTTATAATCACTAAATTACTAACAGGCATAGATGTTAGTATCATTCAGGACAGTGGCTGATGAGGTCACAGGGTTCACTGACCTGTCTTGAGGCCAGGGGGCTCCCAAATAGTTCTAAAGGGCCAGCCAACCAGGCATGCCAGAGGTCACAATCCAGGTAGCCAGCCTCCTTTCCACACAGACCCCCTGAGTCAGCAGGCAGTCACCAGAGGATCACAACAAATCACAGCTGAGGCACAACCAAAGAGGTAAAGCTTCGGCCTCCAAAACCTGGCTCCCAACCAGATACCAACAAATGCTGGATGCTGGGACTGCTTTCTGGACTCAGGGAGAATAAATGGCTGTGAGGTTACCACAGGGAACTTTTCAAGCGCTTTGCAAGTGTCACTCTATGTGAAACCCTCATTTTTTTATCCCTCTCTGGTGAGAGGGGGATGCTGCTATAAACCCTGGTAAATAACTTTGTAGCCAAATCCCAGGGCGGGAAAATCTGGCAATAAAATGGTCTAACTGCTGGGAAACAAATATAATTTTTTTTTTAAATCAAAGCCTACCTAATTTGTAGGAAGGTTAAGAGAACAATCTAAGGGGATACCACACATCTTTCTTCTTACCAAGGAAAAGTACATGGCTTAGAGGAAGAAAGTAAAGCATCTGAATCAGATACACCCAAATCAGCCACTCACCAGCCCTTTGGGCTAACATGGAGAGAATACGTGCCAGGGTGAGGGCATTAAGAGTTTACACAGGCAATGACTGGCACCACGACCAAAGCCCGAGACCACGCCTGGCATAAGCAGGCACTCTTAAGAGCAGCTCATCTTCCCAAGTAATGATAGCACTTTCTACAGGCTCTGGGATGAGGTCACACTAATCCTCCTCATCTCTTCTCTCCATCTGTCATTAAGCCACAGATAACATATGCTGCTGATTAAAGTTAGAGGAGACATGACATGTGATCTCTAACCCAGAGGGAGAGGCATTAGTTTCTTGCCGTTTTGTTTGTTTCTTTTCTCTCCTCTAAGTTGGATCTCCAGCACAGTGTAAAGCATCAGAATGATGAGGATACAAAAAAAAAAAAAAAGGATTTCTATTTAGCCTAAAGGCCAGTCAGTTCCCCCAGAAAAACACCTTTTATGGAAGAAATTTTTCTAATTTAATTTTGGGTGCATTTTGAGGGGCAGGGCCGGGCGCAGTGGCTCACGCCTGTAATCCTAGCCCTCTGGGAGGCCGAGGCGGGTGGATCGCTCGAGGTCAGGAGTTCGAGACCAGCCTGAGCGAGACACCGTCTCTACTAAAAATAGAAATAAATTATCTGGACAACTAAAAATATATATAGAAAAAATTAGCCGGGCATGGTGGTGCATGCCTATAGTCTCAGCTACCTGGGAGGCTGAGACAGGAGGATCGCTTAAGCCCAGGAATTTGAGGTTGCTGTGAGCTAGGCTGATGCCACGGCACTCACTCTAGCCAGGGCAACAAAGCGACACTCTGTCTCAAAAAAAAAAAAAAAAAAAAAAAAAAGGCAGAAACAACTCTACGAAGACAATGACAGTTTTAGTCAAAAATTAAATATCCCATGAGCCTTTAAAAAGTTTTTTTATAAGCCAATTCTAAAGATCATAGGTATTTTTGACCAATTTCTTCCATATTTTTCTAAACGAAGTTTGACAAAGAGCTAAATATTTCTAAAATGGACTTTGGAAAGAGCTTTATTTTCATTTTATTAATTCTCCAGACAAAAAAATTTTTAACTGCCTGTTAGATGGCCTGCTTAATATTTGTAGCTTACTGATGTTCTCTGCCCTGTAAAAAGAAGGAAACTGCCATGGTGTGCCTGCCAATATGGTGGCAAAGTTGTATTCTTGGACCTCATTTTTACATTCCCCTTGCACCATCTTAGGCCTTCTACTCCGGCTGCCCTCCCCAATTCTAAAGCAGTATCCTGGGACTGCAACGTGGATTTTACAAATGATGGGCCTCCACGGGGTGGTTTTATGCAGGAAACCGAGATGACCACATCTGTGGTTCTGGAGGTGACTATGACAGCGGGTGGACAGTGGACTGGAGCGGCCAGACTGGAGGCAGAAAGAAGGGTCAGAGGACAACTGTAAGAGCTGTGTGGAGAAATGACGACAGAAATCAAAGCAGTGCAGTAAAGAGAGAAGAAAGAATATGAGACAGAGAGAACAGAATTTGGAGACCGACTGAATAGGAGATAAAAGAAGAGAATGACTTCAGGTTTCTGGCGTGGGAGACCAGGCAGGAGGGTGTGAGAGGAAGAACGTGTGGGAAAGTGCACACGTGCTCCCTTCACGAAGGAAGGGGGAAAGGGAAGAGCGGGGCGAAGGGTGGGAGTGTGGGAGATAAGCTGCACCAGAGACACGTTAGTTGAACGTTTTTATGTAACATCTGGTTGGCAACGACACCTACTGGGAAGCAATGGCCAGAATGGCCCGGGACGTCAGGGGAGACAAGAGCTGCCAAGTCACAGGCCCAAACCCTGTGGGAGGAATTAAATTTCCTCCAGTCTTTTCTTCCCGTAAGTCCATGCTAAAAGTCTCCTTTCTCTTAAACAGCGGGGTGGTTGAGCAGGCTCCTCAGACAAGGGCAGTTCCTGCCTGGACCGTCCACAGCCTTTCTCCATCTCAGCCCCAGAAAACAGCTCCTCAAGCTCAGGAGGCCTTTACTCACCAGTTGGATCTCGACAGCAGTCACAGGCCTGTGATTCAGCAGCTGAAGCTTTTCAGCTCTGTCAAAAGAAAAGCACAAAGCATTTAAAACTCTCACACCCCTAAGGATCTCGAGTCTTGACCAAGCTGTTTAGAGAATATTTTGTCAAATAAAAAAAATGGAAGGCTGGGTGCAGTGGCTTACGCCTGTCATCCTAGCACTTTGGGAGGCTGAGGCAAGAGGATCACTTGAGGTCAGGAGTTCAAGACCAGCCTGGGCAAAAGTGAGACCCCATCTGTACAAAAAATACAGAAATTAGCCAGGCATGGTGGGAGTGCCTGTAGTCCCAGCTACTTGGGAGGCTGAGGCAGGAGGACTGTTTGAGCCCAAGAGTTTGAGGTTGCTGTGAGCTGTGATGATGCCACTGCACTCTAGCCGGGGTGACAGAGTGAGACCCTGTCTCAAAAACAAAAACAAAAATGGAGAAACACTGGAACATAGTACTCAGTTTCTTCAACTGTAAAATGGGAGAATGGAAACAGGAGAATGTATGTCAGTGACTCTTACCCAAGGGTACAGATGTGTACCAGAATCCTAAAGGGTATAGAGGCATGATTGTAAGAACTGGAGCAGCAGTAGAGGTGCAGTTTTAAACAACTTATTTGACATTGACACAGTACGTTTTGTTTGGGAAATATGAAGAAAATAATGTTTTCTCAATCTAACTTACAGAAAGTAAAGATTAACAAAATCACCTTGGTTGGTTGGTCATTGCTTAGAAATGGGTGAATTCTTCTCTGAGATTAAGATTAAATGTTACCCAAGTTTGACTTGTTATCTCAGTAAACGAAACGGACTAAAGGGGCAGAGGTTAATACACGGAAGCACAAGGTCCAGTCCCCAGCCTCAAAAAGCTTTCGATCAGCTGGGGAAGGAAGACAAATACATGCAGATTTTCACAACAAAAGATTTAAGTAACAGTTAAACATAATTATCTGCCACAAAGAAACATATAGCTCATTGCTGAGAGGGTGGTTGAAATGTGTGGACCCTAAAAGATGACAGGACTTCAAAGGTAAGAGAATGACTCCAATCATTACCCCCGTGCAGGTGACAAATTCTAAATTTCTCTCTCAGTCTTACTCTGGAGCTCCAGATCCATCTTTCAATTCAGTTCAGTAAGTTTAAAGGCATTCTGGAATAAAAAGATAAATAAGCCACCATTCCCACAGCCTTGTGTTTGGGGAAGCAGTACCCAGTCTCCCTAAGCCTCAGTTTCATCACCTGCAAAACAGGAATAATAATAGTACTTACTATCTTATGAGGGGATTACGAGGGATGAAAATCTACTATTTATAGTGGCAGAAGCTACCATTTATTCAATATTACATGCCTTCCACGTGGAAAGCATATTTAACCCCCAGACTGAGCTGATGCTGGGACAGTAAATAACTTGTCCAAGCTAACAAAGCTAGAAAATGGCCGAGCTGGAGCTCCGCATGGCAGCTCATGTTCTTGACCATCTGCTGCTGGTATACACGTGGTAAGGGAGGGGAAGCGTTCATCGTGATGTCTGGCCCACAGCAGTTTCTTCGTAAACAGTAGTCATTGCTAAGGCAGTTGCAGACAAATTCTACGTCTCATAATCCCCCAAACGTTTACTCTAGACTTGAAAAGGCAGACTTCATTGAGATGACCCTTGTTCTGGGCCACGAAGGATTTTCTAGGGAAAAGGAATGGGAGGAATGGGCAGTAAGGCACGCACAACACAAGTAAACACCTGCAGGAACAGAAGTTCGTGGAGTTTCAGGAAATAGAGAGGTGTGGGATGAGAGGTGGCAGAGCCATCTGGGACAAGAGTAAAGGGCCCCATCAAGAGGCTGGATGTTACTCTGTAGAAAGAGCAACCAAGGAAAAGAGTGGAAGCTCTGGCTGGTACGGCTAGCAATTCTGGAAGATCTGAGAAAATGCAGGAAAGTGAGGAAAGCACTGTGCTACTCCTGGGTGAGAGAAAAAGAGGTTGTGAACTTGGGCAGCGGCGGCAGGGATGGCGATAAGAGCCTGGGCATGTGAAATGCTCCCAGCCACCCTCAGGTAAAGTCGACGGGACCTGACAACTGCCTAATTTGGGTGGGAGGGAAGTGGAGTGAAGGAACAGACAGTGTCGACATTAGCCTGAGCGTTTAGAAAAAATACATTGTTCAAAATCAAATCTCAGTTTGCAGTACTTTTGTAACTACAAAGAGGTTTCTGTTAAAAAGTTTGAGTTCTAATTTGGTCTAGAACTACAGAAGAAAACAGAGCTAGATTTACTTGTAAGGACCCATGTGAAACCATGGAGGGAGTACTGTAACCCAGAGACCAACTGCAGAGTACCTGAAGACCCAGGACAGAGCACCACAGGCACCTCCACTTAAGGGGCCAGGAGAAAAGGCAGAGGAGGAGAAGGAGCAAAGAGAGAAAAAGAAAACCTGGAGAATAGTGTTAGGGAAACTAAGAGAGGAGAAATTCCAGGACAGAGGTCTTGTCTTGTTGCACTGGCTACGACATAAAAAGCATAAAAGATTTGGGGGGAGGGAAGGGAAGAAAAGTAGGCTGATAGTGTAGAAGTCACTGGATTTGCCACAGAAGAGTTCACTGGTGGCCTGTGCAGGCAGTTCAGTGGGACGACAGTGGTGCTGACAGCTGGACTGCGGGTGACGGTGGAGGAAACAGGCTCCAGAGGGAGAGTGAAGAGCATCTGCCAGCTGGGGAGACAAGCACGTGGACAGGCTGAAACTACAGAAGGAAAAGGAAAGACCCTCAGGAACCGTGGTCCAAAGTTCCAGTGAAGGGACTCACGTTCCACTGAGACCACAGCCATGAGGGCAGAAAAAGCAAATTTGAGAGGGTTTGAAGGGAGAAGAGTTTTGTCGGTGAAGCAGAAGTGAAGTTAGCACTGGGGGGTCTCCGTGTGAAGAGGGCTATCTGGTGAGGAGGGGACTAAGTAAAACACAGACCCTCCCACACTGTGTGTGCTCCAGTCTGGGGGGTGTGGTGGGGACACAAACACTCCCTGCAGGCGTCACGACCAAGCTTGTCTCATTGTCTCTGCCTTTTCCCCTGGCTTCTCAACTCCCGCCCCAAGTGACCAACAAAGCCGTTCTTGCTGAAGGGCCCAGTGCCCTCCACATGGAAACTAGTGGATGCTTCTCTGTCCGATTCTACCGTCTCTGTGGCATCTGACACTGCTGATCACGCCCTCCTTAACACTGTCTGCCCTCGTGGCTTCCACACCCCATTCTTCTCAGTTCTCTTATCTCTCTGATTATTCCTTTTCCATCTCAGTTTTTTTCCTTCTGCTTGCCTCTTGCATTCCCATGGTGCCATCTTTCATCCTCTGACCCTTTGACTGAGTTTCTCATCCAAACCTCACAATCTCAATTGTTACTATAGGCTTTAACCAAGAAATCCATGTTTTTGTGCTATGTGAGCTGCACCCCAGACCTTTGTAGTCAAATGCCTACTAGGTATCTCCACCTCGACATCTCAGATACACTTCAAACTCAACACACCCCAGAGTGATGTGACTGTCCTTCCCAAGAAACCAGCACTTTTCTCTGTACTTCTCACCTTGGTGAAGAGCCAAACACCCAGGCCAGAAAGCTGAGGGTCCCCTTGACTCCTCCCTCTCACCCACTGCCCATAGTCAGTCACCAGGTATCACTGGTTATATTTCTTCCAAGATCTCTGTCCCTTCCTCACCATTTCTAGGGGCCATTTCAACCTCTTGGTTAGAAGATAATTTCCCCCCACCCCCTGGAGGCCTGCCACCTTTTCAGTCTACCTTCACTCTTACAAATAAAGTATTTTTTAAAAGATGGAAGTCCGGTCATCTCATTATCCTGCTTGTAATCCTCCCACTGTCCTCGCAGGTTTTGGTCTGAACTTCAATTTCTTTAGTTCAGCCCCCAGAACCCTTTGAAAGCTGGTTTTTGTCAGTCTCTCTAGCTTCAGGTGACTCTACTTTCCCTAAGCACCCATATCTCAAACCGAACTGCAAATGCTATACAGAAAAGCACCAGGCTACTTCCTGATTCTGGGCCTTGCTTAGCACACAGTGTTTTCTGGTGCTTCGGTGTCTCTGCACCATGTCCCTGCTACCGTAGCACTTACACTGTGTTCATCTTCGCACCCCAACAACTGAGGCAAAGCTAGCATGACATAAATGTAATGAAGGATACACTAAAGAAAGAGCTAGGGACCTAGCACTGTCATCCAGAAGTTCATGGGACAAACAAGTGGAGAACTCTGGGGAGACACGGTAAGCAGACTCCAGATACTAGAGAAACCTGACAACCCATCCATCTACTGAGCTTTGCTGGTCCCAGAGGCACATGTCCTAAATACGGCATCAAACGCCAAGAGCAGTCTGTACACAGAAGAATTCCATCAGGGACTTCAAGTTATTTACAAACCCACCTAAGCTGAGCCTTGAAGGCACCACTGTATATCTTAGGGAGGATATCTCAGGATGAGAGCTGGGGCTACCAGTCAGGCTGTAGTTCCTTGAGAACTAAGTGCTTCAAGCAAAAATCAGAATGATTAAAGAACCAAATGCTTTGGGGGAAGTAACATGCTATAGTAAAAATGACATGGGACACAGTGTCCAAGTGTCTTAGCATTGAGTCCCAACATTACCATTCTGCTGAATAAGGGTATGAAGTCAAACAAGACATGATTCCTCCCCTACCCTTAAAGATTCTAGTAGTGGAGGTAGTTAAGCAAATGAATGGAGGTCCAATTTGCACTGATAGAACTGGACCAGTTTAAGGGCTATTCTCTTGAAACTCCTCTGCCTGGGAGAATGGTAGAGAAAAATTCTATTGGGGATATTCAAATACAAGGATTAAAGAGCACTCCAGTAGTTCCTTTTATAAATGTGATTCCTGTCTTAAACTGCACTGGTTAGCACAAAATGGTCCAGGTCTTGATGGTATTTGGCAAGCAGCGCCCTGAGTCACCAGGCACTGAGGACATGGGCTGCTAACTCCCAGAGCGCCAGACCTCAGCCACAGTGAAAGAAGCCTGCCAGCTCCCTCTACTGACTGTTGTAGAACACTGCCTGCAGTTTTTACTCCTGGCAGAGTCATGAATCCAACCATTTAATGCAAATTAGTACAACCTATGGAAAGTAATATGGAGATACCTCAAAGAACTAAAAACAGAACTAGCATTTGATCCAGCAATCCCACTACTAGGCACCTACCCAAAGAAAAAAAAGTCATTTTATAATAAAGACATCTGCACTTGAATGTTTATAGCAGCACAATTCACAACTGCAAAGCTGTGGAAACATCCCAAGTGCCCATCAATACATGAGTGGATTAATAAAATGTGGTATATGTATACCATGGACTACTACTCAATCATAAAAAACAATGGTGAATTAACACCTCTTGTATTATCCTGGATGAAGCTAGATTCTTCAAATTAAAGTATCACAAGAATGGAAAAACAAGCACCACATGTACTCACCATCAAATTGGTACTAACTGATCAACACTTAGGTGCACACATGGAAGTAATATTCACTGGGTGCCAGGTAGGTGGGAGGGGGCTAGAGAGAATGGGTAAATTCACAACTAATGGGTGCGGAGCTCGCTGTCTAGGGGATGAGCAGGCTTGTAGCTCTGGCTTGGGTGGTGCAAAGGCAATATACATAACCAAAATGGGGGCACACCCCCATAATATTCTGAATTTAATAAATTAATAAATAAGTCAATTTTATGGTACATAAATTATACCTCAATAAAGTTGCAAAATAAATGATTTTAGAAGTAAAAAAAATGAAAAGTAGAGAGATTAAAAGGTCCCAGAGGACTTTATGAATCCTCAATTTGAGGATCACAAATGGAAAAGGGGGGCTGAAATTCATACTTCTCTGAACATTATAGTCTGCTTTAAAATTATATAGATTATGGCCATTATGAATCAGCTTGCAAGACAATTCCTATTTGTATAATAGGTTTCTTGAACAGTAATAGCTAGGTCCATATTTGTAGTGAAAAAGATATAGGGATTAGGAAGCAATACACCAGCCCAGACAAATAGCTGAAAAGAGGCCTTAAGAATCAACCATTAAGGGGTGGGCATGGTGGCTCACACCTGTAATCCTAGCACTTTGGGAGGCCAAGGAGAGGAAGGAGGATTGCCTGGGGCCAGGGGTTCAAGATCAGACTGGGCAATATAGAGAGACCCCTGTCCCACAGAAAAATTAGCCAGGCGTCGGGGTGTGAGCCTGTACACCCAGCTTGACAGGAGGCTGAGGCTGCAATGAGCTACGACGACACCACTGCTCTCTAGCCCTGTTGCAGGCAACACAGCAAGATCCTGTCTTAAAGAAAAAAATCAGCCATTAGGACTTCTGTTGCAGACAAGTTGGGAGTAAATCCACTGAATCCTATCTCTCCACTAATTACAATGAAAAATCTCTGGACAAAATACAGAAGCAATAACTGAGGCCTCTGAAAAGTAAAAAAAGTAGGTGGACTGAGGAGGGAGAACAAAACTTGAAGAGTCAGCTGGGATGAAGGATGGTTGTGAGTTTCTTGGGATTTTTTTCACCGCTTTTCTCTCAGGACCTTGAGCTCGGGGCGAGCTCTCTGCAGAGTTGTGGCGGTGGCTCCGTGCGGCTAAACCCCAACGGAAACCCCATCTTCCTGGCCAGATGAGAAAGCAGGCCCCTGAAACCTGGAGAACCAGGTGAAGCTCATAGCTCAAGTGCCGCTCCCAGCGGAGACTAGCAGCAGGTGTAGCCAGGAAGGGAGCCTTCTGGTCCAAAGAGTACCAAAATATCCCTTTTTTTCTCTCCCTGCTTTGCCCCAAGGGCAGCTCCGTAACCACCACACACACAGGCAGTTAAAACTTTTGAGAAAAACCCAGTACTTGTACCTAGAGGGCCAAAAACGGGTCCCATGTGGGCCAGAGAGTGTGGGGTAATCCCAGAGAGCAGAGCTAGAAAAGGGGACTCCTCTAAATTTGAGTACCAGTCAACGCAAATCCTAGGCTCACCCTGAGGTATCTATGTGCAGAATGGCCCCAAAACAGTAAACATCAAACAGACTCAAGGCAGTAAAGAGAGTGAGAAGTAAGTTAAACCACCACTCAAGCATCATATGCAGAAAAGACCCAAAGCCATAAGGCAAGGTTTTAAAAACTAAACTGACAGTGAAATCCTTGTCCCTGGAAGGTAAGACTGAGTTGAGGTCTGAACCTAACTGGGCTGATTGCCTGGTAAAACCAAAAAAAAGCAACATTAACCAGAGACTTTAAACAGGAACCAGAGTCTAAACAATGTAATATTCAAAATGCACAGGATACAATCTAAAATTATTTCAACCAGGAAAATGTGACTCATTCTCAAGGGAAAAGATAATCAACAGATGCCAAGCCTGTGATGACCCAGATGTTGGAATTATCAAAGACTTTAGTTATTATAACAACATAGAGTAAAAGTAAACATTCCTGAAATGAATGGAATAATAGAAGTTCTCAGGAAAGAAATAGAAGTTACAAAAAACAAATGGGAATTTTAGAATTGAAAAATATCTGCCATGAAAACTACATTGGTAGGCTCAATAACAGAATGGAGATGACAGAATAATCTGTGAACTTACAGACAGATCAATAGAAATTATCCCATTTGAACAAGGGAAAAAAAGGCACAAAGCCTTGGAGATCTGTAGGACAGCATCAAAGGTCTCATAGTTGTGGTTTTAGAGTTCAAGAAAGAGAAGAGAAAGAGATTGGGACAGAAAAAATATTTCAAGAATGAATAGTTGAACACTTCACAAATTTAGTAAGAAACTAAATTTATATAATTAAGCAGCTCATCAAAGATAAATTAAAAAACAAACAACCTAAACATATCCTAATCAAATTTTGAAGACCAAAGAGAAGAAAAATCTTGAAAAAAGCCAGAGGAATATTACACATTATGAATTTGAGTGATCAGAAACCATGATTAGCCAGAAAGACACCGAAATGACATCTTGAAAGTGCTGAAAGAAAAGACCACTCAACCTAGTGAAATTATCCTTCAGGAATGAAAGACAATATGGCATTAACAGTTGAATGAAAACAAGAGCATCTGTAGCCAGTGGACCTGTTCTAAGAGAGGTGCTAAAGGAAGTTCCTCAGGTCAAGTAAATGATAAGAGGGAAACAGGCAACTTCAGGAATAAAGAGCAAAAGAAATGGTAACATCCTGTGTAAACATGAAATATGCTTTTGTTCTCTTAAGTTCTTGAAAATATGTAAAAGTATAGAAAGTAAATGTTAGAAAACAAATTGTATTTTCTTTTTTTTCTTTTTTTTGAGAGAGTCTCGCTCTGTTGCCCAGGCTAGAGTGAGTGCCGTGGCGTCAGCCTAGCTCACAGCAACCTCAGACTCCTCGGCTTAAGCGATCCTACTGCCTCAGCCTCCCAAGTAGCTGGGACTACAGGCATGCGCCACCATGCCCAGCTAATTTTTTCTATATGGATTTTTAGTTGGCCATATAATTTCTTTCTATTTTTAGTAGAGACGGGGTCTCGCTCTTGCTCAGGCTGGTCTCGAACTCCTGACCTCGAGCAATCCACCCGCCTCGGCCTCCCAGAGTGCTAGGATTACAGGCGTGAGCCACTGCGCCCAGCCAACAAATTGTATTTTCAATGTATGTAGATTGCATGTCATAAATATGACAACTATAACAAAAGAAAGTAAAGGGACCTATGTATATTTTACTTACGTGGTAAAATAGTAACTCTGGACTATAAATGGTTAGTTATGTATATTGTTATCCCTATGGCAACCACTAAAAATAAAAATATACGAAAAGATATAGCCAAAAAGCTATACAACTCTGTAGACTAAAGAACAAGAACCAAGCTGGGAGCAGTGGCTCACGCCTATAATCCCAGCACTTTGAGGGGCCAAGGCGGGAGGATTGCTTGAAGCCAGTAGTTTGAGACCAACCTGGGCAAGAGCAAGACTCCAGCTCTACACAAAATAGAAAAATTAGTCAGATGTGATGGTGTGCACCTGTAGTCTCAGCTACTCTGGAGGCTGAGGCAGGAGGAGCACCCAGGAGGAGCCCAGAAGTTTGAGGTTGCAGTGAGCTACAATTATGCCACTGTACTCTACCTGGGGCGATAGAGCCAGACTCTGTCTCAAAACAAACAAACAAAACAAAACAAAACAAACGAACAAGAACCATATAAACATCTCAACGTATACAGAAAAAGCAACTGACAAAATTCAACATCCAATCTTAGCAATTTGAAATCCCTAAGCCTGGTAAAGGTCATCCATGAAAAACCTAAACTAGCATCATATTTAATGGTGAAAACTGAATGCTTTCCTCTAAGACCAGGAATAAGGCAAGGATGCCTGCTCTCATTACTCCTATTCAACATCATCCTGGAGGGCCCTAGCCAGTGTGATAAGGTAAGAAAAAGAAAAAAAGGCATCCAGATTAGAAAGAAATAAAACTCTGTATGCAAACACTAAAGACTGTCTATACAGAACACCCCAAGGAATATACTAAAAAGGCTTCTACAACTAATAAGTCAATTTAGCAAGGTTGGAGGGCATAAGATCCATACAAACAAGTCAGCTGTATTTCTCCATATTAGCAATGAACAACTGGAAATCAGTACCATTTACAACAGCACCAAAAAATTATGAAATACTTAGGTATAAACCTAAAAAAAATCATGCAGACAAAAAAAGAATAAAAAATAAATAAAATAAAATAAATCGTGTAGGACCCGTATGCTACAGTTTTCAAGGATCGGAAGACTCAATATTCTTAAAATGTCAATTCTCCCCCAAAACGGACCTAGAGATGTAATGCAATCCCAATCATAATCCCAATAGGATTTGTTCCAGATATCAAGAAGCTAATTCAAATATTTATATAAAAAGGCAAAGGAACTATAAAAGCCAGAATGATGTTGAAAAAAGTATAATTAAAAATGGGTAAGATGGTAAATTTTATGTGTATTTTACCACAACTAAAAACAAAATGTCATACACACACACACACACACACACACACACGTGTGTACACACGGGCACGCAAGCGGAAGATGTTTGTTTTCAGAGTTCATTTGGAGAAAAGGGGCCGGCGGAGAGGTACATTAAGTTTACTGATTGTGTAGCAACTGTGTACCTGAAATAAAACCAAATGGTTCTTCCAAAAGAAAATTATTGATTATCCTGAACAAAATGACAACAGCTTTTGGAATTTATCAGCTCTGGTATTGATTCTAAAAGACTTGGGCTAGGTTCTCACGTAAACTCTTGATCTATGATGTTTTTACTTTTTACAAGTTGAATTCATTCTAGAAAGTTACCAGGAAATGTAATTGTGCACTAAAAAACAGAATATTATCAAGCCACTTTTGTCTTAGGCAAACACAAATGTCAAATGACATCAATGATCAACTTTATAAAAAGTACCTTATCTATGAACCGTACTTTTCATCCAGTTTGGTCTGGATGCTGAGAAGGGGTGATGGGATAGATCATATGAACTATAACTCCAAGAAAAGACTCTGGGATAAAGAAAAAGCCCACTAAGTTCTGTTCCTCACTCTAGAAGGGTCTCTATGTCTAACTCTCAGTTGTCTCATCTACAATACCATAATCTTTTTTTTTTTTTTTGAGACAGAGTCTCACTCTGTTGCCCGGGCTAGAGTGAGTGCCATGGCGTCAGCCTAGCTCACAGCAACCTCAAACTCCTGGGCTCGAGCAATCCTACTGCCTCAGCCTCCCGAGTAGCTGGGACTACAGGCATGCGCCACCATGCCTGGCTAATTTTTTTCTATATATATGTTTTTAGCTGTCCGTATAATTTCTTTTTCTATTTTTAGTAGAGATGGGGTCTCGCTCTTGCTCAGGCTGGTCTCGAACTCCTGAGCTCAAACAATCCTCCCGCCTGGGCCTCCCAGAATGCTAGGATTACAGGCGTGAGCCACCGTGCCCGGCCATACAATACCATAATCTTTCTTTAAAAGAGCACTGTGTATTAATTAGAAACATAAAATCCAACTAAATATAAATTACATAGTTGCTGAGGATGGCTTTTCTAAGCTATCATTTTCACTTGTCACTGTCTTCCTACTTAAGATAATCTTTACTTACTTGGTCAACTTGTGGCTTTTCATTGCTGTGAGAAATTCTCTGACAATCTCAGGACTCTGGTGCCTGCATGGTGTTTTTGATATGTATTTTAATGTCTAAAACAAAAAAATAAAGGAAAAGGCAAGCATAAGACTAAGAAACCTGAATGAGAAAAAGGGATGGCAATGGCTTTAATTTTGTATTCTAAAATTTTGTTTTTAAAAACACTCTATAAAACAAATGCCTTCAGGAGAACCAATCTTCATCTAATAGGAATTCCTGAAAATCAGTAGCTAGAACAGGAAGAATAATGAAATTTTAGAAGAAAATTTTTCATCTTAAAAAAAAAAAAAAAACTCTTTACTCTGACAATTTTGTTATTAAATTTCAAACAATTATTTTAAAGAGAGGAAACTCAAAGACTAAAATAGCCATGAGTCTATAATGGATATATACAACTGGATATATAAATAGCTTTAGAAGTGGGAGATTTGCATGGCCTCAAAGCATCTCCCCCCTCAATTTTCTTTTTTTTTTTTTTTGAGACAGGGTTTTGCTTTGTTGCCTGGGCTGGAGTGCAGTGGTGCAATCACAGCTCACCACAACCACCAACTTCTGGGCTCACATGATCCTCCTGGCTCAGCCTCCTGACTAGCTGGGACTACAGGCATGAGCCACCACACACAGCTAATTTTTTGTAGAGACAGGATCTTGTTACGTTGCCCAGGATGGTCTCAAACTCCTGGCCTCAAGCAATCCTTCTGTCTTGGTTTCCCAAAGTGCTGGGATTATAGGCATGAGCCATGGTGCCTGGCCTCCAAAATATTTTTTAATTACTATGTGAATTAAACCTATGTCAAGAAATTCTTTGATATCCCTTCCTTCAAGAGATGGGCCCCCCTTCCCTTTTAATGTGGGTTGGACTTGGTGAATCCTTTCTAATTATTAAATAATAGGACATGAAAATGGAAAAAACAGTAACTTCACAGTGGAGAAACCAAGCAGATACTATCTTAACCAAACGATCAAAGTAAACATCGTCAGTTATTAAGACATGTTGATATCGTGTACCCTCTGATACCACACAATAAGGGCAGATCACCTCGGTGGTATTCTTCCCTAAAAGCCATCAATCCTGTCTAATCACAAGAAGACATGAGATAAATGCAAATCAAGGGACATTTTCTACAAACTACCTGACCAGTACTCTTCAGAAGTCTCAAGGTCATGGAAGACAAGGAAAGAGTAAAGAAATGTCATACATTGAGGGATATTAAGGAGACGTTAACTAAATACAAAATGGTATCCTAGATTGGACCTTGGAACAGAAACAGGACAGTAATGAGATATTCAAATAAAATCTTTAGTACAGTATGTACCAATGTTAATTTCTTAGTTTTGATAATTATACAAAGGTTATATAAGATGTTAACATTAAAGAAAACTGTGGGAAGGGTACATGGGAACTCCCAGCACTGTCTTTACAACTCTTCTGTAAGAGGACAATTATTTCAAAATAAAATGTTTTTATTTTTTTTTTAAGAGGGAACCTCACTTAGATATAATTTGGGAGGAATTTCAAATCTGAAAAATAAACAGTAACCTTAAGCATCTAAATTAAGAGTCTCTCAAAAGTGCAAACATCAGGTTGGTCTCAGACTCATCATACTAACAAATACTAATAGACAATGAAACATCTATAGAGCCCTACAGAATAAAACTCTGTAACTCCATTTCAGACAAATTGTCATTCACATTAAGAACACTGAAGGCCAGGTGCAGTGGCTCACGCCTCTAATCCCAGCATTTTGGGAGGCTGAGGCGGGAGGATGCTTGAAGTCTGGAGTTTGAGACCAGCCTGGGCAACATAGTGAGACTCCATCTCTATAAAAAATTTAAAATTAGCTGGGCATAGTGGAATGTGCCTGTAGTCCTAGCTACTTGGGAAGCTGAGGTGGGAGAATTGTGTGAGCCCAGGAGTTCGAAGTTGCAGTGAGCTATGATCGTACCATTGCTCTCCACCAGCCTGGGGGACGGAGCAAGAACCTGTCTCTAAAAAAATTAAAAAATAAATAAAATAAATAGAACACTAGAAATATATATCCTCAGGTATAAAATATCTCAAAATATTTAAAACCACAATAACTTTGCTTGAGGTACTATGAATTAAAAGAATTTAAGAAAGAATAGGGTGGCAGTGAGCTTAAACTAATTAAGTGTATAGAGTTAAAAGTACGTGATAGTTTGAAATTTGGTTGCAAAACTAATTACCAACAAATATTTTCTTCTTTGAAAGAGATGAACTAAATAATATAAAAGAACATGAATGAATAAAGAAATAATCGGGTTTTAAACACATGATTAAATGAACAAAATTGTATGGGGAAGAATGGTGACAAAAATGCTAAATCCCTTACTTTCCATAAAAGGGATTATGATAACTTAAGTTTAATAATGTCTTTAAAAAGATAAAGACAATTAAAACCAAATCCTCTATAGAGGCAAAAAATCAGAACTGAAAGGAAACAGCAAGAAAGCATTAAATTAAAATGACATAAAAATCAAACATCACATATAACACATATAATGGCTTAAACTTTCTTTTTAAAGGACAAAGCATAAGGTTGGGAAAGAACACAGCAAAATGTCAACTAGATATTAAGATTACGAATTAGTTTTGCTTTCTTCTTTATACTTTTGGTACTTTCTATGTTTTCTACGATAAAAGTTATTACTTTTTCTGTAATAAAGAATTTGGCCTTGCCCCCCAAAAATGTTTGGCCTTTGCCCTTGGCTTCTGGGAGGTAATCTCCAGGCCCTTGGAATGCTATGCTGAAGAGGAATATCTTTGGCTGAGGCCTCCGGTCACACTGGATAATCTTAACAATGTAAGGCAGGGTAGAGCTGGCCCCATCCACAGTTTCAGGTTAGCAGCTGGTCATGGGTAAGAACTCTGGATACTGAGGCTCAGCTGAGTTTCCCTGGTTGGCAATATTCCACGAGTACCGTCACACATCAATTTCAGAAGAGTAATGTGTACTGACTCCATGGGAGAGAAAAATGGAAGCTCTGCATTTGGTATTTCTCCTGGACTCTGCCCTATTTGCTTTGTCCTTTGACTATTTTTTTTTTTCCAGACAGAATCTTGCTCTGTTGCCTGAGCTAGAGTGTAGTGGTGTCATCATAGCTCACTACAACATCATACTCCTGGGCTCAAGCAATCCTCCTGCCTCAGCCTCCCCAGTAGCTGGGACTACAGGTGTGCACCACCAACTCAGGCTAATTTTTCTATTTTTTGTAAAGACAGTGTCTCGCTTTTACTCAGAGCTGGTCTTGAACTCCTGACCTTAAGCAATCCTCCTGCCTTGGCTTCCCAAAGTGCTAGGATTACAGGCGTGAGCCACCACACCCTGCCCTCTTGGCTAATCTTAATCTGTATCCCTTCCCTGCAATAAACTATAACCGTGACTGTAACAGTTTTCAGTGAATTCTGTGAATCCTTCTAGTGAATTATCAAACCTGAGGGTGGTTCAGGGTGCGGATTCCCAAACTTGCAACTGGCTTTTAGAAGTGAGGGCAGTATTCCTTCTAACTTTATAGCTGGCTAACCCTTTCAGTTGGCTAAGCTCCTCCCACTTTTATAAACAGAATAAAAACTGGGTTACAATTAAACTATCCAAATTAGGTAAGAGGCAATCTTGATTTTGGTGGCCAGTCATCGGCAAAATAAACCAACATTTCTTGCTGGTAGTTTAGGTAGGCTCGCCAGAAGCCCAGGCTTACTTCATAGGTGATAGTATTCAAGTTCTGTTGCCCAGAACTGTATTTATTCTTTCCACTTTCTTTACGCTGCTCCTTCAGGTCAGTTAGTAATTGGAACACCTAGGAAGAGATACAGAAAAAATTTTTATGAATAAGTTTGAGAAATGTATCTATTCCAAGATCAATGGTTTTGAAGGATACATAGGAAAAGTGTAGTACCTACTTTCTTCCCACAAATTCACCTTCCAACTCTTGGATTTGGGCAAATGAGCCCCCAAAGCATGTGACATTTAAAAAATGTTCTTTTATTTAAATAAAATAATCCAATTTATTAATTTACTTAAAATATTTCAAATGTTTCCTACCAATATATACCGTTACCACTAATCTCCTCTGGTATGAAAAATATACTGAGTATTTGACAGTAAATTTTCCTAAAATAAATATTTTTTAAAGACGATTCTGCTTCTCTAATATGAAAATCTAGTATAATTTCTTTCTGGAAAAGAAATACTATAAGGCAAGTGATAAAATACAGTTCACAAAAAAAAGAAAGGAGACTGGGCACAGTGGCTCACGTATGTAATCCTAGCACTTTGGGAGACTGAGGCGGGGGATCACTTGAGGCCAGGAGTTTCAGACCAGCCTGGGCTACATAGTGAAACCCCCATCTCTACAAAAAATAAAAAAACTAGCCGGGTGTGGTGGTGTATACCTGTGGTCCCAGCTATTTGGGAGGCTGCACCAGGAAGATTACTTGAACCCAGGAGTTCAAGGTTACAGTGAGCTACAATCATGTCATTGCACTCCAGCCTGGGTGACACAGTGAGACCCTGTCTCATTAAAAAAAAAAGAAAGAAAGAAAGCAAAAGTACTACAGATCTTTAGAAGGAAACTTTCCTGGCCAAGAGTGTTGGCTCAGGTGTGAGCTCACGTTTGTAATCCTAGCACTTTGGGAGGTCGAAGAGGCTGAATGGCTTGAGGTCAGGAGTTTGAGATTAGCCTGAGTAACAAACATATCGAGATGCTATCTCTACAAAAAAATTAAAAAATTAGCCAGGCATAGTGGTGCCTATAGTCCCAGCTACTCAGGAGGCTGAGGCAGGAGGATCGCTTGAGCTCAGGTGTCTGAGGTTGCAGTGAGCTATGATCATGCCACTGCACTCTAGCCAAGGCAACAGAATGAGACCGTCTCAAAACAAACAAAATAACAAAACCACCAAACAAAAAATATATTAAAGAAAAAAGAAAGAAAGCCAACTTCTCCCTGAAAGCAAAAGTCATATGTGTATTAGTGCTGGGGGTACAGAGGGAGGAATCTTGTTCTTGTTCTAGAGAATCTACCAAGAGAATTGAAGGAAATATAGGCTCACACACTGCTACTAGATACAATCCAAAACCCATTTGCTGTTCCTTTTAGAAACAGTGGCATGAGACCCAATGAATGCAATGCTTCCCCAATGGATAAAATACCCAAACACCTAGCAAAGTCCAAACTGGACAAGGAGGTTCCTAAAAGCCAAAGGTTTGCCCAAAAACCATTTCTTTCCTATTATGAGCAGCAACCACTTATAATGAAACTTTAGGAAGGAAGGAACATGACCAACTGTGTTTATTCTACTACCTTCTATATAACACACAATGGAGACCCAGACCTCCTCTAAGTATTTGTGAATTTAGATTCTGGCATACGGAAAATTGACAGTCAATGTATAAATTATTCTTTCTACATCTGGAGTTAACTTATCAGATGGCTTTGCTGGTACCTAACAGGACCCAGGCAAAATAAGAGATAGACAAATATACTGACATACCTCCTCTCTCACCAACCTCCTTCCTTCTTTCCATTTCCCCAGCAACCCCACCCCCAAACCCTCAAAAGTATCAATCTGTTAATTCCTATTAAATTATTCATAATGGCGAGTCAACAAAACTCTCACTTTCAAAATGAGGATGTTAATACCCACAAGACTATCTGAGGATCAAAATAATAAAGTATAAAAGCATTTTATAGGTAAAGGGTGGTGATTAGGAAAAGATACAAGTATTTTAATAGGAAATTTTAAAGACAGAAATGGCTCTAAAACAGATGCTTCCATCCCATGAAGGCATCCCAAATGATGATCTAGAATCTTTAGGATTTAGGGAAGATTGCCTACTACAAACTAAAGTCTTCCCAGCTTCCCTGAAGTACTCTGAATAATTTACCAAGCTTAGAATAGTCCAAGGTCCACCAGATGGTGCCATCTGTCCTATTTTAAAGTGGAAATCCACATGAGTTCAGTCATTTCTAACCAAAATTAATTCAACACTCCTCAGAAGCAAAGGGCAAACTATCAGAGAGGAAAATACAACAGCCAACTTCAAAGCTACTTACCTCGTAGTTACTGAGCAGTGCAGAATTAGCATCCTTCCTGCAAAAGAAGAGTAAGCTATCATCAGTCCAGACTCTTCCATCTCTTTCTAGGTATTAAATATCCATAAAATAATTCCTGTCAAGATCTAGTAGTCCAGGTCAGGAATTTGGGGACTGTATATTAAAACCGAGAAATGTCCTAAGTCTTACATGGTTCAGCTAGCTGTGGGCAATCTGAGAGCAGACTTTGCTTTTTACAGCCAAAGCATACCACACACCCATCACCAGGTAGGTGATTAAAATGGTATAGTTATCCCAAGCCTACGTAGGTAGAAGTTAAGAGAAGTCAGACATCTGGGAGAAGTTAGTTACAGGGAGAACATGGGGACAAAACCACAAAGTGGAAGAGCCAATAAACAGAATGAGATTGTAGAAATAATTGGAGAAACAAAGTGCTGTCCCTTCTTATATCCATGTCCTCTCCCCATTACCATCTGTCTCCCATAAGCTACTGACATCTTGGGCAGCCAAGTCCTCCTACTGAATCAACAAATATGGTTTACTTAACACTAACATCACCACTGGGAATTCCAACAATGGCCAAGAATCCTGCCAAATATCCACAAAACTCCAAAGGTGTTCATCTTCTATATCAACTCAACAGGTAGAGTTCATGTGTTAAGCAGTGGTCAAAAGCTTGGTGTAACAATCAAGACAATATATTACAATATAATATATATTATCAGCATAATGTTATACTAACAATGGCTGGATACTTTCTGGACAGCCCTTGTATATCATGTGTGAAAGGACACAGCAATGTGATTTATATTAAATCATAATCGATCGATTCTACAGTATCACATCAGAAAGTATTTATTGCTTTTAGCAATGGGGAGGCAGTATGACAATTAAGAACACAGTTTAGAAATCAGACAGATTTGGGTTCATATTCTGCCACTTATAAGGTATGTGAGGGTTTTTTGTTTGTTAGAGACAGGTTCTTA